>NC_141711.1:1312973-2512973 GCF_971803275.1 Cyanistes caeruleus | reverse complement strand
TCTCTCCAGTTGCAGGATAAAAGCAAAATAAGGATTTAAAACTAATAATAATAATAATAAAAAAAAATATTTACACAAAAAGGTAAAAATTATGAACATCGCTCCCAGAGCAAATTCCTTTCCTTTTTCTGGAGCTTTGTTGCTGGAGTGGTTGTACCATCTCCCTTCCTCGTGGTGGTCACTTGCCCAGAACTCATCAAGAATCCAGGCTGGTTTGGTTGTGTTTTCTTGGTTTCTTTGCTCCAGCAGCAAACCTTTTGGGGAATTCAGAGTGCAATAATCCATTTCTGTGGGATTTCAGGATCTCTTTTATGCAAGATCAGGTCATTCCCCAATGCCTGCACTGTTCAACCACCCAGCCTGGCCAGCAGCTCCATTTACTTCATAGCACATTTTAATTCTTACAGTGCAAGTGAATTGTGATGGATTTTTGCTCTCAGGTTTCCAATATCTGTCTCTGACAAGGCTTCAAGGAATATTCACCAGACAAAGGTGGTGTAACTCCAGGAATCTGAAATTACATCATTACATTACTCTGTATTGAAAAACAATTGCAAGGTTGCATTCATGAAAAATTAAGTTGAAATTTACTTTAGAATGTGTCTAACAGGACTGAGGGGAAACTAAGCCAATACTTTGAGAAATGTGTACTGAATTAGCACTTTAATTAATTCAATCTTACTTGAGCAGTGCCCTGGATTCATAAAGAGGAGCAACCTGGGACAGGGGAAGGCGTCCCTGCCCATCCCTGCAGCAGGCTGGGATGAGATGATCTTTTTAGGTCCCTTCCAACCCAAACCATTCTGCAATTCTGTGATTTAGAATTTTAGGGTAACCAAAAGCCTAAAATTGCAATTTAGGTGGGTTAATGGATGGATGTCAGAGCAGAAGGTGGCACTGACTGAGTAAATCTCATGGGATAGGATCGTATTCCTTTGCTAAAAAAAAAACCTCATCTGGGGCCTTAAATTTTGCCTTTGTGGTCGCAGGGATTTGCCCTTGAGCCAAGCTGATGTTTGTGCACAGCAGAGAGCTTAGATCATGTTAGCCCTCCATCTAATTCAGCTAGAAAGTTGATAAAGACATCCTGGGTTTATCTCCTCTGTCCACAGGAGAGATAGAAAAGCTGACAGAGCCACAGGGAGCTGGAGAGCTCCTGAAGGCACAGTGACAAAACCCCAGTGTATCATCCCAAGGCATCTCCAATTTCCACCCAGCAGACAGAGGGGAAAGTGTCTTCCAGGCCGAGTTTTTGCAAGAGACACCTTGGCTCAACTTCTAATTCCCTCCTGTCTCCCAGCCTGTGCTCCTGATGCTCTCCTGTCTGCTTTACACACCAGATCCTATCTCCAGGGTATTTTTAGCCCATGACAGCGTCCTGAAGCAGCACAAGGACGTTGTGCACTTCATCCTGAGACAGGGAAACTTCTGTCACTGCAGAGCCAACTTTGGAGGTGACTGGAGGCCCACCCCAGGCTGCTGAGGTTGCCCCAGTTTGAAGGAGCTCTGACACTGTCAAAACTCCAAGAGGAGTTCCCTTCCTTAACAGTGGAAAAGTTTTGTTTAAGGGATTTCTGACAGCTGGAAACACAACAGAGGTTCAGCTGTTTTTTAGGTTCTTTTGGTTTTTTTTATTAAATCATCAATGTTTGCTTTGGCTTTGTTTCTTAGGTTTTTTTTAAATGTGGTTTGTTTGGGTTTTTTTTCTGATGGAATATCGCAATTCTTCAAAAGTAAAATATTTGACAAAGAAATGTTGATCTCAGTGAATTTTTGTTTTGACAGGGTACTGGGCAAAACCACAGTATTTGGGTAACATGCAAATGTTTTATCCTGACCTCTAGGAAAAGACTGGTTTAATATTCAAATTTATCACCACTTTCTGTGTCATCTCTCAAAGATAATGGGAGGAATCTTTAATAGGGTATAAGATAGTTCAGAAAAATCTAAATCAGAACTTTACAAGTTCTAACAAAAAGAAAACTCAGATGTTCAGAAGCTCAGCATTCAGCCTCTGAACTTTTACAGTCTTTGTTGAATGAGAAAAAAAAAATGAGACCATGGAAAGATTTGGGTTGGGAGGGACCTTAAAGCCCATCCAGTGGTCCCATGCCATGGTGGGGACCTTCCACTATCCCAGGATGTTCCAAGCCCTGTCCAGCCTGGTCTTGGGCACTGCCAGGGATCCAGGGGCAGCCCCAGCTGCTCTGGGAATTCCATCCCAGCCCCTGCCCACTCTCACAGCCAGGAATTCCTTCCCATCCATATCCCATCCAGCCCTGGAAGCCATTCCCTGTGTCCTGTCCCTCCATCCCCTGTCCCCAGTCCCTCTCCAGCTCTCCTGGATCCCTTTCAGGCCCTGCAAGGGGTTCTGAGCTCTCCCTGGAGCTTCTCCTCTCCAGGTGAGCACCCCCAACTCTCCCAGCCCGGCTCCACAGAAATCTTGAAATGAACAATTACCCTTTTGAAGAGTTGTTCCTAAAATATCTTTTTTTTTTTTTTTTTACATTCTCAGTTGGAAACTGAAAAGCTTTAACAGCATTAATTTCCTCAGCAACTGAAAAATTCTGTTCCCAGTCTTGTTTGATAAAAATGCATAAAGAAATTCTTTTATTTTGACATAGAAAAGGCTAAATTTTTAATAAAAAATTAAAATTGGCTACAAGAAGCTTGGGTTAATCTGTTGCAAGCAACTTTTAGTCTATTTACTCTTGATACCACTTAGAAAAAGCCCTGTAATTATTTAAAAGAAAATTTTAATGAGGAAATACCTAAAATTCCATTTTAAATTTTATTCCTAATTAAAAATGGAGCTGCTAATTATAATGCCTATCTCCTTTAGAAGGTGCTGCAAGGCTTAATTAATTGTCGGTAAAGCTCATTTGAGAAGCTCACAGGATGGAAGTGCAAAATTGTTTATGTTAATCAGGAGGAGGCTCGGAGAGCTCTGAACGGGGCTGGCAGGGGCTGCTGGCACCTGTGGGCACATTCCAGGAGGTGCCACCTCCTGCTGTCCCCATTTCCCAGCCCAGGAGCCGACCAGGACAGCTGAGGTGCTCCCAACTCATCAGAGAGGTCTCCAGGAGAGCTGGAGAGGGATTGGGGACAGGGATGGAGGGACAGGACACAGGGAATGGCTCCCAGTGCCAGAGGGCAGGGATGGATGGGATACTGGGAAGGAATTCCTCCCTGGGATGGAATTCCCAGAGGAGTTGGCCCTGGACCCCTGGAAGTGCCCAAGGCCAGGCTGGAGCAGCCTGGGACAGTGGGAGGTGTCCCTGCCATGGCAGGGGTGGCTCTGGATGAGTTTTAAGGTCCTTCCAACACAAACCACCCTGGGATTCAGTGATGAATTCAAGTAACTTTCCTCACTAAGAGAAGGACTCTCCCCTGCCCAACTCCGCCTTCTCTCTGCTGAAGCAATCCCAAGAGGGAAAATGGAAATCCAAGAAGGTTTGAAGTTCAGAGTTTAAGTCTGTGCTACTTTAGACCAGCAAGTCTCCCCTCCCTTTTTTTAAAAATGTGTTTAGCATGTCCCATGGGAAGGGGCAGCTGAGTGTCCGCAGGGGTCACTCAGTGCTGGGGGCAGCTCCCACCCCACGAGCTGAACCTCACAGAGCTCAGGACACCATGGTGGGGACCAGGACTAAACAAAACTATTCCCACTCCTGTTCTAAACCTAAACCCGTGCAGTGACCCAGTTTTTGAGGAGAGAGGTTTGTGATTACCTGACAGGAGCTCATATTTGTACGAGAGGAACAGCAAGAGCACATTTAATCTTTCATGCTCCGCTCTGACAGCTGCGCTTTCGCTCGCTCAGCTTTCTTGAAGGATGAGCGAGGCAGAGCTAATTTTTATACATCCCAAATTTCCAGACAGGGATATGCACAAACTGTAGGAGCTGTTTATCTGATTGAGGCACTAATTGTGTGGGTCCTAGCTGGAGCAGCGCGGGGAAGGCAGCGCATTTCACGCTTAATACCAGGGAAGAGACACGCAATGCTCAGTGGATAAAAGGCTCGTGGTCCCAGCTGGGAAAACAGTTCCATTATCTCCCAGCTGCATAGACCTTCCATACGGCTCCGTTCTGCCTCGCTGAACACTCTGCCTTGCTGAGAGCTCCAAACAGTCCTGCAGAAAATTGTGGAGATCCTGAGACATCTCCCTGCTCGGAGCTGTAAGTACAGAATCGTGCTGGCTGCTGCAGTGGGGATGGAGCTGGGGAGCTGCGTTTGCCGGGCTGGGTTTTTATCCTTCCTCACTCATTTCCATTTGCATAAGGGGGAGAGAAGGGGGGAAAAATTCGCTGCTTTATTTCTTCTGCGTGCCTGGAAATGGCTGATGCTCCAAACGTGCGCGTTCTGGGCAGAAAAGGACGTGTAGGATGAATTTGTATGCGAGTGAGGGCTGAGGCAAGCAGAGCCCAGACTGTGCTGGCCATGGGCACCACAGGTACCTTGCTGAGGCTCTCACAGCTCCGTGCTGCAGTGAAACAGGCACCACAGAGCATGACACTGCTAATTCTGGCACTTCCAGATGACTTTCCACAGCGTGTTAAAAGCTGAAGTGGGTAACGAGAGCCTAACCTCATTTCTGCCAGCTGAAGGTGGAAAAGCAATAAACGTAAATCTGCAGGAAAATGTAGACAACTCCTAGAAAGAAAGTTTTTCCCTGTTGCTCATTTGAATCATCAGAGGAAAATATAAAGCAAGTTCACAGCCTGTGCTGAACTTTGGGTCTGCACCCAAAGAGCTGCAGGAGCGTTAGTTTGGATATTGTTATTTATTTACACTGCATGATACAGCTTTAAAGGATATGATATATCCTTTTTCAAAAGTTTGGGAAGTCTGTGCTTCCAGAGGCAAGTGCTAGAACTTTCTGTTAGATCAGATATTCCCAGGGTGTTTTTGGGGTAAATCCTTGGATTCAGACAGTTGTTGCATGTGGAAAGGGGCTCCTCCAGCAGCTTTTGCAGGAGCAGGATGTTCCAAGCTGACAATTTCCTGCAGCACTTATGGAGCTGAATGATCAAGCAAGATGCAAACACTCTGTAAATAACAGTTACTTTCCTTTCATCAGCACTGCAACCCTTTGCAGATAAATATTGTGAGTTAAAAATCCAAATATTTACTCCAGTGAAGTAGCCTTTCCACCTCCTCCCCTTTTTCTCCCCCAAAGAGAGGAGACTTGTCACTTCCACAGGAAGTTCTGAAAGTTCAGAGAATTTTTCTGTGTGTGCCACTAAACCCTGCAGTGTTTGTAATTCCAGGCACCACGTCCCCACAAATAACCCATCTCCATCAGCCAGCTTTGCCTGTGGTGCTCCAGAGGCACAGTGTCAGTGTTTCACATTCCAGAAGTCTCTGCTTCACAGGTTTTATGACACTAAAAAGTCCCAAATCAGTACCTCTATGAAGTTAGCAACAACCATAGATCACATTTTATTGTGTAAAAAAGAAAAATAAAACCCCCCAATGTTTGCAGCTGTGGGTTTCAGATGCTGGTGAGGTACTGCTGGCCACGGATTACAAGTTTTACCTTCCATGCTGAGGATAAAATTATAAATAATCCATAACAACTTAAGTGCTTTAAATCAAGCAGGACCCATGTCTCTTTTCCTTTGCTTCCAGCTTTATGGCCACTATTAAAAAGGTTTGTGATGCATAATAAGATACCCTAAAATTAATTTCTTGCCATTGAAGCAAGTCTTTTCCTCACAGAACAAGGTGCCAGTGTGCCCAAGGGGCCTTAAAACACAAAGCTGGGTGGCTCAAAACACTATTTGTGTTTGAACTAATTTTCATTAGAAGATATTTTGTGAGTATGTGGGAATAGATCAGCTCTATGAAACAGCATCAAATTTGTATTTCCCTCAAAAACAATGTTAGCTGCACGTTGCTACAATATTCCTTCTGTTAAAAACTGAGTTTATTGCAGGAAATTGCCACAGGTTGGCCTCTGCTCACCTTCCTCAGGGACAAAGAGACACAAAAACCATCTTAATGGTGCCCTGCTTGTCCCCAGGCTCTCACCCTGTCTCTGGAGCAGGGGAGGCTCTTGCAGAGGAGGAAAACCAGCAAACCCTGGTCCAAAAAGTCATTTACTCCTTCTTCCCAAAGGCTGCACTCAGAGCTGGCCATAACTCCGTGCTTGGGCAAGTTGCAGCCTCGTGTGGTCGGGAGGGAATCTCTCCAGGAGAAGTGGAGACACAAAGAAATTCAGGCACAGTTTTACAGCTACAACTCCCTGAGGGGTAAAAACCATCCCTGGGACACAATAAAAACCCCCAGGCACAGCAGAATTCAGGTGATTAAGTGACCTCATTTGCATCCAAAAAAAAACGATCAGGCTCCACAAATCTAAATACTTCTTTACACAAAGGTTTTCCACAGGAGCAGAGTATGCAAGGAAAAAAACACCTTAAAAAGAGAACAAAGCATCTTCAAGTGCCCTACTGACAGATAACAAGAACAACCCCAATGGAAACAGATCAGGGCACTTCACAGTTCTCCATCTTTCAGAGGGAAAAAAACCACACACAAGTGTGAGACAGAGCAGCAGAGGTACGGAAACCCTACCTGGAGCTAGGAAAGTGCTAAACACACCAGGTCAGCACAGGCTAAGGAGCCAGCAAGATGTTTTTGCACAAAATACCCTCATGGGGACTTGAACTCATCGGTTTCAGAGGCTGGAGGAGAAGCAGTGAGGAAAAGCTGGAATTTTTCCATACCTCAGCTCTAAGCTCTGTCCCCTCCTCCAAGAAGCTCCTGGTGCAGAATCTCCACCCGTGGCTTTTCCTGGTGGATGAGGAGCAGCTGGTCAGCACTTCCTGCTGCTTTTGTTCTTGAGGGCAAAGGGCCTTCTTCCCAAATCCTTTGAGACCCCAAAAATGATTGATCATGGGTTGATGATGGTTATGGCAGCCTTCCAGTGCCTAACCAGCTCCAGGAGAGCTGGAGAGGCACTTGGGACAAGGGATGGAAGGACAGGATACAGGGAGTGGCTTCCCACTGTCCCAGGGCAGGGATGGATGGGATATTGGGAAGGAATTGTTCCCTGGGAGGGTGGTGAGGCCCCAGGATGGAATTCCCAGAGCAGCTGGGGCTGCCCCTGGATCCCTGGCAGTGCCCTAGGCCAGGATGGACAGGGCTTGGAGCACCTGGGACAGTGGAAGTGTCCCTACACAGGGGATGAGATGAGCTTTAAGGTCCCTTCCAACCCAGGAAATTTCATTATTCTACACTCTTATATCTTTATTCATTTTGGGAATCGTTGTGTTTTGGGTTTCCTGCAAGAGTTAAAACTCCAGAGCACGCAGTGTTCAGAGGAACCACTGAGAGAGAGGGATGGGGAGGAAGGAGCTGGGGAGAAGAATAATTTCCCTCACTTAGACCCTTGGATGTATTTTCAGCCTATAAAGACCAGAAGGAATGGGCCAAGTGAGTCAGAAAGGCAGTTTGTTTTATTAAAATTCCTGCCAGCATCTGCTGCAAAGCTCTTGTTAAAAGAGATGGAAAACATCAGAAAGATGAGAGAAGCCATGTTCTGTCCTTGTTCTTTACACAACACAATAATATGGAAGGGAGTGTAATTGGTTTCCCAATAACTGCTTTTATTGGTTATATCCAAGCACAAGTGGCCCAGGTACACAAAAACCCTCCCAGGGTTCCGATCCCAGCTCCCAACAGAGGCAGCTCAAACAAATAAGAACATTCTGTCTACTTTTCCTACAATAAATCCTTACTTCTCTTCAGGATACCCTGATGTCATCACCAATAAGATCCTTTTTTTTTTTTAATAAGATTCTTCAGGAAAAAAAATAAATATATTTGGTAATGAATTCAGCTCTCCCATGGCTGCAACCAAAACATGAGGATCCCAAATCCCTCTTTGTGGTGATGCCTGCAAGGAATCTTTTATTAAAATTCTCTTATTAAACTTATCTCTTATTAAATGGGGGAAGACTGGCTGGAAAACAAGGATACTCTGCTGTAAAAAGCAGTGTAAATATCAAGTGTGTACCTTTGAGCAGCACCTGGCTTGAATTCCCATCCCTGTGGTTCACACTGGGAATGCAGAACCTGGCTGGGATGAAGTTCTGCACCAAGTTTCTCACTGAAATGAATGAATTTTCAGTCATTTAGTGATTATTTCTGCTTCAAACACACCTTTTCTTTGGGAATTGGAAGTTTCACCACATCCCACTGCCCGGTCCATTGTAGGGTCAGGACGTCAGGAATGGGCCTGCCTGGATCACAAAGTGCTTGGCACTGTTTCTGAAACCCTGGTGCACTTCAGCAATTTAAATCCAATTCTCCCAGACATTCCCTCACCGAGTTTG
The DNA here is from genome assembly GCF_971803275.1 of Cyanistes caeruleus. Classification (NCBI taxonomy): domain Eukaryota; kingdom Metazoa; phylum Chordata; class Aves; order Passeriformes; family Paridae; genus Cyanistes; species Cyanistes caeruleus. The sequence goes on along the minus strand of NC_141711.1, from coordinate 2,504,632 downwards.
ATGTGTGCAGAACACGAGTGGTACCTTTGGTGAGAGAAATGGGGATTAAAAGCACAGAAGTTTCTGCAACTTCATCTCTTGGAGCAGTTTCTGATAATCCTACCATGAAATTACAAAACCAGCGGGACCAGAGCAAACCTCCCTGGAAATTGTACTCCCTCCATTTGTAAAGGAAGCCAGATAAGGTGTAGATTTTTATCAGCTAAATGAGAGAGCTGTGTCACGTGGAGTAGCCAATATCCCACCCCTCAGCTGCAAACCCAGAGTTTGGGCTGGTGTGCAGTGGATCCGTGGATCCCTGCCTTTCCCAGGCTGCTGCAGCTTCCAAGGAGTTTGTCCTTGAGCCAAGGAAAGAAAAACAAAACCAAAATTCTCCACGGAGCCACACTGGGCACCCACACTGTGACCTCCAGCAGAGCTGCTGATTCTCCCTCGTGCCTCAGTTTCCCCTCTCTGATTTACCAGCTAGCAGCCACCATTCCAGCTATTCCTGCAGCTTTAGAGTGGGATAACCCTGGCTGGTGACAGCTGGGAGCTGTTTTACCCATGGCACTGTCACTTGTCCCTGGTACCGCAGCATCCAGACTCTCCTCACACTGATTCTGCTAATTCCCTTAATTTACCCACTTAGCCCCAGATGGGTTTGTTTTCCTTTGGCTGATAATAGCAGGGAAGCTCTGCAGTCCCCAGCGAGGGAATTTCTGTCCCAGAAATTGTTTTGTCTGCTGCTTTAGCGGGAGCACTTGGGCTGCACAGCGGGTTAGAGGTTTTACCCCTGTTAAAGTCACTTAAACTGCCACCTTTCCCTCAGCACTGATCTCATTAGAGGTGACACATTGCTGCAGCCTCTCCACAGAGGTCACCCAGCCCTTTCTGGAGCTATCACACAAAGCTAAAAGCCATAAATATTATCTTTAACCCTCTCCTTTCCTGTCTGACTCCAAAACCACTGGAGGTGTAGGTCTAATTTCTTCCCTGAACACACTCTGGCTCCTCTATTCCACCCAATCCATGAGTTAGGTTTGTGCTTTCAGTCCTGGCTCAATCTTCCCACCCCAAAATCCAAATAAATACCGATATTTGGTATAAAACTCTAATGCCTGGGCAGCTGTATTCCCATCTGTCTGTGAGGGCAGAGACACAGGGGAAAGACTTGTCAGAGGGATCTTCCACTTACAAGGAAAATCTTTGTTTCCTACATCATTGAAATAGGAGCAGTTATTCATGAATTCCTCTGCAAAAGCCTGGCCAGTGAAAGGTGTCCCTGCCCACAGCACGGGGTTGGGACAAGATTATCTTTTATGGTCTTTCCCAATCCAAAGAGTTCTGTCATTCCCTGAAAAACTTTACATGAAAATAAACAGACTCCTTATTTAGGGAGAGAATTCTTGTAGAGCTGAGTGTACTCTAAATATTTGTTGTTGATGTTTAAGAACTGAGCAGATTTTGAGCAGGATGAAGTCAGGCTGGCACCTGAGCCAGCATTCCCAGGAAAAACTCCTGTCCCAGGCTGGAGGTGGGATGGATTGGAGTTCCCATCCCTGGAGGTGTCCAAGCAGGGCCTGCAGGTGGCACTCAGTGCTCTGGGCTGGGGACAAGGTGGGGATGATGGTCTTGATGATCTCAGAGGGCTTTTCCAAGCTCAGTGATCCTGGGATTCTGAGAAATGGCCCTTGCTCAGGTGGGGCTCCCTGAAACCGAGTCCAAGCCGTGTCCTCAGCACACTCCTGCTCAGGTCCCCTCTGTTCCCTGTGTGCTGAACACAGAGCTATAGGTTTAATGCACCATTTGACTGTTTTTTCTATATTTTTTTCCTGCCTGTTAATAGGATTATCCACCCCCTGTGCTGCTGCCATGGCCCAAACACAACTCAGTGCTGCAGTTCTGTCCTAGCCATGGTGCCAGTGCTGCTCCATCCCCTGCTGCCCCTCTCCAGGTCTGATTCCAGCTGAGACATCACCTCAGCTTTTACTCAGCTGCCTGAAGCAAGGGAGAATCCTGGCTTAGGAACCTGCTCACAGTTGCTGCAGTTCCAGCCAGGAATAAACTGTTCTTAACCTAAATACTCCTCTGAGGACACTGAGCTTGGGGGAAGCAGCATAACTGTGCTGGATCTAGTGCAAGCAGGGATAAGTGAGCCTGGACATGCTGGATAACTTGGGAAAGCAGCTGGAAAGAGAGGGGAGGGAAAGGGGAGCAGTGGTGAACGCAGCTGAACAATAATGATCACTTTAGACTGTAGTAAATGCAGTGTTTCCAGATAAAACACGGACTCATTGAAGCTACAAAGAATGAAAAGGCTGCCAAAGTGAAAGATTTGTCCAGAGGCAGCCCAAAAAATACCTCAAGGAGAAGGGAAACCCTTTCCATAGTGAGAGGGAGGTGAGGCTGTGCTTGGTGCTGGGCAACCCACAGAATAATTGATATGGCAAATTAAAGAGTGATAAAAGTGATAGAGCAAAGTGGGAAAAGCTCAGTGGAAAAAGAGCTGGTGTGGAGTTAAATTTACAGGGAAAAGATTTTTTTTGCTTTAAAGCAAAATGCCCACTAAGGTGAGCAAGGATCTACCAGTGAATCTTAGGGAAATCTTGATAACAAGAGACTTCAGAGGTGTTTTGGGATGCTCTGAGGAAAGCTGTGGGGTGTGCTGTTTGGAATTATTCTGTACTTGAGGTATTTCAGCATTAATTGTGCAGCTTTACTCAAAGATTACTCATTTTCAAGTTAGTCTTACCGAAGGTGTTGAATAATGGATGATATTAAACTTTGGGTTAGGGATTCAGGGGATTGATTTGGAAGACACAGGTGAGACATCCCCAAAATCAAACTTCTGTCAAAAATTAGCAGAATAAAAGTTACATTTGAAGTACAAGAACTGCGGAAAAAGCACCTTTCTCACTGATTCAGGCAAAATAAAAATGACTAAGCCTGTCACGATTTTACCTCTTTGTCTGGCTGACTTTCTCAGCAAGATTGATTCCAAATCCAGCTAAGCCCTGAAAGGAATTAGCAGGAAACTGCTTTGTTGGAGGATGCTGAGGGGGTGGGTTGAGCAGCCGGGGAAGCAGCAGCAATACCCAAAAATAAACCCCAGCCCTGACTAACCAGGGGGCCCTGTTGTGTTCACTAAAGTATGAGTAAGCCATAAAACCTCTCACTTGAATCCACTGAGGCAAAAGCAATACTTTGAGAGAATAAAAAGCAGGTGAGAAAAGGTTTGTGAGATCATAAAATCTGAGAACACAGAGTGGGAGGGACCTTAGGGATCATCCAGTGCCACCCCTGCCATGGGCAGGACACCTTACACCGTCCCAGGCTGCTCCAAGCCTCATCCAACCTGGCCTTGGGCACTTCCAGGGATCCAGAGGCAGCTCCAACTGCTCTGGGCACCTGTGCCAGAGCCTCCCACCCTCACAGGGAGAAATTCCTTCCCAATATCCCATCCAACCCTGCCCTCCTTCAGCTTAAGCCATTCCCTGTGTTCTGTCTTTCCTTGCCTTTGCACAAAGTCCCTCTGATCCTTCTTGTGGCCAGCAGCAGGAAGGCTTCATCCAGAGAAAGGCCCTGGGTTGGATTCATAGGTGGATTCTGAGTTTTGTGTTTGACTGAATTTATACAAATATATGCATATATATATTGAAAGTAGAAGAACTTTATAAAGCAGAAGTTCTGCAGTCATGCTTATTCCATACAGAGACCTGTAATAAAAACTCCTGACCCTTAAAGCATGGAGGTGAGGCACAAAGAATCTGTTATTCCTGGTGTTAATTAGCATTATTCTATCCAGAAGTGTCCAAAGCCAGGCTGGACAAGGCTTGGAGCACACTGGGATAATGGAAGGTGTCTCTGCCCATGGCAGGGCTGGAATGAGAGGAAATTTAAGGTCCCTTCCCACTGAAACCATTCCAGGATCCTGCAGGGCAGTTTGGAGCAGCATCACTTGTGCACCTGATGCAGGGGGAAGCTGAGGCAGCAATATTTTACCCTCTGTGCCCTGGTGATGGATGGATGGATGATGGATGGATGGATGGATGATGGATGGATGATGGATGGATGATGGATGGATGGATGGATCGATGGATGGATGATGGATGGATGGATGGATGGATGGATGGATGGATGGATGATGGATGGATGATGGATGGATGATGGATGGATGATGGATGGATGATGGATGGATGGATGGATGGATGGATGGATGGATGGATGGATGATGGATGGATGATGGATGGATGATGGATGGATGGATGGATGATGGATGGATGATGGATGATGGATGGATGGATGGATGGATGATGGATGGATGGATGATGGATGGATGGATGGATGGATGGATGATGGATGGATGATGGATGGATGGATGGATGGATGGATGATGGATGGATGGATGGATGGATGATGGATGGATGGATGGATGGATGGATGGATGGATGGATGGATGATGGATGGATGATGGATGGATGGATGGATGATGGATGGATGGATGATGGATGGATGGATGGATGGATGGATGATGGATGGATGGATGGATGGATGGATGATGGATGGATGGATGGATGATGGATGGATGATGGATGGATGATGGATGGATGATGGATGGATGATGGATGGATGGATGGATGATGGATGGATGATGGATGATGGATGGATAGATGGATGGATGATGGATGGATGATGGATGGATGGAGGGATGGATGGATGGATGGATGATGGATGGATGATGGATGGATGATGGATGATGGATGGATAGATGGATGGATGGATGGATGATGGATGGATGATGGATGGATGGATGGATGGATGGATGGAGGATGGATGGATGATGGATGATGGATGGGTGGATGGATGGATGGATGGATGGATGGATGGATGGATGGATGATGGATGGATGATGGATGATGGATGGGTGGATGGATGGATGGATGGATGGATGGATGGATGGACAATGGATGATGGATGGATGATGGATGGAGGACAGCAGATCATGACCCATGGGCAGCAAACTTTCCCTGCAGTCCCACCCTCGTGTCTGCTCCCATCTCAGCTCAGGCCTTGCCGGTGGTTGAGCACCAGGCCACAGCCTGTGCGATCACCCACTTCAATAATCAGTGTCTGCTCTGATGAATTACAGCCCAGGCTGGGGATGCCTCAGAATAAATGAGCTGGGATGAAGGGCGTGACAGGTAACAAAGCATTTGTAATGGGCTATACAGACATTAAATGCAAAATAAAAAGGGGCACTAAAATATGTGTTAAAACAATCATAAATAAAGCTGAAATCTGTTTAGGTCTTGGTTGCTGTCCTGGCATGAGAGACTGAAAATTAACCTGGCTCTGTATAAATGCAGGAGGGTGTCAGGGAGGTTCTCAGGTCACTTGTGCTGCCACTCTCCAAGCTTTGGGCCATTTGAGGGGGTTGTTCCTCCTGTCACGGTGCAAGTTTGGGTTATCCCCACCTGCTGTACCAAAGCCTGCCCAGGCTGGCCATGGACAGACAACAAAAGGTGTGAGAGGTGTCTCCAGGAAGGTCTCAGAAGATGCTGCTGCACCAAGCAGCCCCCAGGGCTCTGGGTTAAACTCCTGCCTAAATCTGCACTTACACCCAGGCTGGGCAGGGCTTGGAACAACCTGGGAGAGTGGGAGGAGGAGCTGATCTCACACAGGGATGGGACAAGGACATCTCTAGGCTGTTCCCAGGAATTTACATTCTTCAGAGAAGTTTCTCGTGGCTACACTGTTAAAAAAACCCGTAATGGATGTTTCTGTTTTGCTTTTATTTCAGTGTTTTGGAGGAGCAGTAATGCTTTGGGTAAAATTCAAATCAATGCAAACCTCATAAGCCAATAAAATTTTATAGATGGTTATCCAATATGTAATTTGTTACACAATTTCTCTGTGGCTTCTGTTTATTGAGACATAAAGACTTTGCTTTTTTTAAGGGAGATTTTATGTGAGGAGGGCATAAGAGGGAATAACCTTTCATACCTATTGTGCCATAAACTAAATTACTCTTAACCCAAACCATTTATCTTGTGGTGGCAGCCTAATGAGACCAAAGGAAACAGAAACAAACTGCCTGGAATTTTCTTGAAGGGACAATTTTTATTTCCATCAAGCCTGTAGCTTCCCAGAATGGCCACATGGATGTCACAATTGATAATATCAGATAATATAATAAAAAATAATCCAAGGAAATGATGAGGATATAAAGCTTGGGACAGAGAATAAGTGTAGAAGAGATGTTATGGTGTAGTTGCACACTCTGCTTATTTCCTGGCAGGAGTTTCCTGCTGGATGTGAGTAAAGGAGGGAAGGGAAGGAAATCTGAGCTGCAGCCTGGGGGCTGCTCGAATAGAGATCAGCATGGCTTTGGTGATTTGGATCAGGAGGGCTGGAAAAGCTCTCAGCAAGAATGATTCCCACCCTGGTGAGGAAATTCACTGCAATGCCTGGTGCTCATGACTAGGATGTTCTCGCTCTAATACAAATTTTCTCTTTGCAATATCCTTTGGCCTGTACACAACATCCTTTTTTCCCGGTGCAATTTCAAAGCAAAGGAGCAAAGCTTGGGAGCAGATGCGACTTTTCTTTTTTATGTTTCATTTTTTTTGAGCCAGACACACAAACATAAAAGGAGCTTTACTCAGTAGGTCCTGCTTGAGGTACGAGTGCACTGACCCAGAGATACACACAGAGTAAAAGCCTATTTGAGGCTGTCTCATAAGTTAAGTGAAGCTCCAAGTCTTTGGAAAGCTGATCTAAATTGTGCTGAAATCAGTGGGATGTGTTTCCCTTTCCCAGGACTGGGTCAGCCCTGGCATGCTGCTTATCAGCTCCGTTAATTCCTGGGTGATTTCCCCTCCACAAAACACATTTGTGGCTGTGGGGTTTGCCTGAGAACAGGGATTGAAGTATGTGGTGATGGACTTGCTCTCTGATGAGGACTGATTTGCCTGTTAAAGAAAGAAAAGCTAAAGGCAGTGGATCCCTTCAGACCCCAAACTTGCTATTTTTCCCTTAAAGGATGACAGATTTTTGTGAGAGGAGCAGACCAAGAGAGGAATAGAAATAATCTCTGTGTTGCTCTTAGCATAGAACTGGTGAAAAAAATGGGTTTGTGTCACTATGAGGTAACAACATTGTTTTATGTGTCACGGGAAAAAGAGAAATAGTCCATTATTTAGATCAGCACCAGTAAATGGATGTTTTTAAGACTGAAAAGCGGGGCCATCTCTTTCTTATCACCTCCATTCAATCTCCTAAACTCTTGCTGAACCTGTAACAGAGCCTGGGCTGTGAGAGAGAGCGAGCCAAGGCTCAGAGTGACACAGAGTGACACCAGCAGGAGCTATTAGAGGAATTTATGAGCACAATCAGACATGGGCATGACAAGAAGTTGGGGAAGCTCTGCAGTATCCCAGGAAACAATCTGCATTATTAAGAGCAGAACTCCAGGGAAGGTGTGATGAGCTTGACAAAGTGCAGACCCTTCACTTCGGGATCCTCCTCAAAGCCTCTTCCTCAAAACCAGAAACATTTTTAAGTCAGTCAGAGACCAAACTCTGTTTTGAGGTTTTACCACTGCAGTTCCAAGGAAATGTGTAGGAGCTCGTTGATGGAGCAGCTTTGCAGGGATGTGAGGCTGAAAATGAGGCTCTTACAATGTTTTTTCTGCCGTTGTTGGGATGGGTTTGGTAGTCCTGGGGCAGCACCAGGTTGGGTTTAGTGGCTCTGAACTGGTGTCAGTGTTGGTGTGAAACTGGGCTGAACCTTCCTGAAATGGGGCACATTTCAACTTCCTGAGTGTTTAAACAAAGACTTGAAAAGGAAACTTCATTGTTAAATATTGTAGGTCCTTGTCCCATGGAAATGTTCACCAGAGGGGAAGGAAAGATGTGATCATGGGGGTTTCACTGCTCAGGTTTACCAATCAAACTGTTTAAAAAAGGATTTATTTTTTTTTCTTTTAATATGTAGCCCAGATTCAGCAAATCACCTAAATCCATCCTTTGCACTTGATATGAGAGTGATCCTATAGCAAAGAATGCACCCAAAAATATGTTAATTAGCAATTTCTGCTATGGAGCAGCCATTCCACAAAGCTGGCTTTAGATAGACCCTGAAGCAGGGAGCTTAAATTCCAAGGACCCCTTAAATTGAATGTTTTCCTTGAACAAATCCTTGTTTTTCTCTGGAATATTTGCAGTGTTAAATCACCAGCCTCCAGTTTTGAAGGCATTTTATCTTGGGCACATTAAAAAATGAAGGGGAAATATGGGATGTTGACTTGTTTTGTTTTGATTACTGTGGAAAATGAGTGATTCCTTGATAATGAATGCACTCGTGGATTTCTTGGGACAGAACTTTTTTATTTTTCATGTTCTAAATGTAATGATTTTGGCTTAAAACAAAGGACAACTTTTGTAAGAGGTTTAGTGAAATAATGTGCTTTAGTAGAGACCCCAAAAGGCAAAAGTTGTTTTTGATAAGGGATAAAGGAATGATAAGAGCATGAGGAATGCTATGAAAAGACAGATTTTTATATTCTTCAATTCTGCTGAACCAACAACTGTAAGAGTTTACAACAGTTTGATGCAGGAATGAAACCAGAGAAATTTCAGGATTTTGTGCCACCACAAAAACCCAGCCAGGGATGGATTAAGGAAGCAGGAACTGCTTGGGAAGTAGACAGAAACAGGATATAAACATGGAATGGAAAATACAGAGCAAGGGGATGAAAGGGGAAGGAGAACCAGCTAAAGATGAGGTGAATTTTCGTTGAATGTTAATAACGATATTCAGACCCTCAGGATTTTTCACTCTGCAGATTTCTCTGGTTAATTGTGTTTTCCCTGCACTTTTCTGGGTGCTCAGGACCTTGGTGGTGAGGGATGGGAAAAATTCCCCAGCACCCCGTTGTAATTTGGGCATTTAATCAGAAAAACCCTTTGCATCAGGACGTGCCAAGTGCTCCTCAGAACAGCCTTGGGTGAGACAAAGCTTAATTCACTTTTTCTTTTCTGTGTTATAACAGATCGTTTGGCATTGTCTCCTCTCAATTATTCCCTGTGATTCCAACAACACATTTTGGTGCATAAAGAGAGTGGAAATGAAAGCACTGAATAGAAGGGGATAAAAGAGGCTCCTTGGAGAGCTGATGTTAAAAGGCAACAGGTGAAAGTCCTGTTAGATTTCAGTGTCCAGTTTAATGGAAACAAAGCAGGAATGAAAAGGAAGTTCTGCCTCTGGGATAAAAACAGCACACTGCCAGGAAAAATCTCTTGCTAAATATTTATACCCAGTCCTGGCCTTTCATGGCCCTTCACGTTTTTGAATTTTAGAATTGATTTATTTCGAATAACTGCATACATAAATAAGTGCATCCTAAATATATCTCTCTGTGTATTAGGAGAATCTAAGTAAAATTAATATTCTTATCATAAAACAGATAAATTTAAGGAGTTCTTCTTACAAATATATTTGGTTCTGGTTCCCAGCTGGTGCAAATTTGCATTTTTCCATGAAGGTCAAAGTTTTCCTACTCTCACCCTGGAACAGCCAACCCTGTTCACCTGCTAAAAATCCAGAACACCTCCAGAATTGCAAGTTCAAGTTCTTTAGTGTACCCAGGAAGGGAAAACATTCCTAAATCCTGATTACTATTCCAGCTAGCATTTTGCTTTTCTAACCTGTTCTGAGTTTGTAGGAATTTGCTGCATATCCAGCAGATGCAAATGCATCAATCCCTGCGTGTGTGACTTGTTTGGAGTGCAGGGCAATTATCCAGGAATAAAATCAATTTCTAACAAATCATCTGCCATGTGCAAAGCGGGACTCTAATAGTAATTAAAGTCATAAAATGGATTAATGTTTATCTCTTTCTTTTACCCACTGGTAAAAACAGCTCATACATGGGTTCTAGGAAAGAGCATGAACTGCAGAATAAATTAATTAATAAACAACATATAATCACAAATCAATTCATTTCGGGCATAGGATTATATCACAATTTTCAAGCAACTTGATACAATTGATTTATGTCTTTTGAAGTGACTTTGAAGTGATTTTGAGGAAATTTAGATGCAAAAATAAAAACATATTTAATGAGTAAAAAGGGAAAAATAGATATGTCTTGTTTCAAGTGCACCAAAACACTCTCTGTAATAAAATGAATCTCTAAAGTTGTACTTCTAGTTAGCTCACATTGACATGTTCTTCTCCAATACACTCAAACACACAGCTCATAACCAAGTTTTCTTTTCAAATCACCAACTTAAATGCAAAATAATAAGTCTGTAAGTTATTCCCTGGCTTGAAACACAACCATCTTCTCAAAATCAAAGCAGTGCTTAATATTAAAGTTGTTAAAGAAGGACATGGCTATTTATATTTGTTAAACCCTAATAACTCCATCATTTTAATTGAGAGCAGTGGACCTTCCATTCACTCTGGGCAGTGAAGCCTTCCCAATTTCCAGTCCTTGTGCTCGCTCCTCCCTGCTTGGCTGGTGTGGAGCAGCCTCAGAGCATCCCTGTACCTGCCCAGCCCTGCTGGGGATCCCTCTGCTCCTCCCTCTTCACCCAAACCCTTCTGCATTTTCCGTGGGCATCCTTCAGGAACTCCAGCTTTTCTCCTTGCCTGTTGTTTAAAGGATTTCCTCCTCTTCCTCTCCTGCCTTGCCCCAGCTCTTGAGCTGCAGCAGAAGAGGTCAGTCATTGGTATTCCTCTGCCCATCTCCAGATCATCTGGAAACCTGTCTCGACACTAAAGCCATCTGTTTGCTGCACTGATTATTCCACTTGGCCGTATCCCCTGTCTTAAAATACATAGATTATGCTGAATTAAGTCCAATTTCATCCAGAAACCAACTGATTATTTTCTTCCTTTTCCTCATTATCCAAGAGATTCTAAATGATAGCAATAATCAGCAACAGCATCGCCAAGGAGGAAGGGAAGGGGGAGGATCCTCATTTCACACTGAATCATTTACTTGTTAAACAATAAGCCTTGAAATTAGCTTTCCCTCCTGACACCCCTGCATGCACAAATGCAAATCAAATGATTACAGGCTTCATCTTGGGCAAAAATAATGGTCATGGATGGTTCAGTTAATCTTAAAGTCATCCTGGAATTCCAGCCTTGCTTGTTCCTATTTATATTGGTTAGAATTCCATCTAATCATGGTTTAAATCCGTGGCCACCCAGGTCAGCCCAGTACTAGTCCTGGCCACTTTATTTATTGCTGCACTGCAGTATATGGCTATTAAAAAAATTCAAATATTTCCTGATGGCTCTCAGGGGAAATCTACAGTTCATAATTTCCTTTCATGGTACTATTAATACTTCCTGACAGGCTGAAAGCCAGTTGTTAATAATCTGGCAGATTTCCAGGTTCTTGTCTAAAATTAGCTTCAGTTTCACTATTTTTTTTATTTTTATTTTTTAATTTTTTTTTTTCTAAACCTTAACCCCTGATCCAGAAACTTCTGAGGCAGGAATGGCAGGGGATGCTCTGGTCCCCTTGTGCAGGTTTTTGTCCCAGCCTTGAACCTCCTGGTTGATCCAGCTCCAAAACTCCAGGGGTGTTTTGCTCAACTCCACATTCCCTTTGGGAAAAAGGTTTGGTGGATTGGTGTGTCCTCTGTGTCCAGTGGGTGAAGAAATTGCCTTTTATTATTTTTTTTTAAGGTGTTGTGAAAGCCTCCAGCTGGAGGAACAGACGTGTAAGAAACGCAGCAGCAAAAAATAATAAATACTAAAGATATTGTTTTACTTAAAAGGAGAGCAGCATAAAGATATCACAATGCCTTTAATATGGATTTTAATAAAAAGATCTGGGATATTGGATGTGAAGAAGCAAATGATTAAACTGCAAACATCCAATAAGAGATTTTAGGGTGGCACAAATGAAAGCATTGCTGGGATATCAGCTCATAGGGAAACAACTTCTGCATGAGACCTTGAAAGAGATGAAGTCTTCAAGATATCATTGTAAAAGTTTATCAACAATCCCTTTATTAACCTCCATATCTTTGAAGAAACCTGCCCACTGTCTTTTGATGATATTCTAATTTTGATCCTCTTTTTGCTGAAGAAATGGGACTTCTGCTGCTGACTTCAGTTGAAACAGAATCAATTTTTTTTTATCAGTATTACATGGATAATATTTGGAAGGAGGTTTTTTTTTAAGCTTTTACTGATAGATATGAAGTAGATATTAAACTTTTCACCTGAGAAGAATAATGTGTGCTCTTCATTCTCAGAGTTTGGGTGCCATCAAGATCTGCAGCTTTAATTTAGTTTTTTGTGAACATGTTAAAAGAAATGTGATAATTGGTTTACAGGTGATATTGTCAGGTTTGATAATTTTAACACTTTCAGATCTCTTCAAAAACTGTATTTCATAATGTATTGAATTGAAAATTGATCCACACTTACACTTCAGCCAAGCTTTGGAAGCCTTTTTATCAGACCTTTTCCATCTCAATGTCTGCTCAGTAATTGCTGGATTGTATTTTAAATGATTATGAGGGAATCTTCCTCTTGGAGGGAATTATCTTTAGGATGAAAACTCCTAAATTCTAATTCACATGGAAAACATTCTCTTCTGTAGCTCCCACAAATCTCTGAGGACTGAAATATTTTCATCCCACCAACACCTCCAGGACAGATTTCACACAGGTGTTGGAGGTGCATTCCCACTTATTTAGGGATTAAAATGAGAGCAGCAGTGTTTGAGCTGAGGAATGAGCAAGGAGCCCTTTCAGGCTGATCACTGACATTGCACTGTGTGTGCATTTAAAAATGGGGTGTCAAAATACAGCTCCAGATGTGGCTGTAGGAGATAACTGCACCTGGGTTCAGCATAAGGCTTGGGGTTGGCTATAATATAATAATATATAATATACATCATGTATATTATTATACATTTTATGATATTTTACAATTTTATAATACTATTATATATTATAATGAATTTACTATATATTATTTTGATTAAAAGTAAACATTTATTTTTATATATACTATATAAAAATATATAATATATTAAATATACAACATATATTAATATTATATAACTTATATCGATCTTATAACTAATCTTATATCTTATATCCTATATCCTATATCTAATATCTAATATCTAATATCTAATATCTAATATCTAATATCTAATATCTAATATCTAATATCTAATATCTAATATCTAATATATATAATATATAAAATATAAAAGATAAAATATGAAATATGAAACATGAAATTTAATATATAAAATATAAAATATAAAATATAAAATAATATAATATAATATAATATAATATAATATAATATAATATAATATAATATAATATAATATAATATAACATATATAATAATAATATAACATATATATAATATAGTATATACTATTATATGTAATAGCATATATTATATGTTGAATATAAATATATTAAATATTTTTATTATGTATTATGCATTTTATTGTTTTATAATGTAATATTACATTTTATATATATATATATATATAATATAATTTAACTATTTTATATTCATTATCATTTAAGTAGTTTGCTGTTGAAAGACATTTTAATGCTGATTTGTCAACAGCACAACCCAGTGGGGTTCCTATCGCTCAGTCTTTCTATTTGGGTTAAATACAGGAAATTGTCTGGTTGGCTCTTGCCTGTAGAGCCAGGGTTATTTACAGCTGGGAATGCCCAGCAGTGTTTGGATACTCATGAAAGGATGGATGAAAGAGAGGCACTCCCTGAGTCCTCTCCAGCAATTCCAGTGGGATCCTGAAGCACGTGGACACTTTCTGCAGTGCACTGATGGCAGAGGAGGGTTTCTCTTTCAGCATCCTGCTTTAAGCTCCCTAATTGTTGCTGTGAAAATAATGACAAAGGGAAAAAAAAATCTAAATAATTAAAAAATAATTTAAAATAATTTATTTATATATTTTTTTTAATCCTACTGTGTCTTCGACTTGACTGTTGGAGGAGGTGGGAATCCTTACATGGATGTTTAGAATCACAGAATGGTTTGGGTTGGAAGGGATCTTTAAAATCACCCAGTGCCACCCCTGCCATGCCAGGAACACTCTCCACTATCCCAGGTTGCTCCAGGCCCCGTCCAGCCTGGCTTTGGGCACTTCCAGGGATGGGCATCCAAAAATTCCCTGTGCCAGGGCCATGTCAATGCTGGTGAATCCATCTGGGGAGGTGAGGAGGCCTCATCAGACACCAAATCCCATTTCTCCTCAAATGTCTTGATTTGGGGAGTTTAAGACAACAAAAGCCTCTGTAGTGTCCCACCATGTAGGATCTCAATGTCACCTGAAACACAATGAGCTGTTTGCTCGGATTTAGGGAAATGTTTTGAAAACACAAGATTTAAACCCTCCCCGAAGGCTTTATGCGCTGAATTTGAATTGCAAATGAGCCACAGTATTTTCTGCTTCCCTAGGAAAAGCAATAGCAGTCAGGAGTGAAAACCAAATGAAAATCCAAGTCCTTTTGTGAAAGAGGAAAAATAGGAGTGATCAGTATCGGAAACCTTTGTTAAATAGCACGGGGTACTTTTCTCCCTCAAAATATGGTTCAATAATTCTAAATAAGCAGTAAGTACTCCAACAGCATACATAAATCTTGCTGGAGCCTGGAAAACTGGTCTCTTCTGCTCCTGCTCTGGTAGCTGCAAGTGTTTGCTATTCACTCTGTTATGGATATCTGGAAAATAGTTTGAGTGCAGAAAGCGCCTCAGGGATAAAAAGTTTGAAAAGAAAAATGTAACTGTATATCATTGGCATTCATGAGAAAATTCACATTAGATGCCTTGGAATCAGGTGCTCAGGAGACAATAGAGAGATCAGGAGCAATGGTGTGCCAGGAATGCAAGCCTGGCTGGGACAGGATTATTTCCTGGCACGTGAGGAACACAAAAGTGTGGAAGGCCAAATTCAAAAGATAATAGAGATGTGTGGAAGCTGGCGGGAGGGAAAGCTGAGGCTGCAGAATAAAAAGGCTGTGCGTGCACTCCCTGGATTCCAGCTTTTCTCTCCACATTTCCATTCCTTTCTTCTCCCTTCTGCAGAAGATCTCATGCCATAGATGGTTACACCAATAAACTGGATTAAATAAATAAATTGGTTACCCCCAATAAACCTGGAGTGAAGCTCCTGCACCAGCACCACTGTGGAATTTGGCCCTAGATCCCTGGGAATTTGAAGAAACGTTTCTTTCTCCACCAGGTCAAAAAGCTGCTCTTTGTGCAAGCACAGCTACATTTTGCCATGGGTAAAAATGTCAATTTACTGGAATTTAGCTGAGAGCAAAATCTCATCATTCCCAGGGCCTGACAGGTTTTACCCCAGTTCGATGTCACATCACCACCTGAACCAACTTTTGCTTTCAGAAAACTTAACAGAAAATTGTGGTAGAAGTGGAAAATTCTATTTTCCTGAAGATTCAGATAACACCAGAAGAGCATTTTGGTTTTTGTCACAGATTTGGTCTTGTGAGTGTTTTGTTACTCGAAAAATAAGTGGTTGTAGAAATTAAGGGTGTTGAAAACCAAAGCCTTGACACCAGGTCAGGCTCAGTAAAGAGCAAGGCATTGGCACTTTTGTTAATGTGTTAAATATGTCAGATTACTTTAATTGATAAATGAATCCACAGCCTCTTCCCTTCTAAATTCCTAGGAAAACAGCTGTACAACTGCAACCTTCAGCCACACAACAAAAAGCCTTTCCCTCTGTGTGCTAAGTGCCAAGCCAACGCTCAAATCCCACTTTTAGGCTGAATTTTTCAGTATCCCAGATGTCCAGGAGGGAATGGTTGATGACAGAAATAGCTTTGTGTGCTTTCTTCCCAGTGATGTCACCCAGAGTGTCTGCAAGGAGCAGCAGGAGCTGCACAAGTCATCCACACAAAGCCATTGCTGACCTGGGTGTTTTATCCACCTTTTTTACATTTATTCACCTCCTGTATATCCCTGTGTGTCCCACACTTTTGGATCTCTCAGGAGCAGGTATTTCTCCTTCCCCCACAGATAAGAAGTGAAAATGACAGATATAAAGTGTCTGAGGACTGAGTTCTTTCCTATGGACTTGTTTTCTCTAATGGGAAAACAACAAAAAAATGATGTTGCCTCCTTCAGTAACAAACATATTTGTATAAATTACATCCTGCTGACAAATGGACACACAATCAGGATTTTTAGGGGGAAATGTAATGTTTCCCCCATGATCATATTTAACATATTTTGTTTTCCATCCATCTCTCTGCTCAAACTGTGGCATAACAATTAGAATAAGTGATAGCAGCACATCCAGAAAACAAAGGGTATGATGGCAGAATTTATCTTGTTACATTTCTTGATTTAACGCCAGTCTGGGATTTCTGGTCTGAACCAGATTTTTCCTACGCTATAAATATTTCAGTTTTTTCATTTATTCTTGATTTAGTTTGACAGTAAATAATCCCATGGAAGCTGCTGTTGGAAAGATGTTGTAAAAATTATTAAGTGCCTGCTCGCCAGTTCGGTCCTTGTGTTTGTCAAAGGGAAGGGAGTTGGGTAACTTAAGGGAAATATGTGTGTGTTTGTGTGTATATTTACAGTAATGTCCCATAATTTGCAGTCCTGGGAGCAGAAGAATTGCAGTTCTGAGGACTGATCAATACCTTGGATGAATACAAAGAGTTTGGGTTGTATATTCTGGATATTGGCAGCTGCAGGTTCTTGTTTCAGGGTTCAAAAAAACTTGTCCATAACCCAACAAGAGGAGAAGAGAAAGCAGGGAGGCTTTCAAAAGGATATTTCCTTGCAACAAAACCCCAAAAACTATCTGTCCTCTTGGAAAAGGCAGAATCTGGGCAGTTATTTGGCTTTTATTGGTTATTTTTTGTTTGGAATATCAGGAAGAATGTAACTCTGGATGGTCTAAGTCCATTCCCAATTTTCTTTGGCAACTCTTGCACCTTTAGAAGGGATTTCTGCACTAAATAACTCACACACCCAGTGTGGGAGGACCAGAAACTGAATATATTTGAGAGATCTCGAGGAAAAGGAGTTGGGTGGGACCAGCACTGGGAAGTGCTCCAAGTCCAAGGAAACAAAATCCTCAGCAGAGGAGGTGAATCCAAACAGAAGCTCCAAGGAATGTGCAGAATCCATGGCAATAACTCCAGCAAAAGGGGATAAATTGCAGACAAAGGCTGGTGGTTATCTGCTAACAGCCAGCAGGCATCCACCAGGAGGATTTGTCAGCAAATGGACAACTGGAGATTCCTCACCCTGTGGTGCTGCTGGGCTCCTGGGAATTCCTTGGGGAATCTTCTCCCTCCTCCAGGGGAAAAAAAAAGCGAAAACTGGGACAGGTAAAGTCACAAAGTTAATACAGGAGGAACTGGATGACATCTAAGTAATTAATTAAAATCCTAACTTACATTTTCTGATCTGAAGGGATAAGTTCTGTTCAGGAGGGACAAGGGAAAACAAATTTAAAGCTGTTTTTTTGGTCTCAGATATCACAGATATGTACACGAGCTCTGAGACAAATATTGACAAGCAGGAGAAAAGGTGTGAAATAAATATGATGTGATTCAATAAGGAAAAGCACCAGGTTTCCCACTGAAGCAGAAATAATCAATGCCTACCTTCAGAATCGACAGGTGGTTTAAAGGAGGGCTTGGAGTGGAACCTGAACTGAAGCAAAGTGTTCTAAAAAAGGCCCCAGAAGTATTAAAAAAGAAAGGAAATATTGATTGAGGGTATTTAGGCACGGTTACTGCTGCTTGGGGCAGGGTTGATTTATAAAGGTACAGCCCAGCTCATCCTTCTCTGTTTCTACTTCAGCAGAATTATAATTTAGTACTTTTTAATCCTTTTCCTTTCAAACACTTATAAATTTTGCAAATGTTCTTCAGTAGATCACAGCTGTGTGTGAAGTAGGACATCATGAAAGGCTAAAAGAAACTCTGGGTTTTTCCATCCTTTTTTTCCCAAAACTTAGAAGCTTGTCAAGTTTTGATCATTCCTCAGGTTTTTTAAGAGACCACCTGTAATTTTTAGGTGAAGTTTGTAGAAAATATTAACAAAATTAAAGTCCCTTAGTGTGATGGCTTCTAGGTTATTTGGATTTCTTAATTTTCTAAAAAAACATCTCTCTCACTCCTACCAGCAATAAGTTCCAGGGCAAGCCTGGATGAGATCTTTTCACACTGCTGTGAAAAATGAGCCAAGAGAGAAGAGAATAAGGATCCATAAATGTGGCTCATAATTGTAATTTCTCAGTGGAAAATTTTCAGCACTTAAAAGGTTTGGAATGATTTTACAATTTTGTAAACTCATTTTATTAAGTGATTTCTGGTTTCAGCTGCTTTATGAACTGATCCCCAGCAGTAAATCACTCATTTGCCCTTTGGGAGTATAGGCCAAACAGATACTTTTTCCTGGCTTAATTCATCATCTGTTGACTGAAATGTCAAAGGAAATTAGAGGAAATTGTTATGTAAATCCTTCCAGGCGGATGGTTCATTTCTGAAGGATAAAAGTTCACACAGAAGAGATGGTTTATTCTCTTTACACGGGGTGTGTGTGACATTGTGATCCCTCCTCCTCCCGTGGGAGATCAATCATTTTGCAGCAGGATCTGCTCACGTTACACCACATCCACCAAAGGATCCTGGCTGGGGTCAGAACCACACCACTGTGGAATCCTGAAACCCCAGACTGGTGTGGGTTGGGAGGGACCTTAAAGATCCAGAGCCACCCCTGCCATGGGCAGGGACACCTCCCACTGTCCCAGGCTGCTCCAAACCTGGCCTTGGGCACTGCCAGGGATCCAGGGGCAGCCCCAGCTGCTCTGGGAGTTCCATCTCAAATCCTCCCCACCATCCCAGCCAGGAATTCCTTCCCAATATCCCATCCAGCCCTGGGAGCCATTCCCTGTGTCCTGTCCTTCCATCCCTTGTCCCCAATCCCTCTCCAGCTCTCCTGGAGCCCCTTCAGGCCCTGGCAGCTTCTCCTCTCCAGCTGAGCACCCCCAGCTCTCCCAGCCTGGCTCCATGGAAAGGAGCCACCTTTGATGGAACAAGAAGTATCTCAGTGTTTGATGAACATTCAGGATCTGGGAAAAGCCCACATTTCCAAACACCTTTCCTTCCACCCCAGCGCTGTCTGGAGGAGGCACCACAGGCAGATTTTTCTCTCCTACTTGGAGAAACTCCCTCTGATCCAAGAGATCTCTGTGCCACAGGAGTGGATGGAAGGAACCCCAACATTCCCTGTGATTTTCATTCCAGCTTTGTGTCATTTTGGAATTACTGCTGTGGAGGGATGATCCAATCCAATTGCATTTGTAGCGTCTGAGTCTCCAAAAAGTGCAATAGAACATGATTTTACCTGGGGAAATTTGGGGTGTTTATTTGGATTCTGTACTTTAATTGCCCAATATCTCTTCCTGTTTTTGCAGAATATCCAGGTAGTCACAGGAAGA
This sequence comes from Cyanistes caeruleus, assembly GCF_971803275.1. NCBI lineage: Eukaryota > Metazoa > Chordata > Aves > Passeriformes > Paridae > Cyanistes > Cyanistes caeruleus. The sequence continues at coordinate 2,485,131 of NC_141711.1, read as the reverse complement.
CACACTTTACTTTCTTCCACTGATTGGATGGGAGGAATTTTTGACCTTGGAAAGTGGAGATGGTGTTGCTATGGAAACTAATAAGTCTGCTGCCATTCATGAGCTGCAGCACAGGTAAAATGTTCCACTATTAGTGTTTGTGATTGATAAATCTCTATCAGTGTCATAATTCTTGGGGAAAGGAGAAGCAATTACCAAAATTAACAGCCCTTTTTTGTATGAACAAGGGACTAAGGAGCTTTTCATTAGGACACACTTTAATTTTAAACAACTCCAGGTGATGCCTTTGAACCAGGAAAACATTTTTCAAGATCATAAGAAAGCTGGAATCCAGGTAATAGCTTTAAAAAATAGTCCAAGCTGTAACAGTGAGAAAAAAACCCAATTGTTACTTGGGCGACAACGTCATGAAAACATTTCTTGGCCACAATATCAGCAAATGAAGCTGGATTGAAAAGCCAGTTTGGGAGCACTGAATTAATGGTTTTGATTCCACATTTCATATCACACCCTTCAAGCGCATCCACACAAGTGAAGCATCTTTAAATCCCAGTTAACTGAATGGCAAATTAAAGTATTTATTTATGAAGGCCAAATATGGGTGAGAATCATAAGGACTGTCAATATAAATTCACAAAAAGGAAAGAAAATCTTCCTTAAAGCCCAAAGCAAATGGAGACATTCCCTCTTTGCCTCCTGCTGGAGTGATGATGGACCCTCATCCTCCCACCCTGGATCCATCCTCAGGCTGGGATCAGAGGACAAAGCGTGGTTGGAGGAAGCAGGGATGTCCCCCCCATTCTTCTTCTTGAATATCCCTAGTTCTTAATTAAAATATCAATAGTTTGCAACCTATTGTGATGTAAAATGTTCTTTTCTGCCTGGCATTGCTCACAGCCAGGGTTTGGTATTCTGAGTTCATTCCTTCTCTGAACCTTTCTTCTAATTAAAAGCATATAACTTGACAATCCTGCTTCATAAAGCCATAAAAATGGGATTAACTCATGTGGTTCATTACAGCCTCATCTCCAAACAGGCACTGAATGGGAACTGAACTCTTTGAGGTTATAATGAATTTGGGGATGGACTGACCCTTCACAATTGGCTGTGATAGAAACCATGACAACTGACTTTTGTCTCCAATTAATGTATTGAACTCTAAATAGCCAGGATATTACTCATGTACTTACAAGGAAATTGTATTAAAGTAACCTCAAATGATACTTAAATTAATTATGTAGTGCATGAGTCAGCAGCTGTTTGAAGTGAAGAAACAGAGCAGAGGGCGGACTTCAGTAGCATTTTAAAATACAATTTAAATTAAACTTGATACTATTTTATCTAAACGTGAAATGTAAACCTCAGGATGAAAAAATGTAAATCTCAGGATCAGACTTTCTGTTAAATAAATACAAAGTTGCTATTTCAAGAACAAACAAGCAGCATGTTAAGGACTAAAAAATCTTGGAATATATAAAATATTGTGACATGTAAAATATTTCAAGTGAGCAGTTGCTCATTTAAGCCCAGCTTTGCTGAAGTAATCTCAACAACCCCGTGTTTAGGACCCAAATCTTCCCTTTAATTCCCCACTGCCCCAACCCAGCCCTCTTGGGTACCTCTCACAGATCATTCCCTTCTTTACTACTCTGAGTAAAGCACTTGTAGCAGTCTTCCAGAGCACAGGATTCCCCTGTAATTCCTTGATTTCTTGGGAAATAGATGGTGGTCCTGGAATCTGGATCTCCAGAGGAGAGCTGCATGAGGGACAAGATATTCTTACACCCATAATTTGTATCTCCAAAAAGAACCTTTTACTTTTATTTTTTTTTTTTTTTTTTATTTTTCCCCCCCAGGCTTTAATTTTTGAAACTTTTTGTTATCTTCATCATTCTTGCCAGAGGATTATCTTTAGCAAGCCCAGTCCAGGGCTTTAAACCTGAGTTAAAAGGTACTGGGAGCTCACTTTTAGATGAAGACGTTCAGCTTTTAAAGACTCAAAAATAGCTAAAAATGTAAATGTTCCATATTCCCAGGCACCAAGAGTGGCTCACAACAGCACTTTTGTCCTGCTTCTGCTCCTAATTAAAGGAACAGCAAAAGCTCCCACTGACTTCACTGGGGCAAGTTAATTTATACCTGAGTATAAATTAACTCCATTGATTTCAGCAGAGCTCCGCTGGTTTTCACTCCGACATCCTGAAATATGCCTGATGGTCACAGTCAAACTGCACTTATGGCAAAACTTCTCTGATTTATCACACGGAAGGTTCACATCAATTTAGGAATAATAGAAATGAGTGGGATGAGGAAGCAGATGCTGAGCAGAGCAGTTTTGTGGGCTGGGGATGGGAAGGTAATTCAGGGTGTTGGATGGCATTGGTCACTCATTTCCTCCTTGTTTCTACCTCAATTCCACCTGACATGTGGAATGAAAATGATTTTGACCTATAAATTAATCTTGAATCTCAGGATTAAATGTGCTGTGCAGAAGAGTTGGGTATTATTACCCCCCAAAATGGCAATTCAATTACTCAAAACTCAATCTGCCCTCTATATTGTCTTTATAGACAAAAATCGTGGAATGAATAATGTTCCCTCCAACTCTTATTTTCCAGCAGAGCTTTTTTATGTGTCTCAACGAGGGTCTTTAGGGTTTTCTTGCAGTGCCTTAGGGGACAAAATAAAATAAAATAATGTATCCACAGTGACACAGCGAGGGAACAGATTAGATTTTTTTTTTTCATAACCCATTGCTATTTAAATGAGATAATCTGATCTAAGCAGAGCACCAGAGGCAAGAAGGGTGATGAAGATAAACTCAGAGATCATTACTTTAAATTCTGTGTACTTGCTATAGGGATGTACAACAACAATCTCCTGACATTGCTGAAATTTAAACATTATTTGATATGAATATGCTAAGAAAGAGCATCCACTTTCTGCATTAAAGATGTAGAGAGGATTTTGGGAAGTTGAAATGAACAGACCTGTCCAAAGTGCTCAATAAAATAAAATAATTGTCTCTTCACACCAAAGCTCTCTCATGTGTTCCTCCTATGGCTGCTCCTGCATTGTGCTGCTTCCTCTGGAGTTGTGCAAGGCAGGTTGACAAGAATATCTTAATGAGGGAAAATTTTATTTTCATTTTTAATATCCTATTTCTGTCTTAAGCATCCATCAATTGAACCTCAGGCTGTTCCTTGGGTGTGGATGCCAGGTCAGGTTCTCCATCAGGTTAAAGGAAATTCCTCACCTCTCTCTCTCTCTGGTCCCTCCATTCTCTCCTCTGTCAATAGAGAATTACCTTCTGATTATTTCAAGTGTCTGCCTTCCTCCTGGACAGCTGATCCACATTTTCTGTGTCACTCCTGTTCCTAAAGGGAATGGCACCTCTTTTGACCTGATTTCTGGTGGCTTCTTCCCTTCAAATAAATCCGTGATGGAGAGGTGGCCCTTGTGGCTCTCCTTTGTTCTGCTGTTGCTCTTGGCCCCACCGTGGAAACAAAGGGGATTTCCAGGATTAAAGACAAGGGAAAAGCAGAATGGCAGTGAATCCCATCAGGCTGTGGACAGTAGAAATATTCCTCAGCCAGTCTGACCTGCATTTTGGAAATGAGGCATCAGCTGTATTTTTACACAGCCCTTTGGCTTCCTGCCTCCAAATCAATCGAAGATGCAACCACAACCTCCCGGGCTGGAGTTTTGGCCCATCATTTTGAAAGTGTTAAATTAGAGAGAGACATTTCCTGATGCAAAGTGTCCTGATCCTCCTCTGGGTCACAGCAGGATGAATATTGAATACATCACATCCCACACTCTGCCTGCAGTGTCTCGCAGATTTATTGTTGGCATAACAGCACCTTTAGGGATGGAACAGCAGACCATATATTTTCAGACAAGTGACATCTTTGCTATTTCTAACAGCAAAATCTGGAGATGAACTAGCCCAGCCTGGAAATGTTAAGGCTTCCCTGAACAGCCAGAGGCATTTGGAGATGTGCTGATGAGTCAGGCAGTGATAATAATTAGGTGTTCCTTAGACAGCATGGTGGTTTCCATGGGTTTGGGAAACAAAATGCTGGATTTCTGTAAATGACTTGCAGGATGTGACTGACACTGAAGTGACCTTCCCAGGAGAGGGAGCAGCGACATTTGAAGAAGTTTTGTGTCCATGCTGTGGGGTGCCAGGAGGTTCAGCTCAGTGCCCAACATCAGTGAACACCAACCATCCCCTGGTGCAACAAAGCAGGAGAGAAGGGAACCTCGTGCCCTGGAGATGAACTGTGGCACTCAGGGAATGTGAGGGTGTTAGCGTTCAGGAACACACATAATCATGGAATGATTAATTGAAGGTGCTTTATTAAGAGATCTGGGTATCAGGGGTACCCATATCCAAATCTGACCCAACTTGGGTCATACTCTATCATTATATAGCTTACATATTAATTATTAAAATTACATTGTTCCATTGTATACATTGATTCTACCCAAGCATGGATTTCTCATGATCCCCCCAAACCCCTAACATTGTTCCTCATGTTCTTTAAACAATAATTATATCTAATCACATCTAACAATTATATAATTTATCATATGTACTATATATTTACATATTTATCATATGACTACACAGGTGCAATTTCACATGATCTTAGCAAGCACAAGGCCTAACATTTCCCAGGTCTTACTTTTAACACTTTCCCCAGGCTTTACCAAGCCTAACTTTCTTTCTAACTCCTCAGATTTTCTATGATTTTAAAGTATTTTACTATCGAGGGGTTTGAAGCTTTCCACCAGACATAAACCCACCTCAAAGCTTTGTCCTGAGTGACACCAGCACCGCTCTCGTATTCCCAAGGATTCCACACCACCCCAAACCTGGAGACAGGGAATTATATTTGATTTTATATTTGATTTTCACTACCACGGGCTAGGCTCACTCAGAAGAAGAATCTCCCTCATTTGGCTTCATCTCCCAAGGGAGAAAAAAGGGAAAAACCCTTTTTTGGAATTCCCTGAGTGCAGGGATGTGGGGTGGAGAAGAGGTGAGAGCTCAGGTGATGCTTTGAGATTGGAACCTGCATTGATTTTGCTTCCAGGGAAATGTTATTTATGGTTCCTGGAGTGAGGTGGAGATGCTGGAATTCCTGGCTGTGAATTCACCAGAGTTTTACATTTTCTATATGGCTCTAGCATCTAAATTCTCTAGTCTGAAAGGCCTTGTCTATTTTTATGCTGCTTTAAATAATTATTGCTTCCCAATCTTTTCAATTAGTTGCTTTACATTATTTTTTTCCCCTTTTATTTAAATTTTACATGATTTCTTCCTGTTTCATATCAAACCATTTCATCTCCCAGCACAAAAGGCTCATTAACTTTGTAAAATAACATCCTGGTACTTTAGAAGTCATTAATTTTTTTTTTTTTCACTTTTTTTGTGGCAACAGCTTCAAAGACAATTCAATTTTACTTTATTATCACTGCCAAGAAGTTGAAATTAGCAGGTGATTAAGCACTTCAAATATTTTGAGCATTTTCAATTGTCAACAATGGCAAATTTAAGTATAAAGAAATTAAACTTAAGAAGGCACAATAATATATTACTGTAACAGTTTATTGAAGCACAAAATTTTCAAGGAAAATTGCTGGCTTTAAGTAATTGTTTAAATAAAGAGTAGGTTTTTATTAGATTTTAGAGATAAATTTTTCCCTAAAAAGGGTTGAGGTCCTGGCACAGGTTGCCCAGAGAAGCTGAATTTTGAGATTCCCCATTTCAGAATTACCAACAAGGTTTTTTTGGAGTTTAAGAGCCAAATCCACTCCCTTTTCATCTCCACAAGCAATTCCACAATTAAAGAACTGACACTTGAAACCTTAGATTTTATTATGGAGAGAATGATGGCCATTAAATCATGGACTCACTGAAGGGTTTGGGTTGGAAGAGACCTCAAGGATCATCTGCATCCTTCATGAAACAGAAAAAAACCCACCTGAACTCTAATTTCCCACCAGCAGAAATGAGAATTTTATTTTTTTCCCCAGGAATCAGACCATGAAAATGCAAAAAAAAAATAAAATAAAAAATTAACTCACCTTTTTTTGACATGAAAACCCAGAGCAAACTTCCCTGCTGTTTAATATTCCCACCCAGCAGCTCTGCACACCCTGACAAGGGTGAAAACCTTGCCCACAAACTTTTAAGTGCTGCAACAATATCTGGGACTTCCACGTAATCACAGCCTGATCATCCCTCCCATTGTTTGCAGAAGCTGGAAAATAAAACGTCTGGGGTTATTGATTTGCTACTTCTTTTTCATTTAGCGCCTATTGATCGCTGTTTATGTGTGTGTTTTTTTTGTTGAGCAGGAATTAACATTGAAAACTTCTTGGAATTCACTGCATTCACACCTGCTTGACATTCCTAGGGAAATCGTGCTGCCACAATCCCACTCCAGTGGGGGAGGTCTCAAAAATCAGATTTTTCTCCTCTGGCTTCTTGACAGAAAAAAAAGAAAAAAAAAAAATTCATATGCAGAAAATTTTAAAAATATTATTTTTATCATATTAATAATTAATAACAATTATCATATCAATAATGACTATTAATATATTAGTATATTAAATACATTACTATATTAAATATAATAAATATTTAATATTTAGTATTAATAATGAATATTGTTATTAATAATAAGAATTAAGAATAAATAATGATGATAATGATAATGATAATGATAATAATGATAATGATGATATGATAATGATGAAGATAATGATAATGATAATAATAGTAATAGTAATAATAGTAGCAATAATAATAAAAATAAAATACTAACAATAACAATAACAATACTAACAATAATTAGTAATACTAACAATAATGATTATTATTATATTATTTTATAATAATAATAATGATAATAATGATAATGATAATGATAATGATAATGATAATGATAATTATAATTATAATGATAATAATTATAATAATAATAATAATAATAATAATAATAATAAGAAGAAGAAGAAGAAGAAGAAGAAGAAGAAGAAGAAGAAGAAGAGGAAGTAATATTGTGGTTGGCACTTGCTTGGGACAGAAAATGTGGCTGTCACAGGGTTTGAGCTCCCAGAGTCATTTCCAGCCCCTCAGGATGATTTAGGCCGTGGTTATCGTGCCTACATTACAAAAATAAACCTCTTGGGGTTGGGAGGTGTTTTTTCATCCCTATCTGCAAGAAGAAATCTTGTGATTGCCACAAAAAATTACTTGTGGAGCATGGATGGGAAGGCAGCTCTGGGACAACGAGTCGGAAATAGGGATGGATGAGTCCTGTGGGGCTGGATGGATGGAAATATCTGGGATAGCTCTGAGCTCTGACTGCTGCTGGCACAGCTGGACCCTGTGTAAAGCACTCCTTTCATTGCTCTTGTGATATTCAGGGCCCACAATTTGCCCACTTTTAACTCCAAAACCAATCAAAATCACAGGCCAACCACACATTTCCCAGGAGACTGAATTACAGTCCTGAACCAGCCAGTCATAATGTGAATGGGGTATTTTTATTTATCTTATGTTTTTCACCCTCCCAAGCACCCCTTTTCTCAATTACTCCATTCCTAGTTAGGATTAAACTCTTAAAAAGAATATTTAAAATTAAAAGCAATGTTTAATTGTGATGGAATTACACAGTTCCAGGAACTGGAGGAGCAGCCCCACATGCACCATGTGAGGATTTATGTCAGTTATTGCTGTGGTTCCTGGCACAGTTATCACAATTAACATCCAAAGGCAGGTAAGGCTCTCTAAGGTTTCTCTTGCAGGAGGTGAGAGGGGAAAAAGAGGGCAAATTTTGAGTGTGGAGGCAGAGATCAGGCACAGAAGGGACCTGTATCCCCCTTTCCCTGGGTCTCTCTGCTTTCCTCGTGTGCCAAGCTCACCCACAGGTGACAATTCTTGTCCTGTGGGTCAGACACTGCCAAAATTCCCACCTGGTGTGCAGCAGGGGGAAATTTATAAACTTTATTTTGATATATTTGATTTTCAGACCCTCGTAGAATTTTAGTAATAGCACTTTTTCCTCTTCTGTGTAGCATAACCAATATTTTGTCCTGTGTTCAATATTAATATCTGCTTTATTGTTCTATTCTAATTACAATCTCATTATTAAAGGGCCCTATATTTTCCTGTGACAGATATTGCATCTCATTGCTAGTGGATCCCGGTTATTCCATGCTTATTGTTATTAATAATTTGTAGCAATTGGATTGGAATTAGACTATTACTTTGCTAAATCACTTTTGCTGCTAATTAAGGCACTGTGTGTGACATTGTTTAGCTCCAAACATCATCGTCCTGCTTTTCAGCCTGCTCTAATTACCTGTAACTCATTCATTTCAACTCAGAAATCAGGGCTTTTAATCAAACTCCTTCGAGCTTTGCCGTGATGGGAGCTGCTCTTGGTGGGAATGAAAAGTTCTCATGGACAAAGATATTTATAATGACAAATGCACCTTTCACTGCAGCCCTGGAGCTCCTTAGAAATAGAGTAATTGTTCTCAATGCTTCCAAACACAATAGAAGGAGGAAGGTTCTGAGGGAAAAGTGAAAGATGCCTGAAAAATTCCAACTCTTCAAGGTATCAGCAAGGAAATGGCTGTAGCTTTAAATTGTCTTCTCTCCACAAAACATCTGTGAGATCTGTCATGCTGTTTGCTGGGGTAATATCTCCTCTGAAGAAGCAGCATCACTTTGTTATTTGCCTGGGAGCTTTGCTCACTTTGGCTACCAAATAAACAGAAGAGACACAAAGGTCGTGCTGGAGTCAGGAGTGAAAACTCACATTAATGGCCAGGGGGCTGCCTGGTGTTAGCAGGACAACCTCTGACATGTCCTGAATATCTCAGCTGCCTGAGGAAAAGCAGAAAAAAAAGGTTTATTCCTGTGCAATTCTTTCCTCAGCCATTTCAGGGGGGTGTAAAAAAGGTGCAGGTATTTGAGCTGGAGCTGTTCTGTGAACAAACCTGGGCACACGTGCAGCAGCTGGGCCTTTCTTTTGCCATGGAATCACAGGGTGATGGAATGGTTTGGGCAGAGAGGGGTCTAAAAGCTCATCCCACCCCACCCTGCCATGGCAGGGACACCTCTCCCTGTCCCAGGTGCTCCAGCCCCAATGTCCAGCCTGGCCTTGGGCACTGCCAGGGATCCAGGGGCAGCCCCAGCTGTGCCAGGGCCTCAGCACCTCCTGCTCCAACAGCATCCCTGCTCTGACAGGGAGGAGAGCTGTGAGGCAGGCAGGGATTCAGGCACCACTCCAGCATCATTCCAAAGCCAATGGAAGGTTATTTCCATGGGAGGATATTTCTGTGCATTGATCTCAGTCTGGGTGGATTGTTTGACACCGGATTTCCTTAAAAGCAGGTGCAAAGCTCTCAAAGTTATCATTTGGGAGAATTGCCTGGGAACAGCAACCTGCTAGAACATCTAGCACATTGTCCCTTGGGATTGGCTTCTCCTTTGTGGAATTGTTGGCTGCCCTTGGGGTTAGTTTTGTTTCACTGCCCAGCAGGTACCAGGCTGCCACTCTTCCCTCCCAAACCTTGGCATTGTCTCCATCTCAGTGCCCTGAGCTCACCCTGGAAAATTTAGAGTGCCTGAGAGTAAAATCTACCCAAACTTTGGCTCTCGTGCCCTTTCCCCCCAGCCCCAATGTGATTTATGGAATGCAATTTCTTCATCCTCTAACATTGTCTCACTTCATACACTTATGCCAAATTGTTTTTGATGATTTACTGCTTTTCCTACAGCTCATAAAAAAATGGGTATCAATACAATGTCAACAAAACTGTAGGGGTTAATCTCTAGTAACTTACTGAGCATTAATCAAATTCATATTTCAGCCACATTAGTCTAAAGCTGCTAAAATCACTGATGGTATAACACAACTTAAATCAGAATACAATGTGATACCTCCAGCTGCTATTTCTATTTAGGTTTATTGTGGTTTACACTGAATATGGTAGAAATAAAAGACTTTTCTCTGTGTGTTCCTTGTACATTTGTGAGTTTGCAAAACACAAATAGTTTGCTCTAGGCCAGAGAAAATGTAACCATTTATGCAATAGATATTGAATTCATATTTGCCTGACAAGTGACCTTATCAGCTATAACTTGTCATCTCCTAATTAGTCTACATTTATTTTATTCACTCAATTAACCCCCAGCCTCTCCAGGAGATAAGTTGGCGATACACGAAATTATGTGTGTGCTGCAATTAAAATGGTGCTGCACATGTACTCCACAAATTTGCCTTAAAGAAAGGTAAACCTCATTAATATCCCACCAGCCTGACTGCAAATTAAAATGGTTTTATTGCCAGTGATGCCACCGACTTTCAGTGCTCACTGGCAGGGAACAACAATGTCTTTTCTTCAGAGAATCTAATAATAATCACATAAAACTAAGAGTGAACAGTGAGATTCAGAGAGCAGAAATATCTATGTATTATTAAACCTCTCCTTCCCAGAGAAATGCCCAAGTTATTAATTTAAAAAGAATTTACAGATTAAGAATGACCTGAAAGGTGAGCACCCAGAATTTGTATGGAAAAGAACAAAATCCCATGAACAGAATTTCTATGAACAGAATCCAGCTTAATTCACATTTTGTGCCTTGAAATAACTTGGGTTAAGAGTTTGAATAAAAGCTGAACCACATGATCAACAGAAATCCATGCAAACTTTAAGGAAAACAAAATTGAATCGAGATTTCTGTTCCAGTTTGATGTGTAAAATGCTTGTGCATATTTTATTTATGTGCTAATTTATAGGAGAAATCGAGACAAGAGAACTGTTGTCAGCTCGAAGGTGGATGCCCACTGCAAGTCAAAATAATCAAACCAACATTTATTGTATTGCACTGACATTTTACCCAAATGTCTGCATAGTTTTCAAGTTATTAGGGATGTGAAAGCACAAACACACAGAAAATGAATGTGGTGAAATAGGACGTGCTGTAAATTCAGTTTGATGCAATTATTGAGGAGAGGCAACACGGAACACCCTCCTCTCTTTTCTTTAAAACTCTGCAGTGTAAATGTCCTGAAATCAGAGCTGAACCCATCACTGGTTGTGTCATTCCCCAGAAACATGGCCTTGAGCAGATTTGTCATAGCTCTGCTGGTGATGCTGCACCTGCTGGACCATCAGCCAGGAGGACACGGTTCCCCAGGGACCACAAGTCAAGCAAAAGTGTCCCCAGCCTTGTGGGACAAATTCTGCTGGAGAAGGATGGCACCAAGCTGTGACAGATGGCAGGAACAGGGCAGTTCCTCACGCACCTCCAGGCTGTGATCAGGGTTTAATCCTTAGGGAAGGACAGGCGCTTCAGCTCTGAAACCCCTTGGAAGTCTGGGGAAAAGGGAAGTGCTGGCTGCCCATCCCTGGAAGTGCCCAAGGCCGGGCTGGATGGGCCTTGGAGCAGCCTGGGATGGTGGAAGGTGTCCCATGGCAGGGAGGTGGGACTGAGTTCCCTTCCATCCCAAACCATTCTGTGTTCAATGATTCTGTGATCCAGTCTGAATTCAACACTTGCCCTCTTGTCTTCACATCCTGAAATTCTCCACCACCTCTGTATCTCTTGATTTATTTTGATTTATAATCTTATCTGTATATTATTTTCACTTTTTGGATTTCATCTTTGCATTTGTATTTTGTCTTTGCATTTATTCCACATTGCAGTATATGCATTTATTGCATTTATCACACATGACAGTATATTACACATCACTGCTGACATGACCCCCACCATTTAAACACTCTGCCCCAGCTCAAGTGATGAGAAGCAGCCCCTACATCGAGTGTCCTCCTTTCTTTGGCATCAAAACACTTTCCTGTTTTTTTTATCCCCAATCTGCTGCAGTTTGAATTCCACCACTGGCAGAGATGAGATGACTAATCCAATTTCCCTCTATGCAGAGAGTCCTCTTGCATTTCTCTCTGCACTTCTACTTTTTCCCTGAATAGCCGTCATTTAATGCCCCGTTATCTTGGATGGCACTCATTTAGTGGTTTATTAAGCAGTAATTCAGCAGCCTGTTATCAGTTCCTACTAGAGCTGGGGAAAATATGCCAGCCAAGTATGTGAGATTTCCGCAGAATTACAGCGGTTTTGTGATTTTTGGATTAGAGAAAAATTACCCCAAAGTAATAGATATGAAATGTTTTCTCTGCATTTCATTATTGGCCCGGTGCTAAAGCTCCCATCAAGCCATTCTGGCTGTGGATTGTCTGATTTTTATTTCTGTTTTCAACCCAAGCAGCAAAATTCTACAAAATCACAGAGAGAGCTCAATGGACTGAGAAGTCCTAAACCTGGACTCACTTTTTCTCCCACACTCATGTCCTTTCTGAATGTTTCCAAGTGGGAAAAAAGACATAAATTAGTTTTTTTAGATCTTCTTAAAAACCAGGGAGTTGAAGTGAAATAATGGGCAAGGGTAGAAACAGAAGGGTGGAGGGATCAATGTAAATCCCAGCTGGAAAAAAATGGGTTTGTGAAATAATTTTGATGATAGAATAGGTAAAGGCTAAAGGAAATTACAACTTATAAAAGTTGATGAAAACAGTATTTTTTTTTTTTTAATAATAAATCATTCCTGTTTCCTAAAATGGTTGGATTTTAACAAGTAATGAATGTAGAGATAAAAGAGAGGAGGTAAGAGGGTGATGAGGCAGCTAAACTGGCACTGGCCACGGAACAGCTGCCAGAGTTATGGAATTTTTCATATCCACTTATGAAAAGCATTTCAGGTTCTGGTTTCCCTCTGGGAACTCACACAGGAGATACAGGAGGACAAATGGTGCAAACTCTTCCCGTGGCCTGGCATTCCATGCTCTGAAGGCTCCACTCTGGGGCTGGGAAGGGTTAACTGGGACACCTCAAACCCCAGTTTTGGGCTGCTGAGGTTTCTGTGCAGCTTTGAAATGGTGTCAAACAGTGACCATCAGCAGAGGAAAGGCAGTGTCTAAATGGGATTGTTTCCAGTTTTTCCTGGATTTTCAGCCTGCTGACATGGCCAGAACATTTCCACCTCACCTGTCCATGGCTTGAAGCCCTTCCTGCTTCCTTTTCCATCTCTGCTCCGAGGCAGAATTTCAGAGCAGCCCTATCAGCCTGCATTTCCCCCCTCTTTTCAGCTGGGTTTTGTTTCGTTGTTTACGCTGTCATTTCTTTTTTCTTTTATTTGGAGAACACATCAGGTAAAGGTCATTTTCCCTTGAATGGAAAAGCACAGTAATTTTGACAGTGAGACATTCCCAGCTTGCTCTACATCAGAAATGTTGGCATTAGCTCCTTTAAAACAGAGAGTAGGGACAAAAATTACCTGAGCAGCTCAATGGCTGACAGTCATTTCCCAAAAAAAAGAACATTTGCAAAGTTATGCTTGTGGCATCTACAAAAGTCCAGGGTGCCATTACTGGAAGGATTTTAACTTCGTTTGCATTTGCTCATTAAAAAAAAAAAAAAAAAAAAAAAGAGAGAGAGAGAGATTATCATGGAGGTATTAAACAACCACAAAAGATGATGGCTTCAAATAGTGTCTTTTGGCTGATCTATAATCATTTGCTTTGGCAATTTTATTGGGGAACATTAAGGCTGATCACTAACTCTGTGTTCCTAATTATTTCTGAAGTATTGTGCTGTTTTCTGTGCTGAAATGTGGAACAAGCAGAGCAGTGGGCTGCTTGGGATTGCAATGTTCTAACTGGTTTTTAATCAATGAGTGATAATGAGAGCTTGTGTTTTGACTTTCCCTTCTTAATTGCCAGTAATAAAGCAGATCCTCATTGATGATATTTAGCAGAGTTCAGTTTCATTCATCTCTGTTTATTCTATTTATTTTGAAAGTGCCTGGGAGCTTTCAGCATGCTAGGCACAATAACAGAATATACAATGCTAATTATATTTTCCTAGCCTGATATTTTCCACAAGAGAGGACGATGCTGACTTTTCCTGGGGAGTGATTTCACCTCCCTGTTTTCAGCAGATTTCTGGAATGCAGGAGGGGAGGAGGGGTCAAAGGATAAAACCAAGTCCTGTGAAATCCCAACTGCATTTTGCTGCTTAAATCTCTATTTCCCTTCTGCTGCTCACGATAGTCGAGGTTTTTTTGTTTTGTTGGGGTATTGGGGTATTTTTTTGTCAGGATGCCAAAATAAGAATTAAATATAAATATTCTCAAGATGAAGCCCATATGCAGGTGCTGCTGGCCAGGAAAATTTATCTTACCCAAACAGCCACAACAAAGCTACACGAGGTCTGATCTATCTCAGGTGGATCTCCACTGGCCAACTGTCAGTTTTGCAACCTGATTTTTGGTTAAGAGAAACCATTTTTCTCCTAAAAATTTAAGTTCCAAATTTAGTTTTGGTCCTTCAAATGGATGCCAGTACAGGGATGACAAATGCATGCAAACAGTCAGTCAAGACAATAAATATTTTGATAATATCCTGCCTGAATAATCTAATTTATATCAGGACCTGCCTTAGGTTTAAAATGCTTTAAATATCCCTTACATTCCTCTTCAATTATATGTAAGAAAATAAAGAGTTTTTTAATCTTGCCTGGATCATTGCTTGAGATGATTTATATCCCAAGATTTTCTTCCTGAGTTATCAATCATCTGAAAGCAAGAAGTAGGTGGCAGCCTGAAATTTCTATATCAGATCTTTCTGTGTCCTGAGGAATTTTTTTTTCCGTGGCAGTAATTTGGGCTACAAAAATAAATGTTCTCTACATGTTTTTTCTATTATCTTCATGATCTCAATTATTTCTAAATGTTATCCCAGGATATAAACCTTGTTATCTGCATAAAAAATCATCGCTGGTGTCAGGGTCTTACAGCTAATTCCTGACTGGTTTAATTCATGCCTCTTACTTAAGCCCTAGTGAGAAAAACAAGCATCTGGGAAGGAGCCATTTTGTTCCAGTTATTCAAAATAAATAAACCAAATTTAAATAACTTGTACAAGGAGCTTAAACACCCACCTGCATTATAGTGCTGTAGAATGGAGATTGTATCTGGATTTTTACAAGGTCTGGGATTCTCAGTGCTGCAGAACCAAAATGCAACTTCACATTACAGCAATTTTCCTGTTGAGCATAAGTGGGAATTACCAAGTGTGGCCTCTGGAAACAAAGAGGAATCACTGCTTGCTTTAGTAAATTCAAACTATTTTTCAAACCAGCCTTTTCCATGATTTCTCTGCATTCCAGTGTGGTTGGATCTCTGAGTGCAGCAATTCTCCTTTGTCCCCCTCTGTCTCCAGAGTCACTGGGTGGGAGCAAAAGGTTGCAAAGACTCAAATGGACCTGAAATTTCTCCAATTTATTTTTTTTCCTCATTTTCTTGTAAGCAGAACTGCAGTTTCTCATGTTGCTATGTGCTTTTTTGAGTCATTGTTTCACTCACTTCCCTCTATCAAGATCACATTGATGAGACACTGACAGGGCATCTATCAATAAAATCTGGGAATCATCACACAAAATTCCAATGACAAAAATCATCTGAGCTTAATTAGTCCTCATTCTCTATGAGAGCAAAACAGTTACATTTTAAACAGAGAAAAGTTAGAAACAAAGTGCTGGCTTTATTTAAGTGGCAGGATATTAAATGATATAAGTGTTATCTTTTCCTGTGGTATAAATTATTGAATTAAGCCTTCAGTCAGTTTGGCAGCAGTGCCAAATGAATATTACAGGATTACAATGCAGCAAACAGAATCTGTCACTGAATCTGGGGCTCCCTTCGAACTGAAATTACAGTGAACAAAATGCTAGGTTGGAAAAGGTTCATTATTATTTATTCATCTTGCCTAGCAACACAAAAAACTAATGAAATTTCATTGAGAAGGGGGCACGTCAGGATTGGTATCCATCAGAAAAGCTCATCCCTCCAACTTCATCAAGGATATTTGTCTCCATAATTAGATGTCTGTTCCACGAGAGTTCTCCATCTGAAGGACGTGCCCAAGTTCATGACATGAAACAAATCACCCACACTAATGAAAAGGTGATTTTCACCTCTTATTTCACCTCTCTACATCTCCCACAATAGCACAAAGTCTTTGGGAAATCTTTTCATAAAGCCAAAATATGTCAGGCCCAGGTAGGAATTTTAACACTGTGCCTCACATGTTTGTTTATTTTCCAGTAAAATATTCCATTATTAATATAGGTGACACATTGTGTATTTATAGTCCCTCTCCTGGAGCACCTTTCCACACATCCCCACAATGAATTGTTCATAAATCTGTGCTCATCTCCAGCTGAAAGCTTAAATCAGTGCAGCTCCACTGAATGCTCTCCCCAACCCATCCATTAGGAGCAATTTTCCTTCTCTGCAACTTGAACTCCTGGTCTGGAATCTTTAGGGAATATTTGGGGGGTTGTATGGAACACGGTGTCCTGTAAATCTGAGGTTTGATTGCTGTACTCGGGGTGATACCAGGAGAAAACGTCATATTTTGGCATTTAGGGATCCATCCTAAATTATTTTGGGATTAGAATGTGTGTATCTGCAATATATATATACAGTATATTTGCTGCTACCCAAATATATTCCTAGAAAGTGTTGAAGAAATACAGTTTATTATAGAACTTTAAAAAAAAATGTTAGGAGTATCACATTTTGACAAAATCTTTTGTCACTATATATATATTTAATTGAAAAAGGCTCATAATTCTCATGCCTATGACAGTTTTTGCATAATACTTCCTTAATTATCACCTGTGATATATTACACCCTAATTTTCTCTGCTAGGTTCTGACAATAATGGTTATATTAGGAATTAAATCCATATTTTATAGCTCGATTGTTTGTTTTCACACCCAAGGAAAATGTGCAGTCAGTCCATGCCCTGAGCATGTTGTTTGCCACATCAGCCTCAGCTGCCCCACCACAGAGATCCTGTTTAAATAACAGGAAAAATATTGGAATATCTGACTCATTTCTCAAGGAATAAAATTGTCAGGATGCAGAATCAACTTACTGAAAACATTTCAAGTTTTTTGTGTCATTTAGGGCTGGAGGAGCCCTGATTAAATAGAAGTTGTATCTCCAAGCTCAAATCAAGAGTGAGGTTCTCCAAGCGAGCCAGAGGCAACTTCCATCCATCATACCTGGGAATTTTCCCCACTGTCTCCCACATGGAATGGGCTCAGGTTGAGACAGGGCAGGTTTAGATTGGATATTAGAGGAAATGTCTTTATGGAAAGGGTTCTGAAGTATTGGAACAGGCTGCCCAGGGCATCACCAGCATTGGAAGTGTTCAAAAAAAGTGTGGATGTGGCACTTGGGGACATGGTTGAGCGGTGATGGTGCTGGGGTGGATGGATTTGTTGCTTTGGAAGTCTTTTCCAGCTCAAGGAATCCATGGTTCTGTGAAAGGGATGCCTTGCACTCTTGGCTGTCATTTTAAAGAGTTTCATTTAAAAGCCCTGGGCTTGAGTGCCAAATTTCCCGTCATTACTGAGAGTTCCTCTGATTTCAGCAGTGTCAGGACTTCCCCTTGTGTGCCTCATCACTGCCTCCCCTTCTCCCAGCATCACAGGGAACTAAATGTCTCCCTGGTTTGGTGTCTGCTGACAGAGACACGGTGGAATTCCACCAGTGCTCCCAATTTGACTCTTTCAATAGAAGCTGAGGCTTGAAAGGAGCCCCGTGTCCCTGGAGCTCTGTCCATCAACATCTGAAGGGAGAAAACACAGGAAAGCTGAAGGCCCTTTGGGAAAATCCCACAGGTCTGATGTTGCTTCTTCCTGCTCAAGCCTGTAAGATCTAATCTGCTTTTCTCTATGCTGCTGCTTCTCTCCCAGAGAGCTGGTGGTGCTGGGAGGGAGAGGGAATCCTGCCTGTGCTCCTGACAACTCCTTTTTCTTCCCACAGAACATTTTCATGGTTTTTCTGCTTCATCTTTTCCCATCTTCTGTCCCAGTGTAAAAATCTGACTCCTTGAAGGGATGTGTGTTGCTTTAGGTTGTACCAAGCAGTGCCTCATCCATTACATCTCGTTTTGCATCTGTCAGGCTCCTTTTAAAGTCCTTGAGCTCCCTGGTCCAGGCCTTTGAGAAAGGAAATAATAATTTTCTTCTGCTTCTGACAAGATTTGATCAAAAACTCCAGTGCTCTTTGCAGGGTAACACTCCGTGGCATTTAAAAATCTGAGGACCCCATAAACTCCCCGTCTTCCAATTAAAAATTACCCATGTCCTCAGCTGAAATATCAAATAGATTTTGAATTAGCTGGATTTTTCATAATTTTTCTGCTGTCATTAGAAGGGGGAATGGTCTAATTCACCTGTGCCATGCCTTTTGCTGGAGCTGACAGGTGTTTTACTATCACACTGATTTAAAAGACGCCTCTTAATCAGGTGTCAGCTTTGGCCCATAAAGTCATATTAATGTTTTGGATCAGATATGAAGCTCTATCTAAGGCACATTAAGAAAGATTCATTAGGAACTCACTACCCCTGGAATTTACAGCCTTCCTGGAACTTAATAGCCTGGATAAATTCCTTCTTATCTGGTTTGCTTATGTGAATTATGGCAGTTTTGCATTTAGAAGCTTCTCCTTATGATCTTCCATAAAGATTTGCTGATATGGTCCATCCAGAACCATGGAATGGTTTGGGTTGGAAGGGACATTAAAACTCATTCAGTTTCACCCCACAGGGACACCTTCCACTATCCCAGCTTGCTCCAAATTTTGTCCAGCCTGGCCTTGGACATTTCCAGGGATTGGCAGCCACAGTTTCTCTGTGCTCCCAGCCCACCAGAACTCTCCATTCCTGCTCCTGGAGCAGTGAATCCTCTGGAGTTTGGCTCCTTGGAGCTGATTCTCCCAGGCAAACCTGAACTCTTTCCCTGCAGACCGATCACAATATTTCTGGGACACTCTAAGTTTCACCAAACAGATTTTATCTGATATCACTGAGCAACTTGGAGTAATGGTAATTCCAATTGCACTTTGCAAAAAATCCTAATGGGAAGGAAGATCTGTGCAGGAAAGGGATAAAAGTCAGCTAATTTACAATATTGGCCTGTGGAGTTATCCCTACTCATGCTACAGACTGAGCCTGGGCAACCTAACCTGCTCTGGGCATGTTCTCCTCTGCATTTCCAGCAGGGCTGAGACCTCACAAGGAGCTCAATAAGCCAACCAGAGTCAGAAGCCAGAAAGAACAGGGGGCAGGATTTGGCTGGAAATTAAGTTGATTAACTGTGAACTCCAGATCTGTGCTTCTTTCTCCCTGTCTGAACGAGGCAGAGCATAAATATTTAAATGTTGATCATGGCTGAGTAAAACCTCTTCAACTCTCTTTGACAGAAATATCAGGGTGTGACAAATCCACCCATTGCCCATGGAGCAGTGGCTGGGGAGCACTGGGACACCCCCTGCTTCTTCCATAATTATGGGGAAAACAGGGCTCCTCCTCTTCCATTGGCGCTGTGTTAATCCCTGGATTGGCTGAAGACAATATCATGTAATGAATGGAGGAATGATGATTCATTTTCCTGCTTTAGCTTTGAATTCAGGCTGGCATAATTATGGTTTTTATGGAGATCAAACTGATTTGGCATCATAAAGAACTACATTTTAACTTCTTATCAAACATTCCATAACAAGAGTTTATATTTACTTTCAAGCACTATGCTGAGGATTCATACACAATTTTTATGTATAGAAATGATACATTTAATTAAATATTCATACTCCAATCGTCTTTTTAAAAAAAAATCTGAACTATTTAAATTTTAACAAAAGCAAACAACCCCACAAAAACACATTTGTCATGTGTATCTCTGGAGAAATCATGGGGATTGTATAGAACCTGGAGGATGGAGAAGAAATATACGGCCATTCTCTATAGGAAACACAAAAGGATGCATCAGGAAATTAGAAATGACCAGCCTGACCTTTTCTATAAATAAGAGATGGACTCCTAGGACACCATTGGCTCTGTGAGTGCACATCATTTCTCACAAATTTGATGTTATTCTCTGCTGCAGATCAGCCAGCAAGGAAAGGATATTAAAGAGAAAACAAAACAACAGCAAGAAGCTGCCTTTACTAAAATTCATGGGCAGTATTTTTGTGACAGGGACTGTGACATGTCCACTGGAAAGGAGCTGTAAAATATTGTGTCCTTATTCTACACATGAAGGGCTTGCTGTATTAAGGACATGGGAAGGGGATATAAAATGAAGATATTCAATAATCTGCAAATAACAAATGAGTCTAAATTCCATTTAGAAAAAAAAATGGGAAATTAATCCCAGGTTTACCAAAATATTTGCATTTTTATGAGGTGCAGTAGGGGTTTTTGTGTACATCAGGTGGCTCACCACTGGCCCAGGCAGGTACAGGGATTTAAAATGCAGAATGATGATCCCTGGGTCATTTTGTGGCTTCAGAAAAACTTCTCCCTGGCAGTTCTGGGGAGGTAATGAGAAGGACTGAGGAAATGAACCCAGAAGGGAAGAAAATTCCTCCCAAAGAAAAGACAAGTCAAAGGGTCAATTGCAGAAACAGTGAAAAGAGAAGTCTTCAAACTTGCCCAGGGACTAAACCCAGAGGAGTGGCAGGACAAGACACAAAGATTATTTCAGCAGACCCAGGCAACATCCCGAAGAGCTGCTCTGCCTTGCCCTCGTGGTTTGCTGAACAAATTGTCTTCTCCCCTGCTGGAAATAGCTCTGGTTTGCAACCATTTCATTTTGGATATAAAATAGGGGTTGATGATGTAATGCTACTCCTGTTTCAAAAGGATTGAAAAAGAGGAGGGGGGAAAAACCCCAAAACACCAATAAGGAAGCAAACAAAAACCCCATCAACAACCCTAAACCTGGGCCAGTATAGAAAAATATACATAAAGTATACAAAAATAATATCTCAGAGGGTGGGAAGGGTTAGAGGAGAAAGTGAATGATTCCCTCAGACCAGGGAACACCAAACACAGAACCACAATTCCACAATTCCATCTTTTCCTGCTGCCAGTCCTGATCCCCAGCACAAGGAGGAGCTGGATGGGCACATTTAGCAATTGGCCAGAGAGCTTCCATGGGAAATATGCAAAGAAGCTTCACTGTCACCTGCAAAAATAAATCAGCAGCACCTGAGCTCTGCGATTTTATTATCAATCAGCCTTGAAATATTTCCTCCTTAATAGTCCAATGTCTGGAGGTGGATTCTCTGCTGAATATAATAGCAGACCTTAACTCGCAGCTGAAAGCAAAGGACTCCAAAGGACAATTTTATGTGGAAGGACACGCTAAAGACATCTAATCTTAAATTATTGTTTTTCTTTCACAGGGGAAGAAACCCTTCATGGGCCTATTTTTATCCAAGAGCCATATGATATCACTTATTCCATGGGCTCAGCAAATCCAGAGATCCTCCTGAACTGCACAGCTAAAGGATATCCACTGCCATACTACAGGTGAAGTCAACCTTGGGGAAATACTGTCTCACTGTGACTCTTTGAGCTGTGTTTTAATCACTGCAACACCAGAAATAAACACCCCAAAATTTATTGAGTGCTCACAGCAAGAATATGCAAAGTTTAGAGTAAATTTGAGGAACGAAGGAAAAATATTTTCGCTTCTTTGCTGTAAAGAAAATTAACACAGGAAAAGAAAATAATTAAAAATCATCCCCAAAGTATTTAAAAATATACAGAATTAATTCTGAATCCACAGAACAGCTGTGAAAAAATGGGAAAATGGAAGCACTGAGCATCTGTACTTGATAAAACTTTCCATACACTAATAAATGCTTGGAAAGCAGAAGAACAGTATCCTTCCCCTTTTCTAATTCCAGCATTTCATGTGCATATTTGTGGTGTTTGTTTAGAGAAACACCTCCAGTACCTTACAAGAGTCACTTAATAAATCCTTGGCACAGAGGATTCTTTGTTTATTTGGTAACTATGGTATCATCATTTACAATATAATTTATTATATTGCCCCAAGGATCTGGAAATCCAAGTTGGATAAGAGGAAAACTGGGAATCTAGGGAAAAAAATAATAAAAAAAAGACTTTGTGCTTCCTTCAGAAAATAATGGGGAAATAATGGTTGAGGTGAAGGAAAATTATATACAAAAAATAAATCATTCATGCAAGACATGAAACAAAATTGTGTCCTACCAAATTCTTAGGGAATATTTATTGAAGAGATTTTAACTGCTCCCACCACAGCCTTCCCTGGAAAGAGCCACCACTGGTTATCAGCTTGGTTTTTGGAATTCATGGCTTGATTTGTCCCCAGAATCTGTGTTATGAAAGGAACCCTTAATTTCTTTTATTTCCTTTATGAAAGGAACCCTTAATTTCCTTTTCACAGAGTAACTTCTCCTCCTACGAGTAGAAACCTTCATGTATTTCCCAACCCATTTGTTCTCCCTGTTCTCAACATGAACATCAACAGGTTCAGGACATGAATTTCATGTCTTATCAGATCATCCACCTTTCTGTTTCATATTTAATCAACTTCCTAAAAAATTCCTGGGCTCTTGTATCCCCCCATGGATTCCTCACACCCCAAAGAGCAGAGACAGCAGCTTCTACCAGGCAGGAGAGCTGGGAGGTCTCCCCCATCCCATATTTAAAATCCATATTTTTTACCTTAATTTTTTCTATTCACCCATTAATTAAATCCCCTGGGTTTTTTTCACCATTCCCATTTTTTTGCAAAGCCTCAGTGGCTCCAGGGACATGAGATCAACATCTGGGGATGGATCCTGGAGCCCTGAGGTCAATTAAAAGTTATCAGACAATCACTGCTGCAATTACACCACGATTTGGAGGGAACAGGGAGCTTTTCACTTTGCTTTGATTTCACCACAGCTAATGCTGGCTTTGTCAGATAAGGATTGAGCCCATATATTTAAAGTTCCAACAATTTTAGATAAATCAAGCCCAGTATGAAATTTTAATCATCTCTTTTGCTGAGTGATGGCAAAGAGCAGCAAGGACTGCTGGAGGTTTCTCTTTGATTCAGAAATACAGAGCCACTCCAAGAGGAAGAAACTTAGATATGAGTTAATTTGCTATTTAGCATTTTTTTACATCAAAAAATATGCTGGTAAATGTCTTTTCTTGAAATAATAAAAAAAAAATGCTTAGCATTTCCAAAAAGTTTTATTTTACTAAGTACTCTTTTATTCTTATAGACTTGTCAAATATAGTGATAATTCTTTGCAACTCCCCCTCAAAATATTGTGTGTCTGAGAAGCAGAGTGCAAGAATTGTGTAGAACTGTAGGTGGAAGGGCTGAGTAATAAAAATGAGACACAGTTTTCCCTTTGGAAATAACAGAGAACACAGATTACACTGGAAACGAAAATATGGATGGAAGCATCTCTGAAACCATTAAGAAATCTATATAAATGTTCTGATGAATATAATTTTATCTCTTATGTCTTTTTTATAAAGTCAAAATTGTCTATAATATTAGGTGTTATTCCAGGTGTTTCCTGGTGCGATGTTGGTCATAAATAAACACAACTTTAAATTAAATTTATCATTTTTGGTACTTAAGCTTTTTTGGTTATAGTCACCAGAGGGTTTATCACCAACTAACTCAAGGAATTTTATGGTTTGTTTCTTTTTTTTTTTACTTGCAGCCTATCCATGAACACCCTGCAGTGTTTCCAGCAGTATTTTGACATTTTTTGTTTGATTTCAGGTGTTCTCTTTTCCTGCACTTCTATTCAATATCCAGAGCAATCCCACAGCTCTGCATTTTCATGCAAGCTGGAAATTGAGGGTGTTTTCCCCTCAATAATCTTCTCAGAGAGAAGTCAGTGGAACCAATAAATAAATCCAAGGGCAGCATAAGCAGCATTCATTAGAAGAACATTTTAATATTTCAGCCCAACACAGAGTGCTTCACTAAAAGGAGATAAAGAGACCCAAATCCAATCCAAATCCAAGCAGCACGAGGATAACTGGAAAGCACAAATGAAAGGGAGGGAACAGAGCACAAAGTCCACAAGGATTGCAAATGACATCAAATATGTTATAATAATAATTATAATAATCACTGCATCAAGCTGGAGAACAATTCCCAGTAATCCCAAAAATCCACCCTTGACAAAGAAATTGCAGCCCTGATCTCATGTCCTTGTTCCCTGGAATGCTGCTCCTTGGCTTAGTGCAGATTCTGCCTCAAAAATGGGATGGGATTAAAAACTCCTTCACCCTCTGCTGTCTTGGTCAAAGGGAAGAGTTTTTAAACTTTATATTTTCTTCCTGACTGGAAATGCTGTACATGAATGGGGGTTTTGCAAATCCTTTTCCCAATTACAAGAAAGCCTCAGGTGGCTTGGCAGGACATTTCCATTTGAATGCAAATAATCTAAGAAATATAGAACGCAATGAAGTCATAAAAATATTGATATTTTTATTATAGCAGCAGGCTGAAAAGATAATTTATTGGTAATTATTATGTGAGCATATACCTACTCACAGTCCTTGGGCTCCTAGGGAACTGATCAATTCGGCATCAGAATATAGGAAATTTTTTAAAGTTTAGGTTCTGAAACAATTGGTGAAAGAAAAACAACCCAGGATGTATTTCCTATAATTGAGAAAAAATATTTTCCAGTGGTTGCATGAAAAAAAAAATCACAAAAAATACACAGATAATCTCTGCCTTAACGGGTTTATGTTAAAAATTCCCTAAAATAATTATCCAGATTTCTGTGTATTAATACACTGCAGAACACACAAAGTCATTAAATCATTGTCTACCACATGAATTCATTAATTCGCTTCCTTCAGTGATGTAAACATATTAATTAGGGAAAAAGCCCACACCAGGAGCTGAACCCCTGATCTATATGCAAAGTTTAATAATCATTGTACCATGGTGATTAGAATGATTATGGGGATACTGTGAAGAATTCATTTGCAGCAACTAAGCCAACGTCTTCACATTTGTTTGGAAAAACAATTATAGACCTTAATTGGGAGCCATGCAATGATGACAGCAGTTATTTCAGTGATTGATTCTGAAATTAAAGAGAACTGGCAAATTAAATACCAGAATATCTTAGATTAGAAAATGGAAAGCTTGAGACAATTTGGAGCATATGTAAATCCTGAAATACGGCAAAATGCTAACACTAATACCCTAAAATAACAGCAGAACCTAGGCCAGCTAAAACAAATATCAAAAAGGAATCGAGGAGAGGTACAGAAAAATCAGCTGGAATTTGGAGGAAGAGCTCCTGACAATTGAGTGTTGCACCCCAATTTTTCAGTGTGGACGCATCCATGACAGGGGAGGCAGCAACCCAAAGAAATGATTTCATGTTATTAGAATTTGCTCACAGAATTCCACTGATTTCATATTTAATCAGTCATTACCTGTCAAAACAACAAGTGCTCACTTGAAGGTCAGGGCACGCCCTGTACTTGTGGAGATTTCCCTTGGAGCACAGAATTGCATTTTTCAGTCCAGTGTGGAAATCCTCCCGCACAAAACCAGCTCCTGAGCAGTGTGAGTGTGTGAGAGAGGCCTGGGAGGGGACTGACAAAACCCTGTGCTGTGTACCCAGGGATAAAGTGTGAGTTTGCTTCCATTTGTTACCTGGGGAAACTGCCCTCACTCTCAGGAACTCTGAAAAAAACCACAAATGCAATGTTTTTATGCTGTGATCCTTCAGATAATTAACAAGGAGATGATTGCCCTTGGTTTGAGCATTGCCAGGAGCCCGAAGTGAGCCATTGGCAGTTTTTGTATGAACCTTCCATCCCATGGAGGGCTGACACACCCAGAGATCAACAGAAATTATACAGATATATAGAGAAATTATACAGAATTATACAGAAATTATATTACAAAGCAGAGTGGCTCTGATGTAAAATCAGGAGAAGAAAGCACCTGGTTTTGTAGTTTTAGGATTACTGACCACTTAAAAAGTGGCATTAACAAACCCCAAACTTGCTGGCCTCAGTGGCTGAGTCTTTTATCCTCCCTTTGGCCCTCACGTGAGCAAGGAAAATTCAACCCTGACGTGACTAATGGCAGAGGCACAAAAATTCCCTTCCTCAACCACATAATATTCATTTTCTTTGAAAGAGAAATTGTATTTTGACATCTGTAAACAGCTGGGTAATGTTGCAGACACAATCCATTTTCTGCTTAGTGGACTAAAGGGGACGAATGATGATTTAAAATAGCAGCGTTCTCATCATTAAATGATCAGGCTCAGACTTGCTATATAAAAACTTCCCTCTCAGCTTTTGTTCTGCTCTCTGAAGTGCAATCCTTCCTGATCTACATCTCCAAAGCATTTTTGTTGCCAAGTTCATGATTAGTCATTTGCAAGGACTGTAAAGCATATTCAGGTATCACTGATATTATGAAATATAATGTAGTTGTAGGCAAGGTATAAACCTCCCTCCTGACTGAATGGATAACTTTGTGTGAATAAGTTATAATTACTTTTCGTGGACATTTGGGTGACTAAAGTAAAGATTTTCCAAAGAATACTATTATTGCTACCATTAAGATTGATGTAAGAAGCAGTCGTGTGTGAAAAATGATCTAATTTTGTGATATTTAACTACATTTTTATCATTACAGGTATGCTACAGCACACTATTTAAGATAAATATGAATAGGCTCTGTAAATTATAAGCATAATTTGATTTTTTTCCCCTCAAAGGTGGAAGCAAAATGGCACAGATATTGATCTTACCATGAGTTATCACTACAGGTTGGTTGGAGGCAGCTTGGCAATCAATAACCCACATAAAAATCAGGATATTGGAACATACCAGTGTTTGGCCACAAATTCATTTGGAACAATTCTGAGCAGGAAGGCAAAGCTTCAATTTGCATGTAAGTTGGGAAGATCATATTTATTGGAGCATTATTTTCCTATTAATTCTGCACATGGATTGTAATTTATTGGGTAATTAAAGGATCATTGGGGATTCTGTCCAAAAGGTTTGACTTTTTTCAGCACTGCTTATTCCTAAAAAAAAAAATAAATGTTCCAAGTAAATATTAATAACAAAACCAGACATCTGATGGCTGCTGCCCTCGGGAGCCAGAATAAAAATCAGGAAATTGAAAGGTCAAGGAAGATGAGCACAATTATATTCACTTAATAAAGGTGTTTTCACTCTTTAGGACAGTGGATTTTTTGTTATCCCACAGGTAGGTACAGCTGGGGGGGGAGGAATTGTTACAAAAAGTTGGGCTTTGAATTTTCTGTAGCTAATGAGGTCTAATTGAGACACAAAAACATTGTTCCCCTAATTGGCACACTGATTTTTTTTTTTAAATTTTTTTTTACATTACTAAAGAAACACTCTTTTTCCTTACAGTGTGTAAAAGTGTGAGCTACTCTCTGAACTATTTCATAATTCAGCTCCCTCAGGTCGAGCATGTTGTCTGTCTTGAGGTGATTTAAAATTTATTTCATCTTTGCTCCCCCTTTCACTTCTTCACAACTTCACAACCTTTTTCACAAGGTTTGGACACGGTGACCGAGTTCTGTGAATGCCCTGGGGAGGGGGAAAAAACCAGTGACAACCAAAAAACTCCAGATATTCCTTCCAGCCCTTTCTATATTTTTTCAGTCTAAAGCTCAGAGCAGTCTGTTGCTGGGAGAAAGCAATTGTTTTCAAAGCTCATTAATAAAACATGTGACTAAAGCCAACCTTGTGTCACTATTTCAGACACCAGCAAATGGATTAATTATTAATCTTGTTCCATTTCTCATAGCAAACCTCGTGTCAGAGGGGTTACACAAAGGAGACATCAGAGGTCAGGTTGGTTCACAGAGTCTCTTTCAGCAGAGCTGATCAAAAAGTGTATCACTGGTACCTCATTTAATAATGTTTTACCCTGAATTCCTCAAATAGCTTTGATTTCCAAGAGCTGGTCATACGTAAAAAGAATAAAATTTTGATTCATTATTTTACCACTTTTTCTGCTGAAACATTTTTTCAAGCCAGACTTCCTGTGTGGGAATTTTTTTCAATATTTGCAGGTGAAGGTTGTTTAGTGACAGAACAAATTCCATTTTAGAAAGGAGCAAGAATAGACAGCCACCTCAGTATTGTCCATGGAGTCTGTAATCCCCAAGGAACCAAGGCAGGCCAGGGAGGGAGCTGAGAAAAGACCTAGGGAAAGGGAATATCCTTAATTGAAGGCACAAATGAGGTGCAAAAAAACATAAAATTGAAAAAAATAAAGTGGGGACAGAAAGAAAAAAACAGGAATATCTGTAAAAAAAAAGAAGGCACTGATGATTATTCAGCATTTTATATCAAGCAGCTCCTTTGTTTAAGCTTAATACCTCCACCCAAGCACTTCCCAAAGTTCCTGCAGGGAGCAGATCCCAGAGCTGGGTCTGGTTTGCCCCCAGCTCTCAGCCTCCAACTCTAACAGCACCACAGAATGCTAAATTTATCCCCTAATCAAGCACTACACCATTTTTCCTGTAGTGGTGACAGATATTTACATCCTTCCCCATGGAGAAGAGAGAGGACAGACAAATCAAAGGCTGTTATTTACACTGACAAGCACAAATTTACAGGAAAATGCTTCAATTTAGCAGCATCACTGCAGAACTGGGAGTTTTAAATTGTCTTACAATAGGGAAAAAATCCCCACAGCACATGGAAAACGTCATAATGACCTGATGAGAATAGTGGAACAAATTACCTTGAAACACTTATTTCACAGTCAACATTTCCTTGTTATTTTCATGTTGCCATCCAATTTAATTCTTTGTTTCAACCAGTACTTCAGGCTATATCTTAAAATCCAGGCAGGCAGGCACGTTGCTGTTATGACACTTTCATTCAACACCTCACAAAATGGGATTCCTCCCTGGACTGGAATGCCTGGAATATTATTGCAATCTCCCTGATAAAGAATTGAATCAAATTTATTATCCAAGTACCAGGGTTTATGTCTATTTGTCTCTTTACTACAAGGTAACTAACTCTGAGTTGGAGTTGGAATTAATGATACCTCCAGAAACCTATTCAACATGTCAACTTAATATGTGAAAAATACTTTTTTCCTCTGTTCAAGATAGGAAGTTCTCCGAGAAGCAAAATAAATGCGGGACAAGATTAGAAATATGTCTTCAGATTCAGCTGGAGTTTGGTGCTTATCCTCTATTAAAACCAGAGCTGTCAAAGGAAAGCTGCAGGAGGAATATTGTACAGAAGGCAGTGGCATAGATTATTAAAGTTACAAGCTGAAAATGAGAGACAGCGTCAGGGAGAGGGAGCGCGTAAATGCATTAGCGGGATGCAAGGATGGCAGGCCCTTGGCATCCCCGCTTCCTGCACAAGGCTTGTTTTGTCATAAATAAACTTGAAAGCTGCCTATAAATCCTGCATGTCTCCTGCTCCCCTGCCAGCAGTACATTCGGAGCAGCCCACGTGTGGTTTACAGGAGCTGGAGTTGTTGAGGTGGAAGTTGTTGTAAAGCTTTGGTGTCAGGCCTTGGCTGCTGCAGCCAGAGCCAGACCAGGAGAGGGTCCTTGTCCAGGCTGGAGTCATGGCCTGCCACCCACAGGGCTTTTCCCCTTCCAGGGCAGCGGCGACATCCAGCACAAGGTCACCAGGAACGCTTTAGCTCAGCCTAAAGCGAGGTCAAAGGCCTGGGAGGTTCACCTTGGAAGTAGGCCCGAGTCAGCTCAAAGGAAGAGATGAGGATGTGAGAGCTTTTCCTTCAGCTTTCACACAGCTTAGAATCACAGAAGCAGCAGAGGACACAGTTTTAAGCTGCAGCAGGGGAAGTTTAGGCTGGACAATGGGAAAAAGTTCTTCACAGAAAGAGTGGTTGGGCATTGGAATGCGCTGCCCAGGGAGGCAGTGGAGTCACCGATCCTGGAGGTGTTTAAGGAAAGACTGGATGAGGCACACAGTGCCATGGTGTTTCTTCTTTTAGTTCTCAAACACATCTATAGCAGAGGCATTAAAGGATATGCAGGAGAATAAGTGCAATTAAACATAAGGTATTGTTAGGTCATAGGTTAGAGGTATTTTCCATCTTTAATCATAGAATCATAGAATTAACAGGGCTGGAAAAGACCTTTGAGATCATCAAGTCCAGCCTTTGCCCAGTCTCCCCCTGCTAGTAAACCACATCACAAAATGCCACATTTACTCATATTTTGAGCGCTTCCAAGGATGGGGACTCCATCATTTCCATGAGCAGCCAGTTCCAAAGCTTGGCCACTCTTTCAGTGATGAATTTTTTCCTGAGGCATTTTTGTTTAAGGCATTTCATGCCTTAAAAAAAAAGAGAAACATAAAACCTGTTAGGGAAAACTGCTTCAGTATGGCTTCAACCAGAACTTTCTCCCAAGGCACACAGGGGATTTGCTTTAATTATTTCCTCAATTTTAAGCAAAAATAACTGTGTGCAAACAACTGGTCTTGAGGGAAATCCCTGTAACAGGCTGCATGAAACAGCCTGTCCAGGCCTGTTACTTGTTCTTTTAGTTCTCAAACACATCTATAGCAGAGGCATTAAAGGATATGCAGGAGAAATAAGAAGTGCAATTAAACACACTAGAATAAAAAAGGACTCCACAATGAAAAAGAATCAAATGAGAACCTAATTCATAATTATTCAGGGCATAAACCCAGAAAATTCAGTATTAATTGAAAGCATCTTGTTGCTTAAGGATCTTAAATTAGATTCTCAGTCAAATATTTCTACCCTTGATGATAAAAGTCATGATGATTGCAGCTTCCTCAGACCTGAAATTCTGAGAAACAATGACAACAATCTAATTTCATGCCTACAATTGGTCACTTTGCCCTGAACCACACAGGAGGGCACACACTGGAGCCTTTTAAAGTTTTAAAAGTTTAAAAAAATTTTAAAAAAAATTAAAGTTCCCCACAATGCTACAGACCCAGGAAGGTTTTCTCCTTGGTGTTTTTGGGCTCCAACCACATTCTCCTGGTTTTCAAAGTGGTGCTTAGGGATTTTGCTCAGTGCTTATTCTCAACAGCATTTTCCAAACACTGCCACCCTCACTGCTCTTGGCCAGTGATGTGCTCACAGCAGTGAGAGTGACAGTGCTGGAGCACTTGGAATGAAATCTGCATCTCCCAAGAGCTTCCACGTGCTTTTTGGCAGAGACAGAAGACACAGTTTTGCTGAAATAACAAATTAGAGGCAATAATTCCTCCTGGGCTGAGTTTTTTTCATTCTGAAACACAAGAATAACAGTCCATCGTTAGCATTTAACCATTTCAGAGAGGAATATATTAAACCAAATCAAACCCATTCAGTGTTTGCTGGATGGTGACAGGCTGAGCTTTAGCAGAGCCCTATTGGAGAGGCTGACTGGGAGATGCTCAGTCAGCATGAAAACCCACTTTTCATCTGATTACTTCATCCTGTTATTTACCTTTGAGTGCACACAAATTACAGAAACATCACAAAGCAATCCAGCAGCCTCAGGATGTCATAACCCTTTTCACTGGCAGTGTATGCTTTGAAACAGAAAATGGAAAAATCAATAGGCTTGGATCAGATAGGTTGAATTTGCAAAGTCTGGACATGCATGAATTTAAGGCTAAATGGCACCTACACTTCTGGCTGGGTTGTGTTGTGGTGCAGTGTGTGTCCAGAAGTCCCTCTGTAACAATTGTATTTGATTAAAAGGTGTGCTAGCTGTTGTAACTACCACCTGGAGTAAAGCTCTCTGGGTCTTTAAGCTGGTTGTTAATTCATCACAGCACATGAGGGCTGGAATACTGATCAGACTCCCTGGCAGCTGGATTGCAGGAATGAACTCTGGCAGCACCTTTCTTTATCAAAAGGAGGCAAAAACTGCTCAGTTCAGCACTCAGCAGGCACTCAGGGATGAGCAGCTGAGAGAAAGAGCTCAGCTTGCCAGTGCCAGGAAAAGGTCATCATCATCATCATCATCATCAAAAATACATCCCCAAAAGTTTGACTTGGTTTTCTAAATTCCCTTTTCCCTTTAGGGACATATCAGGTAAAGCCATAGATTTGCCTATATCCATGTAGAATCATGGAACGGCCTGGTTGGAAGGGACATTAAAGATCATCCAGTTCCATTCTCTGCCACCTTTCACTATCCCAAGGTGCTCCAAGCCCCATCCAATCTGGCCTTGGACACTTCCAGGGATCCAGGGGCAGTTTCAGCTTCTCTGGGCACCCTGTGCCAGTGCCTCCTTACCCTCACAGGGAGGAAATCCTTCCCAATATCTTATCTAATCCTGCCCTCTGTTGATTTGAAGCTATTTCCCCTGGTCTTGTCCCTCCAGGACCTTTTCCCAAGTCTCTCTCCATCTTTCTTGTAGTTCCTTTCAGGCACTGGAAGGCTACAGTGAGGTTACCCCAAAGCTTTGCTTCTCCAGGCTGAACAATCCCAATTCTCTCAGTCTCTATCCCAATTCTATCACCTCTGCCTACCCTACACATGCTGAGTAATGCACTAACCCCACCTCTGTTTTAAAAGGGTGGCCTTCTATATAATCCTAGAATGGTGTGGGAAGGACCTCAAAGCTCATCTCATTCCAGCCCCACTTCCACAGGGAGGGACACCTTCCTGTGATGCAGAAACACATCTCAGCTGCAGATACAGGGAGAATCAGCCATAAAATTCCCCTTGGCATGCTCTGCACAGCCCTCCTGGTGATCCTGGTAACACCTCCCAGTCTGCATCTTCCCTTCAGCGGGCGAGGAACAAATGCAACGTGCAGTGGGAGCACTCGCTGTGGATTGATCCTGTCTGGAGGATGGAACTGCTGCTGTCGTCTCTTCCATATGTCACTAAACAGGCTCACAGCTCAAAATTGCCTTTTGGATTTCTAAGCACAGGTAGAATCCAATATCACTGCAGCAGCAGCAGCAGCCACCCTCCCTGGTGTGGGGAGCTGAGGGCCAGAGCAGAATGAGTTACAGGAAATAAACCCTGTATTTTGTCAAAATTCTGCTTGGAGGGAAAAGAAAGAGAACTTTCATTTATCACTTCTGATTGCTATGGACACTCTGTGCTAATGCTCCAGATGTCTCTGCAGCAGCTCCTGTAGCAGGAGACCACACCAAGGTCTTTGCTTAATGGATGCTCTCCATGGAGCAGACCCACCAACCTCAGGCATGTTTTCCTTTTTTGCCCCTTTACTTCACAGAGTTTCCTCAGGAAATCAGGACAAACCTGGTGAGGTTGTAAGGAATATGACATTTCCAGGAATAACAGCCCCAAGTCTCCCAGCTGTCCTCCCAGGAGAAGCGCTCCAGCCCTCTGATCAACTCGGTGGCCTCCTCTGGGCTGGTTCCAACAGGAAGGGGTCTCTAAGGGGTCACTATCCTGCTCTACCCACCCCAAACTGGGGCACTGGGCATCCTTCAAGGCCGCTTTGAGCAGAACACATGCAGAGAACTCTCTATAGTGATGCAATTTAATCACTCCAAGACCAAAAACCACTGCAAGACCTCACCACGCTCAACTCATCTTCCCATATCCCCATTGAGCCTCCAGTGTTTATTTCTTTGCAGAGTCCTGTGCACACAGAGCCTCTTGCAGGCTCCAGGAAAAGCAGGAACCACCACTCAGCAGTGATGAAGCAGGAAGCCTGGAAGGGTTTCACCTGCCTGCTGACAGGACAAGGCAGGGTGATAATAGAACTTCTATTTTAAAGCTCTGATATCACAAGAATAGGATTCTGTGAATCTCCTGCCATTCCTGAAGACACAGAGAACAGCCTGGATTCTTAAAACCAGAAGATATGGGTGTATCTCCATAAGGAAGGGGGTTTGCTTTCTCCATCATTCCCTGTTTTAGTCTCTGCATTTTCAGAGCCCATGTGATGTCCATTGACACCAAATGCTGTCACAGCCTCCTCTCTCCTGTTAGACACATCCTGAAGCTGATGGGAACAACATTCTCTGTTTATTTTATGTTGTAACAGACCAGGCACATCAGAAACTCCACTTTTCTGCCCCTCCAACTGTTTTAACATCTCTCTCAGAGTATTTAACCACTGTGTTCAAGGCTCTGCTCTTGGTTAAAGCTGCTTTATTCCAGGTTACTTCCTTAAACTTTTATTATAAAAGGAGGTTTTTAATCTGTGAAACAGAGATCTACATTGCAGAGGGGTTGTAAGGAGCAATACAGGCAGTGAACCAGGCAGCTAAAGTAGTAATAGGGAGCACAGAAGTATTTGAAGATTATCTTTTAGTTCTATATTACTTACTCTTCTTTAGGTCCTTTAAAAGTGCTTATCCTAAATCAACCCATTGCCAGTTGTATTGGAAAAGCAATATATGTGATTGAGATATGGTGGGGAACAAAGCATCCACAGGTCCTGGAGCTGATAGATTCTGATTGATAAAATTTAATACATGGGAAGGATAAAACCAGTCTATGTTTGCAGTCTGGGTGATTTGCTAGTTTATCTGCTCTCCTTTCATTACAGACAAGATGATGTAGATTCCAATAAATTATTGAGTGAAATATCCATGATGTTCACATGAGATTTTTCATTTTTTGGCATGGTGAAAGAAGTTATGGTGGAGGTTTG
This sequence comes from Cyanistes caeruleus, assembly GCF_971803275.1. Taxonomy (NCBI): domain Eukaryota; kingdom Metazoa; phylum Chordata; class Aves; order Passeriformes; family Paridae; genus Cyanistes; species Cyanistes caeruleus. The sequence continues at coordinate 2,450,515 of NC_141711.1, read as the reverse complement.
CAAGGGAAAAAATACTAAATTATTTGGAATAAATGATGGGATTTTTTTTCTTATAAAAAGAATGAAATTAATTGATCAGTTATTTTTGCAGTGAAGATTGATCGTGTGTAATGTTTTAAGGTAGCAGATAAGCTTGTCTATTCTGTAGCTGATATTGGAGAAGGAGGAACAGCGTGTAACATTTGGACTTTTCATGGAGTGAAGGAATGAGGTCACAGACATTGCTTTGCTCAACAGGAAAACCACATCTGGCACTGAGAATGCACTGAGCTGTAAATATCCATTTCTAAATGCTACAGCAAGAACAAACAATGTAACCTACACCTGAAATCCCACTGACAGGATTCACATTCAAAAAACCCCCACATCAATCGCTCGGGTAAATCTTGAAATTCCCATTGGAAGGAATTCTTTGAGGGCTTTGCAGCTGGAACGAGGGAGGTAAAAAAGGGGCTGGGGGTAACTCAGGGTAATTTTACCAGAAGTAATTCTGTGCTGGATCAAGATCTCCATAGGGCTGGGCAGGAATTTGGGAAGGGCTGAAGCAGTGTCTGGGAGCTCTTTCTTCCTTACCACTTTCCCTCTCTTCCTTACCATTTATATTGTATGTATTACGTGCCTTGATTATTATTTTATTGGTAGAAACATAACAAAAAGAATTAGTGGCCTGAGGTGGGACTGCATCCACCAGAAGCCAGGAGAGGGATGCAAGAGGGATGCACGAGATGTCCTTCCTGCAGGAGCAGGGACATCTACGTGTCCCCAGCAGCAAGGTCAGGGTTTGAGGGAAGGGAGAAGTTCCTGAACCATCTCCACATAGTCAAGAACAGGTTTCTGTGGGAGCAGTGGGAAACATGAAGGAGAAGAGGTTTGGGTAAGAATTAACCCCCCTGCCAAAAGGACATTTGCTGCAGCAGCCAGGGCTGTCTCCCGTGGAAGTCAGTGTAGCTGTGGCAGGGATAAATCCGACCCTTGAGGTTCAGCCCAGGAAGAGAAATCTGTCTTTAAGAGCTCTCCAATCTGGAGAAAACTCCTGCAGACGGCGAAGTGACTCTGGTGATGACAGGTGACAAATGAACTATGCCATGACAAGTGAGAAAACTGTTCAGGAATATAAAATATTAAACAAATATTCCCTCTGTGCCCCTCCCTGGGAGAGGGGCAGCTCCTCAGCTGTGCCTCTGGCCTGCAGATGGGCTCTGGAGCAGGAGCCCTAAGGCTGTGTCAACACTTACTGCTCAGAGCAAGTCCTGTGCTCAGCTCAGAAGAGAAATTTAATATTTTATGCTGCTAACTCTATAAAAGCAGGGGAAAAAATAACAAAGGCCAGATGTAGACCAGCTCTACAACTCCCCAGCATATGTTTCTGTGCTCTGGGTTTGTTGGTGCATGAACAAAAATCGAGCCAGCTCAGGGTTTTTCTCCCCCTCACCTCACCCTCCTTCTTTAATTTAATTGTGACCTTCCACTTTTTTCCTCTAGAGAAGCTTGGTATTATTTTGTAAAGGGCATTTTCACTCTTTAATTGAATAAGACAATCAGACTGCGGCAGAAATTATTGTTCCCCACCTTGAAAATGAGTGCCTGGATTGGCCATTCAGGTCATTTAAGCTGAATTGAGGACCCGTGTTCATCCTGAAGTGTAAATTACAGGTCCTTTCCCTTGGAAGCTCCAAAAGTAATTTAACCAGATAAGGAAGAACTGATGAAGGCCCTTGGATGATTACACAGCTTTGGAGAAGGACAGGACCCAGTGACTGTGGTTTTTTCTTTCTTTTTTGAGAAGTATCAGAGTGTTTTGGGGGACATGGCAGCTTTCCCTTTACCCACTCTGGGATGCAGCGCTCCCCTAAGGTGGAAATGAGAACAAAAATGGGAATTCCAGTGGAGTTTTAACCTGTCCTGGTGAAAGGGGACACTCAGGCATTGCCCAGGCTGCTCCTGGCTGATTCAGCTCCAAATCTTCCAGACCTGAGGTGTTAAAGGCTCATGAGAGCTTCAAATGGAGCAGCAGAACTCAGAAGGTGTTGAGGAAAAAAAAAATCCAAGTATTTAAAAGGCAGGAAATGGGAAATACTAAGCGGCTTTCAGACACCTTAATTAGAGATAACACTGCTCTTAATCTCAGAATTGAATTCATAGAAAATCAATTAGAACATTTAAAAAATTGAGATTAGATGCTAACGGGAAAAGATTAATGTATTGACAGTATTTTCAAGACAAAGGAACTGTCAGAGGGTTTGTTCAGCAAGTTTAGTGCAGTTTGGAAAGAGAAAAAAGAGAGTTTACTTTGCAGTGGAAGTTGTAGGGAAGGAGATTAGCCATTCCTTTGGGAGATATTTGGAGAAAGAAGGATATTTCCATGTAGTATCCAGGCTGCAAGAGATTGGTGCTCATCTCCTACAAGGCAATTAAGTACAAAAACACAGAGGAGAAGTAAAAAATCAGGGATTAATGTCCAGGAGGGATCTGGGGGGGTCTGGATAGGCACAGCCTGTAGCTAAAAAGGCTTTAACCCCAATTTTGGGGGGATTTCCTTTATGTGAGAGAAGAAATAAACCCAAAATCTGGAAGTATGGGGCATTCCAGAATCTGAGATAATTTAAAAGTTTCAATAGGCTTCACTTTAATTATTTGTAGTTATGACAGACCTAAATTCTCTGATTCAGGCACCAAATTCAGACCCAAATGGGGCCTCTAATTCACCACAGGCAGAGCAGAGGAAGGGAACTAATTGACAGCTGATAACACTTGTGCTGAAAATACAACAAATCATAACCAGGAGCTTCCTTGGGAAACTGCTGAGCTTGTCCTTTGCACCCCATTTCCCTGTGAGGAGATTCCTGTGGTGCTGCACCACTGCAGGAGCACCTCTCCTATTGCAATATATCACAGGCAATAAGAGACACAGGGAAAAAAATAAAGGCAACAGAAGTGATCTATCACCATCTGACACAGGCACGTGGAAATGTGAGGAATTGTATTGATTTGTCCTCAGAAGCGTGGCTAATTTGTAAGGAGCTCTTACTCCTCATGCCTTAACATTCATTGCACATTTCAATACCAAGTAATTACAACCATTATATTTGGGATTATGTAATGACAAAACATTTATGAGGGAGGAAAAAAAAATAAAAATCAAAAGTTCAAGAAAGCATGAAATCACATTAATTCAGATGAACTGTGGTAATTATGCAAGGTGATAAATTGGAGTTTCTCTAATTGTCTGTAACAATTTCATATATTAAAACAACCAAGTTTCCTTGGTTTCCTTGGAGAAGTTCTATGCTCCTTCTTAAGATGGACTGGTTTGGAATGGATGGGTTTGGCTGTCTCTGAGCAGGTTCAGGAATTTCAAACACATGATTTGGAGGTTGAAATGACTGAGTGGCTTCTTGTGATTAGGTTTTTGTTCCTATCCAATATATTTAAGAAGCAGCTCCCTAATCCCAGGAAAACTGAGCTTTCACTCTGTTATGTAGTTAAATCTGCTACTCTGACACCTGTAAGGCAGTTTTATATTAAAATAAACCAAACAAAAACCCCAGATGTGGAGGTAGTGGAGGTGGTGGTGAAATTAGAATAAATATATTAATGAACAGTCAGCAACTGGATGTTGCTTGGAGCAACCTGCTCTAGAGGAAGGTGTCCCTGCCATGGCAGGCCATGGGACAGGATGGGCTTTAAAGCCCCTTCCAACCCAAAGTGCTGTGGGATTTTTGATTGTCTCTATTATTATGAGCTTTAAAACATTAAGGAAAAAATAATGTATGGCTGAACTTATTAATTAACCTGTTAATTAACACAAGTGCTTCAACAGGAAAGATTTCTATCAGTTCCATTTTGTTTCTGTCTCCAGAGACCATTTCTTTGGGCAAACACCTCACCCAGCCTGGGTTTGGTTCTCTCACTGTCAGGTTTGTGCTCAGCAAAGTGGCACTGATGGTCACCTTCACCCAGCACTGATATTCCTCTCAGCCTCTGGTTTCACTCTGTTTAAAATCTACCTGGAAGATTTTCAGGCTATAGATCAGGATAAAGGCAGGTTGGAGGGGCTGGGAGCACCCTGGGATAGCAGAAGGTGTCCCTGCCCATGGCAGGAGTGGAATGGGATGGGCTTTAAGGTCCTTCCAACCCAAACCTTCTGTAATTCCACTAAAGCATCCTTGACCCCAGTGGGCAAAGTTGGGTTCCACCAGGTGAAAAATGCTCTGACCCATTCCTTCTCCCCATTCCTCCCTTCATTCCCGACGAGGAGCTGACAGCCTCGTCCACCTCAAGCCTTCCTGCTCCCATGGGAGAAAGCTGTTGCCAATCTCCATCCCACAAAATGCCATATGTTTGGGGTGCTGTGAGCACAGCCCCTCCTCGCTCATCTCTGCAACATTCCCAGCCCGGGACGAGGCCGTGCCACGCGCAGCTGAGTCCGTACGTTCCCACTCTTCCCTGGGAAGGATTACTTGTGCATCTGAGCATTTTGCTTGGCCTCCATGACCTCATTATCACATCAAACTGATTAATCGTGCTCTACCAAGAGCTGGCTGCCAACATGCACAGATCTGGGGGAAAAAAAATGTGGTTTTTTTGTTAAAACTCGCAGCTGAGAGAGCAATGGAGTGTGAGGGAACTCGTTGTTCTTCAAGTGAGATAAATACAGACAAAGAATGAAAGGAATTATGTAGGAACTAGGTGATAATTTATTTATAGATCTCTGCAGAAACACTGAAGTTAGCAAATATACCATCTGTTAAATAGTCATCTTATTCCTAAGTGCATATTAGCAATCTAAATGTGTGCCAAACACCTGATCTTAGCCTTCTTAGTTGATACTCTTTTTGACAAGCAACATTCTGCTTTATTAGGTTATGTCATGTTACGTTATAAAGCTGTGCTAGGGAACAGGAGCTGGAAGAACACAGTGGTTGTGCTCTCTTGGTATAAATGAACACCCAGGGCAAGGAGAAGTGGTTTTGACAGCAGACAGAATTTCAGAATAACAAGAACAAAGTAGAATATCTGTATTTTTATCCTCAGGTAATTTTTTTTTATATATATATATACACTTAACATGTTTCAAATTGCAATGAATCATTGAAAATACAACCCCATAGGTTGGAAAATAGACAGAGAAGTCTTTGTGGCAAAGACAAACATCATTTCTGAGCGTCCACCTCTTCCTTCTCTCATCCACCTGGACTGCAAAGCCAAAGTGGATTATTTTATAGCTCATTATTGAACTCATTTAAATGAGATGTCACAATATTCCATGGGAGATGCTGCCTGCCTGGAGGAAGAGCCCAATAAAGATGAAAACAGAAGCAACACCGACTGTTAATGAATTCTCTTTATCTATTTTGCCTTGGTTTGCTCTTTCAGGGCTTTGGGGTTCTCTTGTTCTTCAATGATTCTGTATTACAGAGAGAGGCAGTGAATAAATTCACTTTTTACAATTATCTATCAAAATCAGTCCAAGCAAAAGATCTTTTCTGGTTTGGCCTGTGAAATTTTGGGGAGGTGAGGGTTTCTAAAGGACGCAGAGTGATGAAGATCTTGGAGTTAAGCAGTGGAATGGATTCTTCAAAGAAAATATCTTTTCTTAAAGGTCTTTAAAAATTGGGTTAAATAAGGACATTGCATATTTGTCCCTGTCATGGGTGAGATGAAGAGATTAAATGATGATTTATGTGCCTCCACAGCTGCTTTTTTATACCTATGATTAATAAGCATAAAGGGATGGAAATCTCCTCTCCCGCACTGGAAAATCTGAGTTGCTTTGTAAAACAAAGCTACAAACACGTCATGAAAGAGCCCAAACTCCTGCCTACGGATTTTCATCCTCAAGGTTGAAAAGTAGAGATCGAAAAGGCACAGACAACTTTTTCCCCACATGGATTTAACAGAAAGGTTTAGATGGGATATTGGGAAGGAATTCCTCTCTGTGAGAGCTGGGGATGCCCTGGCACAGAATTCCCAGAGCAGCTGGGGCTGCCCCTGGATCTCTGGAAGTGCCCAAGGCCAGGTTGGATGGGGCTTGGAGCAGCCTGGAACAGTGGGAGATGTCTCAGGGATGGAGCTGGATGAGTTTCAAGATCCCTCCCAACCCAAACCACTCCATGACTCCATTATACAATCAACAATGTTCCTGCTCCCTATAAAACTGGATCCCTAAGAGATCTCATCCTCCTGCTTTTAATTATTCAAGTCAGGGACACTTGTCATGGTTTTAATGGAGAGACACGGACAGGTGACACAGCACCTAAAATGAGAGTAAAACTGATAACATGACATATTGTGTCATTAAACTAAAAATTGCTACTAGCAGCTCATTACTTTCCAAAATCTATTCCCATTTCAGAGCGAGGTATTACACAGTTAATTCTCAATTGTCAGGAAAACCTTTTCCTCCTGCTGCACTGCACTTCCTTTATTTTTTTTTCCCTCTTTTCTCGGATGTCTCATAACAGCTAAAATTTTAGTCTTAGCAAAAAAAAAAATAATAAAAAAAAAAGTAGTGCTGATTTCCCACAGTGAAAATACTGGGAAGAATTACTTAGACTGCACAGATTTTCCATACTGCCCCTGAGTTTTGGGGGGGTTTAACTCTATTTTTAAATAGAAATTGCAGTTTGTTTCATATTAGCAGCAGAGGGAAAGAGGAAATGGAACTGTGACCATTTCTGTTGCAAGCACCTGAATCCTAAAAAAATCTGATTTTTTGCATCTTTCTAATATTTTAAAAAAATTTAATATAATAAATATGAGAATTTGAGGGTCTTTTTTCCCCTTGTCCCAGGGCACAAAGCCTCAGACCAGTCACCCCAAGCAAATCCTGACAGGAACTCCAGGGACTGCTTTTCCACACAGATATTTGGTGCTGGCCTTTTTCTTCTCAGAAAACAATTGCCAGGAAAGAAAGAAAATGCAGTAAATTTCCTCAGATGGAATTTTCAAAATGAGTAAATAAATCCAAAAATTCAGAGACTGGATTAAGTATGAAGCCAAACTGCAATTAATCATATTACGCCCACCTACTATTTTGTCTTTTAATTAGAATTACAGGATGGAATACAACTAAATATTATTTTTTTTTACTTATTTTTCTTGGCCTTTCTTGTGTTTTTTTCCTCTTTCCTCTACCCATAATCCATGGCAGAGCTGTAGCCAGCAGGCAATTAAAAGAACATCAGAGTTTAAAACCCTTTCCCCGTGTATTGACAGGCCCCATCCATTGTGCTATGACAGCACGAGGAGGTGCTACAGGTGCTTAATTCAATCCAGCCCCCTCTGAGCAGACAATGTCTTCATAGGAGACCAATATCCAGGAGATGAAGAGGAGGAAAAGAAAAATTAACTGTGTAAAGTTCAGCTAAGGGGGAGAAAATTGATATATTGACATAAATAGCTGAGGCTGTACAGGTAGTAATCGTTATTGCTCTGACCAACGAGGGCTGTTTCTCTCTATTGAACTCTGGCTCAGGTTGGTGTTCAGCTGATGAAAAATGGAACAATTGTTTGAAACAAGAATCTGCAGCAAGGTAAATAAAATGAGCTTAGGGCAGGCAGTTTACAGCTCTGTGGTATAAAGAGGTTTAAGGGGAAGCTGATATTTATTGTATTAAAATGTATTTTGAATGGGTTTCGAGCAATCATCTCCCAAATGGCTGTAAGGAAATGGGAAGGCTTCTCATTAGGATGAGAACTAGATCAAAAAGTAAATAATCTTTTTTTTTGTTTTAAGCACATCTCCTGTGTCATGTTTTGTAACTGAATTAACGGGAATCAGGCTTAGAATTCTTCACCATCTCAGTGAAACGTGAGGAAGCAGCAGACTAAGTGTGGTATGAGATGTAGTGAAAAATAGACATTAAAGGTCATAAAAATCACATTTGAGAGATGGGCATGGACAGATTTCCCATTGAAAGTCCCCTCTCCCTCCCCTTTAAAACCAGTGCTAAAGCTCATGGCAATTCAAACATATCCAAACACTGCAGCCAGTTTAGGCCAGACCAGAATCTTAAAGAAAACAACATATTTTTATCATCATTTAAACCTACACTCTGTGGGAGTCCTGCTGATCTTTAATTATCACTTGTATATATAGAACACAGCTGTTCTGTGTTTCTATAGAAGAGGAAACACTACAAAATGCATTTTTTTTTTAACTCCAACCCATGTAGATTAAGTCTTGCAAGTTCCAAAAAATGATGCTGGAAAAAGTCGTGGAATAATAGACTGGCTTTGCAAATAGAAATTGTAAACACAAATTCCCAGAGTTGCAGTAGAACTGCTGCAGGAATAAATATTTTGTGAATGCCAAAGGACTCAGTTATGGTTGATCTGGGTTGATCCAGGATGATCTGGGAGGTCTTTTCCAACCTTTGTGATCTTTTAAATCCACGATACCAGGTTGAACGAGCTATTTTTGCGTACAATTTCTCAATGAAATTAAATTCTGCCGTCCAATACGTGACTGTTCTTGAGCTAATAAACTGGATAAATTGGGATGCAGTTGGGAATGAACCTGCTGGATAATAACCAGGCCTTGTTTTCTCCTTCTCCCTCAAGACCTGGAGAACTTTGAGATGAGACCGAGGAGCCCGGTGTCGGTGAGAGAGGGACAAGGAGTGGTGCTGCTCTGTGGAACTCCTCCCCACCATGGAGGTACGATGAGGGACAGCCTGAGCAGCCCCTGCTCTGCCTCAGGAGAGCCAGAATTCCCTGTGGGATTGGCACTGGAATTTGCTTGTGCATCAGTTTCCGGGGTTGACAACAAATTTGGGGTTTGTTTCTTCAAAAGATACTGGGTACACACTTTTTTAGGGTCTTTTTTAATTATTTTGTTAGGGAGTAGAACCTGTCATTCCTTGGGACACAGCAAGGATGGCATGAAGGTCTCCAAGACTCTCTGCTGATATTCCTGGTAATCCCAGAGTCCTCATGGAATGGCAGAAAAGCAGCTCAGAAATTCTTCCTACACCAAATCTGCTCCAGGTCTGCATGGAATGGCTCCTTTCCCCTTTAGTGCTTGCTGCTGCAGTGCCCTCATTTGAGTCCTGCATCAGACACACTGGATTTGTCATGAAGCTATGGCTTCTGCTCTTGAATCCCTGATTTTATTCCTCCCTGATAATCAGAGAACACTTTAGGCTGGAAGGGGCTTCTGGAGAGGTGAACTGCCTGATTAAAGGAGGGCCTAGATCAGGTTTCACAGTAATTGCCAGTGCTCCAGATGGGGAATGAAAAGGAGTTTTCTGATGAATTATTTTGGGAGGGCTCACCATAAGACCCTGGAGTTCTTCCTTTCTGGGTGGGGTAAATCCAGGTGAAAATTTTACCCAAGTAAAGCAGGTGTTTATTAATAGAGGGGAAATATCAATGGCATAGTTACCAAATTGTCTTGTTCTGGACTTAAAGAATGAGCAGCTCTTGGGTGACTCACGTCCTGCTTTTGGCAGCAGTGACCACACACATCCACAGGAGCTGCAGTTTTCCACGTCCTGCTCCCAGCAATCCTCCTTAAAGAAAGAGAGTTGTAAGCCAAAGTCCCAGGAGAAGGTAAACAGTGATGCAGGAAGAACATGCAGTATTTCAGGGAGGGAGAAAAACCCATCAATCAATAGGAACCCCTCCAGTCCTGTAGAAAGGAAGTGTCAGTTCACTGGGTTTTTACAGCCATATGAAAGGAGGATATAATCAAGGAGACGAAGTGAAACCTGGTCCTTAAGGGCACAAAAGGCTTCAAAGAGTTCCTCAAATGTATCAGTGGGACAGGCAGAAAGACAACACATCCATCCTGGGGCTGGTGAACTATCTATTTCCCTCCTGCTGCAGGGTAAAATTATGATTTGACAAATAGGAAGGAGAAGAAGAAAACATTCAGAACAAAGAAATAGTTACCAGGTGAGTTCCCCCCAGATTAATTGAACTGACAAAATGGAATCCACGAGCAAAGCCTTTCCCAGAGTGCTGCTGCAGCTGGGGCTGGGAGCTGCTGGCCAACAGGCCTGGAAAACCTGCAATAACAAGTCCCCAGAGAACAGAGCCCGAGTCCTTTTGTCATCCCTAAACACTCTGTGTAGGACCCAAAATGATGTGCCATGGGGATGGAGCACGTGGTGAGAGCCATGAGAAGTCAGAGATTATTTCAAGATGCTCGGGAAGTTGTTTTTGTTGAAAAGGATTGTGTATTTAGGTCTTTTTTTTAATTGAAACCCCTGTCTCCACCTCTCAATACCTACAGGAGGAAGGATTACAAACTGTGCTTCACATTACAAGAGTTCTGTGCAGCACTTTAAACGTGTCAGGAATTAGAGAGATGTCAAGGAATTTGGAAGATAAGCCCTACCAGGAGGGAAAGAGTTGCCTTTCCTGTGATGTAATGACTTGAAGGAAGACAGGAACCCTCTGTAGAGCAGTTGTTTGAAGCAGCTGCTATTAATATAGGAAATTTGAAATAGGAAGCACTGGGTAAAACCTCCTGCCAACCTCTAAAAGTCAGGATAACAATAGAAAAAGAGGAATAGAAATAATGGAATGGAAAACAAGGAGGGGTCATTAATTCAATTCCTCCCATATAACATCAAGAAGGTGGAACGGGAGCTGCAGAAGTGTTTCTACCACCCGTGGTCTCTAGGGAAGTGTCTCACTTCTCTTTCTGCCCCTCACATTGCTAAGTTTTCCTGGTCCTGCACCAAAGCTCTGAATTTAAACCTCCTGCTCACAGGAAAACTCTGCAGAGCTCATCAGGACACTCAGCTGACACCAAAAGTGTTGGCCTATGGTCAAAAATATTTAAAATATTTAAAGCTCAATTGGAATTAAACTTAATTTTCCAATATAGTTGACAAGGAAAGATGTGCTGCCTCTTTTTTTGTGTGCTGGTTTCTTAGCTGTGAGCACTGCTAACCTATTTTTGTACAAGAGAAACGAGTGATTCATTTAAATAGAGGACAAAAATATATTAGTCAGCTATAAACCCAAAACAAACAAACAAAACCCACCAAGCAAACAAACAAACAGACAAAAGCGCTGCTCCAGCAGCTTCCACACCAGCTTCAAACCATCTCAGAGAACAAAAAGGGGATTTCATGTTGCTGTGAACTAATATTAGGACTTTCAGGATTGATCAAACACAAGCATGAAAAAAAAAAGAATCCCCACCCAAGTTTCTATCTTGGATCAATTAGGACATTAAAAATGAACAGTTAATAGACAAAAAAAAAATAAAAAAATAGAAACATCACAGCCTGTAATTAGTTTTTAAAGCAAGAGCAGGGCAGCCCCAGCTTACCTGACCCACCCCAAACCCTCTATTCCCTCTACCTGTCCCTGCTGTCTAATTTCTGCAGCGTTCTGCTGTTGTTGATGAGGCTCATCACCACACCTTCCAGGGTCAGCTCTGCTTCTTAGCCAGGCTCAGCAGGGCAGGGGGACCAGGCGAGCTGCATTCCTCCCTGAACCTCATCCCATCTCTGCTTTAACTTCTCCAGCCCTTTCCCCTGTGTAACGTACAGTAATATTTTACTAGTGAAAAAAAGCGGTTTACAGAGAGCTCTGGGGCAGGGAAAGGCACGGAGGGAGTAAATTGGAAGAAGCTTTAATTTCTGCAGCTACACATGAGCTTGACCTGCCTGTGCTTAAGAAGCTGCTGCCTAAATGGTAATACTTGACACAAGACTATGGGGTGGACTGTTCATTTATTTCCTTAGAAGTGAAGCTTGATCTAAAGCCTGTTTCCTCCGAGCTGGCTCCCTGCAGAGCTTTAAGGAAGTTGCTAATCTTGTTAGGAGCAGCAGGATCACTCTGCATTTGCATTTATTTGTGTGGAAGAGCTGCCAGGGCTGGGAGTGGGACAGAGGATCTGGGTTTTCTTCTGTGCTGATATTGCTAAATAAACCCCAAAACACTCCTAAGGATGTAGGAGCCCTGTGGACCTGCTTGGAGGGGGTAAAAATTCCTAATTCTCAGCCTGGTGAAGGAGGTGAAACGTGAAAATGGGTGTGTGCAGAGGACGGGATGAGATGAACAGCGCTGGAAAAGGGCCTTTGATTTCTGTATTTCCTATTAAAGGCTGCACTTGATAAAGTGCCTAATCTGAAAGGAGGGTTTGAAGTGTCTCTCCCTTTATAGAGCCCAGTGCCTCAGTCACGGGCTGAGAGTCCCTTTCTCTCTGCTCCTGTGAATCTTTAATCCAGCTTTCCCTCAGCTCCAGAGGGAGGGAGAGTCCCCTCCCTGAGCCCAGCCTGGAGCTGCAGATCCAGCAGCACAGATTTGGATTTGGATTTGGGTTTGGATTTGCTTGGGCTGAGGGAAGCACTGAGATGTTCAGTTCCCAGATCAGCACATCAGGAATGATTATCAGGAATGAAGGAAAACTCTCAGGAGTGACTGAGGTGGGAGATGCTCTCCAGCCTGGCCAAGCTCAGGGATTGCCCACCTGGAAGGTGAGGTGGGTTAAGCAGCTTTTGGGGTATCTGGGGTGAGAAGGGACACTGGCACCACAATCACTTCCCTTGGATTCAAAAAACCCCAAGCAAACACACCCTAATATTGCAGCAGTATAAAATAACTCCTGCTCTGCTGTAAAAGCGAGAGCAAAGAGCTTTTTCTCCTTTTTTTGGCTCTTTCAGTGGATCTGCTCATCTGATTTATTTCAAGTGACCCCAAATGGAAGATTTTATGACACAGTTCTGGATTTTCTACTCTATTACCTGTTGCTGGAGTAAGTTTCCAAGAAAAGATACTGAGTAAGGGAAGTAGGTTGCTGGTATTATGCCTTAAGAGCATGAAAAAAAGTTCAATTTCTAAAGTTTGGCTCCTCCCTCTTGAGATTTCATCCAGCTCCCACTGAAGTCAATTAAAATTAGGGTTTCTACAGAGTTTAGTGGAGCTGAATTAGGCTCTAGGCAAGGATGGCCTGCAGATGGGTGATGATGAAGCTGCAGTTAGGAGAGGGGGAGTGTTAATATCCCTCATACTGGGGGGAAAAAGGGATTTAAATATGACTAAGAGGAGCCTGTGCTTGTTCCCAGTTGATGGCAAAATTCATCAAGAGTCCCTGAAGCAATGGTGGGGAGCAGACAGGGAGAAAATTCAGAAGATGAAGTCAGCTGGAGTCCCCCGAGAACAGAAATCAGGACAGGAAAGGTCTGGTTCTCTTTTAGTGATTAATTAATTCACAGATTGACCTCCTGTAGAATGTCTGTGTAGCACAAAGTTGGCTTTAATAGAGTTTTATTTGATTCTGTTTTGCACTGAGAATTCAGCTGCATCACCTGCTCCCACGGCTGGAGTCTGGGTTTTGGTTCCATGCCATAAAATGTTTTAAAGATCTTTCCTGAGCGTCCTTTTGGAGTCTTGGCAGGAAGAGCGATGCCCTTAGAGGGGGTCAGGGCTTTCTTCAGCTCTGTAATTGCCACCACCAGAACTTTGGCAGAGAAATTCCAAGCTGCTTTTCCCTATTACTCATTCTTAAAAATATTTCCAGATCCTCTTGGACACACTATCCTGGCCTCGAAATCTGGGCATCCAAATGTCAGGTTCAAGCACTCGGAGTGGTTTTATTGGCCAGAGGTGCCTTAGTGCAGGTCTGAGTAAGGAGGAAGGCAAGAACTCCAGCTGGCAGGAAAAGAACATTGGGGTACCAGCCCTCACTGTTTTGGGAAATGTGGGGAGGGGGCAGATCCAAGGTTTTTTTTCCACAGAAATGAAGACAACATTTAATTGAACATAGATTAAAGTATTTACTTTGCAAATCTTCAGCATTTTCTGTAGAGTCCCCATCTGGCAGCTTAAAAACCTCCAAAAAATGAGTTGAAATCAGAATTTTGCACACTTTGTTCTGCTTGCCCAGACAGTCTGCAGTCAGCAAAACCTGTGCCTGAGACAGGGAAACAGTCTGTGTATCTCTGCAAGACAGATCACAGGGAGGCTACAGCCCTTATTTCCTGTAGGAAAACCCCTCCTGCTCCAGATTTTCCTCTGTAAATAAATGCTTTAAGGTACCTCCAAGTCTGTGGGCAGTAAATGTGCCAAGGTGGGGCTTTAATCCTGTGGGTGAGCACATGGACCTGCACACACCTCGTGTAACACTGAGAATTCATTGCTGCATAGCCCAGGTTTACTGCAGAGCACGGCAAAGTTTCGCATTATCTGCAGTAAAACGGAGCCTGTTGCAGGATTTAGCCAAGTATAGGAAGTGTCATTGATTGCTCCCTGGAGATGCATCATTTCTAATGAGAGTCCTAAAATGCTGGAAGCTGATAACATAAAACTCCACAAAACTACTGGAGTTTGCAGACTTATTACCATACTGCTCCCCAGCCGGAGCTGAGGGGGGGAAAAGCAACGTAAATAATCTTTTTGGAATGGGGTTGTTGATGGGGGAAATGTGTAAAAATGAAGCTGTTGGCAGAACACTGTTAGCTTATGAATTATGCATTTAATTAAGAGGAGCTAAACTGGTAGATTTGGAAAGTTCTGATTTACTGTGGCTTGTAAAAGACAGGGTTTGAGTCCTGCTGCTGCTGTTGGGTGTGGAGCAGCTGAAGGGAGGGGCTGGCAGGACACCCTGGGTGACCCCACACTGACGGACCAGCTCTGAACCTGCTCCTCAGTGCTCAGGGCTTGGCCCAAAAGTCTTTCCCAAGAGCAGGGAATGGCAAACTCCCAGGATATCTGCTTTTCCAGGGTGGGCTGGTCAAATAAATGAGTTTTAAATTGTCTGGTCTAATAGATCTACGTTATGAAGAGCTGCATTGTGGAGCACCATGGGGGAAAAGGGGCAGGAAGTGAGGATGGGGCAAGAAATATGGAAGAAAAGGGAATGTTCATTATCAAATGTGCAAGAGGATCAAATTTTAAGTCGTCTCCAAAATACTTCTGTGCAGCTGAGCTCATCCCTCCATGAAAATCCACTGATCAAGCTCCATGTTGCCAGTTCAGTTTTTCCATTTTGAGAGTGAAGAAAGGAGCTGTAGCACCGAGCAGCAATTTTCCCTCTGGATTTTCAGAGGGAAAGTGCCATAAACAGAAATTATTTACTAAAGCAGCTTTCCCACGCCATTGCAGCGCTGCCATTCCTGCTTAGGAGCAGGCTGAGCAGGAAAATGAGAAGTAGCAGGGGACAGAAGCTGCTGTGACCTCCTGAAGTGGCTTGAAATGAGCTGAAAAGTTGAGCAATGCTTACCTGGCCTGTGCTAATTTGTGTCTCCCCGGTGGTTTTCCCTGCAGCTGCCTCGCTCTTCCCGCAGGGGAGAGGGTTCTGCTGGAGGGGATGAATGATGTGTGTCTGGTGTTTTCCAGCCTTGTCCTACACCTGGATCTTCAACAATAACACCTTGGACCTTCGGGAAGACAGCCGGCGCTTTGTTTCCCAGGCAACAGGAAACCTGTACCTGGCCAAGGTGGAGCCGTGGGATGTTGGGAATTACACCTGTGCCGTGAGCAGCGCCCAGGCTCAGCGCCAGGTCTGGGGGTCTCCCACTGCCCTCACCCTCCGAGGAGATGGTGAGTCCACGGCGGGGCTTGGCTGCATCAAAACACATCTGGCTGCTCCTGCTCCAGATGTTGGGAATTCACCCAGGGCAGGTTGTGCAGCTGGACACGGCCCCACAGTAGCAATGCCTTTTGGGGCTACCTAAAAACAGAGGCCAGGCAGAATTAAGGGAATAAAAAGCAGTTCTGTTCATTGAAGGCTTTCAGGGACATTTAGGGCAGACAAAGCCCCCCAGGGGCTGCACCCAAAAATGGTCACAGGTTTCACACTTTTATAAGTTTGGTCCATTTGCATTTTGGGGGTTGATTTTCCAATTCCAGCTGCAGGGAATGAAGTCATTTAGCCCAAGTTTGCTGCCCCCAAGTCCCTTTTGTTTCCATCTCTGGGGCCTGAGGCAGTGAGGTGTCCTTGATTGCCAGGCCTGGAGAGGAATTGCTGTGTCTGCCCAAAGTGGGGAAGCAGCAGCTGGCACTGGGTGTGGAGTTTGGAGTTCTGCACTAAAGAACTGCAGGGTTACAAATAGATAGAAAATATAAAAGCTGAAATCCTAAGGCACCAGTGAGGTTTGAGCTGTCAGGAACAGGGGTGAGGAGATGAACACGCAAAGAAAGTTCTCAATGTCACCGAATAACAAGAGAATGTCACATGGGACGTTAATATTTCCCACCTCGTGCCTGTGTTGAGGTTTAAATCTGACAAATCTTTCTAAATTTGTCATCTAAGTATAGCTCAAATATCAAATCCAGAGAGCTGCTTCAAATCAAGTTGCTGAGGTGAGAAACTCCCCTGCACATGTACAGACGCCTTCCTGGCAACATTTGTAATTAAATGTTCACAGGGAGAAATACAGACCTGGAAATCTGTACACAAAGTTTATTTTGTGAGTTTGCCCACCTAAATTTCAATATACTTCTGCTGTTTGCAAAGCAGCGGTGACAATCAGTGACAAAAGCCTGTGCAGAGTTGGATTTGGAAGATAAACAAAACTCAGCTGTGCACTATGGAATAATGCACTGCGAGGCTGTTCAATAACACCAGCAGATCACACAAAGCAAAGCTGCACTTCCTCAGCTCCAAAGTTAATAATTTGGCACAAACTCTGATTGGAGATGCTTAAGATCTTCCCTGATTCCTTTTTTTTTTTCTTCTTTTCATCACGCTATTCCTTTTCTCGATCTCTTTATCTTCTCCCTTTCACTCTGGTGGCCTCTGGATTGGTTCCAACTCTGGCAGCCTCTGAGGCAACAGTGGAAGTTGCATCTGCAAAATTATCCAGATGCCTGTTAAATATAAAACAAGAATTGGTTCATTTTCTGTGGGGGATCTGGGCAAAGACACTGCAGGAAAATATCTGATTTATCTTCATCCCTATGGTTGGAATGAGTTTCACTGTGAGATACATAAAGGATATTTAAGAAGTTCAGCTAAAAGTTTCTTTTCCTAAATCCATCCCAAACCTGCTACAAAATTAAATGCCCTAAATTAATACTGGATTATCTGTGATTTATCAGATGTTCAGCCAGATTTTCAAATATGATAATTCCATCTAATTACATCAGCCTTCCTCAAGTCTGCAACTCACATTTGGACATTTTAAAGAAGTTTTAAGAGTTTTGCAAGTAGTTTGGATATGGAATTTTCTAGTTTTCTTGAGCATGGGATCAACAGAGTGTCCTGAGAGCAACTAATGGCAAAAATGTTGCTTGATAAGAGGTGTGAACCCAAAATTATCTCGAAAACCTTGATGCACAGCAGACTTGTAATGTAAAACTTGTGTAAAATCACGCTCTTCAACTCCTAAATGCAGGGAATGGAGAGATTTCACAGGATTTTCAGCAGAGGGTTGAACTCCACCCCGGAGGTTAAACCTGCTCCATCATGTGCCGCTCGCCACGGGTGGAACACGAGGCTCTGAAGTGATTCATGCCACCTTTCCTTTTACCCTGAGCTTCTGTTGCACGAGAAGGTCTGGGGCTCAGCTGGAGTGAGCTGTTTTGATGTTCCACAGGTGCGATGGGGGAGTATGAGCCAAAGATTGAGGTGCGTTTCCCAGAAACAACCTACGCGGCGAAGGGCTCCTCTGTCAGACTGGAATGCTTTGCCCTGGGAAAGTAAGAGCTTTGTTTTTATTAAATGTGGGGTTTAACACTGCTCCTTCCACGTGAGAATCACTCTGGTCAGAATGGGGTTTGTGAATTTTACTGTTTTTTAACCTTGCTTTGATTGTTTCTGTGCCATGTGCTCCCAAGGAAATGAGAGATAACACTGTGCTGTAGCTGAAGCTCACTCGGGTGCAGCTCGAAGCAGGGGGAGGGAATGTGGGAAGAGGAGGGAAAACTGGAACAAAGATTTTCTTTCTTGAGAGCAGTTTTGACTTTGAGATGAGGCCTGGGTCCAGGTGACAGCGCTCAGTGTAGCTGCACACTGACACTGATAGATATCGCAATAGGAACAGGGTTTTTTGGCTTGTGTGACATCATAAAATCACAGACTGGTTTGGGTTGGAAGGGACCTTAAAGCTCATCCAGTTCACCAAGTTTCAGCCCCCTGCCCTCAGCAAGAACATCTTCCACTGTCCCAGGCTGCTCCAAGCCCCATCCAGCTTGGCCTTGGGCACTGCCAGGGATCCAGGAGCAGCCACAGTTGCTCTGGGCAGTCTCAAGGTCTCACTGCCCTCACAGGGAAGGATTTCTTCCCAATATCCCATCTAAACCCACTCTCTGTCAGTTTGAAGCCATTCCCTGTGTCCTATCCCTCCATCCCTTGGCAATTGTCTCTCTCCAGGTTTCCTGCAGCTCCTTCAGGCCCTGCAGGGCCACCCTGAGCTCAGCCCAAAGCTTCTCCTGGCCAGGCTGAACAATGGCAGCTGTGCCAGCCTTTCCTGCCAGCAGAGCTGCTCCATCCCTCTGCTCATCCTGGAGCCTCCTCTGGGCTCTCTCATTGCTAAAAATGAAATGTGGGGAATCAGGTTATGTTTGAAGAGCGTGTGGGATGGATCCCCTGACCCTCCTGTCTCCAAAGCAATGCTCAGGAGCCCTGAGAGGACCCAGCAGCAGCCCTTCCTCCCAAAAATACATTTTCCTGCATTTTTCTTGCTCTGCTGTGCCTGTTCCCAGCTGCAGTGGTGGCTCAGGCAGCTGCTCTGTATTCAGGGAGCAGCTGGGCTACTGAATCACTGTAACCAGCCCACAAACCCCAGTCTTTCCAACGAGCATCATTTTCCCTGGAAAAGCCCAAATAACCCTTAGATTGTTGACCTCTATTTAGTTTAAGTTCACTTTGACAATCCATTTTAAGGCTGTAAGCTTTTAAAGTGTTTAGAGCTTTCCCAGAGGTTAAAAGCCTGACTTGCAGACAGCACAAATTAATCAAATGTTCCTCTGGAACCTATGCTGGCAAGTAGAAAAATAAAGCAAATAAAAAGTTAATAAGATTGAAATGGCCTTGCCTTTCAGATGAGATTTCTATACAAACTAATACTAGAGCTAATTTTTATTAAAGGTATATGCACTTTTTTGGCCCAGAAGCAGTACCAGACTTTAGCACCCTTGGTAAAGCTGATTCTCTTTCCCAAATACTGTCAAACTACTTCTCTTTAAACACCTCCTTAATTGTGTGTTAGTCCATAGAGGCTTTGCATTTCAAGTTGTCATTTCTTATTTCCATCTGTTGCATGGAAAACATTGGACAATGACAGAGATAAAACCAGAAAATGAGATGTACAAAGCACTGACATCTTAGTGAAGGGGTGAAGATGGGTCATGTTAATGTGACAAACAGATTTTGCCACTTTAAGAACATCTTAAGGAGAAAAAAGAGGACTGAAAGGATATATGGATAATGAGATCCCTCAGGGAGACCCTTCTATGCTGTGCTTAGGAATGCCTGAGAGGGTTAATGCAGCTTTAATGTAGATTTTCTTCTGCATGTGCAGGACTGCAGCTGAAAGCAGTGCTGCCAGACTTCCCTGGAGTTATCCTGCCTAAATTCCAGGGATCCACGGGCCAAAATCCATTTTCCACACACTCTGGTATCACCCTGCAGATGTGCACCCAGTGCTGGAGCTGCTGCTTGGGAGCAGAGGTAGAGATACTAGAGAATTTCGGAGAATTTCTCCTCTTACATTTTATTTTTAGAAGTTCTGTGTATCACACAGAACTGCACAGGTTTCAGTCTGTGTTTTATTTCTCCCTAAATCACCTTTTCACCAACATGTCCTTCAGCAGAAAAGCTTCATTTCAGAGCGTGCGTTTAGGCGTGAATAAAGCGAGCGAAACAGATTGCAGGTGAAACACTCTTAACTTATTAGATAAGGCCAGATTTCCAGAGGTATGCAGGTGATTAGTGGCATTGTGAAAAGCTGGAAGTTTCCTGCCTCCAACTGTTTACAATTGCGGGCAGAACCATCTAAATGCAGCAGCAGCGTGGCCGTCTGCACCTTCAGATTCCCAAATTCCACTAAAACCCTGGCCCCTGCTATTGTCTGTTTATGTTAAAATCAATTCAGCCCAGCGTTTGTTGAGCTGTACCTCTGATCTGCCACAAGCACTGGTGGTTATTATCTCGCTCAGATTTCAGAACTGCTTTCCCATTATCCATAATTTTCTATATTCACACTGTTAGGCCGCTGGCTCCGACAATGCTGCGGCTGCTGCTACCTGGGCACGGTGAATAGCAGAAATCTCTCACACTGAAGGCAGATCATAGGCAACCTGCTGGGGTTTTGGTCTGCAAAAAGTCTTAAATGAAAGTAGTTTTGTGGTATTTAGAGAAATAGCATCTCTTTTCTGTGTGGAACAGCAAATCACACCAATTGGGCCTCGCTCAAAAGGCACTTCCACAGTTCAAATGCAGCTACGAGAGGCCAGAACTCGTGGCTGAGTTTAAAACTCGGTTTAAAACGTCTTAAAGATGCTTTTTTTTTTACTGGGGGGGCTCAAAGTCACCCAAAATGTGCCCCTGTGGGGCACCCCGGGGTAGGTACATTCCACACAGATCTGTTGCAAAGCTCATTTTGCACTTCGCATTAAAATATCGCTAATGATTTTTACAAATCATCTACCAGCCCCAGAAATTCTTCTTGTTTTGAGGAAGATGAGGGGTTAAATAAGAATTTCTCCCTGCAAAGAGGGTTTGGAGGGATGGATCCCAAATGGACAAAGGACCTTAGGCCAGTCCTTGACTTTGAACTTTATTTTATAAAGCACAAACAGAAGATTTTGAAAAGCAAATTAATGCTCATTGTGATGGAAATATAAGATAAAGTGCAGCTCTCTGATGCGTCTATACAGGCAAAAAACTGCACCTTACACTTAATCCTTTGAAAGGGGGAAAACTGAAATATGAAATAGTGGCTCCACTATTTCAAATCCTGCAGCCTGTGGCAGTTTAATAGAAGAGATGAGACTTTGTGTTCTGCACCAATATTCATTACCATGACAGTGTTTAATATTATGCCAGGATTAAAAGTCCTGCTTTGGATCAAGCTCTATTAATCACGCCATATATCCAAATTATTGTTCCCTGTCTTTCAGGGGATTGAGCACCATGGAAAGAATTATGTTCAGTTGAGTTGCACTGTGCTGCTTTCTGTAGATTTCTCTCAAAATAACTTTTTTTTTTATTATTTTCTGTTGCACAAATAAGAATAGTCCCTGGAATGAAAATAAGCAAAGTAGTTTCCATGTCTGGTGCACATATTTATTAAACTCTGTCTGTGGTTTATATTTTTCTTCATTCCCTTCTCAAAGAAAAGGAAATAATCAGTTCACAATCCCTGCAGATGGGCTGTTGCCGGCTGAGGTTGTAAAAAGCATATGTGAACAATATAAAACAAGATTTCTTTCACCCCAGAATATTCATTTTTCATGGGAAGATCCCACCTATTCCTCTAAATGTATTCACGGAAGGGTTTTTTTCTGCCAACTCTTGGAATAAGATAATCACACAGCTCCAAGGGGGTTCCAAATAACCATTTTTGCTAAATTTACATAAAAATCCCAGGCTTCTCCTCTAGTGCATTCTCAAGTTGTTTATGCAGGAGGATTTAAAAGGGTCAGATACAGAATTCTGAAATCCCAGCTATGGGGATGACTTTTGGCACCACCAGTGAAGTTTCCAGCCCCCATCCCTGATCAAAGCAAGGCCTGAGGATTTCTCCTTCCAGGGATGAGCAGATCCCCTCTCGCCCAGTTCAGGTGGTGCCTCCAGGAGAGCGAGACTCAACACCTCGCAGAGAACTGCTGCTTTCAGGTAATCCATCAGGAGGATCCAAAATTAAATGCTTTAATTACGGTGCTCCTCGGATCCTAATTCCTCCTGGTGTCAGCGGCGATGCGGCTTTCCGACCTCAGCTCAGGCTCATCTGTCTAACGAACCACGAGCTTCATTATCCCAAATGCAGATTGAATTTCCCTTTGAAAGGCCCCCAGATGCACAGGACAAAAGATGAGGCACGGTCCCAATGCATCATCTTTGCTGGAAAAGGTGAAACCTCCCTCACGGTGTGGGTTCTAATTCTGCAGACAAATTAATTTCGCGTTCGCTGTGACAAGAACTTGTCACCAACCACAAAATATTTTCCATCTCCTTTTCTTTCCCAGTTAGTAACTTATGGTTTTGTGATTCTGCTGCCTGTATGGTGGAGTATAAATTAAATTAGTGCTCCTGGATGCTCTGAAGGTTTCAAATAAACTGCAGATTTATGTACTAAGACACTCTCATATTTATGCACTGTTTTCCTATTTACTCAGGAGAAAGCCAGACTTTGTCTGTGAAGTGTAATAAATTTGGGAAGTGCACTCATTGTTTCTTTATGTATTCCAAAACTTTTCAGGCCCACCAAGCAGTTATTGTTTTTAATCTGGTTATTGGAAGGGACTGAATGATGGGAAGACCCACGAGGGGCAGGGCCACCCCAAACCTGCATGGGCAGGCTCTGGTCTGTGCAGCAATGTCAGGTCCTGACCTTCCAAGGAGCATGAACGTGCAAAATAATCCCACAGAAATACAAGAATATATGAAATACATTAATATAGAATACAAGAATCCCAAGAGCTACAAGGCTGTATTTTTTGGACTAGTTTTTATACACAATTACCTACATCTAAAAGAAAGTTTCACTTCTTAAAGCATCCATTTCTAAATAGATTATTCATTCCAAAATCCAATTTAATCAAACTGGTTTTAGTTTGGTTTTTTTTCACCTTGAAAGGTTTCACATGGCCTGAGTTACTGTTAGGAGATTTGGTTATAAAGATGGAAACTAGCAGCAGAAAACAGTGAAACCAGCCCAAAACCCATGTTTTCTGCAAAATGCAGTGACTGAAGATGCTGGGAATTCTTCAGCAATGAGGTATCAATGAAGAAATGCAGATACTCTCTAGGAAGGTCCATCCCATGGAACTGGCTGAGTTGTGGATCCTCCCAGATTCTGCTCCTTTACCTGTAGCTCATCAGCTGGAGCTGCTGTCCTGACACAGAAATTCCTTCTCCTGATAAAATCCAGGCTCCCTGGCAGGAGAACAAAGTGCTGTTAACCATTTATTGTCTTTAAACATAGCAAAGCTGATGAACTCCAAGGTTTCTCCGTCCTCCTGCTCAGCTGACATCAGGAGTGAGTTTCAAACACCCTCATGGCTGGCTGGAAATGAGCTGAGCTTGCCTTGAAACATCCCCAAGGACGTGATTATAGGTCTGTGGCGTGGAGAAGGAGAACAGGGGAGTGTCTTCTGCTCAAACCTTGGCCAAGGTGACAGAAGGGGCCTTTTCTCACCAAGCACTGCCTCTGGCCTTGGTGTCAGCACAGAATTCCCAGCACTGAGGGAAAACAAATGGCTGAGAGAATAGAAAATATGGAGATGAAGCTCTTTCAGGTGGCAGAATGCATCTAATTATTGTTTTCTTCTCCCATATGGCTGTCAGTTCCCTTTAATCTCTTTGTTATAAAAGAAAAATAAAAATTAAATCCAGAAGAGATGCCTTTAAAGCAAGTAGTTAAACGCTCCTGGCATTCTGCAGGCTGCTGTTGCACAGTTGCTGCTCGCCCAGTGTTGAATATGCAGGAGGATTTGAAGAGCCAGCCGTGCTCTCCTTCCTGTGGATCAATCCCATCCAGGCTGGGAAGCTCCCCTGGTTGTTTTCCTGCCTGGAGTCGTGAGCCAGGCTCGGTCTGCACTAGAGCTGTGCTTCTTTTAAACAGCTGAAAGTACCTTGCTTTATAATAACTGCCTAAATAACTGAATAAATAACCGAAACTAACGTGCTGTAGAGAAATCCTGCGGGAATGCTGGCATGCAGGATTAGTCTGGAGGAAAGAAGGCTTGAGGGAATCCTCCTTGCTCTCTCCAAACACCTGAAGGGATGTGAGCCAGGTGGGGATGGACTCTTCTGGCATGACAATGGCCTCAAGCTGCACCAGGAGTGGTTTGGACCGGATTTTAAGAAAAATTAGTTCATTGAAAAAGCAGAGAAAGAGCTGGTTGGGAAGAGCTGCCCAGGAAAGTGGTGGAGACACCAGCCCTGGAAGGCTTCAAAGCACGGGTAGATGTGGCACCTCCTGATATGAGCAGGTGGAAGGCTGGACTTGATGATCTTGGAGGTCTTTTCCAGTCTGGATGATCTTGTGATTCTGTGCCAAGCTTTCTGGAGGAGACAGCACCTTTTAACAACTCACTCAGGAAAAACAAACTCTTCTGAATTCCCTAGGAAGGAATTAAACAGATGTATCAAATAACACATCTCAAGTAGCTTTTGGTCTTGTTGGAAAGGACAGTTAATAAAGGTGGTGGTGGTGGTGACACTGGCTGCTGTCCAGAAAGATCTGGAATTTTTTACAACTTGAACCAAAATGGGGAAAAGTAGAATAAAACCTCAGTTTTGCTCTGCAGCCCTTTCACTGGTTAACAATATCTGAAATGTCCCAGTCATTCCCGTTTGTAGGAAATGGTTCAGAGAACTCGCATTTCTCCCAAATCCTCATTCTTCTCGCTTAGAGGGAAGTGTGAACATCACAGACACACAGACTCAAAATGCAGAAATCAGGCCCAATCTTCCTGAATTATTAAGAAATTAATCCATTCTGTATTTGTGACTCGATTTCTTTGTTCAATAAACAAGGACTTGAACTTAAATAATTTAAGGTGTGAGCAGTTACAGTCTCTGCTAAAAAGGAATAAATCCTTTGTAAGTCAGCACTTCAGGCAGAGACCTTGGAGACTGGAAACAAGGACTTGTAATTTCCATGAAAGTTGTGTTTTAAGTTGCTGTGGTTGTTACCTCCAGTGCAAAAGAAGTCAGCATTACCAAAGCCTCTGTAAAAAGCTCAAAACTGAATTTGTTAGAAAAAACAACTTCAGTTTGCAGAAACAGCAAACTGTGAAATCCATGACCATTAATATTTCAAAGTGTTTTGGTGACATAATAGATCATGAGAGTGAGGCTCCTATGGTTTGTGATATTCCCAGAAATCCAAGGTGTATTTATAGCTGCCTTCACACTTCAGTGTTTTGTGTTGTATGAGATACATTGATCCAAATATAAATGAAAATGATAGGAAGCTTCAAAAACATGAAAAAAGAAACATTTCTTTTTTGTCTCTATCTCCTTCCAGCCTCAATGTTTTGTTCTTTCCTCTCCTCACACAATTCTCTGTCTGCTCCATTCTACCTTGGCTCCCATTTTATATATTTAGATTGATTGGTATTTTTAGGTCTTTTGAAATCTTGGCCAATATTTCTTATTTTGGGGTATGAAAATACCTTTAGTGCTACAGAGAGTTTGTTTGCTGGGAGAACCAGTCAATAATTCAGCACTTCTGCCGTGTTTATTTGGACTTGCAAAGTCATTGCTTCAGTGTCACAGGGTTTAAAAACAGGTTTGAGCCCCGAGTTGCTAAGGGGAAAATACAAATTGGCCTAAGGAAAAATCATAGAATTGACTGAGGATAACATCCCACTTTGGACCTGTGCTCCTAAATATACTGGATGTGCTATAAAATCTCAGTCTTATATGAACCTCCGTATGTCATGCTTAGAAATTATTTCTTTTTAAAAAATATTGCTACTCTCAAGAAAGGATTTTACATTTTTTTTCCTCTGCTGTAACAAATGCTGTCTCTTTTTCTCCAATAAATACAATCCTTTAGTCCTGTTCCAAGTATTAGCTGGAAGAGGTCTGATGGAAACTCCTTGGCAAAGAAAATCCAGCACAAGACCGGAGGAGTTCTTGAAATCCCCAACGTTGAGGAGGATGATGAAGGTTCCTACGAGTGCATGGCAGGAAACACTCGAGGAATAAACATTGCAAGAGGTCAATTATTTGTCTATGGTAAGCAGATTAATTGAATTTTGATTTTTAATGAAGAGAAGGATGGTGTTCAGTTGTGTGGTGCAGGTGAGGTCTCCCAGCCCCTTCCTGGAGGCAGAAAGTGCAGCTCAAGTTAAATTGGTTAAAAACTGACTGGGGGCTCTCAGTGACCTCAGCAAATAAAGTTGTTTTACATCAAAGCTGGGATTGGAAATGTGGGAAGTTGGGAATGTTAATGCAAGGCAGAGAGGAATCCCTGTGGATTTGTGTGGAACATGACAGGCAGGGAGGGATCAGTGTCCAGCAGCAGAGGAGGAGCAGGGAAGGATTCAGGAGCCTTTGGTCTTGGCAGTGAAGGTGATTTCACCCCCTCTGTTGTCCCATAAACAGAAGAGGACAAAGCACAGCGAGCTCATCCCATTCCTCCCTCTCCCTCCAGCTTGGCTAAAAGTGGAGAATAATCTGGGAATCTTCTCCCTTTCCTTGTGCCTCCCCTTGTGCTCTGATTCCAGTCCCAGTCACACAGGATGGTCCCTCATTTCCAGGGTGAATTATGTCTCTTTAGTGGAGTTGTTAACACCCAGGGAAAGCAACATATTTTGACAGGAATAAGAGGAGAGATCTTTTCTTTACCTCATAAATCTTTCAAAGGAGAAAGCAAAAAATAAAAAAATAAAAAAAAAAATGAAACATAACAGTGAGGAGAAAAAAAATCACAGCAAGCGAGAATGAGCCTCCAGTTAACATCTGTTGAGAAGACTCTGGCAACTATTTTCCTTTTTTTTTTTAAGTAAATCTCTTCTAATGAAGAGATGCAGGCTTTGCTGATAAGCTACCAGGCTTCTGCAGCCATGGCTAATATCAAGATATATGCCAGGAATAGAACAGTCTGCTGCTGGTTTAAATATTTCATTATTTCCTTGCTTTCAGGGGGTAGATTTGCTCTCATTGCTCACTAATTTTTTTTCACCACGTCAGTCAAGCAGTTCCATTAAAATTAAGTTCAGTAGATTACCTGGCTGTGATTGATAACAGCACAGGCAATTATAAAATTATGATCAGTTAATTCAATCTAAAACAATGTGCTTATTAACTGTGCTTTGTACATTAATTAATAGCTGTTCATGGTGCAATGTATAAACAGCACTCACAAAGCCTTGGCATGAGGTTTTTTTTGTCATATTAGGAGTGTGCTGGTGAATTATCTCTGTAATTGATTTCCTCTTGCTCCTTTTTTGTTCTCTGGGGGTTTTCCTTTGGAGGAAGGTTGTCTCTGAAAAACAGGGATTCTTTCCTGGACACTGCTTTGTTTGTGATCCCTCCAGCCCATGCTTCAGGCTCTGAGAGCAGTAAAAATTCCGTGTAAACAGAAGTGGGGTGAACTCATCCTTATGGGATCTTTGAGCACTGCAAGTGGCTCCAGGAGAGCTGGAGAGGGTTTGGGGATAAAGGCTGGAGGGACAGGACACAGGGAATGGCTTTCCAGTGCCAGAGGGCAGGGATGGATGGGATACTGGGAGAAGTTGTTCCCTATGAAGGTGGGGAGGCCCTGGAATGGAATTCCCAGAGCAGCTGTGGCTGCCCCTGGATCTCTGGAAGTGCCCAAGGCCAGGCTGGCTGGGAACAGCCTGGGACAGTGGAAGGGTCCCTGCCATGGAATGAGGTGTTATTTACCCTCCCCAGGTCTCACCTCCACCTCTGTCCTGACAACTGTTCCAAATGTCAGCCTTCCCCATGGGAATTCCTGCTCAGCTCAGTCCTTAAAACTCAGCTGTTTACAGAGCTCCTGGGTGACTCCTGAAAATTCTGCTTTTACACCACAGGGAATTTCTTTAGAGGAAGAAATTTGCAGAAATTAGGTGTCCTGGTGCTTTCAACACACATATCCTGATTTCAGGCATCTAAAATCAGCCTTTCTGCACATTTTGGCCACAAAAATGGATAAAATCTCAACCAAACTCCCTACCCATGGACCACTTGATTTCTAACATTTTCCCAAGCTTGTCCCAAAGTTTCATGCCAGGGAATTGTACAGAATTCACTTGCAGCATAATAAAAATGTGTTAAAGAGATATTAATTAGCCCTGCTCAGTTCATTAATTAATGGCAGCATACCTCAAGCAAAATCACTTTTCTCCCACTTAAAACACTTTGCTTATTCTTTTCAGCACCCCCTGAATGGGATAAAAAAATCCAAAATGCCTTTCTGTCTCTCTATGACAGTTTATTTTGGGAATGTAAGGCAAGAGGAACACCAAGTCCTTCCTATAGCTGGTTAAAAAATGGCCAGCCCCTCATGTCAGAGGTAAGATTCCTGTCTCCTTTGATTTCTTCTTCATCTTTTTGTTGGTCTTTTATTATTATTTAGTCATTATTTTAATTCCACAATATATTGATTATGTTTCAAAAAATAGATAAATATTAATATATCAAAATAAATATAATAGCACAAACTCTTTGCAACACAGAGCTTCAATTCTTGGAATTCATCTCTATTGGAAATGTATGATATTGGAGTTTAGAGGGAGAGAAAAACACCAATTTCTTCATGGGAACGATCTAATTGCTACAAGATATGGCTGTAGGTATAGAAGGGCTTAAAAATATGAATTATAATTGGTGAAAGAAACACTAAATACATTTGTAGACATAATCTGCAGTTTGGGGGACTGGTAGGATGCCAAAGGACTGGAAGGGGATTCCAGAGCTGGAATTGCAAAGTGCTCAGTGCTGAATTGCACTTTTCTTCTGTTTCTGTTCTGAATCAGTGGCTGGGTGGGCCTTTGGTCTCGTTCAGAGTGGCTGCTCTCCTGCCAAGTTAAACTTTCACCTTAATGAATCAGTCAGCTCTGAAAATCAGCTGGTTCTGAGGGTGATATTTTCTGTGCTTTGGAGAAGGATAACCCAAAGAAAGCCATGTAAAGGTAAAAGGAAGAGCTGGATAAGTGTAAATTGTCACTTTAAAGGACCAAGAGGAAAGGGAAGTAGGAGTGGAGGAGCAGAGGGGAAGTTTGGAGCTGAAACCCTTGAGAGCCACGATCAGACCCATCATCAGCCAGGTCTTTGAGAGCCCAGATTCCAGGCACAATCCCTGCACTCCTGTGGTGGCCAAGCTCTGGCACATCCATCCCCCAGCCTTCAGCACCCTCATGGAGAAGGATTTCTGTGAGAAGAAGCTCTTTGCATTCTGCTGAGGCCAAGTTTCCCTTTTTTTTGTATTTATGGAGCATCCATGCAACACCTCTGGGGCACACGATCTGCGAGGCATCCTCACTTGGATAGAAAAAGATAATACTCTGATTAATTCCTGCCTAGCAAGAGCACATACAGGAGAATTTCCAAAACATATGGGCTAAATTAGCACCTGCTGGGCTGCAGAACCAGCATTTATTTGATTTAGTTGTACTTATTTAAAGTAGTTGGAGTGGGATCCAATCTTCCATATAATTTTCTGCTGGATCAGTCCTAAACAGACCCAACCTGCATCTGGGGAAAATAGCCAGAATTTACCTGGACTGCAATTTTTCTGAACCTGCTCATTGTAGTCATTGTCACCTTTTTCTGAGCAAGATTATCTTGTTTCTCTCTCTTTGAAGGCAGCAATATTTAGAGTCTGTCACTCTTCAATTGCGCCGTTTCAATAAAGAGGAATGAAATGCTCAACAGACACATTTTCAACCAGCATTTTCACAGTACTTACAGTGTGCTGTAAATGCAATTCTTCAGGCAACAAAGTGCTGGATGTTATTGCTCAATGGACAGGATGGACACTTTGGAGGGGAAAGTACAAGGGAGATGTAATAAAATATTCAGTTTGTCGCAGCACCCTGCGTGTCGGAATTCTCCCAGGAAGAATAACATCCAGCTGCTTTTCACCCTGGGGCTGATTCTGATTGTCTCCTCTTTGTCAAACCTCTCTGCCTGACCACCTGGTTGGGCATGCCAGCATTCTCCCTGCTCGTGTACACGGCGTGCTTTATTCTTCCCTTTGTCTGCACGGCTCAAAAAACCGGCAGAGAACGGTGGGGAATTTGGGATAGGCAAGGAACACGAGCCTTGCTTCAGAGAGGGGTTTTGTATTCAGAGGATGTTTGTAAAAATAGAATGCATTGAGAGGATAGAAAACAGCCTGGAGGTAAAACTAAGTATGCAAAAGATATCTGTAGTGAGAGCCTCGATAAAAATTATCAGTGGCTAAGTAATGTAATGTTGTTAATTAGTTTGCCACACAGCAGCCTTGCAGCCCCAGGCTGTGCTCTCATCACTTTTCCAAGCTAAACAAGCTTGGGCTGGGTCAGTTCGTGGTGGGGAGACCTCCAAGGGAAATCTGAGGTGTTGGGAAACATGTCCTGGATGTGTGTGCTGACCCCAGAACCCCCCGAGCCCTGGGCTGATCCCAGCAGGAGAGGGGGGATTGTGCCCCTGTGCTCAGGTGAGACCCCACCTGCAGAGCTGCCCCAGCCTGGGCCCAGCACAGGAGGGACCTGGAGCTGCTGCAGAGAGCCCAGAGGAGGCTCCAGGATGAGCAGAGGGATGGAGCAGCTCTGCTGGCAGGAAAGGCTGGCACAGCTGCCATTGTTCAGCCTGGCCAGGAGAAGCTTTGGGCTGAGCTCAGGGTGGCCCTGCAGGGCCTGAAAGAAAGATGGAGAGAGAGTATTTACAGGAGCCTGTGGAGAGACAGGACACAGGGAATGGCTTCAAACTGACAGAGAGTGGGTTTAGATGGGATATTGGGAAGAAATTCCTCTCTGTGAGGGTGAGCAGGCCCTGGCACAGAATTCCCAGAGCAGCTGGGGCTGCCCCTGGATCCCTGGCAGTGCCCAAGGCCAGGCTGGACATTGGGGCTGGGACACCCTGGGACAGTGGGAGGTGTCCCTGCCATGGCAGGGGATGGAAGGGATGGGATTTAAGATCCCTCCAACCCAACCCATTCTGGGATTCTGTGACAGGTGTTCAGCACTTCACAAGTACATTTGAGACACTTGTGGCTGTTCATCAAACACTGGAGTGCATCCCCTCACTGAGTACTCCAACCTCTTCCATTCCTGCTCCAGAGGCAGGAGAGCCAGGCTGAATGAGCAGCAGCATCCTCCCAGTGATATCTGCTGTTCAAGCTTGCGCTTGGTGATGGGATTTATATTCCCCGTGGGTATCTTCCAAACTCATCTGTTTGGGGGAATGTTGTTTTTTTTCTCCTCCTCAGTGCTCCACTTTGCAGTGCAGCTATTATTGTCTCCAGAGGGTAGTAATTGTAAAATCACAAGATATTTAGCTTTAAGTTATGATTGCAGCATGAAACAGGCTTTTTTTTTTTTTTTTTTTTTCTGTTTTCCAAAGCAGAGCGAGTAAAACTTCTTTTAATACGTGAAATTCCAAGCTCTGGTCCAAATATACCCACTGTGCATCTTCCTGTATTTCAGCAGAATTGCTGAAGGAAGTTGGCATGTGTAAAAATCCAAGCCTGGAGGAGAATGCCCTCCCTGTGCTCTGAGCAGCTGCCTGGGGCTTTCCAATTGGAATTTAAGTGTTGGCTTAAAGCAGTGGAGCTTTTCCAGCAGCTCAGGGTGTGATGATGTTTGAAATGTTTCTGTTAGTGGAGCACCTCTGTCTCCTGTGGAGCTTTTCTGAGCACCTGGGATTATCACCATCAGGTTTATCTGATGGGATGATGGAATGAATCCCAGCCAGGGACGAGGTCAGGATCCAGGTGGAAGATGCTCCAGGCTCCCAGGGTGGAGTATCCCTACAGGCTGCTCCTGAGCCACCTTCATGGAGAAGGATAACCACAGATTCCCATCTCAGCAGTGCAGGGAAACACATGGAAAACCTGGACAAACCTGCCCAAAGCCACTACTGCAACGTGTGCCTGGATTTCCTGAAAAGCTGGAAGAGCTCAGAGGGCTAAAAAACAACCACCACCGCTCAGCAAGGTGCACATCCCATTTCTGATGGTTCCTTTCCCATTGCTCCCAAGAAAACAACATTTCTGCTTCTGAATCCTGATCAGGTGCATCGGTGTGATACTAAAAAACCTTTTATTTGTTCACTCGTCGGCTTTGTCAATGTTTTTCCTTGTTTTTCTCTTATCAGGAAAGAATTCAAATAGAAAATGGGACTCTCCTCATCCCCATGCTGAATCTGTCAGACTCAGGCCTCTATCAGTGCGTGGCAGAAAATAAATATGACACCATTTATGCCAATGCTGAGCTGAGGGTGATCGGTGAGTAAATGTCACTAAAATGTGCAGGTACCAGTAAAAAGGACACTCGCTGAAAAAAAATTGAATTTAAGGAAAGAGGAGATGAAACCTGGCAGTTCAAACCTGATATTTCTTTGCTTTTCACCCACATGGAAATGTGGGGTTTTTTAAGTTTAATTTCATGGCTTGTTTGAGGAAAGAATCTAATCCATGTGTGGTCTTTTTTATTATCACATATACACCTGTTTAATGAATGCTGTTTCTCTCTTAGCTTGAGTTATTAATAGTTATCCTGCAGGTTTTAAAGTTATTTCAGAAAGCAAGGGAAATAGGTTGAGCTATAAACAAAGAGCATATGGCAAGTATGGACATAAACAAATAACACAGAACAAGGAATCTCATTAATTAATGACAACCAGAGATGAACATGAATGGAATTTGCTCATATATTATAAAAGTATTCTGTTCTAGACTTCAAAATGTAAAGTTTGTTCAACAGCCAAAAATCAGTGAAACCAGTAACACACATCAGGAGCACCCAATGTCTTGTGTTTTCTCCTTCTCCAAGAGTGAGTTTTCACATAAACCGCTGGGAAAATAAACAGATTTTCAGAAAACAGAGTAGGTCTATGAAAAGAAAGCCAGAGTATAACTGTGTTTGTGACAGAAGACTCTCTGCAGATGGATATATGTGGCTGGATCAGGAGTGTGAAGTTTATCCTGCTCGGGAATCTTGTCTTCCAGTCCTCCCAGTCTCCAGATTTCCTCAGGAAAATTTATGAAATTACTGTGTCAGAGCACACAGCTCTAGGTAGAGAGCTCAGAAACAGAATTAGAATTCTTTGGTCCATAGAAACAGTTTTAATGTGTAGATTTAGATTTACTTTTGCAGAAATCTGAGAACCGAAACAATTTCTGGATTCTCTGGCTGAGCTCAATGAGAAGAATTTGGCAAGTTCATTTAGCAGAGTCTCTTCTTCCTTCTCTCTTTTTAGCTGCAGCCCCTGATTTTTCCAGAAATCCTGTGAAGAAGCTGTCTGTTGTTCAAGTTGGAGGGGAAATTACAATTGGTTGCAAACCCAGTGCTTCTCCCAGAGCTGTTGTTTCCTGGAGAAAGGGCTCGGAGGTTCTGCGCCAGAACAAAAGGTAGAGACAGCAATCAGTTATTAGGTTATTAATTTAAATGGATTTTTAATTTGTCTTGTTTTTGGATTTTTGACTAGAACCAAAGGATTTTCTCCCAACTTTGCTTGAGTACTGTTAGAAGAATACCCGATAATTGGCGGAGTTGGTTTTGTAAAAGAACTGTTCAGAAAATTTGCAATATATATCAGATTTTTACACTTTTTCTTTTAAATTTAAAATATATAGGGTTTTTATGCCTCTGAGGCGTAGCCTCTGCTTCCCCCCATTTTTGTAATTAAAGGTAGGATATCAGTTTTCTTGCCATGAACATGAAAAACCATCAAAGTCAAACACATGTACATGTATACATGTAGTAAATAACACTTTTACAGTGTTGGGCCATTGGATTTCCTCTGTTTTAACATCATTTAAAGCTGATTGAAGTTCATCTGACTCAGGATTGCTTTTGGCAGCTCATCCATGGAAATGCCAGAGGCTCCTTTGTCTTTGGAGTGGCTGTGGAGCTCTGCGGGTACGATGAGCGCAGAGCCGGAGCAAACCCACGCGGGCCATCGTGCGATCCATACCTTTGTGCTCATCATTGCTTAATCCATGACCAGCCACGGAGCTGGAGGGAATCAGCCTGACCAGGAGGCAGCCCTGGAGGCCCAGGGAGGCAGGATGTGCCCCCAGGCTGAGGTATAATCGCTGTGTGGCTGTGCAATAACCCCCGGCACAATTGGCCTCCCTGGCCTGGTGCTCACGTTTAGGCAGGATCGGGCCCCTGGCCCAGCACTGACAGGCCCCCACACACTGGTTTGGGTCAGGTGGGGTTTGGTGAGGATTAATTCCTTATTTCTGAGCTGCCAGGAAGCATCTCCATTGTTAAATTCCATGTCCTCAAGCACAGGGTGGGATCGTTGGGGCGGATAATCCCCATGGAGTTGGACTCCACCATCCCTTCCAGCTCAGGCTTTTCCATAATTCTATAATTCCACACTGATGGCAATTAAATAGTGAAATATTAAAATCAGAGGGTCTTACTGACAGAAATGAGGGATATTGTTTGCAACATACAGCCCTGAGGATATTTCCATGCACAAATGGAGACAGATGGATTAAATGGGCAGCAGTGTCTTCAGAAGTGCTGAGAATGTCTGAGAGTCCTTCTCAGCATCTCTTTCAGCTCACAAATATAACAGCAACCCTCTTTTGTCACATTCTGTCGTCAGCCTTTGAAATCTATAATCAGTAATTCATAAAGCTCTGGCAGCTGAACACCAGATTTTCACACAGGACCACTTGCTCGAGGAGGTTAATTCGGGTCACATCAGAATTAAAATGATGATGATTCTCTAGAACATTATCCCAAACTGTGGCACAAGGAACTATTTCCCTATGCCATGCTGTAGGGATGAGCAATAGAGATAAATCACAGGAGTATTTATGAAAGAAGGTGCAAATCTGAGAATTTTACATAGGTGCTGGCAATGGAACAGAAAAATTTGGGTGAGAAATCATCCCATGGGCATAGAAAACTTCTCAATTACTTTTACCCCTTTAAGAAGTGGTGGTTTTATTTTCATTTTAACCACTTACGACGGAAAACACTTTTCTAACCAGTGTTTAATCAAATCTTTATTTGTCTTCTGATTGTATTTTGATTGTATTGCCTATTCCAGAGGCTGAACTAAGCTTGGATCTTCAGGTTCCACTACTCTGATATTCCCCACCTGATTTACTGATAAAAGAAATATTTACACACTCCGTACAGTATTTACTTGTGCTCCTGTATTAATATACTAACAATAATTCCAAGCATATTGTAATTTCTGAACATCCCTGAAGGCTCCTGCTGCTGGGCAGGAGCAAATAACAGGAGCAGGATTTACAAAGGAGACAGGGTTTAAACTCTCTGTGTGCACATTATTGCCAGCGTGGCCACTGGTGCAAAGTGGAATTTATGAGGTTGTTTGATTATTAAATGACAAACTGGCTAATGCCATGGTTTAAAAGGATGGGAAATAAATCATCAGTCCAATGTTAGTCCAGAGATCTCCCTGACAGAAAACAAAATGAAATAAGGGTTTGTGTGGCTGTAAAGTACATGGCTAATTAAAGTGCTGGAATTACACATAAAAAGAGAGGGAACATGGTCTGTTTTTCTCCACAGATATGATTAAACCCTGACAAATCCTTATTTCTGCTCCCATTTTATCATGCTGCAATTATAACCTTTATGGCTTCTTTTACTGGCCTTTTTAAAAATATTTGGTAGGGTTATAGTTGCTAAAAAAAGGAAACACCAATCCCTTCCAGTTCTGGCAGCCAAACTGTGATGGGCTCATTCCTAAATAAGTCAGATCACACAGCTGCTTTTAAATTATTTAGATAAATTTAATATTTTGTTAAGGAAATATTGAAACGAGACCTATTCTGCCCAAAGGGGAAAAAATATTCCTTCTTTTTCACCTTTTCCCTTTCACTCCTGGTAATAGTTTATTCCTGAATATCTGGTAACCAATCTCCCTGATCAGCTGAGCTCTTGATATCACAAGAGAACTTTCCTTTATATTAAATTCAGTTTGTAAGTGTGTAAAGAGGAGTGTGATAAATAGGAACACTAATTATTAGATTTTACATATTAATAGATGCACAATTAAATATTTTTAATTACATTTCCTCTGACTTCTTGAGGTCACTTTAAAGTTTACAAAGCTGCAGTATTTGGGCCCCTGCTATCTGAAAAATATCTTAGAAGTTTTTGAAGGGTAATTTTCTGCATCTCTTTCTGGGGTTCAGCAGTGAAGGTTCTCAGCCCTCTGTCCCCTTTTCAGGGCAGAATTTTCTCCAGCCCCATTTGTCTTTCCCATCCTTTCTGTAGCTCAGACCTACCATTGCTCAGCTCTTCAGCAGCTTGTCTGCTCTCATTTCTGTAAAATACTTCACTGCACTTGAAGCACACATCTAAATCCTGCAAAAAACGCCAAAATTATCATTTTTTTCCATTAGATGGTGAAATAAATCCTAAACATAGCAGTACCAGATCTGTTTATTGTTCCCAGCCCTCTCCACTGAATGTTTCCCTTCCAAATTATCAGAAATAACTCCATTCTACCTTTATTGGCAGGGCTCAGGCTCTGAGTAATGGGATTTATCCATGGTCCATGGACCTGAGAGAGGGAATTTGAGGTTACCAGCTGCAGGAATCCAAAGGAAATCCCACAGCTGGCGTATCCTGGCTGGTTTTCCCTGCTCCCTCCTCATGTGATATCCACCAGTTCAGCTTCAGGCACTCTCTTGGGCAATTATCTTTCTTCTTTGGGTCAAAATCTGGAGAAACAGGGTTTGAGGAGCAATGCCACTCTAAGGGACAGCTGTTTGGCCTTTGTGGAATAAAGAACTTTTCCTGGTGTGTGCTGTGGGTTTGAGCTCACTGTAGCAATGCAACACAACAAAAACCAAGTTTTATGCTCCAAACTCCCTCCCTGTGGAGTCTGGCACAGATTTCAGCTATTTTCATGTGTGTCACATCCTCAGTGCATGCAACAGGAGTTTTCTTCATCTCACTTCTCATTTCTGTCTTCTCATATCCAACTGAAGAAACGAAAGAGAAGAAAGGAACAATTCCTGTATTAAATAAAACAAGTTTTCAAGTCTAGACACCAATCTCATCACAAACGTCTGTCTCCATGCCTTCAGTGGATTCAGATTCAGGACCCTCGTGGAAAACTTACTTCACAAAAATTCCTTTTGATGGGAGCATTTTAATGAAAGGGAATTTGGCCTCGTTTTGCTTTGCCAGAGAGAGGTGCTATTCCCCCAGCCTGGGCTGAGGATCCCCAGGCACTGCAGTGACTGCATAGAAACATTTGGGATTCATTTCACTCGGAATTTCGATGAGGAGAGCTGAGGGAAACTGAGAAATGAGGTAGGCTGGAAGACTGCATTAGTCATATACAGCACTTTCCATGCATTAATAATCAGTAATAAGCAAATATTCATAATTTAAATTGTTTTTGGGGGCCCAGGCAAGAAGTACATTTAGAGATGATAAAATATGCTCAATACTTGTTGGCTCCAAGTCTTTCTTGTAGGAAACAGCTCAGTCCCAGTTCTGTGAAGGTTGGGAATGGATCCTCTGCCATAAATAAAGCTGTTGAATTCTGTGTCCTGTGGCACACTTGGATTTGGTGTTTTACACTCAGGTTATTGCCATTACTTAGAGGAAACATGGGAAAAGGGTGGCGTGGGAAGCTGTATTTCATCAACACTGGGAAGAGAACGGAGCAGATGTTTGTGACTGGCAGGGGGAATTATCTGGGAATTGCTGAGTTCTTGGAGCCCAGACTCAAGGGGTTCTCCTGCTCCCAGGGGAGCAGCCAGGACCCAGCAGCTTTCCTTAGGATCTGTCCTCCCACCACCCTCTGAGCACCCCCTGCTTGTGCTTTCCATCTGCTCCTCCACTGTTCACAGCCAGGTTCCAAAACCACGAGCTCTTTAACACATTTAAACTTCTTTGTTATTTAGGAAAAGGATTGTTTTGTGTGGGTGGGATTAGACAAACAGGGAGTTAAAAAGTGCAGCTCCTCCTGAGATGCAGATCCAAACTCTGTTCTCTGTGACTGGGGATGGCTGGAGCTGTGCCAGGGCAGGTTTGGGTTGGATTTTAGGGAAAGGCTTTTCCCCCAGAGGAATGGGCACTGCCCTGAGGGGACATCGCTCCCAGGGATGCCCAGGGTGGGATTTGGGGACTCTCATCCTTGTGGGGCCCTCCCAGCTCAGCTTCTCCTGTGATTATTTGGTAAACAGGAGAAGCCCTCACTCAATCCCCTGATCAAACACAACACACAAAATGCATTGTCTGTGAAACCAATTTGAGCAGAAATGTGTCAGGACAGTTCAGCAAACTTCAGGCAAACATTTCAATTACCAGAATGTCAGCGCTGTTGGTTCAGCTTCAGAATACCTGTTATCCTTAAAAATAAATAAAAAAATCTGCTTGGGGAGGAATCAAGACCAAATGGATAGAAAATTCCAAAATTTGCACTAGTCTGCTAACAAAGGAGGAGATTGATGGCACTTGACTATTCTTTAGCTGAAGTCAACATGCAGCCTGAGGGAGTTATTTACTTCTCCTTGGCAGGTGCCTCCCTCTCAAATGAGACACCAAACTTAGATGAGAAAAGCTGAGGGAATGGAACCCATCCACAGCGTCTGAAATAACCCTCAACTGCCTTGAAGTCAAAGCAGATGAGTAGCACAGGCAAAGAGGAGTTTTGCTTGTCAGGCTGCCCAGTGCCACAAACCACCCTGCCTTCCTCACCCACTGCTTGCACATAAAATACCCCAGATATTTGCATGCAGGTACCAAGTTCCATATAAAGCCTATTTTTCTTATGATATTCCAGAATTTATTATTCTATTCCCAGCTTTCTACAGCAATGCAGCTGGGTGAATAGCACTGGGATATTAATTTTACTATTATTTTATTTTTTAAGTCTGGGTTTTGAAGCCTGGATTAAGTGTGTCTCTGTGTTTATCCTCCTTGCTTCTCTACCACGAGGAGCTTTGCATAGCTTTGATGAGATGCCTTAACCCTTCTATCTTATCAGAGTCTGTGTGCTTGTAAAGAAGTTCATTTCCTATTTTAGTATTTAAATAGAGCACTTGAAGTGTGGGCATCAGCAATCAGAGCAATTCCAGCTATCTCAGACACCGCTGCTGAAAGTCAACACGAATACAAATTAAGCTTATCTGTTGATGAAATCCCACTTTTGCCTGGAGAACCAATGGGATTGATTCCACCTCTGCTAAATTTGATTAATCACTTCAGCTCCGTTCCCTGCTTACAAACAGATTGACAGGAATCAAAAGCACTGGATTTACCTGCCTGCTTTCAGTGTTTGGTCTGAAGTTACTCTTTAACTCATGAAAACTCCTGCAAAACCTGGGGATGCTGTTTGGAAGTGTTTTTTATCTCCAAAGCCCCGGTGTCACAGCACATTTGGTGCTAACCAGACAAACCCCACCATCACACCATCCCTCAGGGAATGCTGAGAGCTGCAGGAAGTATTTTCTAGCTAAAAATATCCAGTGCTGGCACCACAGTGCTCCTGGTTTCAGACAGAAAAGAGAAGGGAACTGCTGAGAACTGGGAGAGGCAGCTCCAGTGTATTTACTGGTATTTATTTGCTCTCAGCAGGGATGTTTGTCAGGTTTTGGGGTTTGTGTGGTTTTGCTGTTGGTTGTAGGCATTTTCCAGTGCTTCCCCCTGCACAATGCCCCTGGATCTGGGAGGAACACCACGAGAATCACCAATGATATTGGTGATATTGGCATAAGAGAAGTTTTACAATCAAAGGGTTGTCAGAAAACACCCCAAATTCAGTACCTTCAGTCTTTCCTTCTCCTCCTGCTTTCTGGTGATTTTGTAGTTGCTCCCCACGCTGAGGGTGAAGGCAGGGGAATGGAAAACATGACTGAAAGATGAGGAGGGAGATAAGGAGAAGGAAGAACAAGCACAGATGATGGGAAGAGAAAAGAAATACTTTATTTTTCATTCTTTATCTTATTTTCCTTTGTTTTCCGCCTTTCTTCTCTCTCTGTTCTGTTTCCATTTGAAGTCAAGGCACTGCAGAGTAACGAGGAGGCAGGAGGGGACCCCCATTGCTACCTGACCCAGGCAGCAGCCAGAGGATATTGGTGCAGGGGATTACATTATAGGATATTGGAAGACAGGAGAAAAGGGCTTTTCCTTTCTTTTCTCTCTTCCTGGAGAGTTTTGCAGTGGAACAAGCCAATAAACCTAATTTCACCCTGTACTGCTGAGTGCTCAGTGCCAGTGTTTAGCACAGCAGATAATGTGAGCGTGGAGGAAGTAAATGAAGCAGATGTTCTCACGTGAAAATGAGAAGGATTTATTACAACTCCCCTCTGCAAGACACCCCTCTAATGCAATTTGAAATTGTTCCCACTCAAGTCATGGCAGCCTTGTTAAGGGGAACATTTCCAAGGGGTTGTCCTGCATGCTGGGATGTCCCAGGAAATCTGTCACTCTTCCCTGTCACGAGGAATTGCAACAATCCAAACCCCAGAGAGTGTCAGTGCTGTGTCCTCTCCTCCTTCCAGCTCATGTCCTGTCTCTGCTCCATGCCCATTTTCTGATGGATGTTCAGGGCTCCATCCAAAGCCAGATAATCTCATTGGATTTTTTCCACTGAGCAGGCTGGGAATCAAGGTTCCTAATTAGGAGTTTGCAGGAAAAAAAAAAAGGAATGAGAGAATGCAACCTTCTGTGCTTCTCTTCCAGTCCAAGTTGTGCTGCTGTGCACATCATTGCTGCTGGGCGTACTGCAGCAGCATCAAAAATGTCAGTGTGGGGTGGGAAACATGCACCAGGTTTGGAAAACCTGCACCAGGTTTGGAAAACCTGCACCAAGTTTGGAAAACCTGCACCAGGTTTGGAAAACCTGCACCAGGTTTGGAAAACCTGCACCAAGTTTGGAAAAGCTGCACCAAGTTTGGAAAACCTGCACCAGGTTTGGAAAAGCTGCACCAAATTTGCTGCACAGGCACCAAATGGAAGATTCTGATGCCCAGAGTTCTCTGAGGAAGCGTCACGTTAGAGGGAACAGATCAGGGTGTGTTGAGGAGGTGACATAAAGTGAGATTGATTAACAAAGAATCACAGAACGTCCCAGGCTGGAAGGGATCCACCAGGAGCATCAAAGTCCTGCTGCTGCACAGGACAAAGGTGGTGGGCACAGGGACTGTAGCCAGGCACTTTCCAGGCACGATGAGCAAAGAATCTTCCAGGCTGGGGTTTCTGGGATCATTTGGAGTGGGAAGGGTCGTGTGAGTGAGAGCACCTTGGAAAAGTGGCTGATGCTTGGCCAACATGAAAGATCTGTAGGAGGCCACAAACTGCTCTGGTTTAGCCATGGGATTTTGGGACAAAGCAATGTTGCTCTTGCACTGCTCCTTTTCCACAAGAGATAAAAATCTTCTCGGATTTTCAGTGCAAGGGAAATCTGGAAAAGGGAAGGGAAAGCTGAAGGGACACACACAAGTGACAGAATGTGACTAACACATCAAAAAGACAGAAATTTCCTATGCTCTGTGCTATTTGGAGCAAGGATGTAAGTCTGGGGCTTCAGTCAACCACACCCAGTCCCCATCACTCAAACTGGGCTTAAATTCTCCAGCCCAGCAGGGTTGTCCCAGGTTTTCTGGGGAGACCAACCAACAGGCACAAGAAATCAAAGGTGATGAGACCAGGCTGGATGGGGTTTGGAGCAGCCTGGGATAGTGGAAGGTGTCCCTGCCCATGGCAGAGGATGGAATGGGATGAGCTTTAAGGTCCCTTCTACCCCAAAGCATCCTGGTATTCTCTGACTCTATTTTGGGGGTTTTGGTCTCTGATTCTATTCCAGGGTTTCTGAAATCCAACCAGGGCCATGCTGGTGTCAGCTGCTTGTTGTCTGGACAGAATTCTTTAAGGTTACCCACAGGTTTTGTTGTTCTTGTGCTTCTAAATTGTGTTCTGACAAGCAGAAAGGGAAGCAGCTTCCTGCAAGCGAATGAAACTCACACGCAGAGGGCAATTCAGGGCCTTCTGTAGTGCTTAAATTCCACTTAAATCCCATATTAAGGGCTTAGTTTTATATCTGGAGTGAATTTAGTTGTGTGAAGGGCTGAGTCAGAGCTCCTGATAGTGTCTGGATCATAAAAATGATGATTAATGGTGGGATTAGAATAGTGGCAGTGTGGACATCCCATCCTGTGCTGGAAGAGCTTTTGTCTGATGTAGTGGAGTTACAAAGATTTCACAAAACCAGCAGAACTTGGAAGATGAAGAAATTGGCAGAGGTTTTATTTGGCAATTCTGTTCCTTTTCTGCTTTTCTTTCCCATACACACAGAGGTGCTGTTGCCCAGTATTCCCTGGCTGCCAGTTCTGGGATGTAGCACTACAAGACATTTGGGCACGGGGTGTTTTTTGTCCCTTTTTTCTTTGGCCATCACAGAGGAACATCTGCCTCACATTTAATCCTTGAGTGCATTACAGCCAGGGCAAAATAATTTTTGCTGCTTTGTGTTAAAGGCAGTAGCAGCTCCTGAAAATCCTGTGTTTTCTCTGGAATCTGCATGATGGAGTATAGCTCAGTTCAGATGGCTGTATATATTTACATAAATAAATATTTGTGGTCCCAATTGCAGGGATTTTATGCAAAAATAATTCTATTTTTGGGAAGAGGGAAGAATTTTAAGAAATAGGATGCAAGAATTCTAGTGTCATGTTTTATAATTTCTAATAATATTCTTTTCTAC
Organism: Cyanistes caeruleus; assembly: GCF_971803275.1. Classification (NCBI taxonomy): domain Eukaryota; kingdom Metazoa; phylum Chordata; class Aves; order Passeriformes; family Paridae; genus Cyanistes; species Cyanistes caeruleus. The sequence goes on along the minus strand of NC_141711.1, from coordinate 2,408,058 downwards.
AATATTTTAATAAGACCACTCAGCTGAATTGTGTAATTTTGTTTTGATCCAAATAGTTAAAAGATTATAATGGCATTTATTTGATTTCCAGTTAATTGTCAGTCAACCCTGAAGCTCATTTATATCAGCATGCAGATAAGGGAAAAAAATCTTTTAAGCACAGTTTATTAAATGGCAACACTATTAGCATACAAATTATGCTCAGAATAGAATAAACAGGTACAAAGTTCATTAACATATGATACAGACAGTCAGATCTCAGATGGGATTCAGTGGGACCTTTTCAAAAATACCAGGGCTGTCAGCAGCAGGGACAAGTCATTCACTCAGCCAAACTTTACTCACATTTCCTTCTGCATAAATCACTGCTAATTCCGAGTCACCTGGGAGCTGTGCTCATCTTTCTGCCCCTCTCTCTCTTCCCTTTGTAGTTTTTAATGCAGCCTCTCCTGCTCCTCAATCTTGGTAAAATTAGAGGAGTCAGATATTGTCTCTGTGTCTGGCAGCATGTCTGGAGAAATTTATAAACAATATATCTTTGCACAGCCTGGAAATAAAGAGGGGGTTTGCTCCTGAGCAGCAAAGGGAGGCTGAGCAGACACGGTTTCAAATCGGATTTCTCAGATAATAAAAATTACTTTGCCTCTGATTTCATCAGATCCAGATTCCTCCCTTTTTATCAGCACAGTGCCGTGATGAGGCTTCAATAACGCCGGGAGGTGTCAGATGTTAGAGGCAGACAGGAGACAAGAGGGAATCTTTACAAAGTACCAGGGTTACTTTATTTGGAAAAGAATTATACCCTTGAAGGGAGAGCTGCCCTTCTGGCAGTGCTGAAACCTGCAGAATTCACCCAGTTTTACACCTAGCCACTCAAGATTTTGACGGGGATTTCAAAGCCCTTTGCTGTTCGAATCCATACATTTCATATCCATGAATTAACATCCCCCTTCTCCCGAAAACAGACTGGCTGAACAATGCAGCGGTGCACAAAGCTACCCCTGCTGCACTTTTAAATCTAATGACTTGACACCTCTTTCTTTTCTCAGATTTCATTTCTTCTACCAGCCTTGTTAAATACATATTATTCTTTCATGCTCTTAAGATCAAAGCAAATAGCCATCAACAATCTTTTGTTCACACGAGACAACACGTTCGGAGATGGTTTGTTTGGCCTGGTTAATTAAAAGCCGTACCTATCATCCCTGCTTGATTTCTCAAGTTCTTTACTTAAAAAGTATGTGTGACAATTTTAATGAGCTCTCACTTCTTCCCCACAGCCCTGTGGCTTCTGGACAAACTTTGCAAACTCTTCTTTTTGAACATCACACGGAGCTCTGACTCCAGCAGATCCCGGGGACTCTGCTTGTTTTCCCTTCCTGCACATGGTGCTCATCTCATCTCCTGATGGAGTCACTCAGAGGGGAATTTCAATATTTATATCTGATGGGTTTAAAGTAAAAGAGGGCCAGGTTAGATCAAGAAGGAGGGAGAAATATTTTACATTGCTGGTGACAAAATGCAGCTGTGGTTGACCCTGGATCCCTGGAAGTGCCCAAGGCCAGGCTGGAGGGGGTTTGGAGCACCCTGGGACAGTGGAAGGTGTCCCTGCCCCTGGAACTGGATGATCTTTAAGGTCCTTTCCAAGCCAAACCATTCTAGGATTCTGTATTTCTACATGACAATATTTCTGTGTATTCCCAATTTGCCCTGGTGTGCAGGAGCTTTGCATGAATAGTCAGAACTGGATTTTCATCTCCTCTTTTGCTCACATCAGCTTGGTTTAATTGAGCTGCTCACCCAGAGGTTGCACCAGGCAGGGGCAGAGGAGGCAGCAGGACTCTGATCAGGATTTAAGCATTTTGTAAATCAGAGATGCCAGCCTAGAGTTAGGCCTGTGCTTAAGCAATCCCTTGCTGACTCAGGGCTTTATGAACAGCTGGGTCCTGAGTTCTTCCTTCCCCTGCCTCTTTCACAGCATTGCATTTATCAGATCTGCTTCAGATCTCGTGTTTTTGGTCCCTTGACAGGCACTTATTTACTTATTGAGAGAAGTCCAGTCCTCCTGGCAGACAAAATATTCTCCTTGCATTGTGTTGGACAAGTTAAACTTTTCTGTCTCGTCACAGCACTTGGAATTGCCTTGTCTGGCGATGCAGCTGCTAAGAATTATTATCTATAGCCTTCACACAGCCTCAAATGTTGTGAAAAGGAATGGTTTCCAGCAAGCCTTTCAGCAGGTGAGAGGTGCCTTTCACAGCTTCTTTTTAAACCATTTGTCAGAGCTTGATCCAAAGCCCATTAAAGGCAATATTCCCATCCTTTCTGCATCACAGCTCCCTGATTTGAGAGAGAAATGGGAGAGGACAAAGTGCAGCCCCTCTGAACCCACCCAGGGCTCAAAGCCGAGGCTCTGAGGGGGTTTAGGGCAACTCTGCTGTTCTTGGCACCTGGGGCAGCATTTCACAGGGCATTTGAAATGCATCATCCTGATTTTCTGCTCTGCTCCGTCTTCCCATCCCTCTCCTGACACAGAGCTCAGGACAGCTGGAAATTTCTCACTTTTTCAAACGTTCTTTTTTTTTTTTTTTTTTTTAATTCCCTTCCCCACTAAACTAATTACTCTGGAGTTCCTTTGTGCTCTTACACAAATTCTGCCGAGTGTCTTATTTACTGCTCGCTCTAATTGTCGTTAGGTAGCGTGACCTGTTTCAAACAACTCAGGAGCTTTTATTTAGCAGATTTTCTCTCTGCTAAGCTCTGTTTTGATCCACTGAAAGAGCCATTCCATCCTCAGCCTGCTCAGCCATTGAAATATTGTTTCAGAGCAGAATTTCTTCAGATCAAACGTGACACTGACAGCTCTTGAGTGGGTACAAACCCCTCTTAGTGGCTAAATGAGAGAGATGGGAATTATCAAGGTCTCAATTCATCATGAAGAATACAGGGATGAAAAATCTGAGGCATGACCAAGCTTCAGTGAAATAGCTGCAACCAGAATCCACAGGGGCTAAGACAGAGCTTTCAAAGCTTCTCCCCTTTGCCATTCTGTATTTTACAGACTGTTTTTCCCTGTGTGTTTACCTACATTGAGGCTTTTGGGGATGGAGACTGTCTTCTTTTCTTTAATTTTTTTTTTTATTATTTATTTTTTTTTGCTTTATGCCACTTCTGGATTTTAATTTGCACCTAAGAGCTTTCAGGTGCAACTGCGGTAAAAGTAACAGGTCATCAATATTTGATGGAAAGAAAGACACTGAGGTGTTGTGTTATAAATTATTATTCAGGTTGTTATTTATGAACATTTGCTGATCCACACTGGCATCTCTTTGGGCACTGTTTGATGAGCTCCATGTGTTACCCAGGCACTCGACTGCATCCCCTATTTTATCACCAGCAGTTTTTCTGGTGGTTGGTGCAAGCTGATGGGAAGAAACGCTCCATTAATGCAAAAAATATTGCAGAGGCAGAAAGGGAACGCTTGGAAATGTTTCTTTGTATTCAAACTGCCTTTGGAACAGTCAGAGGTGTGTCCCCACACAGAGGGGAGGACCCAGGGCTCCTGTGTTGATGCACAGGAGTGACACCAGCTCAGCCCATGGGATCACAGAATCATGGAATACCCTGAGTTGGAAGGGACCCAAAAGGATCAGAAACACTGCCCCAGGTGCCGAGATCCAGCCCCTGTCCCTGCCCAGACACCCCAAATCCCAGCCTGGGCATCCCTGGAGCTCTGGCAGCCTTGGGAGTGTTCCCATTCCCTGGGGAGCCTGGGCAGTGCCAGCACCCTCTGGGGAAGATCCTTTCCCAAAAATCCAACCTAAACCTTCCCTGACACAACTTCACTCATCCTTCCTTATCCAAAAAATATCATTCAGCTGATCCATCGCAGTGTTGAGGGGTGGACTTTGCTTCTTCCTATTTTCCTCTGCTCCAGCTCAAAATGATGGATTATTAAAGCTGAACTTATTTCCTCACTGTACCACAGTGGCAAACCCAGAGCTGCTGCAGTACCTGGTGATTATTGCCAAGGAAACAAAGATTTTTCATTCAGGCCTCAATCCCTTCCCCTCTCAGCTGCACACCCCAGTGACAGCAGCACAGGGACCTCTCTGCTTGTCCTGGTCCTAAATCCACCCTGAAATCCACCCTGCCCTGCTCAGGAGCAATCTTTGTGCAGGGAAAGGTCAGATGAGCGTGGGAGACATGGAATTAGGGGGATGTAAGTGAGAAGATCACCAGAACACCACGTTTAGTGCTTCTCCTTCCCAGCTGAGATGCTGGGAGGGTGTGACAGGAGCAGGACAAGGTCTGACGTGTGTTCCACTGGCAGTTACAAATGTACAAATGCCAGAATGGGGAACAGAAACACACTGTGATGGGGTTTTTTTGTGTGTTTAATGGTTCTGATGCTGCTGCCAGCTCCAGCTTCTGCTCTTGTGATTGTTCATTTCCTTTAATAATTCAGTACATCACCCAATCTTATGTTGTTAGTAATAAATATTAAATACCCAAGCTGTGATGCATGAATTAGATATTTTCTATTTTATGAAAGGAGCCTTGTATTAGAGTTAAATGTCAATTAAATGAGGGATGTAAAAAATGATGCAGTGCTGCTGTGAGTGAATGGAGCCTGGTTTCCTGTGGAGTTGTGGCTTACACTGAATTTTTTTGAGTGTAAGGAAATGTGACATTTGGGTGCAGGTTCTCTGATGCCTATTGAGAACTGAGCTTAGCAGCAAAAGGAGATGCACATGGGACCCTGACCCCATTTTTTATGAAACTTCCAGGACCTTCGTGTCCTAAATTTCTTCTAAACTCAGAAAAAAAATTGTTCAAGTTCCACATTTCCCAGGTGCAGCAAGTGGATGTTGAACTGGGGGGAAAAAACCCAAAAATATTACAGAATAATATTTTCTGTGCTAAAGTTCATTGTTAATTCAGCTTTGATTTGAAAATCCTCTACTTTTAGATGCGTTTTCTGTGTGATTCTGTAGAAAATCCCCAAAATCCTGAAGTCCTGCCCTTGTATGTGACAGCAGAAGGGACCCAGGCACAGTGACAGCTTATCCAAGGAAATAATATCCAATCCTTGTCCTGACTTACACCCCAAAGCATCTTGTTAACATGAAAAAAAAAAAAAAATTAAAATTTAAAATTTAAAATTAATTTTAAAAATTAATTTTGTCCAAAAAACCCAGGAGAGGTCCTGAAATTACCATTAAATGCAATTTCCCCAATACTCTGCAAGCTGATATAAACCACCCAGTGACTCCAAGGTGGTTTGGGGGCCCTTTGAGACAGTGATGGAATTGATTTGGCTCCCTGGCCTGTGAGGTGGCATTTGAGCACCTCAGCCAGCCTGATAATATCTTTTAATAATCCTGACATAGCTCCACGGGCAGCTGGGCTCACACACAACCTTAGCTTGGCTTAGGAACACTGAGTTTGAAAAATAAACCAACAAAATCATGGTAAAATAGAACACAAGGAAGTTGCAAGTTGAGTCTTTTGAGTTTTTCTTGAGATTCCAGATTTTGCTGTAAGAAAGTCACCAGGAAAAGTAAATTATCAACCCCGGTTTGGCAATAAAACATTTCTAATATAGAAATTAATAAGCAGCAGAGGTGAAAATTGGTTAACACATATTCAGCTCCTGTAGAAGAGAAAAATCGCAATGGAAATATTTAAATATAAGAAGTTGCACTGAATTTCTGTTACTTCTCCTCTGCCAGAAATCTTTTTTATTTCTATTTTTCCATTGTTTCCCAGGAAAATTGTGGATTCCCCATCCCTGGAAGTTTCCAGGGCCAGTTTGGAGGGGACTTGGGGCAACCTGTGATGGTGAAAGATGTCCCTTGGCATGGCAGGGCGTGGGATGAGCCTTAAGATCCCACCCAAGCCAAGCCATTCTGGGACTGTGGGATTGCATTTTGTTTGTTTTTCCCCAGGGTGGTGCTCCTGGAGGATGGCAGCCTCAGGATCTCCAACATCACCAAGGCGGATGCCGGGGTTTACATTTGTGTAGCCACAAACCAGTTTGGAACAGCCAGAAACTCAGGGAACCTGATTGTGAAAGGTATTTCAGTATTTCCTTCTTTTGTGGAACAAGGTGAGCTTTAAAGACCCTTCCAACCCACGATTCTCTGATTTTGGAACTCTTTTATTTATTTATTTTTTAACATCCTTGTTTTCAGTAGTATCAGAATTGTTGTTGCAGCCTGCAGTGCAACCTCCTCCTCCTTAACTTTGCATCTGGCAAAAATCTTTTGAACATTCACCTTCTGACAGAGAAATTAGCACTGATACAGCTCAAAGTGTGAGCTGAGGTGGTGCTGCAATGAAAACACCAAGAACTTCAGCCTTCCAGCAGCTCTGACTTCATTAAGGTTCTGTCCCTTTCACGTGTCCCATACATTGGGGCAATATGGGAAAATCCCATTAAAACACGAAACAAAAAAATGTAGTTTGCTTGGCATTTATGAAGTTTATTAAAACACCAAGTAACAACATGGTATAAAAATGATCTTGTTTGCAGGGAACATTTGTTTTTGTTTCCCCTCTGGAGAAGTTTGGGCTGTTCAATTATAGGCCTCATTGCTTCAGCATTATTTTCAACTGAAATGTCAGAACTTGGGAAAGCATAGCTAATGTGCAAATTAAGTTTATTGCTGCTCATTGAGTTGTTTATTCTTTGTGGGAGAAGACTTTATTGCACCTCCAGCACTCACATCTCCCCTCTTTTCTCCTCTGGAATGGGATTTGCCATATAATGCATTTTTGCTGTTGCTAAGCAAGATAGATGGATAAAGCAGAACCAAGAGCTTTTAAGAAGCTTTTAAAAGTATTTGAGGTGGAAGTTTTGAAGACAAGCCCATAAAAGAAGTAAAAAATATCACCCAAGTGAACATTCTGCATTAGTGAGGATGAGGAGGATACAACAAGAAGTGTGAGAGGATGGGAATACCATAATAAATTAATTCAGTTTTCGTTATCACTACTGAAAAACACACCTCATGTCCAAATCCACTGTAATTTCCTAAAGGACAGTTTTCAATATTTATTTGGTGGAGATAAAAAGGTTCAGACCCATAATGAAGGAGATTTATGATAAGAGCAATGCCCAAGGCCAGGCTGGACGGGATTTGGAGCAGCCTGGGACAGTGGGAGGTGTCCCTGCCATGGCAGGGGTGGCACTGGATGGGATTTAAGGTCCCTTCCACCCCAAACCTTTCCAGAATTCTCTGATTTAAGAATCACTTAAACTCTGGAGTTCAGCTGTGATGAGAACTAACCCAGCCTCGTGCACATTTCCTTCTCCTCCTCCTCTCACATTATTTTCAGATCACATTAATATTGTTGAAGAGATTCTGCTCTCGTTTTCTACATGTGTCTAAATTCTCACCACTTTATAACACTTCCATGCACAAAAGCTTTATTCAAGGGAATTGCTTACAACAAAGTGGTTGTTATCTCTAATCTGTCTGCCAGTCATATCAACAAAAGTGAAGCCATATAAACCCATTTCTTTCCCCTTCAGCGAGCTGATACTTCCCTTCCTAAGAGCTGCAAGTTTGGGTCTCGATGTAATGGGTTAAAAATGATCAAATAAATAATTTTCCTGCCTGGGAAAGTCTTTGAAGCCATAACTTGACTAGTGCTGTGGAGTAAAGTACCACTGACATTAATAGAGATTAAGGATGTCAATGTCTAAAGTGAGTGGAGATGAGCAGCAATTTTGCTTTTGCTGCAATCTTTGGCCAGGAGAATTCTTCAAGTTCAAAGAACCGTGGGCAGGTTTTTAGGAGAAGTCTGTACCTTTTGACTGAAATTGTAACTATTGCTTATGGGCTTTATGAAATAAATATAAAATAATTTATATATTATAATATATATTTATATAATTTAAATATAATTTAGGGTGTTCCTAATATAAATACAAACTAATTTAGGGTTTTCCTCTCACATCTGTTCACTCTCAGGCACACAACGTGGTCGTGGGGCTGGTGCTGCCATAGGAGTGCTCTAAAATCATCACCATATTAGAGAGAATTCCCTTTATTACAGAACATTTGAGCCAATTTGAAATCATTTCCCAAACGGTACAAACCTCCTTCAATAACCTCTATTTTTATAAGCATTTTAATTAAAAACCTCTAATTTTTTTTGTCTCCTCAGAAAGGACTGTCATCACCATTCCACCCTCTGACACGGACGCAACAGTTGGAGAGAGCATTGTCCTGCCCTGCCAGGTGTCCCACGACCCCTCCCTGGACCTGGTGTTCTGGTGGTCATTCAATGGCCAGAGAATTGATCTGAGCAGAGGAATCCATCACTTTGAAAGGATTGGAAGAGTGAGTTTCCCAAACTCCTTGATGAAACTCTTTGCCACAATCTTTACGCCACACCAATGTTTCTCATAATTCCTCCCTCGCTGTTTATGTGCCTGGCAAATCACTGTTTCTTTACAAAGGCTGCAACCATTTATTTTTCTTCCCTAAATTTCATAAAGGCGCTTGAGTTATTTGTGAAGCCATAATAAAAACGTCCCCATGAAAGAAACTGATGATAGCTATGAATATTTTAATTTAAAAGCTGAATTTTTTATTAATATTGAGCAATTTATTAAAATGCCCAGTACAGAAAGCATGTTGTGAGTAATTAGTTTACTTCTTTTTTCTTTTTTTTTTTTTTTTTGTATCTCTCCAGGAATCTGCTGGTGATTTGATGATAAGAAATATTCAGCTGCATCATTCTGGAAAATATGTGTGCATGGTGCAAACTTCTTTAGACAGTCAATCTGCAGCAGCAGATATAATTGTGAGAGGTATGTCTGTAAGGGAGACACACATATCTTCTAGAGGAATTAGGAATTCTTAACATCAGCTGTTGTTTAAATGGTTCCTAGGATGTCAATTCCATGTCTCAACAGTAAAATGTTTTCTTTCTTTTACTCTTGGCCCCTAAATTGTGGCCAGCATGATCCTGGTGCTCAGCCAGGGGAACCTCTGCAGTTCTGCCCTGGTCTCTTTGGCAAAAATGTTGGGCCACAGAGATCAGAGGGAAATCCTCTAATCTCAGCAGTGTTGTTATTTCCTTCAGGCATCTCTGGGTCACTCTGCAGGCTGGGAAAATCCAAATACCTCATTCCTTTCCCCTATTTGGAGATAATATGAAATAATATTTCCTAACTCAGCTTTTTACAGCCAACAGTGAGGAATTGCTGGGAGCAGATCTGTAAACCCTAAGAGAAATCAGAAATCTGTGTAGTGCACCATCCTGCATTCTTTCTGAACTCAGTTTTGATTAAATTCAGTCAGAATTCTCTGAATGTTCAATGGTTCAACAAAAGACAACATTGGGTGCCTCTCTTTGTCAGACACAAAAAAAAAAAATCATTCTTTTGTTTGTAGTTTCCACGTTAGCAACATCAAGACATTAATTTTCCTGACTCATAAAAATGTAATCCAGGCATGGAGCCATCATTTAGGGATTGTGCAGCTTCATGAATAATTCCTCTGACTTGAGAAAGTGAGAGCTGCCCAACCCATTCCAGCGGTGAATCTTCTCTTCCCAATACCTTCCTCTTAAAATGCTGATCGTGTCAGGCCCCCCAGGTCCACCAGAAGATGTTAAAGTTGAACATGTTTCTAGCACGACTGCTGGCTTATCCTGGAAGCCTGGAGTAGATAACAACAGCCCAGTGCAGATCTACAGTGTCCAGACCAGGACTCCCTTCTCGGTGGGATGGCAGGCGGTGGCCACAGGTGAGCAATTCAGGACTTGACTTGGATTTTTTTTTTTTATTTTCTATGTATCATTAATTACCTCAAAAATCCATTGGTGGTGTCATGTTTGCCTTCAGCTCCCGAGGTCATTAATGGCAGGACTCTCAAGGCCACGGTGGTGGATTTAAGCCCCTGGGTTGAGTACGAGTTCCGGGTGGTTGCCAGCAACAGCGTGGGGATTGGGGAGCCGAGCAGGCCATCGGCTCTCCTGAGAACCAAAGCAGCAGGTAAGGCCCTGCTTTCTGCCAGGTTTTTCCAGCTCTCAGCTGTGGGAATTTCACTGCAGCAGAGCCACTCCTTCCTACAGGGTTATTTACCCAATTCCACAGGCTGGGAACCAATGAGTTCCACAAGAATGTGTTACTGGATGGACTCGGAGCACCCTGGGGCAGTGGGAGGTGTCCCTGCCCATGGCAGGGGTGGGACTGAGAGGGCTTTAAGGTCCCTCCCAACCCAAACCATTCTGGTATTCCATGATAGATGCTGGAGTTAGCCTATGTTCCTCCCTTTAATGTGTCCCAGCCAACTTTTCACTCAGGCAACTGGGGAGAACAATTTTTGTTCTTCCAATTAAATCCAAGTTTTTACCCCACTCAAGGACTTGCACATGAAATAATAACTCCACTCTCTGAATATCCCTTGGCTGCAGAGGTGTTTGATGTCTGAGCATCAGGAGGAACAGGATAATTTTAACTTTGGCAATTGGAGGAAATAAATGCCAGCATCCAAAGCCCAGTGAAACCAACAGCTTCTAGTGACTCCAAAGTGGAACCCTTTCTGTCTGTCTGTCTGACCTTTACTCCTTTATCTTCTGGGAACTGGAACCTCACGGGAAGCTGCCTCGTTCCTGGGTGACCAACACTGTCAGTCCTTTGACCTGCTCAGTTTGGTACAATTTATTTGCAGCTCAAGCCTTTGGTTTGTTTTATTTTCCTCCCAGCCCCCTGCTTATCAACTCTCTCCCACCTATAAAATCAGTGTTTTATAGGATGGAAAGCAGTAAAATGGAAGCAGCTTTTACAATCCACTTTCTCTTCTCTGTTTATCTCATTTGCCAAGCTCTGAAGTTTGGCAAGCTGCATTTCAGGACAGATCTCAAAACACAGTATTGTACATTATACAGAAGAAAATACATTCCTTTTAGAATGTGGAATCCATTTGTTTCTGGGAATAAAATCCCAGAATGGTTTGGATCAGTAGGGACCTTAAAGACCATCTAGTTCCAACCCCCAGCACCTTCCAGAGGAAGTCAGATTTTTTTTATATTTCCCAGCAAAGCATCTCAAATAAATATTCTCCATTACACGACTGATCACAAAGACCAAATTAATCTTGAGAAGGTTCTTGTTGCTGTTACCACCATGGGGCTTTGTAAAGTGGGATATTCAAAACCAGACAGTCAGTGAAAGCTTTCATCTTTTTAAAGCGTTTATTTATTTATTTACTAGAGGGATTCATAAGACTGGGGCGACAAGGAGAAAGAAACAATGAAATTATTGTTATTTATCATGGCAATAACACAGGGAAGATTATTTCCTTACAGCATAGCTCTGTCTGAAGTTTAACAAAAGGGACAGAAAGACTCACTTCTGGTTTTAGCTGCTTAACTCCTTCACTGCTGTAAATTCTTCTGTCTCAAAACGTTGCAGTGCAGTGGGACAGTATCAACTTTTATTAATTTTTTAATCAGAATAGGAAACTGAAATCAGTAGGGCAGTGTGGACAGCAAATGCATGGCCAGGAAAGGGTGAATTTGAGCTGCACTGTTGTAATAACTATTTTGCCAGCCGAAATTTGAGCATTAGTAGATTTGTGGATGCAAATGAGCCAGTGTTCATTTCATTAAAATGGAGCTGAGAATTAATTGAGCCTCTGTTGGTGCACTCAGCTGTAAATTTTCATCTGTTTCTCAACTCTGACCCAGTTGAGGCTCTGCTGAGCCACGGCACAAAATTTTCCACATGCAAATGGAGTAAGTACCAAACACATTTAACACATGAGCTAATTGAGCATCACTTGGTTCATGAAACAGCGAAACACCAGGACTGAAAGTTTGTTTTGCCGTTTCCACACAGTTCCTGCCAGTCTGAGATGATTTGCCTCTGATGTGCCCAAAGACATTGACTGTGGGTGACAAAAATGAGCAGCTCTGTGAAAGCTTCCAGAAGAGCCCAGGCTGTTTGCCCGTGCACAAAAAAGTGATCCTGAAATTCCTCCCATTTCTAGAGGAAGGAATCAGATAAATATTGATACGTGGATTAGAATCTGGAAATGATAATGGGTTGACATCAGTTTCTCTGAACTTTAAGCACTCCTGGAGCTGGGTTAATGCATTTGTCAATGGGAGGGACAAGCAGATATGGAAAAACTTGCCCAAAATATCTGAACAAAAAAGCTTCTGAGATGTAAGCCCACCTATTTCTCACCCTACACATCAGCTTTTCAGGCAGTGAGAGCTGAATAAGGACAATGACAAAACAATCTTGAATTTTCTGAAGATAGAGTTTGGAGATGGCACCACCAAATGTCCTGTAGAGGGTTCCTGTCTCTGCCCATTCCAGGGATGTCCTCTTATACTTCTCCAGCAGCTGAAAAAAAGCATGACATCATAGAACCACAGAATAGTTTGGGTTGGAAGGGACCTTAGAGAAGAAATAAAAAGCAAGAGGCAGGAAATGCTGATGTTTTCTTTGCCTCTCCACCATGAGCCCTTTCAGCCTCAACAGAGTTCCCTGATCTCAGTCCTCTACCTCTGGTGTCACACACCTGTGCAATTTTGGAGAAATCCAACTCTGATCAACCAACTTCAGGACACTTACAGTCTTGGAGAAGAGAAAAGCAAATTGTGAGTTTTGAATTTGCTAAGAAAAGCATACAACCAATTAAAAAAATTAATATATTGCTCCAACAACATGTTTACTGAACAAATGCATAATTAGTAAATCAGTAGTGTTGCAACTACAGTCTGAATGGAACATCATTTTGCCAATTAGTTGATGAGGCATAATAATGTCAGATACTTGATGCTCCTAGTTCTTTAATTAATTTTTTTAACCAGGGTACTCATGTATCAAATGCATCTATGACTTCAGCCTTAGAAAATGTGTAAACATCATTTCAGTTCATTTCAAATGGGCTGCTGTGCAGTGCAATCCCTGTTCCACCTGCTGAGAGGTGGAATGGCTGCAGGTGAGGTTGGAAATGCTCTAATCCCACTTGGAAAGGCCTCCAGGGTCATTGAGTCCAACCTTTGGCCGATCACTGCCTTGTCCAGAACTGGACACAGCCCTTGAGGAGTGGCCTCAGCCATGCCCAGAGCAGAGGGACAATCTCTGCCTGGCTCTGTGGCCATGCTATCGCTGATCCAGGTGACCTTGGCCCTCCTGCCCACCTGGGCACACCTGGCCTCATCATCAGCTGCTGTCACCAGCAGCCCCAGGTCCTTTTTTGCTGGGTCACTTTCCAACCACTCTTCCCCCATCCTGGAGTGCTCCATGGGGCTGCTGTGACCCCAGAGCAGGACCCTGCACTTCACCTTGTTGAGCCTCACAGCCCAGGCCCCACGGATCCATCCTGGCCAGATCCCTCTGCAGAGCCTTCCAGCAGATCCACACTCCCACCCAAACCGGTGCCATCTGTGAACTTCCTGAGGGTGCCCTCGATCCCCCAGATCAGCCATACAGACCTTAAACAGGCCTGGCCCCAGGGGTGAGCCCTGGGGAGCCAGCTGCAATAAACACCTTTTCTTCTGCAGTTCCTGTGGTGGCACCTACGAACATCAGCGGAGGAGGAGGGAGCCGCTCCGAGCTGGTCATCACGTGGGAGGTAATTCTTAGCTCAATTAACCTCAGCTAACGGGGGAGAATCCGTGGTGAAATCACAGCCCTGCTGAAATCCAAAGGATTTTGGTCACCGGCCTTGGTAGAGCCTGGGTTTCACCCTGGATGAGGAGAGCAAACAGCCTGTAAGATATACAGCAAGTTTTCTGTGTTATAGGGAACAATTTATAAAAATAAACAGTTTAAGAGGCATGTTGTAAAGATGTTTAAAAGTCTGCATAACCCTCTTATCTCCATTGTACAGGAGGTGCTTAACACACTAATCTGCTTGGCCATTTTCTGCATTTACATTTTTCCTACTTTTGTTTACATGTTTTCCATTCTGGAACGCTGTGCTGACAAGACATATCCTATTATGCGTTAAAGGAGATGAGCCCTTTAATTCTCCAGCACTCCAGCGAGAGCAAAGAATACACATTTTCAGAGCAGTTAATGCCAGACAAGTTGCAAAGGGTGAGTGCAGGTCACTTCAGAGAGTAGAAAGTGAGTGCTGTGGGAAGGTGCCTCCTTTTCCAGCCTCCCAGCAGCTTCCCACAGGCGCTGGGATGAAGGCAGACAGCCTCTGCCAAAGCCTGGGAAGTGATGGGGCAGCTGCTTGGCCAAAAAGTGAAAAATCAGATCAAAAGAAATTAAAAAAAAAAACCCCACTTAGATAAATAGCACCACTGATGTTCTCCCCTCCCTGTGCTGCAAACAGAGTGAAATTCCACTTTCTCTGAACTAAGTTTTCCTCCATCTGCACCTTTCACTCTTTTGTTTCATTTTCTCCTCTTTGGGAGCAGAAGAACATGAAAATGGAAAACAACCTGAGAGGTCTCAATCAAATTATCTTGTTGGACTCCATAGTGTGTCCTGAAAAACAATCAGAAGAAATCCTAATTATGGCCAGCTAACAACACTGAACACGACTCTGCGGCTTTCTGTGATGAACTCACTAAATGTCTTGATTAAATCTGAGGTCACAGAAGCCTCAAAAACAAATTAAATGCTCTAGAAAGTAGCTTGAACTCCTATAAATCCCCAGTGAGCCATCATCCCTCACATTTAACTCTCTCAGGACTGGAAAAGAGATGGAAAGGGGAATATTGGGTGTTTGTAAAACACTGAAGGAAAGACACGTGTTATAAATGCCAGGGCAAGCTTATTATCATTATTTTTATTGTTAGAATTAGAAGGAAATTATGATAAAAATAACATGAGTGCCCTGAAATCTTCTGAAGTGCTTCCAGATTTTCCCCTATCATCTCACACTGCTTGTGCACCCAAGAATTTGCAGGAGAAGAGGTTGGAGCCAGGACTCAGGTCATGACCCTTTTTCTGTGTTTTTTCACCATTTTCCATGCCTGCTTTTCCATGCCCCTTTCTTTGATGCAAGCCTGTAAAATAAATGTTTTACTGAGAAACACTTCCTTTCTCCATTTAATCCTGATTTTGTTTCATAAATGTCCTCTTGGTTTGAGAATGTGGAAGTATTTTTATCCCATGAAAAACCAAACTTCATGCTGGACACGGTGTTGCTGTAATTGCCTTTTCAGTTTGAGCCTTTCATACGTACCTTGACATGAGATTTTATTAATAGAAACATTAATTTTGCCATGTTGACTTGCAGGAACATTTCTGTTCTGAGAACTTAAATATGTTCATGCACTTGAGGCTTTCTCCTTGCTGAAAAAATCACGTCAGTACTGTACTCAGAGGCAGGCAATTATACAACTGACACACATTTCTTTGTATACATTTGTTCCTTCCCAACTCTTTTTTTTCCTTTAAAATCATTTATTTAAAATTAGCATTCCTATGCCCCTTTGGGGAAAAGAAAAAATCTACAAGCTACAACTTGTACTGAGTGAAACGCTTTTAATTTTGCAAACTTCATGCCTGAAAGAGACAACTTTAATGGAGCTGATCAGACCTTTTGTTTCTAAATCAATTGCCCCGATAGATTTATTATTTTGATTTTTATTTCAATATTACATTGACGGATGGAGCAAACATTATTATCTTCTCCAAGGCACAGCCAGCTAAATCAATACCACTAAAATATAGTCAGGGAATGAAGATTCAATTAAAACTGTGGATACATGCAAACCTTTATTGACTGCCTTGTCACCGCAGCCAGTGTCAGAAGAACTCCAAAACGGGGAAGGTTTTGGCTACATCGTCATGTTCCGTCCCCTGGGCTCAACAACCTGGACCAAAGCTGTGGTGGCCTCGGTGGAATCCAGCAAATACATTTATAGGAACGAGAGCATCACACCCCTCTCTCCTTTCGAGGTGAAAGTTGGTGTCTACAACAATGAAGGAGAAGGGACCTTGAGCTCCATTTCCATCATCTACTCAGGAGAAGATGGTAACACAAGTTACTCCTAGTAGTAATGGGTGTGCAGCAGCAATAGGTCACAGGTAGGATCAGGCAGATCTCACAGGGTTTTTAAGGACCTTGCTCAAGCCTGCTCATTGGATATTTGTAACAGACATGAGGCAGGGGATGGGAATCTGAAGTAAAAATAGCAAGGAGCAAAATTTCGGCATGATTTTCAGTAGAGGCCCTGTTTCAACTGATTTGTCACCAAGGTGCTGCTGCTGAGTGTGTTGGGAAAACTGGGAGACACTCAAAGGTGTCAAAATGTCAGAGCATTTGGTTCCTCAGACTGCTCAGTGGAGCCGATCTCTGAAAATCTGCTCTAGCAGATGGGGAATGACCAATTCTGAAAACAGGTTTTGCTGCCATTCCACCATAAGTGGAGAGTAAAGCTCGTGGTTACAGCAGGGGCTCTCCCCACCCTGCTCAGTGTCTGTGATCACTGCCATGTCCCAGCAGCTGTGTTTTCCTGTCCCAGAGCCACAGATGGCCCCGGCGGGCGCCTCGGCGCTGAGCGTGTCGGCGGCGGCAGTGGAAGTGTCCTGGCTGCCCATCCCCTGGAACCGGCACACGGGAAGGGTGCTGGGCTACGAGGTGAGGGCTGGGCTACGAGGTCAGGGGCTCTGACACCTTGAAGATGTCCCTTTCCTGTCCAGAATCCTTCTGGCCTTCCGGTTCCTCCTCCCAATCAACAAACGGCTGCTTCCAAGTCAACAGAACATGGAGCTGTTCTCCTGACTCTCGTTAACAACAACCCACCTGAGAGAATCAGGAGGATTTACAGCCCAGAACTGCAGCTCTGTCCCAGACCTTTTGTGCTCAGATCTGGGGACAGAACAGGGCAGGATAAATGCCCTCCAGTGCTACCCAGAGCTTGTGCTGTGGTGCATTGAAAGAATTTTAACTTCTCCCTCCTCTTAGAGTCATAAAATCATTTAGGCTGGAAAAGACCTTTAAGACCATCAGGTCCAACCATTAACTCTAATGTTTGAAGAGGGCAGTGGTGGAGTTCCCATCCCTGCAGGGATTTAAAGGCCATGTGCATGTGTCCCTTGGGGACATGGTTTAGTGCTGGCCTTGGCATTGCTGAGTTAATGGTTCGACTTAAAGATATTTTCTAACCTAAATGATTCTTTGATTTCAGGATTAAGTAATGTCAGATATCGTTCCTTCTAATTTTACTTGCACAGTGAAGCAATTTCTTTTCTGTTTTCTACTTTTTTTTTTTAAAATTTGTAGATAAGAGGAAAACGAGTCAAAACCACTTTAAATTCTGTCCTATCATTGCAATGTATAAATGAAGGTAATAAGAGTCATGTACAGTCCACAAACCTTCCTAAATCAATTACTCACTGAAAAAAAAAGCAGGTCTAAATAGGGGTCACTGAATCAAAACTAGAGCCAGGATACAAAATAATTAAAAACCCTTTAGATGATAGAGATAAATGTTCTTTTGTATCTCTTTCGGTTTTCTTTCATTGTGTTCAACCATAAAACCAACAAAGCTTTTATCCTTCCTTACCTTATCAAAGGTTTCCTTCTGGACATCTGTAAATTTAAGAATTTCATTTAGTTCCTTAATTGGGATTCAGTCTCTGAAACGTTATTGCTTCTCTATAAATATTCATGCCTGGGTTTACATCCTGCTAGATTGGAGGACAAAAAAATCCTGTATTCCTCGAAATCTTCCTTGTCAGCATGTCTGCTTCCCAGCCAAGCCTCTAATTGCTGGAACACAATGAATTGCCTGTTCTTTGTTCTCGCTTTTTAGGTTTTATATTGGATAGATGATCCCAAGGAAAGCACAGCTGGGAAGGTCAGAGTCAGTGGGAATGTGACAGCCAAAAACATCACGGGCCTGAGAGCTAACACGGTGTATTTTGCAACAGTCCGAGCCTACAACACTGCGGGGACGGGGCCCTCCAGCACCCCGGTGAATGTCACCACCAAAAAATCCCGTGAGTATTGGATTTGGCACAACAAGTGTCCCAAATTCCCGGCTGGGACAAGCACATGCCAGCTCAGAGCGACCCATGGCTGCCAAAAGCTTCAATAGCAAAAAAACCTAAATGCCAAATTTCTTCTTAAGTCAGACAACAAAATCTGTGACTGAGAAACTTCCTCTTGCTCTAAGTGACGGGGGAGGATTTCTGTTTGCCTTGGAATGGCAGCCCCCTTGCTTTCAGGGGATTTCAGAGTCAATGGAGGAAGGATGTCCACAGGTCCAACCAGAGATTCTGGGCTGAGCCTGTGTTGTTTTGGGGGTTTTAAAGGAAGTTGTTGAATGCAGAGGGGTTTTGAGAGCTCTGAACTTTGCACTGCAGAGGGCAGCATAAGGGACACATTGATATAAAAACAATTTAATATTTTTATTTTTTCTTTTATTTGATACTAAAAGTAAAGCCCTCTGCTGTTTTGTTTTCCTTGGACTCTGTTTTCCCAATAAATTATTGATCAGCCCTTTAGCATAAAAGAGAAATATTTCTCCTGAGTTTCACTGAATTTCCTCTTTTCTCTATGCTGTCCCATGCCATTACTCCAAGTGCAATACAGGGACAACTTGTAGAATGAGTTCATTGATTTTTAATTGCCACCAAAAAATATTTATTGTAAATAAAACAATCAAAAATAAAGCCAGAGAAGATATTTCTGAAGAGCTCAAACAGGACCCATCCCTTGAAGTGTCCAAGATGAAGTTGGACAAGGCTTGGAGAAGCCTGGGGTGGTGGAAGGTGTCTGTGACCATGGCAGAGGGTTGAATGAAATGAAATTTAAGTGCTATTCCAACCCAAAACTTCCTGCAATTCCATGACTTTTCTCACAGTCAGTTTTTCAATGAAAAATAGATTCATCTCTGGGAATTTTTCCCTCTATTCCTACATGCATCTGTATGAAAGACAAGTTAAAGACATGGCAGTCAAATGACAAAACACAGAAGGAATAAATTTGCTTTTGTTTTACATCTACTTTATCTTCCGTCAAATTCAGGGTTGTGCTAATGGCTCATTTAAAAATTAAAGTCAAAATAACCTTTTTAATATTTAAATATATAGATTAAAATTTCAAGCTCTGTCTGTGGAAGATGCAAGCACTTGCAATAAGAGAAGAGATAATATGTCAAGAGAATATAAACAGTGTGCACCTGGAGCGGGAGATGGAGCTCCAAAGTAATAGCTCTGTCTTCCTGCTCAGCATCCAAGATTCCTGCAGCCCCCTGCTCATCCCATTATTGCAGGGACTCAGCAAGGCTGAAATGATCCTTCTGCCAAGGAGGTGCAATTCTGATTGAAATGTTCTCCTCTAAGATCGATGTAAGGTCTAAGGTGACATCCTGGTTTCAGTTAAAAGTACTTAGGGAGGTGGAATTGGTGTCCTCAAACCATGGACATGGCTCCATAAGGAGATGTTCTCTTCTGCATGGATTATACTGCATGGATTTCTTTCATTATATGGCATGGATTCCAGAAAATCCTCTTCCCTCT
Source organism: Cyanistes caeruleus (assembly GCF_971803275.1). NCBI lineage: Eukaryota > Metazoa > Chordata > Aves > Passeriformes > Paridae > Cyanistes > Cyanistes caeruleus. The sequence continues at coordinate 2,388,587 of NC_141711.1, read as the reverse complement.
TTCCTCTTTCCTCTTCCCTCTTTTCCTCTTTCCTTCTCCTTCTCCTTCTCCTTCTCCTTCTCCTTCTCCTTCTCCTTCTCCTTCTCCTTCTCCTTCTCCTTCTCCTTCTCCTTCTCCTTCTCCTTCTCCTTCTCCTTCTCCATCTCCTTCTTTTTTGTTTTCCTTTTCCTTTTCCTTTTCTTTCTTCATTTTCCTCTTCTTTTCCCCTTACAAATAAATACATATACACACAAAACACATCAATATTACATATAAAACCTCAGCTCAGTTCATCAACGACACCAAGTGTTACCTAAACCATGACAATAGCCCAAATACCTCTATAAACTTAAGCAGATATTTGGAATTTCTTTTATTATTGATGGCATTGATTACAAGAAATTAACTGAGGAAATAATCTGCCAATCTTAGACCTGGAACTGCTTGGTTTTGTTTGCAGATATTCCTATGGATTTGGAAAAGTGCTCTTACCACTTATTCAAGTTTCTGTCTGAAAAAACAACCCAGATAATTTTGTTTTGCAAATCCTCCTGTGGTGTTTTTTCAGCCCCAAGACCATTAATTAAGATGCATTAAGTTTATATGTCAAAATGCTTTGGACAAGGCCATAATTCACCCATTTTTGAGTGATTTGAAACCTCTTCAGAGTGCACAGCCAATGAAGTATTTGACATTCTTTGCCTCTTGTGACTATTTTGTTATCCAATTCCTTATATAAAATGTTTCCTGAAAGAAACAAAGATCTTTCAAGCCATTCTTAAATAAATTTGCAGTTTGATATATGTGAGAGTGGATAAATTAATCTTTTCCAACACTGACAGTGTGGCTGATGGAAGAACATCCCTGGACATTCACCTGGGAGCTCCACCAACACCTCATTCCCTCCCAGAAGGATGGATTAAACTTCTCCAAAGTCATGAGGCAGATGGATATGAAACAGCAGGGCCCACCAGTTTGTTTTATCTCTGTGGGAAATGAAAGAAATTGTCACCAAGTCAACTGTTCCTTCCAAGTGACATCCATCAATCACCAACATACAGAGGGGAAGAGAAGGATGCCGGAGTTAAACAATTTAAAATCAGGGCTGGAATGTGTTTCTCCAAATCTCTCCTCATTTTTACCTCTGTTTCAATCCTTTCCTGTGCCACCACCCAGCAGGGCCTGGGAGGACGTGCCATGGAACAGGAGAGGATGTGCTGGCCTAAATCCGAGCTCCAGTTCAAAGGCACAGTTCCACCCTCACATGTTCACACCGGATTCGATTCCAGGCACTCGTAGGCAAATTTTCAAAGTCTGCACACTTAGGCATAAAAAGCCTTTGAAAAAGCTGCTCTCAGCCCATTGTGCTGAGAATCTCTAAAATCCTGCAATGTTTCATGGTGGATCACATGGAGACTTTCATGTGCAGCTCTTTGTATCCTGTCCTGGCTGATGGAAATCTTGGCTTCTGTAGTTTGCTCTCAGTTTTGGCTTTTTCTGAGATCCAGACAGCAAAACATCCTCTAGGATGTGGAAATACAGAGAGGAACAACATTTTCCTTCCACAAAATCTCTCAAATATAACTTGAACTGTCAGACACTGTCAGGCTGTGCCTAATTTCGCAAATGAAGTCTCACAGTAGGAGATTCTGTGCTATGAACTGATCTTTTTTTTCTGACTAATACCAGAGCAATGATGGACTGGAAAATGGTTTTTTGTTCTTTTAGGTTTGGATCACCCAAGCATTTGCTACTCCCATATCAGCAGCTCATTCAGCTACACCATGAAAATTAATATTCAGTTTATCTTGTTATTATCATAATTTTCTTTATTTTTATTTTTTTTTTTAAGCACCAAGTCAACCTCCAGCAAACATCGCCTGGAAGCTGACAAATTCCAAAATCTGCCTGAACTGGGAGCATGTGAAAACAATGGAGAATGAGTCTGAGGTGTTGGGCTACAAAGTAAGTGATTTTTTTCTCTCAATAATCAGATATTTTGGTTACAATACATGTACAGAGATTTAGTGGAAGGTGAGCATTCATTACCTGGAACACCAATTTTTCTGGATTTATTTGGATTGTTGGCTGATGTTTATACAAATATTCATTCAGAGTAGGACTTCTTTGTCCCAAGAGAGGGATTTTCTGTCCTCAAACCTATATTTCTCCTGTTCCCTTGTAATCTTACTTACCTAAAGTTTCTTGCTTTCACATCTCCAGGGAAAGAGTTTCACAAATATATAAGAAATAGAGAACAGTCCTTTCAGCATTAAAGGAAGTCATAAACCACATTTAAACATTCTCACTCTCTGGCAGTTCATAAATGTGCCTTTAAAAAAGAGACTGGAAGATACTTACACAAAGATCTGTGTGAATGAATCAAAAAGCACTCCCATAAATCTACTTTTAAAGGAAATAAAAATTTATTTTAAAGTTTGGTTGCAGTGCCGAATTCTTTGATTATCCTCGAGTTCTAGGAAACCACCTGCTGTGGTACCCACTCCAAAACCCTGCAGAATTTATTCCCCTGTTTTAAATTGCTTTCAACACCCTGGAGGATGCTGAGAATGCTCGGAAAACTTTGGGACACAACAGAAGAATCTCTCAGCCCCGCCCAGAAAAATCCATTAAAACTGAAAACTAAATGAAATAACTCTCGTTTTCCAATCCCTTTCTGCTTAGATTCTGTACAGACAGAACAGGCACAGCAAAGCCCATATCCTGGAGACAAACAACACTTCAGCTGAACTTCTGGTCCCGTTTGAAGAAGATTATCTCATCGAGATAAGAACCGTTAGCGATGGTGGCGATGGCAGCAGCAGTGAGGAAATTAGGATTCCAAAAATATCGAGTAAGTGAGAGATTTTTTTTTTCCCCTGTGAATGCTGTTGCATAAGAAGAAATCTGTGCCTCTAAGCACAACAGATTCCCAGTTTTTCCCTTGCCATAGGTGTCCTTCCTCCTTTTCGGTGCTGGCTCCTATAAATTTGTTTCTGATACTCTCACATTCATTAGAGGAAAAAGTGGTTTGCTCCACGCCTAATTTTGAGTGCAGGTCTCCACTACCCTGGAACACAGGAACAAGATTTCTTGGGAAAGTCAAAGTTCTCACATGTAATGTGACCCTAAATCTGCTCTGGAGCTGTTTTTGGGACAGAGATCTCAGCCCTGTCCCATGGCTGGGGTGGGGTGGCCCAGGGTGCAACCTCTGCTCTCATAAAGAACTTACTATCCATGGAAAAGGGAACATTTTTATATTTATACATTACAGATTGTTTTGACACAATACAATCAAAACCCTCATAGAGAAGATACTCACAGGAAAGGTGGGAAGTTGATCCAAAACCCTCCTCCATGAAATGGCCACTACAACTTAATAAACAAATAAATAAAAATAATATTTTTGGATAATATTTCATCTTGAAAAGAGAACACAGATTGCTGTTAAGTTAAAATGCAAAGAAAAACTATTTTTTGACACAGATTTACCTCTGTCTGTTTATATTTTTACAGGTTTGAGCTCTGGAGCAATGAAATTATCCCAAAGGATAAACCACACATTGACATCTGGAATCCTGCTGTTGAGTTCTGTTCTTCTAAACCCTTTTCCTTGCTGGTTCAAGAAATGCTCAGCTGTGGACTTTTAAAAATAAAAAGTGTAGATTTTATCTTAATTCTTCACCATAACCAACATTCCTGAGAAAAAGCAACACTGGGGAGGGGGAGGGAGGTAGAAGTGGTGTGTCATTAAGAAAATATTAGGTATCAATATTCCATGAATTTTTAAAAATGGGCTTGGAAATGAAGGGATAAATCAGCGTGCATTAATTAGACAGAGTGGTGCCAAACCTAATTTGGGATTGACACGTGGGTGGTCTCAAATGTTTTTTCCAAGTAGTTGTTATTGGAACAGCATTTTAATGGAATGTCAACCTGTGCAAGCTGATGCCATGGAGGGGAGAAGAGATTTAAAACTCCTGTGATGTGGATATTATTTATCTCATGTTCTTCAATGTATCCTGTTAAAAAAAACCCCACTTTCAATTAAATAAAGGCTATTTGTTTACTTTTTGCACTTGTCTGCATTAGGAGAGGTGTCATAAAACACATTATTTGAAGTGCTCTGTTTTATTTGCTGCAGAAAAGGGGAACTCAAATAAAAGGAGTCTCCTACAGACCAACCCAAAGCACAGTGAATTCCATAAAAAATGTTCAGTGGCATCAGCAGGCCTTGAACCAGAGCTGAAATAGCAGCACCTTTTATGCCTTCAGATACTTTACATATTCTCAATTCCATTTTCAAGGACTTTTCCATGCAAAGATTGCTCTGATCAACAAAACTTCCAGAGATACTGAATATTTTTTGAGGGAAGGCTGAAATCTATCTGTCATCAAGCAGGATCAGTTGGTGTCTCCTGATTTTGTTACTCTTTGCTGTGGCTTGAAAGCGTAGATTCATCTTTGGGTTGGGCATGAAGGTAAATGAGAAGAACACTGATTTTCATCATCTTGAAATATAAATAAAAGAAGCTAATTAAGCCCTTCAATCTCCTGAGTCCCCAGAATGACAAATTAAACACCAGAGCTTGGCTTTCAAGTCAGGAGATGCAGCTGAACACTTGAAGCCACGCTCCTGCCAACTTGAACTACACCTGATAAAAGGAGTTCTTTGCCTGATGTCATTCCTGGGAAATCCTTTCTTCCTTCTCGCTTTGCTCTGAAGTTTGTTTTCTTTCCTCCGCTGTCAGATCCATGTTGTGCCATCTTTGTAAACATTTAGAGCTACAAGATAACCAAATACCCCAAATATTTTTAAAAAGGGGACTGTTGGAATGGGGTGAGGATGTGTCAGTGCATGAATGAGTAAAAGAAGTTCAGCTGTGCATGGAAATCCTTCGAAGAACACTTCAAACCATGTTTGTTATCCATGGGCGTGGGAATGGGAATTCAGAGAGGAGGCTCCAAAACTTTGGTTCCTCCTCAAGATCCCTTCCTCTGATTCCTCACAGAGCCCCCTGGTTGGTCTGGCAGGAAACAAACTCAAAAAATGATAAAATCACTGCAAAACCACATGGTAGAAATTGGTGTCCAAGCAAATAGCTCTTCACAGAATCATGGAATGGTTTGGGTTGAAAGGGGTATTAAAGATCTTTTACAGCTATTTAATAACCCCCACACTGAATTCAATAAAATATTTTATAGAGGTCACTCCTCTTTGGTTTTGAAAGAGCTTTTTGCATCATCCCTTCCCAGCAGGTGTCCAGCAGGACCTCTGCTCACTCCCAGACCTTCTGTGCACATTCAATAACAGGTACCTTTTATTTCCCTTCATTAAACTAAATCTGAAATTCCTAAACTCCACAACATAAATGTAATTCTTTGCTAACTTTGTCCAAAACATCTTTTTATTCGAGTGAAAAGAGATTTTCTGCAGAGCAGTTACAGCTCAATAGAAGGTCTGAGAGATGCTTAATTACAGGGAGGCTCTGGAAATAAAACAGAAGTCTGTCCTCTGGGATTTCTACAAAGTTCCTAATCACAGGAGTTATTAGGAAGAGATTTAACGCAGCTTTCAAAAGAGGAGAATGGTTTAGAAAGAAGTGAATGTGCTATTAAAAATCCTGATAATACCTTAATGAAGTAAAAACATTTTTCTTCGCAGTGGATGTAAACAATGAATCACTCCTTCAGATTTCTTCTCATTTTTGTGCAGCACTGATGTTCTTTCCTCACTGTAGCATATCCAAACCAGGCTCTTTAACCTCAGCATTTCCCCATTTTGTCACTCCCATGGGAGCAGCCCTTTTTAAAAAAGGGACAAATGAAGAATCCCAGGAATATGAGTCAGTGTTCCCTTGATGAATTCCCTTGGAGCCGGAGCTTCCAGGGTGAATATTCTGCTTCAGGAGCAGAACTAAGCAGTCTTAAGGAGAAAAACTTTAAATCCAGCTCCTCCCATCCTTCCCAAATCACTGCAGGACTTGTGCAGGTTCATTTTCTGCTCTTCAGCTCCCCAGTCCCTTCTTTGGTGTTTCACCAGGACAAATTGAGTCTGAGCAGCCCAAAGCACTGAAAGTCCAGCTCTTTTTATGTGAAAATGTTATTAAAGCAGCTGATGCTGAAATGGAAAGAGTTCACATGGCTGGCAGCTTTCATTAAAAAGAAAAGAGAAAGGGTCAAAAAAGAGTTTTGCCACTTAGAGTTGCAGGAAAAACTTTGGAAATAGGAACAGCACAAATCCCCTAAAACCAGAAGTTGAAATGAAAACAACAGAAAGACTCTGCAGTGCTCCTGATTTTTAACAGCCAAGAACCTGAATTAAAAACCCCATTTAAAGGTGCCCAGTAAAGGGAATTTTGGGCCCAGACTTAGCAGATTTTAGAGAAAATCACAGACTAGCCAGAGTTTTCAGACAGCTGGAAAAATAATACCTATTTTCTTTTGATAACCTAAGCAAAGTACCAAAACATGAAAGAGACTCACAGTCAGGGATTTTCATTTTGAATTTAACACATCAACAAAATATTTCTCCATGAAAAAAGCAATTTTGAGCCTCTCCAAATGTTTCCGTTCCCTCCAAGCACAATGTTTCTTTGTGATTTACGAGCATTTAAACTTTATTTAACATCTTCTCCCTTCTTTATGGGGCAATTTTTGAATAGGAATGCCAAGAAACAAAATAAAATAGCCCATGTGTGTTATTGTACCAGCCCCTAAATCAACATTATCCCGGCGTGCAGAAACTCCCTGTTTTCTGTGGGTTGTTGGAATGCAGCCCTGGTAACGCCTTGACACCGAGCTCTAAATCACATCCATGAACAAATCTGTTGTAAATGTGCAAAAAAAAAGGATTTTATTAATATCTGCTGTGCCTCAGTGGTGGAGAATTCCCATGTGGAGGAGGGGATTAATGTGCTCCTGGAGATTTGGGGACTCACTGGGGGCTGTGGGTGGTGTCAGGGGATCCTCTGTGCCCCCCTCCATGGATTTTTGTCTGCTCAGGGAGCACAAAAGATGTGAGAACTTGAATAAACCAATGTCTTTGCTTTCCCTGCTCCAAAGATGTCAGAGCTTGAATAAACCAATGTGTTTATTCCCCTCCAGCACTGATATTTCCAAGACACCACCCCCCAAAATCGCCCTGGACATGCCCAAGGGCTGCTGCATCTCAGTTCCCCCAAAAATGAGGTTCCAGGTGTCTCTGCAGGTGCAGCCACAATGTCATGGAAGCACAGAATCCCAGACTGGTTTGGGTTGGGAGGGACCTTAAAGCCCACCCAGAGCCACCCCATGGGCAGGGACAGCTCCCACTGTCATTTCCATTTCCCATTTCCACGTGCCCATCCATTTCCATGGGCTCCTTCTGCTCCTGACTGAGTTCATGGGAGGGACACAGCTTCCAGGATTCCTCTGAATGGAACATGTGAAATAATGGCAAATGATGCATTCAGAAATATCCACCTAAAAATTTAAATAAGGTTCCAAGACACAGAGTGCCCCTGGCCAAATCCAGGGTCTGGGTAAGGGTTTGACATTTGTCTTGCTGTGACCATTATCTAATCTAAAAACTGGGGGAGAGGGTGGGGAATCAGCACTATTAAAAAATAGCCTGTATAAAACCTTCCTTGAAAAAATTTACCATGAGGAAAAGGTCAGTTGGACATTTTGACAGCACAGTACAATGAGGGCCTCCAAATAGCTTCAATCATTTGGGCTTTTTTATTAGGAACTTCCTTTGTCAGTTCCTAGCACTAAGTACTCGAAAATAGGTCTAACGTAGAAATTAAAATGTCATATTAATCATACAGGTGTGCATTGTTTCTTTACTTAACCTATTTTATAGACACCAATATATTCCAGTACTGGAAAGCAGCTACAAATGTTTGTCATTTTTATGGAATGAACTGGAATAATTCTGAAATGCTAAGGGGTCCCAGAAGTTTTTTTGTAAGGTGTGTTCAATAAGATAAATGGAATTGCTGCCCTTGAGTCATCACCTCCTAACAATTGTTTTTTTTCCAGATGGTGAAAATGGTGAAATGTCTTTGGTGAAATGTCTTTGATGAAATGTCCAGCACAAACTTTCCTCGTTCATGAAGCTGTTTGTCTCCTTGTGCTGGTTTTCCAGCCACATTCCCAGTCTCATCCCTCTGCTCCGACCACTCTGCTGCCATGGGTCCCATCTCCTCAGGTATAATCCAATTTTTCCCTTTTAAACCATCCACAGGCTCTGCCAGCAGCCTTGCACTGGGTTACTGCTATGGTAAGAAGTAAAATAAAAACTGGGGTGATGGAATGCAGGGTTTTTATAAAAAATGGAGGTGTCTGGAGAGGCCAAACCTCCCACAGCTCTTGGGGCTGTCAAACAGGCAGGTGGAGGAGCAGCCTTCCCTTCTCTGTGCACCACTTGCTGCTCTTAGAGCCACAGAACCAGGAATCATGGAAATCATGGGAATCATGGAAATCATGGGAATCATGGAAATCATGGAAATCATGGAAATCATGGGAATCATGGAAATCATGGGAATCATGGGAATCATGGGAATCATGGGATGGTTTGGGTTGAAAGGGACCTCAGAGCCCACCCAGTGTCCCCCTGCCATTTCAGGGACACCTCCCACTGTCCCAGGTGCTCCAGCCCCAATGTCCAGCCTGGCCTTGGGCACTGCCAGGGATCCAGGGGCAGCCCCAGCTGCTCTGGGAATTCTGTGCCAGGGCTCTCCACCCTATTCACCCTGAAATCCCCTTTTCCTGGCAAATTTGAGGGAAGGGATCTTTTCTGGAGCTCTCACTGCAGTGGTCTGTGGGAGCACTCCTACCATGGTTTAATTACATTATTCTGCAGCCCTGCTGTCCCAGAGACTTTAAAGAGAAACAGCACAAATCTTCCCCAGATCCCAGTGCCCTCAGCAGATTCAAACCCTGTGCAGTTTGAGTGGGTTTAGAATTTATTTGAAAGCCTTCTTACATCAGTACAATTTATCCACAGAGATCAGCAGTTTACATCGTATTGATTAATGCAGTTATTGATTTATTCTGCAATTGTACTGGCCAGGTTTATACAGCACTGGAAAGTGCTATTTTCCAGGAGTGATTGACTTCTTTCTTTATTGACTAAAATGAGCTGATAAAAATCATCCACTGGCTGAGCCAGAAGTACTTTTTTTTGTGTTCCTGCTTCCAGCAGAGAAAAGTGGGAGACAAACGCTGCTGCAGAGCAGAGGAAAGAAGTTCCAAGGCTTAACCCCTCTGGAATTGCCCTGCCTGGGCTAAATGCAGCCTTAGCCAGGTGAGAAGCTGGAGGGCTGGCATGGTAAAAAGGCAGGCAGGCATTTTGGGGTTGGATTTGGAGGGGGAGGATTAATCTGCTCTTCCTTCTTCTCCCTTCAATGCCTGACTGTGTTTTTCAGAGCTTCCTGCTGCTCCTAAAGCTGATGTCACTGTCCTTCCCCGGGAATGGGAGCTCAGGTGGGCTCCTAGGACGGGCTGAAGGTGACCCCCAAAGGATGGAATGGTGCTTTTCCTGCTTTTCCTGCAGCTTTAGGGAAGGTGCTGTCTGCTGTTGGAGTTTTTTGCAGCATCTCGTGGCTTTGCAGTGCCATGAAGGGAATCTAACATCCCCTGACCCCAGATGTTCCAGGGTTTTCCCAGTTTGAGGGAAGAGCTCTGTGCTCTGAAACATTTGGCTGTTAATCACATCAGCTCTGAGCTGTTCTCCTGGTGGAACTGCTCCATCAGGCCAGGGAAATTCCACTTTTCAACAAGTACCAGGGTGCAGAGCTGCATCCTCCCCCCGGCCTTCAAATATTTCAAATGTCCCAGCTCCCTGTCTAGAGGGTGAAACACTTATTTCATGTTGTCTGTGCTGCTTTCAGTTTACAAGTCAGTATTGCTATATTCATCTTTTTATATATATATTTATATATTTGTATATTTGCATTTTCTAGTGAAATATGTAAATTAAAATTAACACAGATCAATGAAGAGCTCCTATAGGAAACCTCCATGAAAACCCACACTACTGCAGCTCAGAAATACTCTCCAACAGGAAAGTTCTTCCAGGCCATTTAGTTTCACAAGGCTTTTAAAATGTCTTTTAAAGTCTGACTTGTATAATAAACTTGTAATAAACCTTTTCTCCTATTTAATATGCACACAGCTCTCTCCCAGTATCCAAGTATCACAAGTTGGAAGAGAGAGCTGTGCTCTGCTGGTGTAATTTTGGCAAAAGGTGAAGTTTATTCCATCAAGCAATGGATTTAAGGTCAGGGATAGTCTGGGGTTATGGATTTATATTCCCACTGTTCTGCTCAGGAGGAATTTCTTTCCCCAGGGAATGAAACACAGGGGAGGGGAGTGCACTTAGCAAAAGGAAATTCAAAAAAACCCCATAAAATTAAAAAATAAATGATGGTAAATAAGTGATGACTCATACATATATATAAAATATAGATGCATGCAAACTCAGAAATGTGTATATATACATGAGGAGCAGGAAATAGAGAGCTGTGTAATGAAAACAGCACCACATTTCTGATTTTCCCTCGCTGCCTGAGAAAGGGAATCACAGGGGGGATCCTGCACTGGCAGGCAGGGGAGAGCACAGACATTGCTATCTAGGGCCCAGAATAATTTATCTAATTCAGCTCTGGCACCACATTCCTGAGCAGGAGCTCCCAATCATTCCTCTGCGTTAGGAGATGTGTGTTCCTTCCTCCAGCCACTGCAAGATTTCCTCCATAAACACATCCTGCTATAAATACAGCCCTGGCTCTCTCACTTATTGGTTGTTGGAGGAAATAAAATAACAACATGCCTTGCGCTTTAAAACCTTGTTCCTAAAACATCTTCATAAACCCAGCCAAAGAAACACCTGAAATAAAATCATGGCTGTTGCTCCCCATCATGCCAGCCCTACAAATTGATTATTTTCTTTAAATTAAAGCCATCAACTACAACAGGGCTGCTTTGTGGCACTTCACAACTTTAAGTAAAATAAGCCTGCCAGCATTTATTGATTCATGGGCCTGCTGGGCTGTGCTGGTACCTACCTGGGCATTTCAGAAAATTAAAGAGCCCAGCCCAAATGATGCCTTTGGGTTTTAATCACTGGGATATCCAGTGGCTGACAAGGCTCTCAGCACCTTTCCAGGTGTGCAGGATGCTGACTGTGTATCCACTGGTATTCTTTACTTGGATACTAAAACATGAGGGTTTTTTTCCTCCAACAAAACCACACTTTCTTCAGTTTTTCCCTTGTAATACATCTATTTTTGCAGAGAACAGGGGCTTCCAAATCCTTCTAACCAGATTTCCCCAGATCTGTGTTTTCCAGAGCTGTTTAAGCCAAAAGAGGCACCCAAATTCTCTCGGTGTGATGCTGTGATTGTGCTTTGTCCCTCAGGATTTTTGGCCTCTGGACTTGTCCCCTCAGGACAGGAAGAATCCAGGAATAACTTCCCTCAAACACCCCCTGTTGTGGGAGACAAAATTTGGCTGATTGCCCTGAGCTGTTGTTTCCTCCCTCTGCACGACAACTGTTGAGTGGAAATAATTTGAAATTAGAGAATGAAATTAGTTTGCAAAATACCCACAAATATCTGCTACATAATTTTTTAATTCTTTAAAGATTAATGGATGAGAAGAAGTGATTAATTCACGCTTTGCTTTGCAGATGATCTCTCAGGCCTCACAGTGTACGTTCACAGTCAATATTTTGCAAATATTTTGATTAATAAATCTTTATATAGCCCACTGCAACTTTGCAGATTTAAACTGATGCTTGCACTCTGCATACTGATTTTCCTGCATGGTTTCCTGATTCAGGCCAAAGGAAAGAAAACAAAATAAACGCTGCTGAGCACAGAATATTTCACTTTCACCACATAAGGTATAAAACCCTTTGGAAGCCACCGTGTTCTAGGCAGAACCACTGCATCAGGCAGCTGTCCCCACCTCCAACCCAGGCTCCCCAGCATCATCCCTGGATTTTTTCTGAGCTATCAGTTGCTCCCACAGCCAGAAAAAATGAAGGAAGTGGGGATCAGTCTCTTCTCTCCGGGAACAAGGATGATGAAATATCCCCCAGCTGTACCAAGGGAGGCTCAGGTTGGACACCAGGAGGAATTTCCCCATGGAAAGGGTGGTCAGGCATTGGAAGGGGTGGCCCAGGGAGGTTTGGGGTTCCCATCCCTGGAGGTGTCCAAGGAATGACTGGACGTGGCACTCAGTCCCCAAGGATTGGGCACAGGTTGGGCTCGATGACCCTGGAGGGCTTTTCCAGCCTCAGTGATCCTGGGATTCTCTGCACAGTCAGGTTCAAGCAGCTCCTTTAAGGTTCAAGCACCTTTAAATCTGCAGCAGAAGTTTGTTCTTGCTCTGCTATTTACTTTGAGTTTTGTTTAATGCCATAAGCGCTGAGTTATTCGCAGCAAGATCTTCCAAATAACCCCGGAGCACGAAGGGCCTGGAGAGGGCACCATGGGCTGAGCCCACCCTGGGGGGACCTGGGCTCCTGATCCCATCCCCTCCTCCAGGTCTGCACAGCTCCAACACCTCCCAAGGCCACCTGGACACGGCCAGAGCTGCGCTGAGACAAACCCCAGGACTGCAGTAAATCTCATTAATAAACACAATCTGAGCCAAGGGACAGTGGAAGACTTGTGTCCCTGCTAGGGACAGAGACCAAGCACTGAATCTCTTTGGCAATGCCCCATCGCTCACAGGAAACATAAAAGACCAAATGAATGAAATAAAAGAGGAAATGAAAAGGTTTTTCTTTGGTTTCTGATGCACAACAGGATCGCTGGGAGCCACTTTTTCTTCACGTGTGCTTCTCACAGCCTTGAATTCTCTTCTCTTCCTTTCCTGATCACATTTTCAGTCCCCCTGTGCCCTCCTCTGCCTCTCACCTCTTGTCCTGGCACTCCTGCAAACATTCCTGCAGATCCATATAAACCCTCAGTCCATCATCCAAGGAATTTGTGGGACAGGGAAAGTGTGTGCTGCTGTTGAGCTGCACGGGGGCTTTGCTGTTCTTTCCCATTTTTCTGAGTAAAGGAAGCATTTAGCAACTCCTTTTCTTTCTCCAGACTGAACTTGGGAGTCACATCCAGTGACTTCTCCAACGTTTTATCTTATCCTGACATTGGATTATGGAAATGCAACAGGCACCTTAATTCTACACTTAAAACATCCCCAAAAGATTGAAGCACACTCAGGCTACTCTCATCCTGCAAAAAGAACCACTTTTTATTAAAAAAAACCTATAAAAGCACTCAAGTGCCAGAGAGGATGCTCAGTATCATTTTTTTAATAGTAATGGAGAAGATTAATGAGAAAAAATTTGGACCCCAGCATTATAACTCCTGCAGCAGATATTATCATTACATGCATTTCACATTATCACTAATTTTGTATTCAGCATGCCACGACCATTAATTCAGATCCAGTCTGCAGCTGAATGAGGCAGATTGCTTAAGAAAATAAACGTCTCTATTACTTTTTATAGTGTTGAAATTAATTTACAGTTCCAGTTTGTGAGAACTAAAATTGAGAATTAAAACTATATTTGGTACCTGAGATTTCTCAGAGATTAGCATTCACGAGGCAGTAAAAATATTAACTACTTTAAATAATGCTTGCAATATTTCCAGGGTTATGAAGCATCTTCTCTTAGCTCATTTTAATTTATTTAGCATCCATCTCTCTAAGCATATTCACACCACTGGAAGATTAGAACGAGATCATTGCATTAAGAGAAATACTATTTACAATGATGTGTAGTATCTGCTTCCAGGGGCTTTGGAAGGCATGAAAATAAAGATTTTGATGATGTCTTTAAGGGCTCTCCTGCTGCCTTTGTGCTGCAAGAAAAGTCGAAGTTGAGGAGAATTTCTGAGGCAAATGGCATCAAGTCAGGAGTGGAGTAAATAAAACCTTTATGGGAAAAGGGGAACTCGATAAAACACACAAAGAGACGTTAGCTCTGGATTTGTCTCTGATAATCCAAAGTGGAGAAGAGAGAAATGGGGGAATGAAGTCTTCAAGCTAAGCCATGGACACTGTAAAATTATGGGATTGTGGCATTTTTTGGGTGGGAAGGGACCTCAGAGCCCATCCAATGCCACCCTTTCCATGGCAAGGACACCTGCCACTGTCCCAGGTGCTCCAGCCTGGCCTTGGGCACTGCCAGGGATCCAGGGCACCCTGTGCCAGGGCCTCCCCACCCTCCCAGGGAAGGATTCCTTCCCCAAATCCCATCTAAATCCCCTCTTTGTCAGTGTGAAGCCCTTCCCCCTTGTCCCACCACTCCATCCCATATAAATTGTCTCTTTCCTGCGGCTCCTTCAGGCTCTGGAAGGCCACAGTGAGGTCACCCCAAAGCTTCTCCTCTCCAGGCTGAACAATCCCAATTGTCCCAGCTTTTTCTCCTTGCAGAAGTGCTCCATCATGATTTTCTGGTTGTTGTTTCTGTCTCCTCGAAGAATTAACATCTATCTTTTTCTGTCAGGGCTGCTCCTCCTCAGCCCCATCCAGCCAGCTGAACACACCCCTTTATTTCTGGGTGAAAGCATTAAAAGAAATCACAATTACTGCCCAGAACAGGCAATAATTTTGATGTTTGGACATGTGGGGCTTTTTAAACCTTCAGTGTAAGCCCCAGCCCTCAATCCTGCCTGTCAGAAATCCCTTGAAATGAATGAAAGGCTGAGCCCCTTAAACAAGTGGTTGATACAAGCAGCTGAAGCTTAAAGAAAACCATCAAATTTCATAAGAAAATTGGATGAGCTGGCCACAGTGTCACTGTAGGATTAGGATCCCAGTCAATAACATCTGTTCTAATATGTCCCTTGCAGAAGGAAGAAAATAGGATTTAAATTTAAATCCACAGATTGAGCAAGAGGCAGAGAGGCAGATCCAGAGCCAACAAGGTGCAACACTTCCTGTGTGGCTTTGGTAAATTCTGGTTTGATTTGGATAGTTAATGATAAAATGAAATCTCAGCTTGATTCTGTCTGTCTGCAGAAAGCTCTGAGCAGCTGATCCAGCCTTTTCCTGGATCCTTAAACTTTGAGTTTGATCTGAGAGGCGCAGTTGGAATAATTGGAAGGGTATTTTGGGGAGGGAACTGCTACAAAAATCTCCAAGCGCTGTTAGGACCACGTGTGATGGGAAATTGTTTTGCAGGTCTCCTGCAGTAAAAATTTACAAAAAAAGAGAATCATTGCTTGACCATTCTTCCATATAAACATCATTTCCTTCGGGTACCATTGCAGAAGAGATGATGTTCCCAAAGACTTTTTCCTTGCTTACATTGTAATTTTTATTATTTCAAATTGGAGAGGTTTTTGTTAGGGCTTTTAGGATGAAAACACCTCAAGCTGAGATTTTAACAGCTGAGTTCAGACTCTGAAGCACAGAAATGGCACTGCCTCGAGTTTTCATTAAAAAAGAAAAAAAAAGAAAATATACTGTTCTTAATTCTGAAGGCTCACCCCCAAATGCCTGAGTGTCATTTTATGAAAATCTCCCTTACAGCAGGAGCGAGTCTCCAGCGTTCCACGGCGGTGCATTTGCAATAATGGTTTCAAATGGAAACATTTATTTTTCCCTGGTTTTTAGTAACTACAAGAGAAGCAGGGGGCTAATTACCAACGCTGAGCTGCAAGGGTCAGATGGAGAGGAAAAAATAAAACTAAATGTTTCTGAAAATAGGTGAAGGATCCTGCTGTGGCAAATTTGGATGATGTAGCCTGGTGCTGTGGGATTTTACCCTGTAGTCTATAAGTTATAGCAGACTTGGTGTTTTTTGAGTTGGATCTGGCAACTGCTTGCAAAGAGACACAATCAGAGCTGGGAAAAACAAGTTATTAAAACACTGAAGGGTGATTTTCCCATTTAAAACAATGCATATTTAAGTTTGGATATAACAAAACACCAGCAGCTGAGAATGCAGAGAATTTCACCACAGAAATCAGCAATTCAGCAGCAGCGAGACACTTTCAATGCTCTTCTCACAGGTGGGCTGGCTGCTGCAGGAGGAGTATCCAAAATAGGTCATTGAAAGAAGAAAAGACCGAGTTTAAAATATTTTCTTACTCAGCTCTGCTTCCATGTCATCCTAAGATCCTGGCAGGGGAAACTAAGTAGGATTTTTCCCTCTCTTTTGAAGGTGGCCTTGTTGTCACCTCATTGTCACACAAAAGGGGAAAGTGAAAAGAGAGAAGCCCAAATCGATGGGTGAGTCAGAGTGAGCCGTTGGCCCTGAAAAACAGAGGCAGGAATTTGTTGAGAAGGAATTTGTGGGGTGTTGGAGGTGATTCAGGAGCCCAAGCCTGGCCTGGTGCGCCACTGGCACTGCTGCCAGTGGGAGATGTGACAGCAAACCCAAAAGTGCCTGGTTGGGTGGGGTCTGACAGAGCTCAGAGCAGCAGCAGAGTCCAACAGAGTCCTTGCAGGACACCCAAAAGCCTGGATCACCCTTCCCTGTTCCCTTCAGGACAGCAGGAGCGGGTGGCCTTTGGCTCCAGCTCGCCCTGGGAGCCGTTCCCGTGCCAGGGTGAGCTGCCAGCACTGGCACACAAAACCTGCCAGACATCCCATGGTGTCACCTTGCACAAAGCTTTAGGAGCCTTCCAGACTCCAAAATTAAAGAGTTCAGCCCCTGCAGGAGCACCCTCTGTCCTCCCAGCCAGGGATCTGCTCTTTTCCATGGTGTCACAGCAAGATCCATTTCATCAGCCACCAGAAAGCCACGGGCAATTACTGAGCAGAGCACTGGTGCCATAAATGAGATTAAACACCCACCCACACCTACCAAACTAAAGCTAATGGAAAAGTGGAGGAAATCAGCCCTCAGGGCACTCTGGAATACAGATAATTTTTTGTTCTTCCTTTCTGGAAAGCACTGAGTAAATGGTCTCCTTCGTTCTGATCAGTTCAGATGGAGCATCTCGCTGCAGCCAGAGAAAGGCAGGCACTAAGAAGTTCTCAGAAGAAATAAAGAAGTTGAGAAAATCATTTTATTGCCTGACAGAAGGGGAGGCTGCCTTAATTTTGTTGTCACTGGGAGTCTAAATGTATAAGGACAGCTGCTGTGCTCAAGCAACAATGCAATCAGTTAATGCTTTCAGCAGGGAGACATTAGCTGCTTCTGCCTCCTGCCAGGCAGGGAGAAACAAAGTTTACCAAAAAAAGGGAAAAAAGGAAACTTTTAGATATTTTTGCCTATTTTTCCCCCCCTGCTTTTTGGGGCAAAGGGAGAGCGAGGCCCACAGCAGAACAGGGAGTGCTTCCCAGGGGGTTCCCTTTGCTCCATTTTGTGGTTGGTGCTCTCAATGTGCCTTGTCCATCAAATTTTCTGCAGCAAAGCCACATAATTGCAAATATTAAACAGCACGTGACAAGGAACAGAGAGAGGGTCACCAAAGCTGCTCTCCTTATTGACCAGGAAAGATCAAACAGCAGAATGTTGACTGAGATTTCAAATGGAGCCACAAAACCAGGATGAATTTGCCCTACATAGAGCTGGAACTGGCATCAACGAAATGAAGACATTTGCTATTTTTACATCCCCAATTTGAAGTGAAGGTAAAGGAGAGAACAAAAGAGGAACTAAAACTCTGTGTAAACTCAACGATGTGTTTGTGCCTCGGAGCTGGAATAAGGAAGGCTCCTGCTGGAGGAACAATCCACACGTCCCAGCTGTAAAAAGTTCTGAGGTGATAAAAAGGAGAATCAAAGGAGTCTTGGAATAATGATGTGTTCAGGTAGTTCATGAGGAACAGGAAAAAGGAGAGGAAAAGGGAGGGAGGGAGGGAGGGAGGGAGGGAGGGAGGGAGGGAGGGAGGGAGGGAGGAAGGAAGGAAGGAAGGAAGGAAGGAAGGAAGGAAGGAAGGAAGGAAGGAAGGAAGGAAGGAAGGAAGGAAGGAAGGAAGGAAGGAAGGAAGGAAGGAAGGAAGGAAGGAAGGAAGGAAGGAAGGAAGGAAGGAAGGAAGGAAGGAAGGAAGGAAGGAAGGAAGGAAGGAAGGAAGGAAGGAAGGAAGGAAGGAAGGAAGGAAGGAAGGAAGGAAGGAAGGAAGGAAGGAAGGAAGGAAGGAAGGAAGGAAGGAAGGAAGGAAGGAAGGAAGGAAGGAAGGAAGGAAGGAAGGAAGGAAGGAAGGAAGGAAGGAAGGAAGGAAGGAAGGAAGGAAGGAAGGAAGGAAGGAAGGAAGGAAGGAAGGAAGGAAGGAAGGAAGGAAGGAAGGAAGGAAGGAAGGAAGGAAGGAAGGAAGGAAGGAAGGAAGGAAGGAAGGAAGGAAGGAAGGAAGGAAGGAAGGAAGGAAGGAAGGAAGGAAGGAAGGAAGGAAGGAAGGAAGGAAGGAAGGAAGGAAGGAAGGAAGGAAGGAAGGAAGGAAGGAAGGAAGGAAGGAAGGAAGGAAGGAAGGAAGGAAGGAAGGAAGGAAGGAAGGAAGGAAGGAAGGAAGGAAGGAAGGAAGGAATTTTTATAGAATCAGGTTTTATAGACAAATCAAGCAAATGGAATTTGTCTCTTTGAGTCAGCAAGTCTGAAACATAATGAGAACACTGAAATAAGAGAGGCAGAGACAATATTGCCTTAAAGGAAACAGAGAATGTAGCTTTTGTAACTTGAATACTTTCAGGCCATCACTAGCTGAAATGAAAAAAATTACCTTAGGTAGCTCTAAGATCCAATCTTGATCTTATTCATAATTATTACATATTGAAAGTTTAAATATTTCATATAGAAGAGATTAAAAGATTGCAAGAGAAACTGAATAATCTCCACAGACTTCAGAAAGCATAAAGGCCAAACCTAACCTGAAAGGAAAAGAACACTAAAACTCTGTTGTTAATTAAATCCCTTATTTATCACATTTGTCTTAATTTCAAATATTTATTGATAAAGGATTTAAATAAGAAATGACAGATTAATCCTTTCTTTGGGACCAGTGATTATTTGAAGGTGTACTGAAGGCAGCAGAGAGAATGCCAGGCAGGCTGGACAGAAAGCACAGCTCAGATTAGATATTAATCTGCAAAAGTGGATTATAAAAGTCAGAGTTAGACACTTTGACCATGGTTTTATTCGGTCTGGAAACAACATAGACAAAGAATTCACTGATGTTGAATAGCTCAGAGAAACCACCAGGGAAGGAGAAGGAAAACAAACCTCAAATCATTTGAAAAGATTAAACACTGCCATAAAGTAATTTAATTAGTTGTACTTTTGGTTGTTTTGGGGACATCTTCAGAGCAGTTTTATCCCTCTCTTGCTTTGCTCCCTGGCCCCCATGGAAAGGGCTGGGAGATGTGGCCTTGAGAGCCCCAGGAAAGGCACCACCACATCAAATAAAACCACACACAGACTCATCTCTAAACTCTCTTGTTAATTAAAAGACAAACATCAGAGCCTGGCTATGTTTCCAGACAAAAAAAAAAAAAAAAAGGAGAAAGTTTTGCTGTGGTTTCAATGACAACTAGATCAGGTTTCTCATAATATTGATCAAACATCAGGTGCAAGAGGGTGAGATGGCAAGTGGGGCTCGGGAAATCAGTGAGTGAGGACTTTCTAGGCAAAAGCACTCCTTGGACGTTGTTCTGCTGGTAAAATCCAGTAAAATGACCTTTGAAAAATGGAATTCTTAAATTGCAATTATGATGATCATTATAAATTACACAGATTTTTGTCAAAGGTGCTTCATGCCCTCAGTGTCTTTAACAACTTAATCCAAAGCAGGTCTGGCTTGATCCAGGCTGTTGGACAAGAGGTGTCTGATGTGCAGGCTGGAGAAGATTGGCTTAGAGACTTCTAAAATGAGCTGTCAAACCCTTGCCTTGAGTGCTCTGGAGAGGATTCTGAAGTCACTGAGCCTTAAATATGTTGGGAAAAACGTGGAGCTAAATGAAGACACAAATAAATAACATTGAGAGACTATCTTAGGTTTAAAGAGAACAGGATAACAAAGATATTTCTATGGCAATCAAGAAAATACGGCCAAGATGGAAAACAAATTCTGATCAAGCAGAAAATACAGCTGCTAACTGTGAACAGCAGATATGAGATCTGATGGAAAACTCATCTCTAGAATTCTTCTTTCTCAGGAATGAAGCTGACACACCGTTTTGTCTGATAATCCTCCTTGCCATGATGCCATTGTGCTCTAAATGAGATAATATAATCACTTCCCCCTCTCTGAAATTATTGTGTCATGTTGTGAACAGTTCAGGAGGTGCCACAGGTGAGGGAACTGTAAACACACCGGTGGTGAATGAAAGGAAACCAATTTATTTTAATTAACTTAAGCTTTCTCTTATTTTTGTGAGTACAATGTGATATAACAATTTAGGATGATGTTCTAAGCAGAAATTATCAGCAAGGTCTCTTGCAGGCTGTTTATAAAGCCTCTTGCTATTGCTTCAGGTGAATGAAATAAACATTTTTCAGGAACCTTTGTGCAGTATTTGTTCCTAAACAGAGCCCTGAAGAGAAGCAACTCTCAGACAGGGTCTGCACCAAAGGTCAAGTGGGGAAAGGGATTGCAGGATTGCAGGATGCTCTTTCCCACTTCTTCTGTTTCAGAAGTGTTATTTATATGTTAAAAAAGCAAATTACGAGCAGAAACTATCCTCCAATTCTAGAAGATCTCCCAGATGTTATCAGGCCTTCCCATGACCTTCAAAAAAATATTAAATCAAAGGGGGGAAATAATAAGAAGAGTGTTTTGAACAGAGATGGGGATGTACTGCGAAAACTGATGAGAAATTTTTTTAAAAATCACTCTCCCACTGTTTTCCATAAACATTTCAGCCTTGTTTAATGCTTCCCTGAGAGATTTTATTCCAATGCCTCTCCTTGAATTGCATCCTTAATAGAGAATTGATGACGCTGCAGAGGTTCAACCACTGCATTGCTCCTTTAACCTCTGCTCACAATTCCATTTCTGGGGGATCTACATCCAGGTGATAGGAAAAACAAAACCTTCCTTTCTTCAGAGCTGATTTATTTTGTTGGCAATTTCAGTTCTTCTGTCTTTACAAATCAATGAGACTTTTCCTTCCTTCAAATCAGAGCTAAGGAATACACAAATGAGAAGATGTGCCAACTTGAGCTTCTCTCCTCTGAGCTCCTTTGAAATCATTTCCCTTGAACTTCCATCTTTAAAAACAGCAGATGACTTTAAACAACCCTCAGAACTCTCTAGAGGCATCAGTAAAATGTTTTCTCCCAGGAAATCAAAGGCAGGAGACCTTTGTTTCTCGAATCCTATGATAAATAAGGAACTCTGACTTAAAAATATATATCTATATAAACATAGGAATCATGTTAAAATCTTGTCATGCTGTAGGAAGTCATCCTTGACTTGCAGTTTGGAGAGAATTTCAGGGTGTGCTTCAAAGCCTGTTTATTTTCCCAGACTTGCCAGAAAAAAGGCTCTGAGGGGAGGTTTTGTGTGCAGGAAATCTCCCAGGGTGGTTTGATGGGGATGCTGAGATGCTGATCTTGCTGCTGACCCCCTGTCCCTGATAACTGCTCTGAGTTAATCATCCCCAGCAAGGAAATGGATCATCCACTGAGAGTTAAGTGTCAGACTTAAAGCTAAATCTTGATCTTGGATTGAAAATATCTGGGGAATTCTCACCCTCAGAGCTCAGAGGTGTCGCTGAAGAGCTG
The DNA here is from genome assembly GCF_971803275.1 of Cyanistes caeruleus. Classification (NCBI taxonomy): domain Eukaryota; kingdom Metazoa; phylum Chordata; class Aves; order Passeriformes; family Paridae; genus Cyanistes; species Cyanistes caeruleus. The sequence goes on along the minus strand of NC_141711.1, from coordinate 2,366,929 downwards.
GCTTCCAAATAAATTAAAATTAAAAAAAAAGGGGGGGGATTTAGCAAAGAATTAGAGGGGGGATGAATCCCAGCACATTTGAGAAAAATGGTAGAGAAAGAAGAAAAATTCAGGATTCCCAAAAGAGCATCAGCCAGACCATAAAGGGAGCACTCAGCACTCTGCTCCACCTTCACAGATAAATTCAAATTACTCACAAAGTTTATGCTGATTTGTTTCTGCCTCACCCTTGGTAAGAATCCTTGTCCTGCATGAAAAACTAAATGAATGCTACTTAAAGTTTTGCCTTCTTGATTTGCATTTTCTATGAGACAGTAAATGAAATTTATGCTAATCTGATACATATATTCTTCCCTGAACCATTAAAGGGGAGGTGGGGCTACACAGTGCAATAGTTTAAATAATTATGGCTGTCACTCACAATTATTCAATCTGTTGTATGTTAAGAACCAAGTTGCAACTAGAAATTATCCTCCAGTTCCAGAAAATCTCACAGATGTTGTTGTGCTGATCAAAGTTCTTAGAATGTTGGATATAAGATGTGAATTCCCCAGGAATGGAATATTAAAAGAAGCTGAAAGTGGAATCTTTAAGTTTTAAATGGTTGGGTTTGTTCTCGTATTTTCCCAACAAAGGTGCAGCATGGAACTAGAAGTGACAGGATGTTGTTAAGAATTATTTAATGCTCCTATAAATAAGATCTCATAGAATCCCAAATTAATATCCAGAAAAACTTTGGGAGCTGCTGACACCCAGGTGCCAAAGCTGCTCTGCCACTCCCAGGCTTGGTTGTATATATTTTATATAGATTCATATATTTATATATATAAAATCAAGTGACATCCAACTGACATATTCTACAGCACATCACTGGACTGGAGAGCATCTTGTTCACCTCTATTTTCACCAAAATTCAGTCAAAAAATCAATAACTTTTGGTGAGAATGGAATCCTGTCTCTGGTGTAGATGGCATTATCACTAAAAACATGTGGCTCTTTGAGTGATGTGACAGATCCTTTGAAATGCAAAGGTAAGACCAAGTTATTCAAGCTCATTTTTTTCTGCTCAAGTATTTTTAGGCTGCGCTTGCCTTTGATTTCCAGCACTGAATTAACAATATGGGCATCACAACAGAGGTCACAGGCAAGAACAGACAAAAATCAGGTCTGAAGCTGTAGCCAGGCTGATCCTCTGGCTCCAAATCCATCAATCCTGAGCAGTGAGCTCTGCAGAGATCTCTGCAGATCCTCTAATCCATCAGTCCTGAGCAATGAGCTCTGCAGAGATCTCTGCAGATCCTCTGGCTCCAAATCCATCAGTCCTGAGCAATGAGCTCTGGAGAGATCTCTGCAGATCCTCTGGCTCCAAATCCATCAGTCCTGAGCAATGAGCTCTGGAGAGATCTCTGCAGATCCTTTGGGTGCCAATCATCAATCCCAAGCAGTGAGCTCTGGAAAGCACCAGGCAGAGATCTCTGCATCCCCATCCCTGTCCCCACCCTGCCTCCTGCTCAGTTGATCACTGATGACAATTGCTCATGCAAAGAAGGCTCAGCTCAGCTCTCAGCCTCAAATTTTTGTGTGCTGAAGGCGAGTCAGAGGATGGATTTCTGCAGTGCTCTGCAGCATTATGGTAATGCATGAATTTTAAAAAATAGCAGGAGACGGGGAATGGAAATGGGGCTGATGCCAGCACAGAATTCCAGGGGCGCTTCCAGCCAGTGCCTCTGCTCTCTGCTCAAGCTGCTCTAATGCTGGTCTGGGTAGCCAAAAGCAGTTTTTGAGCCAAACTTTCAGTCTGAATCCACTGGGAGGAAGGGGCTAATGGGAAAGGAGACAATATCCTGCAATGGATGTGAGTGGATGCACTTCCAGCTGGTGGGAAAGGCAGAGCAAGAGCTGCAGAGCTCCACCGAGCGCTGCCCTGGGTGATGTCAGTCCTTCAAAGATGGATTGAAGCTTTGGAGGGGAATGGGGAAGCAATGAGCTATCTGGGTATAATATTGCAGATTTTGTTGGGATTCAAGCAAGCCCCTGCACTCCACAGTGGCCACGTTTTGCATGTCAGCTCTCAAAATTCGCAGCTAAATCTTTGTTTTGTGACATTTAGCATCACTCTGCTTCAGCAAAGGTTGTTGCTTCTTTTTTTTTCCCAGTGCCTTCCTGACCTGTCTTGAAAGTCAGCACTGCCATCAGTCTGGGCTGACACACAGAAAATTGTGACATATCGACTTTTACAAGGGGTGCCACAACATGAATAGAAGAGGACTTGGAGCTTGGATTTTCCATATGAAAGGAAGTGTCAACAAAAGAGAGGAAAGTCCCCATACTTCACCCAGTTAATGAATCCCCCTTGTCCACATGCATAATTCAGTGCTCTGCAGAATGCATCTCCTGAGACAAAAGAGGTGAGCTAAATGAAAACTTTTAACCCAAAATTTCATTTTTTTATTCTTTTTTTAATGTGAAAGCTCATTTCTTAAAATTTTGAAGGAATGAAGTTAATTGGTTTGAGCTGTGTGCTGCTCTGGGAGGGGAGACTTGAGATGAATCACAACAATTTGCATTTTCTTGACGAGTCAACACAATGTTTCTTGTCAGAGCTTCTTAGAGTTTTAAAAATCATGAATTGTCCTTTTTCTGCCACTTTCTGGGGAGCACACAATAAGTGAGACTGGATGAGACCTCAGGAGGTCATAAATTCAACCTGGGGCTCAAAGAAACTCAGCCAAGAGCTCTGACAAGTTTATCCTGCATTTCTCTGCACAGCATTCTTTTTCTTAAAAAAAAAGGAGGAATTCCTTACCCTTATTACACATTATCCTTAATTATGGAGTCCCTTCGTGTTCCTCAGCAGTCCCTGAACACAAAGAGCCCTGGTACAACAGATGACCACACAGAAATCTTGCTGAGATAAAGGTGTGGCAGTGGGGTGACCCCACACTCACCTGCTGGGAATTCCTCATCCAGGAGGTTCCTCTGAGGGAAAAACTCCAGGTGACCATTCCTAGGACAAACCAATTTCCCTGTCCTGTAAGCCAGAAGCTTTAGAATTCTAAATAAAATGGCTCACTGGGACTGGTTCAAACTTAAAGCTTTAAAAAAGTTTATAAACTTCAGCCAAAATTTGCAGAAGTGTCCTGGGTTTGTGGTGCAGAACCAAGGAATTTCTAGAAAAGCCTCTTTCCCCTTTCTCAGCTGTTTTCTAGTCCCACAGAGCCACTCAGGGCTGTCATACCCTGAACAAATCCATAATGAGAGCACTAATTGACTTTGGCTGATTAACAGCTGACAAGTGCTCAGTGGTGCTGAGCACTGAGCAGAGCCGGCTCCAAAATTGCAAATGCTCAAATCTACCAGAGCTGTCACCAACTGGAATTTTCCTCTGGCAGTTCCAATGCAGAGGTCAAAAAGGGAACCAGCAGAGCAGCGTGAGGAGCAGCTCAGTTTTGCTGCACAGTTGATTTCTGGCCTCTGGGAAAACATTTCCTGCAGCGCCCCACAGACAAATTTTCCTAACAGCACGTGTTAATTCCATAGCTGATCCCAGCCATACCAAGTGCAAGTTGTTTCCTTTCAAGAGTCGTCATGCATGGAATTATTTATTATTGTATGGAAGTGTTTTAATGAAATAATGGTTGTCTCAATGCCCTAAAGCTGTAGGGTCATTTAAATGCAACTGTCAGATGGGAAGAAAAGCCACACGCTGCTTGTAAAACTGCAGGACTTGTTAGATTAACATTTCAGCCTTCTAAAGTAAGTAGATTTGAGAAATGAATCCAATATAGAAAATTGGATGTTGAGAACAGCAGAGTTGAGTATTTATGAAATGTCACTTCCCCCTTAGAAGTACAGACAAGTGGAGATGAATATTTGCTTTCTCATCCCATTTCTGAGCATGGCTTTGACACCAAGTAGAGCAGAAGTGCTGCAGCTCAGCAACTCACTGGGGGAGCAAAGCTGGGGGGCTTTTCTGTGCTGTACCAGCACTGCAGCAGCAGAATCACAGAATCACAGCACCAGCAGGACTGGGTAAGACCCCAAGATCATTAACTCCAAGATTTGGCAATACCCCAATGCCCACTGTACCGTATTTTGATGCCATGTTTTTTGAGCACCCCCAGGGATGGTGACCCTGCCATGACCTGAGGCCATTTATTGCCATCCCAGCCTTGTTCCCTGGGAGCAGAGCCTGATCCCACCTGGCAGAGCCCAACCCCATCCTGCTGGCAGGGACTTGTGCAGAGCCAGAAGGGTCCCCTGAGCCTCCTTTTCTCCAGGCTGAGCCCCTTCCCAGCTCCCTCAGCCTCTCCTGGTGCTCCAGACCCTTCCCAGCTCCACTGCTCTTCTCTGGACATCCATTAGGCTGCTGGAGACCCACCTGTTTTAATTCAGGAAGAAAAAACAACGTTCCTAGGTGTAAGGAGTTGGGAAAATGCTGATAGAGGTCCAAAAAGGAGTTCCTAATAACCAGCTCCTGAGTCAGGGGCAGTGCTGTAGGTGCCTGAAGGTGAAGGCATTAAACACAGCCCAAAACCTTGGAAATATTACCATGTCCACAGATTTCTTTTCCCTGCTAACCTCAAGCAGTGACTACTGGGAACAAGCCATGATTTAGCTTGCCATTAAAAAAAAAAAAAAAAAAAAAAAAGGAAAAATAAAAATAAAAAAGAAACTTTTAAAAATATATTTTTATTACCATTGCATGAACACAAATCCACCTGAAAATTCCTGATGATCCTTCACCATCCCAATTCCACAAGAACCTGGCTGGTAACTACTTGCAAGCTTCATTTCCATACAAAAGCAAACTGGGAACAGCAGTCAGTGGTTTCCTGTTAATAAACAAACACACAAGACAAGATCAATTAGTCAAAATGATGTGACTCATTTGTCAGTTACAGACGAGCTCAACCACACGAGGATTGTGCTCATCATCCAAGGATTTGGCCTTGTTCTGCTCACAGCTCTTGAAAAAAGACGTTTAAAATCAAAAACTCAATGATCTGTGCACCCACAGAGCCCTGATAGAAAGAATCAAGGGTTTGGCTGCTCGCTGTCTATGGGATGTATTTTCCTTCATCAGAAATAGCTGCATTACTCATCTCCACATTGTCCACATCCCTGAGAGAAATTCCAAATCATCCCTCAGCAATTCTCCCCTCTCTGATCTCTCTGGCACCTCTAGAAGAAGAAAAGCAATAAAATGAAAACCTTGAAGTGGTGGGTGAACCACTAAAGTGCATCCCCACCTTCAGGATCCATCACAGTTTGGTCTGATTAAACCATGGCAATCAGCAAAATCTCCCTTTGGATTGTCTCCTTGCAAATCTGGGATTCCAGGTGCTTCAGCCAGCAGCATGCAAACAGATTTTGCCAAAAAAATACAGTTTAAACTTATATTAGTGAAGAAGGAAAAGAGCAGGATCAGGAACCTGGTCAGGTGGGTGAGCAAACAGAAATTAAATAAATTAATTTGTTGGGATGTGAGGCAGCACAGGCACAGATTTGACCTTGGAATAATGTTCTTGATGTCCTCCACATCCATGGAGTGGGAAATAAGGGAAACCACAGGGCCACACCCATAGTATTTACATTGGTTTGAATCTTATTAGTTGTATTAGTATTAATATGTATTAGTATTAGTATTAGTATTAGTATTAGTATTAGTATTAGTACTGGTATTATTCCTGAGGAATTAACTTTTTTTTTCCCCATCCTGCCAAGTCATAGATCCCAAACAAATCCATTTTCACTTTCTCCCCTGTCTCCCAGGATTAGAGGGAGAACAGAAATTTCATTTCCCAGAAGTCAGAATTTTACATGCTGGAAAACCTGACACATTCTCCAGGAAATCTTCCTGAATTTTTTTTCTTTAGAAAACATTAAATGCACAGAATCCTCCTGTCCGAGGCTCTCTGCTGCCCCGGGCTATGGTTGTGGGATGTCATTAAACCACAGAATCCCAGGACAGCTTGCACAGGAGCCTCCAAGTCTGGAAAACAATTCCCTCCGAGCTGAAAGCTTCAGTGCCATCAGCCCCAGGCTCCCTGCTAATGGAGAGAGAGGAATTGCAAATGCAGAGCGGGTCAAGGGAAGGGGAGTTTGCTCCGAGCCTCCCTGGATTCCTCCTCGGATTCTTCCAAAGTTTTCAGGGCAGCCAGAAGAAAAAGGCACAAATTGCAAGGTCAAGCTTTGAGATGCATCCTGTGTGTTCATCAAGCTGAATTCCAGCCAAGAAGGGACTGGACAGTGCTGTAGGATCATGTTCAGAGGAACTTTTGGGGGTGGCATCACCTCTGTTCCCTGTTCCTGAAGCACCTCTAGGCACAGCCAGGGATTCCTAAGGAATTCCAAGAACCATGGACAGCCCCATACTGTCCCATCCTAAGCAGGAGTGTTTAATCTGCCCAGCTGATCCCCCTTGGAAATCAAATTAAAGTCCTGCTAATGTGGAGGAGTTTAGAGAAAATCTCCTGTTGGTGTTTACAGACTAAAGAGCAGAACTTAATTATAGACAACAGCCTGACTAAGGGCATTATATAATGAGGGAAAGACATTTATAGAGCCCATCTTACAACTCCAGCAGTAAGAACTTAATGATAGAGAAAATTTAAAAGGCCAGAAAATGCTTTGGAAGATGGTAAAAACTAGTGAAAAATCAATAGACTGAGATGTCCTCTGTTCCACTTCCTTTGTGTTCCAAAACAACAGGAACCAGGTTCTCTCACTGTCACATCTAGAGCAGGATGACAACAAACAAGGCAGAAATTTCACTTCAGGACCCACCTTGAGTTATACAGCTATGAAAAAAATCATTTTATCTCCTTAGCAACACTTGCCAACCACATTGAGCCATTAATGGCATAATTGTTCAACCACCACAACACGCTTTGTTGGCTTTGAGATATCAAAGAAAGAACAGGAATCCCTGCTAACAGCATCATCTAGCAGTGGGTTGATTAAACAGAAATGCACAGAGAAAAACCCAGCTGAAACCACAGAGAAAGCAGTTGGGATATGGTGTTTATTGTGATTATTCCCATTCCCCTTTTAGCCATTGATGTGTCTGGACTGGGATTCCAGGTAGAAATACCTGCCAGAGAAATCCCTGACCTTATCCAACCATGTTTTCACCTCTTCCCTGGTAACACACAGCTCTTTCCTACGGACAAATTGTCAATTAAAGAAAAGTGATCAAACAGCAATTAGGGCAGGATTATTCATTCTGGCAGTGGGTGACATGAAAATGTAAAACAAAACCCCAAACCAGCTGTGGTATAATGAAGATAATTAGGATATTATCCATGGTATTCATATCTTTGCATCCACTAATGCAATGAAATGGCTGGATTTTGGTTTGGGAGAGCTCTGCTGGCTGCAGGAAGTGTTGGCTTTGTGATCAAGTCAATAGATGCAGAAAGAAGTTCAATTCTTGGTCTTGCTAGAGTGTTCATTTGTGAGCCTGGGCAGATCTCTGTGGCCTGGACCCCATCAGCAGCTCCTGCCCCCCTGCTGCCACCAGGAGAAGCCCAAGGAATTATCCAAAAGAGCCTAATTTATAATTATCTTTTGAATTTTCTCAAAAATCTGTGAGCTCCTTCTGTCACTGGGGTTTTCCTGTAGGATCTGGACTCTGGTCTTTCTTGTGGTGCTGAGGGAGATGTTTTATTCCACTTCAGCTTCTCCTGGATGTTTGTTCTTTGAGGGAGGTGAGTTTTTCCAGGCCAGGCTTTGTTTCCATCTCTCTGTTTCTAGCTCTCCTGCACCAGAGCTCCAGTCTCTTTATTCCATTATCCCAGCCCTCCATGGCTGTAGTAACAGCACCAGGAATTCAAGGACCATCTGTCCAAGTGTAACTCATTCCCTGCCCACTCAGCTACACAGTCTGTCAAAAACACCCAGCTGGGAAAAGGAAACCAGAAACCTCTACTATGAAAAGTGCTCGAATTAACTGGATCTCCTTGACAGAATGGGGTTGAGGAATGACTGCACTGGGAAGATCTGGAGGGGCAGAGATTTCTGCTGAGGCAGCAGTGATGGACATTTGCCATGGTCAGGAGACAGGGAAGGTTCTCCCCTGGTGTTGGAACACCATCCCAACATTCCTGGGATCTGGGATGAGAATATTCCCTTGGTGAAGAGCTGGGATGGTGAAAACTCTCTTTGCCCAATCCTTTCGTTTTCATGTTTCTCCATAGCATGAAAAAAAAGAGAACATTTGGCCTTCAGGATGTAGATTGAAAATTGTCCAAGCATTCTTTCTTTGAGGCTTCAAGTCAAAAAAAAAAACAACAATGCATTAAAAAGTTCCCTCCCTGCAATATTTGAGGGGATAATAACTGTTAAGAGGAAAACAAAGCAAGGAAACAGGCAGATCCATCAACAGGGAGCCCAGATCAGAGATTTGAGCCAGCTCATCTTTTCTATTTTTGAGAACAAATATTCAGGACTTTCAATACTTTCTGTTATAATGGGTATTCTCTTCATGCTTTTTTGCCTTGCTAGGGACATACAGCTTTCTTTCAGCTTTCATTTCCAATTTTATTAAAAAATAATTTATTTTTCCATTTTCTGTTCAACAGTGTCAATCAGGTTTTGCAGTTCTGCTCCCTTGCTCTCATAATACACCCAGCAGCAGGAATTCCAGAAGTGCCCAAGCCCCACTGGCAGCTCCCAGTGGTAATGTTTGATCTGTTTCAGATGAACTGAAAACTCATTTATAATCAAAAAACCAAGAGACACCTGGAATGGAAACTTATTCATTCGGAGCTCTTTGAAACAATCCTTCAGTGGGTTTGAACAGACTGGAAACAGCAGAATCTGAGGCATCCAAAATTGTTTTCCATCTCCTGTGAGCCACAGGACAGGATTACCCTGGAAAATCCTTTTTCCAGGACAAATTCTGGTGCTCGGTGCCCACAGCTCCTTCACTGCTGCAGCAGTGGCAGAGGTCCCCACCTCACTCATCCCTTCCTCCCCCAAATTCCCAGTAGTTTCTGCTTGCACAGGGGGGGAATTTTGACCCCCAAAAATCATTGCCTGTGGCTGTGCTGAAAGGTTCAGCTGAAAACAAAAAGCCCACATTGCATTTAGGAATTGCAGAAAGGTTTGGCTTGGAAAGGAACTTAAAACTCATTTATTTCCAACCTCCTAGCATGGACAATTTCCATTATCCCAGGTCGCTCAGATCTCCATCCAACCTGACCTTGAAGACACAGACTCAGTCTGGCCATTGAGAAATTTTGCTCTTGATATTATCTAAACCCACCCACAGGAGAAAAAAACCTCATATCCTTAATATTAATGTCCTGTTGACCGAGTTAAGATGGGTTTTGGGTGGAATCTCACCAGGCAACACGAAACAGCCGTGGGTAGAAAAGCATTTTCTCAGGCTGAGGCACCAGAATTCCTGGTCCTTCCTCCCCCCCTCGCTCTCGCTGTGACTCCAGGGCTGCGCCGTAAATTGGATCAGCCAATGATCCCAGTTAAAAAAACAGAACCTGAAGGTTTGTTGTGCTCTGAGTTCCTTAATCCGGATAATTCCATCTGTCCTGCTCGCAGCAAACCCCCAAACAGTGGGATCTGCGCGCTGGAGGCAGGGCAGGAGCCGAGGGGAAAGGCTTAAAGCAGCTTTGCTGATGGCAGAAATGTTTGTGCAGCCTCTCCCCGCGGTTTGAAGAGCCATTAAAGCCCCATGATCAATGCAATTCTTAATTATTTGCACTTCAGTGCTTTATGCAGATAAACTCAGCAGCACTTGAGACGCTCCTGTCATCAGCTCGCTTGGAAACTGGGGATTTGTGACACTGGGGTTGACTCTCACGCTGAACCCAGTCACTTGTGAACGAGATTTAATCTAAGGAAATCAGCTGCTGGCCTTGGATGTTCCTGCAGGTTGGTTTTTGGCTGCTTACAGGTGTCAGTTAAGGGAACTTCCCTTTATTTCCATCCCTGGCAGTGCCCAAGGCCAGGTTGGACAGGGCTTGGAGCAGCCTGGGACAGTGGGAGGTGTGGAACAGGGTGATCCTTAAGGTCCTTTTTAACCCAGCCCGTTCTCAAACCCTCTGAATATCTGCAGGAATGAAAAACAATATTCCCTAGCAGTCCATGGTGTTTCATCAGTAAAAGAAACTCTAATTCAGAGTTCTGGAAAGAGAAAGAAGTCTCCCATGATGCTGCATGCCAGTTTTCATCCATACATATGGATATCAACAGAATTTATCCCTCCCCACAGGAGATTATCACACAAAACCAGAGGTAATTAAATTATTTCTGTCACCCTGCTCTACACTGTGATGTCTCAGGTCACAGATGGCATCGCCCCTTTTTCCTCTTTAAATCAGCCCAAAATCATCACTGAACTGAGCCTTTTCCACTCCTGGGAATTCCCACACGGCACTGGAGGGATGGACCTGCTGAGGAAACAGTCCACAGGGTAAAAATTGCCCCAAACCACATGAAAATGTTTTTTTTGTAGGGTTCATGCTGATAGTAGTGTCTGAAATCTTGCAAGAATTCTGCCTCCCCTGTAAGTTAAATCTGTGACCATCAAGATCACTTTTGATGCCAATCCAGACAAATAAAACTTGAGCCAGTTCAGGAATCATCACTTAAATTTTCTTTTCTACCTAACTGTATTTATCTTCAGGGTGATCCTCCAGTATTGACCTGTGGTAAGACACACTTGCTTTGTTCCAGGACAATTATTTGCAAGAAAAATTTTCAAAAAATAAAATAAAAAAAAGGTAAGACCCGTCCTTTAGTGTTCTTGCCTCTCTCATTTAACTTGTAATTGCTTTTATTGACAATTTCTTCTTCCTTCCCCAGAGTAGTGAGGTCATTAAACAAATGTGACTTTTTTCTGTACAAAATGATAATTTAACTGATTAAAGCACTTGAATTGTCAATACACTTCCATGAGAGATTCCCATCCCACACGCCACACTGGGATTTTGTTTTCATCTGAAGACATTTCAGAGTGTTTAACGACAAACAGGACACTACTGGCTTTTTCCTTTTCTCAGGTTTTGTATCCATCTCTTCAGAAAATTGCACTTGTTGTCATTAAAAATGCAGCACAGCTCTGTCATTTTTCTAAGCAGGTGTTATCAGCTTCACACTGTCACTTGCACATTACACAAACACTGGCACGAACCAGTGACAGGACTAAAGTGGCCTCAAGTTGTGCCAGGGAAGGTTTAGATTCGATATCAGGGGAAAATTCTTCATGCAAAAGGTTATCAAGCACTGAAATATTTAATTTCATTATCTTAGAAATGTTTTCTGCACTGAAACAGGGGGCAGAGACAGCTGGGGGTGGGTACAAAACTCAGTTTCCTTCCCATTTTCTGCATGGAAAAGAGCAGCAAGCCTCCAATGGTCTTTTTAACAGGGGCTGGAAAAAGAGAGTTTCCAAGCAATCCTGTTGTCACCTTGCAAGCCCAGAATATTCTGGAAATGCCTAAAGAGAAGCTGTTTCACACAGAGTTTTATCCTGCAGCCGCCTTTCACTCATCCTGGGCTGTGCTCACAATTGAGGAATGAGCTAAGGTTGAAGGAGTTTGGGGTAAATTGGAGAAAATCCCATGGTTTTCCACAATAACTCCATGATATCCCAGAGGAGCAGCCACCACAGAGCCGCTCTTCACCCTGTCCTTGTCACCCTTTATTTTTATGTCCCATTCAATTTGACCTTCAGCAGCTGAAGACACATTTTGGAAACATCTTTTCAGAAACCTCTTTTATTCCTGCATCTGGGAAGTTCTCCTCAACTTTGCTACCTTTTTTTTTATTTTTTTAATCCCCAAATCTTTATTTCTGTACTTTCTAAAGAATAGATTTTATGACTCAAGTTTCCTTTTTTATTTTTTTTTCATTTCTATTTATATTCTTTAAAAAAAAAAAGAAATTACTCTTCCATTTTCACACAAAGTATTTAATGGAAGAGTGAAGTGAGCTCCTGTTCAGCTACTCCAGGAGTTCTGGCAAAGCTTTCAAACAAGGGGGAGGCTTATTAGATGCTAAATGAGTTTCATTTCTAATTGAAAACATTTTCTGTCTTGTTGTTTTAATTCAAGTCATTAGCTGTACCTGAGTCTAAATTAGCAACATTTTCCTGAACTTCTGAAGTATTTTTAAGCTCTCTTTCAAATTCCTTTATCTGAGTGTATCTCGTGTCCCATTTGTAATGGTCTGCTGTATTCATTAGATACTGGGAGCCATCTGTTAGAAATTTGCTCAGAACAAATCCAGTTTGAGCAAGAGAAGGAGGCATAACTCTGACTTTCTCTGAGCTAATAGCTCAGATTTTGGTGAAAGGGTTTGGAATCAGCTGCACTTGAGATTTTCACCCTGTTTTGAGAAGACAGCAATGGTGGTTAATTAAAATAAGACATTTCTTTAGTCTCCAAAGAATATTTGTAAATCACAGATGAAATTGGAAGTAATTTATCACTGATGCTCTACGAAATTCAGCTGTAGATCCATCTGGCCATGGTGCTTTAGGAGGCAATATTGCTTGCAGGGCACTTTTTATTGCTTCTCTCTCCTGGGGGTTATCTAAGTATTGCCTCGATAATGCTGGCAGCTCTGTTTCAGCCACAAAATAATAAATGGCTCCTATTTCTACTGTATGTAATTCATAACAAGGAAGAAAAAATTCTTCATTCATTTGTCTCCTTTAACTTTTTGCATATAACCTCTTCCAAGCTGGGTTTGTTATCCTTTAGGTGGCTGTGGGAGATGTGGGCTCTGGGACATTCACCTGCCTTTTGTGCAGAGCCAAAAGTAAATAACAGCAGAGTGGAGCTCATTTAAGGAGTGAACCAGACAAATTTTTGGTCTGATACAACCTTGAGCTGCATTCCTTAAGCTTGGAGTTGAATGGAAGGATTGATTCTGGATATATTGATTTTAGCACATTGAAATACATTCAGGAATAGAGGCTGTGCTTAGTGTTGTCAATGAACACCAGTTAATGACCCAGAAACGTTTAGGTTTGTATTTTTTGAACAAATAGAAGTCTGACCAGATGAATTTGAAGTCCAATTAGGGGTTGCACAGAGGTGCAATACTGGCAATATTGGAAAAATACAAGTTTTCAAATTAAGCATTGCTTTGATGCCAAACAAGCCCGGATCATAGAATCCTGAATGGTTTGGGTTGGAAGCACCTTAAATCCCCCCCAGTGTCACCCCTGCCATGGCAGGGACACCTCCCACTGTCCCTGGTGCTCCAGCCCCAATGTCCAGCCTGGCCTTGGGCACTGCCAGGGATCCAGGGACAGCCCCAGCTGCTCTGGGAATTCTGTGCCAGGGCATCACTGCCCTCACAATTCCCCCCAAAATCCCATCTAAAGCTACACTCTTCCAGTTTAAAGCCATTCCCTGCTGTCCTAACACTACATCTCCTTGAAGGAGTCCCTCTCCATCTCTCCTGTGCTGACACCAGTGAAGATTTGACCAGGAGGGCTCTGCAGGTGACCCAATTTTACCCAATATTCTCTCCTTGCCCTTTCCTCCCATTCTGCCCTGACAAGCACAGTAGGAAATGTAAAAAATGAAGAATTTTGAAATAAAAGGAGCATTTTGGTACAAGATACCAAGTTTTGATAGCAGAGAAACACTGCTGAGGTGAGTGCTCAGGCAGATTTAAGCCGAGCTTATCTCACACCCAGTGAGAGCCTCCGTGACCCTGTGATGGCACCAGGCTCCAGGAGCCCTCTGCTCTGGGCTCAGCGCTTCCAAGACCTATTCCTGGTGTTCACCTGGACCTGGTTTCCATAGAAAACCTGCTCTGAAACGTAGCTCAGGTAAAGATTTTTCCCCTGCCTGCAGTTCAGGGGGAGGAATCATTCCCAGAGGTCCTGAGTGCTGTTTACTGTTTTTCCTGCTTTTCGATTAGATGTATCTGACAACTCCTGTTGCCAGGGTTTCATCCCACTCTGAGCCAGACACCAGGGTTACTCACTGGGGTATAAAACACATTTTCCAGGGCCAACTTCTGACCCACAGCTGTCAATGAAATCTTCCAGTAAAACCCTCGGAAAAATCCAAGCCCTCAATTTCAAGGGAAGTTATTTGATTTTTAATTTCTAGCCATTTTCAAATATTACTAAAACAATCACTCATCTGCTTCCCTATCCCTCCCCAACAAATCCCAGCCAAATCTGTTTTTTTAAAGTATTAATGCAGTGTAACTGTGTTGAAACCCCAGCACAAGCCCAGGAAGGAATATCAGGAGACCTGAGGTCAGATTTGTTCCTTCCCAGGCTGTTCACTTCCAGCCCAATGCTGTAGAATCAGATGAAAACCAGAGGTGTGATTCATGTGTTCAGCTCCAAATAAATACAGGGATGTGCTGGAATATTAAACTCCAGAGGCCAGGAGTGGTAGGGATCCACAGCAGCTGAGCAGAGCAGAGGAGGAGAGCTCAGGAATGAGATTTGGAGGGAGTGGGGAAGCACTGGGACTGCTGGTGGGAGTTCCCCCTCTCATCCTGGTGTGTTGCCTGCTGATAAAGTGCCATTCCTTAGGAAAAGTCACGGAACAGCAAATCAGAGAATGAGAGGAGCTCGCTTGGGACTCAGTCTCTCCTCTGGATGCACATGAGCTCACATATGCAGTAACTAATTTTACAAGGGGTGTTACACACTGGAGAAGCCTCAAGGAGCTCTTGGATTGCTGCAAACCAACCCTGAATATGCTCCTTTGCATTCCAGAGACCAGTTTGGGTTTGGTTATATTCCAGTCCTTTAATCTTTCAATATTCATTAATATTTTCATGAATAATTTTTTGTACACCACTGAGATATGGGTGCTCTTCCTTCATCTGTCTCGACTTCCAGGCAAGCAAAGATATTTCCTATTTTTTAGTTATTTTCCTACATTGTCAGCCATAAAACAAAAACTACCCATGTCACTCAGATGACCAATTCCTCGCTGTAAATTGCAAATATTTAATAATTTCAGGAGTCTGCTGCAAACAGCCATGTGCAGGGAGAGGTCCTGCCTGGTAATTAACAGCTGTTAATAATAAATACACCTGCAGCGATCCTGAGCAGATCACAGAAATCAGAAGCAGAAAAATTGTTCAGTTGCTTCAATAATTTATTTCCAAAGATTTAATCCATGAGTTCAGCTCGCTGTGTATGATTTAGATAAAAGGAGGGGGAAAAGAGATATTTGGGGTTTGAATGAATCTTGCAAATGGGTTGAAACACCATTTTATTAAAAGATTTCTGTGAATGTGAAAATACTTTAATGTTACCATAGCTTTAATGATTTCAAGTGATTTTGCCTTTGCAGTTGGAACCACTGATTTTTAACATTAAGTCTCGGTTTTGAACTAAAGAAAAACAAGAGCTTTCCTATTCCCCCCGATATAGAAAAGAAAAATTGCAATGTAAAGCAGGAGAAATCGAATCTGGAAAAGCAGAAAGCAAATCAAAATAATCACAAATGTATTCTTTTTTCAAAAATGAGATTTATTAGCCAATCTCTCGGTGTTATTAAGCTGGGTGGAGAGCAGCACTATTATTATGTTTTGCAGTACTTTTCAGGAGCGCTGGAAATCTACAGCTATGCAGAAATGGAAAAGCACACGCAGGAACAGCCACTTAAAATAATTCAGTGGGGCAGGGAAGGGCTGGATTGCACGGGGGTTTCATGTAGCAGCAGCTGTGGGATGGTTCTCCTGCAGGGAGAGCAGGGAAAGGCTCGGGCTGTGTGTTTGCTGTGATGTACAGATGTCCCTCCACATCTGTCCTGGGTGGTTTGGGTGAAAGCAGAGACACCAAAGTGTCCCTGGATTCCAGGGTCAGGTGATGGATACGGACTCTGCTCCTCCAGTGGAACCTGCGGAGTTCAATCGTGGAGAGATGCTACTGGGGGCTCCTGAAAATCCCATTGAATTTATTGATGCACTCTTTCTATGAAGGAAGAAGATAAAAAAATTCAAGTTCTATTAAGTTATTCTCTAGAAAATTTTAAATTCAGCTGGGTAAGGGCTGGTGTAGTTAGTACAGGCTTTAAAAAGGGAACAGGCACCAAGACAAGTGGAAACGGCTTCAAGCTGCACCAGGGGAAGTTTGGGTTGGATATCAGGAAAAATTTCTTCACCTAAAGTGTTGGGAAAGGTTTTCCAAGGAAGCGCTGGAGCCACCAGCCCTGCGGGCGTTCAAATGGATTAGCGGTGGCTCGGCAGTGCCGGGGGAAGGGTTGGATTTAATGATCTTAAAGGTGTTTTCCAAGCTGAACGATCCCGTGCTAATGTCAGTACTAATGACCCTGTCGTCTCTAACTTCTGTTCTTTCCCCAGAACAATCTCAGTGTCCTCAGAGGTTTGCTTTGCATGGTTTAGGGACAGATTGCCCTGCCTGTAAAAAGGGTGAAGACAGAATTTTTCTGTCTCAGAGAGAGGTGTGACAGATCTCCAAGGGACAGGTCCCATCCTGCTGTCCCTATGACAATCGATTTGACATCAGTTTTGTGTTTGATCTCCTGGAGCAGAGTTTGGGGCTGGAAGGGATGGGCCATCACACCCAACTGCACTGGGGAGCCCCCTGGGAGCGGCCAAAAAGGCACCAATTGGGATTTCCAGGATGTTGTGCAGGACTCCAGGTCCTGGGGGAAGATTTCTGAACGTGGAAATGTGGGATTGCTCCAACACAACCCCCGTGGAGATCAGAGGAACCGGCAGGACTCCGGGCAGAGCCACAAATGGATTAAAACTGGAATATTTCCCGTGATGGAAACGTTCCCAAAGGCCCAGCAGAACAAGGGGGATGTGAAGGTGCCAATGGATGGTGGGAGGTGTTGGCCACCTCAGCTCAGCCCTCATTCCCCAGCGGGGAGCACAAGACGGATGGATGGAGGGATTTCCTGACAGAAACTCATCCAGAAATAGCAGCTACTGGAACCTGGGCTGAAAAAAAAGAATAAGGAAAATAATTGTGTTTAGGGCTCCTCAGCAGAGCAGAGAATGGTGAGAATGTCCTTGGGAAAGGGTGGGAATGGGAATCCATCTCCAGCTCCAATTTTCCCCGTGGACTAAATCATTCAGGAGAGAGGTAGAAAATCCCAGAGGAGCTCCAAGCAGTGTTTGGGAAGCATTTTTCAACAGAATTCAACAGAGTTTTCTTCCAGCCCTTGCCATGTGTGGCCCTTTTTTGACTTCAGGCTCCACCGTTGTGATTTGCACACCTCTCAGAGACATCCTTCATCTCATCCCAATGAGTGTGCAAGCAAAACCAGAGCATTAAATTGCAAATGGGAGATTTAATCAAAATGTTCCCCTTTCTAAGATCAATAATCGAGGCAAAATGGTTTCACTTTCCATTGATATATCTGGTTTTTCCCTCATTTGAAACAAACTGTGAATTACACTTTCTAACATATTGCTTGCAAAAATGCTCCAAAAGCAAATTAAACCTTCTGGCAGCCTTTGATTCATTTTATATATTACATGGAATAACTTAACAGACATATTAGAATACAGCACAAAATAACATAATTAGGCAGAGTTTCATGTCTAGAGTTTGCAGAGTGTGGAAGAAACTTTTTAAGCATTTAACTCATTTAGTAAAACTCAAGTGCTACAGAGCAAATTGTGAGTATTTTGATCTATGTAGAGTTTGATTCCAAACTCTCAGCTCTCAGTGGAGCTCACTTTATATTTATAAAGTGACTTCTAATTTATATTCTGTGTTAATGTCAAGAAACTAAATCAGAAATCTAGAAGCAATTATACATAATAAGGTGGAAACAGTGGAATAAAGTCTGTCAGGTAATTTCAATCAAAATCCATAACACTGATGCTATCTGAGCACTCTTCTCTCTGCACAGAGAACTTACAGCAGTCTTGAATTTTATTTATTTAAATTTTAATAATACTGGATCTCATGAGAGGTTTTTAAATCTCAGAATTAGTACAAGACCTTCAATTTAATTTTGTGGTTGTGGGTCTTAACTAGGAATGTTTTAATTTCTGTGGGATTGTGCAAGTCCAGAACTAGACTAGAACTCCTCTGGCACATCATTCCCACAAATAAGATCCTGGTTTTAGGAAAGTTCATTGTGAAAATCTGTCAATTTGTCTATATACAAAGATTCAATCTACAAGAATTCTACTGAGGATTTTTCAATATCTGGGGCATTTCATTATGAAAAATAAGTCTTGCATGCTTTATGCATGAGAGTATTTCTCATTCTGAGAGCAAAGAAAAGAGCTGGGAATAACGTTTATCCTACAGGACCGTCTCAGTCAGTGTTTCTGCAGTGATCCCTCTCTGTATTTGCCTTTGAGAAGTGTGAAGGGAGAGTTTGGGTGGCTCCAAGATAGGAGAAAGTGTTTCTTCTTCTCCTCTGAATTGTGAATACACCACAATCAAGGAGTGTTTGGGCTTCACTGTGTTTGAATTGAGCCTGGGGTGCCAGGACACAGGGAATGGCTTTAAACTGCCAGAGGGAAGGGTTAGATGGGATTTTGGGCAGGAATTGTTCCCTGGCAGGGCTGGGATGGAATTCCCAGAGCAGCTGGGGCTGTCCCTGGATCCCTGGCAGTGCCCAAGGCCAGGCTGGACATTGGGGCTGGAGCACCTGGGACAGTGGGAGGTGTCCCTGCCATGGCAGGGGTGGGAATGGATAATTTTTAGGTTTCCTTCCATCCCAAACCTTGCTGTGTTTTATCATTCCATTCATTCAAAACCTTCTGCTCAGTTTTACCTTCGGCCACAGGATGTCAGTTCAGTTTACACCTTGGGGCTCAGCATTTTTCCTGTGCTTTGCAGATCTGTGCTCTTCTCCCGAGTCCTGCACCAACCAAATCACATTTTTCCAAAGGCAGGAGCCATCCTGAGGTGCTGAATGCATCCAGAATTCTTTACAAAAATCTATAATCACGTTTCCCTTCACTACAGAGTGGATACAGTTTGCCTCTCTTCTCTAAAACTCTGATGCATGAAAAGAAAAAAGAGAAGAAGAGCAAGGAGAATAGCACAACAATCACCCATGGCAAGTCTCCACGTTGTAACTTCAATGATGCACAATCTGTTTGCTATCTGAGCACTGTAAACAGACTAATACTTCCCGAAGTATAGGATAAATCAGCCATTTAGAAGCAGCGAAGAGAAAATGATGAAGCTCCAAGTGAGTTGTGAAGCAGAGAATAAGGATGTATTACACCACGGGAAACCATCAATATTTGTTTATTGTGTCAGTGTGAGGAATAAATCTGTGGGCTAATTTGTATTCTCTTCAGTTAATTCCACTGTTCCTGATGCCTTATGGGGCTACCTAAAAACAGAGGCCAGGCAGAATTAATGGAATGAAAAACAGTTTTATTTATTGAAGGGACTTCAGGGACATTTAGGGCAGACAAAGCCCCCAAGGGGCTGCACCCAAAAATGGTCACAGGTCTCACACTTTTATAAGTTTGGTCCATTTGCATTTTGGGGGTTGATTTTCCAATTCCAGCTGCAGGGAATGAAGTCATTTAGCCCAAGTTTGCTGCCCCCAAGTCCCTTTTGTTTCCATCTCTGGGGCCTGAGGCAGTGAGGTGTCCTTGATTGCCAGGCCTGGAGAGGAATTGCTGTGTCTGGCCAAAGTGGGGAAGCAGCAGCTGGCACTGGGTGTGGAGTTTGGAGTTCTGCACTACAGAACTGCAGGGTTACACAGAGATGGGAAATAGAAAAACTGGAATCCCAAAGCATCAACTCCCACCCAGGCCCTTCTCAAGGTGTCCCTGCCACACTCAGCACCTCCTTGTCTCCCTAAGCAGGGATTTATCTGAAAACATCAGGAATCTGGGCGTTATCACCTCATCCCGGGTTGGGTTGGGTTGAGGTGGGTTGGGTTGGGTTGGGTTGGGTTGGGTTGGGATGGGTTGGGTTGGGTTGGGTTGGGTTGGGTTGGGTTGGGTTGGGCTGGGTTGGGTTGGGTTGGGTTGGGTTGGAAAGGACCTTGAGGATTATCTCCTTCCAGCCCCCTGCCTGGTCCAACCTCCTCACTAAATTAGTTAAGCTGCCATTAACAAATTGGCTCACTAAGTGTCTAATTGCCCTCACTGAGCTGCCTCCTTTCACCGAGCTGCTGTTTCCACTCCTGATGGATGTTTTTACGGTTTGATTAGATCTACAAGAGTTTATCTCCAAACTCCTCCCATCCTCGATGGAGATGTTGGAGGCGCAGTCGCTCAGCACCACAAAACCTGAGCTTAACAAAGCGACAACTCAACAAAACAGAGTATTTGTCACCCTCTGGTCCTTTGCTTTTTCCCTCTCTATCTTCTTTTTTTTTCCCTTGGTGAGATTTTCAGTTCCATTTTTGAGCTACAGAGCAGATCTGCAGAAAAGCTGTTGGCTCCTATTCCAATGGCTATAGGAAGTCAAAATCAGGATGGCTGAGGGCTTGTAAAGAGAAAAGGTAGAATGTTGGAATTTAGAAGATTTTAAATGAGCTGAAAAGATCTCACTGGTTTTCATGAGAGCAACAAGAGAACAGAATTAATTTTTCTTTGGTTATTGGAGTGAATGGACCGTTTTATGGAAAACGGGTGAGGAATCAGAGATAGCCCATTTAGTTTTCTGCTTCTCTCAAATTCTTCTGCCAACAAATATTACCTGAATTGTTTGTTCATGAAAGGTTTTTTATCAAGGTCTTTTTAAAACATTCATTTCAATATCCTATTCTAAATGGCTGCAAAGGTTAGGAGGGTTTGCTTTGAATCCCACTATTATTTCTTCATCAATCATCCAATTTTTGGCCTTTAATAAATGTCTGCTTGCAGGAAAAAAAATTAAAAGTTGGATTGGTTCTAATCAAATTGGAGTAAAGATGTTTTAGGAAAGAAACGAAAGGAAACACAAAATAAACATGGAAGCAAAATTGATCTACATCAAATATGTTATAGGAATCTTTGGAATAAATGGGGAAAAGAGAAAATAAAAGGTTTTCACTGTATTAGGCATTTATTAAATCGCAAATTTCTTGGTTATTGGCATCCAATTGTGGCTAAAGGCTTTCAATTCATATCCAAAATCCTTTGAGCTCCAAATATATTCCTTTTTCAGTCCATGTGCAGGTAATTAAGCAGAGTGGGGAAAAGTGGAGAACTATGAGTAAATTTAATTAATTAATGGATAGGTGGTTTTACACTTCAAGCAGATAATTCAGAATGAAGCAACTGCCTTCAAACAAATACTGATAGACACTGAACTTTGTTTTTTTAACTGTAAATGATGCCCATTTCTGAAAAGACAGCAAACAAGAAATGCTTCAAGATGGAGCTGCCTCCAAGAGAGCCTTTAAATATGAAAAACTAACCCCAAAGAACAATTAGCAATAAATAATGTGTTATTTAGTACTTCTTTTCTTTGCGACCCATGTGTCAAAGAAGTGGGTTTTTCAATTGTTTCATTAATTGCAACAGTTTAATTAATGGATCTTACAAAAAAACTAACACCCACATAGTCTGTGTGTTTTAAATGACTTTTTGCCTAATTTTCACAATTCACCACTTGAACTTACTGACAATGCTGTCTTAATTCCACAGTTTTTGTCTTCCTTGAAGAAGAATGTCTTAAAGCAATGAAATTTTGTTTCTTGACGAAAAGGCCCGTGGCATTTGTTTTTCATTACTGCTTCCACACTGTAAAATCAAACCCATTAGGAGCTCAATATTTTCAAATCTAAATTCACTTTCTAAAGTGAATTCTTGATCTCTTTGAAACATCTTCCAACAAGGTCTGTGTTCTACAATAATTTTGTTTTGGTGGCAAATGCCAAATTTAGCCCCTCATACCTCCCACTGTCCCAGGTGCTCCAGCCCCAGTGTCCAGCCTGGCCTTGGGCACTGCCAGGGATCCAGGGGCAGCCCCAGATGCTCTGGGAATTCTGTGCCAGGGCTTGCTCACCCTTACAGGGAGGAATTTCTTCTCTAAATCTCTCCTGGTTTAGTTTAAAATACTTTCCCCTTCTCCTATCCCCATCTGCCTGAGTAATAAGTTGTTTTTCCTCTTTTTTAGGATCTAAAGTCAAATTTCAGAGCCCGTTTAGTTGAGCGTTTCCCAAAAGCACAACCGATGTCCCCAGCTTTTTGTTCCCTTGTTGCTTTTGCACAGATTAACTCAGAATTGAAACAACCCCAAAAAAATTATTTTAAAACTGTAAATCCATCATTTCAGGAAAGTTGAGTAAAATGCAGTACCTGGGGACGTCCTTTTTTTCCAGGATTCAGGAGAGCTGGAGAGAGGCTCCCAGCGACCTCTGCAGTGTCCAGCAAGGTGGGGAGCATCCACACCTTGCCCAGCAGCTGCCAACAGCTCCTCTCATCCTCTGGCCATCCACGCTCCAAACACAGATGAGCCAAGGACACTTCCCTCAAAATTGCCTGGAGACCCCAAGGAGCATTGCAGGAACCACTCCCCGGGTTTCTCGGGTTTCTCGGCCACCAGTTTTTGATTTCCAGCTCAGCAGGGAGGAGCAGCGCTGTCATAAGGATTGCTCGCCCTTCAAGGAGATTTGGATGTGCAGAACTGAGCTCGTTCACACCCCCGGGCTGGACAAAGGACAGGAGCAAACTCCTCCAGTCCTCTTATTTCCATATTGCACCGAGGCCATGCACTGAATCACAACACTTAAAATGACAAAAACCTCTTTGTTTTAATTGAATTTCTCCAGGAAAGAAAAAAAAAATATCCCCCAACCAAAAATCCCCCTTACCACATTCAGCCCTTCAGATCTGGGAATATCCTTGACCTCTAGATACCTGTCCAAATAAAATCATTTCAAATTTCATTATTTGTTTTCAGATAATCAAGTGCATTATGTGTTCATTGGTTCATTTAAACCCTTGCACATTCCACAGAGTCATTCTAATGTCAGTTGATTTAGCAGCAGTTAAATCTCACATAAAGAGGGGGAGACAAGCACAGCTCTGCTTGCTCTACCTGTACAATAAATGCACAGAACCTAGAGAGGAGTTAAACAATAACTCAGAATTGCATCTAAACAGACAAAAGCAAATTCTCAAGGACTTATCCTCTACTTGTGGAAATCTCCAAAGGACTTGCTAAGACGTATAAACCAGGAGATAACAAGGAGTAAACAATGAAACACAAGGTAAATAGCGAAGGGGGAAGAGGGAGCTGCCAGCATAGCACAGCCTGGAAAGAGGGATTAGAGCATGGACAAGGCAGCAGGAGATTTTTATCAAATATCCTTCAGTGACATTCAGGTCTGTTAGGTACAAAACCTTGTGTACAGTATGAGAAAATAAATCAATTCCAAATTCAACCAGTTTGAATAAAAATATTCAAATTATGCTGTCTCATAATCTATTAATCAGATGCCACAGTTAACAAGGGGTGAGGAAAAGTGGCTATAAATACTCTTTATCCTCTCTTTCCTTTGGGACATATTAATGTAATCCTTTTAGGGTGGATGGAATACAAAGAACTAAAAAGTACTCCCTTTTCCCCAGGAGCAGAGAAGTCCATGGTAATGGGTCAGAGAGTTTTTCTCTGTGGACAGTAGATGGACCAGGATATTCCCAACTGAACATGAAATGGAATTTAATAGAGATCTGCAGACCCCTCAAGTCCCTCAGAGAAGCATTTGGTACCAGAGACGTTGATTGTAAACCTGTCTGCAAACTTCTGTTTGGGAAAATAAAAACTCCATTAAAAGTAATCTGTTATCCTGAGTTTTTCTCAATAGATAACTTCAGCAAAACTTCACCAGCAATGTTTTAACAGGGAAATTAGCGTTGTTTGCAAAAGAAAGTTGTGTGAAACTTTGGTGAAGCAATATTTCCTCTTTATTTCCTCTTTATGTCATCAAGACGCAGACTCCATATTTTGAGACTTTTTGGGAAAGTCAAAGATTTAGCTCCCACTAAAATCAAATGTAGATTTTTTATATATATATTTGTGATGGACAAACAGTCCTGAGGTGTCTCATCCAGGCAGTAGAGGTGCAGGTTCACAGCTCGAGACACCCAAGCTGGACACGAGGTCATTGGGTCTGTAGGCTCTGGAGCAGAATCCTGCTGTAGATCTGAGGAGCTGCTCCATGGATTCACTCCCTGAGCCCGAGCTGGCTCCTGCCTGCAAGTAAACCTTGAGTAAAGAGAGATTTGGAAGGAAGGTGAGCAAATATCAAAAATCTGTGTGCAGCAGTTCCATAATCCTTCAACATTGAACTTTGAGGGATACATGAGACAAAGGAGAAGGCTCTGAGGAAAATTCACACTTAAAAGGACATTTGAGAGGACTCTATTGATGAGTTCATTAGGCCATTCTCTTCCATCTGGTACAGCCTGCAGTCTTCCTCACCAGGCAGACACTGTTTCTACCTTCAGTCCACTTTAATTAATACCAGCAAATCATTCCTTCCTTTTCTGAGTGGGCAGGGAAGCTCATCCTGAGTGTGATAATCAAAAAAACTGTGAACAAAGCAGTGGAGTTTGATGGGCAGTGAGGGGAGAGTTTAGAAAAATTGAAAGCAACATGTTTCTAAGGGAATCACCAGTGAGAGAAATGGGTTTATGGTTTCTCTTTAAGCAGAGAGAATATTTTTTTAAAAAATTGGAAACCCAAACATTTTTTTTTTCTCCACACGCTGCAACACCGTGCGTATCCAAAGCTTTATTGGGAGCGAGCAGCTTTTATCTGATCCCACATGAAAATCACCCTTGAGGAGCAGTGAGCCACAGTATCTCATCAAGAATCCCTGGACCTAAAAATCTGCAAAACTCTTGTGTGCTCCTATCTATTTTTATGTATTTTATTAAATATGTCTTCAAGTGCTGCTCAGGAACCACTGGGCCCTCACATTGAGATGCCTTTTTAGCAGCAACAGTAAAGAAAAACTAATGTGGGCACGACATATTTGCCTGAATAAATATAATTATGTTTCCTTGTAGCTGCTTGATGTGGTGACTATTACAATTTACCACTTAGCTGGAGAGCTTGCTTTAAAACCCAAGAATAAAGGCTTGTCTGCCTCGAGCTGATGCTCAGTTCTGTCTGAATGCATCCATTCTCTTCCCATCTTTGTGCAACAAATGCTTTTCTCCTCTCCATAATAACAGCTCCAATTATGTGGATTTTAGTTCCATAATAAACTTGTACAGAGGTGATAACAGCTGCACTGAGGGAGTGCAGCAGCTTTTTCTGGCACTGGAAATGTTTTCTCCCGGGGTGGTTTCTCTCCTGGGGTAGGTAGTTGGAGTTTGGTGGGAGCAGATCCCTCGTTGTTCACCTTCACACAATGAAGTATTTCTTATCTATGCACAGTTAACCATTTTTCTAAACATTAACTGTAGCTCCCAGCTCTCTCAAGGTCCAATTTTGATGCCATTGGGTTGGGGGAGTCGAGTTTTCTTTTGTTTTATACAATTCAGCAAGACAGGAAGATGAGAAAACTGAGAGAATAATCTTTGGGGCTCCAACTGCAAACTTTTTTATTGGTGTTTATATTGAAAGCAACTCAAAAACACATTTTGATTTTAATCAAGTTTCATCCATCTTATTTCAACCTCGATGAGTCCTGAACCTGTTTCAGTTTCTTTTACTTTCTGTTCTTTGTTCAGGGCAGAAACATTGTGAAGTCTCACTCGGGGTAGGTCATGTTGCACAGAGACAAATATCTTGTGTTCCCTGTAGTGAAGCTGAGAATATCTTAAGCTTTTTATTTTTTATGAAACAGAAGTTCAAAAGTTCATCTTGCATAGGCTTCAAGATGGTGAGGGAGAAAGAGAAAAGTCCTCAAGAGATAAGTGGTGTAACAATGAGAAACTCAAAGTCAGCCTCGGCTAGGGGATGCTTCCTTTTAATTGGGCCACGATTAAAGCTTTTCTTCTCTCTCTTTTTTTGGAGGTGTGGTTGTGGCAGCTTTTGGAGTAATCTTAAATAAATGGCAGTGAAGAGGACCTGACAACAACTAATGACTGACCCCTTTCTTTTCCTCAGGAACATCAGAATTCCTTTTTTTCTCTGAAACCCCACGATTTTCACACAAGTAGATCAGTGAACAGAAGGGGTTGTGAATCCAGTCTCAATGCTTGGCCACACAGTTCCAGCTTTGGAGTCTTCTGTAATTATAGTAATTAGCTTCCCTCATTTTCCTCCCAGCAGATATCATTGCTTGGCATTTCTTGTCTTTCATGTATCTCCTGTTGTTCATTACTTCTGTCCAAAGCAAGTTGTGCCAAATTTCGTCCTCAGTCACATCCTTCTGTTTTTGTTCCATCCTGGCTTAAATTGAGTGCTACTATAGAGGGAAAAGGATCCAGCCCCAAATTATGGGTCCTTTCCTGCCCAAATATGACAATATGTAAATATCTGAGGGCAATGGAGCAAGTGAGAAGAATTATAAAAACTAATGGATTTAGGAGTGAACTGGAAATCCGTGCAGGAAATAGGAGGGGAAGGGAAGAAAGATCTGTTTGTAAGGAAAGAGGATTTGTTATTCTTCTCTTGACCTAACTTAAAGGAATCTTTTGCAGACACTGTTTGTGCTGTAGATCTTTCTTATCTCACTCTACTCAGTTTTGTTTGTCTAATATCTGCTCAGCAAGTGCCTGACTTTATTTGTCTTCATTCCCCTCTATAGTCTCTGCAATAATCCTCTGCTATTATATATCTTTGTTTGACTTACATTTCCTTAGGAGTTTTCCTCTGACGTTGTTCATCTTCATTCCCCGAATATCCACTAAGCAGCAGCTGCCTGACATTGTTCAGCCTGGATCTCCTCCCTCGGAATCAGCAGCAGGTCCCTGCACTTGTCCTTCATTTGCCACCTCAAAAGCCACCTCCACTTACAGCCATTAGGAATCATCATCTAGCAGAGCTCAATTCCTTTTCACTTCCCAGCACATCCAGCATCTGGCACCATTGGCTCCAGTCTTCAGAGTTATCAGGTTTTATCCTGGATCATTCCACAGGTGTTGATGCATGGCTTTGCCTTGGGCTGTCCCACCACGCTGGGGAAAATCCTGCTCAGGATGTGCCACCTTGGGTTTCATCATCACAGAATCCCAGAATGGTTTGGGTTGGAAGGGACCTTAAAGATTGTCTCATTCCACCCCTGCCATGGCAGGGACACCTTCCCCCATCCCAGGCTGCTCCAATCCCTGTCCAGCCTGGCCTTGGGCACTGCCAGGGATCCAGGGCACCCTGTGCCAGGGCCTCCCCACCATCACAGGGAGGAATCCCTTCCCATCCAACCCTACCCTTGTCCTGGCCCTCCATCCCTTGGGAATTGTCTCTCTCCATTTTTCCTGTCCTCTCCTTCAGGCTCTGGAAGGCCACAGTGAGGTCACCCCAAAGCTTCTTCTCTCCAGGCTGAACAATCCCAGCTCTTCTGAATTTTCTGTTGTGAAACCTGCAGGGCCAAATCTGTTAGAGAGGTGAATTGTTCCTATAAAAATCCCCAACATGTGGGATAAGGAATCAGGCAGCTACAAAATGAAATTAATTCAACTGTTAACCATCATTCTCCAACAGCTCTATGGAATATCTGAGGGATTTGTGAGGAAAGTCTGGAGGAGACTTTGGATCTTTGTTGTGTTTCTCACACAGCTTGAACAAAAGGGAAAGGAAAATGAGTGTAAGCCTTCCCAAACTCAAAAGAGTAGCTGTAAATTCTTCTGTAATATTTCATGATGGGTTTTATGTCCACAGTTTTATGAAACAATATAGGAAAAAAAGCCTTTAAACCACGTAGCTCATTATAAGTGGGAAAATGTTATCTTTTCTTTCCCACATACCATGAGAAATCTGAAATATTTAATCTGCAGAAAGGCTTTTTTAAGATAAGAAACCTAATTGAAAGAATTTCTGAATTCTCAGATTTAAACCCCAACAATGAAGAATTATTTTCAAATTGAACATTTCATTTAACAAAAATATTTTGGAGAGGTGTTATAAACAGATGCATGGTTAACGAGATCCAGCATCATCAGTTTGAAATACTCGGTCTGTTGTTTTTTCCAAATTTTCATTGCTCTCTTGAACTCAGACTAAGAAAATGCATCAGATTAAAAATTTGAATTGCTCTTGAAGTCTAACTGAGCTCTGTAATTTTAGCAGTCATATGTTCGTTAGGATAAAGAAACAGCATTTTTGAATTCATGGCACTAAAAATGAAATAATATTTTAATGGGGAAAAAGAGCCCTTCTGAAAAACAGCTGTTATCTTTTTGTTTTATCCAGCCAGGAGCAATATTTCCTGGCCGAGTCTCTGGTGGCTCTGTTTGGATGAACATGACTAAAATGCATCCTTTTGAAAATTTTAAATTTTGTATCTTATTGTAGCCAAGAGGCCAATTTCACACATTGGACTTGTCTAAGTCAAAACCTGTTTTCCTTTTTATTTCTTCTCCTGCTTTCAGCCCAACACATTGTTACTAAATTAAACAGAAGCTGGGAGAAAAGAGCTTTATTGAGAGCTCACAAAAGGTGACCGTGAGCTGGAGAATGTGCAGAGACACACCGAGGTTTTCTGGGAAATTCCTGATATTGTGGAGGTGACAAACTGGCCAGGGGTCACCCTGGGAAGAGGAGAGGAGCAAAGTTCATGGATTTTACATGTTTAGTGCCTACCAGACTGCGTTTTCCCCACTTCCAACATCCTGAATTGTAGATTATTTTAGAATTGGGCATCACTGGCATTGCTTCTGAAGCAATTCCACTTCCATGGGTGTTTTATTCTCTGTTTTATTCTCTGTTTTATTCTCTATTCTCATGCTCTTTATTTCCATTTGAAAAAAATAACCTTATATGTGTTTATCATTATTTATCCTTAATAAGGGTCAGCCCTTGGTTGGCAGAAAACACAAGAAATATACTAGAGGTTTTTTTCCAATTAAGTTTATAAATAGGTACCTATGTGATAAAGAAGTATATAAACAATATTTTTGTGTGTGTTTGCAAAGTTTTTGTCACTGAAAGTCTGCTCGGATGAATGCACTTCCACCAGCACAAATAAATGTTTCACTGGATTACAGTGGCAAAATAAAACTCAGCATTTCAACCCTGCCGTGGTTTAGTAAATGCAGGATCTCTGTCCCACCCTGCTGTTACCAATTTTCACTTGATTTGTAAATATCAGACTAGAAATCCATATGAATGCATTGGCTGAGCTCTTTGCTTTAGGGTGCTCCAGCACAGTAGGGCTGTATTTATGGAGCCCAAAAAAAAATAAATTCCCTTTCTGCAGGAATCTACCCTGGAGAAGTTTTGGGGTTTTGTGTCTTACACTACGCCACAACCACGTGTATTTAAACGTATTTTATAAAAGCCAGTGAGAATTCCTGGAAGTGTTGATGTTCTGCATAAATCCAGCATGAGCAATGCATCACCAGTCCATCCCCAATCCATCACCTGTTTTTATCTGAGCAAGGAATTAAGCAGGGAAGCTGTGGGAAGTCGGAGAGCGGCGCACGAGGCTCTGCGGCATCGAGGGCAGCGCCGGGGTCTGGCTGTGCTGGAGGAGCCAGCAATAACCAGGAGATTTCCAGCCCTGCCAAGGAGTCGTGGAGCTAAAAGTAGCTGGTGGCAGATGGAAAATGAGGGCGACTCCGTGCCCTGCTCCATCTGCTTCCAGTCATCCCCGGGACAACGTGGTGAAACCGCCGGCTGCTGGCGGCATGGGAGAGGCGGGGATGGGGAAAGAAACATTTGTTGTGCTGCTGTAGAGAACAAAAGTCGGGCGCTGCAGGGAGGTTTGAGGTAGAACTGTGTGAAATTTATTGGTTTTGGCTGTGTCCAGCTGGGAATGAAGTGCCAGGGGATGCTTCCAGGTGGAGCCATACCTTGGTGACCTCCTAGAAAGGTGTGTGCTATCAAGACAAAGCAAACAGCTGCTTACAGCTGTCCTTCCAATCCCTCAGGGATGGGGTTGGAATTCTCTGGGCAGTGGTCAGGGCTGTGTCACTCACTGAGACCCCCAGCCCAGCCAGAGGTGATGTTTGGCTTCACTCCCAGCAGCTTTTACACAAAAGCAGCTCACAGCCACAAAGGAAAGAGCTCCAAGGACCAGGGCCAGAACAAGAGGAAAACAAAAAGGATCTGGATGTAGCCCTAAAGGCCTGGATGTGAAGAGCTGCTCCATGAAATCCCACCCTGGCTGTGCTCTGGGATGAGTCTGGCAGTCTGGGATATACTCACCATGAAATCCTACCCTGGCTGTGCTCTGGGATGAGTCTGGCAGTCTGGGATATGCTCACCATGAAATCCCACCCTGGCTGTGCTCTGGGATGAGCGTGGGATAAGCTGCCAGAGCCGCTTTTGCCATGCAGGTTGTTCAGTAGCTCAGGAGCACTCAGACACCAAGAGGAGGAATGGGCACATTCCTGAGGTTGCCTCCTGTGCTGGCCACGTGTCCATCCCTTGGGTGAAATAAAGGAGCACAGCATCCAGCAGAAAAATCTGCCCCTGTTCATCCAGTGATTCCCAGTTTCCCTGGAAGTACAGGGGACATGATCACCCATTTACATTCAAAGGCTTCAATTAAAGTCCCAAAAATCAGTTCCTCTTTATTTGCTGGTGTTTGTGTATCCATCAGAGAGGGAAAGGCACAGAGTCTGAGCTGGGCAGAGCAGGCACAAAGGAGCTCAGGTCAAGAGGGAGACAGCAATATTCTTGGAATGCTCCATTTCATTTCTCCACACACATTTCCTACCAGTTCCTGCTTCCCAAGGACTTTTCTGGCAAGTTTTATTTTGCAAGCTTGGCTTTATTTTATTTCTTTTAAGAAAAAGCCAGGCTAAGAGGTCACCCACTGGGATCTTTTGAACTGCTGATTCCCCAGCTGTGAATGATTCTCCAAATATTTTCTGCAGTTCTTCATACAAAAAAAACCAAAAAACAAAAAACAAAAAACAAAAAACAACCCAAAAAACAAAAAACAAAACTGGAAATATTTGAAACATAAATAAGAATATTTTTTTAGATACAGACAAATTTCTGCTTTTTTCAGAGGTCTGCTGTATTATGATAAATATTCTTTAGTCCTTGTTCAAGGAGCACATCATCATCTGAAGATTTCTCTTTTTCCCATCTGTGAATTCCAGCATTTCAAGGCACTTTTTAGCATTCAGAAGGCACATCGCTATTCCTTGCATTCTGTTGACCTCCACTGGGTGGTGATTTAATGGCTGGAAGACCATTTCCCTCTGGATATCCATCCCTTTCCCACCTGCCCCATGGACCAGCTGAGCCAATCTGTGCCGGTTCACAGAATCCTTGAATCCCAGAAAGGTTTGGAAGGGATCTGAAAGCCCATCTCATTCCCACCTCTTGCCATGGGCAGGGAGATGTTCCACCAGACCAGGCTGCTCCAAACCCTGTCCAACCTGGCTTTTATGAGTCTTCATCCCACTGGTCTCCAGCAGTGCCATGAAAAATGATGGAAATCACCACTCTCTGAATTCCTTGTTTCCATCCAGGAGCCCAGCGTTCACCTCTCTGCTTTGTGCTGTGTTGATTCTTTCTGCAGTTGATAAAATCTTCTCCTCTCCACCAAATATATCCCCCCATATGTCTGGAAATCTCTGCTGGAGGCTGGGATCTAATAATGGATCCCTGACTGCCAGCCACAGCGTGAGCCTTTCGGGATTTTTGGTATGGAACAGATTGAGAACTCGCCAACACTGTGTTTTTTTAAAAAAAAATAGAAGTGCCAATTCATCAAAAAACTCTGTAGAACACAAAAAAAAACAACCACAGAAAACCTCCCTGTTCCAGAAAAAAAATGGATTTGAAGTTGTTACATCATCCCACTTCACACTCTGAGTAAAATGTTTCATTTTTTTAAAATTTAATTTGAATTTTAAATTGTCTTTTCTGTTGAAATTTGAGGAGACCAGATGAGTAAAGAAAACTTCAAATTAAAGATGGTCACGTGCTTGACACGATCCAATTTTATTCTAGGCATTATTTAATTAAAATTTGGTTTTGTCACAATGCATTAAAAACATAATTAAATCACTGTTTTTCCATGCAGCTCTGAGGACACGTGTGACAAATCCTGATCACATTCCATCAGAATCCAGAGGTATTCCAAATTTATGGCAAATCCTACAGCCTGTCAGATGAAATTAAAAAGGAAATTCACTGTTTTTTTCAGAAGTTTGTGGCTATATTTTGGATTTTGGAGGGTTCATCTCCCCATTTCCAGGTCCCTGCTCTGAAGGCAGCCACTGCCTGTCCCCCAGCTGAGAGGAGAGCTCTGGAAAATGGCATCTGCCTCAAATCCTCCTGACTTTGCTTTCACACCTCCCCAAGCTCCCAGGATAAGCCTTTCCTAACGTCTTTATGAAAACCTGAACATTTGGTCCTTGCAACCCCCAGGGCAATTCATGCTTTTGAAGAATTTGCAAAACCTACTGAAGCCTGACCTTTCTTTTCTGAAATCTTGTTGACTGTATTTAATTCTGTAGACTTTCCCCTGCTTTTTTTTTTTTTTTTCTTTTCCTTCCCTATGTGATCTTCAAATAACTTTTGGTGACTTTCTCTCTAAAATGATGCAAAGTTTTCTGATCTTTTTTTAGCATACACCTAAGATGGATTTTATTTTTGTTTTTTTTTTTAAATAATGGGGTCAGGCAGCTCCTTTCCAGTCTGCAGGGTGTCGTTTATTTTGTGAATTTATATGTTTGTCAACCTACATTTTGTTATTATTTAGTGTTTTTTAGTTTTCCCTTTTAGGTAATTTGTTTTTACAGAAGTTTCAGAAACTCAGCTTTGAGCATTTCCTCATCCCTGGACGTGTCCAAGGAAATCCTGAACGTGGCACCCAGCTCTGGGCTGGGTACAAGGTGGGGATTGGACACAGGTTGGAATTGATAGCCTTGGAAGGCTTTCCCAACCTCAATAATTTTGGGATTCTGTGGTACCATGGCTTTAGACACACTTATGAGAAGTATCTTATTGTTCTCTGCCTGTGGTTTTGTATCATTTCACTAAAACAAAGCAAAAGACCCAAAAAAATCCCAAACAAACAAAAAAACCCAAACCACAATGGGAAACAATTTTTTTTTTTTAACTGTGGTTAATGAATGGCAATAATGTAAATCTTCCAGGAGTGGGGGGAAAGGGGGCTTTAAGAGATATTCCATGTCAAGTCACTGAAATCTCCACATCCACCTGTTCTTTTGCTCCTCAACACTGATACAAGAATAATCCACCCCTTCAGATGGTCTGGGAACTGAGCCTTGGTTCATTTCAGCATTTGAAAACCCCACCTGTTTCTGGCATTTTTAGACACTTTGAGTACTGATTTTTTTCCCAGGAACAAACACCTTTTCTGAAATTGTTCCATTATATTTTATAAGTGTCAAAATCATTGAAATCCTCCCAGCATTTAAGATTTTTTCCAAACCTGCATCTGTTTCCTCAGCCTGTCCCAAAGGTCTGTCAGAGTTCCCACTCCAAAATCAGGAGTTTACACTGATTTATTTCCCATCATTCCCTTTTACCACTATATCCCAAATATAAAATTGCTTTGCTTCCTTTTAACTCTGTCTAGTCTATTTTACTGGATTGGGGGACAGTGACATGATGGGCTCTTCATTGCTTCTGAGAAGATATTTTTATTAAGTTCTCATCTCTTCTGCCTCTTGCACATCCTTCTAAATTTGCATTTTGTGTTTGACAAGAGTAGGAATTCATCAGAAATTGTGCTGCTGGGCACAGGCATGCCAATAGCATATATTTTACTTTTTATTATTTTTCTGCCTCTATATTTTTACCTTTCCACAGAGTTTCTGGAATGGAAGAAACAAATGCTCAAAGGTGCTGATTAACTGCTGCCCAGGGAGGAAAGAGAAAGAGGAGGGAAATCGGAAAGAATAATTGAAAAATGAATGAAAAATCACAGTACCTTGCTTCCACTCCCTGAGTTTTTTCCCCTGTCCTTCCTTTTGACTTGCCCACTTTACACCTGAACCTGCCCAGGCAGGGTCTGATGCTGATTTAGGATGGAGAAAACTGATTTAGATGAGACTCCACAGCACCTATGAAATCCAAGTTAACTCTAATGATGATGTGCTTAATGTGATCAGACAACTTCCATGTGTCCAGAGATGTTTGTCAGCCTCCCTCAAACATACTGAACCCACAAATGGTCTCTGGAATGAGATGCAATCTGAAACGTGGTCAGAGAGGATGGGCTGCTGAGGTAGAAGGTGACCTTTGCACACCTGTATTTCACAGCTTTCCCTGCCAGGCTGCTCCGAGAGTGGCACATTCCCAGTTCCCCCAGGCACAGGAACAAATAACAGAGCAGAAGTGCAGGACAGAGCGCTCAGAGGATGCTGACTGAGAGGAGAGGAGCAGGAGTGTGTCCGTGGGAGGCTGACACAGCAGCAGGAGCTGCAGGTGGGGAGGAGATGAGCCAGTCCAGCCCCTGGATGAGTCCCTGCAGGATGTGGCTGTCCCAGCAGCCTCGGCAGTGTGGGAGCTCTGGATGTTCGGGAATAAACTGGGATTCAACGAGTGGAGGATGCTGTGATGCAGCAGCTCCCGTGGCAAGATCAGTCCCACTCCACTGAGCAGCCCCTTCGTTAAGAGAGTGTGGGAAAGCCCTGGCAATGCTCTGGATTTGTGATTTGAATCTTTTTTCCCTGAATCAGAGTATTTTTAGCTTGCTCCTTAAAGCACTGTGTATTCTCCTGAACAAAGCAGAGCTGGCACAGGGAATTGCTGGACAAAACAGGAGGGCAAGAGAGCGCTGCCACTGGGGACTGTGACCTTGGACACATTCAATTCACCTGCTCCTGAAGCTTCAGCCCTCCCTCTTCCACAGGACTGGAATAATGGCAAAAAACTGCTCTGAAACCTGATATTTTCATTTTACAGCCATTTATACCCAGCAAAACCCACCCTAAAACTCAGAAAAAAGCATTCACAGCCCCACACTGCTCTGACCACAACAGACAGCTGTGGGCTGCCCCATCCCTTCCCATCTGTATTTGGCAAACACGAGGATTTTGCATAATTCTTGCAGAGGAATAAATAATTTTGCTGCCATGAGTGATGAGCATTTTCCTTTTTCCTTTTCCCACCTGCCTGATGTCGGGTGGTGCTGTGGGGAGCTCTCCACCTGGACCTGGTGGCCCTTCCCAGAATGGCAACTGGAATTTCAGAGGTTCCCCACGGCACCTTGGGTGTGACAGAGGTGGTGGACACAGTGGCCACCACCAAGTTGGTGGGGGCAGCCACAGCTGCCATCCCTGGGGAGCAGCTCCTGCTCAGCAGCTGCTCCACAGGAGGGAGCAGTTCCCATGAATTTCTCCGCAATTTCCATGAATTTCAAAAGCATTGAGTCCTCTCAGCCCCGGAGCCGCAGCTGTCTGTGTTTGAATGCAGGAAGGGAGAGTCAGGAATTCAAAAGCGTTTCATGGAGGCTGAATTTGGGGCTGATTTTTTTTTTGTCTGCACTCACCAATATGTTTGGGTAATTGAGGAGAAGCCTAAAAGGTTCATAAACAGAAAATATACAGATACTCCTTTTCTCAGTGCTCCAAAAACTTCTCTGTTTTGTCTGATCCCAGAGTTAAAGAGGATGTCTTCCTCACAAAACCAGAACCCACCAGTTTTCTTTTCTTTTCTGCTTAACCTTCCCCTTCTTTCTGAGCATCCCTCCAGGCTCCCTGAATTTAAGGCATGACAGTAATCGCTGATCTCTTTGCATGGCTGTGGTGAAATTAGGCTCTCTCAGCTCTCAGACCCCTGCAGAGAGCTCAGAGAAGAGCAGCAATATCTACAATTCCCTTACTCTTTTTTTCCTCCCCAAATTTAGTCTTTTCCACACAAAACCTGAATTATTCCCAGGTAGACACGTGGGTGCTGTCCCCAGCTGGACTCCAAAGCCAGTGTGGGGTTTGACATGTAAATATTCAGGTCATTGCATCCCATACTTCAAAAATCAATCTGGAATTCCTGAGTGATGCACGGTCTGATTTCCCAAATTGTCCTGTCATGGTGGAGCTCAAATAGAATTTATTGGCTTGATGAAAAAATTGCTGGTCCACTTCTGCAACTTGTGCTTCTCACAAAGCCCAGCCAGGTAACCAAACCAGCCCAAAATCCATCAGAGGGGAATCCTGCAGGATCTGTGATGTTCCCAAACTTCATCAGATCATTCGCATTCTTCACCCTCCTCCTTTTTGCTGGAAGGATGAAAATGAAAATTTCAGTGCCAGCAGAAAAGCCAGAACATCCCAGGGTTCCAGCAGGGGAGGCAGGTGGAGGGAGAGCCGTGGTTTATGTGGCACCTCAGCAGTGCTGGCAGGTCCTGTGTCACACCCCATCCCTGACAAAACCAGGGGTCCTGCCTAAATTCTTATTAGCACTGCTCGTTTTCCTCATTAATCATCATCTCCCACTCTGTGTGTCTTTTCCATCTGCTTGGGTGTCAGGTGTGGGACCCAACAGCTCCAGAATATTCATTTCCAACTGGTGGCTACCAGTGGCTGGAAAATGAGGCTCCTTGGTGAGTCTTTATTAGTTGTGTTAATTGTTTGACAGATCATTACTGACTGTCATCCCAGGCATGGCAGATGGCCAATAAAAGGCAAACTGTGGCTCGCTGTCTTTTTGTGGCATCTTGATGGCTCTTGGATTTTAGAGAGGAAAAAAAATGCATTTTCATTGTATCTGTGATCAGTCAGGAGAAAATGAGATAAATTATTGAATTCTAGTTTTAGTTTTAATTGAACTTTCTAGTAGAAGGTGGCCCTGCCCATGGCAGGAAATTGGAACCAGATAATCTTTAAAGTCCCTTCCAACCCAAACCATTCCATGATTCTATGAATTATGCAGGAAGATGGGAGCTGTGGCTATAGGTCTGAATCCTTCAGACATCTGTAGATTTTTTTTTTTTCAAGTGAAAAAGTATCAAGGGATATTAAAAAAAAGCAATGAGGATCTATCTATACTCTGAGGAATGTATCACAACAGTTTTCCTTTTTTTTGGCCGAACAGAATATTTTTTCAATGTGAAATGTGCTTTCTATGAGAATTGGATTTTCCATGAAGATGTCTGGGATGCCAGCACTCATCCTGCTGCTGCTGAATCCAAACCAGAACATTGCTTTGTGAGATCCCAAGTCAAACCATCCCTGTCCCCAGGTGAGGTGGGTGAAGCTCTTCTCCTCCTTCCTTTGGGAAGATCCATGATGAGACTGGCCTTAAACCAACAGAGATTTTCTGTTTCTGCCTCACCTGCGCTCCAGAGGTGCCACCAGGGCTGTTTTTTTCCCATTTGCTGAAGCACCTGGAGTGTCACTTCACACCCCCACCTTCCCCCAGCTTTTGTCATGGTTTAGCTTCTCAGCAGCGAGATTATGACTAAGCCTGATAAATGTGTGGAAACTTCGTAATTCTCCACCCACTTCCTCCAACTCTCCTGCTCTGAGTCATTCTCTGCTGAGCTTTTGACATTTATTTTGAGTTTCTTCATTGTCGTGTGGCTCCCATAACACCACACAGTGCTGAGGCACCGGAATCATCCAGGTACCACACGGGGGTTGGAACTGGATGAGATTTAAGGTTTCTTCCAACCCAAACCATTTTATGAAATGGAGAAAGGGCATCCCTTGGGAGAGAGAAGGCAGGTTTAGATTTCAGCCTGAAAAAGAACAGTTTCTGTGCATTGCTGTGCCTGTACGTTCCTCTTTAGGACCAAATGGGCCCGAGAGGTGGTTTTGGTATAGGAACTATAGCAGCTTCTGAGAGTGAGTTTGTCACTCAAAGAATCTCCATAGAGGTGACCAGGAGCTGCCCAAAAAAGCAGATTTGTTCTCTCAGCTTACCTGGAAACATAAAGGACCATAGAATCATGGAATATCCTGAGTTGGAAGGGATCCCTGAGGACTGTCAAGTCCAAACTGTGGCTCTATCCCAACAATCCCACCCTGTGCCACCTACAGTAGGATTTGCTGTGTGTAAACCAGGAGAAAATCTCTGCCAGCCCATGACCCTCATCAAGGAGGTGAGGCATTATGTGTCCTAAATATGGCACCTTTCTCTGTACCCTCTTGGTGAGAGCTGTGCCAAAAGCTGGATTCCCAAAGGATTTGTGGCTGTGAGGATCCATCACTGGATAAGCAGCTCCTCAGCAGGAGGAAATCAGGTATATTCCCAATGCAGCTTGGCTTTAAGAGATTATGGAACATTCTTGGAAGAGACCTGTGCACCTGGAGACCAAGGACAGCGGCCAGTTGATCCATGGGATGATCCCAGGTGTTCTCAAGCAGCCAAGACAATGCGTGCTGCAGGGACAACTGCTGGGCAGCGATGGCACCTGGAGAGGGTGGGGTGAGGAACATGCCAAAGCATTCCCAAAGAGAGCTCCTCAGCAGACTCAGGATAGACCCTGAAAATGGAGATCTTTCTTCTCCATGGCTCTGCTTCATCATCCATCAGGTTCAGCCCTGATGGACACCCCTGAGCTTGTGTTTGCTTCTCCCAACACACACGTTGAATTCTCCTTGAGTTCAGGAGTCTCAGCTCCTGAATTAGGTGCTCTGTGCCAACGGCACCTTTCATTTGGGGCGTTTCTGTGGCAATTTCCTGAGCTGTGGCCAGCATTTTCCTTCACTCAGTGCATTTCCCATCATGAATCCAGTTATTTGACAGTGTTTTTCCATGGACCTGGTGCCCCATATCACAGGATTGTGCGCTCTGACTCAGGTTTTTGCTATTGCTATTTTGATTTCTTTTCACCTTCAAAAATGCAAGTACTTAACTCTGCTGTACAAAGACCACTGAAGAGTGAGGGCAATTGCTGAAAATGCAAAAGAAGACAACTTAAAATAGCAGCAGTACTGTGGGGAACTTACCCACTTTTTTTTTTTTTTTTTTCCCTGAGATTTAAAATTCAAAGAGAGATGATGGTATTAACATATACTGAACTACTGAGGAGGGAGGCTGCATAAGAAGGCTGCTGTAGCAAAAATGCATCGCATGGAACACTTTTATTCCTACATTTTACAGTGATTTTCATGACTGGCAAGGTATTGTTTAAAATGCAGTTTGATTAAATTCAGTCAGAGTAGAAGCACTATATTAAATCTTTCAGAAAGCACTTTGTATCACACTGAGTTCCATCAGTAACACTTCGCTATGACTGCCACAAAAGCCAAGACTAAAATTGTTTAATTTTAGATGGTATATGTTTACAGTCTATAATAAGATATCAAATGTTCTTTCTCTAAACAGTCGTCTTTATCACAAAAAAAAAAATAAATCCTTTTAGACAGTATGTGAATTTGTGCTTTTCCTTTTCCACCTCAGATCTCGAAAACACAAGGAGTGCACTTAGTCATTAATCAGTGACAGGGACGATTCGACCAATGCAATTAACTGCACTTGTTCTATTAATAATCAAGCACACCACAAATGCTGCTGCACTCAGGTGTTAATCAGGACACCGTGTAGCTCTGCGTTACTTCCCTCAAAGTGCGAGAGGAAATGCAGATTAATGGAAAATCAATGTGAGATATGGAAGTGTGACACGCACTTGTCAGTAAAATTCTGCTTTCTGGAAAAGACATGAAGATAATGCAGCTGTACAAAAGGTAACTCAATTTATCAGACACTGTTACAGACCTGACTGGCTAATGAACCCAGAAATCCTTTAATATCAGGAACTGGAGAAATAATCGTGGCTGCTGCCTTGTGTTTCACAGTTATGTGCAGAAGTGCATCTGGTTGATGAAGTAGCATCCAACTCCTCCAACATCTCACTTTTAATTCTCTGAAAGGTTTAGTGCTGGCAAGGTTCAGAGGCAGGTGCAGTGTGTGCTGCAGTGTCTCTGGCAGCCAGGGCCACCCCACAATCCCTGCTCTCTCTCCCAGATCTGCCGTGCCGAGCTGGGGAAGGTGTGGGAGCAGGGCACAGAGGGCTCTGCAGCCCATCCAGCAGCAAATTAAGCTCCCATACACTAATGAGCCCCTTTTAATATCTGCTGAGGAGCCAGGCCTTTGGCTCCACTGGTGGCAGATTCATTGGAAGTGAATTTTTCTGTTGCACACCAACTTTTTTTTCTGTTTTCAGTGAAAAAACCCATCCAAACTCTCCCAGAGCTCTGTTCATGTGGCAAATGTGTAACAGCAGTGAGGAAGCTGAGCCCTGGAACTGTGTGTCATTCCCACCATGGAGAGGACAGAAGGGGACAAGGACTTGGCCTGGTGTCTGCCAGGCTGGCAGCTGATTTTGGCTTCTCTCAAAAGAAGGAGGGACCTCCAGTCATTTAGGATCAGGCATGATTTACTGGGTCATTTCAGGGTTTCATGGAAACAAGTGTCTAGCAAAATGTATACCTCAGTGCTATCAATCCATTAATCGGAGCCCTCCTCTTCTCCCTCCCCAAATTAACCCACTAATTTCAGTGTTAATTAAACTATCAGTCAAAGCAGATAACAACTGTCTTGCACAGAGTTAGTTCAACATCTACCTCCCCATTTATTTCTTTATCTCTCTGCAAGAAACGTGCTGGGACACCACTGGCTACTCTGGCTGCAGGCCCCCAGGGTCACAGGGAGCCCCAGGGATCTGAGTCCTTATCAGGACCAAGGAGCTTAATTTCTGGAGATGCTCATGCCCCTGTTCCTGTGTGCTGCCATACTGATGGGAATGACTCCTGTTTGTAGGCTCATGCAACACAAACGTGTTTGCTCTGTTGGCAGAGGGCAAGGTTAGATGAAATATTGGGGGGGAATTGTTCTCTGGGAGGGTGGACAGGGCTGGCACAGAATTCCCAGAGCAGCTGGGGCTGCCCCTGGATCTCTGGAAGTGCCCAAGGCCAGGCTTGGAGCAGCCTGGGACAGTGGGAGGTGTCCCTGCCATGGCAGGGGTGGGGCTGGGTGGGCTTTGAGGTCCTTCCACCGCAAGGAACTCTGTCATTCTGTGATCCTATAAAAAGTCCTGATTCCAGGGCACTGTGCTGTTTAGAGCCAATTACTCACAGGGTACAGGAAGCTTCTCTTCAGGAGCCTGAGGGCTGTGACCCGGCAGCGGAGGGGAGCTACAGCACAGTGTGACGTGGGAAAAGCAGCATCATTAGACCTTCAAAATTGCAGAAGAGGCTTGGCCACCCCCAAATGACACAGATTTAGCACTTGTGGCTCACCCAGCCCATGGCCCTGGAGGGTTTATTCACACAATTGAACAGCTGAGCAAGGTCACAAGGTAGGACCTTACCTTTACAAAACCACCTCATTCTACACGGCACTTGTCCTGAAATGATGAAGTGCCAATTTGTACCACAGCATCATCCATTAATTCCTGCCTCTGATGGACTTCGTTCCATTTATTATATTTTCTCAATTTTTCCCTAAGACTTTTACTATCTTGGAACTATTTATCCAGAGAGAAAAAGATGAATTTGGCCTTTTAGATCAAATTTAACTAACTTTTATTTTGGTAATCTATTTTAGATGTTTGCATTTAAAAAAAACTAAAAAAAAACACATTTCCTCCTTTATAGCCCATTATAGTCTAATGATTTCAGGGAAATATCAAATTAAAAAGCTGACAAAAACATATATAGAACCTGGCAATCCCCTCTAGAGTTTTAAAGCTTATGATCACATGGAGCTTGCCAGAGAAGTTTTTATCTCCCCCAAATCACTGAGCCATTACAAAGCATCCTGTGATTATGTAATTAGGTGATACATCATCTGTATTAAAAATGCTTCAGAAAATTTGTGTTACCTGTGAGCTGCATATGAACAGGGGCCTGTTTTCAGCTGTGGCATTGAGGCCGCTTTGGTGAGCGATGTAATTTCTTTTACTCATGTATACGTATTTATTTCTCTCTTTATTCTCTTCACTTTTGCTGTCCACGGTCATAAACACACAGGGAAAAAATATGATCTATGTAATAAAATGTAAATTTGCTCTGAGGCCAAACAACGGAGAAATGTTTCACAGTCCTTGAATCTTGAATCAAATAAAATAAAAGGATAGAAGGAAATTGATATTGGGTTTCTCAGTTTTCAGCACATTTCTTTCCCCCTGGGAAATCTGCAGGGAAGCAAACCACGACCGTGAACTTGGGCAGGTGGGTGGCCCAGATGTGGCAACCAGGAAGCCCAAATCCTGTTCACAACATCCAGTTAACCCCCAGAACTGGGGAGAAAGGGTCTAAAGGGAAAAGGGATGATAGAGAGAGGGACTGAGGGATGTGGGGATCCTTTCAGCCCCGATAACTGCCCACCCTGTCAGTCCTGTCCCGTGTGATGGCTGAAGAATTCCATGTGTGGGACAGTGGGGTCTCCTCCACGGTCACTCCTCCCTTGCTCCACCTTCTCCCTCTGATCCAATAAACCATTTCCCACCTGCTGTTTGAGCCAAATCGACTCAGACTTGCCAAAATTCATTTTGGAGAGCACATGGAAGTATTTTGGCCAGGACATGAAGAGACAATGCCCTCTGGCCAAAACACTCCCCTCCATGGCAGAGTTTAGCCTCCATCCTGGAGGAGCTCTGCCAAACGAGCAGAGTTTTCAGGCAAAAAGAAGCAAGACGGACGTAGCTATAAATGTTGTTTTGTTTCCTTGGAGGCAACCTTTGGACTGCATTGATTTCCCTCTTATTTAAAACTCGGGCAGCTTCCTACTTTTCTGCACAGCAGTATTCCCTGGTTATTGCAGTGCCCCTTCCCCACAGAGGCACAAAACTGGAGACGTGGCACGCACACACCTGCACTTCAGGCCGAACAGCAAGCTCACTCATTCTGCACATTTTGCTTCCTTCCATTTTTCACTTGCTCCATAGGAAAGTGGCAAGCTTGCTGGATTTATAATATACTGTCATCCAGAATCAGAGGAAAAAAAAAAAACATGTAAAGAAAAAAAGTCACTCTGCTGGACAATCTTGCCCTGAAATAAGGGTGGGGAGAAGGAAAAAAGACAATTAAAAGCAAGTGTCCTCCTTTTATCTGATCCCTGCTGTTCTTTTTAGAGCCAAGCAGCCAGCAAAGTTACCTCTGATGCTTTTAAAGGAGCCAGGAAAAGTGATGTTGGCTCTTAAGGAAATCCAGTTTTTCCTTTGTGTCCTCTTTGTTCCCTCCTCAAAACAAGGCAGTCAAGGGGGCAGAAGTTCCTGGTGGGGTCAGGAGAAGGTGATCCCACAGAAGGGGCCTTCAATTCTGTGGCATCAGGGGTTGTTTCTAAACACCAGAGATTTATTTTTTTTTCTATAGGATGACCTCGTGCAGGGGTATCCATAGAAAATGGGGGTCTTTTTTTTACCCCAAAATAGCTTTGGGTTCACATTCAGAGCAGAATATTCTGAACTGCACCAGCCTGAGAGGTTCTGCTGACCCCTCACAGCCACAGCTCAGACTGGGGGTGTTTGTCATGTCTGGCATCAAGGAAAGAGTGCTCTGTGGCTTCTTGAAGCCTCCATTTGACCCAGGTGTCAAATCAACCCCTTGCACTATTGAATGGTGAATAGCAAATGCTTAAAGGAATCCCCACAGTGAAGAGGAAAAAACAATACCCAAGCTGGCTTGTAAGAAATATTCACTGAAAAACAACAATTAGCAAGTGGATTAATAAACCAATCCAAAAAGAATTTTTAAAAAATTAATTTTTATTTTATTTTTGGACAGTTTCCAGACAATTAAAAGGGGAAATTTTTATAAAGCAAATCGGTTGTCTCAGGCTCTCCAGCCAAAGCAGGGAGGTTCTGTAGCAATGTTTTTATATTCCTTTTCAAGAAACTTTACAACAGTTGCTGCTCCTACTGCTGCAGCTCACCACAGATACTCTCAACGAGCAGAGAGTAAGATCTTCTCACTGTTATTGAGCAATGAATCCTCACAGCTGGTGGAAGACAGCTCCTGGCCGTGTATGGCGTAGCTTACACCCTTCTGCCATTAAAATCTACTTAGTGCAATAACTTTAATTAATAGGAAAACATCACCAGGCTGGATAACTCAGCTTCACCTTTTTACCCCTGTGAGCAGGAGCTGGTAACACAAAACCACAGCCTTTCTCTTAAGAGTTGCAGATGATTTTTTTTTTTGTCTGTTGGCACCTTCACAAATGACTCACAGAAAGTTTGTGGCTCACTTTGCATCTGGCAATTTCCTGCCTGGCACCTGTGGGAGGTAAAACCATGTGAGCATCACATCACAGGCAAAGAGAAGGTGAATCTGGCTTTATAAAGGTGCTATTCCACACCTCCACAGTCATCTGTTGTGCATTTTATTTAATTTTCAGCTATTTTTGCCCACCTACCCAGATCCAGGACCCCTAACTCCAGGAAATATATTGATGGGAAACAGAAGACCTCTATTTCACATCCAAAGTGGGTTTCCCGTGGGAAATAAATATCTTGTCTGGTTTTCGTTCAGCTAAATCAGCTGATCTAATAAAAAGTAGTGTCTTTCCTGAACTTGCTGTGCTTCTGTCCTCAGAGCATTCCAGCTGCTGATAGCACACTGATTGCCCCAATAAAACATGACACTGATGATTAAGCAGCCAAGTGAGCCCACACTGCAGCTGGAGGCAGCTGCACATGGAGCAGGGTTTGGTGTGGGCCTACAAACCCATGGGGTCAGGGGTGGGTGTCCCAGGCACATCCCCCGACCATTCCTGACCAGGGATCGGAGTCACTGAGGCTGGAAAAGTCCTGCAGGACCAAGTCCCAGCTGTGCCCAGTCCCCACCTTGTCCCCAGCCAGAGCCCTCAGTGCCACCTCCAGCCCTTCCTTGGGCACTCCAGGGATAGGGACCCCAAACCTCCCTGGGCAGTTCCAAGGCCTGAGCTCCCTTTCCATGGAGAAATTCCTGCTCTGTCCATCCTGAGCCTCCCCTGGCCCAGCCTGAGGCCGTTCCCTCTCCTCCTGTCCCTGTTCCCTGGAGCAGATCCCGATCCCCCCGGCTGTCCCCTCCTGGCAGGGAGTTCTGCAG
The DNA here is from genome assembly GCF_971803275.1 of Cyanistes caeruleus. Classification (NCBI taxonomy): domain Eukaryota; kingdom Metazoa; phylum Chordata; class Aves; order Passeriformes; family Paridae; genus Cyanistes; species Cyanistes caeruleus. The sequence continues at coordinate 2,321,995 of NC_141711.1, read as the reverse complement.
AGCCAGAAATTCCCCCTGAGCCTCCTTTTCTCCAGCAGAGCCCCTTCCCATCTCCCTCAGTGCTCATGTCCCGCTCCAGGCAGGGCTGTCTGTGAGGAATGACCCCCCCTGGGCAGTGCTGGATGGGACAATGACCACCAGGAGCTGGTGACAGCCACTCCGGCCTCACAGGAGCCCTCAGCCCATGGGGCCAAACCAGAGAAGGCACAAACCCAAACCTCCAAGGCTCGTGCAGAGCAGGCATCAGGCTCTCCCCTTCATGTTTCACCCTGCAGTGGCAGCCCTGAGAGCCACAGGCAGGGCCCAACCCCGTGAGAGGCTCTGGGATTTCAGTCTAAACCAGTACAACGGTGCCCAATGGTTTGTGCACGCAGGGCGAGGGCAAGGCCCAGAGCTCCATTTATAGCTGACCTACCTCATGTCCTGATACCTCCAGAGGCTCCTGGAGCAGAGCTGGGCAGGTTAAAGGAATAAAGCAGGGTTTATTTTTATTAAAGCCCTTCCAAGGATCACCTTGGGCAGTGCAAGGGCCCGGCCCTGGCTGCAGCCAGGATGGGCCCCGGGTCAGGAGTTTCACACTTGGATCAGTTTTGGTCCATTTCCACCTCGGGGTGAATTGTGCAATTCCAGCTGCAGGTGATGCAGTCCCATCCTCCCAGGTTGCTCCATCAATTCCCTGCTGGTTGTGCTTTTTGGGCCTGGAGCTGCAGCGCTGCCCTCGGTTCTGGGGCTGGGAAAGGATTGTTGTGTGTGCCTGAGCTGGGAGAGCTCGCTGACACTTTGTGTGGAGCTCAGGGTTATGTTCCAGTGCACAATCTGGAAAATATGAGAGCTGAAACTTAAGGCATCAATCTCACCATGGCAAGTCCACAGCACCTGAGTCAGGGCTGCAGCTGCCACCTCAGCATTTCACTCTGGTGCTCTGAGTGCTTCTGAGAGCTCTCCAGCCCGAGGTGATGTCCCAGATCCCTGGAGAGCACAAAAACCCACTGCCACACCAGCAGCACGAGGTCATGGCAGGGCTCCATCAAGCACTGGCATTTATGAGTCGCAGAGAAGTGGAGGGAAAGAAAAAGCACTCACTGAGAAGGATGATGAGTCTCCTGCTTTTGAGGAAAATTGTTTTACTCTAGACTTTATGTTTCAGCAGAGCTCTTTTGGTTCTGATTTTAAAGTTATAGATTAATCTCTCTGTTTTAGGCAGAAAATAAGCCATTTAGCTAGCTTTAACAAATGTCTCTAATGGAAGCATTTTCAAATATACTCTCATTTCCCACGTATTTCCACTTACCAGGGCTATAAAAGTTAGTTTGTGTATGGCATTGCTGAAGCACATTTCAACAAAAACCATAAAGACGGATTTTATTTTCAGCATAAAGGATTTAGCTATGGCTCAGTTGTCAAAATTGCTCGACTGAAACTAATTTTAAAAGGGAAACTGTATTTCTGATTAATCAGAGATTTCCACAAAGAACATCTGCTTTCTGTAGGAAATGTTGACATGGCAAAGGAACAAATTCTGGAAATACAGTCCAGCCCAAACATAAATATATTTTAAGCTCCTGAATTTCAGAATCTTTCAGTTTCACATCTTTTAGTTGGAATTAAATTCTCAAACAATTCTGCCTCTGTTCAAGTTCATTAAAGGGAATTAGGAGTTACCTGAGCAGTGCTGAGTGTCCTGAAAGAAACCTGTGGAGTTCCTCTCTCGCTGGTGCAGAGGAGGGCAGGATGCTCTTGGTATCTTCCCCTGCAGTGGGTGGGGAAGGAGGAAAAAGGAGAAGGAGAAGGAGAAGGAGAAGGAGAAGGAGAAGGAGAAGGAGAAGGAGAAGGAGAAGGAGAAGGAGAAGGAGAAGGAGAAGGAGAAGGAGAAGGAGAAGGAGAAGGAGAAGGAGAAGGAGAAGGAGAAGGAGAAGGAGAAGGAGAAGGAGAAGGAGAAGGAGAAGGAGAAGGAGAAGGAGAAGGAGAAGGAGAAGGAGAAGGAGAAGGAGAAGGAGAAGGAGAAGGAGAAGGAGAAGGAGAAGGAGAAGGAGAAGGAGAAGGAGAAGGAGAAGGAGAAGGAGAAGGAGAAGGAGAAGGAGAAGGAGAAGGAGGCTGCTCCAATCTGCAGTTTTCCAGACACAGATAAAAGAATGTGGAGCTGCTTGTAGGAGCTGGATCAATAATCTGATTTATTGTTCCCTGGATCTGAGGAGTCCCCACAGAACTGGTGAAATGTAAACCTCAGACTGGGAAAAAAAATCAGGTGTTCTTCTGCTTTTGTGTCTGAGACTCTGTTTGCAGTTGAAAAAGGAAAATATCATTATTAAGGATTTTTTTTTCCTACTTTATCTGATACAAACTGTCCATAAAAGATGGTAGGAGTAACACCACATCCTTTTGTAAGCCATGTGTTAGAGATTCACCATCTGAGCACTCCTTCTGCTTCTATTCTCATTTATTTTGTTCTGAGCTTCCAGTGAACCATGTGGGCTGAAACATTATGGCTTTTCAATAGCTCACTAAATATATTTAGAATGCTTAATTGAAGCTTAACCTTTACTTTGTTCAATAAATGTATTCTCCATCTAACAGCTCCAAACAAGAAAAGAACTTTGTTGAGGTTTCACATTTTGTCAGCATTGTTTCCCTCTAAAGATAGAGAAAATGAAGCCTCTACAATAAATTGATGGAACAGGGAATCAACAGAGGAAAAAATAATTTTGATGATTTCTTCTTTGCTCTGCAATTATATCCAGTACACTTGACAATGAAATAAACAAATAGTACAAATAAGGCCATTAATTTCCTTTCCATCCACACAATTTTAATTAGAATCATTTAATTAGTCTTGGCTACAGTTTCTCAAGAAGATTGCACAACACACATTTAAGCTACTCTCCTGCACAAAGATATATTTATCATTGTTTATTAAGTACAACAAATAGCTACAAGAGTTCTAGGTAGGCCATGATAAATGCTGTTGTCAAAAACAATTCTTTATCACCAAATTTATTTGAAAGCAAAGTTCTCTCCATGTTCATTAGTTATTAAGCTTTTTGTTATTTTAATTGTTATAATAAATATAATGACATATTTAATATATTAACTAACTTTTTTATGACATGTCATTTTTTGTAGCTGGCAATAAACGTCCCTGAGCCTTGAAATAATTTTTCCTTGTTTGGTTTGCCAGGGTTTGTGTTCTAGAAAAACAACCTGAACATGAAATCACAGAAAATTGCTCTGAAAGGACTTTGGGTTCATCTTCAGAAGTCTCCTGGTTTATTCCTTCTCCCTCCTCCTCACTGCTGATGGTGTTTGGTGTAGAATTGGTTGTAAGATCCTCCAGCTCTCAAGGTTTCAAAGGCTCCATAGGTTCCTCCAATGGTTTACTCATTTCACAGAGACAAACTTCCCTTGTCTTACCCAAATATTCCTTCCAGATGAAGTCAAAGATTCCTTGTGGCAGATCTGAGAAGATACCTACCCTTCCCTAACACGGACCCTGTTTCTGTGTCTCCTTTTGGTCCTCTCCAAACTCTGCTGAGTGTTTTGTTTTTTCAGCTCTTCCTCTCAAGGTGAGATGTGTCAGGTTTTGCAACTTAAAAGTGCAATAATTCTCATGTGGATGTCTCATTAGGACAGGAAATCATAACTCTGGCAGGACTAATAAACCATAGAATTATTTCAACATATCAACATTGTTGGGTTAATGCTTGATCATCTCAGAGCGCTTTTCCAGCCTTAATGTTCTGTGATTTTATAACTGAGCCATTGTCACAACTGAGAAAATGTGGAAGGAATCAATTTTTTTTTCCTGTTGTCAGTTACAAGTAGAACTGGAAGAACAGTCACAACAAAGAGTTTGTCAGCTGAAATCTTGTCTTTCATTCTTCGCATGAACTGCCCAAAAACCTGATGGTTTTCTCAGCTGGGTTCTCTACTTAATGTTATTGACTGAAAACTTTTAGTTAATATCTCCTGGCTTCTACCTCACTTCCAGGCACTGTTCCCAAGTCCTCATTAGTCAGGTTGTTAACACCCTCGCTGGATATCTGAGCCAAAGAAAGGCAGATCCTACAAATAAACTGGTGAAGGTGTGAGTGTCACCGTAACCCACGGAGAGCCACACAGCCTGAGAAGACGAGAGCAGAGTTGCACTCAGGACTTGGAGGTTTAGAAGAATATTTAACTGATGAATTACATCCAAAAAATTTGGGTTCTTAAAGCAATACTTTACTACAATCATGGAGTGGCTTGGATTGGAAGGAACCTTCAGGATTATCCAGGGACACCTTCCACTATCCCAGGCTGCTCCAAGCCAATCCAGCCTGGCCTTGGACACTTCCAGGGATCCACAGGCTGCCACAGCTGCTCTGGGCACCCTGTGCCAGGGACTCATAGGGAGGAATTTCTTCCCAATATCTAAAGAAATAAAGAATTCTTCCTTTTGAACACATTCTTCAATATTTTCCTCTTCTGTCATACAGGTTTAATGGCATTATTGTAGGATAATCCTTGTGGTGTGCATGCATGATGATCATATCTGATGGTCCAAACATTTTTTTGGGTGAATCAACACTTGATGATCATAGATTCCAGAGAGACAGAAAAATTTGCACAGGGATGTGGGAAGAGAAAAATTTCAGATTGTCTAATGAAAAATTGAAGTGAGAAGTAGCATTTTTGAAGAAGCTGCTAAGATGATTTGTTAACCTGGGGCAAAACGTGCCTTTTGTGGAAGGTAGAAAATGAATTCAGATATTAAAAGTGAAAAAAACCCCAGTATATAAACAGATAGAAGTGGATTTAGAAGTACAGAAAGCTGAAAAGAAAGCTTAATTTTCAGGAAAAGTCCACTCATAACTGTTGAGGAAAATCAGACACAATTATAAGGGGTTTTTTTGTATAGAAGAAATCTCAGCAGTGTTCTGGGTTTATCACTTCACAATAGTGGTGATAAGGTTGTTAATAACAATGCAGGGAAAGGACAACTGCTCCATAAATATTCACATCTCCTACTTTCCAAAGAAATACGAGGATGGAGTATTTAGGAGTCAGCTGTTAACTACTGATTTTGTTAAACAATGCATATAAATATAACTGTTTTAAAACTGACAGCCCTGATACCATCTACAGAGGGTGATCCCTGTAGCCTGATGAGGTTATCCTAGGAGAATATTGGGTTTTAATACATGATTGATCCCAGAGAAATTCCAACAGATTGTTGGAGCATTAATGCTGTGGCAGTGCTCCATATACACAGCCAGAACAACCTTGGCACCTCTAAATGACTTCTTCCCCTGACCTCAGTCCTGGGCAAATAATGGGATTAAAGCTGATACAAGATTCAAGAAGAAGTGAAGATGGGAATGTGATTGTCATTCCATGTGATCCCATGAAAGGGTCCTGTCTAACAAACAACCCCAATTTTATTTCACTGATAACATCACCAGCATGGCTTCTGTGCCACTCTGACTTTTGTAGGGTATCTGACTCAGCCTTGAGAATATTCTGATTAAAAATGAGAATTACTCAATAGCAATGAAACAGAGGTTAAATCTATTAAAAATGGGTAAGCTAATGGATCTGAAATGGAGTCATTGAGGGGAATCATAATTAAGTGCAGAGCTGGGATTCTGCTGGTATCTGCTTACTGCTATTAATCATTTTCAGTAATGATTGGCTGGTAAAAGTTTCAGATGCCACAAAGATTGATGTGCAGGTAAATAATCATGAGAGCAGAGAAACAATAAAGAGCATTCTGAATCCCTCACTCACCTCTTCGTCAGAACAAGAATGCTGAATAAACTCAGGTTCAAAGATGCATTTAGAAGACAAGAATGAGGCCGTATCTGCTAAATTTAGATTGGTACCCAGCAAGTTATCCCAAGGAAAATGATGTTTTCCACACAGCAAAGGAATAACAGCTGTGAGAGGATGCAGAAAGGATCCACGTTCCTGACAGCAGAGGGGATGTACACCCATGCTGGTTTAAGAATCTGGGGGAAAAAAAACACAAATTCCACAGTGGGGGGAAATGATTGTCTGTGAAACCAAGGGTTTGGTTTGGTTTCTGTTAACAGGGGCTCCATTAAAAGGGCACTGATGCACCTCCAGAACCCACCAGGAACTGTTCCCCATTTTCAGGGCAGGCTCCTGCACCAGGACACCTCATAAGGGAGAATTCTACTGGATACTGGGAAGATCCTTCATGGAAAAGACATCATAGTGGAAGCTGAATCAAGATATATTTAAACAAGAGATAAGACAAATATTTTTTAAGATTGGAAGTTCTTTCTTTTTTAGGAAAAACTGGGAGGGTTGTCCTTCACCACCTGCTGAGGTTTTCAGAGGCCTTTTGGAAATGATTCTTTGACCTGTGAGATGAACCACAAGGATTATTTTAGGGGAACCTTGGGTTCAATATTAATATTTATAGAGATGCCAGAACTCTCTGAAGTAAATATTTATGAGTGCACATTAGTTATTCCAGCTGTGGTATCACTGTAAACAGTTGCAGCCAACAATTCTGATCATATTTAAAGGCTCATTGTGCAAACAGGTATCAAAAACTGGGACAATGATCCAAAAGCAACAGAATTTGGGTTTAAAAGCCTCAAAAGATGCTGCCCTACCAATTGCTGTTCAACTCTGAGGAAGTTTTCCCATTTTATCTAATTTTCTGCTTCTTATTATTCAATTTATGACTCTCAAATAACAATGTCTCCTTTCTCTTTCTTATTCTGTAACTATTCACATTTGTCTATATTCCTCTATCAGCAATTCCACTTTTTTTCATGAATCACTGCATTTTAAAGAGTCTGCATTATATATATAAAAATATATAATATTTACATATATATCCTAAATGAAACCATGCCAGAAAAAAATTATTCTTATCACTTCTGTGATATTTCTCTATTTTCAGCCCTAAATTCCACAGCCAGGTTTTACTACAAAAGCACATTTGCATTTCCATGTCATTGATTCTGGAGTTTTTTAGGTTGAAAAATATTAGGTAATAAAATCAGATTCAATGAGTTGATGGTGAAACTCATAAAACTCTTTGCAACTTAATAAATATCTTTCTTCATCATTGCATGTAATCAATCACCTTTTAATCCACGCTAGAGAAGATAATATTTCTATCCAAAACAAGTGGACTGGAAGCTCAAAATATGATTTTTCATGGAAAAAATCAAGTGTTTTGCTAATATCAAAATGTATCTTTCACACACTTATCTTTTATCTGATGTGCAAGTAAATATGAATACCAATTAAAAAAAAATTCAATCTCATCTAACAAGCATTTGTATTCATCTGTTTCCTTCTCATTGTTCAGGTATCGATAATTAATTAGTTACAGCCTCCTCTCATGTTCATGCAGGCTTTTAAGAACACTTGACATGAACTTACAACAACAGAGCAGCCTTGAATTCATTTGTGGCTTTAAGAACAATGATAACAGAGCGCGAGATCTCCGTCTCTGCTCTCATTAATATGAGGAGCAGCTTTTCCTCACCAAATCCAGCTGAAAAGGAGCTCCTCACACGGGTGGAAATACACTTGAGCAAGAGCCTGCAGCAGCTGCTTGAACTACTTAAACAAAAACAGCTTTTGTGGAGAGCAGGAGCGATTCAGTGTGAATTATGAATGACAGTGGACTTCAGAATCTGTTCTCTGTCTGAAAATACAAATATCACTTGTAGGACACACATTTTTTTTTTCCCCTTAGCTACTGTAGCATCAAATAAGTGCTGCTATATGTCTTGATTTACCAACTAAAGTTAAGTGTCAAATTTTAGGCAAATAAAAATGATTAAAATATGACAGCTGGCAAATTATGCTAACACCTGGTAACAAATCATTGCTGACAGTTCAATAGTGAACTTCTTAAAGCACAGCTATTAATATTATAAACAGTGCAATGCAAAAAACTGTAGGACTTGACTAACATGCTCAGTTTATCTTAATGTGGAAAAATGTCATGCCTTGTTCCTTGGGATTGAAGAAAATTGGAGCTGAATAATTGCAAACATGCAAATACTTCTAAATAACTTCAGTGTAGTTGTTCAGAACCAGTGGAATATGAAATTTTCAATGTAGGATGATGTTCAGACTATTCCTGGTGCCATTAATTTGATTAATATTCGGTTAATGTGGGGAGATTTCCAAGTGTGTAAATATTTATGTGGCCTTTGATATTGATGTCATCAAATTCTTTGTGATCTGGTAATGATAAATCATTTAGGTTGGAAAGACCTCTGAGTCCATCTTTTAAATGATCATCACCTGGCCAGCACCAAGTCTGGACAACCTGGATTATTTGGAATAAGAATGACCTGTCCCACCACACCAGGTTTTGGGAGATCACACTCCTCACTCACATCCCAAAGGAGTTTTTCCAGATGGGTCCATAATTCTTAATTCATTTAATCACTTCTAAACCCATCAATTGTCTCATTTGTTTGTCTGATAATGGCACAGCACTGGACTGTTTAAATGAACCTTCAAAGGATTTCAAATCTGGGATTTCATGTTTTTTGGATAATTAATTAAAGCAATCTAAGGACAGTGGAAATGTGTCTGCAGACATCAAGGTCTATCCTGCAGCTCACAAAGGACTGGAGGAGAAACCAACTCTACTTTCTGCTCATCCACGTTCCTGGATTCTCTCTGACCTATTCCCTGGACTCTTAAACTCAACTTTAGCTCAGCATAAAATTCAGCGGCATCCACTCTGTCCAGAATGTTCTGAAGGATAGATGAGGTACCATCCATGCCTCTTTCCCATCCTTTGACATATGAGGAGAATCTTCAGCTGAGCATTAAAATGTGAGAATATGTGAGCTAGAACCACATCATCTCTCTGCATGATGGAGGAGACTGATTAATGTAACATTAATGTGCTTTCAGACGTCATCAGGCAGAAATCTCACAAATGAATTTCATATTATCTTTTACTTTTCATGGTGCCTTTCTGGTTTTATTTCACCAAGTTGCAGTGGAATAATTATTGCTGTATTATACATGTGGCTGTGCACAGTTTGAGGAACTAAAAATAAACGATGGCTTTACTGATACATTTTTTGACTGATACATTTTTTGACTTTGTCATAGATAATTTATGGAATAATTTTACACTTCTGCAACACCCAGCTCACAATTCACATTCCAATCCGTGAGGTGTCATTTGCAATTTGCGATGGATTCTTAATGAAATTCTTTGGATCTTACCTTCTAAATGTTTCATTTTATGCTTGGGCAGAAGAGAGAAAGTGTGTTCATATACATTTATACATTGTAAATGGAAATAAAGCTATGATCTGGCTCATCTTTCTAATCTATTTATCCTCCCAACTCCCCCAGTACTACGAGGAATATTATCCTCGGGTAGGGAAGGGAGAAACAAGGAGCTGGTGGGACTTGTTCAAGGTCACAGTATGGGAAGAAGGAAGCTGAATCCACATGGAATCATGGAATGTGTTGGGCTGGAGAAGACCCACGAGGATCATCCCAACCCCTGTCCCTGCACAGACCCCCCAGATCCCACCCTGGGCATCCCTGGAGTGCTGTCCAAAAGCTTCTGGAGCTCTGGCAGCCTCGGGGCTGTGCCCATTCCCTGGAGAGCCTGGGCAGTGCCAGCACCTCTGGGGGAAGAACCTTTCCCTGAGATCCAGCCTAAACTGCCCTGGAGACAGTTCACTCCCATTTTCTGGAGGCTACAAGGAGAGATGCAGCCCCATCTCCTCATCACCCCAGCCCAGCTCCAGGCATTTTCCAGGTCTGAGCCTCACATCCTCTCGGCTGTGCTGGTTCTTCACTTGTTCATTCTCCTTCTCCCTCCAGTTTAAATGAACTCATGAACTCACAGGACTCAAATAAATGCTGAAGCTTAGTTAAATTCAGTAAAGTCACCTGGAGGAGCAGTGACAAAAAAAAAAACCAACAAGCAAGTTGTGATCACAACAGATAAGGGCTGAGCACTGGTCCCTTGGAGACACCACAGCCAGAGCAGACCCTGGGTTCCTCAGATAAAGCAAAACGAGGAATTTTAATTACTGACAGATTATTCTGCTATTTCAGTGCTCTGTCCCTTTGTGTTGGCTACTGGCCAAGAAAGATGCTGATAAATTGGAATGGGATCAGATATGTACCAGTGAACGATGAAAGGATTGGAAACATGCCCTCCAGGGCAGAGATAGCGAGCTAATTGAGCTGTTGTGTTTTGTTTTTTTTCTTGGTAAAGCAAAGATCAAGGGCTAAACTTAGTCTGGAGAAGAGAAATTCTAAATAACACACTGCCAGTCTAGCCAGAGTGTAACCAGGAAAAATAGCTGGAAGTTCAAGCTGAATATTCAGGATTTACAATTAATTTTTATGACATTTTTCAAGGGACTGTAGTAGGTTCTCCATCCCTAGAAGTTTAGACATGTCAGATCTCAGTAATAACCTCTGACAAAGAGTTTTTCCCTCTAAAAGTCTTACTTCATTTTGGAATCTGTTGTGTACAGAAGGCAACAAAGAAAACAAATTACAAAATTCGCTGTGTGTCAAAATTGTGAATGCAAATTAATGGATTGGAATTTGTTCAATGTAATTACAGAACAATTTAATTTTTTTTTTTAACCCCACCTGGGGATGCAAAAAAAAAAAAACCCAATTAATATGGAAGTGAACATATTTTGCAGGTTTCTTGCCATCTGCATTACAGGTGTCTCCTCCAGCACACATCCAGCTCAAACAGCTGTTCCAGCAAATCCAGTGGGATGTTTTCCAGGCTTCTCCAGGGATTTACCTGTGCTCAGAGCACAGGGAGCTGTGGGAAGGGTAGGCAGAACACTTTTCACTTGCTATTGATTTGCAGCTCTCATTTGAACCACACAAAAACCTCTCTCCTTACAGAGTTTGGTTGGTTTTGAATGATTTGATGGCTTTAAACTCAAATAAAGTAGGGTTAGGTGGGATGTTGGGAAGAAATTCCCCTGGGAGGGTGGGCAGGCCCTGGCACAGGATTCCCAGAGCAGCTGGGGCTGCCCCTGGATCCCTGGCAGTGCCCAAGGCCAGGCTGGACAGGGCTTGGAGCAGCCTGGGATAGGGGAAGGTGTCCCTGCCATGGCAGGGGTGGCACTGGATGGGATTTAAGGTCTGATTTTGATGACTCTGTGATCCTGTTTGGGTCATTTAGTCCCCCTCTCTCACCACGTGCAATGCCTTCCCCAGCAGGCAGAGCACATCATTCAATAAAGAAACTTTTACCATGAAATCTGTCTCTATGTTGGGCTGATTAAACTTACATTTGTTGACCTTCAGGCCTTGGTTCAAAGCTCAAGCGGATTTTAGCTCTCAGTTAGAGAGTCCTTCATTGTAAAGAGCTGTTGAAACTCCAAGACTCCTCTGGGGGCTGATTTCTGTCAATTACTGATCTGAAATATGATTATTTATGAATCCCTTATATTGTGTTGCTGGATGGGGTGTTTAGCAAACTGCAAGTGAAAACAGTGCAGCCTCAATGGGAGCAAATGGATGGAGAAAATAATGTTCCCCTCAAGATGATCAAAATGGCAGAGAAAATGATCCCTGCTTCTAGATCTGTGTTGTGCATATATAAAAATAGATATCTATATCTCACAGAGCACATCCTGCTTCCCCAAAAACTGGGAAGAAGATAAAATATGGATTTTTAATGGGTGAATATTTAGTCAAAGCCATTTCTCCCCATCAAAAGCATCAATGTGCAAATATAATCAAAGCAAGTTGTAGAGCTCTGTATTTGAGAAGACTTCCATAATATTTTGCATTCCTCAACTTCATGTGTTTTTACTGTAATTCATTTTCTCCCTCAGTTCTGAACATTCAAGCATTCTATAGTGTTTTGGGTTTTAAATTTATAGTGACAGCTTCCAGTAAATTGTCTGAAGAAGACAATAAAATCGGGCCCTTTGGATGGCTGTGTGAGTGGATCAATGTTCTATTTTCCAGTGTTATGATAATGAGTTAATTTGAAAGATGTATTGAGTGATTTGGTGTTAATTCTGCCATTAAAATTTGCCTCATGCCTGGACAACAGTGCACTTTGCTACAGTGCTTAAAATAAAAAGTACAGGATTGTAAATGGGATTTCTGGAGTGGAATTTAGCCCAAAAATTGGAAATTTGGATCTGTTGACTCAGCTCTAATCAGCTGGGAGCAGTTGGTGCTGCCAGGACTGATGTCCCCTGAGACAGGGGGGACACAAGGACAGGGAGGGGCTCAGGGTGACCCGTGGGGCTCAAAGGGAGCATCAATCCCAAAACACCTCTGCTCTGTTCTGCTGGCAGCTCCTCTGCTTGAGATCCATGAGAGGAAAGAGCAATTATATCCCTAGATGATCTCAGGAAAGGAAATACAGGATGGGACAATGAGGAAATGATGATGGAGGACACTGAGGAGCAGCTGCAGCTCCTCCCTGCTGTCCCTGCCAGCTGGGGACAGGCTGGGACTGATCTCACTGGGGCTGCTGGCACCACCTCTGCTCCTCCTCTTGTCTGCACCCTATAGGGGTTCCTCAGAAAACAGAAAGTTACAGCATTTCACTTCAGAACCCTTCCTTTGTGCAGAAATCCCAGTCTCCTCAAGGAAGAGCAAGGACGATTAAATACCGCTGCAGAAATACAGAAGGTGAATTTCCTTGCGGTGGTTTCTGTATTTCAGTTTTTTCCCAAGGAATTGAGTGTAAGGCAGAGTGATTTTGAGCAGGTAGAAGGAGGGTGAGCTCTAATTGTTGGCACTGCTGTCACAGCACAGTCAGGGAACGAGGGTGGATCTGGGGGAACAGTTTGTCATGAGCTCTCTCACCCCGGCTCCTGCTAATTCCTTTCACACCGTTTTGATGTCCTTAAATTGTCTCTTTTCACAGCATTTCAAGGTGTCTTTTTGCAAGAACACTTTGCAGTACACCTCTATCCAGAGCTGCTGCAGACAAAGCAATTACCTGTGCTGCATATTCAGTGGGGCACGTGAATACAGGTATCAGGATATGGGGAAAGGCCATGGATACACATCCTGTGTAAACACTGGAGATGGCAAGGAAGCAAAAGGAGACATCAGCCAGCTCCATCCTACTTTCCCTAACTGAAAAAACTGGCTGCTTTCACACAGAAGAGGCAAATAGGGGGTAGAAAATAATTCTAAGTCGTCCCTAAAAGGCTTTGGGTTGTGCACAGTCCTTTCCTTTCACTGTGCAGGCAGCCCCAAGGATTTGGAGCTGTAGGGTGGGGATTATGGACACTGGAAAGTAGAGGTGCTCAGTGCTCAGAGATTGTGGAGGCAATCTTTACCCCATTTCCATTTGAACTAGTTAAAAACCAAGATACTGAAGTGCTTAATTGGTGCTGTGATTAACCCAGGATGGAGTTTAATCTCCTGTTGATATAAATCTGAGGAAGGCCTCCTGATGTCCCCTGCAATAAACCACAGAAGAACAATGAGAGAGCAGAATGAGACCCTTTTTATTCTTATCTGGCAAAACCCAAGAAAACCAGGAGCATACTGGTTTTCCATTGGCTCCAAGGGCAATCAGGATTCCAGCAGGAAAGGTATTTCAGGGAAAGACATCTCTATGATTCATTCACTGCTCCTTTGCCCAAAGCTCCACATGGCAGCTCCGTGGCTCTGACTCCTGCCAGCTTCTCCCACCTGAGTCACTCCTTGGTGATGGTTCCAGCTCACACAGGAGGGTTTTGTCCTCAGATTAAGTTCTGCAACTGGTCTCCAATACTAATTGCAAAATGTATTCATTATTAACTAGGTATGAATTTTAAATAACTCTGTTGAACATCCCAATGCATTAAACCTGTATTTTTTTTCCACTCCTGCAGCCAGCCTGGCTGTTTATATCAATTTATTCAGCATTTTTGCGTGATTTTCACCCACAACAGAAGAGGATAAGATCACATTCCACTTTATATATTTAGATGGATAATTAAAAAGTAAAAACCTACTCAGTGTATTACTTATTGAATTATTTATTATGATTATTGTGATAATATTTTACCGAAACTATTAAACACCAAAATGTTTTCTTTAACCATAGGGTCTAGACTTGCTGGAGTAGAAGGAAAACTTTTAATTCCTTATATAATTCAGGCTTATCTCTGCCCTTCATATCAGCATTGCTCTAGAGTGTTTATGGGAATCTGGTGCCAATTTTAGGGATTTGTTGTGGTTTAACCCCAGCAATTCCTCAGCCCCTCACTCAATCATTCCCCACCAGTGGGATCAGGGGGAGAATGGGAAGGGTAAAAGCTGGAAAACTCATGGGTTGAGGTAAAGAGAGTTTAACAGGAAAGCAAAAGCTGTGCACACAAGCAAAGCAAAACAAGGAATAAATTCCCTGCTTCCCTGGGCAGGTGTTCAGCACCTCCAGGAGAGCAGGGCCTCATCCCATGGAATGGTGGCTTGGGAAGGCAAAAACCATCCCTCCAAATGTCCTTCTTCCTTCTTCCCACCAGTTTGCATCCTGAGCATGATGTCACAAGGTATAAATATCCCTTGGGTCAGTTGGGGTCACCTGTCCTGGCTGTGTCTCCTCCCAAAATCCCAGGCATTCCCAAATTCCTCCCCAGCGTGGCCCTGCGAGGAGCAGGAAAGGCCTTGGCTCTGTGCAAGCCCAGCAATGACAAAACATCTCTGGATTATCCACCCTGTGCCTGGCACAAATCCAAACACGGCCCCTTTCCAGCCCCTGGGGAGAGCATGAGCTCCATCCCAGCTAAAACCAGCTCAGTGCCCAGCCCCGGGGCACCAAAGGTGTGTCCTGGCAGTGTGCAGAAAGCTGCCAGCTCTCTGGGGGTGCCTGGAACCAGCCAAAATCCACATTTTGGGAAGAGCTGCACGGCCAGATGGCTCCTGGTCAGCACGGAGCACGGGCAGCACAGGCTCCGTGTCCCCAGCAGCCCCTTCCAGGGAGGGTGGCAGGGCTGGAGGACCCTGCTCTGCTGGGTGGCACCCGGTGCCAGCAGGGAATGGCAGATCTGTGCTGGGAACCAGGATGGGGAGTGCAGAAATGCCAGTTCTGAGCTCTTTGGTGTTTAGAGGTGGCATTTCCAGTGGTGTTGGAGCCCATGGAATCTGTGAGCTGAGCAAAAAAACCCTCTGGGATGGCTGTGGAAATGGGAATGCTTCCAGGCTTCAGGTATGACCCTGCATCAAGGCTTTTTTTTTCTTTTTCCCCCTTTTTCTCCCTCACAAATAACCTGGAAACATTTAAATGGATCTCAGTGTCTTTTGTGGAGAAGCTGTTTGCTAAAGGTCAGTGTGGAAAGTCCTGATTCAGATCACAGAATCCCAGAACATCCTGAGTTGGAAGGAATCCACAAAGATCAGAGCCCAGCCCCTGGCCCTGCACAGACCCCCCAAATCCCACCCTGGACATCCCTGGGAGGGTTTTCCAAAGGCTCCTGGAGCTCTGGCAGCCTCGGGAATGTTGCCATTCCCTGGGGAGCCTGGGCAGTGCCAGCACCTCTGGGGGAAGAACCTTTCCCTAAAACCCAGCCTAAACCCCCCTGATACAGATGGAGAAGCTGATGGAGCAAATTCTGTGGCCTTAAACACCAGCACAACAAAGCAGCCACAGGTGG
The DNA here is from genome assembly GCF_971803275.1 of Cyanistes caeruleus. Classification (NCBI taxonomy): domain Eukaryota; kingdom Metazoa; phylum Chordata; class Aves; order Passeriformes; family Paridae; genus Cyanistes; species Cyanistes caeruleus. The sequence continues at coordinate 2,306,390 of NC_141711.1, read as the reverse complement.
AGGGCAGAAGCTGGAGCATCATTTTGATAAATGAGATTAAATGAGATTACCTAAAAAGATCAATTTAATCATCAAAGGAGCAGCAGTGCAGGAACAAGCAGGCCACCACTCTGCCCATCTTTACCCACTGGGCAGAGCCTTGCTCAGTGAAAACCAGGCACCTCCAGCAGGAGCCAGCTGGCAGGTTTGGCTCTGGTCACAGCAAAAATGAGAAAAATAGGATTGTAATTGCTGTTCTGACCCCCAGCAGTGGATCTCAAAGGGAATCAGCAGATCCCTGCAGGGAATCAGAGCTGCTCTGGGTAGAGGGCAGAACTCTCCAGCCACTGCTCAGCGCAGGATTTAAGAGTCAAGAACTCCACAAGACACACTCCATGAAGAAACCTGGGTAAGTCATGACTAACATCCCTCAAAGTGCTGAAATGGCTTTTTTGGGTGTTTTTTACAACACTTTTTGGCAGAACTCACAGCAATTAATAATAGTAAAAGCCCACAGTCCACCTCACTCCCTTCTAGGCAGCAGATGCAGCGTGGCCAATGAGTTAATTAAGCAAATAACAGCAAAAAAACCACTAAAGCTCAACAAAACCCCAGCATTCCTTAATAGCTTCAGATCAAGCATTAATCACTGTGTTGTCTTAAAACGATAGGTCATGGAGAATTCCAGGAACTCATCCTCACTGTGAAGGTTTTTAAAGGCTGCACATGGAACCATTCAGGCTGGGAAAACCCTCTGAGATCATCGAGTCCAAAATTAATCCAGGTTTAACACTACACCACAACTTTTTTGAGTATTTCCAGTGATGGTGATTTCATCACGTCCCAAGGAGCTGGTTCCAATTCCTGGCCACTCTTTCAGTGAAGAAATTGATCCCAATCTTCAACCAAAACTTCTCTTGCTTCAATTTGAGGCTGTTTCCTCTTGTCCCATTCCTTATTTCCAGGGAAAAAGAGTCCAACCCTCACCTGGTCCCAACCTCCTATCAGGGAATTGAAGTAAAGCCTGGTATTTCTCAGATATTCATCTGGCAACAAAGTCATTTTAAATGTAGCTTTTACAAAAGGTTTGGAGTGCAGTTTAATTTGGAATTGACATTTACTGAGTGCTTTCTTTTTTTATATTTTATCAGCAAAACAGGAATGTGCTTCTGTGAGCCCAGAGTCCAGCTGAGTTCAGGTCCTATCTGCAGAGCCACAGAAAGCAGAGCCTGGGCACAGACACTGAGCACTCACAAATAAGGTAATTTCAAATATATTTGCATCTGGAGACATTCTGCTTTGTTTTGCTCTATCAAAAGTCCTAAAGGTTTGTGACTGCAGGTGGTATTTGGCATTAGAAATGTTTTGCTGCAGAGTTGCCCCGCTTACCTCTTTCTTTCTTTAATTTTCCCAGTGGAATGGATGGAATTGTAGGTCATGGAATCATCACAGAATCACACAATGATTTGGGTGGGAAGAACTTAAAAATCATCTCATTCCACCCCTGCCATGGCAGGGACACCTTCCACTGTCCCAGGCTGCTCCAAGCCCTGTCCAGCCTGGCCTTGGGCACTGCCAGGGATCCAGGGACAGCCACGGCTTCTCTGGGAATTCCATCCCAGCCCTTTCCCACCCTCACAGGGAGGAATTTCATCCCAGGATCCTCTGGCAGTTTCAAGCCATTCCCTGCTGTCCTGTCTCCACAGGCCCTTGGCAGATGTCCCTCTCCAATCTGGGGCAGTTTGAAACCTCAAAGTGAATTTTGCCCATGGATGTCCCTGCCCCAGGAGAGTCCCAGCAGTGTCAAATCCAGACAAAGCCCAAGGTCATGGAAATGATGGAGCAAGATGTGCTGCAAGACTGGATCGGGGCATTTGAATTTTGTAGGAGCACCTGGTACCAATCTCTTCCTGTGAAATGCCATTTTATTTCTGTTTTGATCACTCTGCCTGGCTCATCATTAGCACTTTCTTTAGTGCCAGTCATTCTTACATGTGTAGCACCTAATTAGTGCACGTAAATACCTGAAATTATTACCTCATCTTCAGCATCTTTTTGTTTGATCTTTAACGTTTTATTGCTTTTCTCCCCGTGCACATTCTGACAAGTTTTTCTAGTTAGCCCAGGAGAGTTTCCCCAGCACTCTCAAGCTTTTTATGCTTTCATCTTTTCTGTTAATCTGGTTTATCTGTATTCCTCTTCCTTTAGCCTTGTTATTTATGTTTCACAGGCTGGATATTTACTTCAGGGATAAGTCATCCCTGTTTTTTTTCTTTTTTCTAGAAAACATACTTCTCTTTTATTAAAAAAACCCATCCTGTCAAAGGTTGCAATACCATAACTCAGAGAAACCAAATTCCATCCATTTCCTATAAAGCCTACATTTTAATTAGATGATGTTTTCTTTTTATATTGTCAGAGAATAAAGTTTAAGACAATATTCTTCAATACTTTATGCTTTCAATAAATAATTTATACCGAGGTATATCCTAAGCTACACTGGCTGCTTATTTTTCAAGGGCAAGGACTCTGCAGAAGGAGAACAGTATCCATAAATATTCTAAAAAAGAGATATTTAAAGGAAACAAATGCAAAGGAAGCTGCTACAAGTAGAACTTTGGAAACCAGATTGCAAAAACTGTATGATAATTTTGATCACTATCAGACTTGAAGCGGATATCTGGGTCATGTTTACAACAGCATTTTCTCTCTGTAGACTTGAGAGTTTTAGGAAAGAAAAATGTTTAAAAAAATGGATTAAAACACACAAAAAAAAAGCTGAGGAGTATAAATTTCCTTTGCAGGATTTCCTTGGTGCATGGGGTGGCCTTGGTTAAAGAAATAGAGAACCCCAAATTCACCTGCACTGCTTTGAATATTCTAATTTCCAACTGCTTTGAAAAGGCTTTTCCAAAAACAAACAGATATCCTGAACTTCCTAACCTGAACTGTGAGAGCAAAACTCTTTAAACCCAAAGTTTAGGCTTAGGACCAATGGAAACAATGACAAAACAATTAGGAAAAAAATAATCAGCTGCAATAGAGTGATCTTCTGTGTCCATGGATTAACAATTCCCCTTCCTATTTAGAGATGCAAGGTTTTTAAACAAACATTTTGACCCAGTTTTTGCACGCTGCTTATGCAACCTCTGGTGCTGAGTTAAAATCCTGGTCTTCAATGTTTAGTGGATGAGGTAGCACATCCTCTTCTTCACTAGGAGCATTTAATTTGAGGAAAATTCCCTTTATTTATTTTCCACGCTGCTGTAAAAATCCAATAAGTAATTACATAGCAGAGCCATTCTTAATGCCACCTTGTATTTGCATGAATAAGTGATGTATTTTTATAAATTAATGCCTGGTTCCAGTATCTTTAACCCCCAACCTTCCCAGAACACCTTCACTCTGCACCGTGCAACTCTTTGTGCATCTTTCTTTTGTCTCCAAGACATTTCTTTAAAGATTGTACAGATTTTCTGACTTTCCACACTGGGTTTGGAGTGTGTTTGGTTCCTGGTTTCCATTTCAGATGCAGTAGTTTGTCATAACCAGCTGCAATTAAAATAAATCCTTCAGCTCGGGGAAGGTGACAGAGTTAAGGAACTGATTGCAGAGGATGGGTGACATTTGCCTCTGGTTTGTACTACAAATTAAAGGGTGACGTTAATAATCAGTCATTCAAGAAACAGCATTAAAATGAGAGTTTATCCCAGTCTTTTGCCATCCTGTGTCGTTAGGAATCTGCGTAGTAAAATGATTAGCTCACGTCGCTCGCTGATTTTCAGCCAATCAGAAATTCACAGATAAATATAACTCCGTGACATTTCTGCAAGGGAACGTCCTTTTCTATGGTAAAATATTGCTTTTATTGATGCATATTTCCTCCCTGACTTCTCTGGGCACAGGTTTGAGGCATCACCTTCTAATAATGACAAAAATTAGGTGCCTTGGAAATGCTGTTTTAGCTTTGGTTCCTTGGGTCATGTGGTGGGTGTGAACCTCACACCTCCGGAAAGGACCCAAAGGAAATTTGTCCTTGCAGGGAGCTCTGTCTGCTCTTAGATATCTCTTCCCTAGACACGCATGAGGTGATGAATGGGAATTTTCTTAGCTAAAACCAAATCTTCTCCAGTGAGGGGATGGTTTGAATACTGAAACTGTGATATATACACACTTAGACATCCCGTGAGTCTGCAATCCCATCTCCAGTTAAAATCACTCCCATCCAAAGCTCTGCAAGACCAATTTCAGCCTGAGCAAAATTTACGCTACCCTGATTTTTTGACTCATTAAAAAGTAAGCCCAACACAACTTTACATACAGAAAAGTTAGCAGAAATAAATCGCTGAAGTTTTGCCCGCTGCTAAAAACCATGGATCCATTTCACCAGTTCAATCACATGTTGAAATGGGTTTTCACTGCAGTTTGTAGCATGATGTACAAAGTGATGAAGCCCCATAAAGCAGATGCTTGAGACTCAGGACACAAATATTAGAGAGAGGATGTTACATTTTTATTTAAGTGCAGCTATGTATGGCTAAATGGGGGAAGGTACTGAGTGCAATGTAATGAATGATATGGCAAATGCACTGCAGTGCAAATAAACCATTAAGAGTTACACTTCATTTTCATCAGGCACTCAGCTCATATTCCCCTGCACTTTGGAGAGCCCCAACAAATAAAAGCATGGCAGAGTGCTTTGCATGCAGTTCAGGCAGTGCTCAGCACGCAGCTCAGCCCCCGTGGGTTTTTATGGGAAGTGTATAAGCAGCCTGAAAACCACAGGGTATTTATATTGATTGTCACTTGGAAGGGAGAATTTAAAAGTTGTTGCTCACTAGAAAAGGGCTGGGGCAGTGGGGGTGGTGGCTGGAGCAGGCAGCTCACAGAAGGGAGGGAACCTGTGGATCTGTAGCTCACACAGTGTTGGGGACAGCCGTGGTGGGTGCTGTCCTACCCCGCAGACCTCGAGGCCTTTCCTGTCCTTCCTGGGCTCTGTCACCTGCAGACTCCTCTGAAAAGTGAATTTATGCTGTTCTTCCAGGCACCTTCTCCTTGGAAATGCCCCTGCCCAAGGCAGGAGGCTGGAAATGGACAATCTCAATCCAACCCAAACCATCCCACCACTCTGTGATTCTTCAGCAACAACACCCAACATCTCACACCCACTCAGGTGCTAGATGGCTTTAAAAGCTTCATGTGCAGTCAAAACCAGCTTTTTGGGGGGGGTAAAATAAAAATCCGCATGGCCAATTGTACAGGAGTTGAACAAAAGCAACAGTTTTGGGTACAGAACTTTATTTTGCACAACAGTGAGTCCTGCTTTAAGTAATTGTTCCCCAGTAATTGCCCCCAGTCACACCAGTCCAGGACCTGGTGAACATCCTCAAGGAACCTTAGGTAGCAGCATATTTCATATTTAACATATGAATAATTATAACATATATTTCATATTTATAACATATTTAACATAACATTTCATATTTAACACCGCATATTCAATATTTAACATATTTCATTTGTGGTAGTGGGACCTGTCCTCTAGGCAGGGAGTTGATGTCACAGCTCATTGCACACATTTTATTAATGGCACCTTCAGCAGCCACAGCTTTTGGTCTGATCTGGACTGGATGAGAGACCAAGAGAGCAGGAGATGCAAAACAGACCCCACACACCAGGCAATGCATTCCCAGCCAGCTTCATGCAGCTGTAATGTGATATTTGTATTTAACACTCGGGGATTTTAAATATCTATTGTTATCTCATTGCAAGAACCAGGAAGAACACGAGGAGCCTCAGAGGCAGCGTTATCCTAATGCTGGCCTTGGTGCACTGGGTGGGAGGTGTTTGTAAGCAATGAGTGAAGTGATCACAGGGAGCAGCTGCTCATTTTGCCTCCATTGAAAGGCTGGGATGATGAGGAGAGATCAGATAAATACAATCTCATGTCTGCCTGTATTGCAAACATGTCTAATACGATATACACGCACTGTATAGACACATAGATAAATAGATAATTATATCTACATCCATTTATTTCCATTCTTGTAGGCAACAACTGCCCCTGCCCCTCACCGTGGCTGTGATTATCTCAGTGACCACATTCTGCTTTGGTAGGGATCCAGAGTGAGAATGTTGAAACCTCATGGATTTATTTAGGGCAAGTGTAGGACACCTAAGGAAGAGCAGCACTGGGCTGTGTCTGACCTGGGGAGTACTTGCATGCAAGCTAGGCAGGAGTTTTGTGAATTTTTTTATGTGCTATAATTATTAGAGACTGGGAAATGGAGTCTGTGGCAGATCCAGCCTTGCTGGAGAGTGAAGATTTGGGAATAATGTTTAAAATCCAAATATCACGTGGAAGAGGGAGGCTGAAGTGGAGATGATGTGTTTTGCTGGTTTTCTGCTGTGACTGAAAGGCTGAGGGAAGAGGCTGGACCAGAGAGCTACACACTTTTCCTCTCTTCTTTCTAAACCCAGACCTACCAAGGGATAAACTCTGATTAATCAAGTATTTCACCTTTCACTGTGGGCCACAGTTTTAAGTTTAAGTTACAGGAACAGGGAAGATGTGCAGGAATTAGATGTCCAAGGAGAAGTCAAGAGTGATTCTCCTCCCAGGGCAGTGAAAAGAATTAATCAGTTGGTCAAAGCAAAGGGCCTCCAGCAAATCAAAGACCCAAGAACTGGAACCAGTGAATTTCAATCAACTCTCAATGGAAAAACAAAGCTGCTCCCTTCTTGGTCAATCAGGTGTCCAGAGCTCAAACTACTTAATTCTCTTGATCTAAAGTGCTTTCTGTCTAACTACACCATCCCCTGAAAGTCTTCAGCTTTCTCTACCTGTGATCCCACCAGTTTTCCAGAATTTATTTATAAAAAGTCTGATTTTTCCAAGCCTGGGGGTCAATAGCACCCTTCAGCAGTGAAAAAACATTGCTGTTTTAATCAGCGTTGATTGTTGCCTGCCAATATTGCTGCAGGGATGGGAGTGCTTTCAGACTCTTTAGCCTGTTAATAAAACTTGATAAGAAGTAAATCAGAGAAACAAATTTGGTCTTGTAACAGCTTTATGGACTTTTGTGTTTTGTGCTGCTTAACACTTGCAAAAAGCCGCTTTTGTAATTTAGTCCACGCTGTTGTTTTCAGCTGATAAAACCACAACAGAGCCCTTTTATCACAGTAGGAAACTTCCCTTTCCCCTCAGATTTGGAGCAATAACAATTCTGGGGGGGGTAATAATTATTCCAGATGTACTGTTCCATGCAAACGAATCGGTTGCTTTGCTGGTGCTGATGGAGTATGCTCAGAATGAGCAAATTAATTAGGCAAACTGCGAAATCAAATAAATCTCACAGCAGTGACCTCTGTGTCACCGAACAAAGGAAGACATTAGGTTGATGTGTAGTTGCTTTTGTGGAAGTAAAACCAGAACTTAAGAGCTAAATGTTCTCATTACTCGGGCTTCAAAGGGGCTGGCAGGGAGGGAGGGAGGGATATTTGGTGTCCCTTGAGCTCTTTGGTTGGGTTTGTGCAAATAGCAAATGCCACGTCCCAGGATGTTTCCCTGGGATGCTGCACCAGGTATAAAAATCAAACCTTAAAGATATCATCAGCACTGGGAAATATCCGTGCCCTACACGAGCTCACAGCATCCTGCACTCATTTGGCTTTGGGAGCACTTGGATTCTCAGCTGCTGAACCTGGAAATATCCTTCAGGCTTTATCTCCTCCTTTCCGGGGGGGTGAGGGTTTCCAGGAGCTCTGAGGAGCATTCATGACTTCGGATAACAGCAGTACCCTCTTCTCCTCCCTCTTTCTATAACCTGGAAAACAAAAGGTGATATTTGCAGCTCCTTTCATGGCACAGAAAGGAAATTAGAGTGGAGTATCAGGCTGGTACAGCAGCACAGGCTCTGCAGGGTTGCAGATGTTATCAGCCTCGGTGTTATCAATATATGCTGATGGAACAGGAATTTAGTGATGTTTTGCAAGGAAATGATTGCAGATAACTCAATCCTGTGAGGGTTTATGCTGTCATCTATCACGGAGGTACTGCAAGGTGAAGGAGTGTTTTTCACCCAAGGGAAAAAAAAAAATGCAGTTTTTACTGTGTTTATTTAGAAAAGGTCAGAGTGATGTGTAGGGAAGTTCCTAAGGATATTCAAAATGTGATGTTCAGCAGGCAGCAGGTGTGTGTGATTTACTGCTGGGGGTGTATGTAAGGGGTTAAGGGGTTTTTGAGTGGTGCACTGGGAGGAGAAGAGACATTCAGTGGGAAATTTGTCTTGGGAAAGAAGGTTTTATGGGATTCAGGCCACCCATCACCCAGCCAGCAGCGCCCATTGGAGCCAATTGCCTTGTAATGCTTCAGTCTGCAAAGTCAATAAACTATTGGAGGCTTTTTTCCTTTATTGTGGAATCTTTCCATGTGCTAATGGTGAGCCAAACCACTGCTGCTGGGAGGCTTCTGCCCTGCAAATTGGGGAGCTGCTAATTCTCCATCCATCAATCCTTATCTGGGCTGCAGCAATGATCCTTGATGCCCCTAGGGCACTTTAACATGCCTGACTCCCACCAGCTTCAGTGGAGAGTGCTATCATCGGTAGGAATTCATACCCTAAAGTTTGGGGCCATCAAAACTGTCTCGGGAATGTTTGATGCAGCTCTGGATGTGTTGGTTCTGGGGGGTGACACTATCAGGAGTCACTGCAGTGTCACCAAGGCACAACACTCGTGTGTGGGTGATGCTGACAGGTGTGAGATAGACCTGCACCGTGTAGGAACTGCAGGATCCCTGTCCAGAGCATTCAGGGATAATTCCTTTGATCAGGAACTATCACAGGCTCAGTTCCCCCCGGGCTGGTATCTGCAGTATTGATGGTGAATGTATCTGTCACTTAATTCTGTCTGCAAAATACACGGATTTTTCTGAGGTGAGATGTGAAATCTCTACATCTGTGTATCCCTGAGCCAGCAGGGAAGTGATTCCTGAAGGTAGCCAGTAATAGTCTCTATATTTTTCTTGTCATTAGGAGGAAATGTTTTTTTGGATATTTTTCATTTTACAGCAGGTGATAAACACTGGCAGTGCCCAAGGCCAGGCTGGACAGGGCTGGAGCAGCCTGGGACAGTGGGAAGTGTCCCTGCCATGGCAGAGGTGGCACTGGATGGGCTTTAATGTCCCTCCAACCCAAACCATTCAGTGACTAGGAATAAGATTTTAAATATTATAAGATTTTGGGGTCTTTCCACAGTGAAGCCCCAGTACCAGGCTGAGAGTTCCTGCTGTGCCCCAAACTGGCACAAGGTTGATCCAGGGCAAGATTGGGATGAACAAAGACCAAAAGTGAAGCCAGCAGGAGGTCAGTGCCTCATTCCCATCGGGTTTGGAAGATGAACACTTTCAGCTCTGACTGTTCTGCCACTAAAGGAACAACATTCCTTTTTTAGGAGACTGTGGTGATGATTTTCCATCAGAGACTTCATTTGCACTGTGGTTTCCCTAGAAAGCAGCAAACTAACCTTGTTGTGGAGCTTTATTTAATCCTCCTGAAGAGGTATCATTGCTGTAGCTGCAGGGTGGGGTCAGTTATGCTGGGAATGGAACAAATATCCAATATTTGTTTGATAAAGCACATTTGCTGTTGTTTCCTACAGCTCTTCACTTTCATCCTTTAATTCCTGTTTCAAACCACTTCCCCGATTTTTGGTTTCAGATCTACCCACAAGACTCTTCACAAGAAAACAGCCTTGGGATTTTCCCTTCAGATAAATCTTATGAGAGGAATTTATTGCAGCTAATAAATTTTATTTCAGTAAGGTACATTTGATCCAACTCTTTTAATCATGCTGATGTAAGTTCATGGAACAATTCCTGACGTTTCAGCATCACTGAAAGGAAAACCAGCCTGGAAGGCTCATCTGAAACTCATCTGATGGGAACAGAGTGGAATATACTGGCTGGAAACTTGCACAGAAAATTGATGTGGAATATATGTGGGGAAATCCCTCAAAGAGAATTCAGCCATTTAATTTCAGTTATATCAAAACTGGTATTGTATTGAGTGCTATTTTGATAAATCTTAGTCTTTCTGGGTTAGATTTATGTCATATTGTACATACCAATACATTATCCAAACCAATATTTTAATTTAAATTAATTACAATAAATAAATAAAAAAAAATATGCTAAGTATATATTTTGACAATGCTAAACCATGTCAGGAAATTGTGCATTTCTTGCTTGAAAACCTTCTTTAAAATTCTCTGCTGCTAAGCTGAGTTTCAACTAAAAAATCCTCAAAAACCTGCGGACCAGCTGTAATTTTACTATTTCCTATTCAGAATGAAAATATTTTCGAGTACCTCTCTCAGATTAGATAAATATACTATTGTTTACAGTTATGATAACCTTAAGATCCTGAAAACGGCTTTAGAAAAAGCTAATTACATGTTTTTATTTGCTGCTAGTTAAAACAGGAGAATAACAGCCCAACTCATTTAATCCCTACTGTGATTTCCTCTGGGCTAATTAAAGTGTACTCAACTGGTGTCTCAACTGCACAGCTCCAGGCAAGCAAAATGTTTAAAGGGACCAGAGCTGCGCTGCTCAGCGGGGCTGGGGGTGGAATTATGGACTTGGAGGTGAAAAGTGTCCCAAGGAATCGTCCTGGAGAGGCTGTGCTGGCCCATGCTGTCCATACTCACATTGGAGATTCCCACTTTTGGGCAGGATGGACTGGAACAGGTTCCCAGAGAAGCTCTGGGGGCACCAGGATCCCTGGAAGTGCCCAAGGCCAGGTTGGACACTGGGGCTGGAGCCAATGGGAGATGTCCCTTGTCGCCCTGAAAATTAAACCTCCTGATAATGTTTTCATAGTTTTAGTTACTTTCCCGTGAAATTCCTGTAAACATAAGTTGTTTATCACATTCCTTCTAAGAAACGCCTTTTGATGGACGTTTTGCATGCCCAGTGTGTTTGGGAAGGTGATAAATTAATTATCCAGTCCCTGTCATTGTCGAGAATCTACAAATGCTGGAGTCAGAGAATAAAGGCACAGGTTTTTGTTCTGACATTGAGAGTGGTCGTGTGAATCATTTCGTGTCCTTCATCCCTGCCATGGATGGGTTTGGGACTGGATGGGATTTAAGGTCTCTTCCACCCCAAACCATTCTCTGACTCTTTGCTACCCAACTTTCCCAGACAGAAGGGGTCTCTGAAAGCTCCCACACAGCACCTGCATTCCAGGACCAACGCAGGTTTTACACACACAGGTTTACCCCAGCACCCAGAAGTATTTTGAAGGCAATGGAGGTGCCACTGAGGTCAAAAATCGCTCCTTTATTCAAAAACTCCGGCTCTGTGCAGGGGTGCAAGCAGATTTTCATGGCTAGGTGAAGGTTTTGGAGTGCGTGGCTGATGCTCCGTGGTGCTGATGAAAGGATGAGCTCTCAAGAAAAGCTTTTTCTTTCCGAGTAGCTCCCCAGGACTTTTCCAGCACTGATATTTGCATTTCTAAGTGGCGTGAAGGGCCCATTCTTCACCTTTAAATGCCCATGACCTGTCTTACCCCACTCCTGGCCGCTCCAGTCCTGGCTGCTCCAGCTCGCTGAAGAGTCTTTAAAGCCACCATCCCCCCGGTATTATTTTTATATTATAAACATATATATATATATATATATATATATATTTATATTTATAATATATATATTATATTTCTATTATAACAGTACAGCTGTTAGAGACACGCTAGAAGGGAAATAGGGAACGTTCAGCCTTTCCCTATCAGATCAAACCATGGAGCTCCGAGGCAATAAATAACAGTGATTCATCCAGACGATCTAAACCTCTCCATTAAAACACTCACTGGGGTAAGGGGACCATCACCGGTCTCCTGTGGTTTTTGTTTTCTTGAAGCGTTAAGATTTAGCTCATCCTGTTTTCCATCCACCCCAAACAGCCGTGTTCTCTCCTGAGGTAGAAATGGGGATGTCTCACATTTTTTTGGGCGTTCAGCCCACAGGGGATGCCTGGAGCCATTAGCAGGAATGGGTTTGTTTGCTTTTATGCCATGAATACTAATTGTGGCCTCACTTTCTGCTGTGGCTTTTTCTTATTCTTTAGAATTGAATCTTTCTCCTTCAGTGTGGATTTGTTTCCATTATTTTTCTTCCAGATTTTGGTCCCTTCCACTAATGTTGTGGTATAGAATATGAATTCCCAAGAGAGCTTTTTTTTATCTCTTCCAGTTCCTTGTAATCCTATGGATTAGCTATTTTTTCCTTCTATATCTTTAAAATACATTCCATTATTCTTGTAAGGCCAAACAATAATTGGAAAGACTTTTTAAAACTCTCCTTGTTTTATTTCAGGCCATGACCTGAAATTACTGGGAAAAGCAAATGGTTCCATTTTCTGAGTGAAGCTTTCTGTACTAGTGAGATTTAAATAGTGGATATACAAGGTGTGATCCAACACTTAAGTCCTTAACCTGGAACAGTTCAATTTCATCATCACCCAAAGCATGTACAACAGCTTTATTCAAGCATTAAGTGAAAATAATTCCTCCTGTCTTCACCAGAAACCCCACTCTGTGCTCAGAATGTCAGTCAAGGTCTGGCTGTAACCAAGAGCAGAGTGAGGAACCCCAGGGCTGTGGAGTGAAGTGAAATCCCTCCTGGAAGGGCACTTTTCCCTTTAAAACCCTAATTGTGGTGGGCTGTGGCTGATTGAATATAAAAGAATTCATATCCACGGAAGCTGATGGATGACAGAACTTCATTAAACATCAGGGGTTGTACCAGATCTGGCCTCGGAGCCGAGCTGGTTTGTGTTTTACAAGTTTGTACTTGAACAGTTCTGAATTTCTGCAGCCACTTGCCTCATCCTTGAACTCTCCCTGTCCTCGAACTCTCTTGGTTTAGGGAGAAGAGGAGAAATGCTGCTAACAGGGGAAATGATCAGCCCCATCTCCCTCTCTGCATGGTGATAGGAGTGTCCAAGGTAACCTGGCATTCCCAAGGGAATGCAGCAGGTGTTGAACAATGAGAACCATGAGATTCATAGGAAAAGATGACTGGGAGGGAAAAAAACCCCGTCCTTGGCACGAGTGCTGTGTCTGCTGTGCTCTCTCCAGCTTTAAACCAGCGTTAGGTGCACGCTGAGTGCTGGGTTGGAGGGATTCATTTTCAAGGACAAGTACAATAGTCTTAGAATAGCAGGCACAGGGCTGACCCAGAAAGGGAATTGAGGATTTAAAACCCTAGAACGTAAAATTTGCCAGGAGACTGGGCAAAATAAGAAGTGGCAACGCTGATAAGGGATTATACAGGATGAAAAAATGATCATGTTTTGGTGGAGCAGAGTAAATTTGATAGAATGTCAGGGCAGCCGAGGTACAAGTGATTTTTGTTTTCCTGTGTTTTTCTTTGGATAAAAATATTTCACCCAAAATACTCATGAAAAACTCAAAAAAACACCTTCATGATCAATCTCTATGATTAAATACATTTGTAGAGAGTAACATTTAATGCTAACATTCAGAGAGACACAAGGTGAAATCCATGCCCTCCTTACTCTGGTGAAGATTTCCTTGACACAGAAAGGACAAATCTTCTCAGCATCCTCCTGAACCTGAGCTGAAATTGTACTCAACATATTTATGAGCAATTCAGCTCCTCAATTATAAAACTAAAAGCATATTCATGCATGCAACACTCACTTTTCATAGCTCAACTTGTATTTTCAAAGCTGATATTAAGACTCTGTTCAGATTCTCCAGGCCAAGTGAAAACACAGAACAAAAAAATAGGAGAACCATTCCCTTAGGTTCATATCCAGCTAACTTGTTGAGAATATTTTAGCTATAAACAAGTCACAGCAACAAAAATCTCTGCAGAAATGTTGTGGGGAGGTTTTTTTTACCCCAGAATTGACATTTTTTAATCGCTGTGCAAGTGTTGGATGGGTCAGTGGATGGGTGTGAGTTGAAGTCCTGGGTCCTTTGAGAAGGCAAACAAAGAATGATGAAGCTGTCAGCAAACCCATGTTAAACCCCGGGAGTTAATGGGGCTGCACTGGTTTTTACTGGGCTGTAGAGAAGGTCACAAATGCCTCCAGCTCGTGGAATGATCAAGGGCTGTGTTTGCATTTCAACACCCCCTGCAAACCCAAGAATTCAGGCACAGATTTACACATTTTAGTGAGTCAGATAAAACACTGGTAGAGGAGGAAGCACAACCTGAGCCAAAGCACAGCCAAGGCCAACAGCATCTCTTGGCAGTTGTCATCAATTTTTGTGTTGATGCTCTGAAAAATCACTTCGGCTCCCAGCAAACCCTCAAGGGTTGGGAATATCCAGCTGAAGTTTGACAGAAATGGACTGAGAATTAGGAAATGAGTATAAACCCTGTAGATTATTTACATTCTAAAACAGGCATGGAAGGTAGTAAATATACAGCTCTTTTTAAAACAGCAACTGCTGAAGGTTCTTTGCTGTCCCAGAGCCCTGCTGGAGGGGAAAAATCAGATTAATTTGTGTAGCCATCGTCAGATCTTCTCTTTGGGTCTGTTTTCCCTGATAAAGGGCAAAAATATTGTTCCAGGAGTGTGGTGCTGGGATCTGGGATGGCTCTGCCCTTGCAGGTGATGCCTCCAGGAGTTTCTCTCCTGTTCCCACTTCCTTTTTGCCTTTTGGAATTTAAACAAATCCATCTTCTCCAAGAACATGATAAACTAAGCCATTCTTAGGAGGTGTTTGAAGGCATCAGGAATTATGCCTTTATTGAAACTAAATGTGAGTGATTTGTCCCTGCTGAATCCAGGATACAACCTGCTGCAGCACTTCTAGAAGCTTATAATTATTATTATTTCCATTCTGTATGGATCTTAATTGTAAATCTGCCAATGAATTTACTTTAGCATTGCACTCGCCCGCCTGGATGAGTTTGGAATTTATTATTTCAATTTTATTCCCTCCAATTTTTTTTTGTAGGAAATATTTGGTGTTCTTTAGTGAAAGAGCTCATGCTGAATTTACAGCCCTGCCTTCATCAATAAATTCAGAAAAATCAAATTATTGTTTGGCATAAAACCCCCAAATACTGTATTATTAAAGTACATTTTGAGACAAGGCATCATCTTGGTTTATGAGGAGTAGTTTAATGCCAGACTGGTGTTAGAGCCTTGTCTGAGACACTTGGAGTGATTATTTTTATTTCAAAGATTGAGAAGGGACAAAAGTAATTACTGGTGGATATTTTCACTGCCATAACTTGATGCTGCTTGTGTTATTTTCATGTTTAAATTTGGAGTCGCTCTGAAATTACCAAAATTGAGGTATTTTACATAAAATCTTGTAATCTCTGTATGATAAAATGAACAGCAGGATGGAAATCCAGGGTAGGCTCAACAATCATCCTTTGCTTTGCTTTGGAACTTGTGGTCTGTCAGACCCATCATGAAGCTCCCCAGGATAAACCTGTGGCTTAAAATGCAGCTGAATTTTAGACACAGACTAAAAATAATGCAAAAAATAATGGAAAAGGTTTTCCAGAGGACATTGGAAGGGTCTGCATTTATTCATTTAATCATGATCAGAACCATGGTGGTGATGAATCCATTTCCTAAAAGACTCCACAAAAGCTCAGTGGACTTAGAATTGTTAACAATCAAGAAAAAAAAAACCAATTTTGATGTTAAAAAATAATTTAAAAATTGTTTGGAAAACAAAAGGAATTATTTGTTAATTTGAGCCCTTCTGAATTTCCATCTATTCAGGAAACCCTGCAAAAAACTCGAGTCCAATATCAGTCCTAAGGAGATTAAATACTTAAGCATTATACTGTCCTCTAAATTAAGGAAGTTGTATAAGCTTAATTTCCAGAGGATTCTAAATGTGATTAAACAGGATATGCCATGATTAAATATCTTGCTGCTATCCATTTCTGGGTGGATTAACTCTGTTAAAATGAACTCTTCCACAATATTTGTTTCAGATAACTCCCTGGGTGATTTCTGTGTGTGTGTGTGTGTATGTTTTAGAAGCTTGCCTATATTTTGGTAGTTTTGCATAGAAAATAAAGAGTCTAAAAGCACAGAAATTGCAGGAATTTACTGGAATCTCTCCTCAGATTTGTGTTCCAGCCCTCTGGAAGCTGCATTTGGTTAAGGGGGAATCTGAACCTCCACCTTTGGACGTTGCTAACACTGGATTTTCCAAGACTCACCCAAGACCTGTTCAGGAAAAAACCTTCCAAAAACCTCCACCCATCGCTCCCAACTCTCACAAAACTGATTTCCTTTCTTTGTGTCTGACTCTGATATCTCTAAATGGGCAAAACAGTAAATTTGTAAATATGAAGAGGTAATTTCACCTTGCACCAAGGACCAAAAGATTTCTTGGTGATTTATTTGAGTATTTCCCTACACTCTGCAAAGGTATTGAACCTTAATTTACTCTGGGAACCAGTAAATATTGGAATTGTTAATTTCAGGAGATTGTGAGGGATTGGCTGAGGTCTCAGTTCCTAATATTCCTTAAATAAATGCATTTCATGGAAATTTTCCCTGGCCACAATGGAGATGTCAGGAGCACTGCATCCTTTCAGAACTGCAAGAGATTGCAGAGTGGAAAAGATCCCTTTTAAATAAGATTTTAAATAGTATTTTTTTGTTTTTAACTGTTGCCCAAAAGAGGCACAAGGGGTCCAGCCCTTGTGGGATTGGTTCCAATTGATTGTGGAACTTCCCACTCCAGTCCTGCAGGCTGATCTGAGTTTTACATTTCTCATCTGTGAACTCTTTCTTCAGCTGCAGGTTTTTCCCCTCCCTAACCTCCCTTTTTCTTCCTCTCACATCAGATCTGGGATTTTCTGCATGTAAAAGGGAGGTGAGAGTTCCTTAACCTGCAGCTGGCAGCAGTTAGGAGGAGTGTTTGCAGGAGGATGGGGGGAAACCTGGAATAAACCACACACAGACTTACAAAAACCCCTTCAAATCTTTGAGAGGGAGCAGCATCTCCCGCAGGGATGGAGGATCAAACTCATGTCTAATTTAGCACAAAAAATTCAGGAAGATTCTTGCTGCCCATCAATAAGGGATGCTGTTTGCTTTTTGTCTACCTATCCTGTCCCACTGCTCCAGAGCCTGAGACTTGCAGGAACCAAGGAACCATTTACCAGTTTCTTTAACCTGCAAATATATTAATGCCTGCCATTTTTATACCCTCATTATCCATTTATTGCGAGGTGAACCACTCCGAGTTCATTAGGATAAGCTGTCTAAACTATTTCTGAGCTTCTGCTGATGCTTTAATGGCTTTTGTTGAGTTCATCCATTATCCTTTGTGCTTTATAAACACGAGTTCCCTCTGTGAAACTCCCTCCTGCTCTCTCTCCCCCTGCCCTGATGTCTCTGTGTGTGTATTTGGCTGATTTGCCAGCTCTGCTTTCAGCTGGCCTAATGGCTAAATCAGACACAGAAGCAAGGCGTGGAAGCCACAGTTTTGTTCTTCCATTTAAAGGCAGTTCAATTCGAATAAACGTCAAATCTACCTGACTGCATCTGCTTGTCAAGTAGGTGAATGTCTAAAACCCAGAGCCTCCACGTAGGAACTCCTGAGATTCAAAACCAGCAATTTGGGCCAAACAGCCTTTAAAACAACTCCCTTGACACGAGGACTGTACAACAGAACTGTGGAAAGCACAGGGAGAAGAAAAACAACCAAAAAGCAATTGTGAAGAAGGAGATGCTCTCACACTTGATCGTGTCCTTCACCCCCCCAGCCCTCGACTGCTCACAGAAATGCCGCCTCATCGGAGTGAAAGTAAATAATGCTCTCTTCTCTGGGTTTCTTACCCCAGTGATCAGGTCAGCAGCAGCAAAGTGCCCCCAGCACCTGCTGCCAGTGAGTGAAAGGTCTGTCAGGAACCGAGTTAGCACCGCTGCTGATCTGATTTGGGGTGAAGCACCAGCCCTAGCCCCGAGCGGCCGGACCCAGTTTAATGTCACCGCTCCAGCTCAGTCCACTATTACAAGTTTCTCAGCATAGTACAAAACAAGCCCTGCAGAAAGGCAGTGGCAGCAGCAATCTGTCAGCTATTTACTGAGCCTTTCCCTAATTCCCTCCCTCGCTGCTGTCCCTGGCATCTGCCCGTGGAATATGGATTTGGGCTCTGCTGTACCCACTTACAGGGCTTCCCTCCTTTTTTATCCTATAGGAAGAGATTTTCTCAGCTCCCAGGCTTCCTTTGCATGCTGAGCACCCTCTGATCTCTAAAAGAAATACTGAGATCAAGCTGTGGGGAGGGGGAAATCACTAAACCATGTTTATTTCTGTTTCTGTGGACAAAAAGCTGCTTTTCTGAGCTGGCTTTGCAGACTTGGATGTGCAGTCTGGCTCACCTGAGCACCTCGTTGCTTACCACTTCTATGGCAGGATCAGGAAGCACATCCTCAAAATGGACATTTCATGGTGATTCAATTGAAGTTAGGAGCTGAACATGTTGTTTTTATGTGGAATATGCAGAGTCCTAAATAACCAAAAGGGAGATCGGGCTGATCTGAGTAAACATGATTTTTCAGCCCTTACCTAAGACAGCTGTCAAATGGCAAAAGGATCTATTGGCAATATGGCCACTGTTGAGTTAGCTACAATATTCCTCTCTCCCTATAATTTTCCTTTTCACCTGCCAAACCTACCCATTTATATGCTTATATCCTGTTATTATAGAAAATCCAGATGACAAATTGTATGTCTGCAGCCCTCTTTGTTCCCATTCTCCAGCCCAGTGAACATTCCTGGTGTACATCAGTTTTATGTGAATGTAGGATGTTTGGGGTTTGTGAAAAATGTTGCTCTGCATGATTCATTTTACTGCAGCTAATGCCAGGGAAAAAAAAAAAAATACACACAACACCTCTATTGAAAATAATGGCCTGCTTCTTGGACTTTGCACATATATTTCTTTTTTCTGCTTGTTCTTTTGTTTAAGCCACTATCCAGGTGGAATAATCAGGTCTCTGCAAGCAGGAACCCATCAGCTGTGCCATTATAGATCACGGTTCCCAAGCATCAGTCACTCACATCAGCGCAGGCTCTGCTTTATTTTCGGGTTTCCAAAGCTGTGCCCGTCCAGGGGCTGCTGTGGAGGGGAGAGGGGGCACAGGGTGGGCTCTGAGGAGGAGACAGAGCAGAGATGGTCTGCTCCCAGTGCCAAGGGAGATGCTGACGCCCTCAGCCTGAGCTCAAGCTCAGGAGGAGCTGTAAAAAGCAGAGATGAAACCTTGGTTCCACTCGCATTGGGCGTAAAACTCTCATTGACTCCAGCGGGGCCAGGATTTTATTCCTGACATGAATTTTCTCTGTCAGACAATTTAAAGATGCTTTTATGAGGAAAGGAATCTCACCATCTAAAATAGCATGTTTGCAATTCTGGAAATGTCTGACATATGTTTTAAGAGTGTGTCATATTTCTTACCAGGAGACTTTACGATCCCGTAGCTTTGTTGGGAGATCACAGGGGCTGTGATAAAGCAGCTGAGATATTCCATGATGCTGCTGGAGGTCATTTTAAAGTTACAACTTTTTCTTTTTTAACCAACTTCCTAAACCTCACTGGGGTGTTAAAGTACAAAAAAAAAAAAAAAAAAAAAAAAAAATTAAAAATAAAAATAAAATAAAATAAAATAAAAAATTGTTGGTGTTTTACTTTGGGTGTCTTTCAGTCAGATTTGGTGCTGAGAGAAGCAATACTTGGCATTTTGATTTTCATAGAATTCCAGAAATGTTTGGGTTGGGAAGGGAATTAAAGATCTTGTTCTACCCCTGCTATGGCAGGGACACCTCCCACTGTCCCAGGCTGCTCCAAACCCTGTCCAGCCTGGCCTTGGGCACTGCCAGGGATCCAGGGGCAGCCACAGCTGCTCTGGGAATCTGTGCCAGGAGCTCGCCACTCTCACAGGGAACAATTCCTCCCCAATATCCCATCTAAACCTACTTTCATTCCATTTGAAGCCATTTTCCCTTGTCCTGTCACTACAGTGCCTGATGATTTTTGCTAATTTCTTTATTTTACTTTATTGTTTCAACAACACACCAAAGACCTGATCCAGAATCCTTTCAAAGCAAGACGTGCATTTCCCTTTGCTTTCAGAGGAGCCTGAATCGTTAACATGAAGGAAAAAAACGCCTTTTTATTTTTGTTTGCAAGTACCACAAATATCCGCGTGCTTCCACGCCTTTGTCTATAATTGAAAAGAACCCACTTTACATCAGCTTTGTTTCTTCACTGAAGTTCCCCTGGAGTGTTCCAAGTGTGCAGTTATCAGAGGAATCCCATGCAGGATTTTGTGGTGCCTATCTCGTGTCACTGCTCTCAGTGAGTTTAGCACAAAATATAACCCTATTAAAATTACAATGCATTTATCACCTCGCTCCGTTCAAAGAACTCACGAGCTGCAAAGAATTTAATTAAAACATGATGATTTAATAGGCAGGCTACATCTATTGTTTACTCAGGAGGTTGAGATTCTGTTTAAAATTAGGTCCCAAATTTAATTTAGGCTTCCACCAACCTTGTCACAGAAATGAGACTCCTGGAGAATGAAGTGAGTTGCAGACAGTGAGAGTGTTACACAGAATAGTTTGGAAACTTGAAGATGATGGGGTCTGTATTTCTTTCCTATGAGGATCATGAGGCAAAAAAGGAGACACTGAGGAACAAAGTGCTTTTTTTATAGGATCATGGAATGATTTGTGTGGGAAGGGACCTTAAATCTCCTTTCATTCCACCCCTCTGCCACTTCCCACTATCCCAGGTTGCTCCAAGCCCCATCCAACCCATCCCTCTTGCACCCAAGATAGCCACAAAGATATTTTCTCACCTGCTCATCATCCCCACTGAGGTTGGGATAAGCCACATTTCCCTAATCTCATTTATCCATCATGCAAAGCAGGCAGGACTGGGCAGCCAGGCCTGCAGGAGCTTGGGTTTGGGGGCAGCACGTTTCTCACTCCTCTCTCCAAGGCAAATCCATCTTGATCCAGATGGATCTTGGTGTGACTCAAGCAAGATCTTGTACAAGACTTCTATAAGGAGAAAAAAACCCAGTACAAATCCTGCCACAGAATGCATGATTTAATGTATATATAAGAAAAGGCACCGTGCCAGATTCTCAGTTTCTGTCACAGTTTTAATGAAAAGTGATTTCAGCATTTGAAAAACCTCAAAAGCTGTCCCAGCTAAATGCCACGTTTCTATATATTCTGAGCTATACATCTGAATTTGAGTAGGATGCTCCTTACATCAATTGATAAAAGACAGCATTTAATAACTCCTTACTACAAAATTAATTCTTATTTATTATAGCCATAGCTACGTAACGAAACATCTGAGGGAAATTTCCTGTGCCTAGCAAAATGATCCATGGGAAAAAAGACCTTCATTCAGTTTCTTTGCACAAACCTGTCATGTACTCCCTGCTAATGCACTGCAATCTTAATTTGGTGGATCCAGCAATCTGCTTGGCTAGTCAGGACATGTGTTTTCTCATCAGAGAGCCCGGCTTTAACAGCCATACCTTGACTCTGAGCAGAAAATTGAAGCTGCAATGCCTGCTGTGTTTTGCATATCAGTAACCCAGATTATTCCAATTCCCAGCTCTGCAGCCACCGGTGCCCATCTGGCTTTGGGAAGTGGAGGATTCTGCTCTGGGCCTGGAGCAGGAGGGCTCTGGTGTGGCACAGCTGGGCTCTGCCAGCCCCACGTGTCTGGGGATGCTCCTGGGGGCTGTGCAGAGCCCTTGGCTGGTGGTGTGGAGGTGACCCAGCAGCCACACCTCCAGCCTGTGCCACCTTTGGGGCTATCTTTGGGGTAAAAGACTATTTTTTCATGTTGAAGAAGCACCACTGCCATGTTTTACCCATGAGCTTGGCTGGTGACCCCACAGCCACCAAGCAGCAGGTGCTGAGCACCACATCCTTCCCAGGTACTTTCCACACACACAGGCTCAGATCCCAAATCTCCTGTCACCAGTGGGTTTTAGCACCGTCTTTAGGGTTTAATTGTGATTTTAGCAGAGCTTGGCCAGGTCCTGCTGCCTCAGCCTTGCTGGGCCCTGCTCTGCTGAGAACTGCAGCCTGTTCCTGCTGAGCAGAGCCATAAATTATTGACGTTGCCTTCATATAGCAACTTATTGACTACAGCATTGTAAAGTACCCTATTAATGTTTTAAGCATTTCACTTTATTTTAATACAAGTAAATTATTTAGGAAATGTTAAAATGCTTTATGCTTTGACTAATGAGAGTGAAAAGTGTACACAGCATCTTATTTTAATTGGATGTTTACCCTGTCCTGTAGAAATCAGGCATTTATTATTTCATCCTTAATTAGCTGTGCGTGCAATCCCTGATGGATACGTGTTCATTTTTTTTCCACATGATCGAGCAATTAAGAGACATAAATGTGTAGATTATTTTTATTGGGAAATATGGGAAATAATTCTGGCTTTCATTTTCCTTGGTTGCCCTTTAAAGAACCGGTTACTCCACACAGGGATGTGTTGGTTGACGAAATTAATGCAGAGGAGTACATGAAATTTGGGATAATGTAAATTGATTCGAGAGGTGCAAAACCCAGCCAGCCTGAAATGAGGGATGTCTTTGAGCCTCTGTTTTATCTTTGTTAGCACAGCAATGGTCTGCAAGATCATTTCTGTCATGTCATAGTGCATTAGAGTCATTTTTAGGAATATTGGAGGGTGTTTTTCTAAACTGGTATTTCTAAATTCTCCTGATTGCCTTTTGGATGAGGACATGGGGTATCCACTTTTGCTCTAAACAATGTCCTTGCATGACAAACAGGACATACAGAGATGGGCTAAAGGGCCTAGCAGCAAACTCAATTTTGTTTTATCCTGCACCTCACCACTGGAGGTTTTCTTTAGAGAAATCAGTCTTAAACTTATGAAAAATCAGCAGAATCACTAAAAAAATTTACCCCCTGCCCTATTCTGCAGACTGGGCAGCCCCTGGACTGAGGCAAAACTCACTTTTAGCTCGATTTTGTTATTTCTCATCCCCCTGTTTCTATTTTGTGTCACAGCTCTGAAAAGTCCTGATTAACAGAGATTTAAGCTGATGCCTGCTCCAGAACCAGGACAATTTGGGAGTCAGGAGCAGCTGAGTGCTGGGAGGGTTGGAGGGGAGGCCTTTGACAGACAAGCTCTGTAATGTGCTGTAATGTTGGGCCAGAGCAGAGGAGCCCTGGCTGATGGCTCCAGGAAAGGCAGAGCTATAAAAGAGCAGATTCCTCCTTATGTATATTTGATCAGCCAGCTGCTGTGGCTCAGCCACAACACAATGGTCATGATTTCTTCTAAAATAAAGCACTTCAGCCTCCAGTTTGAGCAGAGGCAGATCAGAAAGAGCACGTTGCCAGCCGAGGAGGAGGCAGGGACAGGAAGGGAAATGTGCAGATGTGATGGGAAGGTGTCAGTGAGGCAGAGCTGCTGGGAAGCACAAACAGATTGTGAGGATGAGGAGGGCAGAAAACTTCCTCAGCAAACCAAGGATGGTCCATGTCATGAGGATGGAGTTGCTGAGGGTTTTCTATTTGAATAGAATTTAAATAGATTTCCAGGCTGGTTTGGGCTGCAAAGGACCTTAAAGCTCATCCCATCCCTGCCATGGGATGGCTTCCACTGTCCCAGGCTGCTCCAGCCTGGCCTTGGGCACTGCCAGGGCTCCAGGGGCAGCCACAGCTGCTCTGGGCACCTGTGCCAGACCCTCCCCACCCTCACAGGGAACAATTCCTTCCAATATCCCATCCAAACCTACTCTTTTCCAGTGGGAAGCCATTCCCTGTGTCCTTCCATGCCTTGTCCCCAATCCCTCTCCAGCTCTCCTGGATCCCTTTCAGGCCCTGCCAGGGGCTCTGAGCTCTCCCTGGAGCTTCTCCTCTCCAGGAGAACATTCTCAACTCTCCCATGCTGGCTGCAGAGCGGAGGGGCCCCTGTCTGAACACCAAAACCAGCAGGGATAAAGCAAAGTGCTGATTTTCCAGCCATTAAGACATTCAGGCCAAGGCAGTAACAGGAATTCCACAATGCTGCAGAAATTAAAACAAATTACTTTTTCCCAGCCTCCAACATCACAGCAATCTTCTTCACACCCTCCTTTTCCAAAGTTATCACACAGGCTCCATCAAACAATGGTCAGACAGACCCCATCACCAATTCCCTTCCAGGCTCCTGATCTTTTGGAGTTGCCTTTGTGTTGCAGAATTGAGGCTTGGGAGTGATTACTGATTCACCTTCTACTTGTGTGCAAATTGTAAATGCAGCACTTCTTGTCTGTACCCAATTCTGTCCCCGTGGTAGCTGAGTTTTAGAAGTTGCCCAGATATTTCCGAATATTCTGCTTTTTCTTTTCCCTGGAAAAACACTTTTCTTCTTATGAGTAGTTATGAAATATGCTATTAGCCCAGATAGCATTGTTGGCAATAAGGCCTCCTGCTGAGCTTCCAGCACGAGTTTCATGGCTAGAAATGCATCCCTGTGATAAAGACTAAAATAAAAAGCTACATGGAATGTTTAGCTGGGAAAGAGAGCACAGACATTTCAGTGTTAGCGACCTGTTTATTCCAGAGGTAAAGCTGGAAAAACCCTGCACTAAACACTGGTGCTGTGGGATAAACCTGGCTGCTCACTTCATGCTTTTCAGCAGGAGAAAAGGGAGATTTCTTGAGAAGAGGTTGAAGAAAGAATGTTTTCAATTAAATATTAGATTGAAAGAGGGGAGATTTAGGTTGGCTTCCCACTGGAAAAGAATAGGTTTGGATGGGATAATGGGCAGGAATTGTTCCTTGTGAGGGTGAGGAGGGGCTGGGATGGAATTCCCAGAGCAGCTGGGGCTGTCCCTGGATCCCTGGCAGTGCCCAAGGCCAGGCTGGATGGGGCTGGGAGCTCCTGGGACAGGGAAAGGTGTCCCTGCCCATGGGATAATCTTTAGGATCCAACCCACACCAGTCTGAGATTCTGTTTCTGCTTATTTCATCTGCATTTCAGGACTTTTGATCCCTCTTGTGCCTCTGGATTCATTACTTCCCTGCCTCTGCACGTTCCATGGGTAAATTAGCCAGAAAATGCATTAATTGTGCATGAACCCATCCTGTGGCCCTCTCTCACCCCACTGTTTTCCTGTTGTGCAAGAGGCAGGGAGACATCCAGCTTTCAGTATCATCCCTAACTCATTTTTACACCCTTGTAAAGCTGCTGCAGGATAAAGAATCTCAGTTCTCTTCTCCTGTATTGGCCCTTGGCAGGCAGCTCCTCCAAGCAGAATTCCATACTACAGATATCATGGAAAAGGTGCCAGGAGGAAAACTGTTCCCTCTTCATAGCTGGAAATTAAAGTCATGCTCAACTGGGACGAGATCATCTCTCCTGGCTGTTTTGTTGGGGTCTTCCCCACCAGATGTAGGTTTATTATATTATTATATTTTTTATATATGTATATATTTATATATATTTTTATATAATATAATATAACATATTTTAATATATTTTTAATATATATTTGGGGTGACTGGAGTGATATATATATAGAGAGCGAGATAGAGTGATATATATATATATAGATAGATATAGACATAGATATAGATATAGAAATATAAAAATAAATATATATAAACATATAAATATATACATATACATATACATATACATATATATATATATATATGTATGTATGTATGTATGTATGTATATATATATTTTTTTAATATATTATATTATTATTGTCTGAACTCTTTTCCAGCCAGGAGTTCTGTGTGGCCAAAACTTTTCCTGATCTCTCCCAGGGAACTTCTTGTCGAGTTTTCCTGTTTGTTTTCAGAAATATCTAAAAGTGGAGACATAAAGAAAATAACATATTAGCTACTTTTATCACTTAAGCCATTTCAGTCCAAAGTGATGTTTTGGAGATGAAAACACAGCAATAGAGATACAGATGGATAAGGAAGAAAGAATATCCCCCAGCAATTCTTTATGTATTGAGATGTCTACAGGTTTATCATCCCTGCTGGAGATGAAGTGCCCTGAAATAACAAGGGAAAGAGTTCCCCCAAAGAGTCAGGGAATTATGGCTGAGATACTTCATCAAGATCACTGCAACTGCAGCAAATGCAGGTAGAGGGGTCTGAAAAAGCCATTTATTCCACAGATAGGATCACATCATCCCTGTCCTTAGAAATCTCCATTGGTAGGGACATCACAGCTTGAGAATGGAAATGTTGTATTGCTTAATGGGTTTCCCTGCTAAAATATCTTCTTTTTTTTTTTTTTTTTTCTTTTCCTTGTGTTCATCCATCATTTTTCTCCCAGATATTTCTGTGGCAGAGTGAGGAAGAAGTTGTCCTTGAAGTCTGCTAGTGCTTTAAGTCTGTTCTTCCTTATTTACACCACAGCAAGACCAGGTTTCTAGTTAGAAATGTCATTTCAGATTGATAAAATTGGTCAAATCCTCCATTGTGGATTATGTTTTTTCCTGTTTTCTTATAGGGGCTTTTATATATAAACCAAAAAAAAACTATGAAGGGGACATCTACATATATTTATAGCAACATATATACACAAAGGTTTAATTATTTATAATGCTGAAGACACCCAATTCTGTTCATTATAATGTCATTTTCAGGAGCTATTTTTTCCATCAGCCATATGGAGCTGTGAGGGATGGCTGAGCTGGCTGCGTTGTTCACAGTTTACCGTGGAAGGGCTGCAGATTCTGTGTTTTACAGAGAAAAGATCCCTCAGTGGGGAGGGAGGGATGGAGGTGGTGCCCCCCTGAACACCCCTTTGGGCAGGAGACAGAGGGGATCCATGGGTGAGACAGAGGGAAAAACCCCTGGGAAGAGCTCTGTGGGTGCTGGCAGGAGGGAGGAGGTTGGTGCAGATGTGACAGAAGCAGGTTGGGTTTTGCAGAGCCTGGGATGGATTCTGGGGGCTGGTTAGAGGCAGGATTTGTGAAACTGCTGGATGGCAAGGCAGGTATGCAGGGAATCAGCAGGACCTCACTCAGAGCTCTGGATTTTCCCCAGTTGAAGAATTCCTCGCTGCTCTCTGGAAAATAACCAGTTTTCTGTGCCACTCAGCACCCTGAGCATTCACCAGGAATCCCTCAGGAGCTGTTCCCCCTGGAACACCTGATAAATGCCACTGTCATCACCTGGAGTCCCCTCCCTGTGTCCCCCACAAATCACGGTGACACCAGCGAGCCCAGAGCCCTCGCCCTGCTCACCCCAGGGCTCAGCAGCTCGGGGATGAGGGATTTGGGTGATCACATGCAAAGAAAACCCTAATCCAGCATCTCCCAAATTGCTGGGGGTGATGGATGGGTGTTTGTGAGAGCTGCGAGGGAAATGCTGCCTGTTGTGTCCTCTGAGCTGTTTGCTGCTCTCCTTCTTTACTCCTCTCCTTCCTGAGATGGCAAATTGCAGGAAGAGCACAAAAGGGGCTTTCCTCTGGCTTTGGAAAATGGAGCAGCAAGGAATGCTCTCAGGGAATATTTAGGGTGTGGGATTGTGCAGCCTCTCTTTTCCCTCTCAGCTGCCCTGCTCAGGAACACAACACCTGTGCTCATTTTTTGGGATGAAGAAGGGGTTTTTGGCTCTCTTTTCAGACACAGCATTTCACATAAACCTAAAGATTCTGTAACCGTATCATTGTGTAAGATTTCATGGTTAAATCACAGAAATCACAGAATCAACAGAATATCCTGGGTTGGAAGATCAGGATCAGACAAGGATCAGAGTCCAGCTCCTGCACAAACACCCCAACAATCCCACCCTGGGCATCCCTGGCAGCACTGTCCAAACACTCCTGGAGCTCTGGCAGCCTTGGGAATGTCCCCAGCACCCTCTGGGGGAAGAACCTTTCCCAAAAATCCAACTTAAACCTGCCCTGACACAGCTCCAGCTCTTCCCTCTGTCCTGTCCCTGGTCACCACAGAGCAGAAATCAGTGTCAGTCCCTCCTCTTTCCCTGGTGAGAAGCTGTAGCTGCACTGACCCTCCCCTCCAGGCTCCTTTTCTCCAGCTGCACTGACCAAGTGCCCTCAGACCCCACCACAGAGGCTTTTCCCCGGGCAGGAGGTTTTTCCACCTCACAAGGTTTTCCCAGGAAGAAAGACCACAGCCCGCTCACCACTTTGTGTTTTAATGTGAAAAAGGGGCTTCTGGCCTGGACCAGGTGAGATGAGACAAATCCCAGCACCATCCTTACAAACCACAGCTCCTTCCTTCCCCTTCTCCTCACCCTCGGCTCTGGGGGGGTGCTGTGAGTGTCCCCAAATCCCCAGGGTGGGATTCAGCAGGGCCACACCTCACCTTCCCCTCAGAGCAGCCTTTGGGGACCCTAAACTGATTTTAACACCGTCTGTGCATCC
The DNA here is from genome assembly GCF_971803275.1 of Cyanistes caeruleus. Classification (NCBI taxonomy): domain Eukaryota; kingdom Metazoa; phylum Chordata; class Aves; order Passeriformes; family Paridae; genus Cyanistes; species Cyanistes caeruleus. Next base: position 2,277,962 of record NC_141711.1, on the reverse strand, counting down.
TCTTTGAAGGAGGAAATGCCTCAGAGCATGTTTTACACAGAGCCGAGCACAGCCACAGCTCCAGACGAAGGAAATGAGTGCTTTGTTTATGACAGATTTCTGTTTTTATTCCCAAGGTTCAGAAGTAAATTACTACAAAAACGCAGACAGAACCTGCAACGTTTGGCTCGGCATTATTCATCCAGCAATCTGGGAGCTGCAGATCAGTGTGTGAGAGACAGCAGCTAAAATATGGGGCTGCTCCAGCCTCTTCTGCACTGGTGTAAATCAAGAGTAACTCTCAGCAAAACCAATGGAGTGTAAAATTGGTGTGAGTGAGAATCAGTACTATCTCCTGTACCTATACGTCAGGGAAACTATTTGTTTAAAGTGTTTATAGACCCTGCTAGCATAAATAGCTTATTTTCTTACACATTAAAAAGATCAAAGGTAGCCAGAGTAATTTTCTAGCACGAGTAAAACAAACATGTATATTTATTGCCGCATAACTTGCAGGAGTCACAGTCTCGTTGAGTCTGAAGCCAAAAATAGTGATTGATTTTTTCTTTTTTTTTTTTCCCTGGGTTTAATAAAAGGCATCGTGGAGCTCTATGAAAACACACATTCATTTCATTTGATTGGCACCTTCAATTTTGGATGTATATCCTTACTAATGGAATGAATATTGCAATGCACGAATCAATTATATTTGTTCAGTTGTCAGGTTTGTAAAGTGAGAACTGTTTAAATTATATATCATCCAGCTGTCTATACATTAGGTTCTCTTTACAGACAATACTATCATCAATACATTTGTTTTAATGAGGAGTTTATCAGCATCCCCAGCTCATCTCTCACCCACTGCTATTTAGGGAAGCAATGGAGTTTTAGCCTCAAAAAAAACCTATTCCTCACTTCAACACCAGCAGAATACAGCTGATGAAGAAAGGTTTGTTGCTGTAATTAACATCACTTATCCTTACTGAAATCACTGTTTTACAGCCCTTACTATTTATAATATTTTCACAGAGTATTTTGCCCTGGATTTTAGGCAAAATTCTCAAAATACTCAAGTCTTAATGCTGGTTTGTCTCTAAAATTATTTCAGGGTGGACTTAAAGCACCCAAGCAATCATTTTGAGACTAATTCAGCAGAGGAATGTTCCTTTGAGGAATCAGGACTAGGAACAATATTGCAAACTTCTATTTGCTGTAATTTTCCCCTTTCTTGACCTTTCCTACAATTCAGTAATTTGATATCTTTTTAGAAAGAATTATCTGGTGAAGCAAGAATTGGCTGCAAAACTCATTAGACAACATATTTCCTTATAAATGGGGAAAGGATACATCAAGTGGGATTTTATAGGAGTAGTATTCAATATTTTTATTAATTATCTAAATGGTTGAATACAAAACTTCCAAGTTTGTGAATTTGGAAGAACTGGGAATACTTTGAAGGATGAAAGTTGAATTTCAGATTACCTTGATTTCATACTCACTACTACAGGCTTAATTTTCTTAAATTGTATTATGGCATGTACATATTTAATACATTTCCATACTTTTAATTAATTTAATAAATTTTAAATTTTAATACATTCATACATTTTAAAAATTATTTAATACATTTCCACATTTTTTTAACCATTTGTATTATGCAAATAATGACAATGGCAAAAACATTATGAATCAGTCCAAGAAATTTTCTCAAGAAGCTGGGTAAGTTCTCAATTTTGTAATTAGAGTTATTTCAGATTTGCAGAGGATTTAAAGAACTGAATCTGGTAGAAAAAATATTGAATTTTTGTTTTGTTTGACCAGTAAGTTTGGAAAAAGTTTGAAAACTCTGCTGGAAGTTGGGACTAGATGGTCTTTAAGGTCCTTTCCACCTTTATCACGTAACACTTCTAATTTACAGCTCACAGAGCACTTTCTGCTCCCAAAAGATCAGGAAAAAAAGGAAATTAATATTCTCTTAGTGCTCTGGCTGGAGCTGTGTCCACTTTTCCAGTCCCTGTCAGCATCCCTCTGTCCCTCTTCATCCATCCTGAACGTTCAGTCCAGGTTCTGACAGTGGGGCTGGGGCTGAAATAGGATAATTCCTAAATTCCCTGCTTCCCTAGAGGCTGACCAGCCTCGAGTTCCCAGCAGAAAGGTGGGATATTTCCATGGGATATTTCTGTGGGATATTTTAATAGGATATTTCCAGGGGATATTTCCATGAGATATTTCTGTGGGATATTTCCATGGGATATTTCCATGGGATATTTCCATGGGATATTTCAATGGGATATTTCCATGGGATATTTCCATGGGATATTTCAGTGGAATATTTCCATGGGATATTTCAGTGGAATATTTCAATGGGATATTTCAATGGAATATTTCCATAGGATATTTCCATGGGATATTTCTGTGGGATATTTCAGTAGAATATTTCTGTGGGATATTTCCATGGGATATTTCTGTGGGATATTTCAATGGGATATTTCCATGAGATGTTTCCATGGGATATTTCCATGGGATATTTCCATGAGATGTTTCCATGGGATATTTCAGTGGAATATTTCCATAGGATATTTCCATGGGATATTTCCATGGGAGTGCTTTCTCCTGTCAGCTGGAGACCCTGGCCGTGCATTTTCCCAGGTTTTGTTCTGGTCTCTGGCACAGAGAGGACAGGACACAGGGGACATCGGCCTCTTGGCAATTCCTGTGCTCTGAGCCAGATCCAGAGCTGCTTTTCCAGCTGGGAAACGACTGCACTGTGAGTTCAGGGATGTCCTGGCAGGATCCAGACCCGCTCACAGGGAAGGGGACAGGATGGGGACAGGATGGGGACAGGATGGGGACAGGATGGGGACCGAGCCCTGCCTGCCTGGCGCTCTCTGGGTTCATTCAGCCCCTGATAAAGCCAGCATCAGGTGGGACCTGAGCTCTCATTCCCTGGCCATCAGCTGTTTTCCAGGGAGTTCAGGGCAGCAGTGGCCGTGCTGCTGAGCCACCAGGCGCTCGTTTTAACTCTGCTGGAAGTCTGAGGAAATATTCTTTTCTGAGGCAGGGCTGGTGTCTGAACTCAGCCTGCTCCGTGGCCAGGAATGTTAATTCACACACGTGAGGGACTTCTGTGACTGATTCAAAGCCTTTCCTAAAGCTGCAGGTGCCCAAGAGAACTGAAGTGATGTTTGTGGAGGAGAAAATATGCAGGAATTATGCTGGAAATGCCTTTTTTTTTGTAACACTGACACTTTTTCACATTGGGAACTCACAAATGGAAGAGGAACGTTCATCTGTCTTGAGGCTGGGGTTTTTTTTTCACTCATGTGATGTTCTTGACAGTATTCTCAGGGTACTAATTTGTTACTTTTAATGATAATTCTCTGTCCACATGAGAACAGGCATAGATCACAGCCAGACACACACATACACTGCACTTGCCTGCATCAAATATTTATGCATCATTATTGGCATTAGGGATATCTGAAACCCAAATTTGTAGGAGGCAATTTTGTAGAAAATGAAATTATGGAATATTTATTCACCCAGTAAGCTGCCCTGAGTCTGTGTCTCCTGCAGAATTAGGGAGTTGTTTATTTATGAGCTGCTCTCCTGCTCTCTCCCTCAAAGAGAACCCAGGTTGAACAGGATGTTTGTTTACAAATTGGCCAGAGAGAGCATTGTTCTCGGCTTGATTTGCAATGACTAATGAGCAACATAATTTTTAATCATAGCTTTTTCAGCCTGCCACGCTGACAGGCACGTCCTGCCTGCGCTCCTCTCTCCGTGGCACAGCACGGCCAGGCTGGGGATGCTAACGAGGGAACAAAAAAAGCGCTGGGAGAAAGATCAGCGTGCCAGGAGAGAAAAAAAAAAGACTTTTGCAGTGTGTGCGATGTGGGAGCGTTTTCCACGTCAGGGTTTTCAGGGATGTGTTTGTAGCTCGGGTCGGGCTGGGGAGGAAATCAGTTTGTCTGCGCTAATGAATCAGAGCCTGGCAGTCAGCAGGGGTAAATAGAGCATGAGATCTCGGCATCGGGACTTCTGCAGGACGGCTCCGGAGACACCTCTGCCTCCACAGCGGCCCAGCCTGGAAGCAAATTGACGTTGACAAAGCTTTTAAGATTCCTCTCGCTGCGGCCTGGTAGCTCGACACGACAGATGCTCATTCGTTCTGCCAGGGAGCCCGGCCGCGACCCTTCCCCTGCACCCCGGGGGATGTCAGCAGCTCCCCTGCCCCAGGTGACACGGATATTCACAGCATTCCCACCCCTGACCCCTTCCCCTGCATCCCAAGGGATGCCAGCAGCTCCCGTGTCCCGGGTGACACCGATATTCACAGCATTCCCACCCCTGACCCTTCCCCTGCACCCCGGGGGATGCCAGCAGCTCCCCTGCCCAGGGTGACACGGATCTTCACAGCATTCCCACTCCTGACCCCTTCCCCTGCATCCCAAGGGATGCCAGCAGCTCCCGTGTCCCGGGTGACACCGATCTTCACAGCATTCCCACCCCTGACCCTTCCCCTGCACCCCGGGGGATGTCAGGAATTCCCCTGCCCGGGGTGACACCGATATTCACAGCATTCCCATTCCTGACCATTCCCCTGCACCCCGGGGGATGCCAGCAGCTCCCCTGCCCAGGGTGACACGGATATTCACAGCATTCCCACCCCTGACCCCTTCCCCTGCATCCCAAGGGATGCCAGCAGCTCCCCTGCCCGGGGTACCATTCCCGATTTATCCACCTCAAGGAAACTCCCGTTTCCCTCCCCGGAATTCGGAAACTTCCCAAGTCCAAAAATGGGTTTTCGAAGGTGGGGAATGGGAGGGGACAGGGGCAGAGCGAGGGTGTCAAAAGGCGTCCCCAGCAGGGCGGGTGCCACTTTGGGCAGCGCTCTGTCCCCTGCCTGTGTTTGTGTGTGTGTGTCCCCTGTGTCACCCGTGTCCCTCCTGTCCCCCGTGTCCCTCCTGTCCCCCGTGTCCCCTGTGTCCCCCGTGTCCCTCCTGTCCCTCCTGTCCCCCGTGTCCCCTGGCTGTGTTTGTGTCCCCCGTGTCCCTCCTGTCCCCCGTGTCCCCTGTCCCCCGTGTCCCCTGTGTCCCCCGTGTCCCTCCTGTCCCTCCTGTCCCCCGTGTCCCCTGGCTGTGTGTGTGTCCCCCGTGTCCCTCCTGTCCCCCGTGTCCCCTGTCCCCCGTGTCCCCTGTGTCCCCCGTGTCCCTCCTGTCCCCCGCGTCCCCTGTGTCCTTCCTGTCCCCCGTGTTCCCTGTGTCCCCCGTGTCCCCCGTGTCCCCTGGCTGTGTGTGTGTCCCCTGTGTCCCCCGTGTCCCCTGTGTCCCCTGTCCCCCGTGTCCCCTGTCCCCCGTGTCCCCTGTGTCCCCTGTGTCCCCTGGCTCTGTGTGTGTCCCCTGTGTCCCTCCTGTCCCCTGTGTCCCTCCTGTCCCCCGTGTCCCCCGTGTCCCTCCTGTCCCCCGTGTCCCCTGCCCGGCCCTGCAGACCCACAGATCCCCTCTGCTGCCCTCCAAAGCGTTATTAATATTAATATTAGCCCTAATAGCGATATCCAGGTGGATTCTCGCCATTATTGCAGGATGAGCCCACGTTTGTGTGATGGCTGAGGTGGTTTCTCTAACACGCAGATAACAAAGCCCTTCCAAACGAGCTGTTTTGGCTTGAAAGTGCTTTTTATCCACTTTTCCCTAGTAACAAAGAGCCTCTTTAAAGTGGAGATGACTCTGATAGCACCGGAGATATTAACACATGTTGTTGCCGCAACCCCTCTAACACTTGCAGGAATTTAATTTTCATTAATTACTTTGTAGCGAGAAGGGAGGGAGTGAGAAACGGATCACCTGCTTTTCTGGGGAGGAAAAACAAAGTTCGAGACTTCTCGAAAGACTTAGCGAAAGGGAAAACAAGACTGCTACATTTTCTGCTTCTGACTTAAGGCTGGAAGATGCTTTGCATCACATTATCAGCTCATTTTTGCATTTGAATCTCCATAAATCCCAGCGGCATGTGCCAAGCACTGCCAGGAATGCTGCTGCCACTTCTCTGACCATGGATTACAGGAAAGACTCCCTGTGATGGCAGCAAACCAGGAATAAGGAATAATGACACGGGATTTAGCCAGGAGCCCTCCTAAAACAGAATTAAAGGTGTTTCAGCTAAAAACGTGGAGTTTAAAGGGACTGGGCGTCCTGGTTTTGGAAGTGCTTGGGCAGCTTTAATGCAGGAGGACTGTGATGGTTTTTGACACGTGTTAATGGTGTGTGTCACCTTCTTTATCTTCTCATAAGGACACGGCTAATTTCTGATGGCATGTGTCACATTGCATATGTTGGTGAAATATAGGTCACAAGCTAAAAATATGCACAATATTAACAAAATCTCGACGATAACAATTGCATAAATGTCCCTTATCGCAGCAGCCACGGCTGATCAGCAATCTGACTCTGGGAAAATGCTTTTTCAAGCCCTGTCTCAGAAGATGGTGGTGAAAAGCGAGGCTTTGGCAGAGCTGCTGCCGAGGAGAAGGAGGGATTCTGTCTCTCTGGAGATATTCCTAGAGGTGGTGCCTCCTCCCGTGGCAGAAAGCTGAGAAATGCTGATCTGTTCATGTGGCAGTCGCTGATTTATGTGGTTTGGCAAAGGCTGGGAGCAGCTCCTGGGGGGGAAGGTGATGGGACAATGCTGTTTGAGGCTATCCTTGGGAAAAGGCTGCTGGGCATTATCCTGCCCTCCTGCCACCCCGAGGGCTCTCTGACACCTTCTTCTCCTCCAGGGAGGAGCCCCAGTGGTAAGGACCCACTCCCCAGGCCCTACACTTCTGTGAGACAGAGCCAGAGCTGCTTGAGAGGCACCAGGTCACTGTCCCTGGCCTTGTTGTCCCTTTACCAATTAATTTTTGCTTTCCTGACACTGGCCAAATACCTTCATGTGAATCTTAAAACAGTGTCCAGTCCAGATTCTTCCAACATTCCAATCTCATGCTTTGCCTCAACAGCCTAATCTGACAGCACATCTTGATTTTGAGGGGCTTTCCTCTGAAAAAAAAAATTGACAGAAGCAATAAATGAACCTTAAATAGTCACCAGACAGAAGTAAATTAAGTTATGGGCACATATCTTTTAATAAGACATTATCTTATATTCTCATTAGAGAAAGTTCATGTTTACTTTTCTTTTGCCAGCTAGAAAACAAGGCTGTGATGCTTTTCTAGCATTTGAATAGTCCACAATTGCTTTTATTGTAATCAAATAAAACTTTTCCAGCAGCTGCCAGGTCAGGCTGTGGGACTGGTGTGAGCTGAGAGATGCTGGCAGTGTGTGGGGGCTGGAAATGGGAGCACAGCTCGCTTTTCCTGGCTAAGGAGAATTAGAAACCCTAATGGACTCACGAGTGTTACCGAGAAATGAATATGAAAAATAGATAAAGTCAGCTCTAAAAGCCAGGTGATTGAGATCTAGAGATGGAGAGAGACAGAATACGTGAATGTCCAGTGCAGCCAAGCTTTGAGTGAAGGAAACATGAGAAGAGATTGGATGGAAAACCATTTCATCCCAGTCAGAGCCCATCTAATCCCACTTTAATTTGATGGTCAACAACTGGAAATGAAATGGGGGCCTTGCAAACAGCTGAGCTTTCTAAGGGCTTCTACAATTTCACCTTGATTCCATCAGAAATGAGGCATCAGGGAAGAAAAGAAAGTTCATCTCAGCCAAGTCACTTCCTGAACTTGTTTATTTTACTCCAAAATAATTTTTAAGTCCTAAATCCCTTAAATCACAGCTCTCCTCGTGTCTGACCTGCTTCTGCCTGTGCCTGCACCACCTCAGCTCTGGCCAGCACCTCCTGCTTTGCTCCTGCTGATAATTTTTCTGGGTATTCCAGGGATGAGGCTTTGCTCTCCCACCCACCAGCTCCACCAGAGATGCTCCAGCATTGCCCCTCTGCCAGCTCCTCCTGTGGAAAAAGCCCATTTTTCCACGAGAGTTTTCCAGCCTTTGAGAGGGGAATTTGCTGTCCAAGGATTGCTGCACCAAAGGCAATTAGAATCTGCTGCATTTGCATGAAATAGGCTCCAGAATCCTACCTAAAATGAAGATGTCACTAAGAACAGCCCTGGAGGATGCTGAGCCCCAGGAAGCATGACAATAGATAATTTCAAATCCAGCCAAGCTTGAAGGAGGGGTGTTCTCCACCTCCCCTGAAGTTCAGGAAAAAGAGCTGTAAAATCACCTCTCCTGAACAAACCACCCTCACTTCACTCTGTCCTAGCCTTAGTTTTACACCACTTAGGAGAGAACATTTTGTTCAGCTTGGGAGACAACAATTATTAACCAGACAATAAAAAATATCTGCACTGTGGACAAAAAAGTGTCCTTTTCAGTGTTGTTTCTGCAGGAATATTGTCCCAGTGCCACCATGGGAAGAAAAACAATAAATCACTGCTGAGAAATCAGAGTCACATCCTCCAAATTATTTCATTGATACCATGGAATTCTGTTTTAGCTGAAGGAATTGATTTTTCCCCTCAAAGGCCAGGTGATTTGAAGAGGAAAGTACTGAAGACACTGGGTTGAAGTATTTCCTTGGCTTTGGTAAGGTTTGGATGAGTGACATGGAGGATGTTTTTGTTTCTACTACATGAAGTTATCCATGATCAATTCAAAGATCAAGAATTCAGGAGTTTGTTTCCTGTCCCTCCACAATACTTTGGGCATGATTGACACGTGTTTTGCACCAATCCCACAAATCATTTTTTGCCTGTAAAGCAGAATGAGGGGAAGGAGATTTCCTGGGTGGATGCTGCTGTGGGGTTTATTTGTGCAAGGAGAAAGTGCTAAAACCTGCATGGGGTGGTTGGGATGATAAAAGAGGAGCGCAGGCCATGGCAGGGAGGTGTCAAACCCAGGCAGGAAAAGCAGGGGCTGGGCTGTGCCTGGCTGGTGTCCCCTTGTGACACACCTGGGACATCACTGCTGTCCTGCCTCGCTCCTTCTACACCCGTGGATGAGGCTGAAGGACACCCCAGGACAGCCCTGCTCGTGTTCTGGAGCTGCTGTGCAGGTTTTATGTCAGATAAGCTCTGCCTTATATCAATAATGTTGAGACAGAGAGCATTGCCTTAAGGGGGAAAAAAAAAAAACCAACCAACCTCACAACAGAAAATAAGAGAAAAAAATATGATGCAGACTGTAAAAAGCCTGAGAAACCTGAGGTTTATTTTACTGTGGAGCCATCAACACAAACAAAAGAAACAAATTATTTGTAAAGTTCAGATATTGAACTCAGGAATTAAATCAAAACTGCTTTCCCTGCTGTTCTTTTCAATATTCACTTCATGTTTGATTTGGAAGTTAGATTCATCTCCACTCTAAGATGTGCTCCACTTTTATCTTAAGTATTGCCATTTCCAAAGGAACAAAGACTTTTCTTATCAGCATCTTCCGGCTGGACTTCCTAATGCATTTGATTTCCAGCTATTAACCTGGGAGCTCTGGATTCGCAATCACTTTGTGGTTTCCCAGACCCTACAGGTTTAGAGAAGTGGATGGACATTCTTATAAAGATTATGGTTTTGTTTTGTACTCAGCAGTGTTTGCCAATATCCTCCTGGCTGGTGGCTGGAGCCCACCAGGAGATCAGAGCATCTTCTTGTTCTGCTTTCACCTCTGTCTGTGCTCAGTCAACCCCTCAAAATGCAGAGTTTTGGTTATTTTAAAGCAGAAATGTCACTCTCTTGTCCTCAGGACAGAGGATAGTCACAAGGAGTTATTAAAACATTCTGGTGAATGTAAAATCATAAAATCATTAAGGTTGGAAAAGAGCTGTAAGATCATGGAGTCCAAGCATTAACCCTTATAATTGCAAATAATTGCCAGAACTCACTGCAATCCTTCTAGAAACTGGATTTAAAAATAAACTCTCCTTGAAGGCTCTACTGTCATGTAGAATTCCACTGCTGGAATTCATGGTGAGGGTGGGAGTGGGGTCAGATCCCAACCAAACGCCCTGAGGAAGGAAATTGGGTTGTAAGAAGAGCTGGATTTGGGGACCATAAATCCTGGAGCCAGCCCCAGCTCCCCCTGCTCCCCACAACATCCCCTCGCTGCTTCTGCAAACTTTGGTTAACACTGGAATATTTCAAGCCCAAGGTGGTAAAGGCTGCTTTTCTATCACTGGCTAATTCACGTCTCTTTTCAAACCATTTGCAAAGTTTATTATGAATTATTATTATTTCAAATCACGTTGCAGCGCTTTCTTTGAACTGGTAAATCAGCAGTTTAACAGAAGGATTGATTTTTTCAACCCCTCAACTCAAATATCCGTGGACTAAAGAAACTTTCTGTCATAAAAGGTTATTTATCCATTAACACACAGACCAAACACGTTTGTGCTTTGAGGGAATCTCTGTTTTTTGGTACATGGGTTTCAATTAAATTATTGATTGCTTCCCCCCAAAATATCTTTTAAATCCTTTAGTAAACTTTGGAATCCTGGCAAATAATTTGGTAAAATTTAGAATCTTAAAGGTGAGCAACCATTACCCCCAGCCTCACTTTGGAGTGCTTCCCTTGAAACTGGCACAATTCCAATCAGCTTATTAGTTTTATGGATTTGAATTCTCCAGGTACAATATCAGAAATAACACAAAGTTTCACACCTAGCAGCATTTCTGCTTAGATATAGTCAATCAAATCATCATTTGCATTTAAAACTGGTATAAAATTCCACATTTTCTTCTTCCAAATCCCTGCCACTGTGCATTAGTGCCTTTTATGCATAACTTGCATGAACTCCCCGTGCACAATCATGTGAAGATTATGTTTAAATCAATGAGGAAAATATGTGAAACATCTGGAAAAGTTCACATTCCCACAAAAATCCTTAATCTGCACAGCCCATTATGTTGAAACCACGGGAAAAGCAAATTACCTCTCCAGCAATAAAGTCTGTACAGTTCTAAAATCTTATCAAAAGAAAAAGTCCATTTTCTTATCTACAGAAATTCTGTTGGCAGCCCATATTTACCATAATTTGCTGTTATTACCATTTGCAACAGAAAAATAAAGAATATTCTAGGTTCATTACATTGTGTCTAATTTTCTGTTGCTAAATACGGGCTGGCCCACAATGAATGCTGGACTGTGGAAGGTGGGATGAAGAAAAGGGAATTCTTTCAGCACATCTGATTTCTGCTGCTCCTGGCACCAGGTGAGGGACCCTGGGTGGCTGCACACGCCTTGAACTAAGGTCTATAGCCCAAAGTGGAAAAATAAACTTCCCTTTGTCCATTCCTCTGACACCTCCTGGGTTTCTCTCTCCTGCTCTTGTGGCTGTGGGATTTGGGGCTTTGTGACTCTTGGGAAAAACTTCCTCATGGAAAGAGGCACTGGCACAGCTGCCCAGGGATCCCCATCCCTGGAAGTGTCCAAAGGGCTGTGGATCTGGGATATGGGTTAGGGGGGGACATTAAAGGCTGGACTCACTCTCAGAGTTGTTTTCTTGATGGTTTTGTGGTTCTGTAATGCTTTAGGAGCAGCTCAGCAGGTCCAGCTCTGAAAACTCTCAGAGGCTTTCTCCCCTTTCTGCACTCACAGATTTGGGGCAAAACCCCCTGTTTTGCTTCACTGATGGGAATTAATGTCCCATTAGTCCCCCACGTGATTCAGTCCTTTACTAATTATTGCTTTCCTTTCCCAGGGGGAGTGGCAGATGAAGAATTCCCCGTGCTGGGAGCTGTGCAAGAAGCACCCAGCTACAGGAAACTGCATCTTTGACCAAAAATCTTCTCTCTAGACACAAACCCCCAGCCCAGAGGCAGATCCTGACTGGAAGCACAGGGAAGGGTACAGTGAACTGATCAGCACAGGGGATTTCTGATCTGGAGCCTGCTGCCCTCTGTTTTTCCAGAGTGTAACCCACAAACCAAACTGGAGACCCTCAGCAGCTCTAAATAAAGCACCCAAACACACAGCAAAACACTCAGTAAATCCTGCCTTCCCCAGGGGTTCTGAGAGAGCATTTCTCCCTCTGTTTGGTGCCTTTCCCTTTTATTTTTATCCTAGATGTTTGTTTTTTTCCCAGGTGTGTGGTTCCTCACTGCAATTCCATTCACACACAAAATCCCTTTCCTGACAGCGCAGGAGCATTAGCAGGAGACAACTGCAAACCCAACTTTGTGTTTGTGCTCGATTCCTGTGAGGAAGCACACTTGAAATGAGGCCAAAATCTGCTCCCCAACATTTTCAGGTGGGAAGAAATCTGCTTTCACCTGTTGGTACAGAAAAATCTCCCCCAAATCCTCCTGGCTGGCTCCTGTGCCCGGTTGGGAATGGCTTCAGCAGCTGCACTGCTGAAAATGCTCTCAGTGTGCTGCTGGAAGATTAGTGGCCACTTTACCCAGCCTGTGAACTCCAGATAAATCCCAGAACAGCAGCAGGAAGAAAGCAACATAAGCTGCAGCAGAAGGTCTCCATTTATTGGAAATCCACGTTGTGTGCCTGCTTGAGCGGCTCCAGGGTAACAAACTGCTCTACCTGCCTCTCCAAATATGCCAGATCACCAAAGCAGCTGCTGCCCTCTCCTCTCTCCACTGCATTTGTGCTGCTCTGCTGGTTTGGAGTTAGCTGTGCCCCAATTATGCTGCTACATTTATTATTCCTGTTTAATCCTGTTGTTCATGTACGGTTTTAGATGTGTTGTGTCTGGTGGAAAGGCTAAAGATGGGGATTCTGACATTTTTCAGAGTTTCCAGTTCATAAATTCCCATTACAGGATCTGGAATTTCTGTTTTTAGCAGCTCCACAGGTCCTATCCCTGCTGGGACCTGCTCCTGGTGTCACTGGTCTCCACATCCAGCCCTTCCCAACACCCCTGGAATTTCTGGCACAGCCTGGGCACGGGGCAGGAGCTCTGAAGGTGGGAATTGTGTTGGTGAACCTTTCACCAGAAAGGAATTCCAGGGGCTGGATGGCTCCCAGCACTCTGGGCTCATCTCCCAGATATGCCTGTAGTGTAAAACAACCTTCATTTCTTCCACACCACTATTCAAGATGTCTTAATTTTATTAGTATTATTATTATTATTGTTATTTTTAAGCCAGGCTAGGAGGGAATGGGAGAACCTGGAAGCTGTAGGTTCAGGGAGCTGCCAGTGTGGTTTTCCATATTTTCAGAGTTAGGAGGGAGTGTCCCCTCCTCCACAGCCTGGCCTGATCTCTTTGGGGACATTTCTGGGCTGAGAAGTGTTTCTGCTGCAGCATTCAGCTGCATTCCCAAGAAATTTGGGCTACAAAGGAACATTTTATCTGTGCTTTATCACTTCCTTCTGATCCTGATACAAACACAGCCCTGAAAATTGAAAATGCCTTGACACTGCCCGGTACCTGGGAAAATTTTCCACAATATCTTTCCAGACCAGCACCTGAACCCTGTCCCAGAACAGATTGGATTCCATGATTTCTCCAGACACTCAGCCCATCAAAGGCACCCACTCAGGATATATCTAAATTACTTTAATTCACAGCTGTATTTTCATGACCTTTGCAAGGTCCCTGATGTCCTGGCCAAAAATTCCCCATCTCTGCCCTGCTGCTCTGTGTGAACAGCCATGAGGAGTGTGCTCCATCCATTCCTAAATCTTATAATAAACTCCATGGTCTCCTGAATACTAAAATCACATGATTAAACACAATCCGCTCTCATGAGAACACATATTCTTTACACAGAGAGAGTTTTTTAAAATATTTCTGTGCACCTCTGCAATTTTCTTCATTAGAAACACTACATATTTTGAATATTTTTATTTTTCTTAGCTGTTCCTTGTGGCAGTTCTACTCTGGTGGTAAAGATTGTTTCTTAGGAAGATGAATGATATCTGTGATGACAGTGGTTATTCCTTTTATTAGGATTTCTTATTTTAAAGTCATCTTGAAAACAAAATGTTTTAAGCAACCGGTGGCAGAAAACTGCATGGTTTTTACCAGGTTACAGCAACTTCCTTTACTAAAAACTGCTGTAAGAAAAGGCTTCACTCTTTGTATAAATGATACAGCTGCTGACATGAGAGACCTGTGCACAGTCTAAAATTAAATGCTGTAAAATGGAAGTAATCAAAATAAGACATCAATCACGTTAAGATGTTAATTAGCAGACCTCGGTATTTCCAGCCTTACATTTTGCTGACTTACAGAGGGTAAAAGGATCAGCTAACACATATTAAATAATACAGTGCCTCAAGTCTGGATTCCAGGTGATTTATATTTTTGTCACATTTAAGAAACTTCAGGAATGATCCATCCATTACAAACACTGTGTGACTCACTTTGAAGGGAACAAGTTCAGAGATATCTAAAAGTGGCTCCTTGTTCTCAGGATTTACCAATCCTTTCCAAAAACACACATTACTGTGGGTCTGTCCTATTTGTCTCTGCTATCAGGGCTCTTGTTTTCCCCCTTTGGCCTATCAGCTTCCACGGGGTTGTTTGGGATTTCTGATTTTTCAAGGCAGCTGATGTAAGAGATAAACATCTCCTGTGCTTTTACCTAAGAAATATAATTAGAGCAGCAAGGGTCTGAGCCTTACAACAAAGCCTTAAAAATGATAACTTGCTTCCCAGTATGTGACTGAGAGATTTAAATCTTCTCTTGAGAGAGAGTGGAAAGTACCAGTCCAGATATTTGAAGATGAACAGCATGAAAATACATCAAATTCACTCAGGTGAGGTACAGGGATTGTGCTGTTATTAATTTTCAAACCTGCAATAGGACTCCTAGAACGATAAATTCAGGACAAAAGAGGCCAGCTATCAAACTTCCACAGGTTAGCAAAGCTCTCTTTGGGAGCCAGTGGGAGGATTAGAGAGTGTCTGGAAAAAAAAAATAAAAAAGATCTGAAGGCTCCAAAGGTTTGGAAACTTAATTTTATTATTTTCTCCTTGCTATTCTTTTTCCTGTTGCTTTTCCTTGTTAATATTTATTGATAAGCTCAGATTCCTGTGCAAAAGAATTGAGGTTTTTTTCTCAGTTTTTCTGAAACTTTCTTGTCCAGACAGGAGGAAGGAGGGGAGGCAAATCCTGTGGGGAATGTACAAATCCACAATGAGAGCAGAGAGAAAAGTGGGATGGATCCTGAGCTCCACACTGCCTGAATCCTCTCCTGGGATTGCATTGGGAAGGAATTTATTTGTGCCACTGGAAAGTTGGATCCCACACCTGTGGGATCAAATCCCGGGATCAAATGATGCAGTTGGGATCCAGCCCTGGCTGGTTCCTGCCCCATTTCTTTGTGGGGTTACAAATTCCCCTTGGGCTAAGCCAGAAATCTGCAGTAACCTCCAAACACATCAATAAATACCAGAAGTCAGGGAATTCTCTGAGTGCAGTCAAAAATGATTCCATAAAATTGGCTAAGGGTGGATTTGCTGCTATTGAACCAGGGCACTCCACGGGAGCTGCAAGGTCGGTAATTCCCATCATTTTTGGTACAGCAACAAAACATTTTTGGTCTCAACAATCAAATTAAATCAATTAAAAAGCACATTTCAGACACAACCTCAGAACCTAGAGCTGACCAGCAGCTGTTGAGGCAGAAATCACACGTGAAGGGGCTGTTCTGGACTTTCCTCTGCTTTTTGTTGGCACAGAAAGTTCATTCATTGTGTGTCATGCCAGGCTTTTCATCCTGGCCATGAAAACCTTTTCTGTTCCACCTAACTCGGTGTGTTTGTACCAATCAATTCATTATTCAGCCCCAAAATCTGACACGCAGCAGAGATGTGCTGCAGGAGGAATTCAGTTTATTGTGACAAAAGAGTTTATGTGTTACTGGGAAATATCCTAAAGTTAGGATAGATATTTATATATAAATATAAATAAATACAAATACCAATAAAAATAAAAATAATTTTGAAATAAATGTAAATAAATACAAACATAAACATAAATGTAACTTAAGCATAAACATAAATATACACATAAACATAAATATTTATATTTATATATTTATATATTTATATATTAATATATTTATATATTTAGACATTTTTATATTTATATATTTTTATAATTTTATATTTGCATATTTATATATTTATATATTTATATATTTATATATCAATATATAAATATATTTACATGTCAATATATAAATATATAAATATAAATTTATAAATATATTTTCTATTAATATTTTATATAAATATTTAATATATTTATATAAGATACAAATATATATTTATATATAGATATATAAATATACATATACATACATATGTATATACATAAATATTTGCAATCTCTGAGCCTTAGCAATGTTTTTATATTGGCAAAATCACCCCAAATATCAAAGCTTCTGTTAGTTATGATGGCACAAAGGAGGCCATTCCCTCCCTTCATCTTTCCATGGAGGAATTCAGGTAGAAAATAAACAACATCAACATAAATTTACCTCTGTATTTTACATATTGCTACGTGTATATGAAATATCAACTTTCTCCGTTATCATCTTAGTTTGAACACACAGAGAACAGGAGCTGGAGGCTGAGCTTTTATCTGTTCTTCGGAGATCTCTGCCTTGACTCTTGAACTGCTGCTCCTTTCTGCTCAGACAAGGGCTGATATTCCTCCTGCCTGCCATGGGAACAGGATGGGGCACTGAATGTGTGTTTGACACAGCAAAGCAGACTAATTGAAGTCAAAATGGTTTGAGAGGTCTGGTTGGGTTGATTTTAATGAGGATTTTTAAAGCTGTCATCCTTCTCATGTGGTTTTTTTTGGTTCTTTTTTTTTTTTTTTCCCATTCTGGGAGTTTTTTTCCTTAGCAGCAATGTGAGTTATGAAGTATTTAACCATTGTGTTCCCCCCATACCACAGAATCCGTGCAGCTCACCGATTCTAAAAATAAATACAAACGAAAGCCAAACCCTTTCTCTTTCCCTGTCTTTAATCACATCCCTCCATGAGCAAGGGAGTGCACTTTGCCCAGTCTAAACCCCGTGAAAAGCAAACAATGGTGGAGATGCATCTCCATGGCACAGAGAACTCACTTTGAAATTCAAGTGACTGCACACAGGGGTTTTCTCAGATCTCTTTTGCAGCAGCGAGGCAGCTTTTAAATGGCAGCAGTGGCAACTGTTCAATAACTGAAATTACTGCGGCCAAATTCCATTCTGATAATTGCAAAATTAACTTGTGTCACTGTTTCAAGAGGGTGTTTCCCCCTGGGAAGAGGGCTGAGCCGGGTATGGGCATCTACAGCACCTTTCATTTAGCAGAATATATCAGTTTGATTAAAGTTAATAAAGCAAGAAGAGATTTAGCAAATGGAACTAATGTTGAGAGATAATTTCAGTTGGAATAAATGAACAAGAGATGGGGAGAAGTAATTACAGGAATTTGCTGAAGACCTCTAGGGTGAAATGCACATGACCACAGCACGCTGTGTGAGGGAGCAGAATAAAAACTAAACACAGCAATGGGATCCTTCAGTTATCCAGGAGGAAATTTGGAATAACCCATGGTGGTGCTGCCACTGTGTTGGGACAAGGCAGAACGCTTTAGAGAGCCTGTGGGTGCGAGTTTGGGGGAAAATCCAGGAGCTGAGTTATTGCCAGGGTCACCCTGCTCCTCACCCTGCTCAGTGCACACAGCTGGAGCAGAGAATTTGGTTGTTTGAGGGAGAGATCACCCAAAACCAACTCTGATCCAGCCACAGAATGGAATCCCAGAATCCTCAAGAGGGGAAAATGTTCAAAATGTTCAAATGTTCCTCAAGAGGAGAACATCGAGCCCAACTTCTCACCCACCACCACCTTGTCAGCCAGAGCAGAGCACTAAAAACCACCTGCAGCCATGGAGAACTTGCTGCACCTCTCACAGTTTTATTTCATTTCCTAGAATATTGAATTCATTTGCTTCTAGAGTCATTTTTAGAAGGAAAAAGTGATGACAAACAGAAGGGGTTTGCTCCATAAAGCAATTTTTTAACTCTGACTCCTCTTTGGCTGCTCTGGGTTACAGCACAGTGGCACTTGTTTACTCTGATGAACTCTGAAAGACTCTGACAGGACTTAGCTGCACTCTTTTAATCTAAGAGCATAACCTGTAATCAATAAGCAAGGCTTTTAAAACCATCAATAATTTATTCAAAATTATTCCGTTTTTCCAGCCTTCCAGGAACTCCGCTCGCGCGTCGAGGTAATTTCAGCATAAATAACACGTTAATTTTACCCTTCCCCAACACCAGCGTTGTTGCAGCAATATGAATTAATCCTGAAAAGCCACAATTCATTGTGCTGGATGAAATATTCAAAGCCTGCTGGATGCTGAGTGGTGTCGTGGCGCTCGTGGCGCTTTGGAGAGCTCGGCGCTTTCTGGGGCAGCTCTGACGCAGCAGCTCCCAGCACATCCCCCTGGGTTCCCTGCAGGAAGGGGCTCCCTGATTATTTTACAGCTCCTGAGCTCTGGGAAATGCTGCTCTCACCTGGAAAGGGGCTGTGTGAAGTCCTGTGAGCCGTGTCTGGACAGATGTGCTCAATTTGTAATTCAAGGTTGTTCCTCCACAGCCACGCTCAGCAAATTCAGCCTCAAATCAGCGCTTCAGGTTCATTCCTTCCTCCTTTCCTTCCATCCTTCCTTCCATCCTCATTTCAATCCTTCTTTTCACTGTTTTACCTTGAATAACACAGATTCAAATGTATTTTTATACCTTAAAAAGCAAAATCTTTATGTTTTCAACAAGAGCTGCTGTGGTTAATTTACAAAGTAGGATCCAGCTGCAAGGAATCGCTGCAAATTTCCTGTGTGCAGGGAATTTCTGTAGATCCAGCATTATTTTAGCGAGGTTCATTTGTCTGGCTGACATTTTAAAACAGATGTATAAGCAGATATCATGGGCTACTCTTGTAACAAGCATAAAAAAATCTATTCTGTACTTAGTAGGAGCTTGATAAAAAATAGAAAGGAATGTAACCAGGTGAGTGGAGAACTGCTGTGTGAACACAGGTGATGTCCTCAGCAGAGCTGGTGAGCATTAAAAGCACAAAATTCCTTATTTTTTTCCTGTGGATGTTGGTCTGATAAATCTTGGGCTCAAGAGCAGCACCCTGAGCAAGAAGCCCAGGTGGCTGCCTCTGTTTCCAGCCCCAGGACTGGCCTCGTTTGATGCCATTTGACCTTGAGATTGCATTTCCACCCCGCTCCTGAGCGAAGATAAAAATCTATGGATGGGTCACGGCATTTTGGGGCAATTCCAGCCTCAGTGCCCTGCAGGATGTCACCTCTGCTTTGGTGACACTGAACCTCAGCACATCCAACAGGCTCTGCAGTGCCAGCAAGGGCTCAAACCCATTTCCTCTGGTGAGGGATTGAGCCTCGGGTTTGTCCTTGTTTTGCTGTTGATGATGGACTAACAGGTATGAACCCTGTAATGATGCTGGCACCAAATCCTTTCAAGGACAGGGGGCAGGAGCCTTTAGTTCCATAAGAGCAGACAAAACCCAGCACACAGAAAAAAATTATCAGCAAGTTTTCGTTCCCTGGTGGCTGCAGTGAGAACAATGATCCATGTAAAAGGGAATTTTGGGGGGTTTTAGCTCATCATTGTCTTCTTGTTTTGCTTTAACCTGCAAAACTTCTCTCCATTATTCTTTCTCTTGTGTGGATTACACAATTAAGTGACAAAGGCATGTTTTTGACATCTGTCTGATTTCCATGACAACAGATTATGAAACCAGGTGTAGTGAGCATGCGAGACGAAACCTGAGAAAAATGATGAAGCTAAATGAAGATTTAATCAATGTGAAGAACAGCAACAAAGGGGGGGGAAGGAAAGACACAACAAAGGTATTTCGCTTATGGAAGACATGTATTTTTCTAATTCTTTTATAAAGGAAATGTATTTTTCTATGTCCTTTCTGCTATCCAAACATTATAGGTTAAAGGAATAACCTGTACTCATTAGGGAAAGGCAACTGGAGCAGATTTTGAAGGGAAGGGATCAGTTTGTGTCCTTTCCTGAGCAGGTCTGGGTCCTTCCTGCAGGAAGAGGAGGATGGTGCCCATGTGCCAACCACCAAAATTTTCCTTCTTCCTCTTCTTCTTCTGAAAAACAGCAAAGATGGAAAGGACTGGGAGGGGTTTTGTCAGGATGAGTTTCAAAAGGCTAAAAGGTCTCTTCTGGGGGGAGCTTAGGCTGCTTTCCTCGCCTGCTGTGGGTTGGACAAAGCAGTCAGGAATCCAATAGTAATGAGAGTTATTTATGTTTATAATAAAAAAATATCTCTGTATTTTGAAAAGGTGATTGCTGGGAAAAAACAAACAAACAAACAAACAAAAAAACGGTGCAAAGGGAATCTGTGGACTCTGCATAACAAAACAGAGGAACAAGTCAGAGAAGCATCTGGCCAGGCTGGTCCAGGGAGATCTGTTCCTCACTGGGGGTGGGAAGGATTCCAGGGCTTTCCCAAATCTCTCCAAGCCTGGTTTTCTGCCGTATTCAGCCCACGAGCTCTGAAAACTCCTCAGTTGTCCAGCCCCTGCTTTCAGCTCCAGCAGTTTGCTTGTACCACTGGCTTAAGTTCATAAACTATGTCACAACAGGCTGAGCTGGACATCTTGAAGGACTGCCAAAAAAAGGGCAAGCAAAGAAAATAACTGTAATCCACAGCCTTTTGAAAAGAAGAGGCATAAATAAGTTTTAAAGTCGTGAGCACACAGAGGAAGAAATCATGGGAAGAGCCCTGAGTGACTGAGCAAAGAGTTGGTATTTAGGCTCTGTGTTGGTATTCCAGAGGCAGACAGTGAATAATAAGGGAGAGACTGATGTTGCCTGATTTTCAAGGATAACTCACATCTATTTCAGTGCAGTAATTCTGAACACACCTGGATTTCCTGCTGAGATTCTCTTTCTGCAGGTGAAGGGGCTGCTTGGCAGGACTGGAAGCAGCTCTGGGAAGCGTAATTCACTGGCTTGACTTGCAGTGGGGACTGGGAGAGCGGTCAGGGAGAAATCCATGTGAATTCTGGAGCATTTGTCAACAGTGTTAGGAGTTCAATTTGGCACAGGCAGGGGTATAATAATGCTGGAGTTACTTTGAGGCCCTCGCAGGTTGCAGCATAAATCTTCCAGGAGCTCGATTTGTGTTCATTTTATGTGTGAAACATTAATAGATTTTTAATATACTGGCACAAGATAAAATGAACTTCAGCGACATCAAAAAGAAAAATCGACTTTGCACATTGCACAGGGAAATACACTGGTGGTGTTTTACACCGCGCTGGGAAGTTGTGTGAGGGTCAGGGTGGGTGAAACACAGGTTACACAGCCTTGAAGATTTGTTAGCTGTAGTAAAGAGTTCTTTAGAGGAGTAGAGACCGAGAAGTGAAGGTTTATGTGCAGCTGAAACACTGCAGGGCTTCCAAAGCACCTTAAAACCAGCCTGCACTGACTGCATTCATTCTGTCTCAAGCATTTAATCCAAATTAATTCTAAATCTCCCATTTTCTATGCTGGCTTATTGTTGTAACTGACTGGGAAGTTAAAAACACCAGCTGAGTCACTCAGCTTGATTTTTAAGGGTCTGAACTCACTGTCAATATTGGAGATGGGAAATGACCTCCTGGAACCTGTTGTAAATGTTGCCCATCAATGGGGAATTGACAGAGGGGAAGTTTTTCTCCATAGGGAGAGGTTTGCTTATGGACTGTGAAAGTCTATAGGACCTGTGGACAAAATTAAAGGTAAAAACTGGCTATTGGAGCACTAGATTTGGGCACTTTCCATTAGCTGGGAAGTCAGCAGAGTTCCAGATTTATCTGGATAAATAACAGAGGAGTTTCTCCATGCTTCTTCCCCTATCGCTGCCATCGCTTTGCCTATAAATATTTCACATTTTCTGTCTGCAAGCTCCACTCTCTCGGTTTCTACGTTGCCCAATCAACTCTCCATCCTGAGAGTCGATGCTGAAATATTAAAAAGCTGAAGTTCTCTGCTCTGCCCAGTGCCCAGGAGCTGCTCCCACCTTTGCCAGAGCAGGAGCAGGGCCGTGGCATGGGGGGAACTCCAAGCCCCAGCTTTATTTTGGGTCGCCGGTGCTTTACATGCAAACTGCATCGCAAATGTTACATGGAGTTATAAAGTTAATAAAAAAAGCAGATGGAGAGAAATTAAAAGAGATAGTCAGGGGAGAAGAGATGAGATATAAAAATAGATGGAACTGGTGAAGCATGGAAGTTGCAGGAAAGCTGTTCCAGATGCCAGGAGCTACTCCAGAGAGAAGTCTCATCCCAGCGACAGGGAGTGGTAGGGAAGTACACAGAGCAATTTAAGGGATAAAGGGAAGAATATGCAAAAATCCTTTCATTTCTGCCTCAAAAAACTGCCAAATACTACTTTGAATTCTCATGTCACAGACTTGAAAGAAGCAACAATACTCACCCTCAATACCAGCAGTTAGACTAAATTTCACACCTTATTTATTCATATTTTATCTGGAAAAATATAGAAATATATTTCTCATTTAAAGCCAGCAAGCAAAAAGTGTACATACTTTTTTCTGCACCCACAGAAACTCTTTAAATTTGCATAATTTGTTAAAGGCCTTAGCACATACCCCAATTTACCTCATAATCCATTTATTTGGCCAACTGTGGGATTAAATAATGTGGATTCCAGTGTTCCTGCATTGCACCTACGGAGTGAAACACTCTCACTGCAGCACTTGTGGATGGAAAAAGAAGACAGTGTGTTTTCATACAAATATTAATTACATTAGAGTTTTTACCCAAGTTTCCAATCCTCCTCTCTAACAGAAGCGGTTAACGAGGATGGAATAGGAAGATGTGTCGCTCTGTTCTCAGCTGGTTGGTGACACTGATGAATACAGCTTTATTAGGGGAAGCAGCTGTTGTTGTACGCCCCGAGGTGTCTCTGAGAAGGAATTTGCTGACAAATATTCCCTGATATTCCAGCCTCACCATCGGCCTCGTGTTGTCTCTCTCTGTGAGTCACTGGTGCTGCCTGTCCTTGTCACAGCTCCAGCCACCACAAACCCTGCCAGGGCAGGCTGGGTTTGCCTCTCCTTCAAGGCTTTGCAGCACGAGGTGAGTGCAGATGGAAACAGGGAATGAGTTGGGTTGGGTTGGGTTGGGCTGGGTTGGGCTGGGTTGGGTTGGGCTGGGCTGGGCTGGGTTGGGTTGGGTTGGGTTGGGTTGGGTTGGGCTGGGCTGGGTTGGGCTGGGCTGGGCTGGGTTGGGTTGTGTTGGGTTGGGTTGGGTTGGGCTGGGTTGGGCTGGGCTGGGCTGGGTTGGGTTGTGTTGGGTTGGGTTGGGTTGGGTTGGGTTGGGTTGGGAGGACCTTAAAGCTCATCCAACCCCATCCATGGCAGGGACACCTCCCACTGTCCCAGGTGCTCCAGCCCCAATGTCCAGCCTGGCCTTGGGCACTGCCAGGGATCCAGGGACAGCCCCAGCTGCTCTGGGCATGCTGTGCCAGTTTATATCTGTATTTATATTGGCTCCCCCAAGGTCTTACACAGTGACAGGGTTGAGGAGTTATTCTTCCCAGGAATGTTAATTTGGTTTTAATTTAACACTCTTCAAAATTTAATGGTAAAGTTAAAAAAAACAAACTTAATTGCTGGGCTTTTAATTTTAGGGTGCGTATTAATGGCTGTGGGAAGAATCAGGGAATCACAGAATCAGAATGGTTTTGTTTGGAAGAGTTCCTAAAGATCATTTATTTCCATCCACATCCATGGACAGGGGTACTTTCCACTGTCCCAGGTTGCTCCCAGTTCTGTCCAGCCTGGTCTTGGACACTTCCAGGGATCCAGGGGCAGCCACAGCTGCTCTGGGCAACCTCAGGGCCTGCCCACCCTCACAGGGAACAATTTCTTCCCAATATCCCATCTAAATCTGCCCTTTTCCACCTTACAGCCATCGCCCCTCGTTCTATCACCCCACACCTTTGTGCAAAATCCCTCTCCATCCTTCTCGTAATCGCCTTTCCCTACTGGAAGGCAGAGATCCTGCCTGGAATTCTCCATTTCCAGGCTGAAATGTGCTGCATTCCTTGGGAGCCAAATTGCTTCCCAGAAGATTTTTTAGGCTGGAGAGGCTCTCTGGAGCAGTCTCCCCATCAATACCACGCTCAGACAAAGTAGGAATGTAGCAATTAGATGACATTTGTGGCCATTACCATCAAAGAACAGTATATTAATGATGTTCTACAGAACCATTTCCCAGTATTTCCTTAGAAACTCTTGTTGGGTCTACCCATAAATGTCTCATAAAAGCTATAAATATTCAAGAAAGGAAGTCAGTTACATATAAAGACCTCTAATAGGCACTATGAATGAGTTCTGAACCGTATAATAGCCAGGCACCTGTGAAAAATGGCAAGAGGATGTGATCTATACATTATATATGAGGCACTTTGCTACAGCTGCGAAGATTTCGAGTTATTCAGCGGAGCTAGAAAATTAAAACAAGAGAATAGAACAAGAAAGGCATTTGAATTAAGTCCTGTGTGGTGCTGCTTCTTACTCAGCCATCATTATAATAATTTGTTTTGCACAAAATAGATTTATAAAAGCTCATAAATTCCGCTTAAATGCAAGTTCACGTTGCTGGTATTTATTTAACTTTCTACAAGTTGCTCACAATGGGTTTGTGACCAGAGTAGATGAATTGTTCCAACCAAGCTGGACACTGAGATGTCACTGAGCCATATTTTGGTTAAGTTCTGTGTATTTTTAATACACAGACAATAAAATCATATTTAAAATAATAAATGAAATGAAATGAAATGAAATGAAATGAAATAAAATAAAATAAAATAAAATAAAATAAAATAAAATAAAATAAAATAAAATGAAATAAAATAATAAAATCAAATCAAATCAAATCAAATCAAATCAAATAAAATAAAATAAAATAAAATATATTTAAAATCACAGTGAAATTTTAGGGGTTTTCTCTCCTCCCTTCATTCTCTTCTTTTTAATCAGCAGCAGCAGCAAAAGTTGCTGCAGGTCCTGGGCTTCCACAGACAGCGATAAAAATTTGTCATGAGCACTGAGGAAAGCAATTCCTGGCTGGAAAAGGCATCAGGAAAGGTCTGGATGTGGGGAGAGCTGCCTGGCAGAACCTGCAGATTTACAGGGTATGGGGGCACAGGGCCTGAACCCACAGAGCCTTTTGGGGCTGACCCACAGTCAATGACCCCCAAGTGAAAAGGTGGCACCTTTACCAGGACACAAAATTGTGTCTGACATAGGATTTGCACGTGAGGGACCACCTGGAGCAGTTTCTAGCTGGAACTCATTTCTCAGGGCCTCCAGGAATGGTGCTACATGAGCAAAGGGCTGAGCTGTCCTGGTGGGATGCTCCAATTTTGGGGTGCTGTGACACTCCAGGGATCAGCCACCCCCTGAGCCAGCTGTGCACAGACCTGGAGCCACCCCAGCACCACCACCCTGCTGGGCAGCTGCTGAAGCTGTGTGCAAAATATGCCTGGAAAGTTAAAAATGGGGACTGCATTTTCTTCTTTTCTCACACAGATCTGCCTTAGGTAGGCTGAGAAAATTCCCAGTGGCTGGAAAAAGCAGCTAAGAGAAAATTCTCTTCTCTACTTCACAACAGCATTCCAGCGCTGAGAGTGAAATTTCACAATAAAATCAGAGAAGCAGCTGAAGATCCCACATTTCTCTGATCATTTTTGTCAAAGCCTGACACGACATCTCTCTAAGAGACTTCAGTCCCTCCTGTGTCTGTGTTGGGAGCGTGGCCAGACAAGAGAGGTTCCTTGTCCCTGCAGCAGTTCCCAGCTGTGTGGCACAGACCCCCTGGCCTCTCTTTTTGGGAGATCCCTGGCATTTCTGTTGGAGCTGTTCTTGTGCAGCTCTTCCTACACTCGAGCATTGATTGAGTGGGAGAAAAGCTCTGAGCACCCTCAGAATTCACTTCAGCCTCAACGAGAATTCCAGCACTCGCTACGGAGCCTTCCACTTCCTGAAAAGAGCTGGATTGGTTTTATTCTCTTGTGTTTTCAGCCTCTCTCACCTGGCAGTGTGGGATTTTTCAGAGATGAGGTGGATATCACATTTATATGCTCCGGGGGTACAAGGAAGCCGTGTAGCAGCGCTGGGAAGCAAGTGCCACAAGCAGAGGTCACAGCCATCAGGGTGGGTTTGAATCCTGCCTAATGAGTTACTCTCCTTGCCAAATAAATAATTAATGCATGCATTTATTGAAGGCAAACGTTGTCATGATCTCCAGGCACCGAGGCTGGAAAAGATACATAAGGGGATGTGAGCAGAGCATCTAAAAATGTCCTTTCAAATATTTGTGCCACAGGAAGCAACAGCTGCATGCAAAGAGTCCTTGGTGTTTTGGTGGTTAAGAGACTTCCCAAAGCACCAGCTTCTTTTTGGTCCTTTGGGGATGAAAGATTTTCTTTTATTAATGCAACAATGTGTGGCTCTGCGTGGCCACAAGGTACCTACAAAAACTCCCTGTGACCAGGAAAAAAGTTTTCACTTCCAGTGCACCTGAATAATTTCCACAGTTTGGCTTTTCTGGATGCCTCAGTGACTCGGAGTGGCCCCTTGGCTGTTCTTGTTCTCTTCTTTAATAGATTATTCATCTGCCATCCAATCTAAGCAGAAGCACAAGCTGCAGTCAAACCTGACCCTTTTCCAACCACAGACACACAGCATTCCCCCAGGGACCATTTCCTCCGGAGAAAGAAATAAAAACCCACCACAAAACATGAATATTTATCCCTGCTGTTCTGCAGCAGGAAGAATTTCCTTCTCTTCTCCTATTGCTGAAATAAAAAGGGGCCAAAAACTCCCTTCTCGTGCCAGTGGGAAGGAAATGCAACCCCTACAGCACTCGTGGAAGTCCTGGATTGATCCCAAGGTCCTGGCAGTGCTGGGGAAGCCCTCTGTGGGATTTTTGGGTGACACCCAGGGTCAGTCCACACCTTGAGCAGCCCAAGGACCAGGCTAAAGGCTTGGCTGGTGTAAATGAGCTGAAATACAGAGATTTGAGTCCCTGTGGCTGAGAATCCAGCTCTGTGTGACAGCCTGGCCTTGGGAAGGCTCCTCCAGGCTCTGGAGATGCTCTCTCCAGGCTTTGGAGCCAAGTAATGAGCACTCAGGGAGGAATAGAAAGAGAACTGAGTTCATTTGCAGATTTGTGGGAGTCCTTTGTCATCCAAACTCCGATGGAAATGATCTCCTTGAAGAGTAAAACACTCAGACAGAAGCCAGGCACGGCCTGGCTCTTAATCGTTCTCCAAATTGATATAAAATACAGCGCAGGAGCTACAATATTAAAAATAAAAAGCTTCCTAAGAAGCTCATTCTTAAGCATTTTCGGTTTTGAGGTAAGGAAGATATTTTATGTGTCAGAAAAATCTCCAGTGCTGGCACCAGTGTTGAGGGAAGGGATTATTCCATGGCTGTGGTTGTACATCACCTACTGAAGGGAAGACCAGAGCTATAATTAG
The DNA here is from genome assembly GCF_971803275.1 of Cyanistes caeruleus. Taxonomy (NCBI): domain Eukaryota; kingdom Metazoa; phylum Chordata; class Aves; order Passeriformes; family Paridae; genus Cyanistes; species Cyanistes caeruleus. Next base: position 2,250,467 of record NC_141711.1, on the reverse strand, counting down.
GCCTCTCCCAGTGCCATCCTGTTGGGTATCTTTGGATAATTGTTGCAGCCCACATGCTTGTCCATATGTTTTTAGTGAAGGATGATTGATTCTCCTCTTCTTCAATACAATATGTGCTTTATGCTGGGAATATATCTTTACGAGCAGGAGAATTCCTATGTAACAGGAAAATAAAGCTCCTAATCCTGCCATCCCCCTGGGGAAAATCCAGCTCAGCATCGAGGTCTTAATTCTCAGGAGTTGTTTATGGTGAGAGGAGCACCCCAGGTGAGGCAGGGCTGCTCAAAATCTGCATCTGGCCAGGCAGCAGAGCCGGGGCTTTGGCAAGTTTTAAACAGGCATTGTTTTTAAAGCCTGGATTTTCCCTCGTGCATGAATACGTTTTGGAGAGGGAGAACAGCCCCTGATTGCTGTGGGCACAGCCCAGGGACTGCACTCAGAGCCTGGCAAAGGGCTGGCACAACTCTGCCAGAAGCTCCTGAGAGTTTGGGATGTGGGGGAAGAATTCCCAGTTTCCTTAAAGCAGGTGAGCACAGGAGCAACCTCTAACTTATTTCATTAAGCCCCCCAAAGCTGTGTTTGCTCCTGAGTAATGCACAAAACGCTTGTTTAAAGCCTCAGCCTTGTTGTTTTTGAGGTGGCAATTCTGTGCACTCCCTGACCAGCCTACACCCCCACCTGCCCCAATGTTTCACCAGCAGGGAAAACAGCTAAAAATTACAGTTATTAGTCACTATTCTCCCCTTCTTCTGAGTCATTAACATCAATTACTAACCACTGCATTGTCAATTAAAACTATCACTTGCTGCTATTCACTGCTAATGTGCTAATTGTCATCAATTTACTGCCTCAATTACGTGGTCATACACTTGCCTCGAGGTATAGATATGTGATATAAGGATCTGGAGGAGAAACAAGCTCTCCCTGCCTTTAGTGCAGGAAAAGAAACCTGGAAGATTGCAGAATTCTCCTAGAGAACAATTATTCTAACACACAGATGATGGCAAGGGGGGAAAAAAAAAAAAGCACAATTTAAGCCGAGTGTTTTGCAAGACCCCTTTTTATTCCTGACCCTTCCACTGAAAATGTGACGTTATTTCACCTGCAATAGATTTGTGGATCGTGTTCACTCTGTAATCATGTATATATTTCTGCCTAATTATATCTGATTGCTTACTGCATGTTGTACTTTCTAATGAGCATTGAATTATTAATCTGCTGCCAAGCCTTTCTCAGCATACAAAAGGGAAAGATGTCTGGTGTCATTGAACACAGCCTATTGTGTTCCCTTCAAGCAGCAGCAGCAGCAGCAAACTTTAGGATTCAGCAGTGTGCCAGATTCTCACTACAGACACAGCAGAGTTCTCTTTGACAGGTTTTAAATAATATGTTTTTGGTATGCTTTATCTGACACTAAGCTGCCCTGAAAATAGTAGAGGAAGTCTGCTAGTGAGAATAAAATCAGACAAACTCCTAAAAAAAAAATAAAAATCCCTCCTGCCTCTATTTTTCAGTCCTTAGGCAAATAACCTTGTAGGCTGTGTGGAAGGGTTTGATTCCTTTCATGCAGTTGCTCAGCAATCCAAGGAAATAAAGCAGAGATGCTTATCCAGAGCAAGGGTCCAGGGAAAATGATGGATCTTTTTCCCAGCAAAGCAATTGGGATTTTTCGCCTAAAATTGTGACGGGCGCTTGATTTCCGTGTGCAATATTTATCTGTGATGGGGTGAAATCCTAACCCAAATCATCCTGGGCCCTGGCACAGGTGCCCAGAGCAGCTGTGGCTGCCCTGGATCCCTGGAAATGTCCAAGACCAGGTTGGACAGGGCTTGGAGCAGCCTGGGACAGTGAGAGGTGTCCCTGCCATGGCAGGGTGGGAATGGATGAATTTCAAGGTTCCCTCCCACCCCACCCATTCCATAGTTCCAGGATGAATCCCTGATTTGATCCCAAGGAAGCTCTCTCTGGTGGTGAGATTCCCCCAGCTCACCCAGACACCTGTGGGCAGGTGGGTCCCAAGGGAGGGGTTTTGGATGAAGGGGGGACACACCCGGTGCAGACTTTGAGCTGAAATCCTTTTGGGTGGTTTTCCCTGGAGATCTGTGTCCTCCAGCTGAGATTTGGTGGCTCTCCTGCTCTTCCCAGGGCACAGGGGGAGCGCTGGCTGTTTGTCCTTACCCAGGGTCTCCCCAGCTGTGCCAAACCTCTGCACTTCTCTCCCTCACAAAATCAGCTCCTGTGGCCCATCCTGCCCTTCCCAGCTGGATTTCAGCTCTCTGGGTGCACTTGGAGCATCTCTTTGGCTCTGGTGGGGTGTGCAAGCCCAGCCTCCACCTCAGCTGGCATTTTCTTACGTGTGAGAGGAGAGGAAGGGTTTGCTTTTGGAGTTTGAAATCTTTTATTTGCTCCCTAAATCTCTTAACACCCTGCCTGTGCTGGACAATATAAATGGCAGCTTTGGCAGCTGGCCTCGATGCTTTCTGGTGATTGTTGCTGTCTGATGCTAAAGCTGATTTTCATCTCTAAAGATATTCCAGGCTCAGTGCATTAACTTAGGTTTTGACAAAAAGGAATGAAACCAATGTAAGAGATTAATATTTGTGTTGGTTTGTTTAGAAGCTCTTTAGATCAGCTTGAGGAAAGTTTGGGGAAGAGAGTGGAGGTTCAAATGTTTTACAACTGTGGAGTGAAGCATTTCTTTGGCTCTGTCTGACTGAAACATCAGCTTCATTTGAACTGAGTGGCATCAGTTTGGGGTATTTTTCCCATATCTAGATTTTCCTTTTGGTTTTACTTATTTGTTCTCTTATCTCTGCTCCCTGACAAAAAATTTCTGGAGGAGAACAACCCAACGGAGGCTTCAGCTTCCACACGTTTTACCTCCTGCTTGTTGAAATTAGTTTAATACAATAATTACTTCTTTTTCCAAATATGCTTTTTCTGTGAAGTGATTCAGGAATGCAGTTGTCAAAGGGGAGGAGGAGGAGGAGGGAAGCACTGAGTAATGAGGTGGGAATGATGCACGGTGGAGTCAGTGTGCGAGGGCAGCACTCCCCAAATCCCCCCTGTGCCCCCCAATAATCCCACAGCGCCACTGGAGCTGATTCCAGAGCATCCCTGTCCCACTGTGGGCTGTGCTGATGAGCTGGGACAGCAGGGCAGGCTCTGACCTTGAAAACAAAGCTCAGAAAGTCAAAGCAGAGCAGCTTGGCACAGCCCAAGGGAACTTTCTGCATCTTTAACAAGAATGTAAAAACTTGGTTGATGTATAAACATCTCCCAGACTCCCTAAACTGACTGTAAAATCTCATGGTTGTGATCTAAATTCTCACTTTATGGTGGTACTGGGGAGAATCCCAGACTGGTTTGGGTTGGGAGGGATCTTAAATCCCACCCAGTGTCCCCCCTGCCATGGCAGGGACACCTCCCACTGTCCCAGGTGCTCCAGCCCCAATGTCCAGCCTGGCCTTGGGCACTGCCAGGGATCCAGGGACAGCCCCAGCTGCTCTGGGAATTCTGTGCCAGGGCCTGCCCACCCTGCCAGGGAACAATTCCTTCCTGACACTTTTGAATCCTTCACACCTGGATGCTGGGAATTGCAGGTGAGGAGGCTGGGTCTGTTTTAGTGTGACAAACCTCCAGACCCGTGTTCTCCTCCTGATTTTGTTCCCCCAGCACTGAAGTCCTACTCCAGGTGTAAGAGAGCTGCTTCTTTCTTTCCCCACCTGAATTCCAATGAAGATGTTGATTTATTTGAACTGTACCAATAAAAGTGGTGGCCCTCCTTTATTAATGACAGGGAAGGGGAGAGATAAACAGCCCATAAATTACATCAGCATCAGATGTTCAGAGGGTAGATCTTTGGGTAGATCTCGAAGGACAGAGACAAAAGAGAGGGAAAATCAGGTACTGTGGTTAAAAAGTAACTGGGAATTGTTGGTTAATTCAGAAACATAAATAGTAAGAAATTGCCAAAGCCCAAGTTGTTTTTTTGGGTGTGGTTGGAGGAGTTTTTTTGGAGAGGGAGAGCTTTTCTTCCCCAAACCACCTGCTCTAGACCTAGCATGTATTTCAAAAAGTTGAATACGTCTCTTTTTCCTCTTGAAAACTTCCATCCAGTTTTATTATTTGGGTAGGTAATACCACAAATACAGATGGCATTTACCCTTGCCTTGTCTCCTCCCAATCTGTTCTCTTTTCTGGGTTAATACCTTCTCCCACTCTGCTCTTCTATTTCAATGTAGTGTTTAAAAATAAAATGGCAGATTTCTCTTTGCTTTTCCTCTCTGTTTTTTCACATTTATATTTTGACTTTGTTACCTTTGGCTCACCTCATCTGCCTACATAGAAAGCTTTTTTTGTTTGTTTTTCAGATTCCTCTACATAACTTTTCCTAGAACTCAGAGAAAGCTTTGCTTAAAGAACAACTTTCATGTCTTTCAACCCAATTCACTTTCTCTTAGTACACTTTATAATTTCATGATTTATGAATTACAAACAGAGCAGCAGCGAGGAGTTAAGGAAGACAAAAACAGGAGGGTGGGGAAAAATAAAATCCATATTTTAGTTTGGGTTTCTGCCTAAAAGGATGACACTGGGTCCATTTTTCTCCTTTACAATGGAAGGTATTGAATTTGGAGATTCCTGCATGAACAAAAAATTGGCAGGAAAAAGATCAGTTTAGTGAAATTCAAAGCAAGTTCCTACAATGAAACTGTGTGGGGAGTGGGGGTGTAAGATTGAAGTTTAATAGAAATTTTTCCCTTGAATTTTTTTTTCTTTTTTTATGACAGTATTTTATTAAAAACCCCACAAGCATTTCAAGAAGAAAATATTGTTCACAGTGTAAAAGTTCGAACGTAGCACTTTGAAAACAGGAGTGAAACTCTTCTGTCTCCTTCCACACATCATCCTTCATTTTGGAAGTACTCCAAAAGAAATCATCTAAGCCTTTCAAATGAACTTGGTTTACTTTCTTGTTCTAAAGGCATTCTTTAAGACAGACTCTATTTTGAACACCTTCACTCTCCCTAATAATCATCTTCTTGATGGCTTTACCGTAACTACAGCAAAAAAATCCAATTCTCCAGCTGCAATTGTGATGCTTCCCTGTCCCAAGAACATAAAAAAAGGCTCCTGCCAGCCCGTGCTGTCATTTGCAAACTCTTTGTCACATTTTGTCACAGCAGGGATCAATATTTGCCACGGTGCCAAGGCGGCAGCTCCATATGCCGCCTCTTTTCGTGGAGGGCATGCCAAAAATAACGCTGTGGTGCAACTCCTGGGGATGTGGTGCTGTGGACGTGGACAAATGGATCTGGTCTCCTGTTAAATCATCCATGCTCACCCTTCTGCTGGTCCAAAAGGCAACCAGAGGTTCGCCAGGGGTGATTTGGGCTGCGAGGACTCGCCGTGGGTCTCAGCGGGAGCTGGGTGGGTGTTTGGGTGTTTAGCACCACTCCAGCATTTCTGCAGGCTGATTAATCCACAGAAAGCTTCTCATTATCCCAGTGTTTCCCTCTGGACTCCCTAGCATGTGTTGGTGTCTGGCTGTCTCTTTGTAGCATATGTTCTCCCTCTCCCAAAGCCATCCCGAGCCGATCCCGGAGCGCTTCCGCGGGGTCGGGGCCGCGGGGTGACCTCTGCTCAGCGTGGTGCTCGTTAAGTTACGGGGTGACAGCACCATGGCAACAGGAGGCTGTGGATGCGCTGATTACCAGACAACATTTGCTAATTAAAGACGCTCAACGCTCATCTCCCAGCGCTCTGCGAGCGCGAAGGCGAGAGGCGGCAGGTACGAGTTTGTCAGGAGAGGTGTGGAAGGAAACACTCTTGTGTGCTGCTCCTTCTCCACTGCTGACAGAGCCATTCCCTGATGAATTCGCCCTTCTGAGAACCCAAAATGAGGCACAAGTGTTCCCCTTGACCTAATGAATCCCACGTATCTGTATCTGTTAATAAAGGCACCATTATGACCAAGAGGAATTTTATTCACACAGCAGTTGGCACAAGGGGTTCTCTGGTGGCTGTGAGTTTTGCTCTGATTTCTACCCATTAATTTAAGTGAATATCAAATTTTCAACTGCAGCTATTTTCTTGTATTGAAGCCACATTGGAATCTGAGGTGTTCATGTTCTGGTGAAGTTCTTTGGGTTCTTTTTTCCTGACAAGAAATGAAGGACAGATATTTTCTGGATTCTTCTGTTCCTTAGACCACTCCCATGACCTTGTGCTTTTCACTTTTGGAAATTACCCCAGGCCCTGCATTTCTATAAAATGTCTTTTCTTTCCCTCCTTTCCCCAGCCTGGGATACTCAGTAAGGTGTGCTCAGGCTTGGCTTCCCAGGCAGCCACACTCAGCCAGCCACAGCATCTCCAGGACAGGACTTTTCTCTTTGGGTCCCTCATGGATCAGGATTTTCCTAGGAGCAGAGGACATGATTCAAACAGGAATCTCACAGAAAGCTGTGGTTGGCAGGTTCTGAGCACAGCTCATCCCTCAGTGCTGCAGCACCTCTCCTCTGTCACTCACAGCTCCCTTTTCCTTCTTAAAGAAGATGCCAGACGTGCACAGAGCCAGGAGCTGAACACCTCACCCCAAAACTCCCTGTAGAGCAGGAGCTCTTCCCCTGAGGAATGAGGTTTAGCTCTTCCAAGGCAAAAGAAAGAATTGGTGCTGACTCAAACCTAGGGCAGGACCTCACCAAGTCATTTCCCTCTGTATTTCTGTGGTTCCAACCCTTAGCTTTTTAAACCTTTTTCCTTATAAAGTGGTTTTCTCCTTATATTGTTTTATATCCCAAATATACTTGATTTTCACCATAATTACTTACCGGCTTTCCACAAAGCAGGGGTCTGGGAATTTCTGACCTCTGGGAATCTCATTAGGGAGATTATTCTGCAATAGCAACCTGGCACCCAGAGCCAAACCTCTCTGTACACTCAGGGAATTGCATCATCTCTGATGTATTAATGCGATTTGACGCCATCATTTAAGCAACTGGAGATGCAGATGTGGAAGAATACGTGCAGACAGAAAATTAAATTGTATAGATCATGAGCAACTCAGGGTTGATTAAACGAAATGAGAGTGCATTTCCTCTTTCATACGGAAAGAGGCTTAACATTAAAAAAACCCCTAATCTTTTCTAAGATAAAGTTCATTAACACAATGATTATTCATTTGGCTTTTATAATGATACTGCTGCTTAATCACCAGAACATTGCTTCCTGTGCTCTAGGAGAACCAGCAGGAAGCATTTGAAGAGACAGAGCTGCAGCAGCCAGGATGGAATCTCAGTGCCTTTCATTTGAAAAGTGAATTCCTGCTCAGGTTTCTAAAACCCCACCCATCAAACAGCAGGAGCTTTAAAGCCAACATTAAATTTATACAGCAATGAAGCCTCAGGTTTCCTGTTTCTACACAGTTAACATCTAAGTTTCCTCCTGGGTCCATTTCCATTATTTATTATATTATTTGCCTAGAGTAGCACCCCAGAGGAGCATTGAATCAGGAACTGAGCTTGTGTTGGGAGAAATACAGTGCAGTCACTCCAGAGCTGGCCTGGCCTCTTGAGTTTATAATCCTAATAAACAAGGCAAACAGTAATAGAGATAAACAAATGCTGGAGGTAGCTGTCTGCTTAATGACTTCCTCTCGGCACAGTTTCCATTCCCCACCTCGTGCTCCTGCACCGTCCCCACCATTTCTCCCTGGCCTGGGTCAGTCAAAGCTCCAGGCTCCCTTCCTGCCACTGCTGAAGGGTTTTATTTCACCTCTCACTTCACCTGTGCTCCTTCCTGCCACTGCTGAAGGGTTTTATTTCACCTCTCACTTCACCTGTGCTCCTCATCCCCGTTCTCTGCAGTTTTCCCCCTCTCCTGGCAGTTCCTCAGTGCTGGTGACCAGGCTGGGATGGCACCAGGGTCAGGCTGATCTCCTGATGCCACCGAGCAATGGCACTGCCTCTTCTCCTCCTCCCTGGCAATGTTTGGGGGCAGGAATTGGAATCCTTTAACCCCTCTCTCTTTCCCTGGAGTGTTTTTCCCCTAAGAAACAGGGTGGAGTGTGTGTGGGGAGTGCGGAGGGATGAAGGAAAGGATTAGGAGATGGCTCCAAAGAAAGAGGGAATATTTGGAATGCAGTCACAGGGGATTTTAGGACCTGTTGATGTTGTGAATGTAGGGCAGTGTGATTTCTACCTATTAATTTAAATAAATATTGAATTTTCAACTACAGCTATTTTCTTGTATTGAAGCCACATTGGAATCTGAGATGTTCATGTTCTGCAGAAGTTCTTTGGATTCTTTTTACCTGATGAGTAATGAAGGACAGATATTTTCTGGATTCTCCTGTTCCTTAGACCACTTCCATGACCTTGTTCTTTCCACTTTTGGAAATTACCCCAGGCCCTGCATATCTATATTTTTTTTATACTTATGTTTGCTTGCAGCCCTTTTCTCCATGGTGAATGAAAATCCCCCAGGAGCCAGCACAGCCTTCCACCCATCAGCAGAAGGGTTCAGGAAATACTCTGCTCTTCAGGCTGCTGCTCACAGGCATTTGTTTCCTTATTTTTACTTCTGCAAGAAAGGGAAGCCCTATAAAGAGCATCATTCTTGCTCACAAATACAGGGATGGGGAAACTGGAACAGCCCTGAGCATCTGCACCTCGCTGAAAGGGCTGAAATCAAAGGGGCCCAGCCTGAGGCTGAAGGAAGAGGAGCTCTGTCTCAGCCTGGTGTGCTCTGAGCAGGCTCACAGGCTCCCTTCTGCTTGCTCATCTTCTTTTTTGGCAAGCAAGAGCACACAAAAACCTTCCCCACGCCCCTGCTTCGTGCTGAGTTTGTTCTGGGCTGTTCAGCACTGCTCTGACATGGGTGGGACAGATAAAATCACCTCTTTCCAGACTGGGATCCTGCTGCTCTCCTCAAGAGCCTGTTGGGTGTGACATGCAGGGATTAGGAAGTGGTTTGTTTTGCCTAAAAAATTTCTAAAGCAACTCATATTCCATTTGTGCAACCCACCCTTAATTCCCTGGGGATAATTTTGTTGCTCTCAGTAGGGACAGTGAGTCCTTCCTGCTCAGTGCAGCAGAGGGAAAGCTGGATAAAAACAATCAGGGAAAATATAGCAACACTTCTGCTCTAGTAGGAGCTGTTATAATCCAAATTAGCTGATAAAAGCATTCTTGAGAGTGATTTGGGATTGAAGTCCACAAAAAAAAAAAAAAAATGGTTAAAAGGTTGCATCTGAAAACAGAACTTTTGAGTACAAATTGTCGCTGCACAAATGCATCTGGGAAGATCAGGTTTAACACTGCCCTGTTCTCCCCATTTCCCTCTCAGATCCTTTAGTATCCATCTTTTAGAAGTGGGATGTGGCAGCATTTTTAAATTTAGCTCAGGTGTGCAAACAGCTCTGATCTTTCTGCCTCTGCAGCCACATTCATAAGGAAAAAAAAAATAAATATTTACTGCAGGTCATTGTTTCTGCATTTAATTTTGTATTTATTTGTTTAATAAGACTCCCCAGTCAGATGCTCTGGGCACTCCTGGCTATTAATTGCAAACCCAGCATGCCATGCAATTAAGAGGAACAAAACAAGACTGAGAAGCTTCAAAAATAGATGGGAGAATGGGAAAATCACAACAGCAAATAGGAAAATCACGATGTCTGTTTCCAAAAAGTGCAGATGTCACCAACCTCTTGTGCTGGCACAGGAGATGAGCTGTGGGAGCAGGATGGGGCAGGGAGGACACTTTCCCCAGGGCAGGAGTGCCCAGCCCTTCCAGGAGACCAGGCAGCACCAAAAGCACAAATGTTCTTCCAATCCAAACAATCCGCTCTTAACTTCAATGAGAATTTTGCTCACAGGCAACTTTCGCTCCCGAGACATCTCTTCCATAGTTCTTACAGCATAAATAGCCCCTCATTGTTCAGTTTTAAAGAAAATAAATGATGCTTTCAGCCCAGTGCTTTTCATTGCCTGTGACTGATATCAGCAAAGCACTGGTGCTGGTTATGTCTATGGAGATACAGCCTTGCAGTGCAGATGTGTTATTTAAATTACAATGCTGGGAATACATTTGTGTCAGTAGCTTTCCATCTCCTGCACCAAGTGCTGAAGTTATGAGGGGAAGAAAGCCCTGTTTTTTCCTGAGCACCACTGTATTTCCCTCTTTTCACAAGTCAGTTTGTTACATCTGAAGAGCTTACTCATGCATCCCCATCCAGTTCATTTTTATTACAGCTCTGTGTTTGTTACAGATAAGCTCCAAGGATGCAGCTGAAAGCTGGGCTCTTTCCAGTTTCCATGTATTTTTTTTTTTCCTTTCCCCAGGTTTTAATCGTTATATAACATTGTGTTATGACACAACCTCCCTCTCGCTGAAAGAAAATTGCTAAACTCGGTTTATCGAATGTTTCAAGGGTACAAAGTTCAGATAAGAAAAGTTGAGATAGTAATCAAAAATGTCAGTGAGAATTATAAGTTTCTGGAAGTATAAAAGGGTGTTTCTTATATTTCTTTCCTCTTTTTCACTTCTTTCCTCACAGTATTCTGTTTTCCCATACACTCAATATTTGGGGAAATCTCTTTTTCGTGGACTGCTCCTCTTTTCCATCCCTTTTAAGAGAAAACCTGGATCTGTGGAAGGATCCAGTGGTCATTTTTGAGTGGCCATTTTCACACCTGCCCTTGGTGGCAGCTCCTGAGAGCCCCAATTTGAGTTTCCTGCAGAAGACAAGGGAGCAGCAGCTGCTGCCTGATGGTGACACCAGAGAGAAGAAGGGCAGATTTCTTTCTGACCCAAAGAGAAGCCAAAAAACACCACAGAGAAATGCTTGTTAAATATTAGAGGGAGAAGAACCTCCAGTGAGGGTACTGGACACCAGGACAGGCTGCCTTGAGGGGATATGAACATTCTGCAGCTGAAAATGATCAGAATTCAGCCCAAATTTAAGCTGGCCCTTCTCTGGGTGCTGGGGATGGACCAGATGACCCCATGGTCATGATTTTAATGCCTGCTGGGTTTCTCTCCATGTGAAGCAGTTATTTAGCACCCACAGAACACAATATTGGTAATTTCAATCCCTTTTTTTCCCTTCTGCACCTTTTTTTTCATCTACACAGTCATTCTTCCAGATCAATCAAGTCTTGCTGTCACAGGAGACAATCACTGTAATCATTTACAGAAAGAATCAGCATAATTCTGAATGTTTCACACCCTAAAAAAAGGGGAGGATGACAGAGTTGTTCTTCTGTCCTAGAACTGAGCTGCCACTCTTGCCAAATCTCACCCACGGGCAATTAAGGATTCATCAAACACTAACACTCACGTTCCTTTGGGGTTCAAAGTGAATTAATAAAATATGGATGTCATGATGTCTGTCAAAGATGGGATAAGGGATTGTGGGATTAGGGGTTCCAGGTAGTAATCAAGGACAGTTCTTCCCTCCTGCTAATTAACTGGATTATCCCTGAGGCCACTCTGTGCGATGCTGGGGTTGAAATGGTCTCAGGATGTGTTGGAAGAAAAGCTCAGGTGTTCAGAAGGGCTGAAGGAAAGAGGGTTTGTGGTGATGTGCCCCAACTGGGAGTTAAAAAATCATCCAAAAAGCCAGAGAGCAAATGTCCAGTGTGTGGGAAATCTTCATTTCTCTGCCTGTGACGGGAGATTCCTGGCAAATTCTCCAGGATCAGATGCACTGATTGCATTTACCTGGCCTGCAGGGATCCATCAGGCTACAGGAAAATAGGGAGAAACCTGCAGGTGTTTTTGGACACCCCTCAGATCCCACCCCTTTGGCTGAGGAGGTGGAATATAAATGCTGTGATTCCTCAGACAGTTCTTTTTTAATCCTAAATAGCCAAGGAATGCTTCTAAACTCTCAGATATCAGATTTTTACTGGAATGCCACTGTCCAAGCTGTTTTTTCGTCCAGCAGGGATGAGTGATGGATAAAAGGTTCTGCCAGGCTTCGAGCCAGAGAAGGAATTCTCTGAATTTGACCCTCCTTGATATTTTGGCCCTGCCAAGTCTGACTTCTGCAGTCTTATTGCCCTGTCAGGACAAGACTAAATTTTGGCTTTCTTCCTCTCATCCCAGCTTCTGCTATGTTTTACTCCTTTTCCTCTTTCTTTTCTTTATTGAGTCTAAGAGGAGGAGTAAAAGGTGAGAGGTAGAAAAAGAAGAATTTTCCCAGAATATCAAGATATCACTGTGATTTTGTTTCCTATTTACATTGTAGTCTGTGATCCAGTGGTTGAAACCCAGCTGAAGAACAAAATTCAAGGAGAACCTGAGATTATTCCTGTTCTTCTTCTATTATTCATGAATCCCTCCGCAGTAAATTGACTGAAAAAATGGGTAAAAAACTAATTTGATAATTATAAGTTAATAAAACCTCAACGCTGCTTACCCAGAAGTCTGCAACCATAGATCTGCTCTGTTTAAGCAGTTTAAACACATAAAACTGTTAATTACTAATGCAAATTCATAGTGGAGGAAATGATGGTGCAGTTACACCGAGAGAATAAATGTTACATTTTTCCTGCAAACAATTTCTGGTTCCGTAATTTTGAGAAAGTCTAATATTGAGCTGTGCAAAATCATTACGGGGCTTTTTGTATATAGAGCTGAGAGTTGAAAATTAGTTATGTAAAGATTTCTTTTTGACTGGCAAGGAGGATTAATTAGAGCCTTAATAAGGTGAGGATTTTGACAAATCACCAGAAAAATTGTACTGAGCCCTGGGGCAGAGGCTAAAGCAGGCCCAAGACACAAATATATATTTGAAGATATATTAATATATATATTTTTTTATATAGATACAAACATTTAAAATATATATTTTATATACTTATATTTTTTACATATATATGGTTATTCCAGGTGATTTGGGGATGGAGGTCTGGATCTGCAATATCCTGGTGGTTGAGGATCCGAGGCAAACGTTTGCTCTGTCATAAAAAGTGGGGCTGGAATCTCTGCAGGCATGAGAACAAATTCCTGCAGCTCCTGAATTCTCCCCTGAGCTTGCTCAGATTTCAGGGTGATATCACAAATCTCCCTCCCAGCTCGCTGTGCCTCACTGCATCTGGCTGAGTTTACACACAGCCAAAATTAAAATGTTACAAGAGGATGAAAGAAACAAAGTGAACTCCAAGGCCAGAATATTTGATATTCTAATATTCATTAAGAGGCAGTAATTATCTGATTGCATCTATTAATTCTGGCACATTACATTGCTTCAGTCTTTAAACTCTACATAAATTTTATGCCAATTAATAAAATAAAAGGGAATGGGTTGTGTACACCTTCTTTATTCTGAGTCCTTTGTTCCTCCTACCTGAGTGTGTCCCTTTCACATGAATTATTGTGAATTATTGTGAATTATTGTGAATCAGGCACATCCCAAGTGGGATGAGCTCTTGGGAAATGAGACAAAAAAAAGAAAAGAAAAATATTTCATCTCTCACTTTCATCTTCAGAGTGCTGATATTAATAAGTCAGCTCCCAAAAAGAAACACCTGCACCCTGAAATTAAGGATTCGAGGCATCTCTGATAATCCAGTTCACCTGTGGCTGGAAGTGGAAAGGAAAAAGCATCTTGGATGTAATATTGGAGAGCCTTGAGGTTGAGGAGGGATTTCTTCAGCTCGTGATTAGTTGTCTTTGAACCAGAGGAATCCAAAGAAAAGCAAATAAAAGTCAGGGTTTCCCAGGGAAACCACTGCAAGCTGGATTCAGCACTGTGCAAAACCAATATGAAACATTTAAACCAAAATATTTATAATAATTATATATATATATATATATATATATATATATATGCGTGCAGATATCTATAAATTCCTGCCCATAATGATTCATTCAGACTAATTAGCTGGTAGAGAAAGATCTGAGTTTTTTGGTCTGAGTTCCCACATGGATTAAAAGGGGATAATAATTCTTTTGTGCTAATTGTAACGAGCGTTGGAGGAGAGCCACGGAATTGTGAGATTTTATTTATTATTTTCTAGGAATCTCAGCCATTCCTGAAGTGCAGCCACCAAAGGGGTGGAAATGTGGTGGGAAACCATTTATTTTGTCTTCAGCCAAAAAACCTCTTCATTTTCCTGTTAAATTTCAGGGGAAAAATAAATAAGAAAATTGTCAGATCTGTGTTTATCAAGGGCTAAATGTGATTGCTGCTCTTACATATAATTTGTTAATTTGTGTTCACAACCTGCTGGACAAATATATAATTTCAGTTCACATTATCCTTGTCACAAATATTAAATAGGTCTCGATAATTTGGCATTTTTGCAAGGTCTCTGTATATTTTATTTATAAATTTTATTTATTTTTTTATTTATATATTATATTTCTATATTTTGTTTACATATTTTATTTATATGTTACCAGATCAGAAATTACAGCAATGGCTCAGTGAAAAAATCTCTGAAACAGAGACATAATCTGTGCTCTAATATTTATATCAAATTCAGGAAAAACAGCTTCCCTTTCAAAATTACTTTGGATATCTTTATGAACACAGGTGAAGGGATGATCAGTGAATTTTATATCCAAGATCTGTGAGTTTAATGAACTGGATTCAAATCATATCCATGTCTGCAGTCCCTGGCTTGGGCTCCAATTTGGATTTCTTGGCAGCAGCCCATTTTTAATTCATTTGCTCTTTGTTCTGACTGAGAATCCTTACAAATATTCCTATTTACAGTGGTATTTAGGACTCTCAGTGAAGAAATAATACCAGCTCTGCTTGCCAGCCAGTGGAACCTCATGGAAGGAAATCCTGCCAATCACAGCTTTTTTTTTTCTTTTTTTGCCTCGTTCTTCCAGCTCCAAACTGTGTAATCCTTCCAGTGGAAAAGCAGGAAATAACCATTTAAAGGGAACATTTTTAGGAGTTGCCCATCAAAAAGATGGAGACAAGGGGCCTGGGTTATAACAAACCTTCCCTGGCACTTAAATACAAACAGAGTTGTAGTTAAGTCAGTCGATAACACTTAGAAAGAACGAGAGGAAACCTCCCTGGAAGCAGCATTAATTCCCCTGGAATTGACACTGTTTTGCCATTTATTTTTTCGATTTGGAGATTAAACATGAGAACAACCAAAGAGATAAAATTGAGACAAAGATAACAGGGGGGTACCCAGCAGGGAAGAGGGGCAGGGGAGTGAGGGGAGCATCACGTAGCTCATTCCCTCTTTGTTTGCACAAGTCGATACTTTCCCTTTCCAACAGCACACAAAAGAAAAGTCTCAGGAGCCTTGAATTACTTTCACAGTCTTTACAGAGCACCTCTCCAAAAGCAAAATAAATGGGGTCTGCTGGGCAGCCAAAAGGAAAAGCCCATCTCAAGAGGTTTTGTTCTGCTCAAGACAAAACGCCCCGATCCAAACTCAACCCTGGGGCGTTGCTGCTCTGTCTGGAAGGAGATTTTGAGCTGAGAGGGAGAAACTGGGCAGCTCCCGGGGATCCAGGGCTTTGGGAAGGAGCAGCTGGTGCAGCCTGTGGGAAATGGGAATCTGGCCTCAGCTGCAGGAGATCCTCACCCAATGCAGCCCAAGGTGTTGAAGTCAATGGATTTGCTCTCAACTCACGTTGGGAGGGAAAAAATTGATCCAAACAGAGAGGGATGAGTTGGGTGAGCAACAGTGGGGTCCTGTAAGCTCTGCCTTTTTCTCTTTGATTAGAAATGATGTCCTGGTCTGGCAGCTTGGTTTAGAGCATTGCATAAACAGTCAGAGTTGTAGGAATGGTTTTGAGTCTTAAACTGTAAAAAAAAAAATTAAAAACATCAACCAAAAAACCCAAAACACAACAAAAATCCCCACTCCCAACAGCACATTTCTGAATGGATGGACCAGATTCACAATAGTTTTTATAGGACTATTTTTAGTTTTCTTAAAAGTCCGACTAAATTCAGCTGTAGCACCTGTGGCCTTCACGTATGGCAACCATAACAAGAAGTCCAAATAATCACTGGTATAACAGCTCAGAAGTCTCCAAAAACCAGGTTTCTGTGACCTCAAATACACCCACATCCAAAAATTCCTCTGAGGGACAGTGACAGAGGTGGTAGTTTAAAATTTAAAACCATTCTATGATTTTCTGATTCTGGAATCAAAAGGCAAGTGACCTCATTGCTGCTGACTTTTCCCTTAAGGGTGAAACCACCACTAAATGGTTTCTAGAGGTGTGGCTGGAAGCTCTGGAAGGTCAGCTGCCAGGTCAGGAAAGCACAATTTACCTTAGAAAATCAAAATTTTGTTGAGTACTGCTGTGCAGTGAGGAGGACAAGTCCATACAACTAAAAGTAGTGCAGTGAGACAGTCCAGGCAGAACTCAATGAAATAAAGATGAGCTGAGCTGCAGTTACTCATTTTTACTGGAGGCTTCAGAAATAGGACCTCATCTAGTGAACAAATCAACTTTCTGCATTAATTTTAGATTAAATTTAATCAATTAATGGCGTTTCTTTTTTTTTTCCTTATTTTTGCCAAGGACCGAGCGGAATTTTACAGGAGTCCCCAAGCTGCCTTTTTAATCCTGTAGAAATAGAGAAAATCAGGAGACACGGGCTTCTTTTAATTGTGAGCTAACACTTTTAAAGGCACAGAAGTGGCTGCACAGGAGGTATTTCATCTCTTCCAAAGCCAGCGTGTCATTCCTTATCCTAAGGCTGAATATCCTTGGACTGGTCAGCTCTGGAGCAGCCAGGGGAGGCGGTGCAGTTCCAGTAATTGCTTTTTGAGTGAAGCTGGGTGGCTGGGAATCTTTAGCTTTCCATTTAAAGCACAGATGAAACCATTCCTGCACAGCTCCCGGTCTCTAACCTGCTCCACTTCAGTGCTGGCTCCTGGTTTTACAGTTTTGAACTGGGCTGTGACAGGAGGTGTCCTGTGCTGGATGTTTGGGATGCAGGGATCCTCTGCTGGCAGGGAGGGAGCAGGGTTGATCCTTTTTTTATTATTTATTTTTTGATTTTTTTTCCCCTTTTTTTCCCATTCTTTGAGCGTGGGATTCCCTGTGCTGACCTTGCTGATCCTCCCTCTGTCTGTGATTCCCATGGCAGGACAGCCATTCCCGCGGTATTCCTGATTCCCGCGATATTCCTGATTCCTGTGAATTCCTGATTCCCGTGGCATTCCTGATTCCCGTGGTATTCCTGATTCCAGTGATATTCCTGATTCCTGTGGCATTCCTGATTCCTGCAGTATTCCTGATTCCCCTAACATTCCTGATTCCCGTGGCATTCCTGGTTCCCGCAGTATTCCTGATTCCAGTGATATTCCTGATTCCCATGGTATTCCTGGTTCCCGTGGCATTACTGATTCCCGTGGCATTCCTGATTCCTGTGGTATTCCTGGTTCCCATGACATTCCTGATTGCTGTGGTATTCCTGATTCCTGTGGTATTCCTGATTCCTGCAGTATTCCTGATTCCTGTGGTATTCCTGATTCCCGTGGCATTCCTGACTCCCCTGAGCCCCTGCCCATGGAATGTGGAGGTGAGAGCGTGGTTTCCATGTGGGAAAGCATTCCCTGACAGGCAGGGAGCTGGAGCTGAGGGTAAATCAGGACACGATGCTGGGGATGAGCTCTGGAGCCGCTCTCCTGCTCCAGAACCTGCAGGAGAATTTGGGGACCCGAGAGTTTTGGGACCCGAGTGTTTGATGTGATAACAAACATATCAAAAGATAACAAAACACTTCCCAATGTGGCTGTGAGTGTCTTTCCTACCTGCAAAACTTTTTAGAGAGTTTCATGAGGGTTTTTTTCCCCCTAAATGTAATTATCCACAGTCTGCTTGCCTAGCTCAGGCGTGATGTCACACCAAAACACCCCAGAAGTTCGAGGAAAAAAATAATCAGTAATATTTCAGCCTGCTCTTCAAAGATCTCTGAAACTTCTTACTTTCCTTGGATTGGATAATTCTGATTTCACCTCACCGTGAGGATTAGGGAAAAATCTTCTAGAGAGGAGTTTTAGCTTTGGAAGGAAATGCAGAGAATTGTGACAGCTGTAAAAGGTCCATGCAGAGAGACAGATGCTTTCAATTCAGTGGCTCTGAATTTTTTATATTCTCCTTGCACTGCTTCAGGTGCCTGGATGGAAGGCGCTGTTCCCACTGGAGTTTTGGTGCCAATGTGATAAGAACGTGAAGACTGATCATGTACACTTTCCTCATCATTTATTTATAACCACTTAATTAAGTTATTATGGACTCTTCTTTTTTTTCTTGCTGGCAGCGAGGATGAAATTAATTTTCTTAGCCTTTCCTTTGGAGCCAGGATCTCTGACTTATCATTTCTCTGCTAAAACTGCTTTTTTTCAAAGGGCATTGTATTATCCATGAGAAATTCTGGAATGACCAGTTCAAAACCCACCCCAGGTAAAACTGCACCAGTAAAAAAGCTTCTTTTTTTAAAATTTATGTTCAATTCCTGTGGCAATGTCCCTGCTGTATTTCCTTGCTGCTTCTCTTTGATGCATTGCAAGACAAACAAAAAAGCCTCATTTTTTGTTTTTACTCTTTTTTTCTTGTGTGTCTCTTACCTGTTCTAAATCTCCCTTTAAGACTTTTCTCCCAAGACCTTTTTCCTTTATTTATTGCCACTTATGGGTCAAAAAGTACGGGGTGAAGTCTCTGACAGGAGGTTGGCACCTCCTTTGCCAACAAAAACTGTCTTGGGAATGACAGAAACCTTTGGATTTGCTTCTTTGGACTCCCCTACCCACATGGAAAACATCATCCTGCTACTGAAGATGATAAAAAAAGAGAAACATTTGAGTTCTTAAGAAAACAAACAGGAGAGTTGACATCCACTACGTACTTTAACGCCTCATTTATTCTGAATAGGACTCCTCAATCGTTGCCAAGAAAGACTTCCAGGTTTTAGGGCTAATATTTGCAGGTTTTCTCCTTCCTTTACACAGTATTTCTCTAAAAGCAAAGATTCCCTCTGGGTTTTCCAGATTTCTCCCTCCATTTGCTCTCTGTTCCATCATTCCCACCCAGCCCAGTGTGGCTCTGCTTTCCTCCCTTGCCCCAGCTGGGCTCAGATTAAGCCATCCATCAGTTTATGTTCTGTTTGCCAAAACCACCACTCTTCTCAAAATATTTGTTCAATACCACGGCGAGAGGAGGTTCATAATCCTCTGACCTGCCTTGTGAAATATTAATAAGAGAAATCACTTTGTAAGGGGTGAAAGGTGGTTTTTTTTGGGTTTTTTTCCTTTCACTCAGCGAGGTCTCCCAAGAACAGCAGAAAATAGAAAGAAATTTCATCGCTCCCAACCTGACAAAACCCAGCAGCCAGCAGGGACCTTTTTTCCTGCAAAACATTCAGTATTCATCCACCTACGAGCAAATAAATTAATAACAAGTGTCTTGCAAATAGAGTGTTTAAACCTTTCAAGTACAGAGGGCAAAAAGCCAGCTCCTATTTCCTCATTTGGAAATTCTACCTTGGTTGGAAAGGCAGGATAAAACACCCCAGATTATCAAAATACCAGGAACTCCTATAATTTAATTTCCTGTAATCTCACCCTGTGTGTGTTCAGTTTATTTTTCCCACAATCTCTTTTTTAATTTTTCTCCTCAATCTCAAGTTCATAAATCGAATTTTACCTCTGCAGGTCTTGTGGATGTTAAATCCCTCGAGGTGGTGCTGCCATAATTTAACACTTGATTTTAAAAGTAGGATTGTGCTTAAAACTAATCTTGATCATTGGAAAGATACAAATATTAATGAAAAACACACTTAGAGCAAATATTTAACACTGTAAAATACTGGGAATGAGATGTTGATTAGACAGCAAATGTCTAAATATTTTTTTGTTTTAATTCAAAGATGTTTGCAGAGATTCGACAAAATATATTTGTTGGTCATAATTTTCTGAGCAGTTCTAGAGTTTTCAGGAAAGCAGTTTTGAATTAGGAATGCTGAGATTTCCTACAGCCCTGTTGGGATAAGCTGCTTTTGCTCTCATCCTGGATCGATGGTGCTTGCCCAAGGGCTGCATCATTTTTGGTAGCAGAGATTATTTAGGTTGGGAAAGAGCTCCAAGGTCGTGTTCAGGCAATTGTCTTTGGTTTAGGGTGACATTGGCTTTGGTCTGGAGTGTCCCTGGCCCCAAAGCCACCAGCAGGACCCTCTGCAGGGACAGCAGGTGAATGTTTGAAGGCTCTCCACTGGTCTCAACTCCATATCTGCACACAGAGCACAATTTTAATCCCAAATTTGCCTGCTCTGCTGGCTCCCAGAGCATCCAACCCCTCCTTCCACAGCTCCCCAGCACCTGGAGCATCCTGCTGGTTCCTGTTGGGCCATCATCTGGGGAGACACACCCAAAAAACCCTGAGAATTCTCAGCAGAGGACGAAGAAATGGAGAGTTTCCTTACAACTCACTGCATGCTTTGCAGGCTGATTGCCTTAATGGCACTCTCCTTAAAAGTTCTTGCTGGGAAATGCTGTTTTCCTTCTCTTTTGGAATTCTCTGCATCAATAATAAGGAAGTTATTTATAGGAAGTGTCACTCTGGTGTCACTCCATGCCACACAAGACAGAAAGTGCTCTACAGGTGCACGCAGAGAGAAGATTTTTTATTATCCTTTACAGAGAAGGAAAACCCAGAGAGCCCCCTCCTCCTGCCAGAATTCCAGCACTGGAAGGAGTGACACTGGCTGTACCTGAGGGCAGGAAGGGAAATCTCCTCCCAAGGCTTCCAGGCTTTGCCTGAAGCATTGGAAAAGCTCTCTGACCTCTCCCCATCCTGCAGAAAGCTTTGTTTTCCAGCACTGTCAGTCTGGCCTCCTTCTTTAAGTGCATATGAACACATAGAAATGAAAAATACAAGGTTTAACTAATTAAGCTGGTGCCAGGAAAAGCCCATGGAAAGCAGAGAGCAGTGAAATCCCTGAGGAGGGAAGGAAGGAAGGAGTGGGGAATGCTGGGGGCAGCCTGGATGGGGCTGCCAGGCAGTGGAGAGGGGAAAGTTTAATTTCAAATAGAGGGAAAACAGTGTGGAATCACTTGGGAAAATAAGGAACTGCCAAGGAAGGAGCAAAACATGGAATCACTTGGGAAAATAGGGAACTGCCAAAGAATCAAGGCCTGGAGAAACAGCTGCATCAGGCAGGGCTGGTGGTGAGGAGCAGGTTCTGGGGTTCAGCCCCTGCACCTCTCACTGCTTCTTCACTGCTGGGGTCATGGCCTTTAAAAGGCCACCATCTATCCCTGGGAAAACCAGGCATCAATCCTAATTCCTTTTATCCAGACAAAGTCTAATATATGTGTGTGTGTGTGTGTGTGTGTGAATATGTATATAAAACATTGGATAAGGTCTGCAGACATAAATATCACAAAAAGCCCCAGTGAAGCTGAGATTCTCCAAATCTTTGCTCCCTTTCCCACCCCTCTGCAAGCCTGTCCTGGTTATTCCTCTTTCCTTTTCCCCCAGGACACAAATGCTTTTAATTCCACCCTGGAAGAGGCCAAGATGCTTTCAGGGGAGCAACCTCTGTGCCTCCTCCTAGACACAGTCACACAGAACAAAGAGAAGAAAGAGCTTGATAATAATAAGTAATTATAATTAGCACATATTTAGTGCTTTTCATTTCCAAGGCACTGTACAAATATTAGCTAATGAATATTTGGTAAGCAAACATTTTGAGCTTCTGGAAGGATTATTATAAACCATGAAGAAAATACTTTACAATATTTGGCTGGCTTTTTCTCCCTGCTACATTTGCAAGGTTATTATTTGCTACACCTGTAACTTAATCATGGCAAGACATTTTGTGTTAGTTATTTTTATATTATTTAAACGCTGGTGTCTTTGATTAGACTTTAAGGATGTGGAGGGTGTAGAAATAAGCTCTTTAAAGCATTTTTACAAGAAAATAGTGGGCAAACACTGATTTTGTGGGGGCAAATATTTTTCCCACACTTTTCCCACTTGTTTTAGTGGGAATGTGACTGGCTTTGGGTCTGGCCTGATCCTCCCATGCTGTGCTTGTGCTCCCAAGTGCAATGACCCAACATCACCAACATCCCGATGTTTTGCCTCGGGGTGACACAAGGCTCTCCAGTGAATCCCACATTTGGCAATTTTGGGGATGCTGAGCAGCATTTAGGATAACTGCTTTGGTTAGAGGGCCCATCCCATGGCTGCATTTCTGGGATTCCCACTCAGAGGCTGCAGAAGGTGCCATGGGCACACTCAAAGCAGATATTTACTGAGATCCCAATTCTTGGGGCAGATACTTCTCTTTTATCATAGATGAAATTGTGCTTGGTGATGTTGGTGCTGAGGAGATGCACAGGCACAGAGACTGCACCCAAACCTCCCAGAAGATCCAATAATCCTTTGAACTTCAACCACCAAGTGCTCTCTAAGCCAAACTCCTCAGATTTAAATATTCTGCTGTGTACAGTCAAACTCTTCTAATGAGCTTTCCTTGATGGCTGTAATTGCTCCTTTCTTTCCTCCTCTTTGTCCTTGACTTTCAAGTTTGGATTCATTACCTCGTGCAAAATTCCCTTTGCCAACACAGCTCCATACCATCAATTCCTGCTTCGTTTGTACCCACGGTGCCTTTTTGAAACTCACACCCTCTTTATCTCTTTGTAATCAATTCCCTGCTCCCCAAATATCCCCACTGTTGGCACCCCAGTGAAAAGATTGGAGTTTTCAGTTCTCTCTCTGTCTTCCTCACCTTGTCTGCTCCAGTTTGTGCTCCCAGCAGCAGCTGGCACTGCCTGCACCTCGCTCCTTGAATTCCACAGGTCTTGTGTGATCTCTGGATTAGTTTCTCTTCCAATTGCTTCTGCCTCGCTCTCCTTGCACAATTTGCACTCGGCAGCTGCTTCTGCCACTGCCTCTGAAGGCAGAAGTGATTTCTCCTGCCAATTTTCCACTTTCCTCTCCTCTCAAGGCTTGATCTTGTTGTGTGCTTTAAAGTCAGTAATAATATAGTGCGTGTGACATGTTACAGAGCCGGGGATGAAACGAGGAACACGGAGAGAGCAGCCAAAATATTTAATAACAAACTGTAATATAGCAGCCCAGGGAAATCCACAGTGCTGGAAACAACACCCAGCTCTGCCAAGGGGCAACCCAGGCTCCAGGCATCAGCCCAGGCAGAAAGGGATTGGATGTGGAGCCAAGCACAAGGGTGGATCAGGGTTTGTGACTTCTCATAATTATTTCTGGTTGAACAGAAGTTTAGTTATTGGCAATTACCACCGCACAGAAAAGTAATTTTCCACATACCTTTAATAGGAAACCTGTTCTAAGTTGCAGGGATGTTTGATGTTTTAGAAAATTCAATGTCTTGGATGTCTTGGATCTTTGTTTCTCATCCCATTTGGAGTGTACAGTCTAAATATTTTAATTCCTGTTTAGAGTGCAAACTTTTCTGCCTGGGACAGCTTCTACTCCTCATGGGGAAAATGAGGAATACATTGGAATTTATGTGATTTGCTAGCAATATTTAGGTTTAGAGTAGATTTTAAAGTAATTCCTCCCAGTGAGGGTGGGAGCCCCTGGCACAGAATTCCCAGAGCAGCTGGGGCTGCCCCTGGAGGGATTCCTTCCCCTGGCAGTGCCCAAGGCCAGGCTGGACACTGGGGCTGGAGCACCTGGGGCAGTGGGAGGGGTGGAATTGAATGAATTTTAAAGACCCTTCCAACCCAAACCATTCTGGAGCTTTACACTTTATGTGTAAAGCCAAGGCACACATAGGATGGAGACTGATTTTCTCTCTGCCTTGACTCTACCTACAAGGTTTACCTCATAGAAAAATTAGTTTATTCAATGCCTTGCATAGCGAATCCCCAGTTTGATGTAAAAGCTTTCAGGCTCTACATTGCTACAAATAATCTGTCACAAACAACTGAGCACTTTATTTTCTATAGGGATAGAACTGAATGCAAACAAAAAATATATAGCCAACCAAAAATCCAAGTGAAAAATCAAACCTAAGTGGTGTGTGTGGCTTTTGAAGCTGTTTTAACACATAGATTAATATTTCCCAATCTTGCCATTTCTCTGGATGTCACCAATGTCCATATAATGCAAAAAGGTCCACCCAAATTAAGGCAGGGATCATCCTTGAAATATCTCCAGTTCATGGGGAATATAAAGCACTGTGAGTGCTTAATGAAAAGTGACTTTTCTGAGTGACTTTTGGAGGTCTTGACGAGCTTTGCAAGTTCCCAGCTCCTGAGAGCTCCGTGTCTGCATCTTCACTCCCCACCCACCACCAGCAGCTCTGGGTGATGACAGTTTGCTGCAGGATCCTGAGACAAGGCAACAAAAGGATTTGTGCTCCAGGGTTTGGGAGTGGAAATCCAGGCAGAGTCACACATGGCAAACAGATTTCGTTCCTTCTGCCAGGAGCCAGGGTCAGGTTCAGCCTGTAGCCTTTCAAAACCTGACAAAAAGGCAAACTTGATTCTTGAACCTGATGAAAAAGTCCTAAACTGTTTAGATGGTGGGGATCATCAGGCTGCTGCTCAGCAGGGAGCTCTGATTCATCAGCATCAGGGTTTCCCCTCAGCTTTCTGCCTACATCTTCTACTTAGCTTGGCAGGGACATTGTCAGAGAATAAAAGGCTTTTTCCTCGTGTCAAAGGGCTGGCATTCATCAAAATGATAATACTTTTTACCTAGAGCACCTTTTAGATGAGGTTCATGAAGCCTGTAAGGATGATGATAAAGAGAAAAATGTTGCAGGATTTTTTATTATATTTTTGGCACTAAGACTGCTACTACATGAAATGGGAGATTTTTCTTTTATAAGTTTCCTTTGGCTTTAACTTTATAAATATTCCTTGGTTAAGTCAGTGGACTGCTTTTCACACAAAGCCTAATCCAAAGCTTGCTAAGGTCAACAGAAAGCAGCTTATTAATTTCATCAGACTTTTGAATCAAGCTCCAAGTGCAAAGCTTGCTCCCTGAATCAAACAAAAAGTTTTTGAAACACAAAAGAAAAATTCACACCTTCTAGGATCAAGCACTTCATCATGAGGATAGTTTAAATTCCAGTAAACCTTCTGGGAATTTTTCTATTGATTTAGGAAAGGTGGTGTGTCCAGTCTGAAATATTGAGGGTGTTCTCTGACCACTGCTGGGTGCTTTCACCTTCAGGGAAAATGGGAAATGATATCCCAAAAAGGGGAATTCCCAACCCTCCATTCTGGAGTGATTAATTGCAGGAAGAACAGAGAGTGAAGTTCAGGCACAGTTTGGGCACAGCTGAACTTGTTCCACTGTCTGAAAGCAGCCACCAGAGAGGGCAGAAGAAATTTTGGGTGGTGGTGGCAGCAAGACCCAGCAGTGCTCAAACCAGTTGTTCTGCTCTGGAGAAGAATCCTGAATTTCCTAACAGGGAGCAGGGAGGGGGTGGTGGAAAGTTGTCCTGGAAGGTGCCAAGGGCAGGAGATGTGAGAGGGGCTGGAGCTGCACCCCAGCTCACAGATCTGGGGTCACCTGTCTGAGAACAGGACACCAGATTTTCATGTCCTGGTCAGGTGCATCCCAGGATGAGCCAGGGAAAACTGAGAAGCTTCTGGTTGGGCTCAGTTATTCGTATTTTTCAGTGGCAAGCATTTAAATGTTGCTCCAGTCTGAGAAATCATAGATTTATAGGGAAGCTTTGAGAAAGGGGGAGAAGTGACCTGCAGAAAAGATGAATTATTCCAGTATTTTTCACTGGTAGAGGTGTTCATTTCTCAGCACCACAGAGAAAGCTCATGGAATATCTCTTGGTTAGCACCAAACTGGGCAGGGCTGGTTGAGTCCTCTCCATAGGCCAAGAGCAGCAACAGAGGGAGAAATTTGGGGCTTTCAGTGATTTCTCCCCAACCTGTGCTCCCAGATCAGCTGTTCCTGATGCAATCCAACACATCCCACGCTTCCATCCACTCTTCCTCCTTGCATGGCCAAGATAATGAGAACCTGGACCTTCTAAATGAGCTGAGATTTCAGTGAGGGTTTAGAGGGCAGCAAAGCCCTGCATGGGAAAATGTCTCATTTGCATTTTCTCAATTCACCTCGGAACCTTGGATATCTGCTCTCTGCAGGCCAAAGCCACAAAGGAAAGCAGGGGGGTCACTGGTTGCCAAAATGCACAGAGCTGTCAATTATCCAGCTGTGACTCACAAGTTTGGGTGTCCACACTCTCCTGGATCACTCTCCCTGGGTTTGCTGTAAATATGATTCCCCACAAATGTGCTGGTGAAGTGTGTGAGCCCCAGGGAGGCTGGAGTGAAATGATCTTTAAGGTTCCTTCCAACCCAAACCATCCTCTGATCCTACAATCCTCTCGGTAACTGGCATTCAATCCTGGCCCACTCCATCCTAAATGGCATAACCTTGCAGGGACAATATTAGGAAACCTGATTTAAGCACCCATTAGCTTAAATTTCCTTAAACATAGAGCTGTTTGCTTTTAATTATCTCTTTGTATGCCTGCCCGCATTTGCAAAGACACAGAGGGCAGTGTCTGCTGAGGTTCTGAAGAATGGCATGAAAATAAAGAATAAAAGACAAATTAATGCCATTAAAGATGGATCTCTACCCCCAGCTCCTGCCTGTGAGCTCCCCAAGCTCTCCCAGATGGGATGTGCTCTGAAAAGGAGGATTTCCAGGGAATGTGTCCTTACCAGCAGAAGGAACAAGTTCGTCCTTCCCAAAGACAGAGGAATTGCCTCATGGCAGATGATGGGGGGCACTAAAAGAACACCAATAAATAACACCAAAAACAATAACACACTTTGGGTGTGCAGAGCTCTCCTCCTCGCAAAGCACCTGGGGAATCCAGGAGCTGGTGAGCACAAAGCTGGTCTGAAGTTTATCCTGTATTTTATCCCCCAAACCTTGTCCTCCTGAGGGAAAAACCTGTGATAGAATTACCTGGATGAGCTCCTTGATCTTTCTTGGCTTCTTCCAGCACAGCCTTGCAAACCTGGTCTAAGATTGCCAAGGGAACAGCTTAAGAGAAGGCTCAGCTTCTCAAAGGGGATGGATATCTGCATTTCCCTCACTCCTAAATCACCCAGGCAATCTAAATTATCTGCTCTGTCACATATCTCCCAGTGTCTCCATGAGGAGATATTCACACAAAAATATTTTAACATGTAATTTTTCAGTCACTTTCTTTAGTATAGTGCAGAACTACAAATATTTATTGCTTCACTCACCCCATTCAGTGTCTGACATTTCTCCTGCAGTTTTGTTTTCCTGACTTTCCTGCTTCTCCCAGCCCA
The DNA here is from genome assembly GCF_971803275.1 of Cyanistes caeruleus. Taxonomy (NCBI): domain Eukaryota; kingdom Metazoa; phylum Chordata; class Aves; order Passeriformes; family Paridae; genus Cyanistes; species Cyanistes caeruleus. Next base: position 2,223,174 of record NC_141711.1, on the reverse strand, counting down.
GCCTGTCACTGGGCAGCCAGTGAAAATCATGGGATAAAGTGAAATAAAGTGAAATGCAGTGCTGCTGTTTGGGGAAGGAAGCCTAAAAGCTTTCCAAAACCAGCAGGCTGGTGCCTCAGCGGATGAACACTGGCATTTGGCATTTTGTAATGGGTTAGGAGCCTCGAAATTTATTGTAAACTTAATGCAGCTTTACAGCCTATCTTCAAAACATTTACACAGCCAGTAAAAGATGATGGATATTTTCAGAGCACTCCTCTTCCCCAGCAGTTCCTGTTGCTGTAACCCTGCACGAGCAGCAGTGATTTGAAATACATTATTGATGTATCTTTGAAGATTTGTTATCTGATCCCTCATGTTTATTGCTGTTATGCAACTGGCTCCTGAGTGTCCTCTTCTGTGAGGCAGGGGTGAGGAGATAGGATCAGGGTGATTGTTATTTGTGTTATTGGTGTTGTGGTGGAAGAGGCAGCAGCCCAGCAGGGCTCCATTGATTTAGATCCCAGACAAAGGCTCAGGATAACAGAGTAGCTGCTCTTTGCATTCCACTTTTTAAATAAAACAGGGAAACAAGAGCAGGAAGAAAGCGATACAGGAGATAAACAAGCAGCAGAGAATGAAGTGCAGGAGGGATAGATGTGTGTCTGCACCTGTACAGATAATGAGAGCCATACTTTGCATTTAATGGCAGCCTCTCGATTGACTCCTCCGTGATGGAAGGTTGGAGAGGTGAATGAGGAGCAACATAATTAGATATCAGCACAGAAATCCAGCTTGGGAATGTGGGCAGAGTTATAGGAAGGTCGACTCTTTTATGGCTATTGGATCCTGGGTGTTCTGCTACTCCACACCTCCAATTTGATTTCAGTCAAAATGTGTTTTATGGACTTCGCGGCTCAGGAGTCGCTCCCTTTGCGTGCACACTCTGGCCTTATTTCCTCTCTCTGAAGCCAAGAGCTGGACCAAACTTCCAGTGCAAAGCACAATGGATTTGCTGTTAGTGCTGATTTTAGGGGCCAGGATGTTTCCCCAGGTGAGCAGGTGTTACCTCTGCAGGGAGCTGGACCACGGCGAAGGAAAACACGGTGTAAATGGAAAGGGATCTTCTCATCCCAGAATGAGCTGGCAAGAGCAGCAGGAAGGAGAACCTCCTGAAATGTTCAGAGAGAGCAGCCAGAGCAGAGCTGCTGCCTTTGGATGGGAGAAACACTAAATTCTCCTTTAGCAAGGGAACTCCACGGGAGAGCGGCAGTGGTTTTACAAAGCCAACAGGTCCAGCTGATCTGTCCTGATTTTCTTACTCATTCTGGAGAGTTCTTCACGCCTCCAAACTCTAACTGTGCTTTCAGCTCCTGACAATTTGCTCAGTAGTTCTCAATTCAGGTTATTTTCAACGCTTAGTGCAGATGCAATAGCAGCTTTCAGCACCCTGAACTGTGGGAGACACTCACTCGAGCAGCTCAGCACTGGCACAACCTATCAACAGCCCCGTGCTGGAAATTAGACAGATTCCAGAAATAATGAAACAGTTTTGTGCCTTGTCTGCACCTGCAGGACAAGCTCAGCTCTCACAGGGAGCTGTGCTCAGCAGGGAAAGAAATGTTTTAATCCCCAGCCCAAGTGTCCCAGGCCAGGCTGGGCAGGGCTTGGAGCACCCTGGGATAGGGGAAGGTGTCCCTGCCATGGCTGGGGGTGGAACAAAACGTTTTTCAATTTCCTTTCTAACCCAAACCATTTTATGATTCTAAGATCCTCTTCTACTGGGAGTATCTATTGTATTTATATGTAGAAATGCACTGTCATGTTTCCCAGTACTCTGTGCAGTGCAGCCCACAAAAAGACTCCTTGGAGCTCTCCCTCAGGCTTTGCACAGAATGCACCCCTTCTCTTTGCTGTAGGTTTCTATTTTTATTAGCATTTCAAAGCATGGGCATTAAGAATCTCAGACATCCCAAATTGTTGCTGCAGCCCTTAGGTTCCCAGGCACAGATAAATCATATATATATATATATATATATATATATATATATATATATATCACCTGAATTACATCTGGGTAGGTTATATATATTTATATATATATTTTGAATATATATTTATGTATATTTATATATAAATATATATTTATTTACATTTTATATACTTTTATATATTTTTTATATATTAATTATATTATATTATATTATATTATATTATATTATATATTATATTATATTATATTATATTATATTATATTATATTATATTATATTATATTATATTATATTATATTATATTATATTATATTATATTATATTATATTATATATTATATTATATTATATTATATTATATTATATTATATTACATTACATTACATTACATTACATTACATTAATTATATATATATATATATATATAAAATATTGTCTATCTGACAATGTTCTGTGTTAAAATTAAGAAGCCCTTCATTTTGTGATTCCTGGGAATCACAGAATCTTAGAAGAGTTTGGGTTGAGAGGGACCTTAAATCCCACCCATTCCCACCCTGCCATGGCAGGGACATCTCCCACTGTCCCAGCTGCTCCAGCCCCAATGTCCAGCCTGGCCTTGGGCACTGCCAGGGATCCAGGGGCAGCCCCAGCTGCTCTGGGAATTCTTTGCCAGGGCCTCCCCACCCTCACTGGGAGGAATTCTTTCCCAATATTCCACCTAAACCTACCCTCTGTCGATTTCAACCCATTCCCCCGTGTGCTATCACTGCAGTTCATGATTAAAACTCTTCTCAAGCTTCCTTGTAGCTCCCTTTCAAACCCTGGAATGCTGCCATTCCTTCCTTTATTGCATTTTCCTATTCCTTCTTTTATATATTCACATCTTTAGAACCAACACCAAACATCCCCAACCTCTGGGCGTTTTTATTCTGTTTACTGCCAATAGGTGACATTTGAATTTTGGTTTTCATTGTGGCCGATTCTCCTCTCAGGCAGGACACAATGCTCCTCCAACACCCCAGACTTGTCAGAACACACTTGGATTTTACAGAAAATCACTTTTCAGGCAGAGCAATCACATCCTCAAACTTTGGAATACTTGGAATTTAATTCAGGAAAGGCCACAACCAAGTATCTAATAAATATATTTCTGCTGAAGATTATTACCACAAGGTGATACATGATAATAATCATCACACAAGAAATTAAAATTCAGTCTGGTTCTATACATTTGCAGGGTGGAATCTACAAGCTTGTATGCAGATCTGTTTGTGCATAAATTCTGTCCCAAATTAGATCTGATTTTCAGCACGACTTTACCATTCCTGTGCTATTTTTAGCTCTCTGGGTGTTGTAGTAATAGGGTTGCATTTCAAATATGATGTTAAAAACCGAAATTATGCCTTAGCCACCGTCTAAGTTCATAATTTTTTTTCTAATTGCTTTGAATTTTAGAAAAATATTTAATGTTCAGTGGTGGAGCAGATGGAGCTGTGAACACTTTGCTTCACAGTAATACACTTTGGTTCTGGCTGATGCTGGTGCTTTGTTTCTTTGTTATCTCATTAAATAAACCTCAGGCTGGAAAAACAAGAACTTTACTATTTTCCAAGAATTTCAGGCTCTGAGGCAGACTAAGCACTGCTCAGGGACAGGTGTAGAGAAATTATTGACAATCTGGGATTATTCTGCAGTGCTGTTTCAAGGAATAACACCTGACATGAGCAATGGGCTTGAAATTCAAAGTCACCTAAAAAGTAGATTTTTTCTATTTCATCCTATTTTTCTTGTTGGGGACTATAGAGAGTTTTGTTAATTTTGTATTAAATCTGCAGAATTTTACCAAGAGAAGACAGTTAAGGTCACATAACTTGATTTTTATTTCAAATAACAATGGCTGTGGTTGCTTTAATGTGATGACCTGGGCAATTTTTAGCTTCTTTTGCAAGTCTGGTAATTCTTATGATATTTATTGGATTTTTTGATATTACAATATTATTGGATATTTATTGATATTACCTGTTACATGAAATAAAAATAAAAAATATTCATAGGATGCCATAAAATACACCAGAGCACTGCTTATCATAAGCCACTGATCTATGGCAGAGAACTTTAAAGTTTATTTAAAACTCGTCAACAGTTATGAATAAATTCCTGCCAGGAACTCTGTGGAGAGACAGAGCTTCTCATCTACCAACTGGATGAGTTTCTTCATCCCATTACACAGATTTCAAAAATGAGGGAAACATTTCCAAGTGTGAGGTTCACTTTTAGGGATAAAAGCATTGATTACCCACCAGATGGGTGCTGGTTTGGTTTTATATTGGGAGGAAAACCTGTAGATAAATTTGCTTTTGTTTCTGCCAGTAGAAACTTTGGGCTGTTTAATTAAAGGCCTCATTGCCCCATCATTAAATTCAAAGAAGCAGATCTAATGCAAGCACTTAAATGTAATGTCACTTATTAGTCTTTAATGACGAGAAACATCCTTTCTCCAAAGAACAGCTGTAGGAATAGTGCCCATGTCACCCACAAAATTATAGATTATGGAGAACATTAATGTGCATTTAATGGCTGTGAAAATATTCCTTTCTGGAAAGGGCTGTGTTCTTCCCTGTTCAGCCTCACTCGTGAGGGAGGTTAATTAAAGCCAGAACATCACAAATTCTGTAGCACTTCAGGTCATTCATCTGTACCAAAGTGGAACAGAATTCTGCAAAATCTCCCTGACAGGGATGACATAAAAGTGTCTGCTCCACTGCCTGGGAGAGATCCCTGGGCTGGGAACTCTGCTCAGGCTGTCAGGATCCAACAGCCACCAAATCTCCCATTAAACACAAGATTTATCAAACCTTTTACAGATTATTCTTTGCAAATAGATCCATAGATGTAGATACAGATATAGATATAGCTATAGATATATAGATTTAGATATAGCTATAGATATATAGATTTAGATATATAGATATAGATATAGATTAGATATATAGATATAGATATAGATATAGATATAGATATAGATATAGATATAGATATAGATATATAGATTAGATAGATATAGATATAGATATAGATGATATAGATATAGATAGATATAGACAGATATAGATAGATATAGATAGATACAGATAGATATAGAAAGTGTTTCTGTGGTGCTGGGGGGGAAGAAAGAGCTGTGAGATGGCCAAGCAACCATAATTTGGAGATTTTTGGGACCCTCCAGGTGGGTGGCAAAACACCCCAAAGGTCAGGGCCCCATGGGCAGAGAGCCAAGAAGAGCTGGGCTGGCCAAGGGATGGTGGAAGCCAAGGGAAATGCAGCAAATTCCATTTCTGGGTTATTTTTTGAATCAAATACGGCCACAAATTCAAAGCAATTTGTCACTTACGGTGCCTTGTGAAGAGCTTTGAGGTTTATGAATGGAAAATATTAAATAAAGCTAAATAATACATATTTTAATATAGATATATACTTAGACAATATGGAAATGAGGTGGCAGAGCAGAAAATGTGACAGCTGAGTAGATAAACACGGACTTGTGTTTTCATTTACAAAGACCTCTGGTATATAAATGCTAATTTTTGCCTGCATTTTAAGGCTGTGAATTCCAAAGAGAGATTTCAGCAGTCTGATGGATTATCCAAGTGTCTCTGGCTGAAGCCAGTCCTTAATGGGCTGTGTCAAGTGTTTCCAAAGACAGCTGCACATCCCAGAGCTGCCCAGTTTACCTGAGATGCCAAATGGCATCAATCAGGGAGCACTGGGCACCCTCCCCAGCACACCAGATTTGACAAGCCAGGATTTTTTTATTACAGGTGAGCAAATCTGTTTCCTCCACAACATCTCCATCAAAATCCAGGATTGAAACCATTCTTGCTTTATTTGCCTCCATAAAAGCTCGCCTGAAGTGGACATGCAGCCACCCTCTAAAGGCTGAAGCATTTCCTAAAGCAGCTGTGCCCTCCCAAAAAAGTACATCAAGGTTTTTCCAGCTTCTTGTAGCCAGTTTGTTCTTTTCTTTCCTGCAGCTTTTCTTAAATCACTGCTGGACAAGAAGAGCCCTGAGACAAAAGTTTTAGGGACGGATGGAAGGATGGATGGAAGGATGGATGATGGATGGATGATGGATGATGGATGGATGGATGATGGATGGATGGATGATGGATGGATGGATGGATGGATGGATGGATGGATGGATGGATGGATGATGGATGGATGATGGATGGATGGATGATGGATGGATGGATGGATGGATGATGGATGGATGATGGATGGATGATGGATGGATGGATGGATGGATGATGGATGGATGGATGGATGGATGGATGGATGGATGGATGGATGGATGGATGGATGATGGATGATGGATGGATGATGGATGGATGATGGATGGATGGATGGATGGATGGATGGATGGATGGATGAATGGATGGATGGATGGATGGATGATGGATGGATGATGGATGGATGATGGATGGATGGATGGATGGATGATGGATGGATGGACGGATGGATGGATGGATGGATGACGGATGGATGGATGGATGGATGGATGATGGATGGATGGATGATGGATGGATGGATGGATGGAGGATGGATGGATGGATGGATGATGGATGATGGATGATGGATGATGGATGATGGATGATGGATGGATGATGGATGGATGATGGATGGATGGATGGATGGATGGATGGATGGATGATGGATGGATGGATGGATGGATGGAGGATGGATGGATGGATGGAGGATGGATGGATGGATGGATGATGGATGATGGATGATGGATGATGGATGATGGATGATGGATGGATGATGGATGGATGGATGATGGATGGATGAATGGATGGATGGATGGATGATGGATGGATGAATGGATGGATGGATGATGGATGGATGGATGGATGGATGGATGATGGATGGATGGATGGATGGATGGATGATGGATGGATGGATGGATGGATGGATGATGGATGATGGATGGATGGATGGATGGATGTAGATAATTTTTAGCCTGTTGAATGCTTAACTAAAGTGAAGGAGGAAGAGCAGAGGTTTGCTCCTGAATGTAGGAAATTCCCCCCTTTTCTGGATGTTTTATGACACTTTGTGCAGCTGCCCCAACCCTGCAGAACCGGTGCTTGGCTGTTCCCGGGGATCCGTGCCTGGAAATCCCAGGAAGTGATGACATCGTTGATGGAAACGAATCCACTTGTTCAAAATGGGTTTGGCTGTTCCAAAACCCCTCTCAGTGTCGCTGTTCAATCCCCAGACTCTTCCTCTGCCCTGCAGACTCAGCCCTCAGGCTCTGGGAAGAACCTCAGTGGCTGCAATAATGCCGCCCATCACCTTTCTCTTTTCAGGGGTTTCGGTTCCGTGGGTTTCTTGGGATGTAAAATTAAAAGGAGCTTTTCAAGATCTGCACGTAAAAAGCCCACTGGGTCTGTTCTGGCTTCTGAAGGAGTGTGACTGAAGGCTTATTTTTTCACTCTCTTGTATCTCTCCCTCTCTAAAACCTCTTCCCCCCAATTTCTCACTTTTGTCTCATCCTTACTCTGCTTTACTCATCTTTAAAATTTATTTTGTATAAGCCTTTCTGCCAGTCCCCACTCTGGATTTTTGCCTTGTGCCTGATCCCTCGAAAACTTCTTGGGTTATGACAGTTTTCTTTGCTCATCTGTTGGCTTTTAGTTTTGGATTCTGAGAGAGTAATAATGAGGTTGTGCCTCTGAACTAACCAGTGGTGAGTTCATCAGCTGCTTTCCTGATGTCCTGGAGGGTGTTTGCATTCAGCATTTTCCACATTGTAAAACTCAGCCCTGTTTAATAGGGAAATTGTGTCTTGAGTTGTAGAGCTGCTAATGGAAATGGCATCGCTTGCCACGAGATATTCTAATTTATGACTCTCTTTAAAGAACATACTTGCCAATTAGTGTCTTTATTAGAATAGTTACTTTTATCATTTGAAAATATGGCTCTTAATTGGGACCAGCTTTGCCTAAGGGAGGAACAATTGTTAATAAATAAATGAATAAACCAAGCCTCTCCACCAGTTCCCATGGAGGGAATCAGCTCATCCCATATAGACACCCTTATAGATCATATTACTGATTATTCTTAAACTCCTTCAATTATTGAGAAAGACAATTTCATCTAACTTTATATTGTCTTCCTGGGAAAAATATAGGCAGGATATTGGAATCTGCTTGTTTATTAAAGCAAGTAGCTCATTAGGCATAATTAAGACCGAAGAAACAAGAGCATTAAATTTTTATACCACACCATCAGCTCAATAGCTCTAGGAAAGGCAAAAGCACCAGAGCTGCTCCATTAGTAAATTGATCAGGTCAGTGTAATTAAGGTGCCAATTTTGTTTGAATCTGAACAGAAGATGAGGAGTGTTTGGTTGTTTTTCCCTTCAAAAATGTAGTAAAGAAACTGTTTAAGAAGTAGAATTTAATAGGACTGAAAAGCACAGTGAAGGGACAGATCTGAAGCAGAAGGTGGCTCAGGATGGTAAAGTGGGGACATCACAGTGTCCTTCCTGTGCTTGTCATATCTCTGTCACTGTGATTCTTTCTCCAATGGATGGTGACAAGGCAGAGCAGGGGAGTCACAGCAAAATAGAAATAAAGTGAGGGATTGTCCTGATGTGCGCAGGGACAGCCTCACCTCCAATCCTGGGGCAGCTCTGGGCACCACAATAAAAGACCTAAAGCTGAGGGAGAGTGTCCAGAGGAGGAATATTGGTGTTTAATCACAAATACCTGCTTGCCTGACACCCAAAGCGTGTCTATTTTGAAATAAATGAATAAACCAAAGCGGGTAAATTGGGTTAGCAGTCAAAGTCATGGAATCAGCGGCGCTGTTTTCCGAGCACACGGCATTGTGCCTCGCAAATTATCTCCCAATCCCACCTGCTCTCAGATCTTTATAGCCTGGCCATCCTCTCTCCATGGAAAGGAAACAGATGGGGCTGAGAAAAATCCAAACGAATAAATGGGGTAGAAAGCGCCTCCAGCCTTTTTGAACAACATCAGGGCAGCGTTTCTCTTTTCAAGGATTTTCTTTTTCCCTCGCTTTAAAAAAAAAAACCAAACAAACCTGCTGGAACACGAGATGTGAGCAGGTTTAATTCCCAGCTCCATGAAAACACAGACAGACACACACACAAATATGTTTGAGATGCTTTTGGGCAGAAGCTCAGCTCCCTTCCTTCCAGGGCTTTGCTGCTGTTTTTAATCTGCTAATTGCCCGATCAATATTGCTATTTGAAACTTACATGAAAATGTGGGGAACTCGCTACACGTAGGGAATGTATGGATCCTTTTGCTGTGCTGCAGGACTCCAGCAGCAGTAATTTCAGTAATTAGGGTTGCTTTTCAAATAAAGGCCAGTTCCATGGATACAGGACTAAGATAAATTATGCCCAGGATAAGCTTATATTTTTCTGCATTCGCTTGCCCTTTCTGTGTTCATGTAAGGAAAGCCTGAATAAACATCTTTTCTCCTCCTCCTCCCACCCCATGACACATCTGTGTCCTCTCTAAAGCTCTTCCCTCTCCTTAGCACTCCATCCCCTCCATCAGAGGTGACCTTACTTTTGTCCTCTGTAAATGCTCCTTTTCTTGTCAATGCTTTCTTTTCACTTGTGGATTAGTTTACGGAATGAAATTAGGCAAAAAAAGCAAAGGAAAAAAAAAAATAATGATTTTCCAGTGAATGTAATCCCCCCAAAAAAAGATATGAATAAAAGAAAGCAGTATCAAGAAAAGAATGCCCTTGAATTTATTTTTTTTAGCCTTTTCAGTTATTTTAGATCATCTTATTAGAGCTTATTCGAATAATTTCTTGTCAATGTCAAGAAATAGAATGTAGAAAAATGAAGGATTTATTTATGATATAATTATGTGGCTATCTCAAAAAAGCACCATCACTGCCAGAGATAGGCAGCTCATCAGAAGGAATTTGAGCAGAGAAATTGAATATTTTTGTATTTTTTGTGGACTTGGGTGCCAGCAGAGCCCACGTCATTGACTTTAGGCTTGCCAATGATGGCACTGGCTGAACTCAGGCAATGAAATCTGGGTCAGTCCAAGCATGGAAGTTGTCCCAGGATCAGCTCTGTGAGAGGAGAGGCAGGCAGGGAGCTGAAGTTGTTCCCACTGGAATCTGCCCCTCAGCTGGCTGCTGGTGGCTCAGTGACAGTGACAGGGAGAAAATCAGAGATCTTGTGGAGTATGAATCACAAAATTGTTGTGAGAGCCTCTGTGCCTGTCCTGTGGGCAAAGGGACAGGTTGGAGAGGGCTTGGAGCAGCCTGGGATTGTGGAAGGTGGCACTGGATGGTCCTGAAGGTCCTTTCCAACCCAACCATCCCGTGAGTTTTTACAGATGAGCAGACACACAAACATTTGGGCTCCATCTGCTCTGTGGTTCTGTTCCCAAACTGAGCTTAAAGCAACCTGATAAAAACCCCAGACCCCTCCTGCTTGTCACCAGGGACGCAAATTGTCACCACAGACAGTCACCTGCACTGGGCAAGTTTAACCCAAAAATCAGGGGGATGCTCACCTGGAGGTCCAGCTGAATATCCAGCGGCAACCAGCGCCGGTGACAGAATTCCAGAGGCAGATCTGCCCAGAGAGGCTTTTCCTGGGAATTCCAGGGAATTTCCAGCCCTGTCTCTGTGGGCTCCTGGCTGTCCCTGCTTTGCATTTATTGTCACACATTCCACCCCTTCTGCTGACCCAAACATTCCAGAGCTAAGGCAGCTGAACTCGGTTCCATTTGTTCCGATGCTCGTCTGCTTTCTTTTCATGGTAAATACAATTTACCACAAACCCCAAAATCCTTGATAGAGACACTCGTGGACTTTGTTTTAAAAATCTGTTCCCCATACAGGTTCATAATCCTTGTTGCTTTCTATTTGCCATAAAATATCAAATTTCAGTGAGAGAAAACTGGTTCTGAGGGTGTCAGACCATTGTATATGAGCAGAAATTCAGTACAGGTGAATGCACAAAGGTCTAAGTTCCCAAAGTCCCATTAATTTCAAAATATGCCAAATATTTCCTTTTATTGGAGATCTTTATAGCTGATTTTTTTTTGTTTGTTTTTTGTTTGTTTGTTTTAATTTTTGTGGGGATTTTTTGGTTGTTTTTGGTTTTTTGTTTGTGGATTTTTGTTTTGTTTTGTTTTGGATTGAGTTTTTTTAGTTTTCTATTTTAACCCCATGACTTTATGGAATGAGTTTGTTCGAAATAGACCCCAGGAAAATGAGTAAAAGCTAAAAGTGGCAAATGATGTTGATCCCTTTCAACTTTAAAGCATTTGAATCGGAAGCTGCCACACAGCTCCGTTCAAGGTCCAGCTGTATTTTTGATAGGAAATGTGTTTTGATTCAGGAATTATTTGTAGAGTTCATTAAAATGTAAATTGCTCCATGAAGAAATCTAAAGGAGATTGAGTCCAAAGATATGTAAATATTCAAATGTAATTGGGGTTCAAGCCCTACATCTCTATTTCTGCCTGAGCAGTTCAAGTAGAGAAGGTTTTCCATCCTTCTTGAAACCCAACAGAATTTCTCACAGAATTCTTGAATGGTTTGGCTTGGAAGGGACCTTAAAGATCATCCAGTTCCAGCCCCCCTGGGTTTGCCTCCAGAAGCAGTCCTGAGGCACGAAATTCAATAAATGTTGTAAAATAAATAAATATTTGTAAAATAATGCAAATAAATAATTGTAAATTAGCAGGCTTGGAGGATTGGAAGAGGAGGGATAGGAAGAATAGTGAAATCAGTGAAATCAGTGAAATCAAGATGTAAATCCAGATGTCCTTTTGGGGATGGACCCACCCCTGGTGTCTGCTGCAGTTGAAGGAACGTTTGTGAGGTTCATTCTCTGTGCCCACCTGTCACCCTGGGCTGGCCCTCAGCACTCCCTGTCCATCCCTGCAGCTCAGATCCCACCTCAGCAGCAGGGAAGGGAGGCTTTGGGAACCAGGATCCCTCCTTGCCTCCCTCCCCCATCTGCCAGCTGAATCCTTGCAAACCGTTTCAAACACTTCCATTCAATTCCCCATCTGTAAAGTGGGCAGAAATGCTCCTGGCAGGGATGGATAAAAAGAAAAGAGTCCATTCATGACTGGGGCGTGTTTGGACACACTCATGCCAGCAGAAATGGCTTGGTGGAAGATGTGCCTCCCTCTCAATTGCTTCTCTGACTTCTGGACATGAAATCCCAGGCACAGCCCCTCACCCCTGCCTGCAGGTGCTCATGGCAGCAGCCCAGCCTGGATGGACACAGAAAAACCCACTGTCATCCTTGGAAATCTGCTCCAGCTTTCTGTAGCTAAGTGACACATTCTTTGTTTGGTAGTTTTGGAATTATTTTCAGCTGTTTCCAGTCATCAGTAATTTCCTGTTATTAGCATACGATGAATCCAGTGCTGGAAGGTGAAATCCATGCAATCCAAACATGAGCTGCTTCATCCTGCACAGTGCTATCACTTTAATAATATAAAAAAAGGCCTAAGTAATTATAAAACATAAAATTAATATAATGACAGATCTTGCTTGTTGAGGAAAAGGCTTTCAATAATCACTTTTTACCCAGTGCTTTCCCCAGAAATCCTTTATGAGCTTTATCAGGGCAGGCAGTGAAAAGATCACCTCCAATTCATTTTAGAAATATGAAAAAGATCAATAGAAGAGGTGGTTGTTTGAACTCCCCCCTCACCTGAGCCCTCCAGATGAGCACCACCTCCCTCCCGAGGTGCACGAATCAACACTTCATGGGGAGGCTGAGAGAAAGCAGAGCGGTGCTGGGAGAACAACCTGCCCTCTAAGAGCAGGGAGCTGCTGTTCAAATAAAAAAGGCAGTGCTGTAACACTCCTTGCAGCGCCTGGAGAGCAGGGGAATGAGCTGTCCAGGTGAAGTGGTGACAGGCTGCTGTCAGGTGCTGGAGCTGCTGCTCTGATGGAGCCACTGCAGGGTCTGTGTGATGCTCCAAACCCCCCCAGCCAGCCAAGGTCACTCAGCCCTTTGGTGATTTGCTGAGGAAGTGCTGGTCGAGCAAACAAAAGGAGTTTGGAGCAGATTCACCAGATGCACCCATTTATCTTGGAGTTCTGCACCTTTTCTCCCTGGGTGCTGCAGCTCTGGGGACACCTTTGAGCAGGAAGAATTCCCAGCCAGGCAGGTGCATGGTGGGGGGATGAAGGACCCTGGCAGGGGAAACTCAGAGAGAAAAGTGTGTTTGGATAACTAAAAAAAGGCTGGACACACACGGGTGTGAGGGGTGGGGCTGCTGTCCCTACACACCCCACAGCAGGGAGGTTCTCCAGGCAGGGAATTATCTGGGTCTGGATTTGTCAGCAAGGAAATCAGGCTGGGAATTAGAAGGCACCTAAACTTCGTAGAAATGAGGTTGTGGGACAATCAGGGAGGAGGCACCATGAGATCCAGGAGGGGTTGGGTGCAGCGAGGAAAAGCACGGCGTGAGGTGGTGTCTGGGGGTGTCAGAGCTGAGGAAGCTGCAGCAGGGACAGTTCCAAGGCTTGGCCAGGCTCCTTTCCTCCCCAGAGCAAAAGAGGAACCACAGAGAGGCAGAGCCATGTGGGGGAGTTAATGAGAGGCCAAGGCAGTGGCTTCCCCAGCAAATCTGAAACAGCATTTGAGTATCTGGTGACAGAAGGAAATAGGATTCTGATGGTCCTGCTGGAGAGGAAAAGCAAAGGCTGATGTGGAAAATGGTAACAGGGAAAATTCAATAGTCCACCTTCCTTCCCAATATCTGGAGATGTTGAACAGGCTGCAAAGAGTCCCTGAAGGGTGAAAAAAAGGCAAAAGACCCTCTCAAAGTGCCTTCATAGAGGCTTGGACCATCCAGGCCATTTCAAACTTGTCTCTCCATTTTTCAAAAAGCTCTCCTTAATTCCACTACTATTTATTCATAGGGGCATTAAAAATAGATACCACACCGTGGGAAGGAGATTCTTCAAGGGAGGTTTCTCTCTGTCTCCAAAGTCCAGCCAAGAGAGGGTCATTCTTTATCAAAACACCTGCACCTCACCCAGCTTACCCAGCAAAGTGCAGGCAACAATTCCAGCCCTGGGGGCTGCATGAGGAAAACATCCAGAAGGAAAAAAGGATAACGACTTGTGAAACAAAGTGCTGGCAGTTCCTTGTTAATGGCAGCTAATTTTAGGGGCATTGTTTGGATGATGATCCGAGGCTGTAACTCTGCCTGTTAACTGATGTGTCAGCCCCTCAGAGCTGCACATTGCCATTATTTTATTAATCACCACCAATAAACCAAACTTCTGTGGGATTTAATTACTGGAGCCATTTGTTTTCTTTACTCGTGTTTGGGGGCCAAGGCTTTTGAGGAGGATGAGAGTTATTTGTTACTCATAGCATATGTTTTTCTTTAAAATCTGAATTGGGCAAATTTCATTAGAGCATTGTTGAGGTATTCACGTCAATCAAGTTTCCACTTAGACTGAATTAAATTGTCATTGTGTGGGTCTTTGGGTTTTGTAAAGAAATCCAGTAAAATTCACTAATTTGATGGATTTTTTTAAGGAGAGAGTGGGGACAGGAGCAAGAAATTCCGCATAAAATGCAAGGGAGAATCAAAACAAAAGCTTAGCTATGTGTCTTTGATATGTTGACAATTCCCGTAGCTCAAGGTAACCTTTCTCTGCAACACTCCAGGGTTTCCCTTTATTACTGTCTGTTTTAATACAAGACCAGTTTTATGCTTCAAGTGCCTTTTCTGGTGAGCAAAACCACCAAGAGCAAAAGAAAGGAAGGAATATAATGAGCTGGGGAAAGACAAGCAGCAAAAATCAGATCCCCCCACCACGATGGAGACCCCAGGAAGATGACAGTGGTGCTGAAGTCCTAGCTGGGGTTATTCAGCTTGGGATTCTGAGGTGGGTGATGGATAGGACGGGATCTGCTCTTTCCCAGCAGTCATGATCTCTGGCATTGTCAAAAATGTAAATCAAGATCTCTAAATTTAAATATCTATGCAGATATTTAGGCTGCCATTTTGGTATTTCTCTGGATTCCCATTGCTTGGCCTGAAAACCAAATCTGTATTTTACAGCCAAAAATGTCCATGTGAATCCATTCTTGATGCACCAAACAAATCAGCTGGAAGGCCTAGAGGATTTCATTTGATGGCTGCCCACATCTCAAAATAAATACTATTTAGGTTTAGTTAGGAAGTGTCCAAGGAGAGGTTGGAGGAGGTTTGGAGCAGCCTGGGACAGGGGGAGGTGTCCCTGTCCATGGCAGGGGTGACACTGGGTGGGCTTTGAGGTCCCTCCCTCCCAAACCATTCCATGATTCTGTAAACAGAACCACCAAGAGGAGGTTCAAAGACTTGGAGCAGTGCCACGAGCCCTCTGTTTTCCAGCTCTCTGGACTCCTTGCACTCCATGGAGTGTTTGATTGTTCTGATTTTTGGCTGGTTTATTTTTACAGCCCAAACTTTACACATATTTTTAGGAGGCATTTTGCAGGCAGAGCGAGGAACTTGGACACGCTCTCAGTGCCACAAACTGTTCCCAGGTACTCCCGACACAATCGGCTTCTGACAGAGACAGATTGGTTCCTTGGACTTTAGGAGGCAGGGGGATTTTTGTCCCAGTGCAGAGCAAAACCAGGTCTTGAAAAGTTTGCCAGACAGAAGTGTTGCCATCCAAACAAACCAAAAGAGGTTTTGTTTCAATTGCAGTGATTTTGTAAGGCTTGGCCACGCAAACACAGCTACAGGTGATGGGCAGGTGAGCATGGAAACCATGCCAGCCTGACCTTTGAGTTTTGTTTTTGTGCTGTCTCTGGGTTGTTGCCATAAAATAAAATAAAATAAAATAAAATAAAATAAAATAAAATAAAATAAAATAAAATAAAATAAAATAAAATAAAATAAAATAAAATAAAATAAAATAAAATAAAATAAAATAAAATAAAATAAAATAAAATAAAATAACCAATAAATGTTACCAATAAACAGCATCAGCTGAAAGGAGAAATATCCTCAGCCAAGTTTTGAGCTCTGATTTTTTCACAATTCCTGTGCCCAGGCCAATCCAGGTAAAGTGCATTTTGGAAGTGTTGTTCCCAGAGTGTCTTGGTGTGCTGGCAGCCTGTGTCACAGATACAGATAATCCAAAACTCAATGGTCTCACCTGCAGTAATGGCAGAGTTTGCTGTGTTCACTGACCCTCACGATTTCTTGTTTCTGCCTGATGGTGTGACAGTGGGAAGTGGGTTCAGTGAGCTGAAGCAGAGAAGATGGGAAAGTACTAATTCAGGACCCTAAAAGGTGTCCTAGGATATGTAAAATAAACAGAAAATATTTCTCAAAGGAATGCAGCCCTCCTGCATCGCTTATATCTCTTCCCTTTGCTGCTGTATGTTCTGCTCAAAGCATAAAGCAGAGCAAACATATGTTGAGAGATGCTGCCTATTTATAAAGTAAACACTGAAAACCAGCAGAAAACAAAAGATAAATGAAGAACATGTTTTGCACACTAATCAGGTTGTCTTAGCTGAGAAAGTGGTGAATATACAACAGCACAAAGTTTTTAAAGGTGTTGGAAGGGGATTGTGCCCCTGTGCTCAGGTGAGACCCCACCTGCAGAGCTGCCCCAGCCTGGGCCCAGCACAGGAGGGACCTGGAGCTGCTGCAGAGAGCCCAGAGGAGGCTCCAGGATGAGCAGAGGGATGGAGCAGCTCTGCTGGCAGGAAAGGCTGGCACAGCTGCCATTGTTCAGCCTGACCAGGAGAAGCTTTGGGCTGAGCTCAGGGTGGCCCTGCAGGGCCTGAAGGAGCTGCAGGAAACCTGGAGAGAGACAATTCCCAAGGGACAGGACACAGGGAACGGCTCCCACTGTCAGGGAGCAGGGATAGACGGGGTATTGGGAAGAAATTCCTCTCTGTGAGGGTGGGCAGGCCCTGGCACAGAATTCCCAGAGCAGCTGTGGCTGCCCCTGGATCCCTGGCAGTGCCCAAGGCCAGGTTGGACAGGGCTGGGAGCAGCCTGGGACAGTGGAAGGTGTCCCTGCCATGGCAGGGGTGGAACAGGATGAACTTTAAGGTCCCTCCCATCCCAAACCATTCTGTGACTCCATGATTCAAGTGGTCCCCACATTTCAAATCTCTCTATATAACTGTTCCAGACACATCCTGGGAGGGGACCTGGCACAGGTTTTAATGTTGGTACCTGAACTGCAAAATGAGCCATCACTAGAGAAAAGGCATTAGCACATTCCCAGAAAATCTAGTTTAAACTTGAAATAGGTCTTCAATAAAACAAAGTGAGCAGTGTCCGTGCACATTGCTGGGAACACTTTAAGCCAGCCTAGAGATTCAGACCAGCCTGAGCAAAACTCTCATTCATGGAGGTCACCCCAGGCTCAGCTGACGTGTCAGGAAGGTTGGAGATGAAAAGTTTTCTTCATCTGCTTTCTTCACTCCAATTACAAATATCAGCAATGCTGGAATTCACCTCTGGCTGCACACCTCCCGCTGCCTCTCCAGCGTGGCAGGAGGGTTCACACGCCGTGTCACCGCCGTGGATGTGTGTCATCAGAAATAAAAGCCCCTGCAATACAGAGCTGGCTGAGGTGCTTATTTCAGCAAGATATCCTTCTTCAAATACGGCTCTCAATAAAAATATTACAGATAGTAGTTTAAATTCCACTGCTATTTGGAGTGTGTGCTGGGCAAAATGACAGAAGAGATGCAAGCTGTTCTGATCTGATTGTGAATATCAGACTGTAAAAGTCGGGAGATATGAGAGAGTGACATCGTTTTCTTATTTTATTTTGCCTTCGATGAGACAGCTTCACTTTCACTTGTGGGAGGTTATTGTTGAGGCACAACAGCACATTCCCACTGGGGGAAATCAGACTTTTCTGAGGATTACCCTTCCTTACGTATTCCTAGGGAATCCATGTGGGAAGTAGGAGTGGGGATGACCCAGAGCAGCCCTGCTGACCTCACTGTGTGAGCAGGGAGCAGCGTTTGGCCCTGGAGCTGTGCACAGAGCGTGTGAGAAGCAGCCCAGGCAGCTCTGAGCGCTGCTGCAGGGAGCTGGAGCAGCCTCAGCTGTGGGGACATGCTCCCCTGTCCCCTCTCCCATCCCTGTCCCCTCTGCTGGGACAAGCTGGCTCCTCGTGGATGCTGCCACTGCCATGTGGGATGCACCTGCCCCTCTCAAACTCAACTCAAAGCCAGAGCTGCCCATGCCTGTGCTGCCTGCAGGGCACTGGGAGGTGACACTGCCCCATGGCACAGCCTGGGACACCCTCCCTGCCCCACCTGGGCAGGAGAATCTCCCAGCACGGAGAAGGATCATCTTCCAGGGCTGTAAAATCTCTGCAGGCTCGAGATGAGGGGGTGGAAGTGAAGATGTACAATATGTTGTCAGTGAGTGGCGTTATTTTTTTCTCCCAGCCCCTCCTGTCCTGCTCTGTTTTATAAATCCACGATGCTTAAAAATACCAGGGTGAGTGCCTGTGTCTGCACACACAGAGCTGTCCTGGCTTGAGTGGAGCTGAGCTGGGACTGCACTGACTTCAATTCCATTTAAAAAATAGCTGGTTTGGGATATTTTATTTCATTTAATTTCATTTTTTCTACTATTTACCACTTGTAAGTACTCAGTTGTTTGTAAGTTTTGTATTTCTACAGAAACATAAATGACAAAGTAGTTTGGGTTGGAAGAGACCTTAAAGAGCATTCAGTGTCCCCCTGCCATGGCAGGGACACCTCCCACTGTCCCAGGCTTTTCCAAACCCCATCCAGCCTGGCCTGGGGCACTTCCAGGGATCCAGGGGCAGCCACAGCTGCTCTGGGAATTCTGTGCCAGGGCCTCCCCACCCTCACAGAGAGGAATTTCTTCCCAATATCCCATCCAATCCTCTGGCAGTTTAAAGCCAGCTTGGAGACATTTCACTGATTCAGCTTCACAGCCTAAAGCTCAAAGTAGGGCAAAAATAGGACGTGGTCCTTCATTGGCTTTTTGACTGGGAATAAATTGTTTCCATGGAATGTAATGCATGTTTTTCACTCATTTATGGTCTCTCTCCATGTGAAACAAAGCCTCTGTGATGTGCTTACAGCAAAGGTACATTATTAAACAGCCCATGTAAGTGGTAGTTGGGGAAGAGTGTAAACAGGTTTTGACACTGATTTCCAACAGATTAACATGCAGGAATAAAAAGGGAAGGGAGAGAGGGAGGAAGGAAAGCCAGGCTGATGTGACAGCCGTAACTGAGCCATAATTGCCTGTAAAATCAGAAGGGAGTTGAGTTTCAAGACGAATGTCATGAATATTACCAAAGCATTGAGAAAATATCCAGCTGCTCGCCTTGTCTGCAGCCTGACCGTGCTCAGGGGTACATGGGCTCCATGTGATGGGTGTCAGGAGGATGTTCCATGGGGCAGAGCTTGGGAGACTTGTGGAAAGCTCAGGAGGGTGAGATTGTTCAACATGAGAAAAATTATCCCTGTGTCAAACAGCACTGGACTCCTGTTCATGTATAATTATTATGTGATTGTTTTACTTGATGGATGCCCCTGCATCCCTGGCAGTGCCCAAGGCCAAGGCTGGGCTTGGAGAACCCTGGGACAGTGAAAAATGTCCCTGCCAGTGACAGGGGGTGGCACTGGATGGGCTTTAAGGTCCCTCCCAACCCAGGCCATTCTGTGATTCCGTAACAGCAAATTAATTACCACTGAATTTACCCACATCGATATCACAGAGCAGCAAATAATCATGAAAGAGACCCATAAGTGCAGCTGGGGAGTGCCTGTGTGTAAAACTAACAACGAAGCCTGACCAAGTCCATGTTTGGGGCACAAGCCAAGCCCTGCTGCAGCCACAGCTCTGTCTCCAGCACGACAGAAAGACAACCTGCAAGTGCCTGGTAAAGAACAGCCCCAGTTAGACACAGCTAATGGCTGAGCATTCCTCAGATCTAAAAATAATCCACAGAGGAGGAAGATGCCAGAGAGACAAACCACACTGAGCTACACAGAACGCAGAGCAAAGGAACCTGCAGCAGGCATCAAACATTCCTACATGGCTGAATCAGCTGGGTGGCTCTGCGGGAGAGGAAACACTGGGATCCTTTGTTCTTGCAGCCTTCTTTCCCTCTTCTTTCTCTTTATTTATCATCTGTAATTTTAAATCAAGACAAGGAGCAGGTATCCCAAAAGGAGTAAAGGACACACATTCTTCACCCTCGTTGCCTTCTGGACACGGCACAGGGATCAGCTCTCACTGTCACATTGAGGCACATGTCAAGACAGGGATGTTTCAGAAGGGAAAGCTCCTTCCTGATAAGGATGGCTTGGATCAGCTCTTTTGTGCCATCTTTTGTCTCCCTGCAGGGCTGGAAAGAACAGGAGGCCCTGCTTTGTTCAAGCAGGATTTAACTGGTGTAAAACCCAGCCAGGACCTTTCTCCTGGGACTGTTTGAGCTCTGAGTCCCACGGGCAGCAAGTTTCAGAATCAGAAAGTTCCTGATCAGTCCCCTGACTGTGTCCTTTTTGCTCCCTGGGCTGGAGCAAACACAGCCTGAGCCTGGCACACTCCCAGCCACTCCAGGGGAATTCTCACAGAGCACTGGTGCTGTCCCCTGTGCCCTTCCCAAGGGATGGGTGAGCAGGCAGAGCAGCACTCTGAGGATGGTGTTGGCAGACAATGACTCTGAGGGAAAAGCCATCAGGGTGGCACTCAGGGACATTGTCTCCTTGGGGAAGGGAACAAGGAGTGTTCAGGGGGGATGGATGTGCAAACTAACCCCAGCCCCCGTTCTGCCATGAAACAGCCCACCTTGGAGGAGATGTTTCCCCAGAGACCCCTGGATTATCACAGCCTTGCACAGCTCCTCTCTGACAGGATCAGTGATGCCAGCCCCAGATAGGGAATGGGATGGGACAGGAGTTCTTCTGAAACCTCAGCACAGTGGTTTGGTGATCCTACACTTGGGATGTCTGAGCTTTGACAATGCTGTTTGCCCCCACTGATCACCAGACCCAGGCTTCTTCCCACACCTCAGCAGGAATTGGTGTGTTGGGATGACAGATTTCCCACCTGCTTCAGAGAAACTGGGATTGTGCACAATAATCAGCAGTGGACCATTTCCATTTTTAATTTCCACCCCAGTGTCAAACCCAGCAGAACGCTGCCATATCTCTGATATCAGTCATAGAATTACAGAATGGTTTGGGTTGGAAGGGGCCTTAAAGCTCATCTTCTTCCAAACCCAGCTCATCCACATTTCCAACATCTCAGGGGAGGGAGGGAAGGGAGGGAGGCAGGAAGGATCTGTCAGCTTCTCTCTGCCCTGTAGATCAGATAAAACCTGTTCCTCTGTGCCAGAAGCATCCTGAAAGCCAAACCCCACCACTGCTCAAGGAGCAGTGCAGGTTTGTGGAGGGGCAGCACTCAAATTTCTCTGCCTCCTGATGAGCAGAAATCTAAATCTGTTGATTTGCAGCACAGAAGGGTCTTCCCAATGGTGCAAGTCCTCTGTTTGTCGTGGGCAGTGCATCCATCTCCCCTTACCCGTGTGCATAACCATTCCCACAGGCTGGAGCTCCCACCTGGGGCTTTAAAGCCTCTCCCTTTGTGCTGCTGCCTCCTTCTCAGTGGGCTCAATGCTCCATATATCACATTTCTATGGCTGCAGTGGGCTCAGGGCTCACTCTCCTTGCTGCAAGGTGCTGTTCTGTTTTCCACACTCATATTGGTGTGCTTGAATTATTCACTCCATTTCTCAGAAGCAGCATTAAGAATGTAATCTTCTGTTCATAAATCCATTGGAAGACTCTTAATAATGTAAGCCTTAGTGGAACCTCCCAGCCCTGCAAAGGGAGGAGAGAGCTTTTCCTCAGGGTTTCCAATGGTTCCCTCTCCACTCCTGTGGCAGAGCGAAATCCATCCCCCAGAGAGAAAACAGCTCTGAGCTTTTGAGACATTTCAAATATTCTCATCTTCTTCCTCCTTGCAACGAATGTTCAGCCCCTCTGTCACTGCAGGAAGGTCCATAAGACTTGGAGAATGCACAAAAATACACAAAACCCAATTATATTCATCAGTTAACACTGATGAATGCATGGCCTGGTTCCCACACAAAGAGGTTTTGCTTCACCAGAGATATTCAAGAACTCTCTGGACAGCACAGGGGTTAATTTTGAGGACATATGTGATTACAGAACTACTTATAATTGCAACAACAACAACAAATAATTATAAAATACTACAATTCCAGCAAAGTATGAGTTAAATAAATAGCAACATTTGAGGTGGTATCTCTCCACCATCAGGCAGCAGAAGACATCCATACTCTGCTCTAATTTGAGTTAATGCAGCTCCACAACTCCTCCTTTAATTGTAGTCCCTCAGGGGATGGAAATTTCCCACAAGTGAAGGAATTGCAGTGTTTTTTGCAAGTTTGGGAGGTATGGAGATGTAGATCAGTAAAATAAACCTTAGGACCCATGGAATGTCTCATGGTGGTCCAGCACTTTGAACCCTCTACAAGATGTTTTCACTGATCTGAATTTTTCTGGCCTCATCACATATCTAAAACCACTCCTGTGTTTATATAAATACCATAAATACATTTGGGCCCGAGCTGTTTGGTTTGTTTTCTCCCCCAGGATGGATCCAATTCAGGATATTATTCTCAGATAATGACTTAAACGGGAATATTCGTGTTCTTCCACTGCTAACATGACTTCCATAATAACACAATCCCTTTTAGGAAATTATGTATGCACAATCTGTGCCTTGGTGACTGCTGTGTAAAGCTAAAACTCCAAAAGTGACAGTTAATAACTTATCTGTCTAATGTACCCAACTGTCCTCAGGAAAAAATAATTGTTTCAATTAAAAAAAAAAAGAAAAAAAAAAGAGTCAGCTTTGTTTTATTCTTCTAACAGCCATGAAAGTATTTGTCTTTATCTTTATTATTGGCAGGCTACTATTCTTCAAATACAAACGTACCCTATCATTACTGGAATAAACTTTATCTGTTATTCATAAGCTGCAGAGAGATGTTTTCCTTCACTCTCTTTTTTTCACCCCTCTCTGCTGTTTTTAATGGATTTCTATAGAAATCTTTCAAATAAAAATTTGTATGACTTTCTCCTTCCTCGGCACAAATATATTTTCCCCTGTATTTCTGTGCTGAAATTAATACAGTTCTATTTTTGGCCTTCCTTATCTGTCCATTAACAATAGGCTGTGTCTTGCTCAGAATTGTCTCCGTGGCTCCCATTCTAGTGGAAATCTTAAAGCCTTTCCTGTTCTCATTACTGGGAAGAGCAGTTCCTGTTTTGAAGGGGTTTTCATGAGCTCCCAGTGACTTTCATGCAGTCCAAACCCCAGGGGTGGTGTGTGGAGAGATCGCATCAAGCCCACGCCGCTGCTCCGCGAGCGGAGGCTCTGCTGTGAAAGGGGCAGCTCTGCGTGTGTTTGTGGCAGATGAAAGTACAAAAGTGCCACTGCAGCTCCTGAATTTGGGAGTATTCATATAAAAAACCTTGCAAAAAGTTTCCTCTGGGCAGTTGTTCCCAGAAGTTCTCCCATTCCTTGGTGCTGTCGTAGCGCTGTTGGCAGTGGGATCCGTGGGCTGACACAAACCTATCAAATCTCACACTTTTGGATTTCCACCTTCCTCGTGTCCCAGAAGAAGGAGACATTTCTCACTCCTTTCCCTGGAATAAGTCCTGACAACTGTGATTTCAGGCAAGATGTTGGATAAGACAGAGCAGGGTTTGATTTGATAATTCTTGTCTCGTGACATTAACTCCTCAGTGCCTCAAGTTGATTTTCTTCTGGATACTTGGAATTTTATCTGGCTCGGAGAGCCTGTCTCCACAGGTTTCCCTGAGAGGGACAGCTGTCACTTTTTCCCAGATCACATCTCATGGAGGATCATGTAGAGGTTTCTTGGAATCTGTGGGGCTGATTGAAGCTAGAGGGGCTTCATTATAAAAAACATGGTTTGGGTTGGAAAAGACCCAAAGATTCTCTCAAGGGAAGGGACACCTTCCACTATCCCAGATTGTTCCAAACACCATTCAACCAGGCCTTGGGCACTTCCAGGGATCCAGGGGCACCACAGCTGCTCTGGGCACCCTGTGCCAGGGCCTCAGCATCCTCACAGGGAGGAATTCCTGCCCAATATCCCATACAAACCCAACCCCACTCTTGAAGCTTAATGCAGAAATTCCTTCCCTGAAAACCAAAGTTTTCAGTGGAATATTTGCAACAGAAAAACCTGGGAGTGCCTGGGGGTCCTGGATACCTTTGGAAGAAGAATCAGCCCCATGGTTGATGAGGCTGTTGGTCGAGGCTCCTTCATCCAAAACCCATCGTGGTCTTTAGGAAGATCCTGCCTGAACACAGCCAAAATTCTTGTTATAAACTCCGGGCTAAGGGATTTGAGGGAATGTTGGAGTTATCAGCACCAAGTGCCATCTTTTGAAGGACTCCAGAAGGGAACAGAGAGGGCATTTTATTCCATGTTTATCGGGTGATGGATGATTAATAGGTCTGAGCACACAATGAATGTGTATCTCCCTTCACATGCTAATCACATGGCATTTATAAATGTCACCACCTTATCGTGGAGGCACACTCGGAATTCTGGGGGCCTTCAAAGTATTTATTCTTACCATTTTTAATGTGGGCATTATTAAGGTTATGGCATTGGAAACGTCCCTTTGGCCGTGCTTGAGGAATATGGTGAGATTTTATTTGGATTTCGAAGGTAATTGAATTATTGCATTTTAAATCTACTCTCAAAAAAAATTCACTGCAGATAATAAAGCTTATCTTGTGTTTCTTTAACTACTAAAATGTAGCAGTGCCTGTCACCTTGGAATTTTAATAACCAAAAAAATAATTTATAATTATTAGACTGAGAAGCTTCAGGGTTTTTTACCATTCTGCTTTTTCTTTGCTTTGCAACCTAAGGCCTTAATTTAGAGTTATAAATTACAGTTTTACCATTGGAGAATTGCATAATTTTCATTAAAAAAATTCCGAATTCCACAATTTGGTCATAAAAAATGTGCATTATTATCGACTGTTATTAGGAAGTTTGAGCCTTAAAGAAATTTTATAAAGGTTCAGGGAGAGTTTGGGTACAGATAGTCCAATGAAAACCATGGAAAGATTCTGGACTCAGTCACTACTTTAGCTGAGCTTTTTAAACTGTGAAAGACTTTCCCTGTGCTTCTTGATTCAGACACAACTGCTGTTGTCTTCCAGACATTTTATAGACCAGAAGAATTTGGAATTAAACTAAAGAAATTAAGATTCCTTTAGGAATCTGTGCCTTGAAATCTGTATTTTGTGCTAAGACAACAACTTAGAAGTTGTTGAAGCTACACCTGAAGGCACAAAGTTTGTAGGTTTAGATCTTTGGTTCTCAACTATTTCTCAGCGCTAAATATCCATATTTTCACAACATCCCATTGAAATTGGCAATAGCTGGCATCTTTGGCCAAAGATTGAGGAGCAAACATGGGATGTGGAGCTCTGAAACAATCACTGAGGTATGATGGCCAACAATCAAACACCAAGGGTTTGCTTCAGTTTTTTCCCTGCTCCCAAGCAGGGATTCAGCCTCCAGAGCCATTTATCCACTTCAGCCTTGTGGAAAGGATTTATTTCCCTACAAATCCCCACCTGTGGTATCACAGAGCTGTGGACTCAAGAATATTTACAGATCCCATCCATGAATAACTCTCAACCAGTTGCTGATTACACTTTACTTTCTGCATCACATTAAAAATTATCAATTTGATGCACTGTCCTAAAATGAAAATCATACAATGCAAGGCTGGTGATGATAAAAAAGGGCAGATTTCTCCAAAATTCCTTGTGAGCTGCCTTGCTCCCTGAGATATCACTGAGATACAAGCAGGACTTAGATAAAACTCTCGGAGGACTTTACAAATAGCCATCACCATGTAAAGAAAGCCTTGGTATTTTAATTAAAGGTCAGACAAAACTCCAGTGTAAACCTTGGGGACGTTTTGCAGCAGTCATTTAAAGCAGAATTGCTTAACAAACTCTTACTGTATCAGTAAAACTGTGCCCAAACCTTTCCTAAGATTTACACAAACTGCAGCCTAAACACGGGAGCCTCTGCCAAGTTCAGGCTGCGAGTTCAGCACCCATAAATCACAGCCTGTGCCTGCTCCACCTCTACTCCTGGTTGTAGCAGCGCTGCAGGGCTGTGCAGGGCTGTGTTTTCTCCTCTGTGCAGGTGCACATGGCAGGTCAGCCTGGTGATGACTTTTGGGGCTACCTAAAAACAGAGGCCAGGCAGAATTAAGGGAATGAAAAGCAGTTCTGTTCATTGAAGGCCTGCAGGGACATTTAGGGCAGACAAAGCCCCCCAGGGGCTGCACCCAAAAATGGTCACAGGTTTTACACTTTTATAAGTTTGGTCCATTTGAATTTTGGGGGTTGATTTTCCAATTCCAGCTGCAGGGAATGAAGTCATTTAGCCCAAGTTTGCTGCCTCCAAGTCCCTTTTGTTTCCATCTCTGGGGCCTGAGGCAGTGAGGTGTCCTTGATTGCCAGGCCTGGAGAGGAATTGCTGTGTCTGCCCAAAGTGGGGAAGCAGCAGCTGGCACTGGGTGTGGAGTTTGGAGTTCTGCACTAAAGAACTGCAGAATTACAAACAGATAGAAAACATAAAAACTAAAATCCTAAGGCATCATGGGGACCTTCTGTGACGCTGTCCCAGGGCAGGACTTGGGGCCAGCTCTGCACACACACACACACACAGGGCAGCCTCCACACCAATTCAGAGAGGTTTGTTTGTAGCTAATTAACACGAGCGTGCTAAATGTGGTGGCCATGCTCTGGCAGGGATCTCCCGCTGTCAGTCACGGGCACAGCGGTGCAGGAGGTTCTGAAGGTCGAGCTGTAAGGCTTGATTCAAAGTGTCAGCTCCGCTGTTACAACCCAGCTTAAAAACCCGCCAGGCACTTTTCCTTGCCAGATTTATGAAGTATTTGAGACTATTTGTTCAAGAGAATACGCCTGAATTTTCAACGGGAAGCGCTGATTGCTGACTCTTCTACCTTTGGCCTTATTTGTGGATTTGTTGGGGGATAAAAAAATCCAAAAGCGGGTGACCTGGTTTGCTTGTTCATTCAGGGGTGAGTTAAAGGTGCGCAGGGAAGGTGGCACAAGCAAAAGGCTTTCCAGGGAAGCCATCTGTCTGCTCCCACCTTCACCTTTCAGCTCTCATTTGCTGCTGCTTGCCACCCAGCCGAGGGTGGGAGATGTTTCTCCCCGCTGCCTGCGAGGATGTTGCACGCTCAGCTGGGTTATGATGATGATGCATTCAATGCATGCTCCCTTTGAAAAATTCGGCCGCGTTTCCAGCGTTGATTTCCCTCCAGAGTCATTACACCCCGCACAGATTGGCAGCGCCGTGCCACGGTGCCAGGATTTATGAGGTGACCTTGGAGACACAGGCGCTCCCAAATTGAAAACACTTGGCGCTCAACTTTATTTTGGATTGCTGAGCAGGCTCCCCTCCTGTATAAATCAGGATGAGATTACACAAATAATACACAACATTTATATAACATTTCAGAACACAAGGGGATTCTTCCATGCATGCCTGGAGTGCAGCACTCCTGCCTGCTCTAGATGTAGATTCACTCCTGGGCCCAACCTTAAACTCTCAGTAGGACTCAGCAAAGGCAGCTCCTGCTCTCTCCAGGAGCAGGAACTGGGTGTAGGGCCACCCTCCATCACCAAGGTTGGACCTGATGATCTTGGAGGTCCTTTCCAACCATGATTCCATGATAAAGGAGCTGAGCATTCCCAGGACACCAGAGGTACTTCAGGACTGCTCAGGGTTGGACCATCAGCCTGGAGGTGCTGCAGGGCGCTGTCACCGCTCCGTGAAGAGCTCACAACCCCTTGGCTCTGCAGAACTGGGTTCAGCCACCTCCTGAGCTGCCCAGGCTGCTTCCCAACCTTTTGGATGGATCCTTTGGGAGCAGGGAGCTGTGTGAGTGATGAGGCTTTGCTGGATGGGGATGAACCCATCCATCGAGGAGGAACCCGTGAGCAGCAGCAAACGCCAACCCAACCTGAGCTAACGTTAATTGTCACTCAGCTTCCACCGACGTGCAGTTTATTAAACCATAAAGCAAGGCAGCAAGCACAGAGAGCAACTCCAGAGATAATTAAACATAATAAGGGTTTCACTTAATCCCTCAAAACCCAGGGGAGGCACAGTTAAGACTGAATACCCTCTTTGCACGGCAAGGCTTTTTTTTTGCACAAGCATTTAAGAGAACTTCCCAGGCCAGGATGTTGGGACAGGTGGAAAGACAGGTCCCACGTTCACTTCTGAATATATTTTTTTTTCCTTTTCTTTGTGCCTTTACATTATGCTGCTTATTAAACCTGAACTCATGACTTTCAAAGCAGTTTGTGGCTCATCATTTGCCTCACAGCAGCAAGCAGAGACCCTGATGAGGGATCCTGGGGAAGGTTTGGGAGCATCCCTGGGCACAGGGACGGCCAGCAGAGCTTGGGAGCAGCCGGGCTGGTACCCAGGTGCGCTGTGCTCCCGGGATCCTCACCTCCCTCCACAGCACGGGCATTTCTTGGACGAGGAGGAACGGGAAGGGGATGAAAGAAGACTGTGGATGCAAAGGGCTGAGAGAGAGGCTGGCAGAGCTGGTGGGTGAGGAGAGATTCCCTTTAAAGAGCGAGACAATTAGGGCAAATCAGGGATTCAAACCGGAGGGCAATGCGCCAAGTGGGGGGAAAAGTAATAATAATAATAATAATAATAAAAAAAAAGCCGCGAGCGGTAATTTGGGATTCCGTGGCCTCCCACAGTGGGACCGGGGCTGGTCGGGGATGGCGGAAAAGAGGGGAGCGCGACGAGAAGGGGCTGG
Source organism: Cyanistes caeruleus (assembly GCF_971803275.1). Taxonomy (NCBI): domain Eukaryota; kingdom Metazoa; phylum Chordata; class Aves; order Passeriformes; family Paridae; genus Cyanistes; species Cyanistes caeruleus. Next base: position 2,194,214 of record NC_141711.1, on the reverse strand, counting down.
GATCTGCCCGGGGTGCGGGTGCAGCCGCGGATGGAGCCGCACCTCCAGCAAAGCCAGCCGGGGGCAGGGCAGGGGATGCTGCCCGCGGGGCTGGGGACCCCGAGCGCTGCCGCACGGCCGCTGGCGGGCACCGGGCGGGCACCGGCGGGGCACGAAGGGTTAAGGCGGCCGCCGCCGCTCCGCCGCCCGCCCCCCGCGCACGGCGGGGCCGGGGGTGGGGTCTGCGCGGAGCCCGCCCGGCTCCCGCCGCTGCCGCTCAATGCTGCGGCCGCGGGGCTGCGGGAGCCGCGGGAGCCGCGCACCTCGGGGCTGCGGGAGCCGCGCACCTCGGGCATGTCACACCCGCCCCGCCCAGGTAAGCACCGCTCGGCACGGCACGGCGGAAAAATAAAAATATATACATATGTATATATACTTCTGTGTATATATATATGTGTGTATATATATATATACATATATAGGGAATAAATACGGAATTTTGAAGCAAGGCTGCGGCGCGGGGGAAGGAGAGCGCGGGCGGGCTGCGGAGCCGGCGGAGAGGATGCGCGGCCGGAGGGGAGCGGAGCGGAGCGCGGTGCCCGCGGGGTTCCCCCGGTGCCCCGGAGCTGCCGCGGGGTGCGGACCGTGCTCCGGGCCGTGCGGAGCCGTGCGCGGCCAGCGCAGAGCCGGACCGGGCGGGGGTGGCTGCGGGCCCCGGACACGGAGCGGGAGCATCTCTGAATGAGTGTGAGAGCATCCCTGAGTGAGTGCGGGAGCATCTCTGAATGAGTGTGAGAGCATCCCTGAGTGAGTGCGGGAGCATCACTGAGTGAATGTGAGAGCATCCCTGAGTGAGTGCGGGAGCATCACTGAGTGAGTGCGGGAGCATCACTGAGTGAATGTGAGAGCATCCCTGAGTGAGTGCGGGAGCATCACTGAGTGAGTGCGGGAGCATCACTGAGTGAATGTGAGAGCATCCCTGAGTGAGTGCGGGAGCATCTCTGAGTGAGTGCGGGAGCATCCCTGAGTGAGTGTGAGAGCATCCCTGATCGAGTGCGGGCTCACCCCTGATTGAGTGCGGGCTCACCCCTGATTGAGTGCGGGCTCACCCCTGATTGAGTGCGGGCTCACCCCTGACTGAGTGCGGGCTCACCCCTGACTGAGTGCGGGCTCACCCCTGACTGAGTGCGGGCTCACCGCAGAGTCAGCGCTGGCGCATCCCGGAGCGCGGGCGCTGGGATGCTCCCTCCAGGCGCACGCAGAACTTTTTGCCGGCTCCAGCCGCGTTCCCGGCTGGAGTTGGAGCTCCCTTTGCTTTCCCCAGGCTGCTGCTGCTCCCGTGTCGTGAGCAACAAACCGCAGCGTGTTGTTTTATTTATCCCAGACAGGAACGGTTTGCTCTCGAAACTACAAATTAAAGGATGCTGCTTGCATAACAAGTGGCAATAGTTTGTATCTTCCATACTAATTACCCGTCACCTTTTAGGCTAAGCCAAAGAGGGGCTTTTTTTTCCCCGAGGAGGGCTCGTTCGATAAAGCAGTCTGATGTCTTGGAGCCACGTATTCCTCTCCCCTCGCTGGATTTTTTTTGGGCAGAGGATTAAGAGCCAGCATGTTGATGAGGCACCCTGAGGTGCGGGGAATCAGGGGACGTTTGTCTGGAGGGAGAAGTCAGTTTTTGTGGTTGTGCTTGTCCATCCTCCGGTTTCCATGGCTCGGTCCAGGACCCGCATCCCAGCGGATAAATCACTGAGGTGGGAGCGGGGACTGGCGGCAGCTCCTCTTGTGACTGTCGCGATACTCCGGAGCTCCTTTCCAACATCCAGCACCCCCTGCCCCTCCGTGGGTGCGTGGCTGGCTGTGCCCCGGTGCTGGCAGGGAGCCCAGGGGGTGCCGTGCCCCATCCCTGTGCCATCGTGGCTGTCGGAGCCCCTTCCCTGGAGCCTGTGGCTCCTGCAGCAGCTCCAGCCCAGGTGTGCAGGTGATGCTACAGCCGGGCTCCACAGCCAGCACCGAGCCTGGGGAGCAGCACGGTGGGGGGCTGCGCTTAAGGGGGTTCCCCAGAAGCTTTTTCTTCTGCTTTCCTGGCCGGGAAACCGAATCTTTTATTCTTTTCTGGATCTGAGGAGCCGCATTTTTACCCTGCGTTTGTAAGTCCCTGAAAACTGCTTAAATGGCTCTTGAATAATCCTTCAAAGTCACCTCCCCTCTTTAATCTAATACCAAAAGGACTTACTTTACACGGCTAATCCCTCTTTCCTTGCTGTACAGCCTCATTTAGAGGTGTGCACACTGCTAATTTCCCCTTGGCAGCCTGCTGGAGACAATGGCTTCCTCTGGCGAGCAGCAACCTCTCCCTCCCGTGCTGAACTCCGGGCGAGCTGAGCCCCTCTGACAAGATCTTGGGGGATTTCAGGAAGCATCCCTGTGCAGGAGGCAGCCCCAAACTCCGGCTGTGTTTGTAAACAGCACCTTTTGGGAGGCTCTGAGGGTCTCCTGCCCCAAACAGGGGCAGCTCTTGGGTGGTGAGAGTGGAGGGAAGCAGGGTGTGCCTGCAGGTAGTTGGAGTTGAGTGATCCTGGCAAAACTCTGGAGCTGGAAGGGTTTTCCCATCCTCACCTCCTGCAGGGGAGCTGAGCTCTCTCCCAGCCTTTCTGGCGCTCCCAGAATTTTAAGCTTGTTCTGCTCTCCACAATGACAGTGTGTTGGGAATGTGAATGACAGCGAGGAGCGGCTCACCTGTGCCTGCAGCCTCCTGGAAAATGGGCTGAGATGCTGCAGCCTCCAAAGCCTGCCTTTCCATGGGCTCCCAGGGATGTCTGGAGCTGCCAGTCCCTCACCTGGGCTCGCCAGGGATGGCTGAGGAGGGCAGATGTGCCTTCAGTGTGGTGAGAGGGGCAAGGGGTGATGTGTCCTCTGCCCTGGGCCACAAGGACATCCCTGGCCGTGGGGTGGGTGTCTCTGTCTCTCAGCCATCCTTCCCCAGGGTGTCCTGTGCTGATTTTCCAGTGTTAATCCCTCCAGTGTTTGATTCCTGAGTGCTTGGCCGAGGAGTTTTTATTCCAGAGGGAAGGACAGCAGCAGTGGCAGCCAGTGAGCAGCTGCTGAGAGCCCACCTTGGCTCCCAAACTTGGACCTCTCCATGCATGAAAGTCCTTCTTGTTGCTCTCCAGGTCTTTATTTACTGGAATTAACATTTCCTTGGTTTCAGACCCACTCCTGTGTTACCCCATCAGGGACAGCTGGAAATCAGGGGTGAGCTCACATAAAATTTCTCCCAGAGATGCAAAACTTTGGAGTGATTCTGTAAATATTCTGGTGCCATGTGACTTATTTACCTTGGCTTCAGGAGTTGGCTTTGTCTGACAGTTCTGTGGAGTTAACTTGATTTAAAAAAAGAATATTTAAAACTCAGAGGTAAAGACGAGGCAGAGTGAAGGAAAATACCCAGGAGATGGATGGATCACTGCCTTTTGATTTGCTCTTGTGGTCTTGCTTAATTCTGTTTGGTGAGCATTCTGGAGGGGCTGGTTCCCATCAGGGCAGGGTGGACACAGCCCTGGCGCCGAGCAGGGAGCTCCAGGGATGCAGACAGAGCAGGAGAAGCTGCTGCTGCTTAAAAATACTCTGCTGCCTTTGAAAGTTCATAAATCATCACAGGTTTATTTTTAGCCCTGTTAGAATAGAGGAAGGCTGGGGTTTCTTCCCACACCTCCCCTGTGTGGCCTGGAATGACCTGGCAAAGTCTCTGCAGAATCATTTGGCTCTCTCCTTTGGCGTGGTGGTGACCTGGTGCTCAGCCCCGTTGTCACACAGAGGATTCAGCTCCCTTTGAAGAGGCTTTGGTGCAACAGTTGGGAATTTTCCTTCCCTTTGGGAGCTGGTGCTGCTGGCTGGGTGAGCGATGTGCAGCCCCTGACAGGAAGGTAATCACAAGCACAGCAAAAAGTGCCGTGAATCACCCCAAATCCACCAATGTCAGCTGCGAGGTGCCAAGGCTGAGCCGAGCACACGTCCTCACCGTGATCTGCCACGGCGCTCGCTCCAGTACAGATACCAATATCATGACAGGAGTGATTCATTCTTTTTATTATTAGCAAAGCAAATATATAATGATGACACCCAGCTGATTTACTGCTTCACGCCAGTGCACAGCTCTTCCCTGCCTCCTCCTCCTCCTCCCGGCAGCCACCGGATCCGGGGATACTCGAACGAAATGTGTCAAATCTGTGTCAAATCTGCCTCTCATCTGAGCACAAATGAGCTTCACGTTGGTTATGAACCGAGAGAGGAGTGTTTTGTGCACTAAGCAGGGCTCTGAAAGTGTGGATGTTGGGAAGTAACTCCGTTCTTGGCTGTTCCCTGGGTGCAGTCATTTTATCTCAATCTGCAGGGTGAAAATCTATCCCAACCCAACACCACGAACAAGAACGGGTCCTTGGCGTGTTTTTAATTGCTGGGTTAAATCAGTGAAGGTCAAGCCCTCAGAACCATCAGGGTCAAAGCATTTTGAAAACATTCTGGTGTTTGTCAGGTGCAGAGTTCAGCTTTAGGAAGGTGGAGCAGAAGGGGGAAGTTTTGCTTCTGCAACGTAAATTGGGATTTTGCTTAGGGTCATAATCACAGCACAGATGTATCAGCATGTGGCCTCCAGTGAGGTAAGTGATGCATTTATTGCACTTCAGAAGGACTTGGAAAAAATAATCTGTTGTTTACATTTTCCAAATGGCAGGGATTTATTTTAAAAATTGTGTTAAATTGTTTTATTTCAAAAATTGTTTCAAAAACAAGGTTCTGCCATGTTTGTTTCTTCTATTAATTCTTCATCAAGCCCCCAGCTGTTCAGCTGTTGATGTTTCATTCCTTCAGGACTTGTGGAGATGTCTCAGATCTGGCCAGACATCCTTATTCAGGTTGTGATCTAGCCAGCACCAAGTTCTGTTGAGATAAGTTATAAAATAGATAAAAGAAAAGCACCAGGGTGGTTCTTCCCCATCTTTTCTCCTCTTTGGTTTTTGGATTCAGTCAGACTCAACCCTGGAGTTTCCCCAGTTCTTGCTGAGAGCAAGATGTGCTTGAGAGACCCAACAGTTAATTTTGGTTTTCTGCAGATTTCCAGGAGCCCCTGAGCCGAGCTGCTCCTAACCCCAGACTGATTTGCTCTTCCAGAAGTTCTGTCAGTGTTGTATCTTTGTTGGCCTCGGGCGAAATCTGTGTTTATCATTTATTTATATAAATGTTTAGCCGAGGAAGAGATGTGGTGTTTAAGGCCAATTTACATAAGGCTTAGCAGGTCATTGCATTTATTTAGAGCCTCAGAAGGGGAACAAAGGGGGGAATCCCGGGTGACTGTGGTGGAAAAACCTCTCTTGTGGAGGGTGATTTAATGTGAATGGTGCTGCACAGCAATAACCTGTGTGATTTTAACCTGTCTGTTTATTAAACTCCTTTTATTCAGATCACAGGGCTTTATTGGGGAAAGCTTCCAGACAACAAAACACATTTGCATCTCTGTGCTCCCAGTGGTGGGAGTGTGGAGACCCAAAAAGCCTCAGGGAGAGCCCCAGGGCTGCTGGGGCTGCTCAGGGCACAGCTTTCCCTGCTCCTCGGCTCCTGGTTTTGACTCCCATCGCTCATTTTTACACCTTTCCAGCTCTAGAAAACCTGGAGCAGAGAGATCTCTGTCTGGTTTGATCCGTGGCCATGGTTTGGGTGATCTCTGCAGAGCACAGGGGCTTCTTCACCTCACACAAACAGCACCGAGGAACTTGAATCAAATAGGAATGTTTTTATTCACTGCTACCTTGCTCAGTGGTCAAAACTCTCTCGGCATGAATGAATGGGTGAATCTTTTTGGGCTTTGTCTCCAAGTTTCTAAAAATAGAAAAATAAACCCCCCCCTCTGAACAGCACTCAACTCCCAGCTTTTTAAAAGAGTTACTTAGCATAAGAGTAGAACATTTGCCTGAGAGGGTTTCAATCCAAGAACGACTTTTCATATTTAATTGATCTGTATTGTTCAATTAGCGAGATGTATCATGCCCTCTGTTGTGCATGTATAGCTGGAAGCAGAAATGAATGAAATATGAAGGAGAGCAGAGGTTTCAGCCTGAATCTGCTGTCAGTGATGCACAGAGCAGGGCCTGGATCTGTGTGAGCAAACAGGGATTGTGTCAATTCAGCGTCACCTTTGCCTTACAAATGAGCCTGAATTACAACATTTGTTCTTATTCTGCTCAGAACTCACTAACCTCTTTGTTCTAAATCCTATCTATAAACATCCCCAGCTCCTGAATTAGCTGTCAGGATTATCCCAGTGTGTCGTGCTTGTCTGGGAACAGCTGGATTTGGTTTCCCAGCCCCGCCAGCTGCCCAAAATCAGGTGTGTGCTGAGCATCCCGGCAGTGCCAGGCACAGCCAGGAGTGACACGGGTCCCACAGGGTGGCAGCAGTCAGCCCACAGCTCTGATCCCACGGAGCATCCCACAGCATTGGGAACTGCTCCGTGGCTGGGACAAGGCAGGAGCCAGGGAACACCCTGCTCCATCACCTGGGAGAAGGCAGGAGCCAGGGAACACCCTGCTCCATCACCTGGGAGAAGGCAGGAGCCAGGGAACACCCTGCTCCATCACCTGGGAGAAGGCAGGAGCTGGGAAAACACTCTGCTCCATCACCTGGGGTAAGGCAGGAGCCAGGGAACAGCCTGCTTTATCACCTGGGAGAAAAAACACCCTGCTCCATCACCTGGGATAAGGCAGGAGCCAGGGAACACCCTGCTCCATCATATGGGAGAAGGAACACCCTGCTCCATCACCTGGATTAAGGCAGGACAAGGCTTTAGCTGGGATGGGGATTTAACACCTCTAACCGCAATTGCTACACTATCATTTTCTTAGCATCCCTTAATTCTGAGGAATTGACAGAAAAATGTATCAAGTTTCTCCTTGGAATATCCTGTCATTGTCAGGATTCTGTGCTCAGTGTCCCCCTTTGCTTTCCCTGCTTTTCCAGCTTCAGTTTTCCCTCTTTCCTTGCCCAGCCCCGTGCAGCAGCTCCTCCCAGGTTTGGGCTGACAGGTACAGGCTTTGTGGCTGGCTCAGCATCACCCTCTGCCTGCTCCTCCCCAGCTCCTTCGGTTTCCTCACAAAATGATCAGGAGAACCAGAGGATTCCTGTGCTGCATCCAGCCCATTCCAAGTCACTGGCAGAAAGTGCTGATTATCCAGGAGGAATGATTTTAAACCTGGCAGGGAGGTGTGTCTGTGAGCAGTGAGTGCACAGCTTGGCCAGGGAAGCTGTCCTGGCAGCTCTTGGCACACGGGGTCACTTCTCCTCCTTGGAGACATGAAAAGCCCTCCTAGGGATGTGTCTGTACAAGGAGAGTTACACCAACCACCTGGTGTTGGTGGCTGAGGTTTCAAGGGATCAGGCAGGTTTGTTGTGGGCAGGGAGGATGGAGGAACTGAGCATCCTTCCCTCTCTGCCCTGCCATCCTCAGTGCAGAAAAGCCGTGGAGCTGCTGGAGCAAATCCAGAGGTCATGGAGCTGCTGCCAGGGCTGGAGCCCCTCTGGAGCCAGGCTGGGAGAGCTGGGGGTGCTCCCCTGGAGAGGAGAAGCTCCAGAGAGAGCTGGGGGTGCTCACCTGGACAGGAGAAGCTCCAGAGAGAGCTGGGGGTGCTCAGCTGGAGAGGAGAAGCTCCAGAGAGAGCTGGGGGTGCTCAGCTGGAGAGGAGAAGCTCCAGAGAGAGCTGGGGGTGCTCAGCTGGAGAGGAGAAGCTCCAGGGAGAGCTGGAGCCCGCCAGGGCCTGAAGGGGCTCCAGGAGAGCTGGAGAGGGACTGGGGACAGGGATGGAGGGACAGGACACAGGGAATGGCTCCCAGGGCTGGATGGGATATTGGGCAGGAATTCCCAGAGCAGCTGTGGCTGCCCCTGGATCCCTGGCACTGCCCAAGGCCAGGTTTGGAGCAGCCTGGGACAGTGGAAGGTGTCCCTGCCATAGCAGGGGGTGGAATGGGATGAGTTTTAATGCCCCTTCCAACCCAGACAATTCCATGTGTCTGAGATGATCTCTGCTGCCCCATCAACATTTCCATATCATTTCCCAGCCCTTATGGAATTATCCCAATAATCCAAACATGGAATTATCACATCACACGTTGTTCCCCCATGGGAAAAGCAGGTGTGCAGCAGCACCAAGAGTGAGGCTGGGGCTCTCCCAGGGAGCAGCAGGAATGTGCTGGCTTGAGCCAGAGAATTCCTCGGGAGAATTCTGTGTTTAATGAGTCTCTTCTAATTGCAGATTTAGGGAAGAAACACTGGTCAAATACATCTGAGAAGGGAGAGTGCAGAACATGGCTTGACTCAATATTTTCTCTAGTCAAGTGGAAAAAAGGAAGCCTCATATGAAAAAGCTGGAAAGGTCAAACTAATTTGTACTTGTGTGATAATGGGTAATACCTCTATTGTTTATGAAGCCTGCAGAATCCTTCCTGGGCTAAGCACTGTCATCCATCTGATGGTGATTTGGAGAAATTAAAAATGAAGTAGCAATTGTTCCACCCTCTACGTGCTTTAAGCTGCTTTGGGTGAGGATTCCTTTGAACAGTTCCGTGCTCTTTGTAAATGAGCTGAGGTGAAATTTGCTCACTTCTCCTGACTGCTGTGGCTGAAAGGAGATGGTTTTAAACAAAAAAAAAAAAGAAAAAAAAAAAAAGAAAAAGATTAATACTGAGGTTGAGAAGAGCCAGACTGAAACCCTGCCTGTGTCTTGCTGCTTAAGCATTCTGCCTGTGTTCCCCTGGTTCTTTATTTTGCTGCAGTCTTTTCTGTTTATTTACTAGGGTAAGTGGGAATTTTATATGCATGTCCAGCTCCTGCTATTAAAAGTGGGATTGGTGAGCTCCTAATGCCCCACAGTGCTGCCTCACTTATCCAGGTGGATTTGCAGCTCCTTTTAGCAGCCACTGGAAGTTGTGTGAATTTTCCTGGGATTCTGGTTCCTTTCTGGGGAGCCACACTGCATCATTTTCCAGGGCACTGTGTGGGGAGTCCCTCCTGCCTCGTGCTCAGCACCAAGTGTGAGCTCCAGAGGAATTCATTTGCCAGGCTTATCGCTGAGACATTTAATATCTGGAATGATTTAGGAGATCAAATTCTGGAGTTCTGGGCTGGCTGTAGCTGCATCTGTCATTGTTGCAGAACCTTGACAGTGAACAAAAGGTGCTGCAGGGAACCATAACTCACCCAGCAAATTAATGGGTTCCCAGCCTTGCTTGCTCAGCTAAACGGAGCCGTGTGGCCTCACTGGCCAAGGGTTTTCCACAGAAATTGGGTGGGTTTGGAGTGGGCATTCCCAGAGGGATGGAGAGAGCACAGCCCTCCTGCCAGCTGCCTGGAACTGCTGCTTTCCACTCCTGCTGAAAGGGGGGATGAACCCCCCCAGCCTGGGAGCTCTTCTGGGAACATGATGGAATTGTTTTAAAGGGATTTCTTTTTTTTTTTTTTTTTTTTTTTTTTTAAGTGGGGGTCCACAGGAAGGGAAAGGGTTTGATTGAGAAAGTTTCATCGTTTTTGGTGATGCCACACTGTGAGCACAGCGTGGCCAGGGATACTCACAGGCCACCACCAGTCATTTCTGCCACTGTCAGGAGATGCTTGATCACCTTCCAATTAGCAGAAAGTGCTGGAACATCCCTGGGGGGATTTCAAAGCTGTGTGGATGTGGCACTTGGGGACATGGGCAAGTGGTGGCCTCAGCTGTGCTGGACTTCATGATTTTAGAGGGTTTTTCCAGCTGGAATTCCATGGCAGGTCATCTCCCTGGCCATGATTTTGTTCTTACTCTTTTTTCCTGATTCTGCTTCTCTTGCTGATGGATGATCCCAGTTCCTGAGAAGGTTCCAGTCCTTTCTGAGTTGCCAAATTCCTGGCATGGTGGTGGGCAGGGCGTAGCTGAGGAATTGGGGATGAGGGGAGATGATGCTCTGACTTGGGGGGTGTGTGAGGCAGTGGGAGGGTGACCTCGTCTGCAGCCACCAGCAGCTCCTGGAACCTGGATTTTGGGAATTACCAAGCCCTTCCTGGTGGAGAGCTGGCTGTACATTTGTTAATTGGCTTAATCACCCTGCAGGGCTTGGAAGTTAAAGAGGGAGCAGAGCTGGAGGGGTGGCTGGGGGCTGGAACTGTGGGGGTGGCACCAGAAGGGCCCCAGAAAATGGGCAAATTTGGGGAACTGCTCAGCACCAGCCCTGCAGGGCTTTGGCCACATCAGCAGCTCTGTGAGCTCTGCTCACAGTTTAAAATGACTCTGCAGCACTTGGCAGGTCCAGGCCCAGAGAGGTGAGGAAGTTCAGAGATTTCTGGTGGGAATCTGTAGTTTTGTGGCCCAGGCAGTGCTCCCAGTCATTCCCAGTTTATCCCAGGACTGCTCCCGTAGCCAGCCTGCCATCAGCACTCACTGGATCTCAGAGCCATTTTATTATTAGGGTTATTATTGTATTTTCAAACCATTACCTAAAATATGGAACCTCTGCCCCAAGAAAAGTGGATTATCCTTTCCTCGATAACTAATTTTATTTCACTCAGGAAAATTTGATTCAGATTTCTGAAACATTGCCACTAAGCAGCTTTCTAAGCAGAGTTGCAGTGCACGACCAAATTAAATCCGTGTAGGGAGAAGGGAAATGTTGTTGCAAGTGTCCAAAGGGGTTGGAATGAAAATAATCTGATAGATCAAACTTAAATTGAGTTCAGCTATTACGGAGGGAGCTCAGCTCTGTACCTGGAAAATCCCATCTGCCAAAAATAAACTTTGGGGGTCACATTTTAAAATGGCATTTCTGGTCCTGGACCATCCAGCTGCTCTCTCTGGGATGTCAGTCCTGTGTGAAGGAGTTTCAGCTGGGGGAACCTGCTCAATAAAAACAAAACTAAAAATTTAAAAAAGAAGGTGGGGAAATGCTCTTTGAGGATTGATCAAACCCTTCCCAAGCTGCACCAGCCTGAGGTGGCAGATCCTGTCTCTGAGTGACTTTTGAATGAAGTTTGGCTTAAATTGTGTCCAAACCCAGCATCTCCAGGAGAAAATACCTTGTGACTTCTGCAGTTCGAGGTAGCAGCATTTGGAACCAAACTGGAGAACTGGTTTGACCCTTCTTACTGTAGGCTCTGAATGGACTTCAGATTCCAGGTCTTTAATGATCCTTGTGGAATTCTCCTGAGCTGGTTCTGTGCTGTTTCACTGGAGATGAAGGACTGAGATACACAAGATGCTCAGAGATGCTGAGATACTTAAGCATTGGAATTTCTAGAAAGTTCTACCCAAATTCTTTCAATTTTAGGGTACTGAGCAATTGGAAGAAATAAGTTTATGGCAGAGGAGGAATTTCAGCACTGACTTCTTCTCCCCTGTGGATTGCATCATAACTCTTGTCTGATGCTTTAAAGATTTAATTATTTTTGCACCTGTGGTTTTGCTTTAGCTCAGTCTTTCCCAGCTCATGGGATTCAGAGTCTCACTGAATTCTTGCCTTCAAATAACAAATATCTGGGACTGAAAGTGCAGTCAAATGTGATTTAGCTGACTAAAACATTATGAACAGACCCAAGCATTCACACAAAAATACTTGACAATATCTATGCAAAGGTAATGTCATCCATTAGCATTGTGTGAAATATAAAATATCACCCAATATTTAAATCCAACTGCAGTGAATCCTCTGTAACTTTACTGACAGAACCTAAATTTAGGAGCTAATTAAATTCCATGGAACAGAAGAATTTCTCCCCTTCTTGTAAGGACAGAGATCTGGAGTGTTAGCTGTACTTCTATTTTTATATCATTGAGTAGACTTTTATAGAGATAAAACTATATACCTGGGGGTTGTTTTTTTTTTTTTTTTTTTTTTGATTTCTACATCTGAATTTTAGGATCTCTGCTGAGAAGGCCCCAAAGCCCAGCTCAGTGAAGGGGCTACTGATGGAGGTGGTTGAACTCAGGGAGTGGAAGGGATAATTCCCTGCCCAGTCAGGTCTGGATCCAGCCCCACCATCTGCTCAGAGCATCCAGAACAACTCATTTCACCCCAGAAGTCAATTCAGGCATTTTTCCTTCCCAGCCAATTCCCTGTCCCAGCCTCTGGCTGTGGAAGATTCCAGCTTTAAGGCTGCGGTGAAATTAAGTGTGGACCCAGGATCAGGGCCAAACTCTTTAAATAATTGATGGACAGCTTGATTTCTTTAGCCTTGCTAAAGTAAACCGAGTTTCAGATGAACAGGAGCTGAGTTAGGTGTTTAGTTGGGGGGAAAAAAGCCCTTTGAATTCCACTGATTTCCCACAGGATTAGCTCAGCACTAGGAAAAATAACTTGAGAGGATCACAGAGTGGTTTGTGTTGAAAGGGACCTTGAAGATCATCTGATTTCAGGGCCAGGGCCATGGCAGGGACACCTCCCACTGTCCCAGCTGCTCCCAGCCCTGTCCAGCCTGGCCCTGGGCACTGCCAGTGATCCAGGGGCAGCCACAGATTCTCTGGGAATTCCATCCCAGCCCCTCACCACCCTCACAGGGAAGGATTTCACCCCAAAATCCCATCTCCTGCTGTTCTCTGGCAGTGGAAGCCATTCCCCCTTGTCCTGCCAATCCAAGCCCTTTTTATTCTGTTCAGGCTCTTTGGTTTCTTCCTCTTTTTAGGCAAAAAAAACCAAAGAAACAAGGAATCCCTCTTAAATGAAGCACATAATCTGAAAAGGAGAAAGCAGAAAAGTTGTCACTGCTGTCTGTGAGCTGAAATTGGCCAAGTATCCCATGGCTGTATAGACTTCTGTGTGATCTTTGTTAATTGCTATAAATAAATAACACAACTGGAACAGCTGCATTTCCCACAGCACCTGCCAGTGTGTGCCAGTGTGAGACGATGCAGGAGGCAAAGAACTCAAACTTCCTGACCCAAATGTCGTGTAAGTTGAGAAGAAAAAGCAAACAGACACCAAGGAAGCAAACAGCAGCAGGAGAAGCAGCTAATGAGCATCCATGGCTTGATTGCTTAATGGGGCTGTGGTCTCGAGGCCGGTCTGGAGGAAGGATGTGCTGGGGACAGGCAGGATGGGAAGTGGAATTGGTTGTGCAGGAGGAGCAGGAAATGTGCCTGTGTTGGAGGGCTCCTCATATTCCACTCCTGCAAATGGCTCCATCTATCAGCTGGAAATAGCAGCGTGGCAGACAGGGCAGAGTTAGGCTGGGCTCAGCAGGGAGGAGTCTGAGGAGAGGCAGGGATGTGCTGGAGTTCAGAGGAACTTTCTGGAAACGTCCCGTGGAGCAGTTCCTTTTGCTGGTGGAATACCAGTGTGAAAATTTAAAAGTTTAATAAAAAAGACAATTAGGAGAAAAAAATAAAGTAAAGTATACAAATACAGCCAGGTGTCTCTGCATTCAGCCAGGAGAGCACACCTCACTGACAAAGGATTGTCCCTTAAAAACAGAACCCTACTACACATCCATAAATTCTCATCCATATTCAGACATTCTTCTGAGATCTTTGGTGTTCTTCTGTTTAGTTTTCTCTTGCCCCCTTCCCAATAGATCAATCCTCTTGGCACCATTGAGATTTACATTCCCTGATACCAGAAATGCAATAAATTCCTCCCCCCAGAGTTCTGGGCACTGCTGTCTTCATCTGGATCAGAAAGTTTACAAATGCAGGAGTTCTCCAGCTATTTTTTTTCCTCAGTCTTTGGTTTATACAGACAAAAGCAGTTTTTATTTTAATACTATGCCATAGCCTAACATATATGTATTATGCCACTATTTCTAAATTTCATCAATAACAGAAATAAAGAAAACTATATTAATACAACAAAATTTCTCATTCTTATACACATAACATTCATTTTAATATTTGCAAAAAGCCAACAATATAAAATGTATCTATAACACCAGTGAAACAGGACACTCCTGGGAACTCATTTATGGGACTGTTTGTTTTCACTAATGACACAAGATACCAAATTCTTGAAGATTCTCAGAGCTACAAGAGTGGTCAGAGCAGCAAATATGCTTTGATCCCAAAAGCCTTTTTTCCCTTCTCTCTATTTTTTATAATCCTTTTTGCTCTTTGGGTCATATTACAAGTTTAAACACTTCCTTATCCTTCTCTCAATCTGAACTTGTTTAGAAATCATAAAACTGCCTTTGAGGTGGCTCTGATGGCTTTGGGAAGGCTTTGGCAGTGATGCTGTGGTGGTGGAATGGGTGGGCTGGCTCCAGGGGAGCATTTCCAGCTCCCAAACCTGATGGCAAATGGGCACAGCCCCTCGGAATCCTCGGTCACAGCCGAGTTCCTGAAGCCTTAAAACCCCTCCACATCTCCACAACGCTGCCAACACAAACACAAAAGCACCGAGAGGGGTTTTTTTTTAAGCCCAATATTCCTGTCTGGAAATGAATTCCTGCTGTTGTCACCTCATTCATTATCCTTTCCATGAAGCAATAGGTGATGCAGCCTTCTGCTGTGAAGGTCCCCCCCTCTGTTCATCTCCTTAGCCACTGTCACTCATCCCCTTCATTTCTGAACTTTATCATTCTGTATTCCAGCTGTTGGATTTGATCCATCCATCATCTGTCAGGAACTTGTCAGAGACCCTGGGCACCTCCAGATGCATTTCCCGTGCAGGTCCTGCCAGAGGAGAGGAATATTAAGCAGGGAGGGTTGGGCAAACCACACACTTGCTCTGTTTTGTGCTGTGCTTCATCTTTAGATTAACCTTTTTCAGCATTTTTCCCCCCAAAAGAGAAGCTGAGAATTTGTAATGGCTAATTTTGGATTTGTGAGGAGTTTGTGGGTTTATTCTTATGGATTGACAACCCTCCTGTCTCACACTTCTTAAAAAAAAACATGTCAGGGAGAAGTCTGCCCCCCATTTTCCAAATAAACAGAGGGTAAAACTTTGCCCTTTACTTCTTGGGCTGAACTTGGTGATCAGGCTCAGAGAGAGGTTTCCATGGTGCAGAGTTTCCTTTTTCCAAGGAAAACTGTTTCCCTTTGTATATTTGCTGCTATTGTATTTAATGGTCACTGTTCTGCAGGTTTAACAGTCACTCCCCACACCTTGTGAACAAATTTGTATATTTTAAATCAACATTTGCAGGAAAAAATCCAGTATTTGCCCAGGGCTGCTTTTGATCTTTTTTTTTTTTTTATTTTTTAATACTGAAATTCAGGTTATGCTGCAGGATCTGGTCTATTCCAGCAGTCAGCTGTGTTATTTGATAACTCAGGTATTGATTCCTTACATCACCTGCTCCTTACTCACTGATTATATTTCATTTCTGTTCCTTCTTCTTTTGTAGAAGTACAAAATGAAAACCTGGTAGCCGTTTCTGGCTTTATTCATTTTCCTTTTCCCTGGTGGAGCCTCATGGATTACATTCCTTGTCTGTTTACCCAGCACTTTCTCTCTTCTTTCTTCTTGAACAGGAAGATTCTGACTTGGAAACACTGAACTTTTAGTAGGGATTATGGGAATAATAAAATAAGGTAGGGCCATACTTGTGCCAAAGCTTTGTCCAGAGGATGTTCCCTCCCTGGAAGTGCCCAAGGCCAGGTTGGGGCTGGAGCAGCCTGGGATAGCAGAAGTGTCCTGCCCATGGCAGGGGTGGAATGAGACAATCTTTAAGGTTCTTTCCAACCCAAACCATCCCATAATTCCATGATCCTTCACCAGCCAGGATGCAGCTGAATTTCCAGCATCACTTTCTGCATCTTTCCCTTTCCCTCAGCCCCACGAGTGGGGGACTCATGCACAGCCAGGGAGCCCTGGGGACACATTCCTGGTGTCCAGGACTCCTCCCTGGCTCGGGCACTGGGGATGGACCTGCCAGGACCCATCTCCTCCCAGTTTGGCATCTTAATATTCTTTCCATTTCCTCAGGAGGGAGGATGTCAGGGTGTCATCTCCAGCTCCTCCTCCATGACTTCCTCCAGGTCATCTCTGTGCTGCTGGTGGGAGCCCAGGGATCTGCTCCTCCCTGCCCCTTCCTGCTCTCCCTCTCCTGCTCGCTGGAATGCCGCCAGTTATTGCTTCTTGCATTGTTTCATCTCAGCTCCGTGCTGAAATCCTCCTCTTTTCTTCCATCTGAAGTAATTAATTAGTCCAATTTCCATTTTTAAATTTAACTCGAGCTCAGGAAAAAAAAAAAAAAAATTTGCCAGCCCTGCCAAAGTGCTGACATGTGTTTTACCAGAGATTTGTTAGGAAAGTCTTTAAAAATAATTCCCAGATAAAAGTCAAGTGCAGAAAAAAAAAAAAATGCTCGAAAAAATCTGAAGTGGCCCTAAATATTTAGTTTGTGTCAATGAATCATGGAGAATGGGTTCTGGAAGGAAAAAGGATGCAAGAAGATGATGATGATGATGATTATTATTAGTAGTAGTATTATTAGTATTATTATTATTAACTTTCCTTAAACCTCTTGAGTTTGGCCTTGCTGCAGGAGATGCTGAACATCTCCCAAAGCAGTGAGGTCTGGAGGTGAGATTGTGTAGAATTAAACACCTCAGCTCCTGGGTGACCTCACACCTTTGCTGGGCTGGCACCTCGGGGGTTGTCACCCCTCGAGTGGGCACAGGTCACTGACCAGGGGTTTGGTGCTTTTATCCAGTTATATAAGGAAAAAGTGTGAAAAATCAGGAAGGAGCTGATATCCCCAAGCTCTGTGTTTAATCTCCAGGTGGCTCCATCCAGAGCTGTGCCCTCGTTAGAGCTGTCCCTTTAAATGAGTGTCACCGTGCCCTGACAACACTTACACCATTACCTCCTTGAATATTGCCTGCTTAAAACACAACCCAGCGTGATTTGACAAATGGCTTCCCTCAGTTTAATGTGGAAGAGGAGCTAAATGAGTTAGTAAATGTTAATGTGGCCGTGTTCTTCCCAGATAACCAGTTGCCCTTGGGACAGTATCAATAAGTGGCATTTATATGATGTTATGGATGTGTTAATTATGCATAGACAAAATAACGAGTAAGCAAAGGTCAAGGACAAACACAGCTCCCCCAGAAACACGCATCAAAGAGCTTCTAATATTTAAGTCATTACCATTATTGAATATTCAGTGTCATTTAAATTATGTGCATCTTTCTCATTGCTTATTTTTCAGGCCACAAACTGAGCAACTTCAAGGGCTGCGCGAATATTTTTGTGCCAAAACTTTGCACAACTCCAGCAGTAGCTGGGCTGGTTCTCTCCATCCCCTGGTGAACTGCCAGGTGGAATTTGGGATTGATTTCCTCTTGGAGATGTAACCTTGTGATGCTTTTTGCTGGAAATGAAGGAAATGAAAACGTGGCCATGCTGGCTGTTAAACTGCTGAATCTTGAAACTCGATGCAAATCAAAACAAAATGCTCTGGAGCCCGTAAATACCCAACTTTGCCCCAGTTCACTGCTCTGCTCCTTAGCAAAAAAAACTTTGAAAAAGAACAGGCTGGAGAGTTCAGCCTTTGCTTTTTACTCCCAGCCATGAGGATAAAGCCCTTTTTGGCAGGGAATCTCCTGAAATCCAGAGGGTTTTGTGACGAGAGGCAAGACAGAACTTAGCTGATCAATATGGCCATTAATTAGAATTAAAGGCTCAGCCATGATTTTTTACTTTTACATATTGACATCTGACAAAACAGTTAAAAAGTCAATAAGGGTCTAAAAGTTACTCTCAGGTTACTCAGTGAGGCCTCTTCCATCTCACCCTCCTCTGGCAGGTGACTGGAAAAATCTCTCTCCCAAACAAGATGCTCTTCATGTATGAAATATTCATGTTATGACACCAAACCATGCTGCACATTATTTCGGTGCAGTAGGCCAAAATTAGATTCACATTTTATTTTGCTTATAAATGCCTGTCAGAGTTGCTAAATCAGTTTGTCTTTGCTGTCTTGAAATGGTGTCAGTTTGAATTTCCTTCACGCTGCATATTGTTTTGGGCAAAGGCACGTTCCTTCTCCATCAGAGAATGCAGTGCCTTGTGCTCTTGAAACAAAGCTGGAAAGACACAATAATTAAGATTATTTTTAAAAAAACCCTCTCTGGAGCAGCAGCTTGGCCTTTTTTATGGTGATAGAGAAGCTACCAAATGCTGATGCACTGTGATATTTGATTTCCTCCTTGTGCAAGTGTCACATTCTGGATTATTTAGTGGTTGTGGGGTATAAAACAAGGTGTCTTGGCTTCTTGTGCTGATGGACGTAGAGAAAAGCTTTGAGCAGCAGATTCTGAGTTCCTCAGTGCAGCTGAGGAAGAATCAGATATTTTGTGGTTGTAACCACCCTGGTCCAGGGGGGATCTGCATCCTTCGGGCTGGACCAGTGGGGCTGAGGAGGAATTAGGGCAGGAAGGAGGAATTAGGGCTTTGTCTGAGCTGTCTAAAGGCACAAACCCCAGGCTGCAGCCCTCAGCTGGGACCTCATCCTTTAAATCAGGAGGCAGGGGAATTCATTCACTCTTAGCTTTTTTTTTGGCGCTCTGCTATCTCATTCATGCATAAAGAATCTCATTTTAGTTATCCTAATGCTAAAAAAAAATAAAAATAAAGCTGCAGTCCCCAGTCTGCCAGATATTTACATCAGAAATATCCCATCAGAGGAGCTGTGCATGCTTGAAAACATCCATTATTTTCTCCCCTCTCCCCCGGGTTCCTGTCTCCAGCCTGTGCCTGCGGCTCCATCCCTGCAGGCATCGCTCCCAGCTGTGCCCCAGCTGCTCCAGCCCCAGGGTCTGCCATGGAGACAACACAGATCTCCTCACCAGCCACTTGGCTGCATGTTTACACATTTCTTATTATTTAAAACCAGCTTTTGAAACTTTACCCTGCCTCCTTTTCCGCTCTACCCTAAGTGTGTTGCTGAAGGTTTTCATGCAAAAGCGCCACTGCCTTGTGATTTTTTTATTTATTTCCCTGGATTTCCCTTGGTCTTTTTGCAGAATTCTTTTGAGTTAATGCCAGCAGATTTTGGGAAGTGGGATTAAATAGTTTGTGTAAAGTAAAGGTGTATCGTTTGTGTAAAGTAGGAGTACATGGTTTGCTGATGTTGCTGTTCTCATACTTTGAATAACATTACTATAATCCATAATATAGCAGTACAATTAATTTAATGGAATATGATCCAAACCAGCAACTGGGGTATAAATCCTTGTGGTTACCCTCAGCAGAGGCTGGGGATGTCCTGCAGGTCCAGCAGGGAGCAGAGGCTGGATGAGCCCAGCCCAGTCCTGCACCCCCTGCCTCCAGCTCAGCTCTCAGCCTCTGTCTCCTCCTCTGGAGATCCCTCAGGTGCCTTTGTGCCTCCTTGATGAGCTCCCAGTTGTTCTCCAGGACCTGCTTTTAAGCTAAAATCCCCTCTGCAAAGCTCTCCCCAGCCCCGAGCGGCTCTTCCCGAGCAGCGAGGCCCTCGTGATGAGCTCCTGCATTTTCCATTACCAGAAACCTTCCAAAAAGCCTTTTTTTCCCCCAAAATGATTTCTCGATAGCTGGCAATCTTCTGAACCATTTCTTCTACAGAAAAGGTTCTTGGAGGTGTTTTGCTGTGGTGGCAGCCACCCTGGTGCAGGTTTGTCACCATTTCCAGCCCCAGGGCTGCTGTTGGATTTCTTGTTCAGGTCACCTCGTTTTTTTGTGTGTCTCTGTATTTTCCTGCCTGCCTTTGTGGTGGTTTTTTTGGGTTTTTTTGGTCTATTCCTTTGGGGTCCGAGAGTCTTTGAGCTTGAACAATGTGGCTGATCCGAGCTGTGTTTTAATCCAATGATAAATAGTTAATTTTGGAGGTTTAAGTTGACAGCAAAGCCACCTTGGAGTGTCAGGCTGAGAGACTTTGGTTTCCTTCTCTGATCAGATAAGGAGCAGATATTTCCTGTAAATCCTCCCCCGGTGTTCCAGTCCTACCATTAGGGCATTAAGTCAGATACATGACACCCAATTTCACAGTAATTCCTGAGGAAAAAAAGCACATTATATTTTTTTAATGGGCTTCCCAGGACTTACTTTGTTTCTTCCTGACAAATACGAATTCCAGCGAGTTCATCTGAATTCTGACCTTCAGATACACAAAGGTTTGGGGGTTCTGAAGCAAGAATATGGTCTTTAAAATGATGTGCTCTCCACATGAATGCTGTCTCCTGTTCCCATTAAATCCCCGTGGAGTGCAGGAATAAAACTGCTTTAAGTGCTCCAAAATTCATCCTTGTGTTTATTACGAACCACTTACATCTCGTAGAAACATTGTTTGTGTCAACATGACCCGTGCCGACCTTTTCCTCTCCAAATGGCTTTGTTTGGATTGTGTGCTGCCTGTAGGATCATCGCTTCTCTTCATCTCCTTTTCTTCTGATTGCCAAGTAACGCCAGAAACTTCTCCTAATGTGCTGTACCAGGCCTTCCCAAGCAACGTGGCTGAATAAATATCCATTGAATAACTGCAGAATGCATTCAGATTCTTTTTATTTTGATTTATGTTCTATCTCCCTACCTGTGAATCTCCCAGAGTAATTGCCAGTTTTCGCCTCCTGCAGAGAGATATAATAGAGCTGAAGAATAAGTAAAATGTGCTCTGTTTCTCTCTCTCTCTCCCCCTTTTGTAAGGGAGCCTTTATATTCTCACACTCATAATTTGCAAACTGAAAATCATCACCTCCTTCCCAGCTGGCCTTGCTTTGTTTGGATGTTTCCTGTGTCCCCTGTCCTTGTGCTGCTGCCAGCACGGGGACACCTGGACACGCAGCCCATTCCCTGTGTGACAGCAGCCTGTCCCAGGTGAACAGGGAACTGGGAGCCACTGTGTTCGCTGTCCCATGGTGTTCCCATCCCAGAGCTCCTGTTCCCATCCCAGAGCTCCTGTTCCCTATCCCAGAGCTCCTGTTCCCATCCCAGAGCTCCTGTTCCCATCCCAGAGCTCCTGTTCCCATCCCAGAGCTCCTGTTCCCTATCCCAGAGCTCCTGTTCCCATCCCAGAGCTCCTGTTCCCATCCCAGAGCTCCTGTTCCCCATCCCAGAGCTCCTGTTCCCTATCCCATGGCATTCCCTGTCCCAGAGCTGCTGTTCCCTGTCCCATGGAGTTCCCTATCCCATGGTGTCCCCTGTCCCAGAGCTGCTGTCCCCTGCTCTGCCAGCAGCCGCTGTCACTGCCAGCACTCAGCTGTCCCTGGGATGGGTGGCAGTGTCCCCTGTGTCCCTGGGATGGGTGGCAGTGTCCCCTGTGTTCCTGGGATGGGTGGCAGTGTCCCCTGTGTCCCCTGGCAGGGGTGCAGGGCTGTGGCTGCAGTGTGCAGCACCTGAGCGTGTTGGTAAGCGCTGTGTGACATCTGAGCGCTGCTGTCGCTGCTCCGCGGGGACCTTCGCTTCATCCCAACAATAATAAGGTCACCTGGGGGCAGCGGGAGCTTTCCATCAATTAGTGCAGTCATGTTTCTAACGAGCCATGGCTAATGACACGTGTTTAACCCCCAGGTGACACGGCCCAGCTAGATGTGTGACCTGCAGGTCCCACACACCACAGTCTTGCACTTTGTCAGCAAAAAATGTAATATTAATGGAGATTTCCAGTTGTGGCCCTGCCTCCTGCACTCGGGCTCCTCCCTGGGTTTAACAAACTGCACAAGGACAGCACTGGAGGGGTGGAATGGGCTGGGTTAAGCCTTAAATCCCATCCAGTGCCACCCCACCATGGGCAGGGACACCTTCCACGCTCCCAGGCTGCTCCAAGCCCTGACCAGCCTGGCCCTCATCTCCCAGCTGATCCCTCAAGGAAATGAAACCTTTTCTTGAGGTCCTTCCCTTCCCACATGGATCAAAACTGGAGTTCCAGGTGTGCTGCTCCCTGTCGGGCTTTCTCAGCTCCCTCCTTCGCTGTGGTCATGAACACGGGCTCACTGCAGGTGTCTGTGACCCCTCTCTCTCTGCTGCGTTAGGTTTGGCTTGATTTAGAATTTCAATTTAATCTCAGTTCAGTTCTGTGAAAAAAGAGGTTCACATAATTTTTATAGAATTTAAAAGTTTAATAAAAAAACAATTAGGAGAAAAAATAAAGTATACAAATAGGGCCGGGTGTCTCTGCATTCAGCCAAGAGAGCTCACCTCACTGACAAAGGATTGTCCCTTAAAAACAGAACCCTACTACAGATCCATAAATTCTCATCCATATTCACACATTCTTCTGAGGATCTTTGGTGTTCTTCTGTTTAGTTTTCTCTTGCCCCCTTCCCAATAGATCAATCCTCTTGGTGCCATCGAGATTTACATTCTCTGATACCAGAAATGCAATAAATTCCTCCCCCAGAATTCTGGTCACTGCTGTCATCATCTGGATAAAATAGTTTACAAATGCAGGGGGTCTCTAGTTATCTTTTCAGTCTTTGGGTTATACAGGCAAAAGCAGTTTTTATTTTAATACTATGCCATAGCCTAACATATTTGTATTATACCACTATTTCTAAATTTCATCAATAACAGAAATAAAGAAAACTATATTAATACAACAAAATTTCTCATTCTTATACACATAACATTCATTTTAATATTTGCAAAAAGCCAACAATATAAAATGTATCTATAACAGTTCTCTGCAGCATCCAGGTCCATCCTGACCTGTGCACCTTTGACGACCCTTCCAGCTCAAGATACTCTATGAAGATCCCCCAGGCTTTGGCTGGGAGGAGGGTGGTGGTAAAGCTGTGACACAGGGGAAAAACATTCACAGAAATGCCAGAAAAAAAATTTTTAAAGCTCTTGGAGCGTTTGGTTTGGATTTATAAATTACTGTCATAAAAATAAAAAAGAAAAAAAAAAAGAAAAAAAAAAAAGAAGAGTGACATGGTTACAAGTTCAAAATAAATTTTCTCCTACCAAAATGGCATGCTATGTGAGCCCACGATAATCCTGAATTGTTGTGGCTCCCAGCAGGAAAAAAATACTCATAAAATTACCATTCTGCTTGAAATTCACTCTCTGAACACCCTGAGAAGCCTAAAGATCTCATGCAGGGGAGAGTTCAGTGCTGCTTGAGAGAGAGATTCCTCCAGGTTGTCCAGTCTTTGAGCACTTTCCATTGGATCTCCTCGTGTTTCAAATCTGTGGAGCAATCGTGTGTCATTGTGGGGTGAAAAAAACTCAGAAACAATTGAGACCTCAGTTTCTAACAACCCTTCTGCCACCATTTTTACCTTTATTGAGGAAATAATAAAAAATTAGCCATTTAGGCTACCAAATTGGCCTTTTTTTGCATGGTACAGTTGTAGTTTTAATCAGTACAAGCCTTAACAACCCTAGGAGGAATTCATTATTCCTGTAGCCACAGCATGGTGTCCTTTCTCCTTCCACTTGGAGTACATTTCTTGCCATTTGCAGGATAAAGTTTGAAAAGTTTAATTATAGAATGAAAAAGAAAGGGTCATAAAGCAGAAAGCAAAAAAAAAATAAAGAAAAAAATAAAATCTCAAGCCTTGCAGATTTATGTTCAAAATGGTTGAGTCTGGCCACGATGTTCTGAGGGGTTATATGAAAGGACAGGTTTCTTCTCTCTTCCTGCATTGTTCTGCCACATAACTGCCTAACTTGGCATTTATTAAATGTTAAATTATCTGCAGAAGTTATGGCTTTTAGGTCAGGTGCATTTAAGCTGAAAAAAGAGTAATTTATACATATATTAAACAAAAAAAAAAAGAAAAAAAAAAGGGTTTTGGCGAATCCTATGCTTATTGTATTTATTATATATATATTATTTTTCTCTAATTTTCCCTTGATAATAATCAGTGGTGACAGCAGCGCTGAAACCAAGCCTTGAGTCAGGCTTAGCGACCACAAAGCCGAGCCTGGGAGCTGCTCCACATCATCCCAAATCAGCCCAACAGCCACAGAAGGAGTAATAAAACCCATCCTCGGTGCGAGAAGAAATAAACATCATTACAAGGTCAGCGCTGCTAAATTGCTGTCCTCGCTGTATTATCAGAAAGTAATGAGAATCACCTTCGGCCTCAAAGAGGAGTCAATAGAAAATCAGCAAACAGCCACTGCAGACATCCTTTTATTCTGGGATAACACAAACAGCCCCAGGCACGCACAACCTTTAAGGAAAGGACAAACCCATCCCAGCAATCAGCAAAACCACCCACTGCTGTTATTTTATGAATAGATGGTAGATTTACCTTCTGGGTGTTGGCGAAATAATGAAAAAATCCCGGGATTTGGAAGGAGTGAAATTGCGGCCAATTTCTGTTGATAGAAATTGTGGCCACACAAGAGCAAGAGAACGGAGCTGAGAGCAGAGGGAATCAGGGATGCCAGGGAGACAAGGGTGTGGAAATTCCTCTCTCCAGAGCTAATCAGGGCTAAGGGTCCTATTGCCAACAGCAGAGCGTTCCAGGGCTGGGCATTATTGGATAATTATGTCAGAAACAACAGCAAAAGGAGCGTGTGCTGACACAAATGTCACCTTTCTGTGCCACCTGTCACACATCACTTTACCCACGGATGGAGGGAAAACTCAGGGATGAACTCCCAGCCAATACAGATTTGCAATTGTAAACCTCCTGTTATCAATTAATTTACATTGTACAAAGAGCTATCTGATTATCCTTGTGCGGGCGCTGTATTTACCAGCGATTTGATTGTGAGTAATTAGCACGTAATTGCAGAGGGTTATTTATAGCTAAGAAATGGTATTTATGTGTAGTTAAAATAATTGCAGCCTTTTGAGAGCAAATCGTTTGACTTTTCCTCCTTTTGGATGTGTCTAGCAGTTAGTCTGGTCAAAATTATTGTCTGGGCAAAGTTGGGACTCCTTGGGATGAGTTTGATTAACTTTCCATTTAAAAAAACCCCACATTTCCTCTGCCTGCCAACCCTACCTTGCTGTTATAGATACATTTTATATTGTTGGCTTTTTGCAAATATTAAAATGAATGTTATGTGTATAAGAATGAGAAATTTTGTTGTATTAATATAGTTTTCTTTATTTCTGTTATTGATGAAATTTAGAAGTAGTGGTATAATACAAATATGTTAGGCTATGGCATAGTATTAAAATAAAAACTGCTTTTGTCTGTATAACCCAAAGACTGAAAAGATAACTAGAGACCCCCTGCATTTGTAAACTATTTTATCCAGATGAAGACAGCAGTGACCAGAACTCTGGGGAAGGAATTTATTGCATTTCTGGTATCAGGGAATGTAAATCTCGATGGCACCAAGAAGATTGATCTATTGGGAAGGGGGCAAGAGAAAACTAAACAGAAGAACACCAAAGATCCTCAGAAGAATGTCTGAATATGTATGAGAATTTATGGATATGTAGTAGGGTTCTGTTTTTAAGGGACAATCCTTTGTCAGTGAGGTGAATGCAGAGACACCCAGCCATATTTGTAGACTTTATTTTTTTTCTCCTAATTGTCTTTTTTATTAAACTTTTAAATTCTATAAAAATTATGTGAACCTCGTTTTTCACACTTGCCCTTTCTCTAAAGGGGATTTGTGGCAGTGCCAGGTGTGGGGAGGATAAATATATAATACAAAATATCTCCCCATGACAGTAATTCCTGCTCGGGGTGTGCTTTATGAACTCCATCAAGGGCAATGGGGGCTTTCATGTCCAGCGCTAGTGATGAGGATTTTATTCCCCTTTCTGCCATCCTCAGCCCTCCCCAGATATTCGTGGGATCAGAATGGGACTCAGAGATGTGTTGGGGCTTGGAATGGTCCTGAAGGTCCCTCCCAGCCCAGTCCATTCGTGCTCCTGTGTCAGGTTTCTCCTGGAGGAGCTGCTGCCCACACAATGCGCTTGGCTGAGTCTTTTATCCTCATTTTTGGACTCCCAGTTGCCAGGTTCCCGTTCTGACCTTCCTGAGCAGGATTTTGGCTGCTCTTGAGGGGTTTTTTTTGTGATCCTCAAACAAGTCTGTGTGTGATTCCCAGCCCTCCTCCTTCCCTGTGATCTCAGGGAAGCTTCAGAGAGCATCACCCCAGCAAAATGAAGCTGCTGGGAGCCTTGGAGAAGTCTGGTACCCTTATTGTGTTCTTCCTGCTGAAATTGGTTGAGTTTCAGCCTTGGGTACCAAAGGATCAAGGCAGGAGTGCCAGGCACTGGGAACAGAAAAGAGCTGAGCAGCTAAAAATCAAAATACCCTGGGCTTTTAAAATGGTTTAAAATTCATGTTGGTACTAAAAGAGTTGGAATTGTGGAAATCTTGAGGTAGAAGGGACCACCAGGATCACCAAGTCCAAGTCCTGGCCTTGAAGAACCTGAGGAATGTCCCAGCCTGATCATCTGCAGCAGCTTTAGCCCCATGGAAGGTGCTGCTGTGGCC
Source organism: Cyanistes caeruleus (assembly GCF_971803275.1). Taxonomy (NCBI): domain Eukaryota; kingdom Metazoa; phylum Chordata; class Aves; order Passeriformes; family Paridae; genus Cyanistes; species Cyanistes caeruleus. The sequence goes on along the minus strand of NC_141711.1, from coordinate 2,167,896 downwards.
CCCAAAGGTGTAAACACCCCATGGTTCCTTCAGAACCCAAATTATCTCTGTCCCCACGGCCAAACCGAAGGGGATATTGTTGATCTGAGCTCTCTGCAGCTGTGGAACACAATGAGGGGGAAAAATAAGAGTAATTTATACATATATTAAACAAAAAAAAAAAGGGATTTTGGCAAATCCTATGCTTATTATATTTCCCTTTCTTTCTCTGTAATTTTCCCTGACAATAATCCTGCTTATTCATGATGCTGCTGCAATAATTGAACTCCTGGTGGGAGAGGAGAGGGGGGAAAAAAAAAGCTCCCCATATAAATTACTACTTGAGACCTGTTCTGTTTTGACAGATGTCAGGGCTGGGGAGCTGAGCCTGTTCTGCTGTTGGTGTGGCGAGGCTCAGTGTCCCTGGCATGCAGGCTGGTGCCTTGCTGTGCCTCTGAATGTGCACAGATTACATTAAAAACCTGCCTTTTTTGGAGTTTTTTGGGTTTTTTTTCCCCTAGTCATAACCTCCTGACTCTGGGGGAATAAATGGAGAAAATGCTCCCTGGTTCTTCTGCAGAGTGTTGCTCCAGGAGTGAGAATTGAAGGGAGGTAACTTCCTGCAGGACAAGGAATTTGTTATGTGGAAATTCATGAAGACATTTTTAGTTAAATTAGGAGAAATCTGAAGGCAGCAATTTGCTGCTGTCCATGAAACTCCTCTGATTTTACAGCTAATATTTAGAGTATGCTGGTTGTGGGTGATAAATACACGTGGCCTTCCCTAAAATCTCTAGGTTTTAATGAGTGTTTTGAAAGTATTTTAGACACATTGTTCAGGATTTATCTAGTTTTTGTAAAATGATGTGATTTGTGCATTAAATAGATGGTGCTAAACTAAATAAATTGTTTTTTTTTTTTGTCTTGATGTGCTGCTTACACTTGTCACATCTGAAGGACAATGGTTTATTTCTGATGGGCTGGTGGAAATAACAGAGGAAACAAAACTTCCTTTCTGGGTTTGTTCTTCCTCGTAGGTTTTGGGCTTGAACTCAACTTTAGTTGCTGTCTGTTGCTCCTAAATAATGAGATTTTTTTGGATGTATCAATGACTTCATTTATAAGCCATAATTCATCAGGAACTTACCTTAGAAAAAGTTGTATTTTATCGCCAGTTTTTCAAGATTTTGGGGTATTTTATGAATCCTCTGGGAGTGTTTGACTGAGACACAATTTCCTAACGTGGATTGCTGATTAGAGATGGAATTGCTGTGCCCAAGAAATCCTGGATGCTTTTTGCAGGGAAGGGAAGTTTATTGTTCCCCAGTCACTTCTGATGTTCTCCTGCTTTTGGGAAGCTTTTTGGGAGGCTCTTGCTGATGCCATGTCAATTTTATTACTCTTACTTGCTTTCCTTTGTGTCCACTGCTTAGAGCAGCTCAATAAGGTAAAAATATTGATATTTTTGGTAGTTCATGTATGATTTTCCTGCTCTCAAAATCCTGGATTTTATTACCTTTGCCAGCTGGCTCTGAATGCCAAGGTGGCTTTTTTCCAGGTTTCCTAAGTGGCATTGAGGACTTGTTAAATAATTGTCCTAAAAACTGATAATGCAGCAGTCCTGGTTAGGTACAATTCAGATTTTTTTTAAAAAAAGAGAGTTTTTTCTCATTGGAATAGAGGTTTTCTTGGATATCCACTTTCCAGTGGGACAGTGGGAACTTTTTCCAGGGCTCTTGGTGAGACCCCAAGATCAGGAGCAGAGCTCAAGTGGCTCTGCTGGTTTTCAGAGCATTAATAAATAGGAATACAACAGTGAAACTTCAGCTCCACCCACTTTGTTCCCCAAAACGATGGGTTAAAGAAAAAACAAAATTAAAAAGAAAAATGCTGCTTGTGTTGAGGCCCTGTTGGGGTGAGCAGGCTCCCACCTCAAACACCCCCCAGCTTATGTTGAGAACCTGCAAATCTCTGGGACTTCCTCTTCAGCGTTGCAAGCTTTGATTTTCATTTTTTTGGCGTTATCATTGTCACATCTCTGCTCACCTGACTTTGATCCGTGCTGGTGGAACACAGCAACAGAAAGTTACATCTCTTACTCATCCTGTTGCTTTTTCCACATGAAAGGAAGGGGGTGAGCACCTGGAAGTGTCTTTTTTTTTTTTGGTTGATGTGGCCACATGAAACTTCAAACCCCTCTGCAGCCTCCCCGTGTCTCTGCACTGCCTGACCTACTTGTGCAACTTCTTAGCAATTCTTCAAAGAAACCAACTTGGAAGGCACTAGACCTTGTTTTTTTGGAGAACATGGTGCTGAGGGAGGATGTGGGCGATCCGAAATGTCTTCGGGTTTGCAAGGACAAGGAACAAATTAAGAAGAAGCAAAACAAACAATTTAATGGTGATGGAGCTGTAGCTCCAGCGAGGAGAGGCTGTGGGCGTAGATCCATTTTATCTTGCTGCACAAGATGATTCCTCACCACAGAAGGTCATAAAAATCTCACTGCTGAGTGCTGGAAGATAATTTTGCTAAAAGTTGGAAATGTTTTATTAGCAGTAAATATTTAAGGCCTTCGTTTACAGCAATCAGGGGACTGTGAGTACATACCTTAGCTTGGCAAATAAGCATTGAATTGTCACCTCAGATAAAAGCCCAGTGGTAAAACCTGGGAAATGAACTGTCAGGGCTGCTAATTATTATGTGTTGTGTAGACATTAATTACTCAGTGCCTGATTTGGTTTTTTTATTGGTGACCTTTTGTGTTTGGTGCTTTGTAATTGGTTGCAGGTGATTAGAGACATTTCTGATCACTTAAAATTTTTGCTTCTGGTGCTGCAATTCCAGTAAGAAAACATTTTCTATAGTGGAGTGATGGGAACAGGGAATGAAGGGGAGCTGCTGGTGCCCTGCCTTGCCTGGCTGAGTTCTGCTTAAGCTCCCATGCCAAGATGTGACATTGGACTCTTCTGCTCTTTGCCATCAGCTGAGCCGGGCTTTGGCCCACTAGCAAGCACAGAAATCCAGAAGTTTTAGAAGATGCCATCAGTTTTTGTGGAGCTGTGGTGGGATTGTCTCAGAGCAGGGGCTGGGGAAGGCTTGGGGAGCTCACACAACCTCAGCTCCCTGAGGACCGGTTGGCTCTTGAACATCTTTAGAGCTGCTACGCTGACACCTCATTAAAATCAAGATTATAAACCTGCAGTTTATGGTGATGGCGACTGAAATGTGGTTGTTTCCTTAAGAGGAGCTGGTACAACCCATCCCCTTCTCCTGCTGGAGCATGACACGAGGATGTTTTATGCTGGAAGGGCAAAGCCTCAGCCCAAAACGTGACTGTGTCAGAATTGTCCCTTTGTGTCACCAAAGCCTGACAAGTGCAGCTGCAGAAACCTCTGGAATTTGATGGTCTCCATGCAGATGAGAAGACGATCTCTTAATCAGCACTTTGGAGAGACACAGGCATCGCTCACACAATGAAAACCAATTTAATTTGTGTCATTACTTTGCATTTCAAGTAGGAAGGAGGTGAACACATCATCTTCCCCGAGTGCAGCTCCTGGAGTTATCCTGGGCTTTTTCCTGATACTTGGGCTCTCCACCTGAATCTCTGGGGGGAACAGCTTAGGGGGAGCATCTTGCTAACAGGTGCTTCTTCTCTGTGCAGTCAGTAGAAGTTTTTTTACAGTCAGTAAAAGTTTATTTGATGGAGCAGGAAAACCGATTTTAAGCAGTAGAGACAATTTTAAGGGTTATGCACCTTACAAGTTCAATTTAGGAATCAGCTGGTGAATCCCTTTGACCTGCATGGCTGCATATTGATTATAAATATAGACACCACAATTGCTTGGAGAGATTGTCAGAGAAATCTCAGTGTTCTTTTCATTTGTGAAGCAAACGACGACGAACAAATGGAATTGTAAAGGCTGAAAATCCAATATAAATTTGTAACACTCATCCCCGCCTGATGGGACCAAATAAGAGTTTGGATTTTTTTTTCTCTCTTTTTTTTTTTTTTTTTTTTCTCCTGTTAGAATAAATCACATGAGATCTCTATTCTGACAGCATTTAGCTTGGAAGTGAAAGCCCTCAGTCCCTGGGAGAGCTGTGCTGGGGATTAGGCTGTTAGAGTTTTTCCTTCAGGAGATAGATGACACTTGCAGAATGATTTTGGCTGACTCACTAAACAGTGTTTAAATGCACAGGAAATGCCTCTGCACATGGGATTTGTATTTCAGCTCCAGAAAACTCTGTCTGTTCCTCTGAGCTCCCATAATCAATCCGCTGGTGAGCAGGGGGAAGGAGGGATGCTGGGGAAGGGCTGGGCTGAGGCTGGTGGCTGATGCTGACCCAGGCAGTGAAAATTCAGAGTTCTCATCCTCTGCCTTTGCTTTGAGAAGCAGCAGAGCCAGGATGAGGGCAGAGCTGGGTGGGCATGGATTTTGTCCAAGGAATGTCCTCTCAGAGCAGCTTTCCTCCTGAGGGCTGCTGGAAATGAAGATAAGCAAGAGCAGGTTCAGATGCACTTGATTATTTATTAACATTTATTAATGAGCCCATAGTCTACAGGATTGTGGTTCTGGTGTTCCTTTAGCCTAATTAAAGAATATTGTGTGGAAGGTTTGGAAGTTCATATTAGAAAATGGGAGCAGAAAAAGGTCTTTACAGTGTACAGGGGGGTTGAGATAAAGACAAATCTGCAGTCTGAGGGCTCCTGGAGTGTCTAATTTGAGACTGGAGTGAAGCAGAGATACAAAATCTTATAATTTCATCTTGGTTAAATACTGAATTTGGAAGATAGGACAAATCTATGCTTTGGCAGGCAATGCAGAGCTGTGCTAGAGGAGGCTGATTCCATAAATCTAAACCCACAACAGAGCCAGGAACAGTAAAAAGATAAAAAATCATCAGCAAATGAGTTGTTGTGTGCTTGAAGTGCCCAAGTGAGAATTTTGGGATGAGGAATCCCAGCCTGATGCTGACTAATGTCCCTGTCCTGGGCCAGGCTTGATTCTTTCCCCAGGCAAACAGCATCACCCCTTCCCCAGCCTCATCTCCAGGTATCCTCATCTCTGAGGAAAGATGCCTTAGGAATGGCAGGACCTGCAAATGATGCAAAAAATCCTTCAGGTGGGAAATGCAGCTCAGGTTTCTCTGGGAATGCTGCTTTCAGCCCCGTCTGCATTAGTTTGTGTCAATACAAACTCGGAGCGTGATGTATGGATTTCTGCTGGCAGCAGAGGAGAGATCAGCACTTCTCCAGGCTCTCATCAGTGCTCCCTCTTGCCAGCTCCCAAAGAACTGCCTCCACAAAAAAAAAAAAAAAGTGGAATTTTTCTGTGCAAATACACAGTATTACTGTGAAATGAATCCTCTCTATTTTTATTTTCTCTCCTTAAGTCGGTTTTTTTCCCCTCTTGAAGGATGTGCTGTTCCTTTACATGAAATGAGGCTTGCACAAAACTTGAGTTTCTTCTTAGGTTTTTTTGGAAGTTACAGCTTCAAGAACGACTGCAGTGGTGACTGGGGAGCTGCACTAAAAGAGTGTTGTTGCCTTTTCCTTTGGAGACAACTTCCTCTCCGTGTTCTGAAGTTGTTTTTCAAAGCCTTCTGTTGACAAGGGAGGCGGAAAATACTGAACCTGCTAAATTCAGATTTTACTGTGCTGTCTTCTGTAGCGTCACCTGAGGGAGGGAACGCAGTCTGTGCCCCTCAGTGCCTGTTCCAGGTTGTTTTCCACTTGGGATGAAGGTGTGGGTTTGAATTCCTGGGAAGCTGTGGCCAAACCCTCCAGGCTAGGGGAGGTTTCTTTATTATTTAGAAAAATTGCTTGGGCGTTGCTGATGTTTGGGGGAAATATAATTTAAAAGCTTTAGGTTTTCCAGCCTGGAAGTTCAGGTTCGGTTCTGCTGGTGAGGATAATGTACAATTAATTTAATCACCATCTCCAACACTGAATTTTAAAGGTGGGAAAAGCCCTCTGAGAGGAGTCCAAACATTAACCCAGCACTGCCAGGTCACCACTTGAGCACCAAATCCGCAGGTTTCAGCTGGAGTATCTTGCAATTCCTGTGGGATGGAATCCTGTGCTGAAAACAGAATATTCTGAATGTGCCTCCTCCTTGGTTTGAGTCAGTATCTGTCTGCCAAGGCAGATTGTTTCAAGAAATTGTCCATAAAAGTGTTCCTGTTGTTGGAACCTGCAATTTCAGAAGGATTTGAGTGGCTGCATGCTGCTGGCTTGATCTGCTAAGCAGACAGAATCAGAATGTGGAGGCTTTTCAAGCACTCACCTGTTCCTTGAGGCCAAAAATGATGGAGCATCCCAAGCACTGGTTGGGCATATGGGAGAGGGGGTTTGTGCTCGAGTGAGTACCCAGCCAACGTGAGCAGCTCCAGCAGGAGAAAGCAGCACTGAGCTTCGTAGTAACTGCATCTGCTGGGGGTGTGGGGGAAGAGAAAAAAACCCAAGATTTCATCCAGAGTCTCCCACGTACGTTCCAAAAAAAGCCACCCGCGCTCGGTTCTGCACACAGGCACGACAGGGATGGAAAAACAAAAGCCCAGAGCGTGGTGAGGTGCGGCTCTGAAGGTTGTGTGTGGCAGGTGTTCTGTGAGACACCTCTTGTGCCTTGGCTCCGGGCCCCGCGTGCCCACGGGAGCTCAGGGCTGCCTGGGAGCCGGATGGGCTGGAAATCTCTCTGTTCTGAGGAGATCAAGCTTGGCTGAGTCCAAGCTGCAGGTTTTTCTCTTTGTTTTCGGCAGCCGCGGCTTCGTAGGTGTCTAAAAATACGCGGCAACGTTGGTGTTGGAGCGTCGCTTAACTTGTGCGAGTTGTTCTCCCAAACTTTCCCTGAGTGAAGTGCTAAGCTGAACAGTTACAGTAAATAGAGTAATATTTTGATTGGTACAAAACCTTTCGTTTCTTCTCGATGTCTAATTAGCGTAGCTCGGAATGTCAAATATTTACCCGCTCTCCCCAGCGCTGTGCTCACTTCGGTGGGGCTCCATCTGGCTCTGCCTGCCTCCAGCCTGTTTCTCATGGAAAAGCTTTCCCAGACCCGGGGCTGGCGCTGGATCCCACCTGTTCCCCTCCAGGTCTCCTGAACTGGGAGTGAGCTCTTCCCTCCAGCAAATGCAGGTGGAAAATAGAGCTGTGCAAGCCGCGGGGAGCTGGTCTGTGAGCGGAGATGGGAGATCTCAGGCTGGGAGATGTCAGACCACGTCCTTGCTCAGAGCTGCTGAGGGGTGGGAGTGGTACATCCATGATAAATGAAGGCAAAATATCCCCTTAGACTACCAGGGATGCAATTCCCCAGTACAGAATGTGGCATAGCAGCTTTTTGTATCCATGGAATCCCAGAAAGGTTTGGGTTGGATGGGATTATTAAAGCCCATCCATACGCACCCCTGCCATGGCAGGGACACCTCCCACTGTCCCAGGCTGCTCCCAGCCCTGTCCAACCTGGCCTTGGGCACTGCCAGGGATCCAGGGCAGCCACAGCTGCTCTGGGAATTCCATGCCAGCCCCTCCCCACCCTCACAGGGAGGAATTTCTTCTCAATATCTAGTTTTCAGGGACTTTGGTAGCCATCAACCATTACAGGAGCAGGGGTGTCCTCTTGTTGTGACTTGATCACATGAAATTGGAATTCAAGCTACAGCCCAGGAAATGGGTGCTTATCTTCAGGCAAAATGTCAGACTTCCTTTTGTGCCTCTCCTATCTGGGGTGTGTTGATAGTGCAAAAAAAAAAACCAACAAAACTTTTATTTCCTTATATAATTTTTGCTGCATTTCTGGTGCCCACTGACTTCTGCTTTCATAAACATCATCTCTATTTGCCATATGTTCTCTGTGTGACCCATGCCCAGCTACCAAACATGTGAAGCTCTAGATTTAAAGCATGTATTGAATAACTTTCCTGGTTTTTCCTTGTTCTTTTCCCAATTTCATTGGCATAAATTTGGTTTGGATGATCTAATGGGAAATGGCTGTGCCTCAGCCCGTTTTGTGGGATTTGGGTTGTCAGCTGAGAGCAGCATTGAGTTATCAGAGGAAGATTTTCAGCCTTTAGTGGAGTCAGAGGCGGAAAAATCAAGGTTTGAGTGGTTCCAGGTGGAAAGGTTGAACCCCAGGGTGGTGTGCAGGGAGAAGAGACCTCATGGACTGGGGGGAACTGAATCAAGCAGTGGAAAAGGATCTGACCAGGTTGCTGCTCTTGTCTCGTGGCACTTTAATAGCAAATAAAAGTAATCCAAGGCAGCCTCTTTCCCTGCAAAACAAATTAACAATAACAGAGAATTAATTTAGTGTCTTAAAATATCTGTATAACCAACGTTCCATTTGAATTTCTTCTTACAGGTACTGGAAATTTGACTGAAGGCTACATATCATGCACTGGAGAAGGTAACAATTCTTTAATCCTAATTCTGATGTGTTGGTGCTAATTTCTCCTTATTTTTAATATCATTGCATTGAATGTCAGAATCTCCTTTGTGTTGTTTGTGCTTTAAAGAATTTGCCCTGGAGTTTCTCTGTGCCCTGACAGGGGGTTTTGATTTCCCTTTTATAAAGAATATATAAATCTTCATTTAAGTTCTTAGTGGTGTGTATATGTTGTATTTATTCAATTCTGCTTTGGTAGGTTTATGGAAAATGTGGAACACTTTGCCTTCAGCTGTTATTGTAAATGGAAAATTGTAAATTATATATATTTAACAGGATGTATGGAAGTGACAGAATGAGTCTTTTTCAAAAGGATATTGATATCTTGTTATCAATAATGTGTCAGAGTTGTTGTTTTTTTTCTGGTTAGGCTCTTACTGTTCTTGTCAAGAGATTTTCAAAATTGGTGTTTAATTAATCATTGAATGATTGACTCTGCAATTGAATTAGTCAAAAAAACCTGTGGTGTTTCTGAGCTCAAATTTTCTTAATGGCCTCTCAGTTTGAATGTCAAAGGGAATCAATCTTGTTAGTGGAGAGGTGAGTTTTGTTCTATAGAACCTGAAATTATCTTGAGGAGGTTTTTTTCCAACATGCTTTTAAGTCTGAATTATGTTATTTCCAAAGGAGAACAAGATGTTTTCAGAATTTACAATTATTTGAAAAGTAATTGTTTTCTTAGTTTTAGATGTTATTACTGTATCTGTTCAGAGAGACTACAGATGGTTTCTGACAAAAATATTTAATTTCTTAATTCTTGGGAGCTCTTCCTAAGTCCTGGGTGGTGTTCACAATGAAAACTGAAGATGGAGATCAAGTAAATATTCTCATTCAGCCTGGCTCTTTTGGATTGTGCTATCTTGGTGTGAGGTTTTCAAAGACAGCATGATAAATCCTGTGATAGATCACTTTCTAGTCTTTCTAGTGGTCTGAAAGGAAAAGCTTATTTCTTAATATAAAAGATAACTTTGAATAATGGACTCCTCATCCCTTTGGACAGTACTCCTAAATTAACCTCAGAGCTCTTTCTCAGGTGAAATCTCATTTTCAGGTTCCCCACAGTAAAAAGGAGACGCTGATCCCCATTTCATGTGGGAAGTGTTTCCAATCTGCTGATGAAAAGTACTTCTGAAGACTTAGGCAACCTTGATTAATTGAGCCTGAATAAGAAGTGCAGGATCAAATCTCAGGATATTATTTTTAGGCTGCAGCCTTGTGTTCTGCATTCCAAATCCTTAAATGCCAGTTTGATAGGAAGTGTGGAGGACTGGAGCAGACAGTTCTGGGCACGCTGGTAATGGTTTGCTAATGCTGACACCACCCCAGACAGGAGGATGGAAATTGCTTTCTGTTTACAGAGCCTTTAACTCTTGGGTAAACACTCCTCATTAGTGAGGATGTGACTGGAATTTGGGTTAAATTCCTCCATTATGTTGGTGCCTTAGGATTTTAGTTTTTCTATTTCCCATCTCTGTGTAACCCTGCAGTTGTTTAGTGCAGAACTCCAAACTCCACACCCAGTGCCAGCTGCTGCTTCCCCACTTTGGGCAGACACAGCAATTCCTCTCCAGGCCTGGCAATCAAGGACACCTCACTGCCTCAGGCCCCAGAGATGGAAACAAAAGGGACTTGGGGGCAGCAAACTTGGGCTAAATGACTTCATTCCCTGCAGCTGGAATTGGAAAATCAACCCCCAAAATGCAAATGGACCAAACTTATAAAAGTGTGAAACCTGTGACCATTTTTGGGTGCAGGCCCTGGGGGGCTTTGTCTGTCCTAAATGTCCCTGAAGACCCTTCAGTGAACAGAACTGCTTTTTATTCCCTTAATTCTGCCTGGCCTCTGTTTTTAGGTAACCCCAAAAGGCATCAGGGCATTGGGAGTGAAGGGGTATTTGAAATAAAAGCTGATGTGGGGAAGCACTTTGTCAGTGTGAGCCATTAAAAGGTCAGCAGTGCCCTGTGGGATGTTTGGCTCTGGGAACAGCACCACGAGGCAGAATTGGGTTCTTAGGGCATGTGGGAAGTGGGAACAGCAATATCATCCAAGCTGCTGAGATATCCTAAAAAGTGAACTTTGTGTGTCTAAAGCCTGGCCCTGGCCCGGTGGCAGCGAGCCTTGGGATCCGGCGTCGTGCTCTCAGAGAGCAAGCACAGCGTGTTTTTTTAGGGAAAAGTGGTCACACACTCTGCTGTACTTGACAAAATGACACATTTGGGGACTGCAGATTCAGCTTTTACACATATTTCATCTCTGGGGGAGGGCAGGAGTTTCTCTCCCGCGCTCCTCAGCAGCACATGGGCCTTGCTGAGTCAAAGCCAGGCCCTGAGGAAGCCACGTTTGGGCTTTTGCTTCTGGTCTTGTGGCTCAGAACTGGCTGTGGCTGACCAAAGTGGCTCCAGAAGTAGGGATTTGAAAGGAAACATTTGTGTGTTGTAGTGGTGTAATTACAAACTTCTACTTGATTACCTGTCAAGCTAATTAAAACAGTGACAGGCCAACAGTCCTCTTAGAGTTTGTAGCATCTGTGCTTTGTATCCACAACCAGGCTTAGAGTGTAATTTTAATTGGAATTATTACCAGCAGACAATGCACAGTTGTGCTGGAGAAATGTCCTAAAACCCAATGTGCTGGGTAAGTAAGAGCTGTGGAAAAGGAGATTCTGATGAGCAGAGTCTGAAAAGCAGCTGGTTTTAGGGCACGGTTTGACAAGATTGGGACTGGTTTTGTCCACTGGCAGCTTCCCCCTTGCCTGGTGTGTGATTATTTGTGTCTGGCAGCTCTTGGCTCTGCCGCTCCCTCCAGGTGGGAACAGGCTCAGCTGGAAGTGCTGGGGGTCAGCATGTAAGAGGATTACTTGGATGGACACTGAACTGCCTCCAACATGCGATTTTTAGATCCTTCCTTCAAAGACAAGGGTTGTTTGTGATCTCCAGGCATCCTTCTGCTTCCCAGGATCCCTGACTGTCCTCCTTCCCTGGCTCCTCATTGTCAGATGTGTCTGCCACCATGTCCTCCTACTCTTTTCCCAATCCTCTGAAAATCTGCTATGTCCTTTCTTTTCCTTGTTATTATCTCCTGCTTCCAGCCTGATTCCCTTATCCTGCTTTTCACCCTCTGTGCCTCTCTGCCATCCCTTTCCTTGGCTGCTTCCTTCTCCCCCTATAGTTTGGGTTCCTCATGCTGCCCAAAAACCCCCAAAATTAAATCAGGGACAGTTGTTCTAAAGTAATTTAATAAACTGAATCACCAAAACTTCCACATTGTTGTGGATTAAGTTGTGTTTTTTAGAGGAGCTGGGGGAGAACATCCTGGCTTTGAAGCAGAGTGAAATGGCAGCTTTTTGATGGAACCCTGATTGTAATTAATTATTGCAGAGTCTGCATTTTGATTGAGATTTGGAGCATTTGGGTTTGCTGGTTTCTTTTTTTTTTTTTAAACTTGAATAATATTTGGGAGATGGAGTCTCATGGCTTGATTTTCCACCCTAAGATCATGATAAATACTTGAACAAAACTCAGGATAAGGTTGAGTTCAGTCACAGGTGCCTGGCCAGATCTTTTCCTTACAAAGAGATTTTGGAAGAACAGGTAATAAACAGGTCAAGGGATGTGCCTTATTCCAGCATTTCAGAGTATTTTCTTTCGGAATATGTGTGAGATATGTTGTCTGTGTTCCCTGAGTGGGAATATGGGGCTGAAATGACACCAAGGAATGTCTGGGGAAGCAGCAAGGCTGTTAATTCTGAAATCTGACACAAGGTGTACTTTGGCACAAAGCAAGTCTGCCCTTCTGCACTTGTTTGATATTGTAGAAGAGATTATTGTGGCCTTACAAGAAGGTTAAGATGTCGTGAAGTTTAATATACTCTGGAAATAGTCCTGTTAAAGCCACTGCTGCTCATGATTGATGAGGCAGGTTATGATGGGAGTTCTCAATCTTGTGTTTGTGTGTGCAAATTGCCATTTCCCAACCTTTTCAAGGTTGCTAACTTTATCTTGTGATGCAGCCCATATTTAAGTATTTCATGTTGAATTAGCCTTTGATTAAGGGCAAAGGAGCTTTGATGATAAAATGCCTCTACCAGTGGTTCTGTGGACTGGCTTGGAATAACTTATCAATCACTCTCCATGACTGAGAACACGTTGTGGACATGAGGGTCACCCTTTGAGGATTAATTTTTCTGAGATAAACAGCTCATGGCTGTTGGATGATTATGGTCAGAAGCAATTATGGTGTTTTTAAACTGTTCATTACTACAATAAAGAGTCACTAGACTGAGTTTTAAGCCTCTCTGCCTAAATAGCTGGGTCAAGATGTTTCAGCCTGGGTTCCAAGGTGTTAGTGAATGATAGGAGCTGCTGGCACAGGTGGGTCCTCACAGATTGTTTTCCCTATATTTTTTTTTCCTCTTATTCACTGAATTTCTGCACCTTTTAGGTGAGTGACTCAAACAGAGAGCTGGCAGTTCTGTGGAGTCCCCTGTAAACAGCAAACATTTGTTTTCCAGATATTCTGAAGAACATTTCTAGCTGGTTTAGGTTCCAGGTGTCACTGCTGGTTTCTGATCCTCTGGGCTCCAGGTTTCCATTCTTCTGTCTCCTTTTTTTTTAATTCCTGCAATGCTGTCACCAGCTGAGCTGAGAGAAAGGACCCGTGCATTGTGAGGACTTATGATGCTCCTCATGGCTGGAAAAGTGGTGGAGCCTGAAAGCCAAAGCATATCTGAGATAAAATACTATTTAATAAAAAAAAAGAGAGCCCCAAACACCAGCGATACGGGCAGCTGCTGGCCCGAGCACTGCTTGAAAAGGATGAGAAACTGTCTTATGGAGGGATTAGTGTAGTGAGGAATAAACTGCTGAATCACTGGGAGCAAGGAGGAAATAGAGAGTGGAGAGGCTCTGGAAAAAAATAAAATGGCTGCTGGAATTCAATTAAAATCACAGTAGGATTTGCTGCTGAAGACGGAACATCCGTCATCCCGGATCTCGTGGTGGCTGCTGCCTCGAGGGGTGCTTAAGTGAGTGTAGAGCTCCTGAAATATGCTGGAGTGGTGGTGCTGCAGCCAGGAGAGTCCCCATTTCCTCCCAGACAGATGAGTTTTCCCCAGCACACCTCGGAGTTTGGAGTACTGCTCACTCTTCTGGCGCTGACACTTTCCCATGGATTATTTGGGGTGAGAGTTGTGGTTTATCCTGCAGGCTGGAACAGGAATGCCCCCTGGGAGTGCTGCTCGGGCTGTGGGGCTGCAAATCAATTGGGGGATTTTTATGATGGTGTTTTCCTTAAGTTATTTGGATTATTTAATCATTTTGGTTATTTAAGGATGAGCTCGTGAGGGGCTGAGTGGTTTGAACAGCCTCCACTTGTGTCATCCGTGATGTCCACGGTGCAAATCCAAAAAAAGCCTGAAACACCCCTAAAAGCAGCTCTGTCCTCAAGTGAAGGACACCAAATCAGCTTGGAGATGGTTGGATTTTAGTCAGATTGAATTCCACCATTTCACTTGGTTTTCAGTGAGCGTTTCTTGCTGCAGGTGGGACGGGAGGAATGGCTGTGGCTCTGGCCATAACTGAAACGGCTTCTTTGCTATCAAATCTTGTGTTAATCATTTGAAATGCCTTCAATGTGCCCTCAGCGATTTGAAATAGCATCAATTAACATTTAGGAAATTAATTTCCAACTCCTGGAATATTAAACATTTACTTTACAGATGAAAATGAGGTGTACTGACAGTGCATCTCTCATGCTCCTTTTAACCCAAATCCTCATAAGGCAAAAAAATGCTAAACTGGCAAACATGAGGGTTTGTTTTGGTGCTGGAATTGTGGCACATGGAATTATTGCTGCCAGCTTTGATACCAGTAGCATTAAACTCTTTGCTGAGATTCAAGGGTGGGTTGGACAGGGCTTGGAGCAACCTGGGATAGTGGAAGGTGTCAGGGGTGGAGCTGGATGAGCTTTAAGGTCCTTTCCAACCCAAACCTGGGATTCTGTGATACTGAGAAACGTGGCTATAAATTAGGAAACCCCAAACTAAAGGAATGTCTGGATGAACCACTTTATACTGCCAACCCCTCATGGTTCACTGTGGCACACTTCGATTTTACTCATCCTTTTTAAAAGTTTTGATACTTCAAAATGAACAACTCAAACAGACACAAAGGTTCTTCAGGAAATCTAGAATTCAGATTAATCTTCCTTTTGTGGATTAAAATGTTTAGTCTAATCTTTGCTACAACTGATTTTGTCACCCTTTTAATTATCAATAAAAATATGATAGATGTGATTCTGCATAAAGTTGTTGGAGTGTGAGTCACTGAAGAAATGTTTCCCTGATTTCTCTGTCTTTATGTTGGTCTTGGGTGAAAATTTGCATCCCTTGTCCTCCTGGAAGTGTTTGGCAAATGGATTCATTGCTTCAAAGGATCCATCTGCCAACTGAAGGGAGGAGAAATATTCTTTAGGGTCAATTTTAAACTTTTTTTTCTTTGAATTTTGAGTCTTAGTTTCTCAGGATCACAGCTCTCTTCATTGAGAAGGAAAATAAGATGGTTTTGGTTTGATTCATTCAAACTGATCATTGTTCCTGTTTGTACCATTTTAAGAACTACATCTTTATCTTCTTACTTGGAAATGCATATTTTGATTTCTCTTAATGTTATTTTTAAATGATTAATCTGCCTATACCATGTTGCAAATTCTGGTGGTTTTTGTTGAATTCTGAAGGGATCTGTAGAGGTGATGCAGTGCAACTGCCCTGCTCAAAGTTTTCTAGTAAAATGTTATTTTAGGATTTATTGAGTGGCAGCTGTCCTCAATACACCATGTGGCACAGAGAAGGAATTGGAATATGACTCATTTTTTGTCTCCAGTCTGTAATTCCTTCTGCTCTTTTCTCATCACTTCAGCTCCCTCACCACTTTAAAATCTTTTAGGTGTTATCACTTCAGTCTCACAGCCACTATTTTCATTCCTCTTCACACCAAACAACTCCTGGCCACCAGTCCTTCCCTGTGTCCCTGTTCCTATTAGATGTGTATTTTCCTTTGTGCTGCTGACTCACTGCCAGCTCTGAGCATGCAGAGCTGTGCTGCTTGTCCCTGCCTGTAATCCGTGTATTTCCACAGTTTAACTGCCCACTGTTGGAATTTCCAGAGCATGGAGCCATACAGGCAGTAAACTGCATTTCATGCACTACCGAAGTTAATGGGAATTTGGATCAGCTTTTCGGTGCCCTACTTCAAAGCAGTTCAAAGATCTCTTATTTCCTCATTTTCCTCTTAATCTTCGTTCCTCTCATTCCACAAGAATTATCACAATTCTACTGAATCACCTGCTTTGATACAGGAGATCTTATCTCCAGCACAGTCCTTGAAGTCTTTTTTTCTTCCACAGGAAGCAGACAGGGGGAAAAAAACGTTTTCATGCTGAACAGATGTGTCCTGATTTTCTTTGTTTTTATTTAGGTTTTGCCACAGTCTGTTATCCTAGAATTAAAACACCTCGTCAGAGGATGATGATTAGAGCTACCTCTGGGGTTTTTTTCCTCCTTTAAAATGTCACTAGAGCATCTCCCTCACTTTTTCTTGGTGACTTGTTTGGCAGCACTGAAGCTGCAGTGGGCTGTGCTTTGTTATGTCCCTGGAACTGAAACCCCCACTATTGACAATCTCATATTGGTAATTCCTTTTGGTACAGCTACAGGCCTATATTTTTCATAATTTCTTTTTATGCACCAAGATCTTAAACTGTGTGATCTTCAGCTCTCCAGCATTCCACATGCCTTGGGTGTGCTTGGGACCACCTTGCTCTGATGTCAGTAGGTGGAAGATTGGTCAGAGAGAAATTCTCTGGGAGGATGGTGGGCCCTGGCACAGGGGAAATGAGGCTTCCCTGGGATCCCTGGAAGTGTCCAAGGTCAGACTGGATGGGACTTGGAGCACTCTGGGACAGTGGGAGGTGTCCCTGCCATGGCAGGGGTGGCACTGGGTGGAAGTTAAGGTCCCTTCCAACCCAAATCTTTCTGCAGGTGTTGCACAGCTGCCATTACCTGATTACATTTCACCTGCTGCTTTTCAATGAATTCTTTTAGTCTGAGCTCTATTTCAAGCCAAGGTGTGGTTTATTTCAGAGTGCCTCTGCCCACATTCCTGTCCTGAGATGAGAACCTGGGCTCTCTCTGAGCCCCCAGCAGCTCGGGGCTGTGAGGCAGCATCACCACCAAGCTCAGGCAGGAGCTGAGCCCCTTCTCTCTCTCAAAGAGCTCCCAGCTCTGGAGGTTCTGTGGTTTTGAGCCGAGCTGTGGGGCTCAGCCTGGCTCCCTGTGCTGTGCTCTGTGCAGTCCCAGCTCATTGTGGCTCTCAGCCCTGCTGGCTTTGGGCTCTGCACAGGAATCTCCCCAGGAGTTCCTCTCATCTCTGCTGCATTTCCACCTCTCTGTCTTCAGTGCTTCCTGGAACTCGCTGCAGATCACAAATTGTCTTTGCTGGTTACGCTGGCTCTGGCCAGGGACCTGCACTTTGGGTTTGCTTTTGAGACCTTCCCCCCCTCCTCATGCCCTCTGTTTACCATCTGCATTTTAGAGCTGGTAGTACATTTCAAGTATTTTTATAACCCTTTATACTGTATTTTCAACTTGGTTAATTGCACTAAAGTTGGCTTTCTGCAGTAGCACAAAGTGCTTGCAGTCTTTTTTGTTCTGTTCCAGCCTGTAGCAGGAAAAATCACCACTTTCCAGATGACTTTCATTTTCCTTCCTAAGCCATTTTCGTGTAATTCCGCATTCGGATGCGCTCTCGGCACTAAAGCTCTTTATGCTGTGGCGTATTTTTAACTAATGATGTGTCACTGTAGCAGCTTGGATTTTCTTGTATCTATTCTGTAAACAACTAAAGTTCCTTTTGAGGGGGAGGAGGAGAAGAAACGGTGCCAGAGAGTTACAAGTCCTGTTCGTCTTCATGCGAGCAAAAGAGATCAGACTGGCCTAGGACCAAATTAATTAAATGTTCCATTTAGTGGAAGATGTCAGTGAGGAATAGATAATTCTTCCCATCTGAAGTGCTTGGCTGGAGGAGAGGAACATCTCTGTGTGAGCAAGAGGCCTCTGAATGTTACACAAATGTCAAAGCAGGAGGAAAAGTTCTAAGGCTGGGGAATTTTATCTCCTGCCTGGGTTTTCAGCTCCCACTTTGCCGTTAAGAGGGGCAGGGTTGGGGATTGCAGGAACCAAAAGGACCGGAGCATCAAAGGATGCTCAGAGGAGTTATTCCTGTCAGAGGATTGCAGTGCCAGGTCCAAGAGGGATGGGAGCACATGTGGATTTAGAGGATAAATGGACAGAGTAGCTGGTATGTTTATATTTCATGTACTGCTAATTTGAGGAGAGAAGGGTAAACCCTCTGGGATTAAAGGGATTTGGTCAAAGTAAAACAATGCATTGACAAGAAGGGTTTTTTTATTCTTAGCAAAGTGTAGGAGGAGGCTGCAGTGTTCTCCTGGCTATAATTTTCTGTCATAATTGAATATAGCTGAAGTTTCTGAAACTTTATATATCCATAAAATCAGTTACCTGGAATATGTCTGTTAAATTGCAGAGCTGTAATCTCACATGCTGTACAGCAGGTAACTTTAATATCCATTTCCTGATGTAATACTGCCCTCTGCTTAAAGAATGCCAAACTTCATTGCAGAGTTGTACACTTAAACCAAACCATACCTGAACAAAAATATGCGTGGTTTTTAGCCAGGATTTTGCAACATTTGGGGCTGGAAGGGATCTGTGGGATGCAAAATATGAGCACTCACTGGATCAAGTCTGTTGCAGGTGGATCATTTTACATCATCTCTGGTGGTATAGGATTCTCATTAGAACTATAAAATGTGGGGGTTTTTGTTATTCTGCTGTAAAATGTTTATATGAATTCAGTTTATTATCAGCGTCTTGACTAGAGGTTGTTCGGTAGAAGAGTTTAACTAATTTAGGTGTCCATAAAAACCCAAACGGCTCATTTTGATTAATCTGCTTGAAATAAATGCCTGAAAGGTGAAAAATTATTTGCTTGTCATGGGAAGTGATGTAGTGCACTTCATCCTGCCACTGTACATCAGGCATGGCTTTGCTCACAGCCCCTGTAAACATATTTCCTGTGGGACAGCAGTGTCTTAAATGACTCTTCTCACGGAGGATGCAGGGAAGCAGTTCCCCACTTGGTTTCTTTATCAGTTTATGGTCCTCTTCACAGATAAAAGCTGGTTTACACTGATTAAGCACTGCTTGATGTCAATATTTTGGTTGAGATTTGATGCAAACCTGAACACAGTTAAACCTTCCCAGGATTTGACCACATTGATGTGGTCCCTGGTGCTTTCCGTGATGCTCTCGGCACCTGGGGCAGCCAAAACTTGGCAAAGTAAATTCATGGGAGATGCCTCAAGTAAGTTATAAATGCAGAGAGAGGAGCTGAAGCAGAATCACCACAGCACAGAGATGCCTGGCAGGGTTTCTGCTTCCCAGTATGAGTGAGAAATATCAAAGGCACAAACGTCATCAGCAGTTTTGGGTTGTTTTTTCTCCCAGTTCACCGCGTTACTCTCAGCTCCCTGGTGGAGCCTCAGCTTGTGAGCACTCAGGCATGGCTCAGCCTCAACCAAAGAGTGAAACCAGCTGGGCTGCAGTGGTTAAAATATTACCAAGAGAATAATGAAGATATTGAGTCCCTGACAGCTGTCTGATACCAGGTTATCACCTCCTGCCCGCAGAGGGGAAGGAGCTGCTCTGGGCAGGAGGAGGGTGAGATCACAGAGCCTCATCCTGTGGGAGAGATTTAAATTGGATATTGGGAAGAAATTGTTCCCTGTGAGGGTGGGCAGCCCTGGCACAGGTGCCCAGAGCAGCTGTGGCTGCCCCTGGATCCCTGGAAGTGTCCAAAGCCAGGCTGGACACTGGAGCAGCCTGGGATGATGGAAGGTGTCCCTGCTGATTGAGAATTCCTTTCTCAAAGCCTGGAGTTGGTGACACAAAGTGACAGAGTTAAAGCACGGTGTTCTATATAAACATTAGATGTGATCTGTTCTGCTTTATTAAGGAAATCTGTTTGGCATTCTGGAACAGAGGAACTAATTGGGTCCATAGTGAGTGCATAAATTAGGGCTGCCTTATGCAGAACCACTAATTTATGCACACGGAGGTTTGGAAATGTTCTAGACATCTTGAGAAGAGTTGTGTGGTTTTGGTAAGTTAAAAATGGCAAAATAACTAAAGAATGTACATTTATAGGAATTGTCCTCCCAGAGGATTCCATGCAATTGTACTATAAGTAAAATACTGAGAAATGTATGAGATATTTAAGGTCAAAAGTGTTTCAAGCTCTCATCTATCAGACCTGACTGGATAATTCACAATTTGTAATTATTGGGCTAATTTAGCATGATTTCCTTATAATGGAATATGTGAGGATTAATGTCTTGGATTTTCAAAAGGAATTGGTGAACATTTGTCTCCGTAAAGATACAAAGGAAAGCAGTGAGATGTGAAAAGGTGCAGGGGCAAGTGTGATGTCCTATCCCACAGAATATGGAAAGGACAACATGGAATTTGAGTGTATCAAGTGGATGAGGACGACTGCTAATGGAGACTGGAACCAAAAGGTTGTTCCTTTCTTTATTTGCATTTAAATGATGTCAGCCAAGTAAGGTGCAAAGACTGCTGGCTTTGCAGTCTCGGTGGGATTTATTTGGGGTGCCCCAACTCCTCATGTTTGAAGCGTTTTTTCTGTCTGGAAGCAGAGTTGTAGATGGATTTGGAGCTCCCACAGCAAGTTTCAGTGACTGCCTCCAAGGCATGCTGCTCTCCAGACTGATTTCAGCTGGGGAATGAATGCCTCCATCATCCTCAAACACTCTTTTTTCCTACAAAGATAGTTTAGTCTTACAGAGGTGTTCTCAATATATAATAACAGCATGTCTAGAACACACCCTTTAATTAAAACAAAGGAGTTTGAGAAGAACGAAATAAATCCACCTCTAAAATGAGTAAGTGCTCACAAGGCTTCCATTTAATCAATAGCGGTGTCGGCAGTGATTGCGAGAACTTGAGCGCGGCGTTTTAATCAGGGATGTTTTTCCTGGCACGGGGGCGGAAAATACACTGATTAATTAATTTCTATTCCTGGAATGAGCCAGCCTCCCAGCAGAGCTAACCTGAGCAGCTCGGTGACAGGGCAGGATGCTCTGAAAATGTAAAAATGTAAGAGGTCCCTGGGTTGATGTCGTCAGAGCCGAGGCAGGACCTGCGGCCGGGCCGGAGCTGATTAATGAGTCTGAAAGAACAAGTGGCAAAACTTGAGTTCTGGGAGAACCTGGTGCTGCTTTTGATGTAGAGGGTTTATTGAACGTTTCTTTTGCCTGGCTGGCAGCTATTTTATGACTTTTCCGAGGAGCGGTTTTGATGTTGGGGCTGTTTTAGACTGAGGAGTTTTGCTGTTTGATTTCTGGCTCCGCAGCCTGTCCTTGCTCAGCACAGGATCCTGGTTTGCTGTGCCCACAGGAGATGGGAAAGGTAACCAGCTTCCTCCTAGGAGCTATTGATGCACTAGTTGCATATAATTAGGGATGTTAACAAGGGCATTATTGTGCTAATTATTATGCCTAATTACAGGGAAAAAACTAGAAAATTTCATGGCCACTTTCTGCTAGACAGAACTTAGAAGCTTTCCAGAGACTAAATACATTAATTAATCTACTGTGCTTGTTTAAATAGAAGAATGTACTAAAATATTTTCTGTTTCATGGGGGAAAAAAGGAGAAATAAGAGCAAGCGACCTTTCTGGAGAATCAACCTATTTAAATAAGTAAAACTAAACAAATATAATCAGAGAAATGTTGTTTTTAATGATCCACTTGATGAAACAGCCCAGCAAAAGCAGCTGCAGGAGAACAGGATATAAACTGGAGTGTGGGGAAGAGGAATGAAGAGGGGGAGAGGAGGCAGAAGGGTTTTGTATCGGCTTTGGTGGCAAAACTGGCTGATTGTGGAACTCTGGGGTGTAGGAGGGTGGGCTGGGAAGGACTCAGAGACCACCCCGTGCCACTTGGAATAACCCACAGAGCAGCTCCTCTGGCACTTTGTGTTGAGAAGTGGCCAATTCCAGAGCACCAGGGCTGAAACCACTCAGCAGGAATTTGGATGAGGGGGACGATTCTTTACGGAGCATCCCCCAGGGTCTGCGCAGGGTTTAAACCTGTTCGGAACCTCTGGAGTCTGATCCCAGTTTTTCACACTTCTCCAACTCCACGGGAGTTTGGGATGGACTGACGCAATGTCCCAAGTGTCTGAAAGCTCCTAAAATCACCCTAACCCGCTTCAGTGCTTTGATGGAGCCAATAAAAACCGTGGTGACACTCGGTGCCATCGCTTTATGTGCCGAGGATCTCGGGTGGTGCACAGACAGAAATGCTTTTAATTGAACAACTGCAATTTGCCCTTTATTCATTAAAACCCAGGGCTGGTTGTTGTTATCTGCTGAGAATGACAGGAACTGTGAAGAGCTTCCACTGTGGGGTCTGCTTATTGCAGACTGTAACTCAGCTTCCCTTTATTGCTGCTCTGGATCACGACTTTATCATGCTCTGAATCGAGGCAGATTTTAAGAGGACAAGAACTCCTTAATTTCTTTTTCACTGACTTTATTTGCACAAGAGGGTATGAATTCCAGCCTGTCTGTATTATTTGAAGGAGTTAGAACAGTTGGATCATTTATTTGATGGGAACTTTCAGCGGTGTCATTGAAGTAAGAACAATTTGTACTTGAGAGAGCCACTCTGGGTAGAACTTCACCCATTTCCACCCTTTTCAGCCCTGCCACAATTGCTGTTTTCCAAGAGATCAATGCTGTGTATTGCAGGGAAATCATCCAGTCAAGAAGATCTTGTGCACCAACCACCTCCAAAGCTGAGCACTCCAATCAGTTCACTCAAATATTCATTAGGAGAGCAAACCCCTGCTGATTGTAATGAGAATTTTGTCTGCAGAAAGCTTTTGTGACTTGGTCTCGAGTGGTGCTTTAGACTTCTGAAGAGTCTTTCAGAATCTTGGCTTTAAGATAATCTTTCCTAAAAATAATGCAAATTGCTCTAAAAACCTCCTTCCAAATTGGTGGTATTTTTCCAGTGGGTCAAATGGACTTTGGACCAAGACAGGAAACTTTCTTTTCTAAGGGTTTTTTTTTTTTAGGATAAATACATTTTTGTATGCTTGCAGCTGTGCTGCATAAATAGTCTTTGAATCATGCAGGATTAATTAGGATAACCATGTTCTGACTAAATTAATTGGATCATCTAAAAATTTACCCCTTTTTCTTGAAAGACACTCCAAAAAAAAAGTAGAATTTGCAGAATATTTAATTCAGTCTGGAGGCAAAACGTTGCACAGAGAGAGGGAGGCTGCAGTGAGCACTTTCTTGTTTGACTGCCTTAGAAAAGCTGTCACTTAAAAGGCCCAGAAGCTGCCAAGAAAAGTTTGTGGAATCTCCAGTCTCACTTTTTTTGTCTCCAAAAAAAGGGCTTTGAATAAACCTTAACTTTCTCTGACAGTGAAATTTTTGTGACTGTGACATTTCCTGGGAGTTCTGGAGTGAATCTCCCCTTCCCCGCTGTCGTCAGCCCCAAGGGATGGGTGAGCACTTGGGGACAAGACCAAAGGCTGATGATGCAAATCATAATTAAAGCTAATTAGAGAGTGGGACTGCAGATGGAGGAAAGAAGGGAAGTTAAAAATTTGGGGGTTGTTTTGTAGCTCAAAATCCCAACCAAGTTAAAGGTCTGGAGGGGGCAGGAGTGACCCCTGGGCTCCCACCCCCACATCTCTGTGCCACTGTGAGGAAATGTTTCTAAAAGTAATAATAATTAAAATAATTGAGCTGGCTGTGATAAAAGTATGGGAATGGTGGTCATTGTCCATCCCAGCAATCTCCATTTCAGCTTGGAAAGAAGATATTTGGCACTTCCAGGATATTTGTGTGTCTTGGAAGGTTTGGAAAGGATGTGGAAGTTTTCAGTCCTGGATCGAAATAATAAAATTGCTGGAATAATAAAATTCTTACTTATAAGATGTGTTTTATCTCCTGGGAGTTGTGCTGGGCTCCCCAGGACTGGATATTTCCCTTGACTGAGAATTTGGGGCTGTGTTTGTGTACTGGAGTCTTGCTGAAAGAAGCAAAATTTTTAACTGGCCTCGTTGTGATATTTGGTTTGCAAGTTAAAATAGCACATTTTGAGTTATATTTTGGCTTTGGAAAAGCTCAGTGCCTGCTAAAAACTCATGGCATTAAGGGCCTGAAATGTTTCTTTGCTAATGTTTTTTAAGACTAATGCCTGGAAATGTCTGTAATTCCCTGATAAGTTGTAAGGGAAATGAAGGTATTAGAAAAAAAAAAGGGGGAAAGCAGTGTCCTTTACTTGTATAATGCAGAAGTGTCAATTAAAAAATGGCAGCTTCAGGAATGAGAACAGCATTGCCAAGAATTTTTATAACTTACTGTATTAGTGAGGGCTCAGAAAGCATTTGTCTAAAAACGATGAGCTGTACATGAAAGCTTTCTGGGAAACGTGAGGCTTTTCCATTCTATTAAATACCTTTTAGAAGGGATGAGTGCCTCGAAATGTTTGTCCTCTCAGTGCTTAAAAGGCTCAGCACGTCCCATAAGTTCCTGTGTTTTGTGTTATTTGTGTGTGTGCATACCTGTCTCTGCTTTTCCTGAAATTGTGTCTGCTTGTGTCTGTAAATCTCTGCTGCACTGGTGCTCTAATGAACAAAAAACTTCATGCAGTGCTCCGTGAGTTAGAAAATCCCCTTTTTAGTCAATTATCATAGCAACTGCCTTGTGTGGTTTTCTTTTTTGTTTCTTTATTAGTTACAGAAATGCATTTGAAATGGCTGGAAAATAAAATATTAATCCATTTTCTTTTAAACCTGTAGCCCTCTAGTCTGGTGCAGCCCAATGTTCATTACAAATAATTTGGATATAAATGGGATTGTACCAGAATTCAGCTCAGAGCAGTAATTACAAGTAAAAGCTTTGGTTACACTCAGTGTTGGAGCAGTTGTTAAAACCAGAGCGTTGCCAATCAGCAGCATTAGCAGGGATATTATTAAAGCACATTAAAGTTTATTTCAAGGAAGTTCTGGCTCGGGGTAAGAAACAACAATGGAAACAACAATGAAAAGGCTGAACTTGAATTATTCAGAATGAAAGCAAGGAGAGAAAACTGAATATTTGACAGGACATTTTCAGGAGGGTTTGTTAAAAATGGGGCAAAAAGGACAAAACTTTCTTGGGATGAATACGGATTTGTAGGGTTTTTTTCCTATTATATGTGTGTGTTTTATATTTTTTATTTTATATTAATTTTTATTATTTCTATAGTACTTTAAAGATTTTTTTCTCTCTATACTTAGAGTTTTGCTTGGATAGCAGAGAATATTTGGGTAGCAGAGCATGTTAAGAGGTGAGGAAAGGAAATAATCCAGGTTTTTGTGTGTGTATATTCACACATGCTCAACACTGAACCATCCAAAGGAGTTTAGTGACACAGCTGGAAAAAGCCAAAAAAGTTTAAATTTTGTGCCTATTTAGCAAAAAATCTCAGTTACTCTGTGGAAATACTTCATAAAAACATGGAAACAGAGACTGTCACTCCCATCAGTGCTTCCAGGCTTGTTTCAGCATGCTTTCATGTGGTTTTTTCTTATTGAAAGTTATTTTCTTGAATTCAAACCAGAGCCTCTTTCCCCTGTTTATCACCATTCCAGCCCAGGCAAATCTTCATCCTGAATTTTGGTGTTTATGGTTAAAGCAGGGTTGTATTCCCAAAAGAATCTGCTGCCAAGGATCTTCGGAGGAGCCTTTATTATTTCATTTTGGTGCATAAAAGTTCACAGTGGAGATAACACTGAGCCTGAACTCAGAATTCAGGGCTGTATTTTCACAGAGAAGGAAAATCTGTGTAAATAAGCACTAATTACCCCTCTGACAGGCAGCAAACCCCAAATCTGTATCCATTTAGGATGCCAGGCTTTCTCTAAGCTGTTTTTCCGAATAATCCATTTTACGCATTTATTAACCTATAAATACATTTTTATAAATCTCGATGACATTTGGGTATTTTATTAACCACAATAAATGCCAGGGAAAATTGAATTAAGAAAGCTTGTAATGTGCTTTACTACCAGTTTTCAAATTTTGCTGAGCTGTAAATGGTCCTGCTTTATATCCAGGATAAATCTGTTTGAGGACCACAGGAATAATTCTTTTTCTTTGTTGCCAGAGGCCCTGACCTTTAGGTTGATGGGTGGTTTTTAACAGCTTCACCTCTGTCTTATTCTGTCTGATTCTGGAGTAATTTGATTTTCTGCCTGGAGCAGTGTCCCAGCAGATGTGAAACCCTTTAGGTGGTGGTACAAAATATCTCCTGGTGCTTGGAGGGTGCTGGACAAAGCTGGAACCACCATGATCCCACAAGCACCTTGCAAAACACAAGTTTTTCCTTGGGTTTGTCCTGTTCTTTCAGTCATGATCCCAAAACTGTCCCCCAGAACGTGGGGAGGAAACAATATCCCATCCCAAAAGTTGAATTTCTTCCAGGTGAGACCCTTCCCCTTCATTTGCAGAATAAAGTTGGTAATTTGAACAATTTGCAGTGGATACACGGAACCAAATTTTTCTGGCTGAAGTTTTTCTGGGTTTGCTCTGTGCTGGCTGAAGATGCTGCTCCAGAAATTCATCCTTTCCTGTTTCTCCTCCTTTTTTACCTCTCCTGCCCAACTCTGAGCTCGTACTGTTTGTTTACATGACCCCCATGCTCCTGGCTGCCAGGGATGATGTTCCCTTCCTTAAGTGCATTTTTTCCCCCAAATATTTGTATATTAGAAAGGCAAAGCTGGACTTAGCACAGTGTGGCTCTTCTTGTGAACCCAATTAATTTTTTCTCAGTTAATGAAGTACAATAACCTCATTATTTCATAAAGCCACTTATTTTCAGGGTAGCAAAACCAGTGTCTTGTAATTAAAATTGGTGGAGCATCTTTCTTTGTGAAGACACTGATTTAACTAATTCTGGATTAACTTTTGGTTCTATGATCGCTCCCTGGGCTTAATTACTTGGCTAGAACACCTTTTTCCTCTGGGTTAGGCTGGTGGAGTTGAGGAGCTCTGTGAAGCTGAGAGCAGAATGTTAATTGTGTGTTCTAAAGGTGTTCCCCAGAGGTTCAGGGGTGCTTTTCTGGCGTTTCTGCTGCTTCCAGGTGCAGTGGAGGGTGCTCAGGCTCTGGGCACCACTCAGAGACCAGATCAGCCTCAAGCAATCAGCTCAGCAGGAAGAGGAATAAAGACTGTTCATGTGAATTCACAACATGGGGTCCAAAATGTAGAGTGGAGAGCACTTTAAGAGATCATTAGTGAAAAATCCACTTTTTTTTTTCCTTTTTGCTCAGATCCCAGGGCACAACAGGAGCCTCTGCAGTGGCCAGTAACCCAGAACAACCCCACCAATCTACAAACATTCATAAAGACAAACTGCAGGCAATTAGGCAGGCAGGAGGATGGGAGAGGCAAGAATAAAAACCATCTGTATTCATTTATTTATATACATATCTTTGTCTCTGAAGTACAGGAAGGCCACACAGTTTGTTTGTATTGACTTAAAGGTCTCATCTGAGGAGGCAATGACCACCTCATTCATTTCTAAATCCTTCCTTATCTGCTATTTCCCGTGGGTGGGAGAGAAATAATGCATTTAACAGCCAGAGCAGTGTGCTGAACACCCTGGGACAGGGAGGTGGTCAAGGCTGGATTGTTTTGTTGGTTAAGAATAGTGCAAATGTACTTTATTTACATGAAATAATTTCCCTGTTATTTACTGAGCTGGAAGCTGGGCCAAGGGTTGGAAATAATTTCTTGCTTTTTATCAGAATTTAACTCTTGCAGGGGTGGGCCTGGCAGCTGGGGAAGGATGGGATGGTGAAGCCATGCATGATTTGACCCATAAAATTCTCTGGTGTGACATTTTGATGTGTCTGCAGAGAAATCTGCTGGAGAGGGGTTGGGTTTGGAATACAGAGCCTCCATAGAATTCCCAGAGCTCTCAATATTGCTGCCTTTCCCCAGGGAATCTTCCCCACTTTTATTTAGAGCATTTGCATGGAAAAACACAAAATGCAAAGTCTCTTCCAGGCCATTTCATAAAGGCACTGCTGCTCCAGGGCAGTTTTAGAAGTGTTTTGCTTGTTTGAAGAGCCTGTGTTGTCTCCTGAAAGATCTGAACAATGAGGGATGACAGCAAACAGCCCGGCTGTGTTTGCTGTGTGTTTTATTTCTGGCTGAGGAGGAGGCTGGCTGGAGACAGACACATCTGTCATCTCGCTTCTGGTGAGCACACATGAACTTCTTAGCCTAAAACGTGGTTTATCTTGTCTTATTTTATGAGTCTTCTCAGAAGTGTTGTAGGTGTGAGGAGCTTATTTTGGTTTGAGCACTTATGCCGCTCCGCAGAGCAGCTCAGCATAGAAATCGCCTTCGTTCCTGGCAGAACGTGGCACGTCCATCATTCAGCATTGCTGTGAGTAATGTCCTCGATGATTTAAAATGCTTTTATGGGCACATTTATCTCCAGGAAAGAGCAGCCATTGACCACTTGCATACTGCATTGCCCCAGAAACCAAACAACAGCTGAATGTTCTTGTCAGACTTGGTTTTATTGGTTTATATTTTTTTTAGAGAAATGACTGGCAGGACCTCCCTAACATTTCCCATTCCTTTTGTCTTTCTCCTGCCTCATTCTGCTGAGCAGCAGCATCTCTTCAGAGCTTTTTCATGTTCCAGGATTTATTCAGAGGGAGAATAGAGCAGAGGCAGTGTGAGTGAAATTTGCTTTATGGATGCACGTGCTAGTCTTGAAATGAGATTGCTCTGGGGATTTTCAAAGAGTCCTTTTGGCTCTGAACCAGACACCCCTTGTGGGAGGAATCCCAGCACCTACCTTGGATGGAGCCATGCAGGAGGGAAATCCTCTAAATGCTGCTGCAGGCCAGTCTTCAGCACCATGGTATTTTCAACAGAAGATTTAAAGGGCTTAAGGGAAAAAAAAATAAAAAATCAGCTCCAATTGAAGGTCAGAACAACTGAAATGGAAGTACTTTGAGTGTGATAATCTCTGCTGGTATTTTATGAACTGTAGCTTTGTATCCCTGGGTCACTGTTTTCTAGCATTGATCACTGTAATCCGAAATCATTTCCCTTCTGTAAAACGTGGAGTGCTGATCCTGGGAGAGAGACCCGAGGAAAGGATGCAGGAGCATCCCCAGCCCTGTCCCTCCCTACCTGTGCCCAGGTGTCCACCCTGCCCTGTCCCCCTCTGAGCACCAGCTGAGCTCATGAAACACTTCAGCTCCCATCAGAGACTTGTAAGGCTTAAAAACAAAAATGCTTCTGGGCTAATCCAACACACTTTGGGTTGGAAATAATTGCTTTCCTGGTAGTTTTTGTAACGTTCATCATGCTCTTATTCTGTCTTCCTTACTCCCCCGGCCTATAATTATGTTTTGAAACAGAAAATTTGTACCAAGACGAGTACAAGTGTACAGCTGTTCCTTTAGTCCTTGCGTCTATGGAACACCATTTATTGAGCTGCACCCTCATGAGAGAGCTGTTGGCGTGAGTGCTGGGCCCAGTGCAGACTGGTTCAGCTCCATTTCATGGGTTTGTTTGGAGCACTGAAAGCAGCAGGAAATGGTGACAGATTCCAGCAGCCACTTAAGGTTTGCAGAAATTACTGCCTGAGGCACGGGAGATCTGTGAATGCTCGCAGCTGACTGTGCTGGATTTCAGATGTGTGCTTACGTCCCTCACTGTAAATGGCTTGGTGGGTGATGAGCTGCCCAGAGAAGCTGTGGCTGCTCTGGAAGTGTCCCAGGCCAGGTTGGACAGAGCTTGGAGCAGCCTGGGATAGGGGAAAGTGTCCCTGTCCCATGGCAGAGTGTGGAATGGGATGAGCTTTAAGGTCCTTTCCAAGCCAAACCATGCTGTGAATATAAAACAACAAGGTAGAAATAAGGTGCTTGCAGGCTGAGCTGAAAATGTGCACAGAAATGTTGTGTAGTTGCTGTCACCACCCAAAGGGCTCCATAAAACCCATCCAGACTGTGGGAGATGCTGAATTACCTCCCTGCTCGTGGTGGCACTGTGACCATGGCAGGGAGTTTGTGCTGGAGGGGTGCACAGCAGTGATGGGAGAGAACTGGAAATGGCACAAGAATTTTCACAGTGAAACCAAGAAACATCCTCACTTCTAAAATCCTAGTCTAAGTTCCAGTCTAGAAGTCTGACTGGAATTCAGGAAAACAGGAATTTCTTCTACCTTGCCCTCTGCTCCCTCTTGCAGCTTGAAGGAGCCACAAGCAGCGCTTGAAACCAGAAAGAACTCAGAGTTTTGCTCATTAAAAATTGTCTGTTTTGATTTGAACCTTTCTCATCTAAAATCTTGCCTTTCTCATCTAAAATCAGCTGCTTAATATTACTTTGAGTATTCAGTTTGTACTGACCAGGGTGCCAATGTATAATTGAAGTATCTGAACATTCCACAGGTTGCTGAGCTTTTGTGACTTTTGTGCAAGTTAACTCCCAAACACAGTTCTGCTTCCTCACCTGGCCCTTATTTACAATGCAGAAATTAATGCTTTCTTTACAATTAAGAAATTGTATTAGTTAAGAAAAAATATGAAAAATCTTGGCAAAAGAGAGGAGAACCTCAAGAGTCAGGTATTGGATTAATATTTGTGTTTTGGAATTGGGGTCCTGTCACACTGGGCAGCTCAGGAGGTGCAGTGGGGAATGGGGAGGGCTCAAGAGGAATTTCACTGCTGGCTTGAATGGCTGAAGTTTGGATGGTTTCTCCTCCTTCTGCTGCCTTGTAAAAGTCAATTAAATGGCAAATCCCTGAGGGGTTTGGAGCATCTCTTCCTGCAGAAGATGCTGTAGTTTGATTCTGGCATTTACTTTGCTAATGAAGGACCAGAGTCCACCCAGAAATCTGAGTCACCAGGACTTGAGCTCAGTTTGAAGCTGTAGAAATGCAGCTGGGTCATTCAAACATCCCATTTTCCCCATGCTTGGAATAGCTATACTGCCCAGCCAGCCTGGTGGAATGGCTCTGGAGCTCTCATCCCACCCATCTCCAGAGGACATCAGAGCTTTGTCCACCTGCCTCTGTCAGAGCTCCCAAAAATCACTGGTTTATTTATTGCTCTTTTATAAAGGGCTGATGAAATCACACTTATTGGCAGATTCCACAGGAATGGTGCCTACAAATGGATTATTACAAGTTTTATCCCAATGACTAAATTATGAGCTGTTAAAAACCCCTTTTTTTGTGTTATCTTTGGTTTAATGCAGGCTGAAGTTGCAAATCTTGATGGAGAGAGCTATTTACAAAGGCGTGTAGGGACAGGACAAGTGGAGATGGCTTCTCACTGCCAGAGAGCAGGGTTAGATGGGATGTTGGGATGAAATCCCTCCCTGGCAGGGTGGGAGGCCCTGGCACAGAATTCCCAGAGCAGCTGGGGCTGCCCCTGGATCCCTGGCAGTGCCCAAGGCCAGGTTGGATGGGGCTTGGACAGTGGAAGATGTCCCTGCCATGGCTGGGGGTGGATTGGTCCCTTCCACTTAAGGGTCCTTTAATGTTCCTTCTAACCCAAATAATTCTGGGATTCTGTGTTATCCCATTTTGGGATTCTTGGTGTGGGGTACGAGCAGCTATTTGCTTTTTCACAAACAAATCATAAAACCCCTTTTATCTCTTCATCTCCTGCCTACCCACCAGAGCACGCGTGGCCTCTGAGGCAGCGGCGGGGCACGTTCTGCTGAGCCTGGAAGAATTCTGTGACGACTTTAAAATGTTTGAGACATCAATTTGTCCCTTTAATGAAGGCAGAGCAAGATAAATAAGGCATGTATGCAGATGTCACTGGCACTTAGGCATGTGCATGTCAGCGTTGATAAAGCACTGAACTTCCAGGGCTGGGGCTGGATTAGCGCCCGTCTCGTCAGCCGAGCGAGGGGGCTCCTTTAGCACAGCATCATCAATTTTTGTTAGGGCCAGATATGGGTGGTTTTGGTTTTTTTTTTTTTTGCCTTCCTGAAGCTGGTTGGGCTTGAGAATTCATGAAAATAGAAGTGCTCACAGCCCAGAGAAATTCAAGGCGTGTGTTTGTTCTGTGTGTGGCACTTGTAGTTCGGGTGAGGAGACAGGAGGGTTGTGTGAGCTGCAGGAATGCTTTGGGCTGAGGGGAAAAAATTGCTTTTTTTTAAAGTGCATTATAATGAAATGGACTCTTGTTGCATTTGATCACAAAAGCGCTTCTTAACATGATACTCAGGAACATCATTTTCTTCTCTTGGGCAGCCATAGTTCACAGTTGCTTTGGCAGCTACATTCTATTTAATCTGTCAATTTTTCTCACATGGTGTAGCTGCTGTGAGAGAAATTGGAGCTGTTATAGTCTGTGCTTTGATACAGTCTGGGAAAGCAAGGTGGGAGACAGCAAACCAAACACAGCACGCCAGTAATTCCTTGAAAATCGCTGCTGTTCCAGCACGGCGATTTCCCATCCTGGGGAGCTGTCACCATTCCTCTTGCAAGGAGATGCCACTGTTTGGATCCTTCTTTTTAATTTGTTTTGGTGCTGCCTATTAAATATACTCTGCAGGGCTTGGAGCTTTTCCTCAGGTTTTTTTTTTGTTTGTTTGTTTCAACTGATTCTCTGCTTTCTGTTTTTCAATGATTCTTCATGATCTCCACGTTCTGATTTTGAGCATCCTGGTCTGTGGAAGGTGTCCCTGTCCACGGCAGGGTGGAACTGGATGGGCTTTAAGGTCTTCTCCATCCCAAACCATTCTGGTTTGGATGAAATCACAAATCAAACTCCTCTGTGTGTACAGCCTCAAATCCTGCTGCCTTCACTGATCTTGGAAAGATTCCCGATGTCTGGATTGAGCCCTTAAAATATTTCTGAGTAACAGCAAATTCTCTGTGGCAAAGAGCTGCCTCATTCTATGACCCTGAAGGGATTTCATCCCACAGATCTCTTCACAGAATATTTATTTCTTGGTCTCTTTCTCCAAAAAAACAACTCAGTGAACCAAAAATGATTCCTCGGTGGAAGTGTGAAGTGGCTCCAGCAGGGAGGTGTGATGGCCACTCATGGCCATGTGATTTCAAAGAGAGACAGGATTTTCAGATGGTGTTTTGGGGGACTTGCTTGTATTTTTAAAAAGATTCAGTGATGGAATAATAGAGGAAGAGGTGTATATAATATGGATAGTGGTTTATATTTTAGGAAATGCCTTTTAGAATAATTAATAAACCTGCTTTACCTTAAACACTATTTAGTATTGTAATTTTTCTCATGCTTCCAAATCCAAATAAAAGTGGCTTTTGCAACAACTCAGTAAAAATGCAGTAAAAGCAAGGCAGCAGCAAGCAGTAAATCTTGTGCATTTATTCAGCGTACATTTCACAAAACTGGTGCCAAATTCAGCATCTCAGGTGGAGCCTGATGCAATTTCCCTGAAGTTAATGGAATTACCCAGGTCAGGATCTCACTTCTGCTCTCTCTCTGTGACCCCTTGCTTGTCTTTGCTCCGAAAGTTCCCCACTGCTGTTTTCAGATGACTTCACGTGTCTGAAACTGCTGTGAATCCAGGGATCTTTGGGTCTTGCTGCTGACTTTCCCAGTGCATTTCTGTGGAAGTCCCTAAGTTCAGAGGTAAGTTAATTTGATGGAAATTCTATTTTTAATTTGCAGTATTATCTGCTAGTATCATACCCCTCCTGTAGCACCTACTGGCATAAATCACACCGAAGCAACTATCAGTAGGAATTCAGCTCTGTTCACACCACAGCGTTTTCAAACTGTCAATGCAGAAACTGGCACTTAATTTGCCCTTTTTTGCAGGATATTCTGGGTGTGTTTTTATTTAAAAGGCACTAAACATCCCCACTGACTAGATGAGAACACGATCTACTGACTTGTCCTGCACGAATGGGAGGTTTTCCCCCTGTTAAAGAATTACACGGTCACAGAGAAGGGTCAGAATAACTTTGAAGGCTTCACAAAGCCAGACAAATCAGAGCTTTTGCCTGTTGAAGCTGCAGGATATTTTTGCCAGGTAAACCAGTCTTTAATTACATATTTTCTACGGACTTGCCGCTTCAGATATCCCTCCTGTGCCAGCTCTGGCTGTGTTTGTGTCCTTGCAAGGGGCAGCCCAGCTGGGTCTGGAGTTTGAGACCTTGCCTTGCTTCATCCTGCTGCTGTCAACTCCAGAACCTTTTATTTGTACCTGGTTTGGAGCAGGGAGAGCAGAGAGGGGATGAAGTGCACTGAGGTCAGAGGGAAGGGTGAGGCAGGAATCAGATCCCAGTGGATCTGAGCACGGCTCACCTCCCATCCCCTGCGTGGGTCAGGAGTGGTTCCTGGGCAGGGCAGCTCCTCTGGAAGCTCCAGTGGCTGTCAGGAGGAGCAGCAGCGTGCAGGGGAAATCAGACTTGATTAAGCTGTGATTATTCCAGCCCAGCATCTGGGGCAGGCTCCGGAGAGAGCAGCCCCAGGAGTGTTGGCTGGGCCCCAGGTCCAGGGAGGAAGGGGCAGAGTGAGCACAGAAGCAAATGCAGAGTGTCTGAATGAGGCTGCTGTGACGCCTGGGTGCCCTGAGGAGTTACTCAGCGTGACTGAGGAGAAGCGAAGGGCTCTGCTGCTGTCCACTGCCCCTTTCTGTGCTTCCCTCAGAATCCATGAGGCTTTTTCCATGGGTGGCTGCAGGAGGATGGCACGAGGCTGCCCCCAGGGACCACTTCATCTGCTGGGACCAAGCAGCTCCAGTTTTCCAAGGACCTCTGTTGCAAGGAGCTCTGGTCCTTGGCTCTGCACAGTGTGGATTAAAGGGATTAAAAGGAACGTTGGGATATGAGCTGCAGCTGTTGAAAGGGAAGTTTAAAGGTCCCCATATGGAAATTTTGTGGTCCCAGTGTGATGTGTAATCCTCCTACTCTCACACGCATTAAATTGTTGTCGGGCACGGATTGATCCCGACTGCTGGGGGTTTAATCTTGGCATTTACATGGAGTTCTTTATGGCATAATGTCCCCAGATCCCCACAGATTCCTCCATGGAATGCTGCTCATCGTCTCCAGCCATCATGGGAGCTTTTTGTGCCTTCTCACTTCTAACACAATATTAAGGTCTATATATTTGGGAAATATTGTCTATTCTTCTTCTCTGAAGCCCTTTTTTCTAAGGGAGAGAAGCGATAGCACAGGGCTGCAGGATAAAGGAACTGGTCCTGATGAAATGAATTTTAATTTGTACTTTCCTGATAATGATCTTGTGAAGAGTGGCTGATACACTTCTGGTATAATATCTATAATAAAAGCTCCAAGAAAGAACTCATTTGATGTGTATCCAGGCAGCGCCGTTACAATGCTCCAGGTCCCAGGATATTCTAAATAAATAAATAAACCCCAAGATTAATCTATTAACTGAAATGAATTCAGCACAGGAGGAGTTGCTGCACATCCTGGGCCTGCTCACTCTGTTACAGCTGTGACATGGCTTCCCAGATGGCACAATTATCTTCCTAAAATATTGTGGAAAACTTCCATTTGTCATTTGGATTAGTGCAGTGAGCTTTCCCTAAACACAGGCAGTGAGCTCTGCCTCTCTGTGTTCTTCATGGCAGTAATTAGCAATAATTCACTTGGAATCAGAAAAACACTTTAGAGGAACAGGGAACAAGCCAACTTCTTCCATTTCCATTTCTGAAATCGCTGTCCTGTGTGGCTGTATCTCAAATCTTTGACACCAAACCAGACCTTTACATGGTTTTCTTTTTCTGAGGAGTATTTTACCTTCTCCTAATTGGACTGTCAAGGATTTCAGATGGTGGGCATGTTTTCAACACGCACTAGGCTGCAATATTTTCGCTAATCTAGGATGATAAAAATAAGGCTGTCTATTCTTTCAGCAATCAGGAAATGTAGTAGATGATGTACCTTCAGGACAGCCAGAATCAGGCCCCTCTTGGATGTTATTTATGAAATTATAGAAATGTCTAGTCATACCTGAAGTATAAATGATGTTCCAATCCTAAAACATAAAGCTGTTGACATTTTTTGAAGGGGGGGGGGGGGAAAAAGAAGTGCTGAAAGTAAAGAAAAAGATTCCTTTTATGAAGAGATAAAAAAATCAGTTTATTTGTTGTTTTACCAAATCTCTTTTTTATTTTTTATTTTTTTTTTATTTATATTTTTATATTTAGAACTTTATATTTAGAACTTTAGAACTTTGGAAGCCTAAATTTGAGGAAAGAAAAGGAATCTATAACAACAGGGCATTAAATGGTAATCTGGCCAATGAGCCTTAGGAGAAATTTGAGGTTCACTTAAATTTGCTTGCTACCTGGTGAAAAAATCAAGCTGTGTTTTTGTTACATGTTTATTATTGCTTGATCATCACATCCCAAATTAAAACATCTCCATAATTGTGGGAAGTGATGCCTTAACCATCAGCGATGTGACACAAAAGTGTGGGAGAAAACAGGATTTGAATTTAAAGACTCTTATTTAGAGAGATTCTGATGGTGAATGGAGTCCGGTTTTGCTCTCCTTCTGTATTTTTAGGGAAAAAAAAAGAAAGTTTCCCTGCAGCTACAGAAGGGGATGTCTGGATGATGGGTTTACTATTGGAGGAAGTAAATACAAATAAAATAAGGCACTTGAAAGTAAAAGCAAAGCCACTTTAGTGCCACCAATTGAGTAAAGGGAGCTCTAGGAAGGGAATGACCTCCTCCAGGAGAGGAGGAGAGAGGGCAGGGCTCTGCAGGGAATTCTGCCTCTGGAGCACCGAGAGGCAGCAGCCCAAGTGCTTTCAAGTGCTGAGGAGAGATTATGAAACAGAAGCCTCTTGTCCAGATAGACACACTTGACATTTTGCTGAGTGAAATAGAGCTGGTAGGACAAAATAACACCGACCGTGTCGGAGTTATCCAATCCTTAAATTTGATTTTGAGTCTGGCAAGGAACTGAAGGCACTGAATTAGGTCATTTTCTGTCTGTGGTGAGCCTGGAATCAGGAGGGAGGAGAAAAGGTCTGACTGAACACCTCAAGTTATGCTTGAATGCCTGGGACTGGGAGTTCTTTGGAAGTGTTTCCCATTCAGAGAAATAAATTAATCAAAGTGAAATTACTTCCTCCCCTCCCTCACCACGCCTTTTGGTTCTCATTGGCAAAAATGTCTTTGAAGGGTATTAAAGAATGGCTGGAGCTGGTGAAGAACCCAGAGACCTTCCAGTCCATCCCAGTCTGAGCTGGGGAAGCCAGATCAGGTTGGGCAGGGCTGTGTCCAGCTGGGATTTGAGCATCTCCAAGGAAGAACCACATTCTCCCTATGCAGCCTGTTCCAGCGTTGTGCCTTGGTCAGGCTCTTTACTGGGCTTGATCCACTGTTTCCACCCTCCAGGCAGAGTTTTTTGGGTTAATCAAGAGCAAAAGCTGCATGAATGTGGTTTGAATCATCTGAGGGAATGGCCATTCTGGGAGAGATGACCTTCATTTGGGAAATTTCCTGGAGGAGAAGGCTGTCCCAAAGCAGACTGGGTTTATTTTTGGAGCCTGGGGTGTGTTGGCAGGAGTTGGGTTCCTTTTGGAACCGAGGCATTGACAGGACAGGAAAATCATTCCACATCTAGACTTATTTATATCCTTTTTGTGTCAGGGTCAGGAAATGACACCCTTGCAAAGACCTCTGGGTCAAATATGGTGATGGAATTTGTGAGAACTTTATTTTTCCTTATCCACCAGGCCATCCTATATTCCTATCATTCTTTTTCTGCTGCATTTTTTTATTTTTTTTTTGGATGATCTGATACAACTTCATTCTCCCTGAAAGTGGTTCCATCTCAATCAATCAGTGGAGCTCATGGGAGGAGGAGGTTAAATGCTGTGCCAGCTCATTTCTCTGTGTCCTGGGCAGGTTTAGCTTAGCAGGGGTCACTTCAGTGTCCAGGTGGTCACCTCAAGAACTCGTGTCATGAACTGACCCCCTGCAGCTGCCACACGCAGTTCTCAGCTGCCAATTCCACATTCAGGAACAATAAACACAGGTTTTCATCCCCATAATGAGTTTCCTGCAGCAGAGTGCAAACTCCAGGGTTTCTTGTTATCAGCAGATAATCATATTCTGGCAGTGGTTCTTATCTCACACTGTAAACGTCCTGAGGATGTGATTATCTCCTGATACCTCTCCAGCCTGCTCAGCTTTGTTGTTTCCTCACAGTGCACAGTTGGCATCCCTGGGGTTGATTTTATCGTGGCAGTGAAGGAATAAAAGTGACCATTTCCCTGTTGCTATCAGGCAGCTGCATTAAAGCCCCAAACACCCTGAACCAGGTATTCAAGGAAAGTGAGTGTATTTAAAAGCCTTCTCCTTCAGCTTGTGTTTCAATAGCTCCCAGGGTGCAGGTGGAATGAAGCAAAGCTAGCAGGAGTTCTGGAAGCAAACAGATTTTTGTATCCAGATAATCTCTCCTTCCCATTGAAAATTTAGGTTGGTTCTTTTAAACCTTTATGACACCGCTGGATTTCCTGGAGGTGCCTGGAACACCAGAGTGACAACAGAGTTTTAAACAACATGAAAAGTTGTGTACTTGAGTAATTAATTGCATTTCCAGATTATCTTTGAGAAAATTTGGGTCTCACTAAGCAGGCTGTGACTAATGACAGTGTGTTAATTACTCTACGATGAACTTTTTATTTTAAGATTAAAGAATTAAGCTCAGTTGAAGGGTGATGCACTTGGCAAAGCACAAAAATGCAGTGGTCAGCAGAGTGGAAATTTGGGGATATGCTGGAGAAAGCCAAAGTTATTTTTTTAGAGGAAAAGACAGGAAAAAAAGTTGTGAAATTTGTGCAGCAGTTGGTGGTGACAGTAAATGAAGTGCAATGTATATTCAAGTATATACATGCATATAGAAACAGAGTAGCACTGATGTGTTGATGCAATAAATTATTAATCCTTTGAATAGCCATGGATACGCTAATGCTGCAGAGGAGTGCACAAAGGGTTAATATGTTCATTTTTAGTGGGGTCAGAGAGGTTTTAGTGCAGGAAGTTTGGGTTTGGGACACTCTTATTTCTCTGTTTTGTGCACTGTATCAATATAAAGTGGGTAGAGGCAATGATGAGTTTAACCTACAGCATGTCTGAGAAGAATTTGAACAATACAAGCACTGAAGTGATGGAATTTCCACCACCTAAAGAACTTGCTTTGAAGGAGAAAAGTGCAGCAGTCATTTCATTTTCCTCATTACACTGAACAGAATTTTTATTCACTCCATAAGAAGCATTCTGTGCCTGACTTCACCATTTCCCTCAAAATATCACCTTTTAATTATTTAGGGTTTTTTTATTTTTTATTTTTTTTGTTCTCAGCATGAGGTTTGATGTCCAGATCTGGGGACATTAAGGCATAACCACAGTTTTGGAAAACAGGTTAATTCTTCTCTCCAACTTTTTTATTTTTTGGCTTCTCAGACCTTTTTGTGGAGGCAGCACATTCCCTGCTGAGCTGAGATCTCAGATAAACACCTGGCCCTCAGGGCTTCCTCAAAGGTCAGCCCACATGTGGAATTTGTTGTGCATGGAACCTGCTTGGTTACCGGGTAGGAAAAGTCACCTGTTCCCTCTGGGATCTTCCCCAGGGATGGGAATTATTGCTTGGAACACCCTGGATCCCAAATAATGTTACTGTGCTGCAGGAGGGGGAAGCAGGTTTATGGGATGTAGCTGGCAAAACCATCCACGTGTTGCTTGGAAAGGAACTCCTGTGCTGATGTTGGGAGGGGTAGAAGTAAAGCACAACCAGGAAATGTGAATTTTAGCTTGAAGATCCCCCCCACTGGAAGTCTTAATGACAAAAATAGCAACTGGCCATGCAAGTGGGACCAGAAAGATCAAAGTCACCAGGCTTTGTCATCACTGCATTAGTTAATGAACCAGGGTGATCAGGGATGGATTATCTTTGGAGATAACACATCCCCAGAACCAGCTCAAAACCCATTTTCCTTTTGATAAAAGACCCAGCTTTGAAAGGGAGGTCAGATTCTGTGCACACACAAAGCAGGGGGAAAGAGAGCGCTATTAAATCTACCCAGGTACTCGGTGCGTAAAAATAATAATAAACCAGAAATCAATAGTTGGAGATGTTTCTCCTTTGGCAGACAGGGGTTCTTATTACCAGAGATGTCGTGGATCAGACGTCAGCTGGGGCAGGGAGGGGGATGAAGAAGGTTCTCTGCTGTCAGAGGAGACCTTGTGCTTTTAAGCTTCAATTCTATTATTGATTACAACATCTCTGTAATAAATCAGGTACAAGTTTGCATTTAATTTTCAAAGCCTGCAGATTCTGTTTGTTCTACGACTTCTGAGTGACAGAAATCTTTTAATGAATGTTGAAAGAATTGTTTCTTGGGTAGTAACCACTCTTTCATAATTGTCCAAGGAATTCACTTGTGTTTAGAGCACATCATGTGTTGGATTAATGGAAATTTCTCTGTTGTCAACATTTCCCCCCCCACCCCAGATTTCTTTTTTCTTTTTTTTTTTTTTTTTTTTTAACCAAGATATAGAAAAACTGATTCAAAGTTTTATTAAGTGCTTACTTGTCATAATGGACAGCTTATCCTGGTGTTGTTTTATAGACTGGGGGGATTTACAGAGCAGTCAACCTGGATTTCCAAACTGGCTGGTTGAGAAGATGTCTCTACTTCCATTTGATAAAAGAAAAAATGCCTGATTTTCTTCCTATCTCATTGTGCATTTTGATGGATTAGGATTGTATCCATCTGTGCCTTTTGATTTGATATAGCAATTGATCAAAAGCAGCCCCTCTGTCCTCTTCCCATTGAACTCTGGTGAGAAATGAAACTTCCCAGGTAGTAAATTCTTGCAGGATACACTCATCCCGTGGATCCTGTGGGCTGGGTGAGCTGGTGTTCAGATCCAGGGAGTTCAGCTGTGATGTGTAGAGGGAGCAGTGGCTGTTCCAGTAGCAAAGACACAATTCCAGTTGTGTGGATTGGGAAAGGAGCTCCCAGCCACCCTCACTTCTGTTGTGTGGTGAAGTGGGAACATGTTGGGAACGAAGCTCCGTGTTTAAAATGAGATGTGCCTAAACATCCCCAGGGAGCTTTGATTGCTCTTCCAATTATTCCTTACTCTGAGAAGGACTTGTTCCCTTTCATAACCAAAGAAAGGTATTTTCATTTTTCACTGCTGCTTTTCCTCTTCATCTCTTTTATCCTCTCTTTGCTAGAGCAGGAGGTATCACAAGGGTCTTCCAAAATATCTCATAACAGATAAATGATGTAGCTGGAGCTTTGGATTCCCTTTTCTTGTGGAGCTGCCTGGCTCATGTGAACTTAAACGTCCATTCTCTTTAATTAATGCCATCTTTGCCCCACAGTGATTGCTTCAACTGCACCTTGTTTGTCACTGAGAGAGTCTCAGGCTTGGGAAGCGCCTGATGATGTGATAGCAGAGCCTTTTTAATGAATGCCACTTAACGGGGTGAAGCAGTTTGGGCTAGGCATGATTAAGTTTGTGATCAAGAGCTTGACGAAGAATTTGATAGTTGATGTTGATTAAGAATATTGGATGGTAATTAATGCATAACTCCTGTCTTTTACGTGTCTGGAGAATCAAAGCAGCTGAGAGCAGCGCTGGGAATCAGTGGCACTGCCAGCTCACATGGAGCTTTTAGCAATTTATCCCACTTCTAAATTGCCTGTGGACAGCAGCAGGAGAGGGGTCCCTTGGTTAAGTCCATCTCTGTTAATTATCACAGGGACCAGAAATCCCAGGAGGGTGAGGCAGCTCAAATGCCTCCAGGATTCAATTTATTTCTTAAATAAATATTATAATGCAGTGCTTCAACAACCTCTTCTCTCTGTAATTTCTAGCACTGACAGATCAAAAGTTTGGGATCACAATGTGTGTCTTGTCACTTCCAGTTGGCACTTGGGGTCTGCAGTGTAATTAAACTCAAGTTCCTTCAGGGTCTTCATTTAATTTTAGAGAGAGAGGACCTTGCTCCATATCCCTGGGTGAAAACAGCCCTTGGAGTTCACAGGATTTGGATAAGGCATCTTTTGGGGTTTATTTTTGTCTAATCTCTTTAATTTGAAACACATCCCATTCTTATTTCCACCACAGAAGAAAAGGAGTAACAGGATGAGATCTACAGAAGTACTGAACAGACTTCAAGTGGCTGTTTGCCCAAAGAGTGTAGGTTTAAAATCTTATAAATTAGGTATTATTTGAAAAAGAAGCAGACTTCCATTGTAAGAGAAATTCTGGCAGTCCAAATTCTTGTTTTTCAGCTAAATGAAACCAAATCTGAAATCAGTCTTAACAGAGTTCTCCACATGGCTGCAGAACCT
Organism: Cyanistes caeruleus; assembly: GCF_971803275.1. Lineage (NCBI taxonomy): Eukaryota > Metazoa > Chordata > Aves > Passeriformes > Paridae > Cyanistes > Cyanistes caeruleus. The sequence goes on along the minus strand of NC_141711.1, from coordinate 2,125,923 downwards.
TCATATTTTTTCCTCCAGATAAATTAAAAATACAAAGCCTTACTATGTGCTGCACTAAAGAGGAATGAAAACAATATTTTATGCAAATGTAAAGCTGACATAATTGAAGTGAAATAGCTACAGACATTAATTTTGTTCTGTTTTAATTTCACAGAAATCACACTTATCAAAACCATACATTTTGAAACAATGAACCCCTTCTATCAAATTAAAAGTGAACAGCTTTTACATAGCACTAAGTCACTTGATTTGGCTCTAATGCAAGAGTTCATAGCTGAAGAGAGGCAAAAAGAACACATTTTTAAAATCAGAAGCTTGTAGGGATTTTTATGGGGAGGGGAATGAATCCACAGCGGGGTTTTTATGGAGAAGGGAATGAAACTGGAGAGATGTGTTAAAGCACCCTGTGAGCACAGTGCCTGCTGGCACATTTTGGTGAGGTGATCTGGGGGGCTAATGATCCCAAATCTCCTCTAGAATAACATTGGAATGATGTAATCATTGAATCATGGAATAGTTTGGGTTGGAAGGGACCTTAAAGACCATCTTGTTCCACCCCCACGGGTGAGGACACCTTCGCTGGACCAGGTAACGAGATGATCCGTGGTGTTTGTTCCACAGCCAAGGAGGATGGTGCTGGTCTGCCATGGAGAGGGCAGCTCCATTCCCTGTGCCACACCTGCTCATTCCCAGCTGGATAGCAGGAGGATTGGGAGATGGGTGCCCAGAGAGCTCAGCCTCTCTCTGGGGAGCCCAAATCTGTCACCCCTGTATCCAGCAGGGAAATGGTGGAGAGGAGAGCGGGGAGCAGTGAAAGGTGGGAGTGAAGCCATGGCCTGGCTGCTCCTGTGGGGCAGGGACATGGAGTTATTCCCAATTATCCGCTCTTCCGAGGCACGGCGCAGCTCTCCTGGCACGCGGCCTCCCCGTGCCCTGCCAGGTCCGTGGTGCCGCCTTCTCCCTGCCGCTGTTTGGGGATGTTACAGCAGCATGAGAATTGATGTGGCATCTTGAATGCATAAAGAGCTCTTGAGACACATCCAAAGACAATTTTCCTGAGCCTGCTCTGGGGCTGGCTTTGGCTGTTGGCACAGAAGACGTTCCCAGCGTGACTCGTGTCGTGCTGGGCTTGGCGTGACTCATGGAAAGGCAGAGAGGGATGTTTGACAAGGGCCTGGAGTGACAGGACACAGGAATGGCTCCCTACTGACAGGAGGCAGAGTTAGATGGGATTTTGGAAGGAATTGTTCCCTGTGAGGGTGAGGAGGGGTTGGAACTCTCAGAGCAGCTGGGGCTGCCCCTGGATCCCTGGCAGTGCCCAAGGCCAGGCTGGATGAGGCTTGGAGCAGCCTGGAACAGTGGGAGGTGTCCCTGATGTGGCAGGGTGTGAAATGGGATGAGCTTTAAGGTCCTCCCAACCCAAACCAGTCTGTGAGGAATCTTAGTTTAGTTTCAGACAAGGTAAAAATCAAAATGAGCTGTCCAATTGTGAGATAAAGTCCCTCTGGACCTTTGATAATGCAGAGGAAATTTCTCTCAAAAGTTCGAGTCTCTAATTCTGTGGTTTTTTTCCTCTGAATGGTAAAGACTGTAAAACCACCATATAAAGTCCATGAAATGTCAGAGCAGTGTTAGCACCTCACAAGGGCAGCCTTGATGCTGATGGACCGTATGATCCTTGCCCTGATTTTCTCAAATTTGTCTACAACCACTTCACACAGGAGCTTTTGAAAGAAGATGAGCACCAAAAACATTGTGCAAGTTGACTGAGTAAAAGTTCAGCTTTTTGAGGCTTTCGCATATTCCTGACTACTCTGAAACATCAAGTGTTGGAAGTACAAGATTGGAGCTTTTGTGGCCTAATCAACAGCTGTGTATTCCCCCTCCCCTTATTTTCCTGTCTCCCGTTAGACTTATGAATTAGTTTTCCCCTTCAGCAGATTGTTTTTTCTTTATCTTTCCTACTTAGATACTGTAAAAAGTAATTAAGATAATCTTATCAAAGGAACATGAAACAGAAATTTAACTGATTAAATTTCAGACCAATTAGTCATACACAAGCCTTTGTGTAGACCTTCTGTGGATTTTGCATCGCTTGTACTTTCCATTTCCTATTTTACAACTGCATGAAGTTAGGAAATTGCATTCCATGGAGATGGTAATTAACTTTGGTAATTAAAATACCACCTTCGTAGCAGATAACCAGTCAGCTTCAGGTCAATGACAATTTTTGATGCGACACATTGAATCTTAGGGAAGATTGAAATGCAAGAAATAACAGGAGAAACTTTTTGGGGGGAGGAGAGGGGGTTGTTGTGTTTCTTCATGACAAAATACCCTACAACTTCACCAAGATGGTGGAACAGGGGAAAAGGGGGTGTTGAATTTCTGTCTAGAATTTAATATTTGCTAGATGTAGAATGTTGTATTTTAGCCTGCCAAAAGGAGGCTCAGGGGGGATTTCTGGCTCTGCAGAACTCCCTGCCAGGAAGGGACAGCCGGGGGATTTGGGATCTTCTCCAGGGAACAGGGACAGGAGGAGAGGGAACAGCCTCAGGCTGGGCCAGGGGAGGCTCAGGATGGACAGAGCAGGAATTTCCCCATGGAAAGGGAGCTCAGGCCTTGGAACTGCCCAGGGAGGGTTGGAGTCCCCATCCCTGGAGTGCCCAAGGAAGGGCTGGAGGTGGCACTGAGGGCTCTTGGCTGGGGACAAGGTGTAGGGATCAATTTTAGGTCAGACTCAATGGTCTTGGAGATCTTTCCCAGCTTAAGAAGCTCCTATTCCAATACCACAAATACTGCAGAGTGAAATACTTGTCCCAGTAGGGGAAAGTGGTAAAAAAATATCTGAGTGGAATAAAATGGCAAAAAAATTTGAAAAAATCTTTCAACTCCATGATACAGAGGCTTTTTTTGGTCAGCAAGCACAGAGAAATGGTGAGGAGGGGTGATGGGTCTGCTGAACATCAGCATAGATCTGTAGTTATTTGGATGTCAGACTAAAACTTTTCGTATAAAAATTGCAATTAAATACTTTCACAGATGTCATTATTTTCTACAGATGTCTGTTCGCTCTCTAGCTTTAGAGCCTCCTTTGAAATAAAAGAGAGATTAGTAATGAGATGAAAGTTGACTTTAAAATAAAAGGAAGATTAGTAATGAGATGAAAGTTGGCTTTAACTAAAAAGAAATTAGGCCCTTAAAAGGAGATTATTAATTACAGCTGTCTTCAAATAAGACAGAAACAAGCCTTGAGGAAGCAGATTATCAGTGTTTGTAATAACTGAGCCCAAGGTATGTGCACAAAGCATTCAAAGCCCTGAAAACCAAGTGTTGGAAGAGCAGGTGGGGGAATGCAGCTGGGGAATAATCCTCTTAACCTCATCAATACTCACCCAGGGCACAAATGAGGGCTGGAGGGAGGAAAACCAGTGTTGCCAATGGAACTAAAGGAGATCAAAGCCACTGGAGCTGGAAGTTGGCTGTGCCCAGTGTGAGCAGCTCAGCTCCTGAAATTTACTGTGAGATTCACTAGAATCTCTTGATCAGGACAGAATAAGAAATGAGCGGATTATTAAATATTTTAAGGAACAAAATATTTAGACTGCGGTTCAAAGCACTTTTTTATCAGTGTTAAATCAGCAGAGACCAGAGGTTCAGAGTGTGATTTGTCATCCAGGGAGCGGCTGAGAGGAATTCTATCCCTGCTCAGTGCCTGGGACAGACACCCAGGAAAAACATGGCTTGGAAAGAAACTGGATTTAGTCTCTGGTGGAGCATTGTGTCATGATCAGAAGGAGCCTTTGGGGCAGTGTGGGAGGAGCAGCTGGATGATTCACAGCATCCTGGGGATCTGGGCTCTCATCCCAGGCCGTGTCCTGGCTGGATGCACCCCTGGATCTCTGCAGAGGCAGCACATCCTCATCCCACTCTGGATCTGGCTCAGCAGGGCCAGGCCAGCCAAACAAATCCATTTCTAAGCTGATGTCCCTAAATATAGAACACTGCTGGGCTTGTGCCAGTTTCTTCCCTCCAAGCCCAAATAAATTTTTTTCTTAATCTTTACTAACAAATTACTTCACCTCTAGAAAGAAATACCACTTTCTGACTCCGCTGGAGGAGAGCTGTCAATGACACTTATTCCCATCTGCTTTTCATCTATTTTCCTTCAAAAGCTTATGACCTGTTTTAAGTGGGACATTTTAATCAAAGAAACTCTTCACTGGGTTTTTTTTTGAACCTGGGGTTCCTGCTGTGAGGAGCCCTCTCTGGAAGGGGGGTTACCTGCCCCCAGGTGTTTGGGGAAAGAAGCTTCAGTTTGAAGCTCTGCCTGGTCTGGCAAAAGGAGTCAGACTTCAAAGGCAGTTCCTACTTGATTTATGTTCAGAGCTGAGCTTTCCCTTGCTGATTCCCCAGAGGAGTTCCTGGCCCTCCCTAGAAGGAGGGTAAAATCCCAGATTGGGAAAACCTGGAACGACACATTCCTAGCTCATCTTTGCCACTTTTAAAGGTGCTTTTTTTGGATGAAAGGCATGGGATTGCATGGACAGTGCCTTCATACTCCTTCTCTCCCGAGTTTCTGCTCTGTACAGAAGTTATCTGTCATGAAAAATAGGGAAAGAGATTGCAATTAATGACAAGATGAATGAGGGGTTTGACTCGTGCTTATTACCCAGACAAGGTTCAAGGTAAGTGACGTAGCCCAAGACAAGGAGAAAAGCTAGGCTGAATACAAGTCATTGTGACAAAATCAAGAGGTTTTAGAAAATTATTAAACCTTTCTGCAAGTTGAAGTTCAGGGCTGTCACGGTGAATATTAATGTCTCCCATAAAAGGGATTTTTGTTCGTCAAGTCCAAGATCATACAATCAGCAGAAATTCAAAATTAATCTTTATGGTATGATAAAGGACCAAGGGAAGATAAAAGCAAAGATGTATCTGAAGGGAAAAGTCAGCCAGGGAAATCATACTGTCATATAAAAATATTCAAATATCTATGGCCCCTCCTGAAATCTGCTCTCTGTGTAAAGTAATGTTTTACTTAGCAGGATTGAGAGGGGGTTTATGATTTTTATTTGATGAATGGGAAATGCATGGAATCCTTAATGATGGTTTCCCATTTTTTTCCTTGCATGTGGCCTTGACCCAGAGCAGAGAGTTTTCAAACCTCAAAATTCATGCAGTGTGATTTGAGGGGGATCATACAGACAAATCAGGTTTAAATAATGAAGTTGTTGGGGATGATTTCAGAGTGAAACTGGAAGGTCCAGAGCCCAAATAAAACATTGAGTAACATCAGGAACCTCACAATGATGTTCTCCTGGCTTGCTGCTCTTTCAGCTATGCCACCCTGGCAGTTTCCTGGGTGCTTTGCAGTCCTTTGTGGGGGTCTCTGCCCTTCCTTTCTAGGTCCAGACTCCCCAGCTGACTTCCAATCTTTCTAGCTTTGTGCCTAGGGATGTCCATCCTGGCGCCATCGTGTGCCATCACAGCTTCCTGGTCTGCTGGTCCCTTTGGTGTGGGAATTCCCATATCCCAGATGAGTTACAGCACCCTCAGCATACAGCAGCAATGCCTCGATCTCAGAGCTTTATTTTTTTCCAAACCTACCCAAGCTCCTCTGATGGGAAGATGCCCAGAAAAACTGGCACCAATAAATACCAGCATAGCAGGGTGAGGTGGATCCTGATGATCAGCATCTCCTGCAAACAGCAAATATATTTGTTCTTAATTCTGTATTTCAGCTCTCAAGCTGGGTAACACCACAACAGATTAATTATTTGCAGCTCCTGGTGATCAATCCCTTCCAACCTGGCCTGACAAGGAGGGGAGGGAGTTTGAGCAGTGGAGTAGAGCTCCCAGAAACAATCCGTTCTGAACCATTTAATTTGGTAATAACCAGTAATTTACAGCTGGGATCTATTGCCTTAATAGGAATCCTAATGAAGTGGAGGCTCTTCTGGCTGAATTTAGGAAGGTCAGTGGTGAGAGTTTTCCTATCAAGTGCTTCCTGTGTGTTTTTGGCAGGGATAAGATGATGCCAATAAACTTAGGATGGACTTTTTATTAGTCTGGTCTGAAGTTCAAACTAATTTAGGTTGTACTTCATATATTGCTTACTAAGCTTCTGGACAAACCATCTTGTAATAAAAGTAAAATGTTTTGAATCACGTTGTGATGAAATGAGCCTGGATGAATCCTGGCTGCAAACTTCATGGCAATGAAGGACTGAATCTGGCTTTGTGGGGTGTTTTTCCTACTTGTTTGCACTGAAAATTCAGCCTGAATTAATGTTTTGATGTAACTGAAGCAGAGATTGGTGGTAAGAAACCTTTTCATGCCACGTTTTCATATTTGAAGTTCAGCAATTTTTTGAGGTTTTTTTCATACTTGGCAACCCGATAATTTCTAAAATGTAAACAATTGTGCTTCCACAACCACTTGAGCTTAGGGCTCTTCCAAAATCTAATGGGGTGTTTTGAGGTTTGCAGGAGCAAATGGAGAAACCTTAGAAATACCTACTCAGCCCATCACCTGTAGAGCTGAAAACATCAAAATACTGAAAGTATTTTTCTTGATTTGTAAAAAGATTTTTGTGGATAAAACAAAGAAAATCAGGAAAAACTCCAATTCTGTGGCATTGTAGTTGTGTTTCCAACCAAAAGGAGCTGGATAAATAAGAATAAAATGACTTTTCCCTCCTCCATCTTACTGTAAAACACGAGTAAGTCTCTGAGAGCACTCTCTGTGTGCTTCCAGAAAATCACTCGTGTGAGCGTTTGGTGGCCGCGGCCTCCGGAGGGGCCGGGAGTGAAGCAGCTGGATTGTTTCCAATCCAATCCAGCATCCATTCCACAGCAGGTCCCTGTGCTTGTGCTGAGGGGGACCTTGGGGAGAGGCTGTTTGAGGAAGAGGAGCAGTGCAATTATCTCTGCCCACGGGAGGAGGGGGAGCAAAGAGCTCAGAGCCGCGTGCGAGGCCTCGGGGCCGGCGAGGAGCCCAGGAGGACAAGGCCGCACTTTGTTCTCCTGGGACAATTCCACGTATCCAGGATTTCTGAAGTGAGCAGTAGGAGCAGGAAGGATTATTTACTGGAGCAGCAATAATCCAGCAGGATGTGTGTTTAATGAAGGGCGTGTGGGTTGTTCAGCTCGTGTGGCAAAGCTCGTGTGTGGTTCCGGAGTGAGCTGCACGGTCCTGTGGGATGGGATGTTCATCCAGCCTTTGCTCTCTCCCTGGAAAAGTCTCTGGAGCAGACACATAATTGAGATGTGCACATCTCTAATGCAGGGCCAGAGCGCACACACAGCAGCAAAACCACTTCTGGTGCAGCTCTGTCTTCCTGGAGATGAAAATCCCAGCCCCTGGGTGGAAACACAAATTTCTATGCATGGATGAGACCCCAGCCTGCTGGGAGGTGAGGACATCTGCATGGCATTCCTTCTTTGGAGTTTTGTTCAGACCTCTTAATTCTAACACTATACAATCAACCTTTTTCTGTTAAATTCTTGGTGAAAACGCAAGGTGCTGGTGTGTCTAAGTGACAGAGCTGATCTGGTAATGTGGTTACCTGAAACAATCCCCATGTGAAAATGAGCACTGAAGGGTCGGTAAATCGATATGAGAATGATCACATGGATTTCCTTGCATTATTTTAAAGAGCTGGAGATCTCATGCCTGTTGTGTTCAGGCCAGATTTCCAGAAAAATGGCGTGCTGTGGGTGTAAGGAGAAAAAAAAGAAAAGAAAAAGAAAAAAAGAAAGAGTTTGTAGTGAAAATGCCAGGAAAATCTGGGATATAAGATCTAAGTGCCCACCATGGCAGGACTGTCATGTACAGCACAATAGGTGAAGGTTTAGGATGTAACAAATCCAGCATCAATTTCATGCTCTTTTCCACAGGAAAAATAGCCCAGCTGTTTCTCTTTAGATTTAGCACGGATTTCAGCCAGAAACTTGGTTGCAATCTTTCTGAAAAATTAAACCCAGGAATAGTCAGTGTGCTGGGGGTGAATGGCTCATGTCATTGCTGTTTATTAATATGAAACCAGTGCCATAGTATGCTAACAAGTCATGCAGCTGAGCTGGCTGCAGGGAGGCGTTGGGTGAGTGGCGTGGGAGAGACTCGTGCAGCATCTGGAGTGAAATGTGCAGCTTTTTATTTCAATTTTTATGAATTCCTGAGCATCTCCTTCTCTAATGAGAGCTGAGGGCTGTTGTCACCTCTCAGGACCGAGTCCTGTGTACCCATGGGTGAGCTCTTTTCAAGCAGATTAGTGGAAGTCTTGCAGCCCTGAATATCACGGGTCAGGAGCACAGCAGATGCTGTGATGTTCAGATATATTCCAATACAGTCACTTTTAATGACATTTGAAAGAGATAAGTGGTCTGAGGACACGATGGGGTGACATATGGCACAGCAGATATGGGTTTACCTCCCACAGCTTGTCTTCGTCTTTGACCTGAGCAGAGGAGAAGGGAACCTGCCTGGGAGGAATATTTGAGTCTGGCTTTTTGCATTTTTATTTCATCTGGGGATAGCGTTTTCTTAGAGTGCTGATCCCTGCTGAAAATTAATCATTTTTTTAATGTCATTGGAGCAACAGAGTGGGGAATAAACCGTGGGGTGTGAATAACTCAGTGTGTGAGAGGCTCAGCACCAGTCCTTATCTGAAGGTTTGAATCCAAACTCTGGCCAGAACATGAGAGGATTTGAAGACAAGAAGCACTGCCAGTGTTTCTGTTGATATTTACCCCTTATACAATAAAAAATGGAAGTTCTGAGGCTGTTTTATCTGATATTTTTGTTCATATATAAAATCACAGGATCCCAGAATGGTTTCAGTTGGAAGAAGTAGAGAATCCTAGGATAGTTTGGGTTGGAAGGGACCTTAAATCTCATCCTGTTCCACCCCCCTGCCAGGGGCAGGGATACCTTCCACTATCCTAGACTGCTCCAATGCTTGTCCAGCCTTGCTTTGGACACTCCCAGAGATGGAACCTTTAAAGTTCAGCTAGCCCAACTTCCAACATTAATATTGTTGTCTAATTATGAACTCATTTTAATGAAGTAATGGAAACTGGAGGTGGTACCTTAGAGATCCTAATTACACCTGAGTCTCTGTTGAGGAATATGTGTTGCTCTGTGTGTGGAAGGGGGATCATGAGGATTCTGGCTCCTGGCAAAAAAACTCACAGCTGAGGAACAGAATCCTGAAGAAAACATAAATTCTGGAGGCTTTTAGTTTCTCAGTGATAACCTGTAAACACGTATGAAAACTGTGTCTATGTATACATTTCCAAAATTGGCCTTTCCCCTCCCCACATCTTTTTCCATTATATAAAGCTGTAAAAAGCTGATGGAAAAGCCGGATGACAGCAAATAACCAATTCTCAATATCACTTTATGTTGCTGTAACACCCAGACACCAAAGGAGCTGTATAAACACCTCGGAAAGCACAATCTGTCTTGAGCAGCTTACAAGTAAAAGGGGATTTTTTTTTTTTTTTTCAAAGACATAAAAGGTAAATTGGTGTTCTGCTCTTGCTGAAAATCACTGAGCGCCTGAATTGTTGAAAATCCCACCCAAAGCCCCTCTCAATTCGTGTGAAACAACTGAAATGTGCAGTAAAATATCTGACAGCTCCTTTTCCCCAACTGTTTTCTTTATAAGTCACTAATCTGCCTTCTTAAAGATTATATGTGATACTGAAAACATATTAGTGGGTGGGTCACAGACCAGAGGACTCGTAAAAAAGAAGGAAAAGGGGAAAAGGCTGCGGCCGGCTGGTTTCCATCTCCCTGGCTGAATGAAGAAAGATGTTTTTCTCCCCACTGCTCCTCTATCTCCCTCCTTTCCATTTTCTGCATTATGTTTCCTCCTCCAGACTGTGGCAGTGGAGCTGAATGCTGATGAGACCATCAGCAGCCTGTCCCCAGACAGAACTTTTTAAGGTCATTTCTCCTGGTTCTCGATGGCTTGACCTGCTCATTTCTCTTCCCCAACCATGGGAGGCTGCCCAATTACACGCTGTTATTTTTATGATACTTGCTTGTCCTTCCCAGCCTTAATCTTCCTTTATTGCCAGGAACACTCACAGTCTCTGTAGTCCAGTTAGAGCTAAAGTTGGTGAGAGAGAGGTTTTAAATTGACAGTTTCAAATGAACAGCCAGGAGCTGGAGGAGGTTTTCTGTGGTGAAAGCATGTGAGGAGCTGTTCCCTGTGCAGGTGAGCACAGCTGGCACAGAGGATTCCTTGGGATGAGAGTGACCTTTGGAAGGGAAGGCTGCACATACCTGCATGTAGCTGTCAGTCTGGGCAGGGTGTTGTGTTGGGTTTCTGATGCTGGAGCTGTGTGTACCAGGAATATTTTTAAGCTCAGCCTCTTGTTTCCTTGTTCTTCATTGCAGAAAAAGTCTGGTGTTTGTTACCGTGTGTTGTTCATTTTATTCCAAATTCTACAGCCCTTCTGGACACAGTCACTTGCTGAAGATCATCAATTATTTATTGTCTGACTGAGCACAGGGATTGTGCAGTGGTCACTTGGAAGAAGAGGTGGAGGCAGAGATGGCAGCTCTGAGCATTGAAACATGAGCTGTGTTATCCTCTGACGTGGGAGGTCCACACTCTGTGAAACAGCATCATAAACTGCTGAAATAAATTCCCTTAGATCAAATTCACTTCCTTGTTCCAGCAAGGACAAGCTCAGCATCAATAAAAGGAAATTGCTCTGAGAGACAATCTGCAAGTTATCCATGTGGATGTGTTAGTGTTCTGCAGGGTGAGATTGGATGTTAGGAGGAAATTCTTCCCTGTGAGGGTGGGGAGGGGCTGGGATGGAATTCCCAGAGCAGCTGTGGCTGCCCCTGGATCCCTGGCAGTGCCCAAGGCCAGGTTGGACATTGGGGCTGGAGCACCTGGGACAGTGGGAGGTGTCCCTGCCATGGCAGGGGTGGCACTGGATGAGCTTTAAGGTCCCTTCCAATCATCCCAAATTATTTTATCATTCTGTGAACTTCTCCTCTGCTGGTGCAGTGATGCCACTTCAGCCCCGTTACCCATTTGCTCATCTCCTAATCATCCCTCACTGCAGTTCCTGCTGGATTTCACAGCCCTTCCAAAGGGCAGCTGAGCTCCAAACCCCCCCAGGCCTCGGTGGAGGCAGAAGGGATGAAATTCCTCCAAGGCTTGGCTGGCCTGGTCCCAGCAGAGCTGCAGGACCTGTGGAATTGGCCCCAGCTCTGTGTTTCGAAGCTTTCAGCAAACAGGAACGTGAATGAATCAGACTCTAAGTATTTACAATTCTCAAATGCCTGAGAAGCTTTTTAAAGGTCAATCTAATTAAGACAAAGTTTGTTTGTACCAATATAAAGTAGATACTATTATTGGAAATTCATTCCAAGGCAATATATGGCATTTTACTTACAGTTTAATTTTTAGTTTTCTATTCTTAATTTGGAAAGAGCAGAAATGATCTTTTGGCTCCATAATGTCTTACTTAAAATGACATTTTAATCTATAATGATTTTTTGGGCTACAATTAAAAAGAGATTCTTTCTTCCTGATGCAAAATAATTAATCAAAGTTTTTGCATAACAGGGATTCTTTTGTATTGGAAATAAAATTGCTCAGACTCAGAGTAGCCACATTATTTAGTGGGTCTGGTTTTGATTGCCATCTTATGGGAACAAAAGCCTTTTTTCTATAATTTAGGGATGCATTTAAATTCAGTTTGAAAGACTGAATTTCATGATGTGTTGCCCTTACAAAAACTGAGATCTATTTGTGTGTCTCCATGAGAATATCAAAGTGAGAAGTAAATCAGTTTTCCTTTGAGTTTTTTTTTCCTATTTGAACAATTCTGCCCTTGTGTCTCCTTCAGACAATCCTGCTATCCCAAACTTTGTCCAAATGAGGGAAGGTTAGACTTTTTACTGAAAACTTCAGCATTTTTAGAAGGTATGAAATGAGGGAAGGGGCCAGGGAGGAGAGACAGTATTATTCCAGGAACTGCTTCCTTTTTAGTGGTTGTCTTGTAGTCCAAAAGCTCAGAGCCAAGTGTTCAAAACATGAGTGGATTTTGTGCTCTGGCTTAGTGGGAAAGTGGGAAATTGGGTCAAAGTTTGGACATGATGATCCTGGAGGTCTTGTTCTTAATGATTGCATGAGTCTGTGTCCAAACCATTCCTGTTGAGGAATGAACCAGAAACTCTGGGAACTCTTTGAGCACTTCCAAAGCAGAGAGATTTCTCCTTCAATCAAAACTTTCACTGTTGGCATCAGGACTTTCTCATGATTCATTTTTTTCTTTCTAGTGGTCTTTAACCCTGTTTTCCTAGTGTGAAACTACATCAATTTTATGTTGTTATCAGAATTTTGCAAAACCATAAAATGAGATGACGTACAGTAAACCAAACATCTCTCTCTGATAACTGAATTTTTTAGCCATATTTAATACTTTGGGTTCTCTCCAGATGTGAACCCAGCTTGTAGCTCTGTTGAAGAGAAGTGTTCTCCTCCACAGCCAGGATTTTCCTCTTCCAGTTCTGTTTCCTTTGCCAGCCTGTCTGTGGGTCATGAAACATCAATCCCAAAATATCTGAATGACTGTGCAGTAATAACCTCTCATCTCTTAGAGAATGTGTTTAAGTGTAATGAGAACATGACCCATAAAAAGGAAATTATAAAAGAAGCTTTCCCACATCTTTAATGGAGATGGAAAAATAATGAACATCAAGTAAAGGGTAAATTTGAAGTTTAGAATAAAACAGGAACAAAAGGCTGCATCCTTCCTTCTGTTTCTTGCTGGCATTTGACTACAGAAGATTTGAAGGCTGATGCATCACTGGACAAACTGGTTTGTACTCGGTTGGACCAGAGCAGTGTAAAGGAAAAGATTTCATTTTTCTAGGAGTGCATATTTTTCTTAATCACAGGAAGAAAGTGAAGGTGTTCTGGCTTCAATATGCATAGTAAAATGTAATATTTTAGCACCATTATAAAATATAATTACTACATCAAAGCCAGGCATAATTACCACAGGTGTGAGTAGAAATACCCAGCATCATGTTGCCAAAGACAACAGCAAAGATTTCAAGTATTTACAGTTAAAAAAACCAAACTCCAAGCCTCTCCAGTGAGTGTTGTTCCCAGGATTGATACATTTGCAGCGTGGGGAAATGCCTCACTCTGCTGTTGTCCTACACATGAGGAGCTGCTGCCTCCTCATAAATCATAAAAAATCATGGAATGGCTCAGGGTTGGAAGGGACATCAAAGCTCCTCCAGTTCCAACCCCCAGCTGCCCATTTTTGTTATGTGCTCTACTCTAAGAACTTTGATGTATGAACTGTATAAGTTTATTGCTATTTATTTATTTATATTCAAGCCCATATTCCAAAGTTTTAAACCCAATAATAATAGAAAATTCTCCCTTAAAGTACCCTAAGACTAGGAGGAGATGTCAGATATTTTCCTGTCAGTGTTTCATCCCTGTGAGCTGCAGTGACTAAAATCGCCAGAGTAGCGGCAGAACTCTCAAATTCCAGATCTGTTCTATCAGAGGAGATAAAGATTACACAGAGCAGATAAAGATCCCCCTGATAGCTGCGTTATCTGATAGGCACCAAAGGGAGCTGCTCCCTTATCAGAGCATCGGGGACACCAACCCCCTGTGAGGAGCACAGAGGACACTGATGGGATGCTGAGTGTCTGTTCAAAGCCTGTGGGTCCTGCTATGCTTGTGGAGGTCTGAGGTGAGGGTTTTCCTCAAAATTCCACCCTGGGACCAGCTACGATCCCGTGCAGCCTGGAGAAGTGGGAATTAAAGCCACAGCGCTCTGCTGAATGAACTCCCAGCGCAAGGAGCCCCACATAAACCTGGCTCCTGTGAATGCTGCATAATCAGATCCATAAAACAGGTCATAAATAATCATAGGGGAGCTCAGCACACATTGCCTTTGTTAGTTTCTGTGGCTCCTGAAAGAATGTAAGCGCTGTGGGGATTGTAGTACGAGAGTGAAGTGCCTGTTGAAAGGCTCTGTGTTGCTGGTAACTTGTTTGTTGTTAATTTACTTCCGACACAGCCAGATGTGAGGGAGGTTTGGGCAAGGAAATCCAGTTTCTGTGTGTGTGCTGTCCTAGAGGGACTTGGGGAGGGATGGGAGTGGGAATAACCCCAAGGGTGGCATTTGCTGCAGCAGTTTTTGTCCACCTGCTGCTTCCTCTTATTGCAGAGAGACTGACGGTGGCACACAGCCCGAGATCTCTTCCTGACATCCCAAATTCCCTGTGTCCTGCAGCAGAGGGAAGTCTGAGGAGCAAAACAGTGATCTCTGCAATGGTTCTGGGGATGAGGAAGGGGATTGAGAAGGCTCTGGGAAGACCTTAATGGTATTCCCAAATCCTGAAATGGCTCCAAGAGAGCTGGAGAGGGATTGGGGACAGGGGATGGAGGGACAGGACACAGGGAATGGCTTCCCACTGCCACAGGGCGGGGATGGGTGGGATATTGGGCAGGAATTGTTCCCTGGGAAGGTGTTGAGGGGCTGGGATGGAATTCCCAGAGCAGCTGTGGCTGCCCCTGGATCCCTGGCAGTGCCCAAGGCCAGGCTGGACACTGGGGCTTGGAGCAGCCTGGGATAGTGGGAGGTGTCCCTGCCATGGCAGGGCTGGAATGAGATGAGCTTTAAGGCCCCTTCCAATCACTCTGTGATTCTGGTTCAGATAAAGCATTCCTGTCTGAAGCATTTCCAGATAATGATGTTAATTACCCCAACAAGAACATGAGTTGAATACTCTTAATGCTTAAGAGAAGCATCAGAAGATCGGTACTAATTTCTGTCAGTATCCTGATTTTCTGATCAAGTGCACAGAAAGGAAGGAATTGTTTTCCTGTAGCAGGGCACTAGTTTCCAAAACACTCTGCAGCAGGGATGATGACAGGAATTGCTTTTGAGTTGTTCTGGTAATAATGACTGGAGATCAAATTATAATAAGGTCAATCTCTCAACCATTTCGCTTTAAAAAAATCAAAATGAAATCCACTGTTCTCTTTGGACATACGTTTCAGCTCTGTGGCGTGGCATTTATGTGGAAAATGATACAAGGTACGACATGGAGTGCTGTTTAGAGGAAACATTGGAGATTATAAATAGATTAAAGATTCATCTGACAGAGGAAATTTTCAGTGAGCATTTCAAACTGGATGTGGCTTTTTGCCAGTCTCTGCCTAATGCTCTCTGAGCAATAGCAGGGTCAATTGACGGACAGCTCTACCTGGATTTTTAGAGTTTATACTCAAGATGTTACTGGAGACTTCTTAGACTTCAAGCAGAGAAAAAAATGGAAGTTAGCAATGACTTGTAACAATTGTTACACATGCAAAAATATATGGGTTTAGGAAGAAAAGTTTCAGCAGTGTAGCTGGAAAAGATGTGCCCCATGTCATGTCCTTACTCTAAAAGGGATAAATTTTATTTCAGCTGGAGATCTGAGGGAATTTTGAGCAACCTGGCCTCATGGAAGGTGTGTGTAGAAGTTAATGGGCCTTCTGGGTTTCCTCCTGTCTTCTTCATTTTTCTGCACAATTCTGTTTTCTTAGGGAAAACACAAAAACTACATTTAAATGGTTTGGGGAGTGTCAGCTGTGTTTTAAATTTTACATCTGTGTTTGTTTTTTTGCATTCCCTCTTCTGAGTTTGCTTTCACCTCCTTTCTGAAAACAAATGTTATTGTCCTGGTTTGCTGTGCTGATTTATTTAGCCAATACAAAAGACAGTTGTGTTAGATTTTTAGAATTTTTATGAAGCTCAAATAATAATTCATTTGAAAATGATCAGAAATATGTCACAACACTTGCAGAAAGTACAAAGCTATTTCCAGAAGTTTCTGATGGTATTTTAAACTGCAGTTGTAATGGTGTGATTGATGGCAATACCTTTAGGATACTGAACTTATTTTAGGGGACTGGTATTTACATACATTGTATTTGTAATTTAGGATGTACTTTCTCATGCTGAGAGCCTTGCTTGTTTTTAGTGCTGGCTTTTAGGGCTTTGGGATAAATTAAAATAGCTGGATGACACCAGAAATGTTCAGAGGTGCTTCAGCACAGCAAAGGGTGCTGTCAGATGATTTTTGGGCTGCTCAGGTGCTTCTTGGGAGCTCACTGAGGGCCTAACAGCTTTGGGAAAAGAGATTTTGCTATTGAAACGTTTGTTTTGAATACCCAGACCGTGTGTCTGGCCTAGGAAAGCTCAGCTTGAAGAGAGGGATCTTTCATGTGACTGGTGGGTTAAGAAATCTGCACAGTCCGAGGCTCAGGGTGTTTGTACAGGCTGAGCAAATGGAAGGCTTAGAGAGGCTCTTAAACCACACACCTGCATCTTCCCAGTGGTCTTTCCTGCATCTTTCATCCCAGTGAGTGGGGCCAAGTGCAGTTCCAAACTTCTAATTAGGGCTGCTTGATGAACGAGAGCAGCGCTCCTGTGCGCCGGGTGCCGTGAGGCCTGCAGGGAAAACCAGGCCATAAACCAAACTATCAGCAAAAAGAAACAGCCTTTGATAAAATTCTGCCTGGAAATTCACCTGGGGTGAGGGTGTTTGAGGCTCAGCTGGCTGGAGCTGGGTGAAGGAGTAGTTTCTGTGGTGTCTCCGCGTTGAGGAGCGCGGCCGTTCCCTCCTGCCATTCCCCTCTATCAGAGTTTAACTCTCATCAGAGTTAAACTGCACTTCCAACCTTTCCAGGAGGCACCAACGAGCTTCCAGATTCCTCAGGAATAAACATAAACAGGGCTGATTTTCCAACTGCTCTGTGGCAAATTAATGCTCCCCCAGAATTTCTCTGGAGTGGCTTTCTGGTGTGAGCAGAGCAGTCCCTCCCTGGCCAAACACCATGTGGGATTTAATTCAACAGCTTGGTTTGAGTTGACTGAAGTGCCCCAGGGTGCTGAATATTTCCATGTGCTGAAAGTTGTTGATTCCTTTTAGTGCCAACAGACAATTTCCATTTGAAATGTACCTTTTCGTGACAAATCAAATGATTTGCTCTCAAAATAATTGCAATGATAGATAGCTCAAGTTCTTTGAATGAATTGCTCACAGTAAGTCTCCCTGTTTTTTTTTTCACACAGAACAGTGTCTGTGTGCATCCACGTCTTCTGCTGCTCATTCCCACTTCCAGACTCTAACATTTGGAGTTTTCACGCCTGTTTTGTTGTTAAAATCATAAAATAATGTTGCTGGAGGGAATCTGGAGGTCATCTGCTCCATCTTCCTGTTCCAAGCAGGACAGGTTGCTCAGACACTTTTCATTTTGAGTTCTCAGCATCTTCAAGGACTCCACAACCTCAATGGACAGCCCACTGCAGGATTTTACTGTCCACTGTGGAAAAGAAAGACCAAAAAGTAAAAATATTAGTCAGTCTAGTGCAGTAATTAGTCAACCATGGAAAGGATTCAGAGGTTGGGATTGTTCAGCCTGGAGAAGAGAGAGTTTGGAGTCAATGCATCTTTCCCAGGACTTTAAGGGAGGTGACAAGAAACACGGAGAGAGACTTCACCAGGGTCTGGAGTGCCATACTAAGGGGGAATGGCAAGGTTAGATGGGATATTGGGAAGAAATTCTTTCTCTGAGGGTGGGGAGGGGCTGGGATGGAATTCCCAGGGAAGCTGTGGCTGCTCCTGGATCTCTGGAAGTGTCCAAGGCCAGGCTGGAGCAGCCTGGGATGGTGGAAGATGTCCCTGTCCATGGCAGGGGTGGCACTGGATGGGATTGAAAGATCCCAGTTCATTCTATGACACTCTCAATAATGTTCTCATTCTCTCATCTTCAATGTGGAGTAAATTAATACCAGGGTTAACACATGGAGCAATTGCCTCTGGTAGTTTCTTAGATTTGTTTTCCAGAAGCTTCATTTTGGGGTATTTTGGATCATTTTGTTTTGCAGCAGAACAATCTGCCGCGATACCTTTTAGCTGCTGTTTGCATTGAAGGGAACTTGTGGGCGTAAATATTTCTGTGCAATGTGGCCAACCATGGGCAGCTCCAAAATCCTGTATTATCTGCTTAAATAACTTTCTCTCACGAGATGTTGGAGCACAAGTAAGATATAATTAGATAGTGGTAATGAAAAACTGCTAGATTATCATGTGTGATATGGAATGAACAATTTCCAAAGTAACTTAGGCTTTTAGGAAGCTCAACTTCAATTTAAGACCTAATTATTTCCACAGTCATGAAAATTTTGCCCTTACACATTTTCCTGAAAACCAAAGCAATAAGTTTCTTTCCTCTTGGCACCTTCTTTTAAAAAAAAAAAAAAAAAATTGTTTTATTCTTAAAAAGATTAAACGGTCCAGCTGCATTAATTAAGGTTTTCTGAGGTTTTTATTTGGGTTATGCAATAGCCAGGAATTGCACAGCCCCTCTGAGTGTGAGCATCTCCTCAGTTGGTGTCTCAGGATGAAATGTTCTAAACAAAAAGTCAATTTAAGGCCACATTTGACTAAAAACTTCTGAAAGCCCCTGGATGTCCCTGTATCTGTAGATTACTCCTCTGTTTGGGGTTTTTTGGGTTCAGTCCTTATCCTGTAGAACATTTTTCCATCCTTTTGAAAACATCAGCTTAGGGTGTGCTTGGTAAATTGAGAAAGAAATTGTTTTCTGAATCATCTTTTTCCTTTTTTTTTTTTTTTTTCTGGAAGAAATAAAATAACAAAATTGGATTCCTTTACTGATCCTTGTCTTTAGGTGGATCTTGTTCTGTACATGGATCAATAAAAATGTCTTTAACAATGAGAGGATAAAGCTACAAGGGGCAGAAAAATGAGTCCATTCATCAAGGACAGCATGGAAGGAGGGCTGTTGTAAAGATGTTACAAATATTAATGTGTTGTGTTGCACTCCCAGGGCACTCGAGTCCCATTAGTGATAAATATTTCCAGTTTTAAATATCTCCAATTTTAGTAGCTGCAAAAGCTATTTTTATATCATAAAATGAGTGTATGTTCAGAAATTTTCTCCATGTGCTTGCCTCCCAAGAATCATTTTTATATCCTGCTCCATCCATCCTTTCCGAGTACAGAACAGTTTAATTTGCAACCTGAAGTGTTAAGTTTTAATTTTTTCCCTTTGCTCAGTCTCCTACTTAGTCATACATAAATCAGAGGAATTTGAAAGAACTGGTAAAAATGGCTGGATCCTTCTCGAGCTGTAATTTGGCTCCATGAATTATTAATTAGCAGACCAGGATAGCACCAGCTTTTTCAGAAGTCACTTTAAATGTAGAAGGCTCACCTTATCAGCCAAGATCTAAGCAGTGGCAGTAATGCAATTCTCCCCATTTAGCACTTTGTGGTACGTTGAGAAGGAATAGGATATTAGATCATTTAAACTCTCTGAAATACAACACAAAGCAAGGAAGAGGATTGGTTTTTTTCTCCTTTTTTCTGGTTGTTTTTTTTTCCTTTTTTTTTTTTTTTTCTTGCCTCTGCAATAATTTCAAATGATAATGAATACACGTGGATTTCTCAGGGGCTTGCTGGAGCTGTTGAAGCTGCATCACTGAGAGGGAGACCAGAAGCTCAGAGAGCTTGAAAGGGAAAGGTTTTAACTGCTCGTGGTAGAAGAACAGAAGGACTCTGTGGTGCCTTGAAATTAAGCTCAAATGGATGCAAGGTAGCATTGGCCAAATACAGAGGAAGCTGGGATTGTAAGTAAAATTTATTTCCTAAATAACGGAGCTCTCCAGGTAATTATTGCAGCACCACTTAAACAGGTTTTAATTTGTTTAACGACCCTCATCCCCTAATTTAGCTTCTCTCTCCAAATAAAAAGGGTATTTTTGTCTCTTGTTTTAAATGGTTTCATGTTTGACGTAGTCCTAAAGGTTCTTTTCACAACTTTGCCCTTCTCTGATTTAATCTGCCTTTGGCAATTGCAGAGTTGAGGGCGGCAGCTGATTTAATTGAATCCCATCTTGCAAAATTTAAGGGTATGTAATGGAAAGTTGAAATATTTCAGGACTTTGCTAGTTCTGAAATTTCACTGGAGCGTTTTTAGTATTTCAGCAATGCTGTTCTCTGTCTCCAAAGATAAGTTATTAAAATAAGGAGTCTCTCTTGCAATATATCATCATCTATTTTTAAAGATATTTTTAGACTTCTAAACAAATGAGGAGAGGGTGTGAAGGAAGTGATTAGATCTCATTTTATATGGAAGTTTTTTAGGAACTATTACACTGCAAAATTGATGTAAAGCAATATTTCAGGGCGAAATCCTAACGACATTCTAATGTGAGCTGTACCTGAGATTGTTTCCCAGAACCGAGATAATCTCGTTGCTGTCACTGGGCTCTGATTTACAGAAGTCATTTTGCTCCCATCTGTTGATGCGCCAGACAAGGCAGGGTTAGGAACGAGCAGTTCAGCGACTCTGCTTGCAGGAAAGTAATTAGTCTAAAAAAAGTCAGATTAAATGTGGCAATTCCCACCCTGGTTCTTTTTTTAGTGCCAAAGGCGAGGAATTTGCTTGGTGATGGTGCAAAACAAAGTTGGAAACCTTCCTTTAATTTTCTTCTTCTTTTTTTTTGTCATTTAACCTTAATTTTTGGAACAATATGCATGCCAATCACCAGTTTCCTGTGGGAAATTATTAATTATCTTCTCTCTGCGTGAGTTAAGCCATAAACGCACTCGTGTATCGACAGATTGAACAACTTGGTTTGGGGAAGTGCTTGTGAGGCCAGGACTGGCGTGGGGAGCTGGAACAGCTTTCCTATCCCTATTCCCTATTATTTTGGGATTGTTGATGAATTTTTACAGTGATTTTTTTAAAAAAAGACTTGTGGGAAGGTCTGGACTGGGGGCTGTGGTGGGAATTGTGCTGCTCATGGTGTCACCTCAGTGCCAGGTGTAAAACATGAGGGTGCAGAGCAGGAGAGGTCGCCCAGTTTGTTTCATTTGGAATGGGAAATAGGTTTTCCTTCATTGTTAACTGCATGATCGTGCTCTGGTGATGCTTAACATGTGAAAATAATCATGACACTCCCTTCATCTCTGCCCTGTGGAGAGAGGGAGTGCAAGAATTGCCCAGCCCTTCCCAGGATCCACGCTCACACGCAGCACGTTACCCAAGCTAATGTCACAAAAACCACTAAAAATTGTATTTCTGATCAACTTAAACTCATTTTCTTCGCTGTGCTAAATGGGATGTGAGCACAGGGAGGTGGAGAGGGGCTGATCCTGCACGGGTTTGGAGTGGTGGGGCTTGGCAAGAGCTGGCCCTGGCAGCATCTGGGACGGCCACCGTGGCCTGGGCACCACCAGAGCTGGAGCCTCAAAAACCTGGAAAAGCCCTTTTAAGGCAAGGAGGGTAGGGAGGAGATTAAAGATACAGTTCTTTATTGGGAAAGTGTAAAAAATTCTGTTGCAAAACTGGCCCAAAATGTGCCAAAATGCAACAGAAAAGCTGCTCCAGGGGGATGAGGAGCACCTTGTGCCAACGCTCCATGTGTCACCGAGACTTCTGCAGAGCAGGACCTGCCAATAAATAACACCAGAGTTTATGGGCTCTTAAAAGGATGAAAGCAAATTTGAGTGGCTTTTTCTCATCAATGCTTTTAGGGGTTCATTTTTTATCTCCTTGAAAAGTTGTGAATTTAAGGGATGTCACACACCCCTCCCATCCCATGGGAGCTGCCTGGCTGTGGAGGAGAGGAGAGGGCACTGCTGAGGGCTGGGCTTGGGGGTGCTGCTGTTCCAAGGCTTTTCTGGGGTGGGCTGGACAGACCCAGCAAGGGGAAACAGCCTCAAGTTGTGCCAGGAGAGGTTCAGGTTGGATATTGGGAAAAATTTCATCACAGAAAGAGTGGTCAGACATTGGAATGGGCTGCCAAGGGCAGCAGTGGCATCACTGTCCGTGGAAAACGAGTGGATGTGGCACTTCCCAGTGCGGTTCAGTGGGCATGGGGGATTCAAAGGATGCATTTCATGACTGTGGAGGTCTTTTCCAACCTTATGGAGTCTGATTCTTCACATTCAGCAGCGCTGGGGCAAAGATTCGTTGGATCAGCAAGGGTTGGGTAAAAAGTGGCTGCTTTTCATGCTGTGCCTGAGCTTTATCACATCCAGGCTTTGGCTGAGTAATGGTTTTGAGGCTTTCCTGTAAAATCTGGCATCTGAGAGAGTTTATAACCAAGTCTGGGAGCTGGAGATGGAGCAGGGAAATGAGGAGGGAGGAATGGGTGCTTGGTGGGTCACCAAGTGCACCTGCAAATGAAAACATGACAAATAATTGTGTTTAGATGGATATTAAATCCCACCAATCAAACATTTCGAGCAAGACTTGCTGTAGTCTCAGGTTTGCACAGGCTTATTCTGCATTTGGAGCAAGAAGTTCATATTTCAAGCAGCACAAAACATGACAAAACACTTATTGCTGGGAGTGGAAGTACAACAGGAAATATATGGCCATTATCCAGCTGCAAGTTTCTCCATTTAAATGCAAACAAAACAGGAAAATGAAATGCAATTTTTAGTTTAATCAACTTTCATGAGTCTTCTGGGAAGCCCAGAAGGATCTGAAAGGAGCCGCTGGGACCTGTTGGCTTTAAATATAAATTTTGAAGGCTGCTCGGTAATAGGGGGGTTATTCTGGGCTTGGTTTAAAAATTAAGCTTTGCCAGTGACAGCTGGGCCTAACTGGGGGCAAAGCCAGTCAAATTAACTTTCATTTCAAGGGGGGATTAAGCCATTATTTTACTAAAAATGTGTCTGATGTAACAGCTCTGTTCTACAAACAGTGAGTTAAAGTAACAAATTTATCCACTGTAATTGCACTTGTTCTCTTAATTTTTGTACAGGAGAGATTATAAAAATACACAATTCCAATACTCCAGTACTGGCGAGTTCCCCCACAGGAGACCTTGCAAAAAGTTAAACTCCATGAAAATGCCTCTAGTTATTCTGCTCTTAAAAATAATTAAGGGTGGGAGGGATTAATAATTATTTAATTATCACCATATCAAACACCTGCTAGAGCTGTTACAGCTCTAAGAAAATACAAAAAGCCTGTTTACAATAATTTAAAAAAATCAATGTAAGAACTGAGGGGTGCAAAAGGCTGAGTGAACTGGAATTTTTTTTTTTTTTTCCAGTCACTGGGGCGTTTCTGCATCGATGTCCTCAGTGTTAGGTTTCTCTGGAGACCAATTACAAAGGTTCACAAGGTTGTTTTTATTTTCTTTGCTCTTGATGTCTTTTTAATGAGGCCTCCTAGTAAACAGCAAGCATTATGCTTTCCTGTTGGATTCCTGTCTGCCGCCTTGAAACATTTATTACTAATACATGTGGGAAATGATGTATAAATTAAATATTAGGAAAATGTACTTTTAAAAGAACAGAAGTACTTGGGGGGGGATATTTTATAATTGTCATTGGAGGAGTGGGAGAGGAAGTTGTGCCAATATTTTGCTAATGGAAGCAGAGTGAAAGGGACTGTTAAAGCTTCCTTGCGGTTTTATGTAATAAATAGAGCTGATAGATGCATGGAGTTCTCAGTGCTCCTCTCTGGGCTTGTGGGTTGGTGTGAGAGAATCTGAAGGATGGGAAAAAAAAAAAATTAAGAGACTGTTCTGCTCCAGCCCTGCCACATCCTGGTGCCCACAGCATCCCCTCGGATCATTCCTGCCAGCACCAGCTCCTGCCCTGCACCTCCCTCTGCTGCCTCACCTCTTCAGCCACTGGATCTCCCAGGTTCAGGATGCTCACAAAATATTCTCTAATCACCAACACCAGCTAATCAAGCTTAATAACCAAATTAATGTGAGTGACAGAGGCTGGTGTGGAGTCTCCACCACGCTGAGCGCTCTGTTGGGACACTGCCTGCTGCAGTATTGCTGCCTTAGAAACACCCAAGCACAAATTCCATAATTGCTTAAAGAGGTTGTATCTCTGAATTTTAGCTGTGTGCTGGCTGCTTAGTTCATCTGTTGGCAAATTCTGCTTGCTTGAAGTCCTGATTGCTGGGAGACGAGGCTGTTTGCACTGGGCTTCGGAGAACCTGTCCTGCTCTTCCATGCTCTGGTGCCAGATTGGCAGCAAAGTTTGTGGTGAGCAGATGCAAATATGGGTTTGTAAATGTTGGTGTTTGACTGGGGTTTTTGGAGGGGTGGGGGTTTATTGGGGTTTGTTTTTGGCAGAACTCCTGGCATTTTGTCTTCTCCAGGTGGGCTGCTGTGGGTGGTGTCGATACCCAGGGGCTGTATCTCATCTGTCCTCCTTTCGCTGTCCTGCTGGCACAGCTTTCACACCTCTGCTGGTTTTTGTGGAGGAAATAGATGAGTACCTTGGTAAAGCCCCTCTGTATCCGTGTGGATGTGGATATGTGCATCAATCCAAATTTTCTTGTGCTAACCAATGCATTTCTGGCAGGTTTGGGGCAGGTCTCTCCAGATTTCTTTTTGCTTGCCCCTGTTGGGGCAGAAATCTTGGAGAGGTGCTGGCCATCTCCTCACTCTGGTGGCTCAGAGCAGTGTTGGAAGGTGAGCATAGGGAGGCAGTTGTTCAAGGAGTCATTTCAATCCTATGTTTGGATTCCTCTGGGTCTGGAATTTGGTTGTGGGTACTCCAAGGACAGGGGGTGCAGAAAGTGCTTACTCAGCATGTTTCTCAATATCTCTTCAGCGGATTTTTGCTGCATTTCTTGAGTTTGCATCTGTGATTCCACTTTTGTGTGCTGCAAATGCAGCTCCTTCCTCCTGTTCCAGCCTTGGAGCGTCTGCTGAGCCCTCGTGTGGGTGTGACCTGGCACTCGCTCCCTGAGCCCTGGCACATCCCTTGGGGGCACACAGGGAATCCACCTGTGAATTTGCTGTCTCTCAGCTACATCATCCCTCCAAAAATGCCTTTCCAGGCTTTTTCCTTCTTTGGAGGAGAGGCTCACTTGTCCTTTCCTGCAGCACTGAGAGGTGTTTACTTCCCGGGGATGTCAGGCTGGTGGCACTTCTCTAAAACCCGCCTGTTCTGAGCCTATGAAACAGAACTTTGATCGCTTTCATCTTTTAAGTAGCTGATTTCATTCTCTCATGAAAGCAGTCGGCTCGGAGAGCTAATCAAGCTGCATAATGATGAAAAGGTCAAAATGAAACGGGGAACAGCCACAATTCATGGCAAAGGCTGTGTTCAGCACACAGACCACAGCAGACCATTGTCAGAGTATAAACTCATCTTTATTTTTCAAAAAGAAACTTGGTTCCTGCTTTTTCCCGTCCTTTTCTCTGTTCAGTCATGCTCTTACCCAGGGATATTGTCCAGAGAAAAATAAGAGAAGTGTGAATAGCTGATATCTCTTGTGAGGGAAAAAATACCCTGAGAACAGAGTTATAGGGGATGCAAGAGGAACGTGTTCCACAGCAGTTTTCCATTCTCCAGGCAAGGCTGGCAAGAGCCTGGCCACACTGCAAACTGTCTTCAGATTTCATCCTGTAAAGAGAGTGCTGAGCTCACCGTATCAGGTAATGGAAATAGGAAATGAATTAAATGAATCCTTGCTGGATGGTTTATTCTCTTCATAGTGACCCTCCTGAGCCACACTTGGAAGGTCTTCTTGTATCTCCTCTGATCTCTGATGAGGATGATGATGATGATGGATGTGGAGCCCCAGCTTGAAGCAGGAGGTTGGAACTTGATGGTCTTTCAGGTCCCTTCCAACCCAAACATTCTGTGATTTCACAGACTGCTGTCCAAGGTGCTGAGCTGGTGCTTGGTGAAGGAACAGTCGGGCTGGTAGAGTGGATACACCACTCATGTGTAACGAGAGGAACCTTGGCTGAGCTGGGATCTTCCCAAACTCTTCACAGCTGTGGGGCTGGCCTCTCCTCCACCTCGTGGTGGCGTTTATTTGACGAGACATTTATCTTTTGCTTCTGCTGTGTGGGATTTATTTTTAGTGTAACTAATCAAATGAGTGCAGAATGAACCTTTTCAGGAGCAGAAGTAGCTTGATTTATTAAGTGGAATTGTAATCCAACATGAAGCATTTGATTACTCCTCGCATGCACTAATCCTTTTTTTATGAGATCAATTTGCCCCAAATATCTGTACATGGTATTTTTTTGGCAGCCTTTTTCCTTAAGACCTCAAAATGGTATAAATGATGAGCTCCAGCTGTTTCTCATTGTGTGGTTTATTTTCTGACACACAAGGTACTGGATTTTAAGCTTCTCAGATTTTTCCCCAGTAAGTCTTATTTAATAGCTATGGCTGCATGAACATTGATTTTAATTTTACCAGAATAAGTGCATTAAAATGTTTACAAGTTGTTATTTATTACCAGCTGCTTCACGATCATTGGAGCTGGTGGTTTTATTTATTTCTGGGTACAGCATAATTAATTCCATGTGCTTATCTGGAGACTTTCTTGTCAGTTATTCATAGCCTGACTACTTTGTCTGCAATCTTCAAACCATTTACTCTGTGATGTGAAATATTTCAGGGTGTTCTTGCTTTAGGATTTAGAATAATGCCTGGTGGTATTTTTAGCAGCTTCTGCACCACCTTTTATCCTCAGCCTCAGGAAGATTGTCTTTATCCACCTTGGGGAATCAGTTTAACTCATTCCCCTGCCATGGTGGTCTTGTAAATGCAACAAAAAGTTGTGTATCGTGAATTATGTATCTATTGAAATGAATTGAGAATGAATTTACCCCTATTTGTGGGTGTATCTGTGTTTGGGTATCTCCTTGGTCTGAGTGAGAACCTTCCCCCTCTCCATGCTGAGGTTGGGTTATGAAAATCCCTTCACATTCAGCTCAAAATTAAATAAAAATCATTAAAGGTCAGCAAAAGGCTTTTTTCAACTCGGTCCTTACATGTGGTTGCAGTTTATAGTTGAGCATGTGGTAATTACAAAGGTTAATCAATTTCTGCACAGATATCAACCACTTCAGATATTTTGGAGTTTATCAAAAACATTGTGTATCCATCTTAAAGTATTTCCAACAAGGGGGAAAAAAAGAGAAATTCCACATTTCACAGCTGATTCTTTTTTCTTACTTCTTTATTGTTGCCAGTACTTGTCATATATCAACCAAATGAAGATATGAAATGGGACCCAAGGAAGTCAGTTTAATTTGGTTTAGAGCCCAGGACTGAAGATAATCCTGTTCAGTGTTCATCCTTTCCTCCCAAGGCAGGTTCCTCCCTTGTTGGGAAGGAGCCCTGAGCGTGCAGCACAAGGATGGACAGATGTTTGTCTGTCTCATGCATTCCCAAACATCCCCAAGGAGTTTAATTCCCAAGATTCAAGCCCAGAAGGGTTTGAGCAGCCTGACATGAGCCCCAGCTGAGTCCCCAGGGCTTGTCCATCACCAGCAGCCACTGATCGGGGTAATGAAGTGGGACACCAGGGCATGCCAAGCTCTGCTGGGAGGGAAGGCAAGGCTTTCAAGCCCTGCCTTGAAGGAAATTTCATTAATAAAATGAACAGTCAGATTTCAGAAAGGCTGGAAATAACAAATCAAACCTTGTCCCTTCATCTGCTGCAGAGAGGGGGGGGATGTTTCCCCTGCTGTATCCACAACATGGCAAAACCCACCTGTTAAATTACAGCTGCTTTCCCTCTGCTTGAGGATTCCTTCCCAAATCCCAACCATTGGTTGTTTTCTGTGTGTTTGTTTGGGGCTTTTTTGCAATTAGAAGATGTTTTGGGATGTCACAGCAGTTTGAGTTGGTTTCATGTAGGAGTAGTGAGAGGAAACTTGTTGGTGCATGTTTTGATCTGCTTTGCTTCCTCCCTAAAATGAAACTTGGCAATGTGATATTTGGCGCTGATGGGAAAGAAATTCCTTCTGGTTCTTCTAATCCATTGTGCAAACTGGGATGAATTTCCTTCCTCATGTTTTTGATGTCATAACAGAGAAAACTTGTCACCCCAAAATCTACCTCAGTGGTAAATTTTACAAAAATACATAAAAACTTTCAAGTGTTTTTTTTAGAGGAATGCAGGGGCAGGGATCATGAAGGGAAGGAGGTTGTGGGATACCCTGAAATGCCTTTGGAGAAGCCCTCCAGAAGGATTTGTCTTTCTGAGACCAATCCTAATGCTTGCATTGATCCTTCTCTCATGGAGAAGGCCCCCACATCCACACATCTGTAAGAATTCAGGAAATCATCTCCCAGAAAATATATTCTGTCCTGAATGCTGGGATTTGCTGGGATTTTAGCAGGGGGTGAGCAGAACCTGGGTTTTCTCTCCTGTTCTAGAACTCAGGACTGGGTCTAGGTGGGCTTCCTGTGGATGCTCTCCCACCAAAGCAGTGCCTGTCTCTTCATCTACTGAATGAAAGACATAAATGTGATTTTGTATCACATTCTGATCAATCTGTGTGGTTAAGCAGTGATTCCAGCTCACACAAGCATTCTCACATGGAAGAATTTCCTAACTGTTTCAAAGCCTTACCGAGAAGGTTATTCCGGAAATTTATTTTATTTTTTTCTGCAAATAAACTATTTTTGAAAAACAGCTCCTTCCTAAGGGCAGCCGAGTGTCAGAGGCAGAGTTATGGATGGTGTGTGGAAACACACGCTCCATTTATTCATTCCAGCTGTGGGAGCTTGGCTGTGCAAACGCCAAGTGCTGCTCGTGTACCTGTCACTCCAGAGCTTTTAATGAACATTGATCATGTTCAGCCAGACGTTGATTTGAATCAAGTGGATGGAAAGTCATTTTTAAAAGCACAGCGTGAAGTTTTTTGTTTTGTAGCGGTGTAGAGTGTTTAGGATGAACCTGAAAAAACATCATCCCAGCTTTGAAAAGTTATTGCTGGGTGAGAGAGGATCTGCACATTCAATTTGGTCGTCTTGGAAGGTTCATTTGTAATTTAAAGTAATTTTTAGCACACTGTGTATTTATATTTACTTTTACAGAGAGAATTATTAAGGTTGGAAATGACCTCCAAGATCAAGACCAAGACTTTTAATTAGTTTTAAAAACCCTGCAGTTTAAAATTGTCTTCAAATATTCCCCTTGGGAAAACAGCTCTGCTTATTTATGCAGAACTAGGTTACATAATTTGGGGAAATAACCTTTATCTCTTTGCTTGGCTGAACAGCCTGGCCCACCAGACTCCTTCTGCTGTTGTAGGTGATGGAAAATGTGAAATGAAGGAGTGCTGGGCTGCCAAATTCCTCCTCAGAGGGATGGATCTGGAGAGTTGTGCCCTGGAGCAGACAGATGGGAGGCATTTAATGCCCAGCAGGGCTCAACCCCCCCAGGAGCCGCTCCCTCCTTTGTAGGGCACGGTTGGCTCCAGGTGTCCCAAGGCAAGGACAAAGCCACCCCAGGCTGTGACCATGGAGACACAGCAGAGCTTTTGGGAAACCCACAGCCGACAAATGATTTTTGGGAATCCCAGGGAGAAGAAATCCATTGTGTGGTGTAAAAGTGCCATTCTCTTTTGAGTCTCGTGGCATTAAAAGTCCATTTCTGCATGGGCTGCTTGGGTGAAAGTACCTAAAATAGAGGTGGTTACAGTGGGTTCTTAAAAGCCTTATTTTATTGCATCTCTAGAGAAGAAAACCCGTAAATAAAATCTTTCTAACCAAATTCAGTGCAAGTTCCCTAATTGAAAGGAATTTATTGCAGAAGGAGGAAAATATTGAGTATTTTTATTGTAGTAAAATCTTCACAACGTTTAGCTTAAAACAGACTCCAGTGAAGTCTGCAGGCAAATAAATTGATCTGCAGGCTCTGCATTTGTGGTGAGCAGAGTAAAAAGAAAGAAATCCATAGGTCATTTCTGCAAGAATAAAGCTAATATTAGCCTAGGAGTCGCTCTTAAATGTTGTTTACATAATGATCTTGGAAGGTGCTGAGCTTTACAGTTTAATTGTGCATTTGAAGGTAGAAACCTTACAAAACAGGTGGTTTCATTCCTTTAGGGACTAAGAATACAATATAAAAGACTCTAAGCTTGGGGGTTTTTTTTCCCCTCATTTTCCTTTTCGAATTATTTTAACAGTAACCCTTTGACTCTGGAATGTGTGGAAGACAGGGACTATCAAAGAAGAGCAATCAGGTGATAATCCTACTTAACCAACCTTTGACTTGCAGCATCTGGTGTATTTTTAGTCTGATAGGTGCAGAATTACCATTTCCAGTAATTTGATAAGTGTTGTCATTTTGCTTTGAAGATTTAATTTTAATTTTTTTTTTTTTTGTGAGCACACCTGCTCCCTCGAGAGTAAACCAGCAAATAATTTATGCAGTGAAAATCCTTGCCAACTTTCAAGTGAGAATAAATATTTCTGAGATCCTTGTGGTTATAAAACTTGATGGTTTGCCCACAGATCTTCTCCTCTTTTCGCTGTTGTGCAGCGCTGTCAGTTTGAGATGTGATAGCCGGATCATTGGGATTTTTCCAAAGAATCCTTAAAAAAAGTTTATCAAATTGAAGTTCAGCTCTTCCTTAGTTTTGAGCTGCTCTTGTGTGGGTTTTTTGGGCTTCCATTGATGGTGGGAAAAGCAGAATAAAGCTGCCCTGCTGCTGGGCATGGCAGAGATTGCTGGAGTGGGGAATCCTCCCAGTGGGGCTGGAGATGCTTTCTCATGGAACGTTGTGGGAATGTGTGGAAATCATGTCCTGCTTCAAAGCCTTTGGCTTCCACCTGGGGACTCAGCACAGCAGCTTCTTCTCCTGTTTGCCCTTTGTTTCACAATAATTCCTGAATGCCTTCAGCACCCCCTCACACAAAAGTGAGGGGCAAAAGTCCTCTGAAAGTCTCTTCCAGTAGTGATTATCCACATCTGATCCCTGAGGATGATCAACCAAATCCACAGCTTTCCAATTCTGACACAAAAACTTTATTTTTGTGCTCATTTGCTTTGCTGTCATGAGAACGAGCTGCCCTTCCCCTTTGGGGGCAGATTTATGAAAAGATCTTTTTGATGACCCAGGTAGAACCAATGTTGTAAAGCAGAATTTTATCCCCAGAGTTAGAAATCCACCTGGAGCTGTTTGTGTGAACAAAGCCAGCTCAGGTGCTCAGGGAGGCAGAGTTGCAGGGCATCAGCCCATGGCACAGGTGAGGACTGAGATGTTCTTTTCCATTTTATATCATTTTATATTCCTTGTTCTCTTTACTCCTCTCCCCCCAGTCCATGAGATCCTTTGATGCCACGATGGATTTCTGTGTCTTTGGAAACAACTTCCCTGTGCTTCCCTACAAATCATAACCACAGCAATCACTTCAGCCTCTCTCATCGTGGCTTTTCCACACTCAGATGATCTTTCAGAGCTGTTATTTCACATGGAATTTGGCACTGCTTAAGGTAGGATGTCCCCGAGTGGGCAGCCTGGAGAGGAGGAGATGGATGGGTTTTGTCTCCTGCACTGGTGGAGCTGATTAAGGGTTTTGTCATCCCCAAAGACCCTCGGGGCTCAGACTGACAGAGCCTGGGTTGTTTTGTGTGCTGCTCCTCTGCACTTGTGTGTTCCTCCCGTGGTTATATTCGATGAGAGAGGAGAATATTAAACATCAATAATCGAGCTGGGTCACGTGTGTGGTGTTCAACACCCAGAGATTTTGAGAGAAAGCTTTGTTATTATATAAAATAAAACTAAATATTCTGTCCAGCTCTCCAGATTTCCCCAGAAGGTTGGAAGGGAGGCAGAGATCAATCACTGATAAAGCTGGCCTGTGGCAGTGGGTAGATGAGACTGTCAAAGCAACTGAGAAGCAATAAAACACACAAAACTGGTAAAACACTGTCATTCTTAGAGGTTTCTGCTTAAAAATCTTTGATTTCTGCACCCTGAGGCTCCCAGTTCTTCTGTAGCCTGGAGAGGTCTTGGACCCTGAGTGCATTTTTTAATGCCTTGTAGTCTTTTGCAGAAAACAGAAAAAGAGCCTGTGAAGAGGGAGAACCTTCCCTTTCTTCTTCCTTGGCTTTCTGTGCCTGTTGCCAGAGGGGAAAAGGCTTTTAGAGAGATCCTCTAGCAGCAGGTAAACAAATTTATCAATTAATCACTCAATAAAGGCCAATCAAATATTTAACATTTGATTCGTGAGGACTGAAATCACATTTTCCTTCCAAAATTCTGCTCAGCCCTTGTGGCTGGGGTTTGCAGAATGCAGGTGTGCTCACCTGGCCTGAGCAGCACCACAGCCAGGGCTTGAAAAAGAGAAACTCCCACGTTTCCTTTGCCTTGCTGGGAATTTCAGGAGTCTCAGGGGGAGCAAATTGCCCAAATGATGTGTCCATGTGTGATACATTCCTTGTTTCATTCCTTACCTGACTAACAGAGGGCTGAGACAGCCCTGAAATGGAAATAAGATTTCGGGTGTCCTCCCAAGTCCCCAGATGTTGAGGGTTGCATCCCTGAAGTTCACAACACAGGGTTTATTTTGTTTGATTTTCTCCCTAAATCCTAAAGGAATTAAAAGCTAGCCCTCAGTTAAGCTGAGCGGGGAGTCACAAGTGCAAGCACCACGTGAAATACAATTTTTATTTAAATGTTTTCCTCCAATGAGCTGCTGAAGCCAATTTATTTGCCTAAGTTATAAAACAGCGGAAATAGAAATGACAAACTACTGGTACAGCACAGAGAAAATGTTATTTTGGAGACCTCTCCACTTCCTAAAGTTGATTTATGGGCTCCTTTCTGGCTACTGGGGTGGCCCATCCTAAAGACAGGAGGAAATGGTGCAAGAAATGGTTGAATTTGTAACAGGAGCCTGAGGTTTCTGTCAGCCTTAGTGATCCCCTGCTCCCAACCATCCATCCTCCTCTGCCCTCCACTGAGTTTTGGAGGTAGGGAAGGAATTTGGAGAGACAAAATTCAGAGTTAATGGTGATTTTACAAACTCCCTGTGTGATGCTTAAGTGCTGCTTCTTGTACTTAAGAAAGGAATGGTGCAGCGAGGAGTCGGCTCCAAGAGAAACAATAAATCAAAGTAAATAAAAAAAAATTAAACTTCCTTATGCCTGGCTGTCAAAAGTTTGGAGTGAATAAACCAGTTTTAACGTTGTTAAATGCAGTTCATGGCATCTTTCCTGTGAAGTGCTGTTTAAAACAAACAGTTTTTCACTGACGGCATAAAAATTGTTTCCCTAACATGCCCAGAGGTGAAATGACTGCCTGGAGGAAATAAAGCTGGCAGATTTTTTTCTTTCTAAGTGCAGAAAGTCTTGAGGCTGTAAAAGCTGTTGTGTGGTTTAACTAATTTCCTTTAAACTGATGGGAACAGCAAAGCAGAGGATGTATTTTCCCTGGTGAGCTGATATTTGGGGTTGTTTATGAGCTCCTGCAAATTGTCACTTCAGGAAAGCAAAACGGGAGGAGGATATTCAGGGGAGCAGAGATCAGCTGGGTGTGTAAACTGCATTTTGTAGAGGGCCTAAAAATAATTGTGAGCCAGTGTGGGAAGTGGCATTTCTGCTAGGGCTGAATGAACTATCCCAGAAAAAAAAAAATCCATCCTTGAGCTCTTTCTGCTCCCTGCTCCGTCCCTGGAGCGTTTTCCTGCTCTCTGCAGCAGCACGAGGTGAGGTTCTCATGGTGAGCAAGTGAGGGAGGGATTTTTATTTCCCCAAGTGCCAGCAGGGATTAGAATTGGAAATCAGTGAAGAATAAGAGACCAGACTCTCACAAAGTTTATCCTGGGTAAAACCATTCTCCATCCTCTCACCAGAACCCAGTAAATACCCAAATATCCCAAGAGTTGCCCTGTTCATCCTTACTCTGTTTGGATGGAGAGTGTCTGATGTTGAACTTGCATCCAGGAGTGCCAACCTGATGAAAAAATAAACGGGAATTATTAATTCTTATATTGTAAGAATATATATCTATATACCAAGAATATTCTTATATATAATAATAATAATTATTTGCAGCATCTGCCTGGGTAACATCCTCCTCTCCTGAGCTGGATTAGGGGAGGAGAAGCAGAGCATTCCCATCTCTCTCATTGCTTAACCCATGTTTGAAGTCTCTTTTATCACTTCAGGCATAAGATCTGAGTATTTGGAGGTCATTAAGAGAGGTGACACAACCACAGAAGCCACCTTGATCTTTTTCTCGAGCTGCTGGCGAATGGTCTTGGACAGGAGGAAAAGGAATTTAAGGTCTGATGGTCTTTATAGGGACCTAACATGAGATCCCCAGGGAATATTGAGGAGGTGAAGGCTGGAGCTCCATGAACCAAACAGAATTTGGGAGGTTGGTGTGCTGAAATAATCAGTGAGAAGAAATAATCACTGAAATAATCAGCGAGAAGAATTAACAGTTCTGCTAATTCATATTCTCTCAGTTCTGCCAAGAGAATATTCTGGCAGAATGTTTAATCTCAGTAATGACCACTGAATAATTTATTCACCTAATTTACAAATATTTTTATGGAAACACTTGAGGTTTTAATCAGGCACTCCATAAACAATTTGTGTGTTTCAGTGATGAGAAATTCAATAGAAACCTGGGTGTTTTGGAATATTTTATTCACATTTAGGAGCTATTTCCTCTCTTTGGGCACCTGCACAGCTGCTGGGAAAGGAAAGTGGGGACCCCCCCGCTTGATCCTTTTTTCTTCATGGACAGCTTGCATTGGATACTTTACCTCATGCAAAATATTCCTTTTTCCCCTTTTATTTAAATCACTGTTGAGATGCTGTGTATTTGTCCATGGCACAATCTTAACGGGGTGGTTTGATGCTGCTTTGATTCTTAAAATGCATTTCCAAAATTTTAAGGATTTTTAAAAGCTTTCCAGAAGGTTTTAGGAGCAATGCAGATGATGTTGCTTTTCCAACAGCTTTCAGTGTTCCCCAGGAAATCAAAGTTTCAGTGAAGTAAATCCCAGTTTTCAAGGAGCTACTCCAAAATTCCCTTTATCAGTTGTTCTGTCACTCCCAACACACCTTGGTAGGTGTTATATAAATGCACAGTAAACTTTGCCAACACAGGAAAACAAAATTAGTTTGTTGGAATTTGTGGAGAAGAATAATCAGATAGAAATAAAATATTATCCTCAGATCATTTTTCTGATTTTTTTTTCCTTTTCCCCTTCCATAGCATCCATTTATTTTTATTTTTTTTTTTTCTTTTACTGGGCTTTTATGCAAGAGAAGAATTGGATTTGAGATGAGTTGTGCCTGTGTTGTTCCATTCTAGATTTTCATTTATGTACCTGATAAAATCCCTGTAGGTTGTTCCAATTTCTTGCCCTTTTCTATGCTAATAATAGGAGTTATATTGTGGAGAAGGGGAGAAAATAAACAATTAAGACAAATGAATTAATTCCTGTCTCAATAGTGTGTATTAGAAAAGCAATTCAGGGGAACAAATGTACATAGATTTGAAATTTTGAATAAATATTAACAATAGTTACAGCAACAATAAAGAAAAAACTGGGAGTAAGGGAATTAAAGTGACCTTGAATGCAGGTAAATTATTATTGTATAGACACTGTTTGACTTTAATTTTTATTAATGTAGATAATGGCTTACATGGGCCTTATGGCTGCATTACCAGTGCTCTAAAATTTAATTAGATTTTTAGAGCAGCTGTTAATGTCTTCTCTAGGATTATATCATTCAGGGGCAGTGTCAGAAAACTCCAGCCATTTCATTAGGCTCAGAAGAAACTGAAATGAGGTATTTTGTCCACAAAACCACCCTGAATTCCTGAGTCTCTCTCATAACAAGCCATTGAAATTGCATTTATTTTATCCTTGCACTGCAGGGGATGGATAACACACTGAACCACAGAGAATAAAATGCTGGCTGGGAAATAATATAAAAATGTTTTTTTAGGATTTGGAAGTTTGTTTCTCGCTTTGGTAGACCCAAGGTTCAGAGTCAGTGATAATAACTTGGAAGAAGCTCATTTTTAAGTGAACACTAGGCAGGAATAAATGTCCCCACCACGGTGGAAAGCAAATGAAAGTGGTTTATTTTAATGACAAAAGAAGGAGTTGTGGGGTTTTTATTGTCCTGTCCACCAAAAATCTAAATAAGATAGAAATGCATCAGGGTTTTTGTAGCTAATTCCAAGAGAACTTTGTGAAGAAGCAGCCGTGGTGGTCCTGGAGAAAAGGTTTTGGAGTCGATCCAATTCCAGGCAATGAAACAAATCTCAGTTAAAAACATTGAGAGCTGGTATTTCAGCCTGGTATAATTCAGGTGAGCCATGAGTGGTGCCAAGGATGCTCAGGGTGCACGAGAGGGTGGCCAGGAGGAGCTGTGAATGGAATTTGGCATTCTGGCAGTGTTTTCCAAGACCCCTGTGTAAAAGATGTGGATTTTTGAAATGCTGATGCGTGGTTTGTGGTGTGCAGAGGACCAGAGCTCAAACTGGAGTGGGTTTGTGTCCCTGGCTCCACTCCCTGGCCCTGGATCTTCCTTCTCCCAACCACATTCCCTGCCCTTGGACACACCAGGATGACAATCCAGGCATGGAAAAGCCATGGGAAATCATTTTAAGGTGTTTTGTTCTAGTTAGGTCCTCACCTGCAGCTTCCCCAGGTGTCAGGAATTGTTTGTTGTCACCCAGAGAAGAGCTGGTAACCTTTGCTGCCTCCCCAGTTCCACCAGGCTTGGAATTATCCATCAGTGAACTTCTGAAGTCTTCCCTAAGACTGGATTTGGGGTTGTAAATTGTCCTTGTTTGTGACAAATTTCAGATATGGCTGGTTGGGGTCCTGCCTCAATCCAGGATCATTTTCCTTTCACTCCCCTTTGGTTACTGGAGAGCAGCTTTCAGTTCTTCTGGAAGTGTTTGAGCGTTCTAAGGCAAGACATGATGCAGAATATCTTAAAAACATATTTGGAGGAGAGGTGTGGAGGATAAAATACTGGGATTATCTGATGAGATAATCCCACCCTCATGCAGGGAGAGCTTCAGTGTGCAAAGCAAACCCCTGTCTGTATAAGGAGAATTTTTGGAGGGTTTGCTGCTGCTGCTGCTGCCTATTAACACGCACCTGCTAATGAGGAGAATGAAGAAAGTGAATTCTTCTGGCTCTTTAAATGTTGAGTTTAGTATTTAGCATATCAGGGTGGTGATGAGAGTGAGTGTTAATGGTGCAGGGGGGAGATGTGAATGGATCAAAGGATGAGATGTGGTGAGTAAAGAAATTATAATGATGAATGACAGTGACCTAATTTGTGGAACAATCCTCTGGTATCAAGCAATTCACTAATTTGTAATTATATGATGAACTGGCCAAGAACAAAACCAATCCTGTCAGAATCATCAAAAGCCATCAGGAATTCCTGTCAGAAATCAAAAGCCATCAGGAATTTGCTGCTGTGCAGCTTCTCCCAGTGCTCCACACAGGAATCCAGAGCTGGAAATGAGGATCCAAATCCAGTTCCATTCCTTAGTGCAGGAGTTAACAAGCGGAGAGGTGAGCAAAGTGCTCCTGGCATGTCAGGAATTCTCTCTAAACCCTGAAGGAGAAAGCCTCCAGGCATGTTTGCTGAAGGGCTTGCTATGGAAAGGTGCCTGTGGGATGGGGTTTGGAGGGAGCAGACCCCTGAGAGCCCCTGGGGCAGGCACTGGTGCTGCTCTCTGTGCCACAGACTCGTGGAAATGAAAATAAGTAAGGAGAAGTGGCCATTCCAACCATTAGAAACTTTATTCTTGGTGAAATGCGGCTCCTGAGGAGCTCACAGAACCTGCAGTGCGTAACTTTGGGCAAACCTGCTGTGGCTGGAATCCTGTAAAGCAGCTGGAGATGAAAGGCAGATGGTTTGGGATGGTTTTTGTGGACCCTGAGGAGCTCACCCCGGTGAGCTGTGCCCCAGCAGGGACAGCAGCAAAGCTCCCCGAGGGATGGAATCAAGGACCAGGATCCCAGCCAGGAATGGCAGCACAACCTCCCCAGGGAGCTTCAATCCTCCCAGAGCAGGAGCAAGCCTTGCCTTTCATCCTGCTGGGCTCTGGGACGGGATGGCAGCTCGGGAAATGACAGCAGGAATGTACATTAGCCGGAAAAATCAGCATCCAGCACCAGCATTGCTTCATCCAGCACTTCTGACTGCAATCACTGACTGTCCAGGCACAGGTCACACATCAGTCCAGCTAAAAGCTGCCTCTGCCAAGGAATTTATCCTCTAGAAAAAGTTGAATCACCCTCCTGAGCTACCCAAGGCTTGGGAGAGGTGGGAAACAGGAATACTGTGTTTATTTCGAGGTGAATGCAGCAATGTGAGCTGCTCTTCAAATAATTCAATCCTCATCGCCAGTGCTTGGAAAATTGGGAATTTCTTGGGTGCCTCTGTCTTTGGACACTGATGGATTTTGTTTTCTGTGACCACCCCCAGCTGAGCCTGAGAAGGTTGGGTGTAAATGGATTAAGGGATTTCTGTTGCTTCAGGGTGAACCCTGTCCATAAATGGATCCAACACCTCTGCAAAGTGGCCTTCATTTCAAATGTAAATAAAAATTGTTTTAAAATCAAAGAAATCTTTTCTGTAGTTAGTAGAATTTCCAAAAACATGGTTAATCTTAAAGAGCCTTTCTATTTGATGTTTAATAGAGCTGAGTTAATAATTCATAATTTAATGTATCTGATTAATTTTGCCTCTTTTTCTTGGAATGTCTTCAAAGCACATAACAATTATCTCAAATGTACTTATTCAAAATGACTCAGTGACCTCTCTTTCTAGATCACTTATTCCTGATTCAATTTCTCATAGCAGTGCACAATTTCTATTGGTTATCATTCGTTATTTCCTTGCTAATTGAGTAATCACAAATCCAGTTAAAAAAATAAATAAGGAACAACCCTCTGGCAAGAAGAAATATTAAAAATGGATTAAAAATTCCTTTTGTCCAAAGCCTTGTTGCCTTGGAAAAAAACTTTCCTCCAGCTGAGGAAGACTCAGTGTTCATTTCAGAAAAGCAACTGATGAAATCCAGTTGTCCTGGGAGTTTGCAGTGCTTTTTTTAATCCAAGTGATGATCTAACTCTATAAATTGTATAAAGATAATTAACCTGCGCCAGCAGATGCAA
The DNA here is from genome assembly GCF_971803275.1 of Cyanistes caeruleus. Classification (NCBI taxonomy): domain Eukaryota; kingdom Metazoa; phylum Chordata; class Aves; order Passeriformes; family Paridae; genus Cyanistes; species Cyanistes caeruleus. The sequence goes on along the minus strand of NC_141711.1, from coordinate 2,086,908 downwards.
CACTCTTAATATCAAGAAGTAGATTTGCATAATATATTGCTAAGTGCATGTGTTTATTTCAGTAAAGTTCAGGAATTACACTGGAATTTCAGCAGGGCTGAGCTGCCCATGTCTCATTATGGGCAGATTTTTCCCTTTTATTTCAGTCTGTTCTTTATGTTTAAAATATAAAAAAAAAAGCCCCTTAGTAGTCAAATAGAGGCCTTAATGTGCTGGATTCATTAAAATTAAGGATTTTATTTGGCTGTTATCTTTCTTCCCCTCTCCCTGAGTCTGTGGTGGTCATTTGAGGTGGCCCTGCCAGCCCAGCAAAGCAGTTTGTTAATGAATTTTCCACAAATTAATTTTCTCCATTACCAGGGCCTCGATAAACACGAGCAATTATTTGATGTGGACCAGGAACAAAAGAGAGAATAACAATTTACTGGACTTCAGTTTGTGGAATGAGAAGTACTTGTCTTGTGGCCTTTTCTCACTGGGGCTCTTCTAAACGATTGCAAATAAAGGAATAAAGGGGAAAAGCAGGAATTGCTGGAAACAGCAATTTTGGGAAATAAAGGAATGGAGAAAAGCAGGCATTGCTGGATGCAGCAATTTTAGGTTTAGGCTGTTGATTTACCCTAATTTTATTTCCACATATCACTGAATTTTGTTATATTAGACCTATTGATACCTTTAGGTGCCTTCTTTTTCTGGTTATTTGTAGCCATATTTTAATATTTTTTATCCCTAAAAGAAGCTTTTTGTCTCCAAGTGCAGCAGCTCAAAGGTATCAGCACCAAATCTGATGAACAGATACCCCATGGGTAAGAAAATTACATTGGCTTAATACCTCGGGCAAGTGAGATGCAATCTCAGCAAAAGAATCCACAAGGAGCAGGATTATCAGTTAAGGAAAAAAAAGAGGATTAACACTTTCCTTGTAGCTCTGGGGGAGGGAATTGTCTTCAGTGCCTTTAGGGAGGTTCAAAACCCTATGTGAGGTGGTTTTTAGTGTGCATTTCAGGAATATTTTTATTTATAGAAATTAACAGAGTCAAGGTTTATTAATTCACGTAGCTTGAAGGGAAAATTTGGATCACAGAATCACAGAATGGTTTGGGTTAGGAGGGAAATTAAAGAGCAGGGACAGCTCCCACTGTCCCAGGTGCTCCAGCCTGGCCTTGGGCACTGCCAGGGATCCGGGGACAGCCACAGCTGCTCTGGGCACCTGTACCAGGGGTTCCCCACCCTGCCAGGAACAATTCCTGCCCAAAATCCCATCCAGCCCTGTCCTGGAAGTGATGGAACGTTGGCAAGAGCAGCCCAGGCTGGATTTGCCTGCCTTGTTCAGGTGGTTTGGGTCTGGTGCCGTGATTTTGGTGTCATAAATCCACAGCATCGCTGGTGCTCTGCTGGGATTTGGGGCAGCACGTGGAGGGAGGGGCACCCTGAGGACTTTGGGTGCTGTCCCCATGGCCCAAAATCCCAGGATTTTGGGATGTCATTGCCCAGGGGACAGAGCAGAGCCTTCTGCTGAGCCCCAGCCCTGCTTTCCTGCCTCTGCTGAACAAAGAATTCAGGTTTTGAGCACAGATTTTGCAATATTAACCCTAAAATTGAGACATGTGGATGTGGAAATAATCCCCTTCCTTCCTGTGTGTGATTTTGAGGAATAGAAGAAACCCCATAAGGGATCATAAAGCTATTTTTACATAAAACCCGACCACAATAACATCAGGTGTGTAATTGCATCGTCTGCTGAAGGACTTTTTGGTGTTGTTTTTATTTATTTTAGGCAGCCTTCTTTAGGAAATGCTGTTCACAAAAGGCAGTGTCACGAAATGTTAAACAGAAAATAAATTTTCTGCGTTCACCTTGAGGGATTTTGCAAGTTCCAAATTATAAAAGCTGTAATAACTTCCATTTAGAAGGCTTTTGACAGGAGGGAAATGAAAAACGAGGAGAGAATGTTTCCACAGAAAGTTATTCCAGCTCATTTTTATAAACAAAACACACCAACTGCGTAAACCAGAAATAGCAACGTTTCCTTTGACTGCTTTTTCTGAATGCCTGGCTTTAAATACTCAGTCCTAAAGCTAATGAAGGACTTGTGGAGATGATCTGCTCAAAGAAATTCCAGCAGCCCACACAGCTCCCATCTGCTTGGAACAGAAGCACAGCCTGCATCAGACATTAATAACAATGTTTAGCTGAGGGTATTTTGGGCCAGTTTAGGCTGAAACCATGACTTAATTTGGCACTGAGCATGAATTTGGTTATTTGGAAAAGCTAAAAGTTCTGGCTGGTGAAAAGTAAATTTTGCTTTGCGTGGTTTGTTGGTTGTTTTTTGTTTGTTTGTTTTGGGGGGGGTTGGGTTTTTTGTTTGTTTGTGGGTTATTTTTTGGTGGGGGACTGAATTGTTTCGGGGTTTTTTTTGGTGCACTTAAAGAAAACATTTGTGATCCTTTCCCTCACTTCCAGTAGAGCCAGAGTGAGCAGGATAGAAGGATTTAAAGCAAATAGTATAGGTTTAAGAGGCTAATTACATTAATCCTACTGTAAACTTCTTAATGCTCTGGGGAGGGAGGAGCTGTCTGGCTTTTTGTGCAAAGTTTCACCATTTGAGAGTGACTCAGTCCATCAGCTCCGATATTGTTCTGGGCAAGGTCAGGAGCATCAAGTGTGCAGGTAGTTTGGAATTGGCTGTCTGCAGCAAACAGCAGGGAATTCAATCTATTCCCTGCACTTGGATGAACTAAACCAACACTCCACGGAGCCACTGGAGCATGCAAAGGTTGCTAATCTCTCTCCAGTAATTATTGCAGGTGTGCCCTGCTCCTAGCAGAGGGGACACTCGGCACTTGATGAACTTAAATGTTACTAATGGATTTTTTTTCCCTATTAATAAGTCACATTTTGACATTCAGAGACTTTGCGTGACACTAGGGGAAGGATAGTTAGGAAAATCACAAAAAGTTACTCTGAAAATTAGTGATGTTCTTGGGAGTTGGGGATAATTCCAACGAAACTGCTGGAAACGTGTCAGGTTTTGTTCAGGGGAGTTGTGCTCTTACCATGACAGTGGGAGCAGGGAAATAAAGATGTGGACAGCTGGAAATCCCAAGTTTGAGGTTGCTTGGAATTCATGTGGTTTGAAACAAGGAGTCCCTTTCACTCTGGTAATAGAAAATGATTGCTCCTGAGAAACTGAAATGCCAGAGAATTCAGATTTTGGTGCACGAGGAGGAGAGGGAAGCCAAGGCACAGCATTGTCTCTTTTGTCTCTGAGATAATTTTTTAATCTGCTAGCCATTATTTCCTGAGTGAAATCTCTTCCCCCAAACCCGTGTTTATATTTTTGATAGTACTTTGCATTTGATACTTTGGTAATACCCATCTTTCCTGCCTATAGCTGACACTATCAATTCCATCAAGTTATATTGAATCATTGCAAATTCTCTCCATCCCAGGCATAAATTAATGGCTGTATTTTCTTCATGTAATGGATCATAAAGAGGAAATCAGCTGTAATCTGTTTATGTGATGGAACCTGTTCAGAGGTCTTAGATTTTTATTCTTATCTTCAGATAAACCAGTGGCAGCTGATGAACTGGAATTGCTGTCCAGAGATTCTGTCACGTTCACCAGCTCCCTTGCCTGAAAAATATTCATTAACTGTGACTTTGCGTCTTTGGATTCTTCTTTTAGATGTAGAACATCAAATTAAGAGACCTTTGCACGCTGCAGGAAATAGAGACAGGGAGATGTTTTGCGCTTTGCCCTTTGTGTTTGGGTGGGATTTGTGTCAGTCCCTCGCTTTATCCAGCTCTGAATGTGATTTCCAGATGTTCCAGCTCTCTGCCTTCGTGCTCCCTGTGCAGGGCCAGGCAGGTGATGGAGGTGACACCTGAAATAATCTGGTTTCTCTGTGGTGGACATTCAGACATGTAATTAAAGTATTTTAAATGCTTTGCAGTGTGATATTAGGACACCCTAAGCGTCCTTAATGTAGCAGCAGCCTGGCTGTGTTTGTTACTAATGGCTGCATTAATAGATTTCATTTTGGGTCAGAGAAACCATGGACAGGACAAGATCTAAACCAGCTTTTCTGAAGCTTTCTCAGCCTCTGGAAGGGTTTAATTCTCACTGTCTTTTGCAAACAGAGGGCACTGCTGGTTCTTAGCTGCCCAGCGCCGTTTCTGTCAGAGCTCCACTGTTTTCCCTGGAGCCTCTGAGGTGTCACATCCTGCACAGGGAGGATGAGCTCTGCAGGGGCTGGGAGTGGGTGGTGGCACGGGCTGGGTGTAGTTGGGAAAAAAGCTGTGAAAATTCACAGCAGGAACTGCCTGGAGGTAGCAGAAATCCAAGTTGGAGCTGTGTGCTTGTGCAGCCAAAGCTGCTGATCCTGGCGTGGCTCAGGGGCTTCAAACCCAGACTCAGGAGGCTTCATCTGGGTCTGAAGATCAAAGCCAGGCAGGTGAAGCTTGACCTAAGCCTGTGACATGAATTACCATCATTTCACCCCCAAATAACGTTTTTAGCATCTGTTCATAGCCTGGTTTTGTGTTACCAGGTTTAAACCACTGATGCTTCCACAGGGAATCGGTTTCAAGGTGAGAATTTCAGCTTTGCCACAGACAGCTGTAGGCAAAATGGCCAAGGCTCAAAATCTTTTCTGAGTGGTTGGCTGCAAACAGAATGTCCAGGCAGGACAAGTGAGAAATCTCTGTGTTGTATTTGCTATCAAAAGGCACTTCCAGGGAACGGCCGTGAGCGGTGCCGAGTGGGATTTCATGCTTTATTGTTCCTCAATCTGTTCAGTTTCCAGAGAAAAAAAGGTATTTTTCATTCTCCTTAGCTTTGCCAGCATTCCATGGGCTCTGAGGCTCCAGCTGGGAGAGCTCTGGTGTCTCCATTTCCATCAGTAATGAAGAATCCACAGGGCAAACCCCACCATGTCCCACCCCACCATGTCCCACCCCTGGTCTGCCAGGAATTGCCAGGCTGGGAAAGGATCCAGTGAGCCTGGGACAAGAGGAGGAGAGCTGGAAGTGCAAACATCATTAGCAAAACACGGCAGTGGAGAGAGGTTTTGGAGAATGAGGTGTGTAGGAGCACGGGATGTTGTCTCAGGGAGGTGAGACAGCTCCAGTGCCTGGATATTTTCAGGGATAAGGAGTTACTGTTCATCATAGCTGGAGATAATTGAGGCATTTGGGGAGCAATGATTGGAGAAATGGCCACAGATTTACTGCATTTGAAATTTGACTTTAAAAAAAAAAAATAGGATGGCTCTTTGTTCCCCTTTCTTTGATGTTCCCACAGGTTATTCCAACGTTCCTGCAGCTCATCAGATGTGCAGCAGGATAAATCCTGAGTGATATCCCTCTATCTCATCCCAGTAATTCAACACAATTTACCTCATGTCTTCTCCAAATCTAACTCCTGCAGTTTTGCATCACCCCACTGGGATAAAATCAGGAGAACCAAGCATGCACTTTGTAACATTTTCATCAGCCCTGGACGTGTTCCTTCATTACAAATCTCAGGATTACAATGCAAATTAGCTCCATAATTAGTTTTGTTATGTGTGTCTCTGTCTGGCAAACAGAAACAAAAAAAGGTGGTTCATGGAAAAATATTTATAAATTGAAATTATGAGCTGATACGTTTTTTAAATGCTAAAATTTTTCACGAGACCCTTCAGTGCCCAGTTTGTGTTCTGGGTGATTGAAGGTTATTTTGCAGCAAGTCCAGTGATGTATTTCATCAGCAGAATTGTATTTATTTATTTTATTTCCTCTCCCTTTAGTCACTGGAGAGGAAAGCTCAGAAAGGAGAGGGATGTGCAATCTGAGGGATTTCTGTATGGTTCCTTCTCTGTGGGTAAAAGGAGGATTCGTGTTTCACATCTGCCAATCTGACTTATTTCAGGAGCTTTAAATATCTCTAATAACTTCTGGGGATGGGAGATTTGTGGATTTTTATGAGTGCTAGGAGAGAGTTGTCTGAATCAATGACAAAGGCAGCTCCAGCTGCTGTCTGGACTTGCTTCAGGAGCCCAACTCTGTAATTTTTATTCCAAACTTGTTGCCACATAGGAAAATTTGCAGGTGGGGAGGCTCTGCAGGATGTTGCTTTTCCACACTGCCCTGATGGAAGCCACACTTCTGGGAGCATTCCCAGGATACTTCCAGAACTTTCCTTCCCAGAGGAGGCAGGGCAGGGGCCAGGGGAGAGGTGATGAAGGCTCAGTGACAATTCCTGCAGGAATTCACCTCTGTGAGCACACAGGGCTGCATGAACACACCCAGCAGGCAGCTTTTCCAGGAATTTCTCCCCAGCAAAGAGGGGCCCTGGAGATAAGACACTTTGGAAAGTGATATCACCTCCTTTTAGCCTACTTTGGTCCCGAAGGAACGATCCCAAAACAGAGGGGCAACAGGTGACATGGAATTTTGGAGGTTTCCTTGTCTCAGCAGACCTTCAGTGCCCTTCCTCATCCCTGGACTTTGGCAATTCCAAGACCTGAAGCAATTAAAGTGTCTATAATTATCCTCAGTAGCACGTCAGGCAGCACAGTCAGCAATCACACCTCACATACTGCAATCAGCAATTACCTGGGATGCAGAGGCTGAACAATTCCTTATCCAAGGCCTTGTTTGCTTGGAAAAGTGATTCCAGAGGATGTCACCTGGGAATAGTTCACAATCCCCACAGAACCCTGGAGTGTGGGAGGCAGCAGCAATCCTGACTGCGATCCCAGGGCTTTAACAGCAGCTTCCCTGGAAGTGGCTTTTAGGGATGGTGGAGACATCTGACTGTCACAACATTACAGGCATGGAGTGTGGGCACATCTCTGGGAACTGATAATCCAGGATTCTTGGATAAAAAAGCACGATAAACAAGAGAAAAGGGACAAATCATTCATCTTCAGAGATTTGCTGACTTGCAGGAGCCATTCCTGGGCGTGCAGCTTTGGCTTTGCACAGATTGTTCTGGGTTCTGAAATATTTGCAGATTGATAAACTGCAGTGTTTGGTTTGGTGGAGTGATGAGCCAGTTCTCCCGACAGTTCAATATTTTGTGATCATCTCAGGAATGTTTTTTTGTCAGGGTTTTAATGGCAGAGAAATACAGGCAGCATTAAGAGGATGAGCTGCACTGAGCATCCCTGCTCTGCCTTTGATGACTGTGATCCATTTGGGAAGTCAACAAAGATGGAAGAGAGAATAAATCTACCCTTCCATGGCCATCTTTATACAGTCTAAAATAACACATAGGGTAATTTTCCTTCTTTTTCTGAAGCTAAGTGCTTTTTTGTGGATCTCCAGCCCGAGTTTTTCACTCGTGCAGTGCATACTTGGAGCTGATAGCTCTCATCTTTTATGGCAGAAATTGCTGAAGCTGAGTAATTAAAGTTATTCTTGACTTCTCTTATTTACTGGAAACGACTGAGCTGAATCATAAAAGACTGAGGATTGTACTTTGAATGGTTTCCTGGATACTTTGCTCCTAGCAAGTAATTCCTTAATAGCATATCCACAACAACAACAAATGTTCTGGAATGGAATCTGACACTTGACTTGTGTTCTTTATTCCCTGGAGTGATCCCTGCACACCAAGGGAGTGCTGCTTTGCCAGGGTGTTGGCCAAACCTTTTCCACATATTTGGCTTTCTAAATATTATTTAAAACCTATTATTGCCATAAAAATAGAATTTAGGCTTCTGTAACCACCTCATCCTCTTTTTTTTTTTTTTCTGTGCACTCCACAACTTCACCTTCCCATTTTTTCAGGCTGGAGCAGGTGCAGTGTGAGAGCATCACCTTACAGGTAGCACAGCCATTCCCTGGGGTGGCATAAATGAAATGAAATTCACAAATATGGGTGACTAAATTAAAAAAAAGAAAAATAATTATTGTCCTGCAGTGGGGTCCCACCAAACTGTCCCATTCATTTAGGCTGTGGTGGTTTAGCTTGTGTCCAAAATTAGTATAATAACAAATAAATAATAGAAATAATTATAATATAATTAATATAAATACATTATAATTAATATAACTAAAATATAATAAATAATAATAAATCAAATTTATTGAAAAAAAAAAGCCCAGAGAAGCAGAACCCCAGATTGGGATGCTCGGTGTAGTTTATTAATCACAGAGGTGTTTTGGTTTTGCCCTCACCTTATTCCTCACTTATTTTTCAGAAAGGTTTGGTTTAGAAGGGCCCTTAAAGATCATGGAGTTCTAACTGGATATACACCAAGTTCCAAATTTATTAATCATAGGATCAGCTTTTCCTCACCTGGATTCCTTAATTATTTTTGTTTTAATTTCCTCACTCTAAGACTCTCGGAGAGTAGAGGCTCCTTCAGGCAAGGACAGAAATGTCACTGCAAAGCTGATTTACTCCCAACAGGAAACTCTACCCTTGATCAGAGAGACAAAACTGAAAAACATGAATTTGGGAAAACATGGCAGTTTTAGCAAAGTTTTCTGGGTGTAAAGTTGCATTTAGGGGAGGGTTTTATCTTTAGGAAAGAAATTATTTTGCTTTATACAGGAGGGGTGTGGGAGGGAGCACACCCAAGGTGATGCTGCCCAGAGAAAGAAGCAGCTCCTGGAGAGTTGTCCCCATTTTTGTTGTGTTTGTGTTAATATGAATAATTCCTGTCTCCCACTCAGCCTCCCCAGGCATTGCCACAGTGCTCCAATATTGGGAACACCCATTGCTTTATCCAGCCTTACAAAATAAGGACCTTAAAATGCTGTTAGATGAGATTGCTGGGCTTTGTTCAGTGGCTTCAACGCTCTCTTTTGCATCCCTTAATGCAGATTTTTCCTGTTTTTTCCCCTCCTCTCCCAGTGTTCTCTATCACAGAATCCATCAGTTCCCATTTTGGTGATGGTTCTTACACATATGGAATGATTTAATGATGAATCTCTGCTCTCTTTGCAATAATATCTCCTTTATTGCGCTGAATTCCACCTAAAAGGAATCATTGAGACATCACAGCATTTCAAGTTCTAAGTTTTCCAGCCTTTGCTGGGCTGTTTCCAGGGGATCCATCCCACCAGGGACAGACAGAGCTGGAAAGAATCCTGTTTGCTAATTACTGCCACCATTTAGAAACAAATCTGAGTCACAGGGCACCGCAGCGAGTCCAACCCAAGGAACAATAAAACCTGAGTCGATGCAATTGCTAAGCAAATGAAGACTGAATAGAACTTGAAGGCAATTAAAGCCTTTATTTCCATTTTGTTATGGAATAAATACTCCAGGATATTTTCATTTGCTTCACTTTTTGTTTGCTCACGGGGTCTGCTTGTTAATGTGACTGGGATGTATGAGAACTCCTTAATTAACCTGTTTTTGTGGGCATCTCGTGGTTTCTATGAAATATGTGTGCTGACAGCTCTGGAACAATAGTCCAAATAGAAATGACAGATTTGTAAGCATTGGCCAACTAGAAACTGTTCAAGAAATGCAGTTTTTGAATTATTGGACCGGGCTTCTCTGCAAATTGGAATTCAATTCAGTTAATTGAATTCACTGGATCTATGGCAATTTGCATAAAGTTATAATAAGAGCGTGGTTATCTTTGTAAAAGCTGCAGTTTCGGAGTCTTACATTAAAAATGGAATAATATCATTTTTATTTTGTAACAGCTAAATGCAGAAATATCCAAATGGCACGGGAACAAAATTGAAATGTGTATTTTGCTCTCGATTACAGAAGTTCAGATGCAACAATCCCAGACAACCCCTTGTGGATGCTGTGAGGATTGGATGGAAGTGGGATGTTGTTCTGTTTGCCCATCACTCCCCTGTCCTTTCCTGTAGCTTTGCTTTATTCCAGTCTATATTGCATGAAATAAATACAATTTTGAGGAAGCAATTCCTTAAAACAGGGATGGCTCCCATTTCCTCTGTGCTGGGTCTGGGATCCGTGTCCTTGGGCATCCTCTGGGTTGGGGATGAATTCTGGAGGTGTCCTGGAGGTATTTCCTTCAGCAAATCCCCTTCCAGAACTTTCCTCCCCCATTTCTCCCTGTCTGATGCAGATGTTTGGGGACATCCAGGGGTGTAAATCCAAGCCCTGCACTCCCAGTGCTTTGGGACTCCTGGGGCTGTGCAGGGGCTCCACAAGGAGTCACAGGGACCCTGGGGAAAGAATCTGTTTGCTTAAAGATAAAAGTGGCCATTAAATATTTGTTACATTGACCTTAGGAACCGGTGAATGTGATGCTTAAATAAAAGATGTGCAAAGCAATAAACCTGCAGGTTGAGGAGGAGGAAACATCTGTACAGCTGCAAGAAAATGCTGATAAAATGTTTTCTGTTGGGGTCTTTGAAGTGGAGACTTCAAGAGGAGTCTGCTCCACAAAGTTTAGGCAGAGGTGAAGTAAAGGTTTAGGTAGAGGGAAGCAAGGTGGGGCTTTAGTTCCATCCCCTGCTTCCAGCAGGGTGCAGAGCCTCAGCACGAGCAGCATCCTGCTTAATGACAGGGGCTTCTCTGCTCATCTTCTGTGGAGGCAGCATCCTGCTTAATGACAGGGGTTCTCTGCTCATCTTCTGTGCAGGCAGCATCCTGCTTAATGACAGGGGCTCTCTGCTCATCTTCTGTGGAGGCAGCACCAGCACGGTTCCTTCTGCGTTCACCTCTCCCCAGGCTGCCAGGGATGAGGATGAGCAGGGCAGGTGCTGCTCCCTCCCTCCAGCACCACTGCTGCTCCCCAGGGATGCAGGAGAGGCTCCTGCACATCCCAGCTGAGGGCACAGCAGCGGGGACAATGCAGGGAGCTGCATCCCCGCATCCCTTGTGCAGCCAGACGGGGTCACAGAGCATCCCTGGGCACCCCAGCTCTGTTCTGCCCTTGGCTGCACCGAGCTGGTGAGACAGAACCCTCTGCTCAGAGCTCAGCACTTCTGGGCTTTTCTTTTCATTGATTCTTTAAGGAAATTGTTCCTCCTCGGGAGCAAGCAGTTCCTGCAGGAGTTCAAGATCTCCTCGTGCGGGATGGCACCGCGTCGCCTCAGAGCCAAGCAGCAGTAAAACTCCTCAGGAGCAGCTCAGCCAGGTACTGCAGGGACAAAAAGAGGAAAAATTATCTGGCAGAGGTAGAATTTTTCTGGCTGTTTCATTCTCTGGTAGAATATAGAAATTATTTGTGGAGAGAGCAGCTTTCATTGGAGTGGCTGGGATGCAGGGGTGGGGCAGTGCAATGCCTGATGCCTTTCACTGTGCTTTCAAACTCCTGAGCTTTGTGGCTTTAATATTCATTTCTTTCATTTCAATGCTGAGAAGTGAGTTAAGAGAAGGATGTGCTTTGCCCAGGAAGACTTTTCACATTGGCTCCTCGGGGCATTGTGAAAGCAGAAATGAGAGCTGTGGGATAAACAGTTGAAACCTTTAAGAATTTGCTTTTATTCTTAAAAATACTTAAAAATACATGTCTGAGAGCTGCACCACTCCCTTCTCCCTTGATCCATCCTGCAGCCTCCTGGATCCCATCTGGCCAAGAGCAGCAGTCGATAGCTCTAAAACCAACCTCTCATTTTGGGTCTGGCCCTGGTTTTTGCAAGGCCTTGCAGTTCCTGAGTGCTTTTGGTGACATTGAGGGTTGAGAAGGGCACAGGTTCCTGGGGACGTAGGAAATGCCACTCTGCAGTTCCATGTGCCCATCACACGCGGGGTCTGATGCTCTGTCCCCGGGCTTTGGGCTCTTCTGGCTAAAGCTCAAAGCCTTGGAGCTGGAATTGGTTGGATTTTAGGAGCAGGGGAGCTGCTCAAGTTGCAGGAAATTCTATAAAAAAGATGCTTTTTCTACAGACAGTTTTGTCCTGGACAGGCACCAGGTGAAGGCAGAGAAAAGCACAGCATGGAAATGTCCCAGGGTGAGGACAGGGAATGCTCTCTGTGGATCTGGCTGGGGAGAAAAACATGGAAATGTCCCAGGGTGAGGACAGGGAATGCTCTCCGTGGATCTGGCTGGGGAGAACATCCCAGGAAGAGAAGAACAGCAGTGACCTTTGTGCTGCCGATGTTCCACGGGGTGTGAGGGGTGGAATAAGGGAGAGATTGAGCAGAGATGAGGGAATATCCATGGAATGGCACACCTGGGCCTCAGGAATGGCTTCCTGCCCTGCCCAGGCGCTGGGGGTGGATTGGGAAGCTCCGAAAGTGTGAGCCAGAAGGGGCAGGTTTCCTGGTTCCAGTGCTTTTTCCCTCATGGAAAGCTGAACTTGCCCTCATTTCACAATAAAAGGGGTCCCCAGTGAGCAGCAGTGAAAGGGAAGATAGGATTATGGAAATAATTGATTTTCTTAGGAATGTTGTAATTTCAGTGTTTCTATAATGATCTGGGGTAGGGCTTCAGCACAGATCATGGTACCAAACCCCAGAGTTCTCAGTAAGGCTACTGCAAATCTACACATTTTCCTTTCAAATGATAAATACCTGGATATTTAAATATACATATATATATTTTCCCTGAAAAAAATCTATTTATAAATTAATTTTATTTATAAATATTATATAATTTTTATTTATTTATAAATAAAATTTATACATTTTATTTATTTGCTTCTACATTAAGAGGTCGAAAGCTTTTAAATTAAGAGGGTTTTTTTATCTTTTTGCTGCAACTTGACCCCACTGTCAAGCTTTCCTAGCACAGCTAAGTGAAACTTCACTAGAATGTGAATTTCCTAAAGAATATTTTTGTGCTTGCCACAACCCAGCCTGGCCTTGGGCACTGCTGGGGATCCAGGGGCAGGCACAGCTGCTCTGGGCACCTGTGCCTCATTAACCACACAGGAAGGAAGTTTTTTCCTAATAACTGAAACCTGACTAATAATAGTATTATTATTATTATTATTATTAATAATAATAATAATAATAACAATAATAACAATAATAACAATAACAATAATAATCTGAACCCATTCCCCCTTTCCCTGTCACTCCAGACATTGTAAATAGCCTCTCTCCATCTCTCTTCTTTTAAATGTTCAATGGAAAACTTTTCAAAGGAAAAGGGGAGGGGTTGGGACAGGAGCCCCCAGCAGATAGAATAAAACAGGAGATTATCAGCTTTATGCTCACAAAACTGTAAAAATTATTGAGTGAAAGGTTTCTTTCCTGATTTCATAAAGAAATCCCTGGCATTCTTAAACCCCTGAGGAATATAGCAGAAAAACAATATTTCCTGTATCCTTTAAATGCTTTGTTGTGCATCATTTGAAGCCCTTTACTGCTGATTGCAACAGATGCCATCTCAGATCTTCCCTGCTTAATTTTGCTAATGTCATTTCTGATGAAACTTTGAGGGTGTCGTATATTGAACCATGAAATAGTTAATTTTTTATGAGAGTGATGAAAATCCTATTGCTTTTGGGTTTCAATACTTTTTTTATATTGATACTTTTTGAGTAACAATAGCCTGAACAAGTCAGACCTGATTCCCAGGAAACACCAGTGCAGGATCTGCCCTTTCCTGTGGTGTTTTTTTTCCAGCTGGGGAACGTACATTCATTTTAAAGGAAAGCATCTTTGCATCTTTCCAGCCAGCCAAGCTCTGGGGCCATGGTGGGATCTTAGATTTCTTGAAGCTGTTCATTCCTGAGCTGCAATTTTTACCTCTTGGCTTCAGCAGCATCGTGTATTCCTGGCTTGGAACCAGGAATAAATCAGGAATTTCAGCTCAGCAGTGCTCAGTTGATAGTGCCAGTGGTGCAGCAGAAGTTCTGTGCTACAGGGGGAGCCCAGCTCTGCACCCCAGGTAAGATTTGCCTGAATTTATTGCCCAGAAAAGCTTTGTTAGAGCTCTGTTACCACAATTAAAAGCTCCATACTCTCAAGGAGCCCATAAAGCAGTTTCCTTACACAGCAAAGGGCTGAATCTGAGCGTGGAAAAAAGGTGATTTAAACTCAGAGAGGAGCATCAGGGGGAGACCAAAGGAATAAAGTGTCTTTTGGCAAGATACAAAATGCAGCAGTGCAGAGTTTTAAGGAGAGGGCAGGATTTCCAGAAGCTGAGCGTCCTGGGCAGTTGGCAAATAATAGAAGGCAAATTTAAGGCTTGCCAGAAGGAAACCCTGTATCAGGGATGGGAGTTCAAGTGCTCTGCAAAGGAGATGTAAAGAAGGCAGTGTGGGTCCAAGAGGGCTGTGGGCAAGTGAAGAGCTCAGGAACAGCTCTGTGCTGAGGATGTGTGGGGAAATACCCAGTGTGAGGCCACTGGGAGGAATTTGGGAACAGCTGCCACATGCACTGGGGAGTTACTGTGGAAAGGATCAGGAAACTTCACCTGTTTAGAGTTAGAAAAGAGAGATATTTAAGAGGAAAATAATTGCCTTTAGCTGCTTTTTGATGCTTAAATGTGTATAAAAATATATGTATAAGCTAAAAAATAGATTAAAAAGCAGTTCCTGCAGCCTGGTGATGAGTGGTGCCATTCCAGAGGTGTGTGGGGATTTGCCTGTGGAAAAGGCAGGACCTTGGCTCTTTTTGGGCAGGCTGGGGTGGATATCAGTGAGAATAAAATGATGCACATGAGGTACACAGTGAAATGTGAATGTGAGGGATATGCAGAGCCCTTCTGGGAGACAAGGGCTCGCTGGTGTGTGGGTGATGCCCTCACAGATTCGGGTAAATGTTTTTAGGGATGGGACCTTGTGCTTCAGTAGAGCCCAAATCATCCTTCTGTGAGCTGCAGGTGGTAAAATGTGTTCAAAGCACGGTTCCTCCTCAGCCAGGTCCCTAATTAGCTGTAGTGCTGATGAGCCCATCCCCTGGCAGCTCTGCTGGAGATGCAGATGTGCTGAAGCATTGTTTGTGTCAGCGTTACTGGGAGAGGGAGCTGGGATGCTCAGGGGATGCTGGGCAGGCACCTTCTGGGCCCTGCTCCCTCAGGGAAACACAGCTCGTTGTTGTTTCAAAGCTTTTTCCAAAGAAAACAGCTGCTGTGCCGAGCTCAGGGAGCAGCAAACCCCTCAAAATAAACACATGTTACAGGTGAAATCGTGCTAGCGAGGGGAAAAGCAAACTGGTATTAATGTAGTGAAAAAGCACGCGGGCTACATCTCAACAAACAGCTCTGGGTGCACGTGTCATGTTGCATTTGTGCTAAGAGATGTTACAAAATTACTCTGGCTCTCTGCAGCTTTCATCTTTATGGATTATTGTGTGAGATTTGTGACAAAACTCAAGTCCCAGCCGAGATTTTCCTCGGGAGCGCAGACTCTGAGTGCAGGTATTGCTGTGCCAGAACAGAGCTGGAGTCCTGCTGGATGAAACCCACAGCTCCCTGAATTCCCTGCCTGGTAAAAACAAGCAGCTGCACTTCATAAAGAGCTCTGCTTGTCCCACAGCCCTCTGGGAGCATTTGTGGTATCGGAGGGAGCAGGAGGGGAGAGCAGCTGGGCTGTGCAGGGGTGGCTGCACTGGAGCTGCATCTCCTGCACTGGAGCTGCATCTCCTGCACTGGAGCTGTGCCTCCTGCACTGGAGCTGTGCCTCCTGCACTGGAGCTGCGCCTCCTGCACTAGAGCTGCATCTCCTGCACTGGAGCTGTGCCTCCTGCACTGGAGCTGTGCCTCCTGCACTGGAGCTGCATCTCCTGCACTGGAGCTGCATCTCCTGCACTGGAGCTGCATCTCCCGCACTGGAGCTGTGCCTCCTGCACTGGAGCTGCATCTCCTGCACTGGAGCTGCGCCTCCTGCACTGGAGCTGCATCTCTTGCACTGGAGCTGTGCCTCCTGCACTGGAGCTGCGCCTCCTGCACTGGAGCTGCACCTCCTGCACTGGAGCTGCTCCTCCTGCATTGGAGCTGCTCCTCCTGCACTGGAGCTGCATCTCCTGCACTGGAGCTGCTCCTCCTGCACTGGAGCTGTGCCTCCTGTACTGGAGCTGCACCTCCTGCACTGGAGCTGCACCTCCTGCACTGGAGCTGTGCCTCCTGCACTGGAGCTGCGCCTCCTGCAGGGCTCTTTGCTCTGGGCAGGGAAAGAGATCCACAAAGGAGATTCAAGCCATAAACCAGGCTGGATTCGGCTTTGCTGATAATTCTGCATGTGTTAAAAAGCTGAGCTGAAATTACTGTGAGCTGTGGAATTTAGGCAGTGTGGGAATCAAAGCCATGTTCCATCATGTGTATCTTTAAACACAATTTCATTTGTTTTCATAACTTGTCAGGTGCACTGATTTGGGCAGAAAGCTGCTATTTTTAGCTAAAACATCAGGGGGTGTGGCTTTGTGAGTTGTTCTGATGCTTGCTCTATGTTTTGTGCTAATTGTTATGATGCTGTTGGATGATCAGTTTATCTGCTATGGCTCTTAAACTGCCAAGTTCAAGAATTTGTCCAGTCTTCCTGAAAGTGAAGGAATGGTTTCTAAAAGGATTCTTTGACATTTTTTTTCAAAGCTGAGCTTTGAAGAAATTAATCTATTAAAAAGCAAAAGGCTTTTTTATAATAATTTTTAATAGATTAATTATATATAGATTAATGTGGTCCAGAAGGACCACAGTGCTGGCTCTGCCAGGGGGTCAGGTTCAGTTCCTGGGCACCATTTTAAAATACAAATTGTTTAGAACTTATTTCACCTCTCAGGGATTTTATCAACATTTCTGGAAGGATCTCTGAAGTTCTGCAAGTGGGGCGTGAGAAGCTAATGAGGTTAGGTGGCTGATGAACTTCCCTGCCCATAAATTATGGATTTGAGGAGATTTGATGAAGTTGTGTGTGTGTGTGTGTGTGTGCTCACCATCTGCTCCCAGGAGAGGGAAGGGGGATTATGGTCATTAAACCATAATGGGGTTTAGTGGGGTGGAAGCAGCAGAGACAGCTCGGTGACCACATCCCAGATGGAAGGAACAGGAAACAATTTAAACTCTGCAGAGCTGGGAGGGGTGAACACCTCAGGAACAGCTCCTAATGCAGGGATGTGCTGCAGCCTCAGAGGAAAACAGCTGGGGGCCCACAAGAATGAGGAATATTGGGGTGACACTGTAAAAATTATTTCTCATTTGACTCCTTCCAGCTTCCTCTGGATGAGCAAGAAAGGCAGGGAGGGCAGGGAGGAATCCCCAGCTGGGGTTCCAGCCTGCACTGTTTAACATGAACATGCACTGCCTGGCTGGCTCTTAGTAGGTTAAAACCTCCTGATTACACTGAGTATCTCCTTCCCAGTATCAGATGGAGGCAGCATTTTCAAGTTAAAGACCAATACAGGGGGGTTAACAAGCTTTTTGCATTTTCCAGACATGCTAACACTGCTGCAGCCTTAAATGTCAATTGATTTAGAATATCTTTTAACCTTATGTCAATACTCGGGTTTAGTGTAATTTTCCCACAAGAAATCTCCAGAGGGATCTCTGTGCTTGCTGTTAGAGTTTACTTTGAGCCTGTTATTGCCTCAAAATGCTGTTTTTTGCACACATTGCCTGGGTGTTACACGTGTAGAGTTGTGTAAGCACCAGCGCTGTCGGTTTTCATTACGAGCTGCTGTGCGGCGTCACTCGCAGAGCAGCAGCCAGCATGTCAGGAAACATCTTTGAAGCCTTTTTCCTCTGGCACTACAACCAAAAACTTGTCTTTCCTGCCCTTTTATAGCAAATTGCTTTGATCTGTCCCCAGGCCGAGGCTGGTGATTACAGCTGAGCATTGTGACAGACTTTTAGTGGGCTGCTCTGGGCCTCTGAAAATGAACCTTTTGGGAAGGGTATGGAGGCAGATTCTGGGAATGCCTGTGTTCAGTTCCCTTCTGGTTGGAAGCTGTGTTTGGGGTCAGCTCTGGGCTGAGCATTGGAGGCACCTCCAGCTCTGGGGCTCCCAAAATATCAAAGCCATGGAGCTGCTGGGGAGAGCCCAGGGGAGACCATGGAGATGCTCCAAGGGCTGGAGCCAGGCTGGGAGAGCTGGGGATGCTCACCTGGACAGGAGAAGCTCCAGGGAGAGCTGGGGATGCTCACCTGGACAGGAGAAGCTCCAGGGAGAGTTCAGAGCCCCTTGCAGGGCCTGAAGGGGCTCCAGGAGAGCTGGAGATGGACTGGGGACAGGGGATGGAGGGACAGGACACAGGGAATGGCTCCCAGTGCCAGAGGGCAGGGACGGATGGGATATTGGGAAGGAATGAGGGTGGTGATGGGCTGGAATGGAATTCCCAGAGCAGCTGTGTCTGCCCCTGGATCCCTGGAAGTGTCCAAGGCCAGATTGGAGCAGCCTGGGACAGTGGAAGGTGTCCTTGCCCAGGGCTGGGGTGGCACTGGATGAGCTTTGAGGTCATTTCCAACCTGAGCATTCCTTCATCCCAGGTGATTTCCCAGTGCCAGAGATGTGTCTGTCCCTCGTGGGGCTGCAGCCACGAGCAGAAATCATCCCAGCAACCCCTCAGCCCCAGCCCTGGGCCAGCTGCAGGGCTGCTCCCAGGCCAAAGGAAAGCTTCTGCGTGGAGTTCTTGCAATAAATTTCAAATCTAGGTCAGGATTGATGGAAGTTGCCTGAATTTTTAACTGCATTCAAATTAACCCCTGTGTGGTTTATTTTAATAGTTTCTCTGAACTTCCTGGTTAGCTGAAGGAACATTTCTCTGAAGGAAAATGTGGAAACAAGCAATGGCCACATCTCCATCAGAATCAAATGGAATAGTTTCACATCTGGGTTCAAAGGCAGACTAAACTTTCTATAAGTAATTGATCTTTGTGTAAAGTTTAATATCTTTACAAACCTCGAAGTCTGAGGGCTGCTGGGCTTCAGAACTTGTGCAGAAGGGAGCAGACAGAAGGAACAGACAGATAAACTAAGGGACATTCAAAAACCAGCAACTATGTAGGCTGAAATTAAACATTTTTATATCTCCCAACTCAAAACAATTCAGTTTTCAGTGCCTGCTGTGCCTTGACTGGGATTTTCTCTCTTGTGCAGTGATCTAAAAAGAAAATTAAAAGAAAGAAATAATTCTCTAGATTGAAATACTTATTTTTCCTTTTTTATCTAGAACTTCTTGCTTTGGATATTTTATGGAGTTCCCCTTGATAAAGTGACAGTCATAAAATACAGGGGAATGTAATGATTTGAGCTTTAATTAAAATAAAATTAAATAAGGGTTTCTGGTTAAATTTTGGCCATGGTTTATAATGTGTGTAGTTCTTTTTCAATGGATATCCTACACCCAGAACTGATTTAACTGATAAATTTGATGATGCAGATATTGATCATTTATTTTTTCCTTCCATCTGGTGATATTTCTATTATTTCCAGTATGGTCTTATCCAAAGCCCCTTGGAACTAATAGGGGCCATAAACTGGGTGATTTCTGCTCCCTGGTTTTAGCTCTCAGTCATTGCTTTAATGGTGTGAACAGGAGATAAATTAACACACTGCTGTTGTAACTTCAGCTGTACAATTGGAGTTTTACTGCATGCAGTAAATTCTTATCTAGCCAGCCAAAAATTCCCTTTAATTCCATAGCAGGGGAGAGCTGTGACAGGATGTGGGGCTGACTGTTCCCAGCTGGAATCTCAATCCACCCTCTGGTGCTTTTGGAGTCTCCTGCCTGCTGGAGGGTGGCTTTGCCTCCAGTGCCTGCTCATGCTCCTCTTTCCCACCCCAAACTTCACACTTTGACATTTTTTACTTATCCTTTTCTCAGTCTTAATTTCCTAACTCTGTTTCCTGGTTTGGAACTCTTATTTTATCTTCAATTCGAGATGTTACAATTTAAAAAAAAAAGTTAAAAGGAATTGTCCCAGAATCACCCAGACATCACAAAGAAATTTTGCCAAATATTGGATGTATTCAATTTGAGCTGACAGCTCCATCTATGCAGAAGGAAAGGTGGAAAATCCCAACTATGGCTGGAAATCAGTTGGCACCTAAAGGTGCAGGTAGAGGTTGAAATGTTGACAATTAGCACTTGAAGAGGTTTTAAAGTGGGGGTGAATGATCTGGTTTGACACAGCACCGGGACATGTGGCTTTTTTGGGGTCCAGCTGGTAGCTGTGCTCTCTGCAGCCTGGATGGGGGTCAATTCCCAAAATCACTGAACGGTTTGGGTTGGAAAGGACCTTAAATCTCAGCTCCTTCCAGCTTCCCTGGCTGCTCCAAGCCCAGCCTGGCCTTGGGCACTTCCAGGGATGGAGCATCCAAAGCTTCTCTGGGCACTCTGTGCCAGGGCCTCCCCACCCTTGAGGCAAAGAATTCCTGCTCACCTTTGGAGAACAGGCTGAATTTGGTGTGAGCTCCCCTCCTTCTTCATCCAGACTCAATCCATGCAAGGCAGGAGCAGAATCTGCTGCTTTAAACAGGGCTTTAAACAGGGAGAGGCTTTAAAATCTGCAGGTGGCTTTGGTGTCAGAGCGTGCATCCAGACCCAGCCTCAGGTCCCTGCTGGCTCCTTTGCTCTCCTCCTGAGCCTTTTGAGGAGCTCTTGGCAGCTCCTGCAGGGACCTGGGCAGGGAGAGCCCCATCCCAGAGGCAGCAGGAGCAGGCTCTGCTCATCCCACCCCATCCCAGGCTCGCAGGGTGGAGGGACAGGCAGAGCCCTAAGCGAGGGATAACGGGAACAAACATTTCTCTTCGCACCTTTGGAAGCTGTTACACACAAATCAATGTTTGCAAACCTTGTTTCCTTTCATCTGCTGCCTATGACAAGCAAACCAAGGGCTTAATGTGATCTCTCAATAAATCCTGGTGCAGCCATCCAGCCATTCCTGAAAGGCCATGGAGCTCGGCTCGTTATCCGCTGTGGAGATGATCTTTGTTTTGTCTGGCCAGGGGCTTGATTCCTTCAATAATTGATATTCCAGATTGAAAACAAAGCTGTGTGCAGCTCTCTTTCCTTGGCTACCTCTGCCAGCTGCTCAGCACATTCCAGCTTGAGAGCCTGTGGCAATGAGGGAGCCTTATTTATTTATTTTTCCTTGCTTAGTACGAGGATGTCTTTTAAAAAATACCCTCGTTCTGTAAAAGATGGCAGAGGCAGGAAAAGGCAGTAATTTCATGTAATCTGCATAGTCAGTGTAGGGAAATGCCAGAGTGTTTGCAGCCCTCTAATAGGGATCATAAACACGCAGTTTATGGTGCTCTGCTGGAGAACAGCTCCCATAAATCACACCCAGCGCAATTTCTTTGTTTTCATTCTGAAGTTTTATTTCCTTTTATGCTTAGTAATTAAATCAGAGCGGGAGGATTGTGCTGTGGGTACCAAGGAGCAGCAGGGATCCCAAGGAGGTGTCACCAGCGTGACTTTACTCTGCTGCAGTGGTTGTTCTGTCAGCCACAGGTCACTGGGATGGGTCAGCCACGAGCTCCTGCCCTGCTCCTCTCCTGGAGGGTTCAGCCACAGCTTTTAAATCGTTTCTCACGGAGATTTGTTGTCCCAGCATCTCCAAGGAGCTGCCAGGTGCAAAGGCCACATGGCCATGGGCAGGTGGCTCTCAGGGGCCAAAATCTGTGGCCACACCAGGCAGGCACTGCTGTGCCCATGGCATGTCCAGCTGCTGGTTTGAGGGGTTGGAGTTGCTAACAAAGGTCCTGTGTACTGAGACATCAATTTGTTTTCTGTTGGAGCCTATTTATGCCCTGAATTCCAGCCCAGAATAACCCAAGGCACATCACTGCCTGAGCAGCAGAGCTGCTTCTCCTTTCACACCCAGCCCCAGAGAATCTGCTGCTCTGTCTGAGCTGCACTCGAGGGAACAGAGGCCTCCACTGGTCTGCTCTCGGCTGCTTGGCTTCATTTTGGAGGATTTGCTCTCCCAGTGGGAGGGAAAACTTTGTGTTCAGGCCATGCTGAGGACTTGAGCAGTTCAGTGAACTGATGCCAGGGCTAAATTAATCTGTTCTGGAGGGCCATGGTCAAGGCTGGACCTCCATAGCACTGATTCCCTATCCGTTTCCTTGGGGATAAGCTCAATTTTTAATCAAACTAACAAATTTAAGTGCAAACCCAGACTGTTCCATAGCAAGATAATCACCAGTTGGATCTGTGCCGTTAGATTTGCAAGGCAACAGTGACCTCACCATTTCAGAAAAATCCCAGAGGATGCTCAGGGCTGGTGCTGTGCCTTCACTTGATATCCCAGGAGTGATCCTGGCCTCGCTGCTGGAAACAATCCACAGATAATGGGAGGAAAGGCAGGCTGGGAGCCTGTGAGTTCTGTGTTTGGCCGTGTTGTCTCCCTGTGTGGGTTCTGTGGTTTCACAGCAGCAGCAGCTGAGCTGTTGGGCTTTGCACCGTGAGCTGCTCAGGCTCGGTGAGAGATGAGCACCCGCAGCAGGCCGTGGGCAGGAGAACTGCTGAGAGCAGCAGGGCTGGAGGCAGGGACCTGCCACCACACAAAAAAAAAGGATTTAATTGTCAAGAGGGTGGCAGGCAAATGGGAGGAGTGGCTGCAGAGTGGGGAACGCTTCCTGCCACCTCCCACCCCACTTTGCTCAGGGCTCCTTTGCAGCTCAGCACCCCAAAATCCCTGGGATGTGTCTCACAAAGCCCTGCTGTGCTCCCAGTGCTCACACAAATCTCTGGAACATCCCCTGGGCTGGCCCATCCCATCCCCTGCCCAGCCTGGAGTGTGGAGCAGAGCATTCCCAGCTCCAGTTTGGCCCCTCTGGGAAGCACATTCCAGCTCCTGGGAGCTCAGACGTGCAGCATTTTCTTATTTCCACACAAAATGTGCAAAGTCTAGAGGTGTTTTTAGTCTGCTCTCCCTGCCTGAGCCTTCCCCACACCCTGCTCCTCTCCTCACTCAACATCCCCAATTCCCTCAATTCCAGGCAGTCTTTAAAATAAACTTCGAAGGGGAAACAAAACACTAAATAATCACGTAGCAGGGGTATCAAAACGATTGCTGAGGGTTATTTTTTCCCCTCCCTAGATGATTTTTGGATTTGACAAACCAGTTAAAAACATTTGAGGTCCAAGCATCTCAATTATCTGGGTTGGAAGCCTTCTGCCAGTAATAGGTGATGAGGGAATTGTTGTTTTGATAGCCTCTGTTCCCAGGAATACACAGAGAACGGGCTTCTCACCAGCTTTTCAAAGTCAATAAACTTGCTTGTTGCTTTTCTTCTCCAAGTTCCATTTTATCCCCTTAAGAAAGCTCCAGTTTGTACCTCTGAAGGAAGGCAAAGAATTCTTCAGCGTGTGAGTGTGTGTGTGTCCACTGGACTGGACTCTCCCAGTGGAAGTCCTGTGGAGAAAACTCTCCTTTTGCCTTTGAAATCAAAGGGGTTACTCTGTAAACTCCAGCAGTGAAAAGTGAAATGTCATTGAGATGATGATTTTGGAGATGATACAGAAATATTTTCAATATTTTCATGTAATTTTTTTGTCTCCTGGACAAGACCATACTGCCTGATAATGTGGATTTTGGGAATGGACCTATCCAAAAGGGAATGATAACTTTGAATGTTGCTTATCTAAATCTGTGCAGAGAGTGAAACTGCCTTGATTCCTTATCTTAAAGCAGTGATTTAGGGATAACAGGAACTTCCTTGGCAGCAGAGTCCTGGGAGCCTTGTTCCTGCAGCATTCTGTCAAACTGAGACAGCACTAAATTAACCCTTATTTCTGTTGGAAATTTATGCTCAAAAGTCAGATGGAGTTTAATATTCCAGTCTGACAGCTGATTTTTGCATCAAGGGGTTTGCCAGGGTGGCCGTGCTCTCAGGTGGGAAGAGGCTGCTTGGAGAGCAGGAGGGTGCAGCTAGTGGCTGGTGATTAAAAACATTTAATTTTAACATTAATTTACTGTGGAAAACTGCTGTGGTTCGAGGAGCTTGTGACTCAGCTGGGAATATCCATGTTTAGGGTGGATTGTTGCTTCCAAGGAGCTCTCAGTGGTGAGCCAGGTGTGCAGGGAATGCTGTGAATGCTACAGGCATCATCCCCTCCCTCTAAATCAGGTTTTAAGCTGTGGCTTTAGGTCCTGCAGGAAGATAAACCAGAGCTGAGCTCTGATTCAGGGCTCTCACTGAGAGCTTTGCTAACAGCAAAAAAAAAAGAACAACAAAGCAAAATTGGACATGCAATGGTCCTTCCAGACCACTTGTGTTGATGATGGACTGGTGATATAGTTAGGAGATAAGAAGTGGACTTTGGAAATACCAACTCAAATATCTTTTGCTCTTTTGAGTTATCTTACTCTCCCTAAAGCTGGCATCTTTTGAGGTTTATAATTTATTGCTTGGCTATGTGGGATAGCCCCTGGCTTTAATCTCCCAAAACACTGCACTGAAAATGTCACTCGGTGGGAAGGTGGAAATTGGCTTTAAAGTGGTGAGTTTTAAGGTAACTGATCCAGACAATCTTTAGTAAAAGTCTCTCTAAAAGAGGATAAATTCTAATTTGTAGAAAAAGCCAGGCCAGGAAGTTTCACTGCTTGTAGCTTTTTATTATGATAATGTTACTCCTTCTTGGAATAAAGCACCTCAGAATTTGTGGGCTGTTTGTGTGTGGATGTTCTCTGAGAGCTGCTGCCTCAGGTGAGCATTTCCTATTTCATCCCTTAGTGGAAAAGGTAGAACAATAAACAGCGAGCCCTAATTAATACCCACAGCTTTAATTCTGCCTTGTGTCCAGCCACCCCGCTCTCCTTCCCTGGAGATGATTTATCCTTGCATTATCCCGGTTTTCCAGGGCAATTCTGAATTTCCTGAGGGTGATGGTGCAGCTAGTGGCTGGTGATTAAAAACATCTAATTTTATCATTAATTTACTGTGGAAAACTGCTGTGGTTCAAGGAACTTGTGACTCAGCTGGGAATATCCATGTTTAGGGTGGATTGTTGCTTCCAAGGAGCTTTCAGGGGTGACCCAGGTGTGCAGGGAATGCTGTGAATGCTACAGGCATCATCCAGTCCCTCTAAATCAGGTTTTAAGCTGTGGCTTTAGGTCCTGCAGAAAGATAAACCAGGAATGTTGCTTCTAGACCCAGTCAGAAAGGGATGGCGTTGGTGGGAGTGATTTCCACCTGTAATTCCAGCAGCAGGGAAACATCCCCCTGTCTGCCCCACTGCTGGCAGAGCTGCCCCACAGTTGGGATGAGCATAAATCAGGGAGCACTTCCACCAAAGGAATTCCCATGGAATAAACAGTATTTAACCTCCAGAGGTTGTCATTCGTGGCAGTGGGCGCCTCCTGGGTGATTCCATCGGGAATCTTTGCTCGTGCTGTTGGAATTGTGTTTGCTGTGTGGCTGGGATGGACACAGTCCATCCGTGGGACAGCCACACACGGCTGGGGCACAGCTCACCAAGGCCTGAAAAATAAAAATGACTGGGCTGGGCTGGAAATTCCATCTGTGGAGCTGCTGTAACTTCCCTGGCCCGGGGAAATGAAATCTCTATCCAGTGATAGACTGGGAATGAGAGCCCAAAGGGGAAACACAACGTGAAAGCTGACATTGTTTTCTCAGACAATTGTGGTATTTTTGGTTGATGTTTGGTCAAGGATTGGACTGGATGATCTCACATGTCATTCCAACCTCAATTATTCCATATTTCCACTAAGAATCCTGAAGCACCTACCAAGCCCATCTTTGATGGGCAGAGACCTTTTTATAGGTGTGCATTAGAGAAGGTGTGCATTCCTTTTTTAAGAAAAAGAGAGGGTTTTTGGAACCTCAGAAAACTTTCTGGTTTATTTTCAACTTTTTTGCTTTGGTTTGGTTTTTTTGTTTTGGTTTGGGTTTTTTTGTTTGTTTGTTTGTTTTGATATTTTTTGTTTATTTGGGTATGTTTTCTTGTGCATAAAAGTAGAATTTGAGTTTCTGTTATATCTTGGTGCTCAAGTTTTGCTGGCTCTGGTATTTCTAGATTTGGCCTGCAATATCCATCCTGTGTAGCTGCTGTTGTCTGCATTTTCTATCTCCTCTTTCCCTTAAACAGTTCAGGGAGTGACTGGAGGTGGCACTCACTGCTCAAGGTGGGGATTGGTCACAGGTTGGACTCAGTGACCTTGGAGGTCTTTTCCAACCCAAAAAATTCTGTGGTTTTGTGCCCCCAGCATCTGCACAGCCCCACACCAGGGAGCAGTGGGACCACCCAACGCTCTGCTCTCCCTTCTGCAGCCAAGCCTGGAGATTATTTTCATGATTCCCCACTCCTGTTTGAAAAGCTGGGCACCACTGGGGAGGTTTTTTGGCAGATGGATGAATGTCAGTGTGGAGGGAAGCAGCGAATTCCCCTCAGCGCTGCTCCTGCCCTGGGGTCACACCTGTGGCAGCCCCAGGGTGGCTTCACCTCCAATCTAACAAGTCCCCCATTAGTGCCGAGTGTTTTGTGCTTACCCTGAGCTCTTCCTCGGCCGAGGTGATTAAAAGCTGCCTGTTGCTGTCTGTCTGTGCAGCACGCTTCATTAGCAGTGATTTATCTGGGAGCTGAGCAGAGCTGGCACTCTGCAGCACACCAGTGGGCAGCAGCAGCAAAATGTCAGCTGAGGATGCTGCAGCTCTGCAGGGCTCTTGGTGCCTTTTGGGATTACCCAAAAACAGAGACCAGGCAGAATAAAAGGAATAAAAAGCAGTTCTATTCACTGAAGGCCTTCAGGTGCATTTAGGGCAGACAAAATCCCCCAAAAATGGATGACGGGTCATGGGTGTCACACTTTTATAAGTTTGGTCCATTTGCATTTTGGGGGTTGATTTTCCAATTCCAGCTGCAGGGAATGAAGTCATTTAGCCCAAGTTTGCTGCCCCCAAGTCCCTTTTGTTTCCATCTCTGGGGCCTGAGGCAGTGAGGTGTCCTTGATTGCCAGGCCTGGAGAGGAATTGCTGTGTCTGCCCAAAGTGGGGAAGCAGCAGCTGGCACTGGGTGTGGAGTTTGGAGTTCTGCACTAAACAACTGCAGGGTTACAAACAGATAGGAAATATAAAAATTAAAATCCTAAGGCATCACTTTTAGGTGTGCTCTGCAGGTTTTCCTTCAGAACATTCACAAAACTGAGTGGTCACATAGTGCAAATTTATCTTTTAAATTGTTTTTCATATTCTAAATCTATCCACAGATGTATTAGCTTCAGGATTTTAATTTTTATTTTGCTTTTACAGAAGTGCTAATCATGAAAAATCCAAACAAAATTACTCACAGCCATGCCCACAAACGTGGAAAAAATCACCACAGATATTTCTACTCCACATATATTTTTTTCCCCCCCTCCTTCCTGCCTGCAGTCAGAGCTCTTAGAGTCAAGTTTCTTTGGCAGAATCCAATTAGGAGCAAAGGTGCCTTTGGAAGGAATTTGCAATGGCTGCATTGCCAGAAGTGAAGTTAAAAAGACATCTGCACACGTGTGGTGGCACCAGGGCTTCTAATGGGCTGCACCTCCAGACTGAAACTCAGCAATCTCATTTTCATCTGGAAAAAGTAACTTGTGTAGTGCTGAAACTGCCTCTGCTTCCTTCTGCAAATGGAATATTAAACTTTGTGTAAACTTTGTGAGTTTTCAGCCTTCAGCAGCAGCACAAACTCCCCTGGGATTTCATAGTCAGGAAGCATTTAGGAATGGGAAGGATCTTTTCAATTATCCACCTTTTGCTCATGCACAAACGTTGCTTTTCCTGAAGCCGCTGCCATAAAAAGTCTCTGTGTTTGAACAGTTCTTGCAGAGCTCTGAACAAAGGCTGATGTGAGCAGCAGAAATATTTACAGGGAAACATTCTGAGAATTGGACTCATTCACATGTGAAATAGGGAACGATCACGAGAAATGGAATTGCAGCCGTGGCTCGAGAACCACCATAATTTAACCTTAGGAAAATATTTTTAGTGGTAATCATCTAATTTACTTTTCAGTGCTGTTTTTGCCAAGACAGGCATCGTTTCTCTTTGGGGAGACTTTCTGTCTTGCTTTACCCTATGAAGACATCAGGGAGATGGAAACTGCTTTGAAACACGTGCACGACCCTCTGGTGTCTCTTGGTTCTCTGCAGCAACTGCTGAATGGCTGAATAATGGAAAAGTTTCAGCTTTTTCATTTGACTTAAAATATATTTATTGCCCAGAGCTTCTGGGGCTGCCCCTGGGTCCCTGGAAATGCCCAAGGCCAGGTTGGATGGGGCTGGGAGCAGCTGGGACAGTGGAAGGTGTCCCTGCTCATGGCACTGGATGGGCTTTAAGGTCCCTTCCCACCCAAACCATTCCACAATTCTATATTTTTATATAGAATAATATATTTATATTTATATTTATATTTATATTTATATTTATATTATTTATATTTATATTTATATTTATATCTATATCTATATTTATATTTATATTTTTAGCCTAGCTTTCATTTTTTGGCTGAAATTGAGATCCACTGGTTGTGTCAAAACTAGATGGGAGGAAGGACAGATCCTGCTAGTTTTAACATCTTTATCAGCTGGAAGCTAATTTACATTGGTAGCTTTGAAATGCTTTGTATTTGTGTTTAAAATGATGAGAGAAGCATTATTTCCTGAGTAGAAAAAAAACAAATAAATAAAATGAGATTGCAAACCCTCACAGTAGCCAGAACTTTCCCCAAATAATATAATAAAATAATATTATAAATAATATAATAAAATAATTTCCCCTGCTGGGTCAGGGCAGCTGTGGCAAGAACTGAAGTTACAATGAGGAGGGGTAATAAATTCAAGACTATCCAGGATTTTTGTTATTGTTTTTTAATTCCTGGGAAAAGGAGAACGGGAAAGAATTTCAGCAGCTGCTGAAATCCAAGATTTATTTCAAATTTCACTTAAATTGGTGTAAAACTGGTAGAAATCTCTTGTGTGGCTGCTGTTATAATCTAGAGAATTTGGTGTTTGGGGGAAAACTAGTGTTTTTCCACAGGTCAAGACTATTTAGGGTAAAAAAAATACATTTCTGGAATTCACTAGAAACTGCTTCACTATGTCAATCAATATAGACATTTTCTTTCCAAAATTAATAATTATTGCTCTAATCATCGCCTTAAATAGTTCTTAGGATTCATTGATTGGTCATTCCTGCTCCCCCCAGCACGCCTCACCTGTCTGAGAATAGATGAATTTATGCAATTAATCTCTCCCTGCTTCAAAGCTGCATCTTCAGATCAGAGGGTGAAGATTCTCAACCTTCCCAGGGCATTGAACCTGACTTTATTAGAAGAACTTTCCCAGTTTTAGCTCACAAAAGCAGCCAGAGACCTCTCTTGTTATTACTCATGCAGTTTGTCTTGTAAGCACGAAGGCCCCTGAACTTCCAGTCTTCACCGAGATGAATAAATTATAAGAATGTGTGTCTGGCTTGATTTATTTATTTTTAATATTTAAATGCCTGCTCTGGAGTGGTTCCTTTCATAAATGAAGGCATTTTTTCCCCCTTGGGTTGCTGGGAGGGGGATGGTGGAGGTTTGCAGTGATTTTAAGTGATTTAAGAAGGTCTTAAATTACTCTCAAATTCTAATTATTTACAGGTCGTAACAGGGGGCATGGAGAACATTGGTTTTTACTTGGGGATGTTTTAAATTTGATTTTTAAAGGGAATTTTAGAGCAGTGAGGATGGAGGTGGAATGGGAAAAATATCCCCTTCTTTGAGCAGAACCTTTCCTGCGAAGCTCTGCCTGGCAGAGATGCTGCCCTTTGTGTGCTGGATGAAAAGAGAAAAGTTTTGGAGTAGGCAATTACTCTGATTTTCATTTTCATCTGCAGAGTTCACTAATTACACCAGCTCACCCCAGAGAGGCAGGGAGTGAATCTCCCAAGGGCAAAATTAAGAGAGAGCAGAAATCTCCCAGCGACAGGTTACACTCCTTAATCCTCACCTGCCACCCTGAAATGGTCACAGATCACTGCTGAGAATGATTTGAAAGTCAATATAATAATATTGATTTTCAATAATATAAATTATTATAATTTTAAAATACAATAATATTAATGGTTACTATAATTAATTGTTACTATAATTAATATTATTATAGTATTGTATTATATTATTAATATATCATATATAATATATTTATTATATTATATTATATATAATATTATAATTATATATAATATATTATAATATATTGTATTTTATAATAAATATATGATTCTAGTAATAATATAATATAATATAATATAATATAATATAATATAATATAATATAATATAATATAATATAATATAATATAATAATAAAAATATTGTAATTATTATAATATAATAATAAACAAAAGTTTCTTTGTTGATCCTCAGATACAACTTTCCTGGAAAGGAAGAATAAACTGTCAGCAAAGAGGGGCCCCCAGCCTAAATCTCCTTGTGATTTCTTTTGTTTTGCAGCCTGAAGCTTGCCTGAGCTTTGCAGGGAGCCCCGTTGTGCTCTGTGATTCCTGGGCTGCTCTCCTCTGCCCCTGGAGCTGAAGATGAGGTTGCTATGGGAGCTGCTGGTGCTGCACTCGCTCACGGTGTGTCTGGCAGGTGAGGTGTCCTCTTTTCATCCCTTAAAACACCAAAATAATAAATAAAACACCATAAAATCCATCCATTAAAGCACCACTGCTTTCCCCACGAATGCCAGAGTGCCCTGTGCTTCACGTGCCAGGGCTAAAATACCCAAATAAATCTCTGTTGGTGGCCTTTGTTACCGAACGGGTCCAGTTAAAACTCATTTTCCTCTTGGTCCGTGTCTGCCAGCCCAAGCACAATTTCTCAAAGCTCTGCTCTGCCCCTTTCCTCTTCAGAGCTGCTGTTGATGGGGGTTGTGTTCCCTCATTCCGTGTTAAGCGTTTCCCTGCTCAATTAAACCTGTGGAGCTTTCATTAAAGTGGTGTTGTGTTACAGCTGAGCCCTCGCTCCATTTAACAAATAATTAGAATAACATATTCCAGCCATGCAAGCATCCCCTGCAAGCGCCCTTGTTTAACCTTTTCTGCCCAAGTTGCAATGTTCAGAGCATTCTCAGAGAAATTCCCAGAGATTTTTGAGGGATGTGCCTTTTTCCTGGAGCTGAAAGAGTTCTTGAGAGCATTTTGGGTTTGCAGAATGAGCAAATTTAAGTCATTGTCATTGGTTGTGGCATCGCCTCTCCTGGACCACACCAGGACTGCCCAAGGCTGTCCTGAGCCTTTCTCTCTTTGCCACATCCTTGATTAATTCCTCCTTACACTGCCTTTATTATTCTCACACGTGTTTTGTCCTAGGGAGGGAGTCAGGCTTTAATTAATGTTTATTTGTGTTAACCTGGATTGCTCTCATTTACCTGCTGCTCGCTCAGATTCTTTTACTGCTTTATTTATTCACTTTTGATTTCTCCCCTTTTCTTTGTGCTCACTGTCAGGTTCCTTTTCCAGCATTTTAGATAGTAACAAAGTACTTAGAGCAGTGTTTCCTTTTTTCTGCTTAGCTCTACTGAACATAAAGCGACTTTTCTTCCGGTACTTAGGGGTACCTATTTTTGAAATTTGCTTCCAAGTCTTTCTAAATGTGCTTTGACAGTTTCTGAGCTGGCAGAAAATTGGATGCAGAGAGATTCTGCAATGCAGAGCCCCCACGTGTTTCGGGAATTGCAACCCCAGGGAAGTTGGGCTGCGGGAATACAGCGAGGATGAGCCTTTATTTCAAGCAAATAAATAAAAGAGTGGGAAAACAAAAGCATGGAAAATTTTTTTACTGTAATTTCTCTACTTGAAATACCTATTGCAAACTGCTTCAGGTCAGCAAAATAAAGTTTCAGGGGGATTGATTTGATGGGGTTGCTTTTATCAAAATATCTGTGTTTAATGAAAATATATCCCTTATATATAAGCCCAGCATTGGCTTGTCCCCCGTTATTCTGCAGCAGCATTTTCTCTCCTCTTTGCAGTGCACTGAATTTACCCAGGCCTCAGATTCCCTGTGCTGCTGAGGGAAGTTTAACAGATGTATGGGGAGAGGAGTGCCAGAAGTTTTGTGTGAGTTTTAGAGCAGGTGCTGAGTGGGGAAATGGTTTCTTTTTGCTGCTCTGGGCCGACTTCTCCGGGCAGGTTTTAAATCTGGAATGTTCTGTGGCTGCCTGCAGCATTGTCTGAGCTGGCTGCAGGCAGGGGAGTGGATGTGCTGTGGGAATTCTGGTGCTGCCATGAGCAGGGCTCCCTCGTTTGGGCTCTTTTTAAGGGATGCACTTGGATTGCTTCCCAGAGCCGTGGGAGTGTTTTGTGTCGTGCTCTGGTGTTATGAACACATGCACAGGTGGCTGTTAAATACTCTGAAGTTAAGGGGGAAACTTGTGTTTTCATGTTGAGCAAACCATTTTTCACCCTTGTGAAAAAGAAATATTAACGACTGAGTTATAAAAGAAGTAAAAAATACAGTCTGCAGAAAGTTTTCTACCAACCCTCCACAGCTCTTTGTGGAGCCTGAGATGACTGGGGGAGTTAAGCTCGATTCTTAAACCTGGGAATGGAATACTTGTGTTTGGTTCTTGTGATCAGAGTCAGACACAGCCCAGGTGTCACCCTGCAGTCGGTGTGGGCTGCAGAGAGCAGGGGGCTGCTGAAGGATCAGGTTTTGGGTTGTTAACCCAACAATTCCCTGTGGAGTTTTGAGTGGTGCCACCATCCCGAAGCAGCAGCATCCCCAGCACTTCCCTGGGGCTCCAGCCACTGCCACCAGCTCCTTGGGCCTTTTCTGATGTGTGTGCTTCCTAAATTGCACCAAAACTTCCCAAAGTGTCTCGTCCAAGCCATGACCCAGCCCAGCACTGCAGGATCCCGCTGTGTCCTTGAGGTGCCACTCGCCCAGGACTGCCACTGCTGCTCGCTGCCCACAGGGACATGTGGGAACTCACAGTGGTCAAATCAGAGATTTTTAGGCTTCAGGCATTAGCTCGAGCCTGTGGGAAACTGAGTCACACAAGGTTCTCACTCTGGCCTGGGGAATCATAAGGAGGGATCCAAACAGTCCTTAGGGAAGGAAAACAACCTGTGCAGGTGTTGTTTGTTCCTTGTTGTTTAGAAGTGATCGAGGGGTGTTGTTCCAGCTGCCCAATGATGGTGATGTGTTGGTTTCATGACCAGTGAGAGTTTCACCTCTCAGACCTGTCTGTAAAAGATCAGGAATAATAAAACTCTCTCTTGTGCAGCTTAGCTGAGAGTCTGTGTGGTGCTCCTGCTGTCCCCAGTACAGTGTGACAGGGATGCTGCAGCTGGCTCTGTGCTGGCTGTTCAGATCTCACCGCTCCTCACAGAGCTGATGAAAGCTCACACAGAAACCTCCGTCAGTCCCAGGGTGTTTCTAAAGCAGCTGCCTCCAGGTGCAGCACTGCTGGTGATTTCAGCAGCCTGGAAAAGGCTGAAGGTCTTCCAGAGCCACCAGCCCCTTCCAAGCCACCACCCAGCCTGGGACCTTGTTTTCCAGACTGTTTTTCGCCGGTTGTTTTGAGGTTGCACTGCTAAAAACCCGCTGATACTTTTTGGACTCACTCCATGGTTGGTGTGGTGCTCAGGGTTTCTGGCTGTGTTCTCAGGAGTCTTCAGGTGTCAGTAGCTGCAAATGAATTCTTTGGTGGCAAACAGCCCTGGTTTGTTCAGACTCTCAGATTTTTTAAACAGCAGCTGTAGTGCTGATAACTTCTCAGTGTTGGAGCGTGGGATGAGAGGCAGAATAAGCTGTGAAAGTAGCACAAAGATCTCCAAGTTGTGATCTGGTTAGAAAAGGTTCTCCCTTGGGCAGCCCCACACATCCCAAAAAATCATTGGTGTCCAGCCAGGACAGAAGGATGGTGATGCCTGGAGAGGCTCCTGGAGCAGAGCTGGGCAGGTTAAAGGAATAAAGCAGGGTTTATTTTTATTAAAACCCTTCCAAGGATCACCTTGGGCAGTGCAAGGGCCCGGCCCTGGCTGCAGCCAGGATGGGCCCCGGGTCAGGAGTTTCACACTTGGATCAGTTTTGGTCCATTTCCACCTCGGGGTGAATTGTGCAATTCCAGCTGCAGGTGATGCAGTCCCATCCTCCCAGGCTGCTCCATCAATTCCCTGCTGGTTGTGCTTTTTGGGCCTGGAGCTGCAGCGCTGCCCTCGGTTCTGGGGCTGGGAAAGGATTGTTGTGTGTGCCTGAGCTGGGAGAGCTCGCTGACACTTTGTGTGGAGCTCAGGGTTATGTTCCAGTGCACAATCTGGAAAATATGAGAGCTGAAACTTAAGGCATCAGTGGAAACAAGAAGCATTGCATGTGCTGAGCCAAACACGGAGGGAGATGTGACATTGTGTGCCTGCATGCGCTGGACGAGTCTGAAAGGAAATTTTCTGTGTTTTCCGTGACTTCTTTGCCATCCTCTGCCTCATTAACCTCCTGGAGCAGAGAGTTTCTCTGCTGAAGTCGCATTTGCATGTTAATGAGCTGCAGTGGCACAGACACATTAATGTCTGAGTGTGCATATGCATATTTTATGGTGGGATTTAACCATTCACCTTCTGACAGTGCTGTGGGTTAAACTCAGCTTAAACACCCAGCCTCTCTCTCACCTCCACCCCACTGCAATGGGGAGGAGAATCCAAATTAAAACCTGTAGGTTGAGATAGGAACAATTTAGTAATTGAAAGAAAGTAAAATATAATGGCAAATACAATAGTATTATAATAAATAAGATAGTAAATAATACAAGTAAATAATAGTATTGTTTACTTTATAATGATTAATAATTAATTAAGTGAATAGCAATATAAAGTAACAAACCAAGTGATGCACAATCAAATTGTTCAACACCCACTGACCCATGGCAGATCCTGCCCTGAACCTCACCAGCCCCTCCCAGCTGCAAGCACCACAAAAATACAGGAGCTTTAAGAAACTAATTTGTCCTGGAGCTCTTGGTTTGTTTTTTTTTGTTGTTTTGATTTGGTTTTGTTTGAGTTTTTTGTTTTGTTTCACTTTGGGGTTTGTTTTATTTGATTGGTTTGTTTTTTTGTTGTAGTTGTTGTTGGGTTTTGGGTTGTTTTTTTTTAATGGTGGTTCAGGATCTTTCCCCAAAACTTTTTTTAACAGGAAAATATTCCCAGAGATTCCTGTCCAGCCATTCTTTCTCCTTTTATCTCATGCTGGTCCAGCACAGCAGTGTTTCAGACCAGAGTGTTTAAAGCACAGCTGTGCAACTCATGGGAAGGAAAAAATGCAATATAGAGTCAAATGTTTTCCATTGTGAGGCAAAACCCCCATAATTTATATCAATACATTCCAATGAAATAGGGCACCCAGCTCTGTTAAAAATCAAACCTCAAAATTCACAGACAGATGAGGATTTGCATTCATTCTGCTCTCCAAGCAGCTGCAGGTTTCCTACCAGAGAAATTCAGCTAATTTCGTGTCTGAATATAAATAATTAAAGCTGGGAGCCCTGTTGTACATATTAAATTATGGTCTCCTCTAAACGAGGCCGCAGTTCAATTTGTTCAGTGGGTTTTTTTTTTTTTCTGGTGCTGTGTAGCTCCCTCTGCACTTTGATGTGAGCAGGAAGCTGGGAAATGATTCATCTGCTGCTGCCCCATAATTAATTAATTTATATTTTGGTCAGTTCTGCAGCACTTTGCATTTCTGGAGCCGGCTGCTTAATTAATGTTTGCACAGCAGAGGAGGCAGGGAGTGACTCCTGGTTCTCCTCAAACACCACCCAGCCCTGGGCACCACTGCAGGAGGGTTTGAAAATCACATCTGCCTTGCCTTCATACATTGAGTGGGGGTTTTTTTCTGATCATTTATGGGTTTTTCATCTTCATTTCCAATTCCTGTATTTGGAAATCCCTCAGGAAGGGGTGTGGTCCCCCAGCAGGGGGGTTTTGCAGGCGGGTTTTGGGTGAGCAGGTCCTGGATCCAACTCTCCTGCTGGGATAAGAATGATTAAACCTCAGCTGGACAAAAATTCCTTTAAACTGAAGCCAGAAGAGTTTTGGCTGCCCAAGTGGGGTTCTACAGCATCGCTCAGCTGCATGTAGGTGGGAAGGAGAGCTAAGAAAATGTAATTTATGCTTATTTAGGGATTATGTGGCAAGTTTTTCTGTGATTGCAGAGGATTTGAGTCAGCCTCAGGAGAAGTCTGTACCCATTTCCATTGCTGATCTGTCAGCAGCAAAGCCCTTGCTGGATGTGACCTGATTGATTTGGGCCATCATTTCCCAAATTATGAAATCAGAGGCCATATCAATGCCATCTTCTCATTTTTATATACAGATGATTAGGTATATGATGTTTTTCTCTGTTTAACACTCAAGTCCATCTGGGCAAGTTTAATTGCCTCTTTCTCAAAAGTTAAGAAGGTGAGATGGTGCACTTTAAATAACCCAGGGAGCAGACAGACACTTTCCTGAGCAGATGTTCCAACTCTCTGGCTGTGTATTGATCCCCTGTGTGTTTGATATGATGCCCCTTTTCAATTTAGCTCCTTTGCATTTGAATTAGTGCATAGGTATTGAAATTAAATCTCATTTAGGGACTTACAGAAATACCTTCTTTTCCACGCATCTATCAGATCAGGGAGGATATGGACCCAAACTGATTATTTATTGCCAGTAAAAATGGGTTTTATGGCAAAATTTGAGGTGATTAGTCAGGTGTTTTATAGGCAAAATACTGTGTGATGCTTAGACAATCTAAATATTATTGGAAAGGGGCTTAATTTTGTAATGCTTGTGTGGTGGTGGAGAAGAGCAAGGTGAGGGATGTGGTGCCGTGGGAAACCTGCTGGGTTGGGCTTGGAGCTCATGTTTGGTGCTCAGCTAGTGAAAAGGGGGATCATCCAGAGGGAATAAAAGTCAGCCTGCTATAGATACATGTTATATTGTTGGCTTTTTGCAAATATTGGAGTGAATGTTATATGTATAAGATTGGGAAATTTTGTTGTATTAATACGGTTTCCTTTATTTCTGTTATTGATGAAATTTAGAAATAGTGGTATAATACATATATGTTAGGCTACTATGGCATAGTATTAAAATAAAAACTGCTTTTGTCTGTATAACCCAAAGACTGAAAAGATAACTAGAGACCCCCTGCATTTGTAAACTTTCTGGTCCAGATGAAGACAGCAGTGCCCAGAACTCTGGGGGAGGAATTTATTGCATCTTTGGTATCAGGGAATGTAAATCTCAATGGTGCCAAGAGGATTGATCTATTGGGAAGGGGGCAAGAGAAAACTAAACAGAAGAACACCAAAGATCCTCAGAAGAATGTGTGAATATGGATTAGAATTTATGGATAGGTAGCAGGGTTCTGTTTTTAAGGGACAATCGTTTTTCAGTGAGGTGTGCTCTCTTGGCTGAATGCAGAGACACCCGGCCACATCTGTAGACTTTATTTTTATCTCCTAATTGTCTTTTTATTAAACTTTCAAATCCTATAAAAGAATATGTGAAGCTCGTTTTTCCCAAGCCCAGCTGGGATAATGAAGTAGCACAAACGTGGGCAGAGCAGAATCCCTGAGTGCTCTGTTGGATGTGGGCAGATCCAGCACCTGAGGCTCCTCACCACCCCAGCCTGTTCTTGTAGGGTCCCTCCCCAGAATTACTGTCCCCTCCTTCAGCCAGGCCTGGCTGTCACAAGGGCTCCAATTTCTGCAGGGTTGAGGCCATTAAACAGAGCAGATTCTGATGTGTTTTTGCAATTTATGCTCCAAGTCAGCCCGTGGCACACCAGTGTAAGTTCTGTTAGAGAGCTGAGCACAGAACACTGAGGTTCAGCTGGGCATTGTCTGATGCTGCTTTGCTGAAGCATTTGTCAAATGCTGAGACAGGCTGTGCTCAGAAATCAGGAATATGCTGCTGACAGGCTGCACTGACTCATTATTGTGAGTTTTAGGAAAGATTTCCTGTGTATTACAATGAAGAAACAAAACTTGCCTGTTATCCCTTCAGTGCTTCAGTCTGGTTTTCCTGATGTGTTTGGACTTTGTGTTTTGCAGTAAAATGCACATATTCAGCTTCATAAATCAAGCTAAGACACAATTGTTAAATAGTCTATATCTTATTAATTACTCTGTAAAGCAAGGCAAGCATTACAACCATTTATAATTGACTACTGTAGAAGCTGCTAATCAATGAGACAGGAACTAATTAGCCAGCCAGCAGTCAGCATCTCCAGCTGAAGCTGGTGACTTTAAACTTCATTAAACTTTCCAGGTGTTGGGGAAAGTATGAAAAATACAGCTGTCTTAATAGGTTGATGTGTCTTAATTCCAATTTTCTGAGTTGAAATGTCTGAAGGTTGCATCTGTTTTAAGGGAGATTGTCATTTATAAAGCTTCCCGTGGCTGTCTCCCACAGCTGAGAAGAAAATATGCAGTTTGTCTGTGAAATTTTTAAGTTTGTCCAGTGCATGTTTGGAACAGCATGAACTTTGATGTGCCTGAAATTCCTCTTATCCCAACTTTTCATTTGTAATTTTTGCCTTGCCCTTAATACTTTAATTGGGTTTTTTTCGATTATTTTTTGGAATTTTTTGTTGTTGTTATTGTCTTTTTTTTTGTTTTTTTAAATGTTCATTTCCATTTCTCATTTCCATATTTGGAATATGCAAAATAGATCGCTGACATTAGAATTGTTATATTATAATATTATTATAATATGAGATTAGAATCATTGTTTCTAATTGTGAAACAGGGATAATGCAATGGATAACCAGTCACACTTGGAAGAAAAGAAATGATTTGTGGCCTTCCAGCTCAGGTGATGTCATGAAATGCTCCCTGAGAGCTCAGGCTTTACTCCTGGAACATTCCCTCTCCTTCCATTTTTATCTGGACCATAGGAAATGGAATTTTCTCCAGCCTCACACTGGGTGGGCTTTGCTGGGAGACATCTGAAGGAGGCCTTGAAAGAAGGCAGGGGAGTGGCTGGGCTCCCCAGGGTGTGAAACTGGGATGAAAAGGGGCTGGGAGCAGCTGGATGCACAGCTGGGATGGAGAGGAGAACTGTGCATCTCCTCAGCGATGGAAAATTTGGTTCCAAATCCTCTGTGTCGAGGAACTTAAATTGTCTTTTATAACATCCCTGAAAAGTGGGATTATAGTAGCAAAAGATCACAGCACTGGGGTATTTTTGAGCTTTGCAGCTGAAGTCCAGGTTGTGGTGATTTGACAATATTTTGGAATTTTGGAACAGTTGTTTTCTTTTCTCTCTGTCTGCATTTGGTGATCCCTTTGAATGCCTGACACAGATCTGATGCCTATATTCTGCAGCCAAGTTTCCAGCCTGCTTTTTTTTGCAGGTTTTTGCTTTTTTTGGTTGGTTTGTGACCAAACTCAAAAAGAGTCAGTACAGACAACTCTGAGACTGGGAATATTATAGCCATGGATGATACTTACTGCCAATTCAAGTTAAAAGGGGAGGAAGAAAGGCTTAAAGAGAGACAAGCTTTGGCCTTGTGCTTTTCTTCCTGAGGGAAGGAGCATCTTTGGGAAGAGGCAGAGGTGTGGGAGCAGAGCTCAAACAGAGGAGTGTTAGATCTGCCAGCAGGGAAACGGCGTCTAACACCACAGGGCTGAAGGAATCATGGAAAGAGACTCCCAAAAAATCTCTTCTGGGCCTCAAAATGGGGAGAGCTGCAGTGGGAAGGGCCTGAGGAGGCCGTGAAGGACAGCAGGAGGGGTAACCTGCTGCATGAGGGTGATCTGGAAATGTTTCTGCCATTGGCTGTGTTTGCCTGTGTTTGGTTTCTTCAGCCTCTGTGGGTTGGGAGCATCGAAGCACTTCAGGAGAGAAAACAAGTTTGAGAGGCAGAGCAGGCACTAATCAGACTGGAAGATGGATTCCTCAGCTGGGATAAAAACGCTCTCCATGGCAATCTCGTGGTGCCTCTTTGAGCTGGGAAGCCCAGCTGTGATTCTCAAGTCAAGTGGCCAAGAGCTGTTATCAGGAGCAGCTCATTCCAGGAATTGGAAAAGCTCTGCTGACTCTCAGTTTTTCACCCAGAGGGTGAGGAGAGGCTCTGGTGGAGTGGGCTCCTTGGGATGTGCTCAATTCCCTGCTCCCTTCCCAGAGAGGCAGCACAGTGAGCGCAGAGTCCTCATTAACCTCACAACAGTGAAATGGCCAGTTCAAAATGTGGCCATGAATTCCCAGAGTGTGTAATGTACATCTGCCTGTCCTTCCTCACAATACTTAAACAACAAGGCCTGTACCCTAAAGCCTGTGTCCTCTTTTTGCCTCAGTGAAAAGCAGAGTTTCCCTGAGTGTTTTCCCACTTGTTATAAAATAACACTGTACAAACAGCTCGTTGGGAAATAATCTGCATAGAATTCCCCAGTATTTATTCATACTGACTTTTCTTTATTAAATGTAACAGTAACATTTATTGACCTCTGCTGCATTCCTGAGCAAACTTGAATGATCTTGTTTCTTTTTTTTTGGAATTTGTTGGTATGTTAGGATGGAATATGGAATTTATCCCCTAATGAAAGGCGAGATGCCATCAGTCAGTGGGAGGAGAGAGAACCTGGTGCTTTCCCATGGAAATTATGTGAGCTCTGGAAGGGAGCCAGGCATTCATTTTGGTAAAATGGGGTTTGATAATTGAAACTAATTTAACATCGACCCCATTAAGTTGCATTTTATTGCTCATTTAATAAGCCTGTCTCACGAGCTCCCAGGACTGGGAAGAGGCTTTGGAATGTGAGATTTTGATTCATCAAAGCTGCAGCCACTCCTGCAGGTGAGCTTGCCCTGAGAGGTCAGCGTTGGTGTGGGGTCAGTGTTGGTGTGGGGTCAGCATTGGTGTGGGGTCAGTGTTGGTGTGGGGTCAGTGTTGGTGTGGGGTCACCCAATGCCCCCCAGCCATGACAGGGACACCTCCCACTGTCCCAGTGTCCAGCCCCAATGTCCAGCCTGGCCTTGGGCACTGCAGGGATCCAGGGGCAGCCCCAGCTGCTCTGTTCTAGAGCACATTTATTGACTTCTGTCAAAAATCTCCATTTCAATCAGCCGAGGAGCTGGATCTGTGAGTTTTTAATTACATGGGATTCCCATCTTCTCCTGCCCTGCTTCTGCTTTCCTCTCTCTGTCTCGCTGTTGTCTCACACGATCTATTTCACCACTGCTGCTTATGACTCATTAAATAATCTCATAATTGGTTCTCAGCCTCTGGGTGCTAATTGCAGCGAGGCCCTGGCTGATGGCTGCACACCCAGAGCTGCATTTATCAAAAATCACGGGGCAGAGGAAGGTGTGAGGATGGGGAAGTGCAGCTGTGATGGATGTTTGTGTACAAACACCTTCTCCTGGGGCTGCTGCTGTGGGGATGATGAATTACTGGAGCCCTCCCCATGGGAAGAGGCAGCAGGAGAGGAGCTGTAAGAGTGTGCCTGGCTTGCATCAGGGGTCTGGGGACAGGGAGCTGCTCCTGGGAATGCTGCAGTCCTCAGCTGAGGGCTGGGAAGGGCAGGGCAGCTGAAAAGTGCAGCTTAAACCACTCCAGGAATCACAGGATCATGGGATCACAAAATCATGGGATCACAGAATCATGGAATCACAGGATCACAGAATCATGGGAACACAGAACCACAGAATCTCAGGATCACAGAATCTCAGGATCACAGAATCATGGAATCACAGGATCACAGAACCAAAGAATCTCAGAATCACATGATCATGGGAACACAGAATTACAGAATCATGGGATCACTGGATCACAGAATCTCAGGATCACAGAATCTCAGAATCACAGGATCATGGGAACACAGAATCACAGAATCATGGAATCACAGAATCGTGGGATCACAGAATCATGGAATCTCAGGATCACAGAACCAAAGAATCTCAGAATCACAGGATCATGGGAACACAGTACCACAGAATCATGGAATCACAGAATCGTGGAATCACAGAATCATGGAATCACAGGATCACAAAATCTTAGAATCACAGAATCACCAGGCTGGAAGAGACCTTTAAAATCAGAGTCCAACCCAGCCCAAACAAACACCTCAACTAACCCATGGCACCGAGTGCCACATCCAGTCTTTATTTAACACATCCAGGGACGGTGACTCCACCACCTCCCTGGGCAGACCATTCCTGTGCTTTTTCAGGAGTGGGGTACAAATCAGGTGGGAATGTGTAGAACCATCTAAAGTTGAATCCACAGCTGAAAAGCACTAGGAGAATCCAACTGGAGCTGGAATTCAATGGTCCTTGTGGGTCCTTTCCCATTCAGGATTGATTCTGCAATGATTTAGCTGCTGATTCAGGATCCAGATCACATTTAAACAAATGGGTAATGTCTCCATTTTTAAATATACACATAGGATATGAAGAGAAAGAACAGAAAATGTGTACTTTCAAATCCAGCTCTCACCCATCGTGAATCAGCAGCTTTTCAGGTATTGCTCAACACAGAACCTACAAATTAAAATGTAAAATCCCACTATGGGATTCAGAAACAGAAAACACTTGGATTTTACACTCATGAAGGATTTACAGCTCCTTTTTATAATCAAAATGCTTCTGAGGCTGGAGTTGACCCAGGGAGAGGCTGGAGTTGACCCAGGGAATTGACTGAATTTGGGTGCTGGATTGCTGAGTGTTCTCAGCCTCTGGACACATTCCCCATGCCCAGGCTGTTCAGCAGTGCTTGGACACTTTGGGAAAGTCAGGAGCTGCCCCAGCAAGCTGAATAAAAGCACAGAAGATCTGACCTGGGACTTGAGCAAGAGAAATTTTAACCCTTGAATACTGGGAGTTATTCCTGGAATGAGGATGTTCCTGCAACAACCACGTCACCGCAACAATGGTCTGATTACCGTACTTCTCCCTTTTCTTTTTAATAACACTGAATCAAACATCAAAAATTTCATACAATTTCCATTTGTTCCAACACAGAAACTCAGTGTTTTAAGCTCAGGTGTGGCTGTGCTGGTTTGGAAAGCGCTGGCTGGGTAGAAAATGTGCTTGTGGCGTGGGTTTTTCTGGGGGGTGGGAGCGAATTGTGCCTGTCAGAGCTTTTTAGGATTGATCTGTGCAAGGCTGTTACCCTGGGAGCTCTTGCACCTTGGAGTCAGCACTGCCATTCTCACTCCCTGCAAGGTGCTGTGCTCAAAACCAGGGCAGAGGCTTCAAAAGCTTCTCCATTGTGACTTTCTTTAATGTGACATCCAATTACCGCTAGAATTCCACCGCCCCTTTTTATTTTTGAGTTGGAGGCATTCTCTGGCATTTCACTGCTGTCTTTCAAAAGTATTTAGGGGATGCATGGAGATGCAGCAGTTAGCAAGGGTTTTGGTATTTAAGGGATATCATAACATCTTTTTTGGTTGTTTTAAATCCCATTTTTAAGGTGTGTAAAACAGTGAGGTGAGGGTTGACACAAGGATAAATTCCAGCTGGAAAAGCCCCT
This sequence comes from Cyanistes caeruleus, assembly GCF_971803275.1. Classification (NCBI taxonomy): domain Eukaryota; kingdom Metazoa; phylum Chordata; class Aves; order Passeriformes; family Paridae; genus Cyanistes; species Cyanistes caeruleus. Next base: position 2,043,634 of record NC_141711.1, on the reverse strand, counting down.
TCCCATTCACTGGTTTGCACACCTGAGAGCTCCCCTGGTAGAGGAAAAGAGGCAAATTTTTTAGAAATTTAAAGAGAACAACACAAGATTTTCCACCAGTTGCTCAGTGATGCTGGAGGACACCAACAAAACCCTACTGATGTTCCCTGCAGGATTTGTCCCTTCCAATCCTTGTTCTTTGAGCAAGCAGGAGCTCAAAAACTCTTTGGGTTGTTCCTGAAGACTTCAGATCTCATGTCAATTCATGAGTTACTGTGCAGCTGCCCACAGAGCATTGAAAAAAGAGAAAAATGCATCAGTTTGAGTGGACAAATGTATTGGCAGCCAGTCTGGGCTTAAAGGAAAAACAGCTTTGCTGAACCATATAAAAGTGTCACCAGTGACTCTGGAGATGTGGGATTCTCATCTTGAGCTAGCCTCCATTATTAATGCAAACTAAAATATACAGAAAAGGCCACAAACAAATTCTATATGCAGATTTTAAGTGATAAAAAACCTCTGTGTGCAGCAGCATTTCTTTTCATTATATATTTCAATGTATAAAATGCAAGGGCAATGCACTTCTTTCTTTATTAATATGATCTAAAATAGACAGTAAAGGCTGCAAAACCCCTTTATACACAGAATTTAAGTGACAAAAAATCTGCTCTGTGTTCACCAAATTTCTTCCTCTGGTGAGCATTTAATTTTTTAACAACTCTTCAATGTTTTGAAGGTTTTTTTTCATGTAGGTCAAATGTAATTTTCTATTACAACAACACTTTGCTTTCCATAAGGTGACCTCAATATTTGCTTGCTGTACAGGTGTAAACATTTCATTCCTTTTCTTTGGAACACATTTTTCATGCTTTTTACTCTGGATTGTTTTAGATGCCCAAAGTGAACCAAGGAAGCAGATTTAGATGATGAAATTCAATGTACAGTCAGAGAAAATGAGGGATTGGGATCCTTTATCAGGGATGGCACATGGACACCAATTATGGTCTCAGCTATTCTGTATCTTAATCAATTCCAGTGATCTTGTTTGTAATTTTTACTCTTCCTGACAAGGAGCTACTCAAAGAAATAAATTTGCCATCAGTGTAATTTGCTTCTCAGACACAAAAGGCTCCCAAATTAACGGGCTTTTTCCCCCTGGAGAGATGTCCCTAATCCACTAGTGGGTTCTGTTAATTATTGCTTTGTCCCTTTTTGTTTTCTGAAGGGCTCAGGACGTGCAGGCAGCAGCTCCCAGTTCCCACTGCTGGTGTGCCCAGTGCCAGCCCAGCAGATCCCCTGCTCTGGCAGGAAAATAAATCTGGAACAGCTCAAAAAAAGGCAGGATTTGTGACCAGAATCACCTCATATTCCCAAAATCCAGCCTGGTTTGTCTGTTCCTGGGATAAAAACAGAGGGAGAGTTTGGGATGTGTTTGAAAACGAATAATGAAATTTGGGATATCAGGGAACAGAGCAGGGTGCCCATGGCAAAGGGATCTTGGTAAGATCTTCAAAACCTCTCATTTGATTAGTGCTGAAATGAGCACCTCAGATCCAGCCCTTCCCCTTTGCTGTGCTACAGGTGGTTTTGAAAACAATTTACAAAGAGGCTTTTTTGTCTTTTGCATGCTGTTAAAGCAAATTGGTATGTAATTAGATTTATATAGTGAATAATCTTATTTGCATATCCAATTAATTCTTCCTGTTTTAATTTGCTAAGGTTGGATTCACATTGGTAGTAAAAAAATAACACTTAAATTATCAAGCATTCAAATTTTCTTTTGCTATTATTTGCCATTAAAATTTGATCCTGGGCATTGTCTTTCTTTTAAAAGCTGTTAAACAACTTGGGAAAAGGCCATAAAAAAAACCCCCAATCCACGTGACTTGTGTTGTAAAAACATTAAGGGTCTCTTTAAGCTGATCAGGGGGAATGCAGTGTGAATTTAAACTTTTCAAGCATCATTTCAAAATGCTTTCCAAGCATTTTTATCACAGAATTTATCACTGAATAGTTTGGGTGGGAAGGGAACTTAAAGATGATCCAGTCCCACGGGCAGGGACACCCTCCACTGTCCATGGGACAAATTAATTAAAAGAGTTTGATTTCACTTTAATACCCAACTGCTCCATTACATCTTTGCCAAATGCATCTCTGCTTTTACTTGAGACCAATATTTTGAGCAGATTGTTTTGTAAAATGTTAATTGTTACCAGAGAAACACTGGTTTATTCTTTTTTTCGTGTGAGAAACAGGACTTGGAGTTATGAGGTTTTGTTGCTACTGTTGGGTGGTTAATGGAAGCAAAATTTGATGACAAGTGGGGGAAAAAGTGATAATAAGTGGTTGGCACACAAAGCCTAAAAATCCTTATGGTTTCCTTCTCTCTGGCATCAGTGGGTGCACATCCTGCATTCATTGAAATCAGAAAATCCAGGGGATGGATTTTACTGGGGTTGAATGGTTAATTCAAGAGGTTTTAGCAAAAATGGAGTCAGGGAAAGGGAGATGAACTGAAAATTGAAGTTCTCATGTAGGTCCATGAGCTGCTTCAAAGTGAGCAGAGGATGCTGCAGAGTGACAGGCTAAGATTTGAAAATTAAAACAAATCTTTCAAAGATTTAATAAACAAGGCAAATGCGTTTCATAATTGTGTTGCAATGATTTGAAACAGGTCCTAAGGAAAATTGCTCTGAATCCTAATTAGCAACTAATGGTTATTAGCTAAATCCAGTGTCAGGGAAGAAATAAACAGGTACAAGTGCTTAGTTATTGCTTCCACCTCCAAACACCGCAGCTGTGGTCCCAATTTTGGGCTGTTTTTCCTGAAAAGCTGAAGTGACTGCAGCAGATCCTGAGTACAGGTCCTGGAGAACACCTGGGCTGTGCTGCTGCCAGCCAGGATGAAATACAAATGAGGTGACAACTGGTGGCAAAACAATTTCTGTGGATGGCTTTTATCTTGTGTTTAGGCAGAAAAATAAACTGTGCTGGGTCCTGTGCCCCGGGGAGCTTTGAGGTGCGGATAGGTGTTCAGGTAATGCATTGCCACTCTTTTTCTCTTGGATTCATCATCTGCCTGCTTTGTAAAGTGCTCTCCACCAGCTCCAAACTGCTTTTTAGCTTCCCAGGGCAGGAAAAGACGCTGCGTGTCCCAGCGTGTCAGAAAACTCAGGGAAAATGACCTCCAGCTCTCAGGCACTTATTGCAAACCTATTTTAAATTGAACACACAAGCCAAGATAATACAGGCCGTTTGATAAGAAACATTAGAGAAATCCATAACACGAGGCTTTTTATTATGGGTTTATTACATCAATCTCTCCAGTGGGTAATGGAACTTGTAAATATACTCTCATGTAGGAGTCTCCTTGCGGGCTTTTTATTCATGCTGAAGTAAGCACAGCAAACTTATTTGCTGTCAGGGTACATTGAATTTAAGATTAGTATTTATTTTGGTTCTAAAGAGGTTCTGCTTTTGTGAATTGGAAGCTGGAGCAGCTGTAGGAGAGGAGGTGGGAGCTGCAGGGGGGTTTTGGGGGAGAAATGAGTTTTTCCAGGCAAACTGCCGGTCCCTGTATGGGATCCAGGGAATGTGCACACCGTGGGTCGTGTTTTCCTTCAGGAGGGAAAACTCACTTTGTTTAAGCAGGAGCTTGCTGTGGGTTCATTGTCTGAGCCCAGCAAGATGAAAACTCATCCGTGGGATTAGAGGAATGTTTAAGGGGGGACACGTTCCCTGCGTTACTGCGCAGTGCAAACACGGGCACGGCACTCTCTGCACTGTAAACATTTGTTCTTTACTGGGAAAATGCTTTTAATTCCCTTCTAGAGGTAAACAAAGCAATGCTGCTGCAGCAGGAGCCCAGCAGGCTTTTGCTTACTTGGGAGAAGCCAAGGGGACGTTTGTGCTGAGTAAAGAGTCGAGGAAAAGTTTACAGAAAAGTTCGAGAAGGAGTTCAAATTGTAGCAATGCCAACAAAAACCAAGAACAGCTCACAGGTTTTTAAGTAGATTCCTTGGAAGATGTAGTAGTTAAATTGGCAGTTGTCTTAATACAGGGAAAACAATCCTTAATTAGAGGATGTTAATTGGACAGGCAGACCAGAAAGCTGCTGAGGTGTCAGCTTTAGTTAAAGTTGGCTTTAACTCAGGATTTTAAGAGGTTTTTTTGGGTTCCCCATCCCTGGCAGTGGCCAAGGTCAGGCTGGGACAGGGGAGGTGTCCCTGCCATGGCAGGGGTGGCACTGGCTGGGTTTCAGGTCCATTCCCACCCAAACCCAGCCCTCAATCTGTAACAGAGCAGGAAGGAGGGACCTTGCACTGCTGCAGAATAAACACAACCAGGTCTGAGCGATGCTCCCATTTCCAACAATGACAAAGCTCCTTTTTACTGCATGAGACAGATTGTGAGTGAAGAACAATGTGTGTTTAATTAAATCTGAGGGTAACAAATGTGCTTCAGCTACCAAACCACATCTGTATCAAACCCACCTGAAGGAAACCACCCTTCACCTGGCTGGGCACTTCTCCTCTGCTCCTAAAATGCATCAGCAGAAAGCTCAGCACTGATTTTTATGTCTGTTCTCCCATGTATTAATTACATATTATCATCTCCATCTCTGGCATCTTCAAAAAGACAGCAGTTTTTAAGAAAGATTTTTGTTTTCCTGTATTTCTGTATGTTTGTTTTCATATCTTTATATTTGTTTTCATGTCTTCATACATGTTTGTTTTTATGGCTTTGTTTCCATATCTTTATTTATATTTGTTTTCATGTCTTTATATATGTTTGTATTTATGTCTTTATGTTTGTTTTCATATCATAGTGTTTGTGTGCATGAGTTTAGATTTGTTTTCATGTCTTTATATATTTTTGTATTCATGTCTTTATGGTTGTTTTCATGTTTTTATGGTTGTTTCCATGTTTTTATGGTTGTTTTCATGTCTTTGAGCTGCTTTAGGTCATTTCCTCAGTGCTCTTACAAAGTTCCCTGCAGCCACAGTGCTGAGGGTGCTGAAACTATCTCAGAAGCGATGGCTGGAACAGCAAATGGGTCAAGAAGAACTTTGAATTCTTGCTGCTCACAGAGAGCAGAGTGATCCATGAAGAGTTATTCCCAGTTTAATTACTGTGCCTGCACATTTCTCATTATGGAGTGTGCTGCTGTGCTTACTGGAGAAAAGTTAAAGCCCACTCTCTCTGTCCCAGATAATTTCTGCTTGCAGAAATTCTTATTTGTCTTTGAGGCTTCTGAAAAAAAAAAAAAAAATGGGTTTTTTGTAGTGCATCCTCAATCCAGTATAATCCTTAATTTTCAAAACACAGAAAGTCACTTTTTTTTTGCAATTGTAATGAAAAAATTGCTGAAGCAGTGCACATTATTTCAATTGCCCATTAAGCCTTCTCTGCTCTAGAATGAAATTACATGATTTTCGTTAATTTTCTTGCTTTTAACTTCTGACTTATAATTTACCAAAAGAGAAAAAAAACAACATTACAACTCTGCTTGTCTCCCATTACTCCCAAGACAAGTAATGAAAGTCAGCTCCTATTTTGACATCTTTCGGATATTTTGGGCTTTTTATACTAAAACACAGCAGGAATAACATTTATTTTGCACTGTGACCACTGTAAGGCTTCAGCATTATATTGGTTTGGCATAAATGGACTTTGCATAGTGAGTGATTGATTTCACTTGATTTCATTTCATGTTGGTCACGTCAGTGAACCATAATTTCTTGTTGAACAATGAAATAAATTTGGGTTTTAATTATGCAGTAATAGGCCTTAATCAGATGAAGAAAATACACCCTCAATTTAACTCTTGCCTCGCTCTCCTCATCAATATTGAATTTGCATTTTGCATAATGCTGCATCTCAGTGCTCTCTAGGTGAGGAGCCAAAGTCTTCATAAGTGAAGGAAAATTAAATTTTACCACTGGGAAAGGCTCTGTTGGGAAATTGAGGCTCCTGGGTGTCACAGAATCATGGAATTGTTGAGGTTGGTAAAGCCCTCTAAGGGCATTGAGTCCAGTCACTCCCAGCACTGCCAAAGCCACCTCGGCCCCGTGTCCCCAGATGTCCCATCCATACCTTCCCAACGCTTCCAGGAGCCCAGCCCTTCCCTGCAGAGCCTGGCCCAGTGCCTGGCCACCCTTTCAGTGAAGGCATTTTCCCTGATATCCCATGGAAACATTCCCTGGCACAGCTGAAGGAATTCCCTTGCCTTGCACTAGACTCTGTTTCCAGGAGCAGCTTTCTCCTGTTACTGAAACCAAAAGGAGCTTCTCTTCCCAGAGCTGAGCTGGGCAGGGGGTTTGAAATGGACACTGGAGGTGAATTCTGTTGTTGCACCTACTGGGAACAGTGAAGTGATGACACAGACTCTCCAGCCCTGGTTACACAAGAGACAGAGTTTTATTATTCCTGATCTTTTACAGACAGGTCTGAGAGGTGAAACTCTCCTTGGTCATGAAACCAACACATCACCAGCATTGGGCAGCTGGAACAACACCCCTGATCACTTCTAAACAACAAGGAACAAACAACACCTGCACAGGTTGTTTTCCTTCCCTAAGGACTGTGTGGATCCCTCCTTATGATTTCCCAGGCCAGAGTGAGAAAGCTGTGTGACTCAGTTTCCCACAGGCTCAAGCTAATGCCTGAAGCCTAAAAATCTCTGATTTGACCACTGTGAGTTCCCACATTCTGTGTGTGGGGCATCCCCATCGTGCTGCTCTTCAGAGGTGAGCGAGGAGTGTTGGAAAGCTTCAGCTGCTGGTGTTCCAAGGCTCTCCTCACAAAGCCATCCCTCTGAGCAGCCTTGCAGAGTGCTACATGGCAGAGTAAAGAGTCATAAGTCAGGGTCTGGACAGCTATTACTGATGTCTTTTCCCTGCTGTGTTGCTTGAAAGTTCATAACATTTAAAAAAATTAAAGGAATACATGTTATCCGTGGGCAGATTGTACAAATTGTACTCCTGGCTGCTCCTTTGATGTTCTGCTGATTGAACTCTGAGAACTTTATTTAAGCCTCCCTCAGTTTGACATTTAGTGGTGTTGATTTTAAGGCTGGGTTTGTGTAGGGTCTGGTGTCTGTGTGTCTGTGTTTGCATGGAGTGTCTGGTCGCTCTGCAGGGGTGACCCAGCAGAAAAATGGGGATAAATGGTGATTTTCAGGGTTTGGGAGTGCCCATGGTCAGTGCTGGTGTGTCCCAGCTTCCAGAGCCACAGCAGCTCAGTGTTCTCAGATTTCCCACTGGAGAGTGGCATTGCCTTTTGCTCCTGCTCTGCTGAGGCTTGCAGGAACATTTTGAAAAACAACAATGAAAAAAAACAAAACTGAAGGGCAACTCCTGAAATGTGCCCTGAATTGGAGCAATTCCAGCGAGTCCAATGAAGTTACAGAGAGTTAGAGCAGCTGAGCTGCCAGCCCAGTGTCCCCACAGCAGGCTTCAAATGCCTTAAATCCATTTATGGAACAGAACCACCTGGAGATTACAGCCCTGGGCCCTGTTTACAGGATTAAACACTTCTTGCTTTAGCAGCAGTAAAAAGTGAGGGAGGTTTTCCTGTCCAGGGTCAGGAGCCTGCCCAGCATGGGGGAGTGCAGTGCCTGGCAAGGAAGGGTTTGGATTTACCTCTCTGTGAAACTCCAAAGCAGAGGTCCTTCTCTTTTCATAGGTATCTTGATTATTTTTTAAACCTCAGGATATCATCAGTCTTCCATCAGGCCGTTAGAAGCTGATGCTGAAAGTTTTGCCCCAAAAATATCAATTTATAACATGATAATCATGAGGTTTTCCTTTCTCACCATTCTTTCAGATACCTTTTAATTTCTTATATTGAAATATTGTCCTTTCTTCTTAAAGCAAGGGCTGACCAATTTAGAAATAGGAAGAAAATTGCAGAGGCTAATATTTGTAGTGGAGCAGATGCTTAAAACTTGCCTGTGCCAGTGCTCTGTGCTAGAAAGGAATGTGTTTGCAGTTTAATTCTACTTCTTTTTGGGGTTGTTTTTTTTCTAAAATAAGGAGAAAACAAACCTCTATCAGGTGGAGATGATGGAATTTTGTCACTCATGTCCTGCTGCAGCATTGTCTCATGGACATGGAAACGTTCCCGAATTTCCAAAACCAACCAGGCAAGGAGAAGTTTGCCCGCTGTGGGCCGAATTAACAAATAGGTGTTTTGTTCTCTGCTTTGTGCATGGTTTGAAAGTTCTGTGGCTGTAGGTTGGAATCCCTGATGGATTCCCTTGCAGCCAGTTTGTGTTTCCTGATTGCAGAGTGTGTGCTGGTGACCCAGAGCACATTCCCAGTGCCCCTGGGCAGGCTGGAGCAGCCCACGTGCATTTTGGTGCAAATTCAGCTGCAGGTGTTTGGCTCTGAGTGTGCCAGGCTGATCACTCCTTCCTCTTCCCAGCGAGCTCTCCAGGCCCTGCTAATCCCATCTGCTTATTCACAAATATTTGAGAAGAGAATCCATGGCCTAAACCTCTCTGTAAATAGCTGGATAGAAAGTTGGCAGGGATCAGCTTTCCTCCTGACAGTGGTTAATGTACTTAAACCTGAAAAGGGAAAAGAGGTTTCACCTTGAAGCGAAGCACAGAGAGCTCCTTTCACCTTGAAGCTTTCTGCAGGGTTTGGCTCCTCAATCAATTGAGAGCCTGGACACATTGCCAGAGTTGTCTTTGTTTTTCCAGCAATAGATGAGACAGAGATTACAGGTTATTGCCCCAGGGACTTGTCTTTTCTAAGGCTTTGGATTTTAAAGGAAAAAGGTTTTTTCACTACCAGTGTTTCATAACTTGGCCTGCCTGATGCTGGCGTGGGGAGGATGGCATTTGTTAACCTGGCTTTTACACACCTTCCTGATTACATCAAAGATTAAAATCAATTTAAGTCCAGGGAGGTATTGTGGAAAGGAAATATGTGGCTTTAAAATATGCACATGTAACCAACTACTTCTGCTTTTTTAATACATCCACTTTACAGTCTCTGTCATACTCAAGACAGCTGAAAGTTTTATAATAATGATGTCTGTTCTTGGCAGACAGCAATTATATCAGCACCTTACATCTTACTAATAAATCAATAGATAATTAGCACAGGCCATGGAAACATTTCTATTCCCAAATAGCTCTACATAAGAACGCCCAGCACTGGTGGTAGCACCATTAGCACTGTATTAATCTGATTTTTACTATTGTTTTATGCTCACAGCTCTGTGGTGGGCTGATATTGCCCTCAACAGAGCACTGTGAGTTCCTCTGTTTCTTTTCCTGCTCTTGGCTGTGGTGACTCAGGGAAGAGGCTGCATGGTGAAGAAATCTGATTTTCTGCAGTCCTGGAGCAATGTGATTTGTGGGATGCTGAAGGGACAGGTGTGATGATAACCAGGCTGTTGAATTGCTAAGGGAACACAAATTGCATCCTGTTAAATGAGGGTTTTGTTGGAGGACAGCTCACCCCTTGTGCTCTGGTGGGAATGGCCTCTCCTGGCTGTCTGGACCCAGGAGAGGAGGCACAGGAATGAATATCCCCATTTGTGTGTGATACCCACTCAGGAATATCCACATTTGTGTGTGTGTGTTTGAATATCCACATTTGTGTGTGTGTGATTGAATATCCACATTTGTGTGTGTGATACCCACTCAGGAATATCCACATTTGTGTGTGTGTAATTGAATATCCACATTTGTGTGTGATACCCACACAGGAATATCCAGGAATATCCTGCCTTTACGAGAGGGGAGATCTATTCTTTCCTGTCTGCTGGGTTTTTGTGGTTTCTGAGGAACATCTGACACTGCTTTGGAGCTTGGATGTCACTTGTGTGCCAGCTGTCACCAGGGCTGTGCTGGGGACAGGGAAAGAAAATGAGGGGACAGCAGGAAAGGACAGAGGGACATCAGGAAAGGACAGAGGGACAGCAGCAGAACAGGGCAGCAGGAAGGGAGAGGGGACAGCAGAAGGCTCACAGTACCTGCTGGAGACCTGTAGGAACCACAAAAGAAGCCCAGTCTTGTATCAAGGGGCTGTCCCTAAAGGTGCAGAGCTGTGAGGCCCTTCCCTGAAAAACACCTTTTCATACACTCATAAAACATCTGGGTTTTATCCTTTCGTTTTTTCCTTCAAACAGGAAGCACCTTTAGTGGGTATTCTTCATTGAGAAGTCTACAGAATTAGCCGTGGCAGGACTATATGGTGTGAAACATTCTGTGCTTTAATTCCAAAGCCAGGTGCAGTTGATGCTAGCAGAAGTGATGGGCAGAAATGCAGCAGTGAGCCCTGCAGTGGAGCCCTTTGGTGCTCAGGAGGATGGAGTGCAGCTGCTCACCTTGAGGAGGAGGCTGCTGTGTGAATCAGCCGTGCCCTTCAGCTCTCCTACCCATCCCATTTCCCACTTTCCTGAAGAGCTGCTCTACCCAAGGTGCACTTTTGTCTCGAAGAAATAGCGGCTTGTAGCGCTGTATGAAAACAGCCCAGCACACAGAGCAATTCCCTCAGCAGCAAACAAGGAAAGGATTTTTCTCATTTATCCTGGATATACTCCAAGAATTCTCTGTTCAGTTTAGTTATTATCTTTCCCTACGGTGTGGAATATTCAATTAAACTTTCTCTCAAATTGGCCATAACTTTCAATGGAAATTAAAGCAGTTCTATTTAGGTACCAGTAACTGTCACCAGGCTTAATGTTCAGAGAGAATAGGAATGGTTCCACCTGTTTGGTGTGAATTAACCTCGGCTGACATTGCTCATGTTTCAATTCCTCAAAAGCAGGGGAAGATGACAGCATTTAGCATCCAACTGCATGTGCTGGCTCTCAGCTTTGGGGTGCTGGAGGGACACAGCAAATATACTCTTCATTTGGAGTGTATTCCAATTAATCTGGCTTTTTTTTTAATGGGTTTTGTGATTCACTAGGGGGAAAAATATATATCGAGCAGAATGTTCTTCTAAATGATCTATCACTTTCCATCCAACACCATATGGACACACACCTCCTTCTGTGGTTAAAATGCTTCTTTTATTGTGAAATCGACTGAAATTTCCTAGATCCTGCCTCTTACTGAAAGAAGCACACTTCTGTCAGAGGAGGCAGACCCAGAGCAGGAGTACATTTGTTTTCTTTGACAAGGAGGGGGAAAAAATGCTTTTTTGGAAGCCAATCTTGTTTGCAGGTTGTCTTAAGCTGAGGGCGGCTCGTGTTCGTTCTGGGTTAACTCATTTTGGGCTCTTCAAAAGAAATGTAACTCAGAAAAATAAAATCTGCCCCTGGGGGTGTCTCAGCAGTTAGTTTGGCTGGGAAAACTATTTATTTTATTGTCCTGGGCCAGAGGGAAATATGTGAGGGGTGGCAGCAGCTGTTGAATGGTGTAAAAGGGAGGTGGGCTGAAATAACTGAGCATTTTCAGGTGTGTGTACACAGATATGTGCTGCTCCTTGTTCTTTTTTTGATGAAATGACCAAAAAAGAGTCTATGAGACACATTCTGATGAGAAGGGTGAGGAAAAAAGCCTCTAAGTACAGCAAAGAGCTTCCTCCTGGCCTCGGTGGTTTCTGTGGATTGAGTGTTCACCAGTGATAAGCCAAAAATGTGTTATCACTCTTGGAGTGCAAGTCCCTGGACATTACTGCGACAAAAATACAGTTAGCATTTTGAATTTATTTTTAAAAAAGTGTAGAATTTGGATTGCAGAGTTATCCAAATACCAAAAAGTTGCTCCCACAAAATCAGACACTTGAGTAGAGCAAATGCCTTTGGCTGTGCTGACAAGAAACATCTGAGTAACACAACTTAGCCAAAACTGGGCTTTTTCTGGTGCAGGCACTTGTAGTTTCCTGTCTGCAAGAATCTAGATGGCAGCTTGTTTCATTTATTAGTGATGCTTTAGTGCTCTGTGAACCAAATCCTCCTCCTGTGTCAGGTTCTGTGGCTCAGCCCTTATCACCCAGAGGTGGGATCTGAGCTGCAGTGATTTCAATCACACATTAAGGCTCCAGCAAAGCAACTCCACAGGCTGAAGATTAAATAGTTTGCACTTGCTTATCTTGGTTGTACACAGGCAGCAATGAGAGGAAGAAGAAAAGCACCCAAAATAATTTTATCTGGCCAGTGTTGCGAGGTTTTTGCTGCTCCTCTGTTCCTCTGATAGGCTGCAGCTGCTCTCAGAGCTTCTCCCTGCCTTGCCCAGCTCCCTCAGCTTGGAAAATCACACCAGGATTTTTCCTCTTGCTGCCCAATGGGAAGGGCAGGTGTTTTGGGGTTTTTTTGTCATATAAAAGCTAAATGTTGAACAGCATCAGCAGCAGGTGGAATATTAGGAAGTCTTTTCATTTGATCTTTCATGAGCTTGTATTTCAGCTTAGGTAAATTGAGTTATCCAGCATTCTCACCTATTTGTGCCTATTTCTACCTTTCATTCTGTCTTGAATTTGTGTTTTTTGAATTGTAAATGGCTCAGTAATTAATGACACAGACAGCATGTGGTGCTTCTCACACACTGACTCCCACTGCTTGGTGTGGACCAGCTTCATTAACCCCTGAATGATGCTCATTCACCCCTGCTCCAGCAGCCAGTCCTGGATGTGTGGGGACACTTTTGGACCCTCAGATTTGTTCCTGTTCCCCACCTCAAGCAGATGAAGTGTTCACTTACAATGCAAGCTGTGCTTTCCTGCGATGGGAGGGGGTCCCAAAGTCTGACCTTTGGTGTGATGTGATAAAAATTGACACTCTCTAATTGAAATAACAGCAGATGACAGCCCAGAGAGGGGTGTGAGGCAGGTGACAGGCAATCCAACACACACCTGAGTCAGCAGCTCCCTAACTGGATTATCTGGGATGGTCTGGCTCATGCCACCATCAGATTCTGTGCTTCTGGGGTCTGAGGAAACTCTTACACAGAGTTTACACTGAGCACTTCTGTATTTTCCAATGAGGAAACCAGATACATTTGAATATATTTTAAATCTCTTGCTTTCAAACCCACTCCTACAGTTCTCAGAGCTATAATCTTTATGGGCCAGGCTATAATATTCTTTCTTAGGGTGAATGAGACTGCTCAGGGAGTGCAGCAGCCCTGGGTCTCAGGAACAAGCCTGGATGCCATAATCCAGTCCCTTTTGCTTTATGGCTATTATTATCTTTTCCCACCAGCAACATGAGTTGCACACAGGTGTAATTTAAAGCTAGAGACCATGTGAAATGCGTTTTGAATAGCAGATGAGTTTCAGTCAGGTATCATTAACACATAATTAAAACTAAAGATAAATACAAGGTCTGGGGCTGTGGCTTGGTGCATCCTCTGCTCCTGAGAGGGGAGACACGGGGGAGAGCTGGTTCCTTTCTAATCTTCCTGGCAGAGTCTCTGAAACACTTCTGTGGAGATGGATTGGCTCTCCCTGGAGCGAAGGGCTGTTGTTCTGTCCTTAGTAAATCCAGCTGATTTCCCGGTGTCAGGGAATGTGAGGGTTATTCCTGTTCATTCTCACCTTCCTTCCATCTGGAAGATCCATCATCATCTGCCCATTCTTTTTTTGTTTTCCTCTATTTTTTTTTTTTTTTTTACATCCCATCATCTCTATATTTTATTTATTCCTTTTCCCCTGACCTCCTGTACCCACAAATTTTATGTTTTCCATCTGCTTCCAGCAGCCTGACTGAAGCAAATTCCGTGTTCACATCCCTGCAGGTCCCTGCACACTGAAAGAACAGAGTCTGCTGTAAAGACAGAGCAGCAAAAGATTGGAAAATGATCTAAAAATGTTAAACCAAGGTTCCTTCCAGTCTGCTGAAAGACTTTCTGACTGTGATCACTTCCACCGTGTCCTCACTTGCACTGAACTTGGAGGAGCAGCCAGACATTGACACTGCTGAGAGGAAAAGTCTCGGTGAAATCAAGATAGCTGATCTTTTCAGGGAGGAAAAGTTGGCTTCTTTTGTGTTCTGAACAGCCACTTTGGAGATAAAACTGTCTGGTACAAACAGGATGGAGAGCAGTGAATTTAGTCGGGGCTTTCTGTGGGTGTTTTGAGCGGTGTCAGTGAATTCCCTGAAATTCTGTGCTCGCTGCAAAGCGGTACGGGAAGAGCTGCACCTCAGGGACGGGCCTGTGAGCAGCTCCCACACTCAGCTCCAGCTCTGGGAGAGGATAAATTGACAGGGTGAAAGCAAAAAATGCTTAAAGAGAGAGGAAAGGAGATAGGAAGGAGTTAAAAGCTCCGAAAATGAAAGTGTATTTTTAAAATGAAGAAGGGAAGTCGGCGCATGGGAGACTCCCGTCGGTAATCGCCAGCCTCAGAATGCTGGATTGCTGGGAAATGACTCCTGAGCTCCTTGGAGGTCATGCCAGGTTGTTCCACCAAAATATTTTCCCTCTTCTACCTATATTTAGTGTGAGTTTTGAATGCTCTGAAGGGCACAGGTGTAGAATGTCCTTGTCAGGGCTGGGCATATGAAAGTCAGGGATGCCAGAACCATTTGCACTGGGGTCAGACATGCTGGGGACCCTCAGACTCATTTTTATTGTGTTTTAACAATGTAGGAGTTTAATTTGCAAGGAAAACATTTCCATTTTTTAAGATCTCCATTTTTAAAGGTGAAGCTGAGGACTGTGATTTGAGCTTTGCTATGACAACAGTGCCTGTTCCCATTGTTTGAACTCTGGGTGAGGTTTCATTCTGTGCTCTCTTTAGTGTAGGACATTCCCCTGACTCCATGTGAAGTTCAGTGGTTTTGGTAAAAAAAACCCTGCTGTTATAAACTAAATAAAGTGTCATCAGATCTTTTCCAAGGTGAATGGCACACGACCTCTTGCTGCTGAGTCTCTGTTTTACGTTTTAAGCCTGAAACGTGGAGATTCCATGAGTGACCTGTCCCGTTTTCCTGTCTAATTTATAATTATAATTATAAATTATTATAAAATTATAATCTAAATTATAATAATTCTGTCTAATGCAGATGACAACACCCTGCACGGGCCGGTGTTCCTCCAGGAGCCCAACAGCTTCATCTTCCCCTTGGACTCGGAGGAGAAGAAAGTGAAGCTGAGCTGTGAAGTGAAAGGAAATCCCAGACCGACCATTGGGTTTGTTCAATGTTTTAACTGTTCTCAGAACCTTCACCAGCCTTTCTCCTGCGTGTCAGTGATGCTCCTGGAGGCCTCCACAGTGCTGGTCCCAAAAAAAACCCCAGGGGCAGCTCTGACCTTTTCCCTGTGGCAGGGACAGGATCCAGGGAGTGGCTGGAGCTGTGTCAGGGGGTTCAGGTTGGAGATCAGGGCAAGGTTCTTCCCCCAGAGGTGCTGGCACTGCCCAGGCTCCCCAGGGAATGGGCACAGCCCCGAGGCTGCCAGAGCTCTAGGAGCCTTTGGACAGCGCTCCAGGGATGCCAGGGTGGGGTTTTTGGGGTGTCCTGGGCAGGAGTTGGACTTTGATGGTCCTTGTGGGTCCCTTCCAGCTCAGGATGTGCTGTGATCCTGGAGTGTTACGGACAGAGGGAATGGACACCCAGAAATCTCCAGGAATTGCAACATTTGCACAGGAGTTCTGAAATGCTACAAAAGGATTACAAGCAGTCCTGGCTCTCAGATTAACCATCCTTTCCCACAAACATGGACAAAACTCCTCATTCTCCTCAGCTTTAGCAGCTGCTTTGGGATCCTTGGAGGAGGAGGGTGCTGTCCTCCTGCAGGGCTGTGCCTGCTGTAAATCATTGACGATGCTCTTCTCTTTCCTTTAGTGCCTCTCTCGCTCTGCTCACCAGTAAATGCCACTCTGAAACCAATTAGAGCCACCAGGCCTCTGCCTCTGTGCTGTCTCCTGACACAGGCAGCTATTTCATGCCATGAAATCCATGGATTCATGGTGCAGAACATCTCCAGAGTTTCTCTGTGCCCTCCAGAGGTGGGAGGGGGCTGTTTCCCACTCCTCGCTCCATCCAGGGCTGCTCTGGCTGGGGCTGGAATTCCTCAGTGCCCCACTTTGTGACAACATCTGCCAGGAGGGAATTCTCTTAAATTTATAAACAGCCAGCAAGTCGGGAGAGGGGGAAAAACAAATCCTCAGTGGACTTGAATGGGTTAGAGATCCTGTCTCAGGGACTTCCCCTTGCCAAGTGATTAATTCCAAAGAGCAGCAGCACCAGCAACTACAGAAGCATTAATCATTTCAGAGACTGAAATATATGTCAAGGATATTGCTCTTTCAGTTAAATACTGGAATGTTTCAATAGCACTCAGGAAATTTGCATTTTTGTGCCATCTTTTTTTTTAATTTTTATTATTATTTTTAATAAGTAGTCAGAGCCGTTCTAAATCTTCCTTCACTTACTTCACGCTGTGTTTTCAAATGCCCAAGAGCATCAGCAGAGTTTAACTTTGGCATTCTGTGCTCTAGGTGGAAGTTAAATGGAAGCAGTATTGACGTGGGCATGGATTATCGCTACAGCCTGGTGGAAGGCAACCTGCTGATCAATAATCCCAATAAAAGCCAGGATGCTGGAACGTACCAGTGTGTAGCAACAAACCCCTTCGGAACGATTGTCAGCAGAGAAGCAAAGCTGCAGTTTGCTTGTAAGTAAAGGAGGCAGCCTCTGTTCCCACAGTGTGCTGGAAAAACTGGGAGCTGGGGGTCTTTTCCCAACTTTTCCTGATGGGTTACGGGGTGTTCTCTTAGTTCATGGAGTGAGAAACGGGGGAAATGTGAGTGAGGAGTATGGATCTTGAATTATCATTATTTAGCTGAAGTTGTGTGGACTATACAGGGTAAAATGTCTTATTCCTTGAGGAAGAGGTTACCTAGGAAAGGATCTGGCAAATGGGATCTCATCATTGATTTTTTCCTTTCCTTGGAGAATTAAAGCTTCAGAACGTTCAAAAGGAGCGCAATCTCCATAAGGGATGAATTCACAGAGAGAGGTTTCACAAGTCCTGGGTTCCAGTGGAGCATCAGGCATAGGCACTCTGAGGGTAAAGGGGAAAGTGAGCAGCTCTGTTTATTTTGGGTTCAAGCAGAGTTGCAGCATCTTGTCAAAAGCTGAGGATAAGAAAAGGCAGGATCTTGCTGTTAATTAACATTATATGAAATTATGCAAAACCCTTTCTGTGGGAGCAAGCAAATGATGGGCGCAGGACCACGAGATGTCTTTTTGCTCTTGTGGTTGTGAAGGTGAAGGCAGAGAATAAATGCAGGGGCTTGTTCATCCCTCAGCTGTGTGATTTCCCTGTGCTGGGGGGAATTCCAGCAGGAATATCCCATGCAGGAGCTCAAGGCAGAGCCTTCCCAGGCACGGAGTTCTCAGTAATGGAGCATGGTGAAATGAAAGGTGCTGTTGACTGACTGGAGAGAGAAGCTGATGTGCTCCAGCTACAGAAATGAGAAGATAAAAATGGCAATATCCCCAGGTTCACACGCTACTACGAGAACTAATTTGTAATGAGGAATAATGCAGAGGGTGAAGCCAAGTCCTCAGTCTCCCCACGCAGTTGACAATGAATTATCCTCCTGCCTGTGCCCTGCTGGAGTTTGTCCCACTGAAGGTGGATCTTCCCTGGGGATGGGGAATGAGCAGCTGCCTCCAGCCCATTCCCATCACCCCAGATTTCAGCATGTCAGGGGAATTGCTTCATAAACACCCCCTTGGGCTGCTGCTCTCCCCACAGGCTCTGTCCCCTGTCTATGGCCATTCCCAGCCGGGCAGGGTCACCGTTTCCAAAATCCATCAGAGAAGGACAAGCTGGGAGCCAGGCAGCAGCTCCTCAAATCTGGGCTTCAGAGCTCAGCATGAGACAGGAGGATCCTCCTAATCCCACACAGGAATGGAATTCCCAGAGCAGCTGGGGCTGCCCCTGTATCCCTGGCAGTGTCCAAGGCCAGGCTGGGATGGGATCTGGAGCAGCCTGGGACAGTGGAAGGTGTCCCCAGGTCAGGAGGTGGGAATGAGATGAGTTTTAGGGTGACTCCCAACCCAAACCATTGTGGGATTCTGTGATCCTGACAAGTGCAGTAGCCAGGGACTATTTGAATGGAAACTCATCCTCTTCTCACATATCTGCTCTGGCTGATTCCTGCCTGAGCAGACTGGATTTAAAAACAAAGCTTGCTATTTTCTAGCAGTGGTGGGGAACTCGGAGAAATGGTTACATTTTTGACTCCAAAATTATATTTTAGTTTTCTAAAACAGCATAATCAGCTTAGAAACATTTTGGATTAAAGAAAAAAACATTAGGGTTTCTCAAGGTGGGCTTTGACAAAACAATTTTTTTGTCTTCTCTAAGCAAAAGGATTGCAACCAGAATTAGGTGAATTAGGAAATACAGAGTGATTTCAGTTTACTACAAAGGCTCTGCCTCCAAAAAACAATAAAAATAGGCATGTGAAGCTTCACCCTTCATCTGAGCAACCCCTTATTTTCCATCCTCATCATGTGCTGTGTGGTTTTTATTTTATCTCATTTTTATTTCTGTGGAAATGACCGCTGGGTTTTTTGAGAATGATGGCTGGGATTTGAGGGGTTTTTTTCCCCCCTCCTTTTAAGAGTTAAATTGTGAATCTTGGCCATGTGTATTGTTCTTCAAGGGCTGTGTTGTTTTTCTGTAGCCTTTTCAGGGAAGATTAAACTTCGATTGAGCCATTCAGCCTCCTGTGGAGGGCAGTCAGGGTCAGCAGTTTCATCCTTGAAATATGTATTTAGGTCACAAACTCATTATGATAAAAGTGCTAATATTTCCCCCGAATACTTGCTTTTTGATATGTCACTTTCATTTCAGGTTTGTCCTTTTTTTCTTTTTTCTTTCTCCCTCTTTTTCCCTTTCTCTTCCCTCCTTTTTTCCTATTTTTTTTTTTTCCCATGCTAGTTGTCTCTGAAATTGAACATATTTTCACCAAGTGAGGAATCTGCTGTGCCACAGTAACAGAATATGGATTAATGATACCCTAAGCCCTGTGCTTATAGCAACACAGGCTTTCAGCAAATAAAAAAGCTTTAAACTCTTGAGTATGGATCTAATAATGGCTTTTCCATGAAGATCTGCGGAAACACAGCTGAACTAGATTAAATGATGCACTTTTTATTTCAGGGGCTGGGGCTGAGCTTGATGATTTTATTCACTGTGCTATAGTTTCTGTTGGGAAACAGCCCTGGAATCAATCAGGAGCTCTGGCTCTGACTTTGGGGGTGAGCCCACCCCTTCAGACATGTGATTCAAGTTGTTTGCTGTCCATTGAGGATGGAGAGAAAGCTCCCATTGATTTTTAGTGGCTCCAGAGTTGGCCCACACCCCTCCCAAAGGGATGAATTTCCAGCTTGTTCTGCCTGCTCAGCTCCTGTTCCTTTGGCAGGACAGGGAGGATGAGATTCCAGAGTGTCCTTGCCAAATTATTCCTGCTGACCATGGAATTGTGTAGGGGATGGAACCTCTCACAGGTGCTGGGAGCTGTTCAGTCTCTCGCTGAAATTCCCTGCAAGGAGGTGGTGGCAAGGTGAGGTCGGGCTCTTCTCTGAGGGAACAAGTGACAGGACAAGAGGAAACGGCCTCAAGTTGTGCCAGGGGAGGATATCAGGAAAAATTTCCCTACTAAAGCATGGTTTGGCATTGGGATGGTGGAGTCACCATCCCTGGTACTGCTCAGACAACGAGCAGATGTGGCACTCTGTGATGTGCTTTAGTGGCCCTGGTGTTTGCCCAAAGGCTGGACTTGATCTTGGGGGTTGTTCCCGACTTTAATGTCTGATTTATACCCACAGACCTCAGATCAGCGTGGAAAGTTCCCTAAATCACCCCTGGAGCAGCCCAGCCCTTGCAGACCCTCCTCAGGGGGGGCATTTGGAGCTCTGTGTATTCAGCTTTAGTTTCATTTCAGCCTCTGGTGGTGCTGATCTCCCAGCCCGTCCCCAAAGGCTGGGACAGAGGAAACTCTCTGGGCTCAGAGGAAACAGGGCAGGGCTCCCTCCTGTTTTAGCCCTCTGCCGAGGGATGTCGGAGATGTTTGTGATCACAGCAGGACGAACCAGGCAGGGCAATTCCTGCTGATTTATGAGCTCCTATGGGGGAGCATCTCTAATTAGAGATAAGTTGGAATTTATTTCACCTTGCTGAGGCTGCAGTTTGTGTTTTACTGCCAAAGCTTTGAAACCAGGCAGTTTTGCACATCTCCATTACCCCCCCAGGGGTCTCCAGGCTGTGTTTGCTCCATCTCCACCTCCACCAGCAGCAGCTGAATCATCCCAAGCACAGGACCAAGCCTCCCCTGACAGATGTCCCCTCTCTCTCTTCTCCCATGGAGCCATCCCCAATGCTCACAGGTGAAATATTCTTTCCCTGCTGTGATAACTTGACTCAATTTGGCCCTGAACTCCTCAGCAGGATTTGCAGTTTAACCTGAAAACTCAGGAAGCTGCTGCCAGCTGCAGGATGCTGGCTTGGAAATAAACCTCTGGGAGTGTGCAGGAGCTGTTGCCTTTCTCATCAGCACTGATGCTTGTCACATGCTGTTGATTTGGAAATGGGTATCCAAAGAGGAAAATCAAGTTTGAATCAGATCTGGTTTTCAGTCCTATCATTGTTTTGCCCCCTGTTGTTACAAAAACTGCCTGAAAGTGATTTCTGTGAAACAGAAGCTGTTAAAGAAATGGAATCTACTTTTCAGGGGGTTTTTATTTGTGGGACCCCATGAGGGAAGGATGTGCTCTGCTTTGTGCTCTCTGAAATCCCTTTTCCAACCCATGGCCGTTTTCCAGGAAGGAATTGCCCTTGAATCTCTAATTTGTCTGTGGATGTTATCTGCAGTTGGCCAAAATGATATTGAGATGTCCAGGGGGCTGAGGGACCAATTTCAGAGAAGAAATGAGGCCCCAGGGGAGTGGAGGATGATGAGTCTGAAGGGAGGTGTCCTCTGAGGATGCTGAACAGGGGTGAAGCATCACTGTGCTGCCCCAGGAGGTTGAAAAAAAGGGGGAAGGTCTCCTTGTTCTCTTCCTCCTCCTCCTGCAGATGTCCCCAAGCAGGTGAAATGTCTGATTTTCTGGGTGGAATTGAGCCTGAACTGTTCCACGGTGTCCTCTGTGCCTGAAACACAGGGTTGGAGGTTGGCTGCTTTCCACCTCTGACCAGGGGAGCAGCCTCCACCTTGCCTTTTGTAGCTTTTCCATTGGATTATTCACGAGGGATGATCCTTGGGGGTCCCTTCCTGCTCAGGATATTCTGATTCAATTACAGAAACCCTTTACTTTCTTCCTTGTTACAATGAGCATCCTCTGAAGTGAAGGGAATCACGCTGTTGTTTCTGAAAACCATTCCCTACACACACTTTATTAAAAGAATTCATTTTATAGAAGGGGTTTTTCCTTCAAAAATAATTGTTAAGCATGAATTAGCAACCAGGACCCAGCACTGCACCATGCAAAGAGTGGCAGGAAATCCAATAATAACGTGGTTGCAATGAGAATACTTTGGGGCTTTGACCTACCATCCCAAAATAATTTCACTCTGGTGGTAGAAAGAGAAAATTACTCCCAACATCCTACTGAAAAGGGGTTTTTTTTTCAGCATTCCCATCGCTGGAATGTTTGCTGTTATATCTTTTACAGGAGTAAATCCCATAATTTTCACTGTTAGTTGCTAAGGAACACATTGTAATGTCTGCTCAAAGTCTTTCCTGGTGAACCCTCATTGCCCTCAAGTGCATTCATTTTATCTTTTGGAGACTAAATTGTCAAGGAAGTCACTCTTTCAAGAACAATTAATAATGAAAGCATTTGGAGGGGGAGGTTTTACTGAAATCCAAACAAACCAACCAGCAATCCCAGGGATTGATCCGTGCATGCAGCACGCAAATGCAGGAATTTCCACAGGGATCACTAAAATCTGGGGGTTGATGAGAGATGATGTGTTTTAAACCTTCTGGAAATGCAGGAGCCAGAGGGTTTGGGCTGGAAATAAATGCAGGAGTCAGAGGTTTGGGCAGGATTTTTGGGAGGCAGCTGGGATGGTCGGTGTGCCTGGCTCTGCTCCTCCTCCTCGGGAGGTTTATTTCTCCAAGGTTTTACTTGTGAGGAGCAGAAACCCAACCCTGCACGTTCTCCTGGCTCCTTCCTCACTCTGGAGTTTTCCTGTGGAGGAAAAGATCCCTGTGGAGTACAGGGGGTGGGAATTTTCCGAGTTGTGGGTGGGATCTGCTCACCTGTGCTCAGATAGGGCAGGGCCTGTGCCTGCCCTCATTCCCTGCATCCCTGTGCTCCGAGACCGCTTTGCACCCCAAAATTGAAATATCCCCCTCAGCTCTTTCTCACCCAGATACCCCTTCTGTTTTTTCAGAACCTGGGCTCCAGATCCCCAGCTTTCCCCACAGATTCATTCCCTTTTTCCTGGCATTTTCATCAGCCTGCTGCCTCCCACTCACGGTCACAATTCAGGGATAACACTCCGAGCCAGCCACTGCAGCTTGCTTAGACCAAGGCTCACAAATCTGCTTTAAATCATTACATTTTCTTCCTTTTTCTTACTGAATCTTCTGAAAGTGATTTCCTTACCATGACCCCAGTTCCCCTCATCCCCCAGAATCTCACTCTCTCTCTCGCTGAAGCCTCTGTGCATCCAGGCAATCTGAAGGGGTTTTGTTGTGACCTGAAACTCTGCAAATAAACATCATTTTGGAGCTGGGCTGTCCAGTTCTGCCCCTGCAGAGACTCCAGTGTCCCACTGGGCTGTGCCATCCCTGTTTTCCTGAAGCTGTCAGGCTGTGAGAGCAGGGCAGAGCCTAGCTGCTGTGTCCTCAGTTCCTCAGAAACACAAACCTTTAAATTGTGTGATTTCCTGCAAGTGTCAAATCCCCAATTCCTCCTCCAGTGCCTTTTCCAGGAAAAATGCCATTTATATCAATCACAGCCCCTCCACCTGCCTGTCCCCCCAGGACTGGGGTTGCTGTGATCTGAACTCAGGAATGAGCACATTTATTTGCATTTTTACATCTGTTCCCACATCCCAGCGTTTCTCTTTGCTGAAATCCTGGCTGAGCCGTGCACAGGGCAGCCACCAGTGTTAGAGATGAGCTCCCAACCTCTGCTCCTTCCCCTCAGTCTCTGAAGGGTGGAAAACTAGGCTAAGCCTCCTGTAAGCTCCTCTTTTTTTCCCTTTCTTTTCCCTTTCTTTAAATTTTTTTTCCCTTTTTTGATGAATAGGACCAAGAGGGAGTTTGCAGCAGAGGATGGATCTATAACCTACTTTACTTTCATCTGGGATAGAAGGGCCCTTAAGTCAGAGCAGAAATGGAGAGGTTTTACCTGCTTTTTTCCACCCCCCCAGGGTTATAAATAGGCTGAATAAATTATTACTTAAAGCAGTGGCACTTGGAAATTATCTGTCCTAAAGCTGGGAATCTCCCAAGCCTGCAGGGTTCTTTGGGAAGTTATTCTGGTTCCTGTCTGGGCAGGGAGTGTTGCATGGGGAGGTGTTGGAGGATCACAGGTCGCTCACAACACCACAGTTCTGCTTTAGAAAATCAGGGACAAGGCACAGGCTTGACATTTTTCCCCATCTCTCTTCATATTTATTCATTTTGTGGAATTCACCTCCAAAATGTGAAATATATATATATATATATTCAAAATGAAGATACTTAATTTTTGTTATATCTGGGGGCTTTATTCTGAAAAACTAAATGATGATGTAGGTTTGTTGTTTTTTTTTTAAATGACCCCCCAAACATCTTGTAAAAACCGATTTTAGAGTAGTAAAAGAGCAGAGATGAAGGGTTATGTTCTCATGGCATATTCTAATCAGTGTTCATGGTTTGTGTGGCCAGTGGCTGGAGAACAGGACAAGAAATCAGAGGTTGTGTTATTTGCTCTGTTATCAGGAAACTTCTTGTGGCACCTCCCCTTTTGCATCTAAACCTCCTGGTCTGTGAATGAAATAATGCCCTTGAGCTGGCTGAAGAAATAATTCCATTCCTTAGATGATCCTTAGGGGTTCTAGATCAATGCAAATCAGTGTGTTCTCTAAATGTGTGGAAATAGAAGTTCAAGGCCCAAGCACAGACTTGGCAAGGCCAGAGGTGGATTCTGCAGGAAAATTTCTGTTTCTCTTGGTGGGATGCAAGGGCAGTGCAGAACAACTTTATGCCAGTGGCCGCTTTATTTTGTGTTTTCTCTCCCATTTTTCCTCTGGAAAGCAAAGCCAGGAGTCAGCATTGGCATGTGGAGGATGGAGGAGCTTTAAATGTGTGTGTGGAAAGCTGTCCCGTGCTGATTTCCCTGTCTGCAGCAAACATGACTGGCATTTCATGATTCATTAGGCCTGAGAGAGGAGCAGGATGGGGAAATATCAGCACTGTGAAATGCTGCTGAGCACCAAAATGTGCATTTCCACAGGGAGGCTGAAGCACCAGACACCCCTGAGGGCCAGGATCTCTGAGGGGTGGGTGTGGGTTGGGTTTTTACCAAGTAAAGGGAATTTTTCCTTTGAAATTTCCTGCTGACTGAGCTTGAATCCCATTATCCAGGAAATCTGTGGCTGTCCCTGGATCCCTGGCAGTGCCCAAGGCCAGGCTGGACACTGGGGCTGGAGCACCTGGGACAGTGGGAGCTGTCCCTGCCATGGGGCTGGATGGGCTTTAATGAATTCTGTGACTCAGTGATTGCTTTTATTTATTTTATTATTTTATTAATTTTATTCTTTTATTAATTTTATTCTTTTATTAATTTTATTATTTTATTAATTTTATTCTCTTATTAATTTTATTCTTTTATTAATGTTATTCTTTTATTAATTTTATTCTTTTATTAATTTTATTCTTTTATTAATTTTACATTTTTTGGGGTGTGAGTTTGCATTCCTGTCACTGGCCAGGGTGGGAAGGTGCAGAAGAGCCCGTGGGGCACCTGCAATGCTCAGACACCCCCTAAAAGAGGGGTACAGCACCTCCTGTGCCTCTGGAAGCTCCGCTCTCTCTGCCCACTGCAAATTCCTCTCTGCAAGAAAGTGCAAACAGAGCTTTTTTTGGGGTTTTTTTGGTCTAGGAAAAGATGAAAAACTTCTGAAAGTGAAATAACCCCATTCGAGTCAACCCAAGGGGAAATGTCTGCCCAGATTTTCTAGATTAAAGTAATAAAATTTTCAGAGTCCTCAGCATTTTGTCGCAAGCAGAGGAGCTGCTTCAAAATAAATGTTTGAAATATTTCCTGTCGCAAGAAGGCAAACAGGCAGTTTTTATGAAGGGGAACATGAAGACAAGGAGGATTTTTATTTTTTTTTTTCCCATAATATCATAGAGAAGAGTAGTTTGATTTTGGAAAAGAAAAATGGGTGTCTTGCAGGAATTTCGAAGAGCTGCTGTTTCCCTATTTGATCAGAGGTGTGAAGGAAGGCAGGAGAGCCCTGGGGCTGCCTTGCAGCCTGTTTGGAAGCAAGGATCAAACCCCAGGGAGGTGGAATTTCAGCCATAAGGGCTCAGAAATCAGTCTGGCTTTAACAGATTGTGGTCAGAAAGGCTTGGGAAAATCCAGTCTCAACACGAGAGCCCAGCTAGAGATGTCCAAGATGACAGAGATCAGAGATGGGAGTGGTAAAGTTGCCCAGGCAGTGCCTTGTTAATGCCCACAGCAATAAAGTCCAAGGAAAAATATTTTCCAACAGGGATGGGGTGGGGGAATTTACCTCTAAAACTTATTTTTCCTTTATCTCCCTGGCAAAGTAGAAATCCCAGAGAAATTTCTGCTCTAAAGGTCAAATTAGAAAGCTTTCATCCCCAGACTTGTAAACTATTTCTGAAATCAGTGACTCTCGAAATTATTCATTAGAACACCAGCTCTTAAACTAAAATTCTATTAAGCTCTGTATCAAAGGGGTTTTATTCCAACCCACACAGCTCTCTGGGTAGTCCTGCCACACCAGCAAGGACACAGCCTGAAGAACTTCATCTCTGGGTATTGGTGAGAGGCATGGCAGAAACCCCAGGAAAGCAGGTGCAGTTTTATAGAGACTGTTTGGGGATGGTGGGGCCATGAATACCAGCAGGCAAATCTTGTCTGTGCCAGTTAAGAGCTTCCAGCCTTCTTTCCTGTGAATTCTTCCAACCAGTGCCCTCTCACATCCAAAATGGATCAAGGTGCACTGGGATCCCCTCTCCAAGACTGTTTTTTTAAATATATATATATTTATATATTTAATTTTTTATCTATATTTTTTAATTCCCACAGTTTGTAGCCAACAGCCAGTGGGGTGGGATTAGCATGTCAATACCTTCCCATCCCCCTGACTGTGAGTTTTGTTCAGGACATGAACCTGGGGTCTGCTGAATGAGGAGAGCTGTGCAAACGTGATGAGAATCATTTGGGAGAGGGCACCCAAATATCCCTGAGCAGGGGCTTCTTGGCTCAGTCTGAACCAGGAGGATTTGACCAGTCCTTCCATCAGTTTTTTGTTGGAGATGTCATTGCCAGCCTAATCAGGTTCCTGTGGGATGAGTGGTGTGCTCTTTAATATGAGGAATAATCTCATTGTCTTCGGTTCAAGGACTGGATATGACCTCAAACATCACCCGGAATTTTAGATTGCTGGGATTATTTAAAAACTATAGAAGGGGTTTGAGAAGGCAAAGCCCATTATGATCTGTAAATCTCTTTAAGTCATGCTTAAAAATTGGCTTTGGTTGTCTTGGCTGTGTTTGGGTACCCAAGGGGATTGGGCATTTCACATATAAAAAAGGTAATTACACCTTCCCTATATCATTATTTCCTATTGTGTGAGTGCTTTAAAGTTCATTTAATTTTAGTAAAGGTGGTGTTTTGTCCACTCCAGGATACCCAAAATTGCCAGTGAATGTGTGTCAGCTTTATCAGTTCCTAAATTATCAGATTCATTTTTAACCATTCTATTTTCCTGTGCTCAAAGTACAACCAAGCCTCAAGGGGTGAGATACCAACCACAAACTCCCATGAAATACAAAGAGCCTGAAAGAACTCCTGAAGTGCTGATCCAAGGATTTGTTGCTCATCTAAGTGAAGGAGGAGTGTCCTAACCCAACACTTATTTTTGGGACAGCTGGAATGGCATTAGAGTGGTGCTAATTCCCAGTAATTCCCAGTAATTCCCAGTTGGATGCACAGATGTGTGCATTCCCTCTCCCCAGATTCATTGGATAGCTCATTTTTTGGGAAAAATGATCCCTAGGGATGCAGGTCCTGTGCTTTGGAGGCTCCTTGCTGTTGACATCAACTCAGCTGAGTGATATCAACGATGTGTTATCAAATTTGCTTTACAGAAGTCTCTAGAGGAAGACTTTTAAGTAAAATCCACTAACAATTTTATTTTTCTGAGCCTATTAGCCGTGTTTTTTCTTTGGCAATTAAAAGCCATTGATGTGTGGAGCAGTGATTGATGTGTGTACATTTTTGTTGGAATACAGTAAAAGCAGAAATCGTTTCATACCAGTTAAACAGGAATAATAGGTGAAAGTAGCACTGACACTGCTTTTCTGATCATTAGGAAAAAAACCTTGAACTGTAATGACAAAGGGCTCACTAATGGTGAGTTTTTGACAGCGTGTCATTCAAGGCACAGCACAGCAGAGCTGCCTCCCACATGATACAGTCACAGAAATTGGCTTTCTAAAGGACATGCAGACACCTGCCACCACCAATTTGCATCATTCACTCTTCATCTCGTTTTCTATAATATTTTTTGGGTGGTTTTTAATAGCTCTCACACAGAGGGGTCTCTCCTAATTGCAGCACCGGCGTAATTACGAAGCATTTTGTGTTCTAAAAATAGGCACGTGTGGAAAAAAACTCAAAGCAAAGCATGGAAAGGCTCCTCGGGCAAACAGAGCCAGCAAAACAGAGCTCAGCCTTCACAAAAAATAGGGATCTCTGTCAGGTCCCCAGTGCCCTGAGACTGGCAGGCTCCTGAGGGAGGCCTTGGTGTTCCAGTTGGGTTCCCAGGGCATGCTGAGTTCAGGAATTCTGTTGTCTCCATTATTTCTGGTTTTTCCATTATTTCTGTTCTTGTTGCAGCCAGTAATGGGGACGAGGGGGGCTGTGTCGCTGCTCTGCTGGGGTAGAAGTCTCACCACTGGGACAATCAGCAGAGCTGGAAATGATGGGGGATGTAAATACAGAAATCTGAGGCCAAATTTTCCACTGACCCCAGCAGCAGGAGCTGGTGTGACCTTGTTTGTTGGCTCATCCTTCGATGCCATCTGGGAAATGTTTCTTTAAAACTTTGTTTGCCTAGGAGTCACTCAGAAAAAGAATTACCACATTTCATAAAGCTCAGACCCAAGTAGGT
This sequence comes from Cyanistes caeruleus, assembly GCF_971803275.1. NCBI lineage: Eukaryota > Metazoa > Chordata > Aves > Passeriformes > Paridae > Cyanistes > Cyanistes caeruleus. The sequence continues at coordinate 2,015,361 of NC_141711.1, read as the reverse complement.
CCTAGGAAAGACGAAAAGGCTGCAGTTCCTTTTGTTTTGCTTGTAATTGAATCTTCTTTGCTATAAAGACTGATTTTTGTAGGCAAAATTTGGGGAAATTTTTCATTACTCTGGACAACTCGGGTAATTGTTACTGTGCAAAGCCATATGGGTTTGATTAAAGTTTCCAAATGCCATTTACTGAGACAAACTACCCAGTCTTGAGGGGCCGTGGATCATTTCAGATTGCTTAAGCTTTTATTAAAGCCCATAACAGGTCATTCCACACAATAATACCCTGTCCAAAGTGAGAAGCTGGTGGGCTGTCAGCTGCTGCTGGCACCTCCTGGGCTTTGGAGCATTTTTGGGGGAACAGGGATCTGTGTCAGCCCAGCATCACTTCCCAGTACCTGCCCAGAGTTGTGGCACTGAGCATTAAGGCAGAGTTTTAATGGAGACTACAGAAATAAAATCTCATTATGCCAGCAAAGCCATTCAAGTCCCCATTAAGGGCTGGGTGTTGGTGTGTGCATTGCACTCCAGTGCATTTCAGAAGCAGATGTCAAGGTTCTGTGCAAATATTAGCTAATTAAACCTCTTCTGAGAGACACAGCTGAAGTACTTGTCCTTAGAGATGTGCAAACTTTGTCACCGAGAACTGAAGTGACTTTCCCAAAGTCATGCAGCTGCTTTTAAATACATCCAGCTGAAATTAAATAATACATGCAACTTTCTGCTTCTGTGCGCCTGTTCAGCTTGATTTAGAACTGATACTGTCCAGAAAGCGTTTAAAAGGCACCTTAACTCATTCATTAAATAAGGTGTGAGTAGCTGTTACTCACAATAACCTCTCTGCATTCCTATTACACCCCCCTGTTGTATTCTCCTCTTGAAATCACTACTAATTGCTAATTACTAATCCTTCTCTGATGCTGGGGTTGCTGGAGCTCACACAATATTTTTCTGTGCTCATTGGAGTCCTTGGGTTTGGTATTGTGAGAATTGTTGGCAGCACATTCATCTCTGGAATTGCCAGTGTTGATATTTCCTTCCTCAGCTTTCTCTTTTAATCTGATGGGTCTGTGGGTTTCTTTGCTGGGTTTGGGTTTTTTATGGGCAAACAAAAACAGAAACCCTCCTCTGCTACGCAGGGTTCTTAGGTTTGGGGACAAAGTGAAGTGGAACTTGCTGGTGTTGTCACCACGAAACTGAACCATCCACTCTGCAATTCAAGGATCACAAGGTGGATCCTCAGTGGAGCTCCTCACTTAGTAACATCTTCATGATGTTGCTGTTCATTCCAATTTAGGTGTTGTAAAAATAAATCTGTGGCCTGCAGAAAGCACAATTGGCCTGATGGCTCTGATGAGGCATTAGCCTTTCTAATAATTATCTTAATCTCGTTATTTTGCTCAGAGCCAGATTTGAAGCACTTGCATGAGGCTTTTCAGAGCTGACTCCCAGAGCCTGATGGTTTGCAGTGCAAGCAATAGTGATGAATGCTCTTGCTTTATTTGCTGATTTTGACCATTCTTGCAGCATTTCCTAGATGTTCATCCAAGCAGAGTCTGCTTTTCCTGGTAGCAATCCTTTTCTTGTCAATATTGATGTAAAAAATAGCACACTTATTCCTGCAGGCATTATTTGGGCTTTAGGCGGTTACTCCTCCTGCAGCTGTCCTCAGAGAGGATGGGATCCAGCCTTGTGTGCAGTCAAAATATATCAAAATCTGTGCACTGGCAGGTGGCCAGAGGAATGTTACAGTGGTTCCTGTAAAATAAAATAAGATTAAAAAGGAAAAAAAAAAGGGAAAAACATGTAAATTTTATAGAATTTAGGAGTGAAAAATTCTATCTCTCTAATTGATTTGTTTTTTCTGTTTTCCTTTTGTCCTAAGCCTGAAAAGAGAGAAAGGTTTCTTTCCTAAAAAGGGGAAATGAAGCAGTGGCAACTTTGGATTTTATTTATTTAAATTGTTTAAAGTATGTATGCAGAAAACATTTTTGAGAGAGGATAAAAATCAAGGCTCAGTTTTCCATCCTTGCAACCTTATAATGATGTTCCTACCAGTTCCTGCTGATAAATATTTATCACCTCTGTGTTTTCTCTGCTTCCCAACTGCACTGACAACAGGTTTGTAATTGCCAAACCAAGGCTCAGCTACACTGGAAACAAGGGGGGAAAAAAGAGAATTGCAATGCAGGAAATTGTTAAAGATCAGAGGCTGCCAGAGTGATTCCATGTCTTGGTGCTCCCACAAAGCAGCTGCTGGTGACAGTCCTGGTGCCACTGCTCAGCTCGGTCACCTCCTCACTCATTGCAAGTCTCGTGAGCCCAGCGTGCAAGGGGAGCAGAGGGAGTTGTGTTTTTGCAGTGCATGGGCCCTGAGGAGAGGAAAAAGAGAGAGCTAGAAGGAGGAATTTAATTTAATTAAAGCACTCTGTGGCTTAACATGCAGCTGGTGCAAGAGGCTGCTGGTGGGGAGGGAAGGGTCTCCACACGTGGGCCAGGAGGGCAGCAGCAGCTGCCAGCTGTCCAGCTTGGGATGGAATTGCTTATTTAAGGCAGCAATTCTTCCTAAATTCATACACCAATCCTCCCCCAGCATTACAGGTGCTGGGGTTTTCTCCAGCTGTGTCTGCTTCTGTGGGTGAATCAGCACCTTCTCCCCCTTTCCAGCCTGAGGAGGGCATTTCCTGATCCTTTTGTTGATGCTCCTCAGCCTCCTGCTGCCCCACGTCCCACCCAGACCCCACCAGCCCTCCCTCCAAGCTGATATTTGCTTTATTTCATCATTTTCCTCGTGTGCTTCTCGTGAGGAGAAGCCTTTGATCACCCTCTAACCGAGTTCCTTCTCTCCTGGCAGACCTTGAGAACTTCAAGACCAGGACGAGGAGCACGGTGTCCGTCCGCCAGGGCCAGGGCATGGTGCTGCTCTGTGGGCCCCCACCCCACTCTGGAGGTAAAGAGCTTTCCTTCTCTTGAATTCAGAACTGCAGGGTTTCCATTCTCAGGGAAGAGAATGCTCGGGATTTTCGGGAAGGTTGAAGCAGTCACCTGTGAGGAGAGGGCTGTGGCAGGGCCACCCTGGCTGGGTTGTGCTGGGTGGTCCTGGTGACTGGGAAGCTCCAGCTGGGGGATAAATGCAGAGAAATCCACTTTATTAATCAGAGTATGAACTTCAGAGATGAACTAATGGAAACTAAAGCAATGTGTATCCTGTAGATGTGACCCAGATCTTCTTGTGCAGCCTGTCTGTTTTGTGGCCTGGGTGTGTCTCCTGCTAAAAATCTGAATCTTGCTGACAGAGCCATTTTTGTGCATCATCTTTTCATTATTTTCTCTTTCTCAAACACTACTAGCACTATTTTTTGGAACTCAGGATGTGTCCAGATCTCACAGGGCGCTGTTTGCTTCAAAGAGGGTGGTATGAATGTTCGGAAAACACCAAACAATTCTTTCAGTTCAGCACAAACTTATTTTATTGTGGCTCCCTGAGGGCGTGCGTTGCACTGTTCAGTTTAGGATGGTCGGGGAGGGAGCGGCTCAGTCGGAATTCCCGCTGGATGCCCTTGGTGATCCCGACAAGCTCCATGTGTGTGTGTCCCTCCCCAGCAGGCCCCACACCAGCCTCTGCAGCTGGCAGAGCCATGGAACATCTCCCACAGATCTGTGTCCCTGTTAAAGGAATTTGCAATCCTGCTTTGAGCTCTATCCGGCCCCATCAGCTGGATGGAAGCTGCCCGGTGGAGCGTGTGCTCTTAGGCTGGGCTCATCGCTCCGAGAGGAGGGGACGGAGGCTGGAGCAGCTCCTGGGCTCTGTCTGACCAGCTGGCACAGCTGCCCACGGGCTCTGTCCCCCTGGGACCCTTCCCAGCCATGCTCCTGGGATGGAGCTGGCCAGCGGTGCTGCCTCCTGTCCCTCCAAGGCAGGGGGCTCAGAGGGATTGCAGGAATTGCTCACATTTGTCTCCTCAGCAAAGCCCCACTCTCTGCAGTGGCTGAGTTCCCTGCTTTGCCCTAGGAAATCCTGTCAGGGTGAGCAGTGAGAAGGGAGTGGTTGTTCAGGAGAAGGTTTATTTACTGGTGATACAAAAAAACTACATTTCCAGAAGGTGCCGGTGTTATTTCCAGCTTTGGTTCAATAAGAGGGATGGAGCCTCCTGTGCTGACCGGGAGGTGAGAATGTTTCTGGTAATAGCTTCTCTCAATCATTTGGGTGAGAGATGACTTCCCCCATGACCACCATCCATGACCTGCTCTACTGCAGCCAGAAAATTATCCTAATTGTAGCCAGAGCCACAATTAGTGAAAGTGACACTCTCAGATCTCTGTAACCGAGCTGGGCTGGAGTTACTGGGCTTGTTGATTCTGGCTTGCACAGAAAGTGTTTACAGGAGACTCAGAAGAGGTTAATCCAGAGGCCTTGTTCTGCAGCAATTCATCTGCTCTGTGGCAGCATTTTCTTCTCCTTTTCCTCCCTCCCAAGGCTGGAAATAAGATGAGTTTTAAAAGTCACAACTGCAAATTAATGCTTTTTGGTGATCATCACGTTTCCATCAGCCAACTGTTGCTCGAAGCCCCTGGGTCTGTAGCATCACTGCACAGCCCCAGGGCCTTCTCCTGCTCGGCTCTGGGAGGTTCAGGAGGAATTTCAGTGTCAGGGGGAGCTGCTGCTCACCGGGAGGCGCCGTGGGCAGCCCCATCCCCAGGGCGGTGTTGGCACAGCTGGGATCAGCTCCTCCAGCCCCCCAGAGCAACGCTGCCAGTGTTTAACGCTGAGATGCAACAGGAAAAAACCCTCCAGCTTGGAAGTGAAAGATAATCCAGCTCATTGGAAACGCGAGTGGAGTTAAGAGGAGAAAACGCAATTACTTATTTCAGAGTCTGATTAGGGCAGTGAACCCAGCTTCATCATCCTTGCAAAAAGCGCTTGATGGCATTAATGACCAGTGTTGAAATGCAGGGCTAACTGTGGGAAAAAACTCACTTCCATATTCTTTATTTATTTTGTCACTTTAGTTTCATATGTGCGTTGAAAATGAAATCTGGAAAAAAAATAAAAAATAAAAAAAAATTAAAATAGCCAAACTATTCAATCTGAGAATTGCCATTGCTTTGCTGATGAGGGTATTCACTGGAATAGTAGAAGTCTGGAAAAAAACATCCTGGCCAGGTGCTGAGATTTGGGAAAAGAAAAATAGTAAATGAGAAGGGAATTATTTCCTGTCAGCCATTGTGTCACTGGTTCTCTTGGGCTTAAAAATTGTGACTTTATTAAAAAGATGTTGATCAGCGCTCAGACCATTAACCTTTCAGCTCACTCTGGTGCTTTTCCACTTGGAAATATCCATTTTTGAGGAGCTGTCAGCTGAAAGTGAAGTTATGCTGGCCTACATACATTAGTTGTTGAGGCTTTCATTTTATTTTTTTCTTGTTAATGATGCCCAATAAAGAGCTTCCTACTGTTCAAACGTTACAGGAAATTCATCCCGAAAATGAGTCCAAATGATGAACAAGTCCTTTCAGCATCAACAAATGGGCTGTGTACAGCTCTCACAGAACAATTTGGGCATTGCCGTGCGTTGTCCCAATTTTTGGTTTGAAATGAGCTGGAAATTCAAGCACATGGATCTCAGCTTCCCCCCCAGACCCCAAATGGAAATGGAATGCGTGCTCCGTGCGGCGGGGAGCCGCTGTTTGTCAGGTCACTGCCTTGTGCTGGTACATTCTGTTAAGCAGCATAATGATGTGATGGCCTCCTCTGATGAAGTGCATGCTGAGTGCTGGAGATTTGGAAAATAAATGTTCATCTGCGGCTCGGGAAGCGGCTGGGCTGGAGAGCGGAATAAATGCAAATCAAACATTTGCTTCTGTTGCGTTTTCTGCGTTGCAGCAGCGGATTCCCAACCCCCCGAGGCCAGTCCTGCCGTATTGATGACCCCGTTGTCTGTTAGAAGTTCCAGTTCTTTTCCTCTTTTTGTTTTTTTTTTTTTGCCTTCTCCATTTGTTCCTAATGGACTGGTAGAAATTTGCCTTTGTTGTTAGGATTTTTCTGAGATAATTAGCCTGCGTGTGAAGGGTGTTCCCTCATTATTTCTGTGGCTTGTTTGATCAAAAGCCCAACGATGGTCTTGTGTCAACCCTTCTACCCTGAAACTGCACAGAAGAAATCACTGAAGAGTAAATATTGCTCTGGGACCGTGGCACCGGGGCCTGGGCAACAGCAGGATGAGCTGATGGTGGTGTTCAAGTGGACAAGAGGAAACAATCAAAAATCCTAAAAGTCTGTGTGTGGCTCAGATTTGGGTTTGGTTTTGGTGCAGAACAGCAGGGGCCTCATCCTGGCCACAGCATGAGCTGGGCAGTCCCCAGTGATGGAGACACAGAAATGGGTTTGGACATTGGAGGGGCAGCAAAGAGTTTCTGGGACTTTTTTGTTGAGACTCCTTTAGGTTCCTCAGCCTGGCTTAGGAGGAGTTCTAGAATTTGGATACCGGAAGACAAATCTCTCCTGCTTTGTGTTTTCAGAGCCCTGTGAGACCAGCCATTGAACCACAGAACCACCCAGTGTCCCCCTGCCATGGCAGGGACACCTCCCACTGTCCCAGTGTCCAGCCCCAATGTCCAGCCTGGCCTTGGGCACTGCCAGGGATCCAGGGGCAGCCCCAGCTGCTCTGGGAATTCTGTGCCAGGGGTTCCTGCCAGAGAATAATTCCTGCCCAAGATCCCCTCCAGCCCTGTCCTTGGGCAGTCCTCAGGGTGAAGTGAGCAGAGCAGAGGGGAACAATCTCTTTCTTTGGCCATCTGGAGAATTTTGAGCCAAAACAGGAAAAGTATCACCAAAACAGGTTTTGTTTTTTCATTCTGTTGCATTTTTTTAAGCCATTTACAAACCATAAACCGTTTCAAAGTGTAAAACAGTCTTCAAGTTAAGCTCCTAGTGGGAATGTTTTCCTTCTGAGGAGCTTTGCAGGGGGAAACACCTTTCCTTGTTTGCTTTTTTCAGTGGTGTTAATCAAATTTGGCAAGATACATTTCTTGTTGAGATGCACTTAACTGAAACAAACAAAAAGAAAGCTCCAAAATCCAAAGCAAACACTCGCTTGTGTTTCTCAGGGCTCTGAATGTGAGTTGTGTTCTAAAGGGGATATGCCTGGGAAGTATTTGGAGGTCACTGTCCTTTTAACTTGATCTCTAAATTTTAAGATAAAATATTCTTTTGTGCCAAATAGTTCTTTTCATTTAACTTTGTGGGAGCTGAGTCATTTAGCTGCCTCTTCTGTTAGATTTATGTGATAGTCAGGGCAAGGTTAGTTAATATTTTAACAACTACAGTTTTCAAATTCCTTCTAGCATCCCTGGCATTTCGTTGTGAGTACAGAGGCTAAAAAAATACAGTCCTGGAAAGGATTTTCTACTTGACAGGCTGGTAGCACACCCTTCCTCATGCAGAGCAAATGGGTCTGGAAATCCTTCCCCTCCCTTCTCTGGCAAGATAAATGAACTTGTCTTTAGGATTTCTCTCCCCCCTCTTCCTGTGAGTTTCTCGTGGTTCATCTTTAGAAAGATCTATAACCATGTTCTCATGACATTTGCCTTCCAGCCCTCGTGGGAGCAGCCTGTGGAGATGGAGCTCTGCAAGTGCTGTGAGAGATGCTGAGTGTACACACAGGGCTGTGGAAATGATCTCTCAATTACTTGGTGATTTGAATTCCGTGTTCTCCTTGCATTCCCTGGCGCTGTGTCCTGCTCTGGGTCTGCTCTGTGCTTCCCTCATTCCACCACTCACCTCAGCTGGAGCACATCTATTCTCACTCCTGATCCACCTCAGGAACCTGGGAAAGATATAAAAAAACCTTATTTATAATAATAAAATTTAAAAAGCTGATGGCTTTTTTAAATAGCAGAGTGCTCATCTGGGCGGATGGGAACCCTCTGGTGTTCCTAGAGGATTTGTCTTCTCCTGCCACTTGCTGAGGGCCTCAGAGTTCCTGCTGACCCCAGAACTGAATCTCCCCACTAATTTCTCCCTCTGAACCTCAGCTCCTCATTCCCTTTGTCCCTCTGCTCCTTTCTGACCTTCCTGGGCACTCGGGAGCTGTGTCCCCTTGAGTGAGCAAAGGCAGCATTCCAAGGAAAATCAGTTTTCTGTCTCTGCAGTGCCCACTTTCTCAATGCACTTGGAAAATTCCATCTTCCCAAAGAGGAGGAGATTCATTAAAGCTCAGTTGTTCCCATAATTCTTTCCTATCTGGTGCCATCGCTCCTGATGGAAGCACAGCCACGGATGGAAACACACCCGTGTCTGTGAGCTGAGATGTTGACAGAGAATTATTCCCACATCTTTTCACAGACTGGATGAATTCAGGTTTTCTCATTCTCTCCTGCTTTTTTTTTCCCTGCCGGTATCCAGGAGAACTTTTAGTTCTGTTGTACAGTTTAATCAAGTAGAACTAACGAAATTTTAGCATTTGACAGAGGAGATGGCAATTCTGATTCCATCTCAATCTCAGCCTTTCATGCTGCACGGGTGGTAGTGAAGTGTGGACACCCAAGGTGTTTGCAGAAAGCACTTTACTGATTACAGAGCTGCTAAAACCACTCCTGGGCACAGAAATCATTAGTGGCTGCTCACTTGTCCGCTCACTTTTTCTCTCCTTTCACTGTTTGTTTTTTTTTTAAAGGGTTGATGGACACTTCATGGGCTGGGAGCAGTGAGGATGGTTTGGTTTTCAGGGTGGCTGATGGCCTCTAGTGGGGTGAATGGTTTGAGGGGTTTGTCTTGTAAATAATCCGTCCCACAAATGATGTCCTGTGCTCCCTCCTGTTTGTACAGGCAGTGCGAGGAGGAAGGGAAGCAAACCTGGGAAAAATCAGAGCAGTGCAGGAGGAAAAAGGCAATTATCAGGCGTTTTTATACCATGATCAGTGAATGGAGCGTAGCAGAAATCCTGGAGCCTTTAATGTCCTCACTCCACTACAGTAATCTGAATATCCAGCCTTTATTTTCCTGTTTCTTTCAGTGTGGGGTGCCCAGAGCTTTTGGGCAATGTGAGTTTTACAGAACCTGTATTCCCAGTTCCCCCTTGCCAGGCAGATTGAGGGCAAAAAACTCTGAAGGGGCTTTTTCCAAAAAGGCTGAGCTACCCCTGTTACCCCTTATTAAGGGATTGAGAGTTTCTCCTTGTTTTAATGTCTTTGGAAGCCTTTGCTGCTTGGTCAGGTTTGGTTCCAATTAGTGAGAAGCTAATTTAGAGAGGAGCCTCGCACACATGGGTGGGCACTGTGGCTGTAAAAGTTCCATTTCTCCAGGAAACCAAGCAAAAAATCTGCTAAGCTGGTTGGGAGTTGGTTCAGCTATTTGTCAGAACGCTGCAGGGTTGCTGAGCAGCCTGTCACGGATCACTCCCAAGGCTGGAGGGAAAATATGAGCAGGTGAACTCTCCCTTGGGGCTGGGAAAAGCAAAGGAAAAAGAAGCAGGGAATTGTTTTTCCATTGGGAGGGTCAGTGATGGATTTGACGTGTTTGGCTGTGGTGTTGGGCTGGTGTTGGCAGAGCTGGAGCATCAGGAGGTGTTGCAAACCTCCCTGAGTTTTGGGGCAGGTGTTTAACCTGCTTTTCCATGGATAATTCTCCTTGGAGGATTCAGGGAAGGACAGAGGGGAGGCTCAGTTCCCAAACCAACAGGAAAATTTCCCAGAGAGGTGGTGTTCCCACGAGCTGGGGCTCCACAGCTCACAGCTGACTTTCCTGGAATGGGAACGCGTGACATCCCAGCAGGAATTCCCAGGAATTCCCAGGAGGTGGGTGCAGATGTGTGGGAGATGGAGGGGACCACGAGGAGCACAAAGGATGAGGCATCAAAAGCACCTGGATCTGTCACCAGTTTTTCCTCATGCCACTCCCATGCCCCCAGGCAGCAGGAAAACTCCCACATCCTAAAAGTGTTTTCCAGAGCTCAAAAAGCTCTGAGTGAGTGATTGATCTCAGGCCAAGATCCAGAAAACAACTTCCCAAAGCTTCCAGCTCCTGCAGCTTGTCTCCTGCTCCTGAAAGCTGGATCTGTGCAGCCTGGCAGCATTTCTACCAAAAAATACCCTCAAGATTCAGCCCAAATTTCCCTCCAGGTATCTCTTTCCATCACAAGGAGTAGGTGAGTCACACACTGGGTTTCTGTAATTCGTCTGTGTCTGGCTCCATGTGATGGGGATTATTACAGTTCAGCAAAAATGGGGTTCATTAAACTTAAAATCAGGCATATGAAACTCTCATTTAAATAAAAAGTGATTGGGAATGGTAACTTCCATTGAAAGTGCATCTCCCATCATTTATTTTTTATGCTCTGCCACAGTCACCGTTTAAATTATTAAAAGCAAGAAGTAAAAAGCTTCTCAGGAGATAGAAATGGATTAGATTAAAATTAATCTGACATAATCCTTTCTCTAAAACTGCTGATTCAGTTTGTGCACAAGTTTATCAACATATTTGAGGATGAGGGATAAGGATAAATTCTCCTCTAATTTGGGAGTGCTTTGGCTTGATATTTCTGACAGCACAGGGAACATGCTGCGCTCTCTTAATTGAGAGATTTATGAAATTACAAATATTTCTAACAGCACAAATGCCAAGCTCATCATAGATTTACACTCCTTTAAGCACCTGAGGTGGCGAATCTGCCTCATTTCAGCCTGGATGAATTTTGAGGTGCACAAAGCAGGGGCACAGTCAGGAACAGGCATCGGCCAGGGGAGGTCAGACCCAGATTTTCAGCTGGCACGTGTCACTTGTCACCTGCAGAGTCAACACCCAGAATTTCCTTTTCTGTGCCCCAGGTGGGTGGCAGGGACACAGGAGGAGCTCTGGGCTCTGTGACTGGAAGGGAAGAGGCTCAGCCCTCCACTGAAGACCTCGAAAGCAGCAGAATAATGAGGAACATGACGTTAATGGATTTTTTATTTATCAGTGACAGCTCGTGACATCTTTAAAAAGAAATCATCTGCGAGCCAGTGGTGTGGTTTATTCCCTGTTTGGTTGCAGTCAGCACTAAATGAAGATTGAAATGGGATTGAGAGGGGGTAGGGCCGGCAGGGTTTGGCTGCAGATGAGTGAAATCTGTCGTCTGACAGAACCCAGTCAATAGCATTTGTAACGTCTTGTGATGTCTTTATGAGCTCAATTAGAGATCAGAGTCCTGCTCCCAGGCTCTGCTAACCCTTTCCCACCAACTCCAGCTCTGCTGGCCCCTGCAGTGCCCTCGGAAGCTGCCAGGGATGCAGAACGTGCGTGGTGACACAAACACATCCAGTCTGGGGTTCCACATCCCTGGGTGCACATTCTGCTTGGTTCAAATCAGCAGTCCTGGCTGTGGGAGCCCCCATTCCCACGGGAATGATGTTTTGTTGTTGAAAAATCAATGGGGGCATTGGTTTGGGCATTTTCTGTTAGCTCTTGCACGTGAAGTGCCTAAAAATGCAATCATGATGTGTTTAAATATAATAAATGTGCAGCCATGATGGTGCTTGCAGCTGGTGGGTATCAAAGCACTTTATCTAATCACTGATTATCTAGCAAATAAATGAAGAGAAGGGATTTTTTCCACAGGCAAGTGCCCTACAGGCCATACCCCCCTCAGGCTGTTTGGGCAGATATTTCAGCCTCGGAGTTGATCATAATTTTAATTCATTGCAGTAAGAAAATTCCTCTGCAACCAACTTTTTTCTTTTTTTTTTTTTTTTTAAGAGGTTTGATCTAATCTCTTACAACTACAGATCAAAGGTAGTGAAAGCTGGTATTAAAGGATTAGCTAGGTCACATTGAAATATGTTTTAAAACAAGCCCAGGGACCTTTAGCTTTTCTGAAGCAAGCACACACACAAAAAAAAGGATTTTTAGGCTAACTCTCTGTGACTTTAAACAGAAAACAAACTGATGGATTAAATCTGTGATTCATTCCTTCAGGTGATGTGTGGAGCACTTTATGTAACCCAAGCCTGGAGAACATCAGCAGTGACTGAATCTCTCCCAGCACAAATCCAGAGCAGGGTTTTAATTCAGTGTAGGCATCACTTGTGCACATGCCCATCTTCCCATGGTTTTATTCTCTTTATTCCCTTTTGATGATTGTTTGTAAGTAGTTAGCAGCTTCAGCCCAGCCTCCTTTTCATCATTTTCTCTGGCTGGTCTCTCCTGTTTCCATGTGTCACAGGGGTGCTTCATCTCTGGCTGTCAGCTGAAGATGTTTCTTTGCAGAGATGTTGATGCCACTCTCTGGACCATATCAATTCCTTTCTTTATTACCAGAATTTCCTCATTGGAATGAACTTAGAAAGAGAGTGTCACCCAGCTGGGGTGAGCCTGACTCCCAAAACTTCAGATTAAACCAGGTCTTGAAAGGGGCATCAAATCCAACCCTGGGCGAGTTCACCACTTCCAGTGAGCACCAAACCTGCCTCAGGAGGTATCAGAATAATAAACACAGCTTAGGTTGGTGGCTGGGTTTTCCTTCCAGGCAAGGCTGTAAGACAAGTTTTAAAGGCTTTTCAGACAAAACCATCGAGTTTCTCCACACACCAGGCAGGCTGTGCTCGATGGGAGGGTGTCTGTGCCCAGCAGATGCTGTTGAAATAGTTCTGGTATTTAACTGGAGTAAATGCCCCAGTGCAGGACCTCGTCTCACAACGTTTTCTATGCAGCACAGATAAAGATTTGTGTTGATTTTTCTCCTTTTGGGCTCAGATTGCCCCATGGCACAGTGCAATCATCCTCAGTGTTCACAGCCATCGACTGGGGCTGGAGGCTGCCTGCGAGAGATAAGCCAGGCCAGGCAGCAAATATTTAAGTGCTTGGGAGATCCACGAGCTGGAGATGCAGGAGATACAGGGTTATTGATTAGGCTCCAGGTAATGAAGACCTCTTGCCCTTTTAATTACCCAGACCTGGGCAGTCGAGGGGCTGGGAGGCAAACACAGCACTGAAAATTGCTGTGAGAAGGAGTCCAGCCCAGAAATTGGGTAATTTCTGCATTTTTCTCCCTCTTATAAACTTCTGTCAGTTTATAAGAATGAGAAACACATTCCTCTGCTGAGTAACTGTGTCCTCAGATTTGGCATAGCTGAGGGTTCATCCAAAGGTGTTTTATTAAACTTAGATTAATCTTGTTCATTATTTATCATTCTCTTGATTAAAACCTGCGTTTGAGGCCCAGAGCTGTGATGTGGCTGGGCAGCAGAGCTCAGACTCAAAGGGAGAATTACCAGGTGAAACTTTTGTCCAGGCTGATTTCCTTAAATTGTTCTGCAGTTATTTAAGACTGGAAGATTAAAAATTGCTCCAGAGGTGCTGGCAGGGCAATGGAATGGTCTGAGGGCCCACAAAAGAAAAAAAAGGGGCAGTGCATAATTCATGTAGCTTTAGCATTAAAATAAAACTGGGAAAGAGAAAAATGGTCAAAACTGCAGGAATTGCAGAGGAGTGGTGTGTGTGTGGAGAGGAGCCATGGAATATTGTGCCAGGGATTTGTCTTTTTCCTGGATAATTCCCTTTTCCCCTGTCCCCAGGGCACTCTGCCAGGATCTTGTGGCACTTGGAGCCTTCCTTCCTGCTCACACTTTGTGATTTATGGGGTGATGGGTGTTGATTGCTCAATCAAATCGCAGTGAAATTTGGAATTATGAAATTTGAATTATGAACATCCCCTACAGGCAGTTGGCAGCTGAGGTTCAGGGACACTCATCAGATAATCAGCTTTAGCATTGCCCAGATTTGCTGTAACCTTCACTTATGAGCAGTTTGAACACCAAGGAAAGGAAGCAATCAGAGCAAAAAATAAAAAACAAACCAAGAAGTCTGCAAATCATCCACCAAAAATCAGTTTTCTATGAGGTTTATGCAACAACAAGTAGGCATGGCTGGGGGTGGTATAACAAAATGTTATTATAGCATTTGGATATATTAAAAAAAAAGATCAGGTGGGAATGTTTGGTGCAGGAACACACCCAGAGCCAAGAACTTTGTCTGTGCTAAATCACCTAAAAGCAAAGTCCTGAGTGCAGGGAATAAATGGCAGGGAGAAAAACAGACAGGAAAACTTCAGCACTTCCCATCCTGCAAAAAAATAAATGAATCTTGAAAAAGTTTTTAAAAAGGCCACAATTTTCTAGAAGTGCATTCTGCAAAAAAATTATTGAATTTTGAACAGAATTTAAAAACCAGCCATACTTTTACAGAAGTGCATGGTCAAGGGAAGTACCAACCAGACATTCAGGGTTGTGTTCACTCCATCTGGATTTAAGTTGTTTATAGCAGGGGATGAGCCTCACCTCTCCTTTTAAAATGTCTCAAAATTAATTAATGTTCCAGTCACAGTTTGGGTTGCTTGGGACAATTTAAAGGGAGGATTTGATCATTTCCTTAATTTCGTATTTTTCATCATTTCCTTCATATTTTTCATAATTTCCTTAATTTGATGTTTTTCTCTTGCCATTTGTAATGAAACATCATTTTTGTGCATTGTGATTTACAGAAAACCTTCTGTTTTACACTGAAAATCAGTTCTGTCCAGCTTGGGAGTGACAGAGGAGGTGATAACATAGGAATTATAGCAATCATTAAAGATTGGATTAATCTCTGTAACTTTCAGTAAAGCCTATAAAAAATAATAGTATATTGTACCCACACTGTTCTTATTAAAAATGATAAATGACCCCCATTTTTTGGCTAATACTGATCCCAAAATTTCATTCTTCTCCTCAGCTTTATGGCTGCCATAATCTTGATATTTTAATAGCTTTTCCTATAATAGCCACAGAGACCTTTTTAAGTGGCAGCCCTGACTTTATGGAAAGAAAATCAAGAAGAGTTTCTTCTACTTCAAGGCAGAGGCAAAATATGTGCATGACTCAAGATGGGCAAGCAGAGAATTATTATTATTATTATTATTATTATTATTATTATTATTATTATTATTATTATTTTGGCAAACCACAGGCCTAAGTTTCTCTTATTATTCTGAGTAATAATTACTCAGAATTTCTGTGCAGTTTTCACTATAGAGAAGATAATGGAAATGAAGAAAAATAAGGTTCCAGCATGTCCTGGGTCTGTGCAGGGATGACCAGGCAGGTGCTCAGTGGCTGCTCTGGGATTGCAGTCGTGGAGTTTCTCCTTTCCTTTAAAAAACAGCAAAAACAGATCCAAAACTGAGTAATATTCTATGTTTGAGAGACCTGTTTTAAAGAGGAAATGAAAAGCGTGGGAAATTAGGCAAAAATCACATGAGAAGGGTCCCAGATTAGACAGGAGAGGTTTGTGATGAATTCCTCAAGGCATTAGAGCCCAGTGTGTGATCAGAAAACCAGGGATGCCTGTTGCTGCCGACTCCTTGTGCTCCAAGGCTCTGTGTTGGTGATTTTGGGATGGTTTCCAGCGCCAGGAGCCACCTCAGGCTGTGTTTGAAGTGTCTGTTTGCCCAGGAGTTACAAATTGCCAGGGAACCGAGCTGCCTGTCACTGCCAGAGCAATTAGAGAGGGACCCCTTATCAAAAGGAGCCCGTCAGGTTGGAGAAGCCATAAATATTGCAGCAGGATCTCTCAGGAAATCTAAGTTGGAGGGAATGTTTATTCCCACACAAGCAGGTGCCACTGAGAGAGGCTCCAGCCCTTGCTGCTCCCTGGGCTCGATATTCCACCAGTCCCACAGTGTTTGGGAGAAGGATTTAACCAGTTTTAAATGTTCTGGTGTGATAATGGCCTGCTGCTAACGTCCAGCTCTGTGGCATTTGTGCAGCTGGAGCTCCCTGGTGTTGATTGGAATGAAGGAATTATTAATTGGAATTATTGTGCTCCTCAGTTTTATGCAGCCAGAGTTTGAAGGTGGCTTTGGGGGAGGTTTTGATGTTTTGCCCTCTAGAAATGGGTCTCCTTTAGTCCCCCCTGTGCTGGGATCCTCATTTTGAGCTGGAGGGATCCCAGCTCATCCATTTGTTTCTGTCTTTGATCAGACTCCTCTTGCAGAGCCTCCTGTGCCCTGCTCACCCAGGGCTCCCAACCCTTAAATATTATATAGCAATATATTTTAAATATATTTAAATATTGTATAGCAATAATATAGATATAGCAATATATTTCAATATATATATATAAAATATATTAAATATACATATATATATAAAATACACTTTATATATATAATTCTATTCTATAGCAATATATTTTAAATATCTTTAAATATTATATAGCAATAATATAAATATAACAACATATTTCAATATATATAATATATACTAAATATACATATTATATGTATATAAAATACACTTTATATATATAATTCTATTCTATAGCAATATTTTAAATATCTTTAAATATTATATAGCAATAATATAAATATAGCAATATATTTTAATATATAATGTATATATATTAAATATAAATATTATATATATAAATACGAATACATATTAATATATAACATTATTACTATATAAAATATATAAAATTAATATATAAATATAAAAATATATATTTATATATAATTCTATTCTATAGCAATATATTTTAAATATCTTTAAATATTATATAGAGATATTATAAATATTTTAATATATAATATATATTAAATAGATACATTATATATATATATCATATGTCTATAATTCTATAATAAAACAATATATTTTATATTAAATAGATACATTATATATATATTATATATATATATATATATATATATAATTCTGTAATATAACAATGTATTTTAAATATCTTTAAATATCATATAGCAATAATGGCCTGCTCCTAACATCCAGTTCTGTGTCATTTGGGCAGCTGGAGCTCTCTGGCGTTGATTGGAAGGCAGAGCTGCACTTTCAGATCTTTACTCTGCTCCTCAGTTTTATGCAGGCAAATTAACAGAGTTTGAAGGTAGCTTTGGGGGAGGTTTCGATGTTTTGCCCTCTAGAAATGGGTCTCCTTTAGTTCCTGCCACCATCTGGGAGGGATCCCAGCTCCATTTGTTTCTGTCTTTGAGCAGGCTCCTCTTGCAGAGCCTCCTGTGCCCTGCTCGCCCAGCTCAGCTCCAGTGACAGAATTATCCCAGACTTTTTAACGGAGGCAGAGCCTGGGAAAAGCTGCTCCAACCATTACAGGGCTGGAAAGTGTTGAAAATGCCATCACAAGGGCTCTCCATGGCTCTCACCAGCAAAGAGATGAGAACTCCTTAAGCCAAAGGGATCATTAGCCACAAGCACAGATCCTCAGACTACAATGAAAATATTTAACCTGGAAATTAGAGGGGTTTCAGCAATTAAAGCCATACTGGCTGGCAGAGAAAAGCAGGAGCCTTTTCTGGGGTGTAACCTATGAGACCTCCTGGGGGAGGATGGCAGGGACAGGGATTGATCCAGAAATTCCACTGTTGTTCTGTGGTCATTTCAGCATTTCCAGTCAGAGCAGAATTGCAGAGCTCAGGGGGCTCTGGTGGAAACCTTGTGTGTGAAGAGTCACTTGGTTCAGCACCCCTGTGCTTGCCAGGGCAGGGATATTTATTTACCCAGTGCTGGCTGCTTCTGGAGGGGAAAGATAATTGTTCACTGAGAATAAATTTAAAAAAAAAAACAAAAAAACCCCAACAAACTTAACTACTTGCAGGAAATAATAAGCTGGCTGAGAAGTGGTGCCTTGTTTGCCCTGAGTATCCTCTTGACATCAGCATGAGGTTCCTTCTAATGAGATGCACATATGTAAATATGATGATTAGGTATTCCCTCATAAACAGAATTATCATACCTTCCTAAAAGTCTGAGCAGGCATTTTCGGGTCCTGTTGTGAGAAATAAGTAAATAAAAAGGCCAAGAGTCTCCACTCAGCCTCTTCTGGCTGGGAGCAGTGGGATGTGAGGGCAGAATATATTTTCCAAAGTACCTAATGGTAGTTGAGGTCAATTACAGCCACGACTCATTAGAGTATTAAAATAAGAATATGATTTTTAGTGTAATTAGCGTTCCCTTAGTCTTGTATCCACTTCAGGCTCTCTGAGTGTGTTTGGGCTCAGGCAGATATAACAGGGTTAGACTGCATTAACCTCACTCACAGCCTCTGCAACATCTCTCACTTCTTCTTTATGGCTCAAATAACTTCCAAACACGCCTTATAAAACACAGAACCCTGTCTAATTAGTCACAGAGAAGATTACAGCTGCTTAATTTAGTGTTCAGCTTTCTGCTGATTCAGAAATTCCTGAGGAATAAAGCATCCAGTGGGTGATAACTCGACTCAGGCAGATCCTCCTCACAACTGGCTTTAAGGGGGAAGAAGAATTAATTAGGAAGGATGAAAGCAAAGCCATGGGCAGGCAGGAATGCTCATGACAAAAAGGTGAGATTCCTGTGAAATGCATTTTATTCTGGATGAAGCTGAAGTAGTAGCAGGAATATCAGATCCGTGTGCAGGCTCGGAGGCGTCACAGCTGGAAATTTGCATTTGTAGTGATGCCTTTTTCTCTGGTCCTAAAAATACGAGCCAGGCACAGTTTGGGTGATAAAAGGGGCACCTTGGTGTGAGGATCCTTAAATGCATGAATCCTTCAGGTGGAAAAAGCTGAGGATGCACCCTGATTTATGTACAATTTTTATTAATTCTGAAAATTAGCATATCTGACAAGAATGCCCCAATTAAGAACCTGCCTGGTGAATTAATTCCCCCAGTTCTGGTACCTTCTAAATTCTCCCCCCTCAGACAAGATCCAGCTTACAAAAATATGTCCCAAAAAGCAGTTTTCAGCTTTGGTTTCTAAAGAGAACCAAGACAGCACAAGGATCCTGGAATTTGTTTTGTTTTTCTGCCTAAAAAAAATAAAAAAAAAGCTACAAAAATATGTGTAAAGAATACAGAGAATATAGAAAAGAAAAATAGTTAGGAACCAAATGGTGTCAGAGAATGTATGAAAGAAAAAAAAGGTAAAACCCAAAACACCATCAGAGAATATAGAAAAGAAAAAAAGGTAAAAACCAAACTGCATTAAAGAATACATGAAAGAATAAAAGAGGTGAAAACCAAAACAGCATAAGGAAAAAAGATAAAGAAAGATAAAAACCAAAATGGTGTGAGAGAATATCTAAAAGAAAAAAAGGTGAAACCCAAAATGGTGTGAGAGAATATCTAAAAGAAAAAAAGGTGAAACCCAAAATGGTGTGAGAGAATATCTAAAAGAAAAAAAGGTGAAACCCAAAATGGTGTGAGAGAATATCTAAAAGAAAAAAAGGTGAAACCCAAAATGGTGTCAGAGAATATAGAAAAGGAAAAAATATAAAAAACAAACATCATTAGAGAATATATGAAAGAATATAAGCAGTGAAAACCAAAACAGCATCAGAAAAAAAAAAAAGATAAAAAAATATAGAAGCCAAAACGGTGTGAGAGAGTATATAAAATTAAAAAAGGTCAAAACCAAAACGGTGTGAGAGAATATCTAAAAGAAAAAAAGGTGGAAACCAAAATTATGTCAGAGAATATATAAATTTAAAAAAGGTGAAAACCAAAATGGTGTGAGAGAATATATAAAATGAAAAAAGGTAAAAACCAAAACGATGTCAGAGAATATAGAAAATTAAAAGAGGTAAAAGCCAAATTGGTGTGAGAGAATATATAAATTTAAAAAAGGTAAAAGCCAAATTGGTGTGAGAGAATATCTAAAAGAAAAAAAGGTGAAAACCAAAACGGTGTCAGAGAATATAGAAAATTAAAAAAGGTAAAAGCCAAATTGGTGTGAGAGAATATATAAATTAAAAAAAGGTAAAAGCCAAATTGGTGTGAGAGAATATATAAATTAAAAGAAGGTAAAAGCCAAATTGGTGTGAGAGAATACCTAAAAGAAACAAAGGTGAAAACCAAAACGGTGTCAGAGAATACAGAAAATTAAAAAAGGTAAAAGCCAAAACGGTGTCAGAGAATATATAAATCTAAAAAAGGTAAGAACCAAATTGGTGTGAGTGAATATCTAGAACAGCAAGAGGTGAGAGGCAGCAGGGCAGCGGCAGGCGCGGGGCTCGCTCCGCGGGCCGGGATCTCTCCGCTTCCCCCGCTGACGGCGGGTCCCGTGTGTTTCAGAGCTGAGCTACGCCTGGATCTTTAACGAGTACCCCACCTTCGTGCACCAGGACAACCGGCGCTTCGTGTCGCAGGAAACCGGCAACCTGTACATCGCCAAGGTGGAGACCTCGGACGTGGGCAACTACACCTGCGTGGTGACCAACACCGTGACCAACAGCAAGGTCCTGGGGCCCCCCACGCCCCTCGTCCTCAGGAACGACGGTAGGACCCTCCTCGTGCTCCTCGTGGCACCCACGAGTTAAAAAGAGACCTGAAATGTTTGTATTGCTGGCAAGGGGCTTGCCCTTGGTGGTTTTTTTCAGTGGTGATGGAGCTGTGGTTGATGGGCAGCTGAAGTTGGTCTTCGCATGGCTGGAGAGACTCTCAGAGTCAGGCAATAATTACAGAAGAAAAAGCTGCTGAGAGTTGGCCAAAGACAGGAAACAAAATAGGTTTTAGAGCCTGGAAATACCAGTTTTGCTCATTTTATGCAGCCCAAAAGTGAACAAAGGCACTTTGTT
Source organism: Cyanistes caeruleus (assembly GCF_971803275.1). NCBI lineage: Eukaryota > Metazoa > Chordata > Aves > Passeriformes > Paridae > Cyanistes > Cyanistes caeruleus. The sequence continues at coordinate 1,994,772 of NC_141711.1, read as the reverse complement.
GTTTCGGTAACTGTTAGCTCAGCCTGTGTTTCCCAGCAGAATTTGTGCTATTTTTAGTGGTCTGTGGAATAATACAAAAAAGGGGAGAAGAAAGCAAAAGAGGATTTCTAAATTTATACAGACAATTGATCTGTATCGTCGTCATTTATGAGCAGATAAGAAAAATACATTTGCATGTTAATTTCCAATTAAAATTAATTAAAATGTCTCTCTTTAAAGGCTAACAGTTGGGACATTTGTTCCAGGAATAGAAATGCAATGTTAGCAACTTCTCCAGGAAGAAGTTCCACTGTCACCTTGTGGGATTTGACAGAAATTCCTTGCTTGGGATGCGCAGGCTCCTTTCTGCAGCCTCCTACCCATCAGGTTGATGAAATCCCTGTGGATCCCAAATGCTGCTGCTGCTGAGGAATTGTCCCAGCTGGACTGGGAGGGCTGGAGGTGCTGCTTTCCCAGCTCTGCTCCATATCTGCCCTCCCTTACAGGGAATTCTGTGTTTCCATAAACACAGCAGCAGCAAATCTGTCCCTCTGAGTCCAGAGAGAGTCATGGCATGGATGGCAAAAAGAGATGTTTCAATTTGCCTCGTGCTAACAATTGCAGTGCTGAAATAATATTTTTAAATATTCCAATAATAGGATTTTTTTAATTATTATTATTATTTTTGCAAGCCCTACTGGAAGAGGGGCTTGGTACAAAGGTGTGCAGTGACAGAAGGAGGGGAAATGGCTTTAAACTGGTGGGGCAGGGATGGATTGGGAAGGAATTGTTCCCTGGCACAGCTGGAGCTGCCCCATCCCACTCTAAAGCTTTCTGGGAGCATCCAGGTGTTGAGAGCTGCTGTTCCTGCAGTATCACCCTATTTTTCTCTAAAATGTGGGATTTTCCAGCTCAAGATTGAAACAGTAACTGTGGGAAAGAACCAAAATAGTCCTGAGATGAAACTGCCATTAGCAGCAGCTGTTTGGGCCAATTAAACTGCCACATTTCACAGGTGTTGTCAGGAAATGCATATCAAAATCCCAGACAAATCCACCTCCTCCTGAATTCCTGGGAATTTCATCCCAAAGAAGGTTTTTAAGCCTTGAAATTGGAAGGAAGAGACAAAAGGCTCTGAAATGCCAACCCATGGAGCACCTGATGTGCCGTGACACTGGCAGTGCTCTCCAAGCCACAAACCCAGGGTCTGTTTTAGTCCTTCCATTTCCTCTTCCATCCCTGCCACCTGCACTGCTAAGCCAGCTGTTAAATCAGCCAGGAAGAGCAGGAAAAATGGGGATTTTCTGCATGGAAGTGATCTTGGATTCAGGATGGAGATGTCTCAACTGCTCCTAGAAAGAGGAAACAGCAGGACTCACTTCACACCCTGTATTTATGGAGATGGGCAGGGTGCCACTGCAGCAGCCTGGTGGTTCTTCCAGATACAAATCCTGATTTTTCCAGGTACAAATCCTGATTTTTCCAGGTACAAATCCTGATTTTTTTGGTGGTTGGAGTTCACATTGAGGTTGTGAGAGGCCAGAGCTGAAGGGCTGAAGTAGCTGATGTCCCACAGCTCCAGGGAAATATTCCCACCCCACTGGGGGGTTTTATCCCCCTGGATTTCAGCTCTCCAGGCCCAGCCCAAGGCAAAGAAATGGAAATAAATAAAAAGTGAGTGAAGAGAAGGGGGAAAAGATCTCCACAAGTTCTGTCACCTGCTGCTTTGGAGACCACAGGGAAGTTCATGGCTTAAATAAAGCTCACCCAGCAAACATTTAGCACAGATTTTGGAGAAATGTAGGCAAGATTGCAAAGATTTGGCTGGTCCCAGTCAGGAAAACAGGATTTTGAGCTTTGGGAAGGTGCAGTGTTAGCAAGCAGAGTGGCATGCCATGTAATTCTTGTTTATATGGTTTGTAAATGCTGGAATGTCACCACAGAATCACAGATTTCCTGTTTAAAGTGCTGGGCAGGACATGAATACGGGGAGAGTATTCATATTTTTAATAAATGCATTTAATTTTGACAAGAGAGGCTGTGCAGCAGCCACTTTGTTGAACATTTATTTGCAATTAATGTGTTGGAAGGAAGATGACATAACCTGCAGTTGTGTCAGAGCTGGGAACATTCAGCTCAGCAGAGACAGACTTGGTGTGAGCCTCTCACTGAGCATTTCCAGCTTTATCACTGGGAAATGAAAGGGAAAAACCTGGATTTCCCTGCATCCAGTGTGAAAAGCAAGAGCAGCCAGCTCTGATGTGCCCCAGTGTCACTGCAGGCTCATTTCTGTATTTTTGGGATTCTCCAGGGCTGACCCAGCTCCTCTCCTCCCTTGGCCACTGTCCAGGGAGCGCTCATGGTTGAGATTTGAATTGCAATCATCAATTAGCTGATAATCACTATTGGTGGAACGATGTGTGCAGGGTTTAAGACAGTGCAGTGGCTGGAAATGGAGCCATTTGTCAGGGCTGTAATGGCCTTTTTATGTGCACAAATTTTTAAACACAATTTCATAAAGAGGCTGCCACGCTCCGTGATTTACCGGGGCAGTGAAAAATAAAGAAATTACCCGAGGAGTAGATGATCTCTGTGCATTGAAATCCTGGGAGTTAATAGAAATATCTCTGTTAACTCCAGGGATTTTAAAACTTTTTCCTAATGGCTGTTTGTTCCCTGTTTCATTGCTAGAAGATGCTGAACCTCCCTGGTTGTTGCTCCCCTTGTTTCACAAGTTACCTGCAAGAATCTTGCATATTCAAAAGCAAAAAGTGACAGAGCCATGAAGAGATTTTAATCTTTGGCAGATGGTGTGGAGAGTCGGTTCAGCTTCTCCTCTGGCAGTAAATGGGAAAAGAGCCCACACTCCACGGCTGTTAGGAACAGGCCATGTTTAAAATGAATGGATTAATTGGGCAAGTAATGATGTATAGAACAGCTCTGTGCTAGCACAGGAACACTTGTGAATTTACTGCTGAAATTCAACCAAGCCTTTGCATCTCCTTTATGTCCCCAGGGGTGATGGGAGAGTATGAGCCCAAAATAGAAGTGCAGTTCCCAGAAACGGTTCCATCTGCGAAAGGAACCACGGTGAAACTGGAGTGCTTTGCCTTGGGCAAGTAAGTTTGGATCCATTATTATTATTAATTATTATTCCTGCACCTTCTCAGGCTGGATTTGTGGAGTTTGCAGCGGTTCCTAATGATCCACTTCCCTCAGCAGGAGTTACTTGTGGCCAGTTTTCACAGCAGCCACAGGGCTTGGGGAGTGTAAACATTGGCAGTGCTTCCAAAATGTTGGCACTGGTAGGAAAATCATCACAAAATGGATGGTTTGGGTTGGAAGGGACCTTAAATCCCATCCAGTGCAAGCCCTGCTTTGGGCAGGGCACCTTCACTGCCCCAGGGTGCCCCAAGCCCCAGTGTCCAACCTGACCTTGGGAGCAGCCACAGCTTCTTTGGGCACCCCCTGCCAGGCACCCCCCAGCCTCAGATAGATGTGTTTTTACATCAGAACCCCAAATTCAGCTGGGTCAGACCAGCATTTTAATGATAAAATTATTATTCTTTTAACAATAAAATGTCTGATACACCACAATAAACACATTTATATTCATGTCACCTTTAACCCACCCATAATAAAACCCCTCTGGATCCTGTGCCAGGCCCACAGCTCCTTCTCCCAGCCTCTGCTTTGTGTTCCCTCCTCAGCCCAGTGCCCACCATCAGCTGGAGGAGGGCGGACGGGAAGCAGATGCCCAGGAAAGCCCGGAGACACCGCTCCAGCGGGCTCCTGGAAATCCCCAATTTCCAGCAGGAGGATGCCGGGCTCTACGAGTGCGTGGCTGAAAACGTGAGAGGGAGGAACGTGGCACGAGGGCAGCTGACATTTTATGGTAAGCAGGCTGCCTGCTCCCGGGGCTTTATTGCATCGGTGCAATCTGCAGTAAATATTTTGTGGGGAGGTAATTTTGCGAGGATATTTTTGAAATGACTTCCTTTTCAAACGGCACCTCTGGAGAAAGGGGTAATTTGAAATAAAACCTGGCTGAATGGTGCATATTAATTGAGAATCAGAGCAGCTGGAACAAAAACACATCCCTGGAAGGACATTGGCATGGAAACATGCTGGAAATGCTTGGAAAAGGCTCTTTTGCCTTCTCGTGGCTGGGAGGGCGAGGCAGGAAATCTGGGGGAGCATCCTCGTGTTGCAGCTCGGGATTTATGATGTGGGAGCTGCCCCAGCTTTCGTGGATACATGTTAATTGGTGATAACCAATTAAGAAGTGCTTTCAAGGGGACCAGGGGTTGGGATTTGCCCCTGGCAGGGCAGAGCCCTCTGCCCTCAGAGGCTTTCTGCACCTGCTCTTCCCTGGCTGAAAGCAGAGCCCGTGAGCCAGGCACTGTAAAATGTCAAATTTCAGCTTCCTAGGCCTGCTCTGGTAAACAGAGGATGCATTCATCCCTCTGATCCTGGTGCTCATCCCCAAATTTCTGCTGGGAACAGCCCCACAAAGCAAACCCAAAGTGTGGTTTTACCTGTGCAGGTAAAGGGAGCTGCAGGGAGGGGATTTAGGGGCACTGGGGCTGGGTTTGGTACCAAGGTTCTGTTGGAGATGTTTTGGAGAGGAGAAGCTGCAGGTTCCACAGCTGTGCAGAGACCTCCATAGCATCAAACAAATCCTGCTTTTATTGCTGCCCTGTTCCCATCCCATGATATTCTTTATAGAAAATACAGACAAAAATTCAGTTTTCTCCCCCAAATGCTCCTGAGGGCCCAGCTCCTGTCAGCAGGGAAGATTGGGTTGAACTCCCAGAGATGAGGAGAATGCTTTTTGATTTATAATATTTTTGCCACAGAAAAGGAGTTTGGGAACCAACCCTTCTGGCAACACTGAATTGAATTTGATGGGTAATGTAACTTTTTTTTTAAAAGTTAGGATGTTTTCAAATTGGAAATATTTCTGAAAGACATTCCATTTGGAAATCAGAACTTTGGGGGTTTCCATTTCAAATGAACATTTCTCCTTTCAAAACTGAGGGAAATATAAAATGAGAAAACATTGAAAAGGCATGAAAGACCAAGAACAAAGTGAAATCTTTCATGTTAAAGCAAGAATCCAGGGTTGATTTGAAGGGGTTTTAATTTTTTTTAATTAGATGATTTAAAGATTCCTTTTTCTGTGCTGTTTCTCCTGCTTTTCCCCACGTGGAGAGTAAATTAAAAGACTCATCAGTTGTAGAGCTTTGCTCTACCCACGGCCAAAGCTGCCTTCCCTGGAAAGCAGCAAACGGAGCCTTTGGAGCACTCCCACCGTGGCAGATCTTCAGAATCTCATTGCTGAAATGAATTTATTGCTCTGGATCCTACACAAAAGCTGCTTTTCACACCCATCGTGCCATTTCAGCAGAGAAGCTCGAGGGTTTTTGGGAAGAGGAGAGCCCTGCTCTCAGTCTGTCAAGCTGGGAAATCTTTCTGTCTCCTCCCTGGGAGTGGAGGAATTCCCCGTGGAGGGGTGGCAGCCTCCCCTGTTGCAGGTTTTAAAGATAATTCACTAAAATATCATCCTTGTTGTCTTGTCCTTTTCCAGGGAAGTAGTTGGTTTTTGAGGATAACTTGTGTTTTGTAGCCAGTACTGAAAATAGATCTCTTAAAAAAAAACCAACTTGCATTCTGTACTCTGGGCTCTGGAGCTTTGCGTGGCAGCAAAATCTTTTAGGGGAAGGAAACTTGCTGTAAACTTTTATACAAATAGCTGGGGAAAAGAACATAATTTTCCTTAATAATTTGGTTTAAAGCTGACAAGTGTTATTTCATTATTGAAATACAACTGTGATGGTGGCAGAGCTTTCAAGTTGCTTTTTGGAAGGTCAGGGCTGCTGCCTGGAGAGGGAAAAGCGCTGGAGGTGCTGAGAGGTGCGGGTTTGAATGGATTTGAGGAAGAAATTTTTTATCATGAGGGTGGTGAGGCACTGGCACAGAATTCCCAGAGCAGCTGTGGTTGCCTCTGGAGGAGTCCAAGGCCAGGTTGGACAGGTCTGGGAGCAGCCTGGAGCAGTGGGAGGTGTCCCTGCTATGGCAGGGGTGGCACTGGGAGGGATGTAAGGTCCCTGCAGGTCACAGTGAGGCAGCACCACTCCCTTAAATCCAGTTACCAGCCTCTGTGCACTGCAGAGAGTAAGAAAAGAGAAGAAAAAGAAATTCAGATTTGCTCACTCACTGTAGATAACCCAGCTCTGTCAGCTCCTCTCTGTGCCCCTGGAAGTTGTCAGGGGAGGTTGACTCATGCTGTGTTTCACTCTTGTACCAGCGTTTATTGTCTCCTCCGTTAGCATATCAGTGACACTGAAGTTGTTTGACACCCTTGTTGCAGCAGAAAACGTTAATTAAACGTGCAGGAGCCGTTCTTGCAGCATTTTCTGTCTCTGAGCCCCTGCACCAGGCTGTGTTTCACTGCTCTCCACAAGCATTAGCTCCAGGGCTGAGTCCCCCTTGATGGATCGACCTTCCCGTGGAAACATGTTCCTGGTAATGCAATTACTGCCACTTACTTCTGTTTCCTTGACTGATGGAACTCTGAAAGACACATCTCCTTGCTGGCTCTCTCCTTCTCCCTTGCTGTCCCTGCCTCAGGTTAATTCCAAAGGCACCGCTGGCATTCTCGGGGCTGTCCCCTGCAGGGCCAACACTTGCACTTGTTCCTTGTGGGTTTCCTCCAGCTCAGAATATTCCCTGAATTACCAAATTAGACAGCACAGCCTCTTCTTTTCCACCTTTTATCAGCTCTGACCACTGCTGCTGCCCTCCTGAGCTGGCAGCTTGTTCCCTGTGCCAGCTGACTCCCGTGGCCGAGGCAGGTCAGGTCCCCAGCGGGACACAGGGCTCTCCTCTCCCAGTTTCTCCAGTTTGCCCCAGTTCCTCCCTGCAACGAGGGCCCTCCACACCCTCAGCTGTGTGTTTTGGGATGCACTCCCATTGACCTGATTGTATTTTTAATCTGGCTGCTCATAAATTTTACATTTGCAAACCCTCCGCAGGGCTAAGATTTATATCCTGAGCAAACAGCAATGCCAACAATTATTTTTTTCCTGGCAGAAGTACAGTAAACAGATTACCTTAATCAGCTAATTTAAAAAGAAATTGCCTTTTTGTTCATAAAACTGGCATCAAGGAGATGCTTATTTATTATTGATGTTTAATTCATGGTAAGTTTAGATGCTGTTTCAGCCCAATCTTCTTTTGTTGGTATTTTTGACCCCAAAGCTGCTCATCCCTGGGTTTGAACTCCTTGGGCTCTGCTTCCCTGTATTGACTCTGATGAGTCCATGCAACATCTCGAGATCCCCTTTCCCAACAAAACATTTAGCCTGAAGAACAGAAAATCTGAAATCTTGCTGCTGGTTGAGGTGATCCAAACATAAAGGAGTCCAGTGGGGCTGGGAGCAGCAGCACTGGGGAGGGCTGAGGAGCTGCACCACCACTGAGAACATTTGTTTCCCGGGGTTTTGACACAAAACATGGGATTTGTCCTTGGTTTTACAGTCAGATCCACTCTGGGAAATATCCAAGCTCCAAAGCAGCTCAGTTTGAGCCAGCACGGATGCAGGTGCTAACTCAGGATGCTCCAGAATCTCCCCTCCTCTCCTGCCCTGGCAAGCCAAGGAAAGGAGGAAAGAATCGCAGCTGAAATGTTTTCCAAAAGTGTCAGCACAGCAGCATCTGCATTAGCAGACAGACAGACTTCCCTGCCACTAATTACAGTTCTTTGCAGCGTTTTCTGAGATATTCAGCAGAACCCGTTTAATTGGCTGGGCCCCTTTTTAGATTCAATCCTTCTCAAATCCAAATCCCATCAGGAATTTGTGAGGCTACTTAATTTTGCAGTGAAAAGAGTCCCCCTTTCATCAGCAGGCCTGTGTTTTATTTTATATAAAATAAATATATTTTATTTATTATAAAAGCCACTTTCTGCCACTCTGTGAAACAGCCTCAGATGTAAATCAGATTATATTCTTCATTATGGCCAGAGGTCTAGAAAAGAAATTGAAAATCAGGCAGTTTTATGTCTGCTCAGTTTAGCTCCCAAATCAAAAATAATTTGCTGAAAATTTGAATAAAGTGAGTTTCTAGACTGATAAAAATACAAGAAAATTCCTGTGAATAGGGCAAGTGTATTATTGTATTATTACTATGTTATTATTAATTATCTTTCACATCACCCACTAGAAAACCCTGTTGTCACCTTTTCCACAGGTAAAAGTTAGTACAGGGAGGAATTTTGAATTCTTTGCTGCCTAAGGGAAGTCTTGCATCCAGAATAACTCCCTGCACAGGGCACAGCCGTGTTTCTCACCAGCTTTTCCTTTACCAAGGCATTGCTGGAACCCTGCTTACAGAGAAATCCAAGCTTTGGAGATTCAGAAAAAGTCTCATATTATTATCATTGCTGCTTGGAGAAACATCTCTCCAGCAGGAGAATCAAAAATACAAATAGGGTGAAACAGAAATGGAAATGAAATATGAAGGCTACTCAGAACAACCCCCACCTCCCTTACAGCCCTGAGCAGCTGCAGTTCAGTGTCAGGATGAAAAATAACTAAACCCATGAGGATGGGTCCCTGTGGATGTGCCTGTAACACCCACAGCCCCCAAAAACTGGGGGAAATCCTGTGATGGTGCAGAACAGCTCATGGGACAGGACAAAAATGAGAGGAGGGGACAACTGAAGTGTTTTTATCAGCTGGGTTAACTCCTTCAGCTTTTCTTCTGCTTCAGATTTTCCTCTGGTGTTTCATATTTTAGTGCCAAGCAGCACTCCCAGGCTGGGTTGGTAGGGTCAGTCTTGTAGAGTTTCCAAAGACTGAGCCAAAAGGAGATTTTTTAGGTACAACGTTCCAGCAGATTGGTTTGGTGTGGGATTTGCACACCTTTAGGTCGTACAGATTTCACACAGTCCTTAGCTGGCAGTAGAGGTCAGGAGGAAGGAAAGGAAGAGAGAGGAAAGGTAAGTTGAGGTCTGGTTTCACATCCCTGTGATCTTTGGGAAGGAAAGAGATCAGGATTTGTGCACAGGAGCTGTCCCCATTCGGGGCAGGATCACTTACCTGCACAAGCCTTACACGCTGGCTGCACTCTGCATTTCCAATTACTCATCCATTTTACCCATCTGGTTGGGGTTTTTTTCCACTTCTTACACTTGGCTTTCTGCTCTTCAGACTGTTCTGATCCTGGGCTCAGTCTCAATCTCCTTAGAATAGAGATGGTAATGGACAAGTCATTCAGCCTTTCATCTGCCATTAATGATGAATTACACAGCCTGCACCACGTCCTCAGCTGCTAGAAATTGGCTTAGGAACACTGAAATCAATACACACCAGCAGAGAATTGGATTCTGGATATGTATTAGCACCTCATTTGCTTGAGTCTTTTTGGCTGTTTTGAACTCACAGATGATTGCAGAGTCCTACAGGTTTATATCTGATATTTCTCCCTTACTTCTGGGGCTTTGTCACTCATTTCTGAGGTGATGCATCATCACCTGCCACGTCATTTCATTTTCAAATATCTTTTAGGACATGATTTCCTCTTCCTACTTTTGCCTTTTCATTCATTACAGTGAAGGACAGACTGCCCCTGGAATTTTTTTGTCTTAGAGAAGTAAGAATATATTTGGGCATATTTTCCTATTCACCTGGTTTTAACTGTCCCACTTTGTGTTGGTGAAGACTGAAAAGTGATCAAAGGTAAACAGGGATTTTTTCTCACTACTTCCATCACTTTTCTCCTGTCCCCCTGAGTACAAACTCCAGACATCTCTCATCTCCTAGGAGGGGGAGATTTTTCTTTAAAGCCATCCTTATATAAGAGTCGTGCTTGTATCTCTAAGCTTTTTCTTTCACTTTATAGATTCAGCATATGAATTTTGCTTGCAACTCAGATGAATTCTTAATCAGCTTCCGGATTTTTTCCTCCAGGATGTTTCCAAGGCCAGTACTATCTGAAGTACTCCAAGCAGGGCTAAAATATTTTCTATAATATAATTTCTCTTTGGTCAGTACCCCTGAAACAATCCAAAGGACATTTTTTTAGACAAGTCACAAGTTAAACCTTGTCATTATCTCCGAGAACATCACTTTACCAGAAAATGTTGTAGAGACGAGCTGGTTTCATCCCCTTATTTGAATTATTTTAATTATCATGCCTGAAATCTCGTGTCGTGTTACCTTGGTCTGATCCCCAGTGGGCGCCTGTCAAATTCCATTAGGTTGTGGCCACTCTCCTTTGGTGGCTCACACAGATTTGCAGCGTGAGCCAACCCCTGAGATTCCCCAGGATGAAGCCAAGAGCTTCTCTCTGCTCTGAGCTGTTGAGAGGAGAGCTTGACCTAATTAGAAAAGGCTCCCAAAGAGCAGCAGAGAACAAACTCCTGCCAAACAAACCACTCAGAGCTTTGCACTGAGATGATTTTTTGACCTCTGCTGCTCATTCTGGAGTTGTCTGCACCGTAAATGGCTTTGGGATTGGGAATGTGACCGGTTCAAGCAGCTGGAAGGGGTCAGGGTGGGGTGGGGGCTCTGGGTGCTGCCCCAAAGGGTGACACGAATTTGGGGGTGGCAGATCCCAGCACTGCACGTTCCAATCTCAGCACTCAGGGCAGGAGTTGGGATAAACAACCCACAAACCACCCCAAGAAATGCCTTTTGGAGAGAATTTCCCTTATTTAGGGGAAAATTATTTCCTTTATTTGGGGAGTCTGTTTGAGATGAGGATGAATTCTGAATTTTCTGTCCTCCTCTCCACAGGAGTTATCTTTGTTTTTCCATAGCACACACATAGGTTATAGAGCACAGCTTCCCATTCATGGCTTTTCTGGACTTGCAGATTCCAGTTGTTTTGTCTGGGTTGATTTTTTTTTTCTTTTTTTTAGCTTTGTTTTCATGTGGGAAATCTGTAAAACAGCGCAGCAAAAATAAAAAAGGCAAATGGATGTGTGTGGGTTTTATAGAGCTCCTTTCATGAGATCATAAAATTCCCTTCAAAATGATGAGTTAGATGCTGTTAGAATAGTAAATATGTAAATTCATGTGTAATTTGCAAATGTCCTTGAGCCACTGAACCCGTAGCAATTGCTCGGCTCGATGGAATTGTTCGAGTTCTTACTCCAGATGACAGAACTGACTTTCATCTTGCTGCATTTAAAGGCTTTCCCTTTCCTGTCTCTTTAGATACAGACAATAAACAAGCTTAAAATATTACAGGGGCAGGAGGGGCAGCCAGAGAAATAAACACCACTCACTTCTCCTTTTTCTGCTGCAGCGCCAGGATGCTCAGTTCTCCTCTTTTTCTGGAAATCCCTTGGGGATGAGGTGCTGTGGAAAAGTCTCCACTTCATCTCAGTTTTGCAGGCACGTTCAGGGTGCCAGGGGTGGGCTCAAACACATCCTGAGCTCTCTGAATTTGTGTTTCCAGCACCCCATCATCACAGACATACCCCTAGCTTGGGTACAATCATACCAATTTGCCATTTGGATGGGATATTTGAACATTTATCCTTTCAAGTCCATCTCTGGCCCCCTGTTCCTGTCCAAAGGAGATGTGTAAAGTTCTTGCCTGGCTTTGAGGAATCTTAATTTTATCTGATTACATGGGGAAAAGTATTAATCAGGTTCTTGGAGACCTCTGCTGGTAACACATCCTGCTAAGTCAGATGCTCTTATGTCAAAATAGGGCAAATTCCCATTTAAAAAAATCAGAGTTCTATTGTTTAATGGGACTTTCTGAAAAGTAATATAATATATGAATATACTATTAATAATAAGATCTTAAATAGATAGTATTGTATATTGTAGATATATCTGCACAAAAGGTAACTCTAAAGAAAGTCTGAGGTTTTGTGTGATCTTCAAAACCAATTTTAGTGGAATTTAGTGGAATCTGGCTAAACTTAAACTCTGTTTAAATTTTAAAAAAAAAGGCAACAAAGTGATAAAATTAAGGGAATAAAAAGCAGTTCTGTTCATTGAAGGCCTGCAGGGACATTTAGGGCAGACAAAGCCCCCCAGGGGCTGCACCCAAAAATGGTCACAGGTTTCACACTTTTATAAGTTTGGACCATTTGAATTTTGGGGGCTGATTTTCCAATTCCAGCTGCAGGGAATGAAGTCATTTAGCCCAAGTTTGCTGCCCCCAAGTCCCTTTTGTTTCCATCTCTGGGGCCTGAGGCAGTGAGGTGTCCTTGATTGCCAGGCCTGGAGAGGAATTGCTGTGTCTGCCCAAAGTGGGGAAGCAGCAGCTGGCACTGGGTGTGGAGTTTGGAGTTCTGCACTAAACAACTGCAGGGTTACACAGAGATGGGAAACAGAAAAGCTGAAATCCTGACGTTATCAATCCCGGTTTTAAACGTTCTGCTGAGGGAAGAAGAGGCCGTGTGGCAGCCCAGAGCTGCTGCTGCAGGCTCCAGGCTTCCCTCCCTCTTTCCGTGCAGCCCAGCCCAGCTGGACCCAGCGCATCAGCGACGTGCACGCGGCCATCGAGGAGCGCGTGTCCTGGGAGTGCCGCGCCAGCGGCCGCCCCAAGCCCTCCTACCGCTGGCTCAAGGATGGGGAGCCCCTGCTGCCACAGGTAGGCACTGCTGGAACCCCCTGGGCGTGGGCTCTGTGGGTGCTGGGATGCTCTGCCAGCTCTCTGATCTCTGGGTGTTTTGTTTATTTTGGGATGGGGAGGATGGAGGTGCTCCGAAATCATGGAATGCAGAATGGTTTGGGTTGGAAGGGACTTTCAAAGTCATCTTGTTCCACCCCCTGCCACTTTCCAGTGTCCCAGGCTGCTCCAAGCCCCATCCAGCCTGGCCTTGGACGTTCCCAGGGATCCAGGGGCAGCCACAGATGCTCTGGGCACCTGTGCAAGGGTCTCCCCATCCTCACAGAAAATCCCGTTCCTTCCTGTGCCTGGTGGCACCTCCCTACAGCTCCAGGAGCTGCTGGCAGGGACAAGCAGGACACACAACAGCTCAGAGCTCCTCCCCAAAATGAAGGATCCATGATGCAAACCTAAGGCTGGAAAGAAGAAGAAGGAATGGCTGAATGGTGTTTTGGAATCTGTCACCAGAGAACGATCACCCCAAAACAATTATTTTAATTTGTGATGTTTAGGTGAACTCCAGGTGACAATGAAACCTCAGGGTTTCCTGCTAGTGTTTAATGGTGTTCCCACTCCTCCTGCTGAGCTGTGTCCCTGTGCAGGAGCTGTGGAATTACACCCAGCCTGTCCTGGAGGGTCATCACGCAGTCCTGACCCCACCCTGGCACCACAAACTCAGCCAAGTCACCAAAGCTTTGCTTGCACTGTAGCCAGCCCTTTTCCCCCTTCACTTACTGTGAAAGGACATGGCAGCCCAAATTTGATCAGACCCTGACTAAAATTGCACAAACATTAAATTTCTGCCCTAAGGCCAAGTAGAAAACCAATAGCTCTTTATTTTAGATTTTTTTTTTATTATTTTTTTTTTATTTTTTAATGTCAAACTCCTGGGGAGGGAGGGAACACTTTGCTGTACTTATTAGAATTGATAACTCGAGCTCCATATCCTCAGGCTGACAAATGATAGCCTGGTCTTTCACTCCACACACTAATTCTGGTTGCTTCACGCTGGTCACTGGCAGATGGTCTTGTTCTTAAATCATGTCAGTGGCTGATATGAAGTAAAGGATCATTAAATTATTAGCATTTACATTGTTTTCAGTAAACTGCAGAAGATTTTAAGCGTTTCTGTCGGTGCTGGCTGAGATGGCAGCCACTCTTACCAGCCTGCATTGCTGTATACACCCAAAATGGGCTCAAGCTGTGCCAGGGGAGGGCCAGGCTGGACACCAGGAGGAATTTCTCCATGGAAAGGGTGAATTTCTCCACTGCCCAGGGAGGTGTGGAGTCCCCATCCCTGGAGGTGCCCAAGAAACACCTGTGTGTGCCATTGTTCAGGTGCTGTGGTGGTGTTTGGTCACAGGTAGGACACAGTAATCCTGGAGGTCTTTCCCAACCCTATTGACTCTGTGATTCCATGGAAATGCCATTATTTTAAATGTTTCTGAGGATAGGGCTGGCTGTGATGTGCCACTGTGGAACAGAAGTGCATTTCTTGCTCCAAGCTTATCTCCTTGAAAGGGATATTAATCTAAATGCTTTGGGTATTAAATCAATGAGGGGTCAAGGGAAAGTCCTCCAATTTAAATTGCATTTACCAACTCCTGTATTGGTTTTACCATTTAGTCTCCAGCCTGACATAAATTTGGCTGGCAGACAAATAAATCGGGGCATGCAAATTCCTCCCGTTACTTCCTTCCGTCCGCCTCCCTACAAAACACAGCTGGACAGCTCTGGGTGTTTGCTCTGAGGAGGCCTCTCCTTGTTGATTTGGAGTTGTTTTTGCTGCTCCCCCAGGGCAGGGTTGTGCTGGAGCAGGGCTCTCTGACCATTCCCAACGTGAGCCTGTCGGACGCGGGGATGTACCAGTGCGTGGCGGAGAACAGGCACGGCGTCATCTTCGCCAGCGCTGAGCTCAGCGTCATCGGTGAGTTCCCCGAGCACTGCAAACCTCCCAAACCCTGCCCAAGCTGCAGAACCTGAAGCAGAAGGGGATCTTTGGCAATTTGTTTATAAGGAAGGCGTGAAATGGAAGCTCGAGGCAGTGGAGAGCAGAGAACAGATGTTTTTTGCTTCGTCCCGTATTCCCATTTTCCTCCAGGAGCTGCCAGGTGCATCCACTCTCCTGCTGGTTAAAGCCTGTTAATGGAGAAACCTGAACACTGCCACTCAGAGCACCCAGGACCATAAAAGCCATAAAAATAAACATAAATGGGCCATAAATCTCTGGCTGCAGAGGTTACTGTGCTCAGGACATGCTGACAAACCTCCCCTCTGAAGAGACCTTTCTAACAGCAACCAAAATGCTCCCATCCCAAAAAAAATCATCTTCTAGCCCACAGTTCTGTGCACAGCTGCTCTGCTCCTCCCAGATAAAATCAGGAGAAGCTCATGTGAAACCAAGTGGGGAAATACCTGAGGGGAGGGAGCAGAAGTCACAGAGCCAGGATCATCTCAGGGGTGCCAGTGCTGGGGACAGGAGGCAATGGCCACAAACTGAACCCTGGAAATGCCACTTAATATAACAAAAACTTTATTTTGAGGTTGGTTGGATGCTAAAACAAACTGTCCAGAGATTTTGTGGCATCCCTGTCCTTGGAGATGCTCAACACCCAACCAGCCACAGCCTGGGCAGCCTCCTGTAGCTGCTCCTGCTTGAGCAGGGGTGGGGTGGGACATGCCAGAGATCCCTGCCAGGCTCAACTCAATCCCAAAACATCTTCTTGTACGAGTGGCAGCCCTGCTCAGCGTGGGGATGTTGTTTCTAAGGGTTAAACACAATTCCTCGTTACAAAATAATATTTTAGTTGCTCTCAAACCAAATGTTCAGTAGCGGCATTCCCTGATTTATCCTGAAGAACAAGGCATGAGGGTTTTTCCAGCTATGGGATTTTCAATTATTGGTCATTTTTTATCATCAGTGATAGATGCCTGCATAGGAAAAAAATTCATTTGAAGGATTGTCTGTGTTGCTGCTGGAGAAAGGTACGATAATGCTCAATAAATTAGACTTCACAATGCTGAGATTTATTGGGCATGAAAGAAATCGAAATAAACCCACTGATGCTTTTCTTGTCTATTTAAAACCTGGTAAAAATGGAGCTTTGGGAAGAAGGGAGATGTTTTCAGAGGAGAGAGGTTTCATCCTTGTTGGTGGGGACTGCCAGGGTGTCCCTGTGCCCAGCAGCTCCTCGTGGCCACAGAAAAAGCAGATTTTGGAGAGTCTGGTCTGAGAAACCTGTCAGGGAATATTTATTTGGCCAACTTCTCACTTGGGTTCTGCAGCTCTGTTTTTGTCTGTCACAGGAAAAGCACCCAAATGGAGTCCTGCAGATAAATTCCTGTGATCTCCTGCATCTGTGATTTAACCTGGCACACTTTGAAAGGAAAGCAGCAGGTTTTGCCTTCTCACCGGAGTTTCAAAGCAGGGCAACATTCTGAGCCCTCCCTGGGAAATTTTAGCTTTTAACTAGATCTGAGTGCTAAAATGGTTATTTTAAAAGGTCCTGAAGTTAAGCACTTGCTACTAGTGGTGTTTAATCATCTCAAGTGAGATTTACAGCAAAATTAAGTGAAAGAGAGAAATGGAAAATTACGGACCAAGCTTTTCTCACAGTGATTCTTCTCAATTATTGTTGCCAATTATCTTGCCTGGAGTCTTAAATAAAAGCAGAATCCAGTGGTGCTGGACATTGTGTTTTAGATACAGTCTTGTCTTACAGAATTTTCAGGCTAAATGTTTAAAAAACAAATTGAAAAAATGAAATGTGGGCCTAAAGTGGGAAAAAAAGGTCATCAAAATCCTCACTTGACAAACAAAAGGTGAATAAATTGAATTCATTACTCCTGAAGTGGCACAGGGAAGTTGTGGCAGTGCTGAGAAATGAGCCCAGAGTTTCTAAATGTCAAATGATGACGTTTTGAACGTCACAGAATAAAACCCACAGAGAGCAAATGCAGCAAATGACTCACAAAAAACCAGTCTAAACTGTTTATTACCTAGGTGGGAGTAAAAGGATTATTCAGAAAGTCTCTTTTGCTTATAAATTTGGGACAATCATCTGAGAAAGTCATTTCAGAGGTGATAATTTATTAATAATGATATAAATAATGGTGTTTTTGGTTCTGAGTGCATTGGTGGGAAGTGTCCTCAGGATGTCTCCTTTAATTCTGGAGTATTTTACAAAGCCAGTGCTGGCTTAAAAGATTTTTTTATAGTGTTTAAGATCTTTGTATATTAATTAAATATATTATAATATTATATATTATTATATATATAGTTAAATATATTAATATTTTATATAGTGTTTAATACCTGTGTTTCTGAGTGCCAAAAATCATTCTCACCCTGTGATTAGACGTGGAAACAAAACAGCTCAGAGATCAGTGAACTCTGATTTGGGAACTTGGAGCACTATTGGATCATAAAGCCCATCCCTTTTCAGTGTGGGATTGTGCTCCCTTCAAAAATGTCTTTTTGCCCCATCCAGACTCCCACATAGTTCATGAAGTCCAAGCATTTAGGAATTGTCAGTGAGAAACAGCCCTGGAATCTGGTAATGTTCAAATGAGTCTGACTTTGTTTTTCTTTTGGGAATTCTGATGGGGTTTGTGTCGGTTTTGCTTTCAGCCATCGGTCCAGACTTTTCCAAAACTCTCCTGAAGAAGTTAACTCTTGTTAAAGTGGGTGGTGAAGTCATCATTGAGTGCAAGCCCAAAGCCTCCCCCAGACCTACTTATTCTTGGAAGAAAGGAAAAGACATCCTGAGAGAAAATGAGAGGTAATGTCTTAAAGGAACCATTTCTTTCATTAACTAACCCAGGGACTTCCAGCAATCAAAGCTAAATTTGTCATTAATAGCTTTGCAAAATTGACTTGCAAATACATGAGGAAACAGCCTGTGTTCAGTCCCAAGGAGCTGGGGGTGAGATTCCTATTCCCATGGTGCCCATCCCATCTCTGTCTGCTATTTTAAAGCATCCCTGCCAAGAACCTGATAAAGATGCACTCCAAAAAAAACAAATATTTTGCCTCTGCAGTGTCCCAAATACCCATTGTTTAAAAAAAATTAATAAATTCCCAGGAGATAAAAGCCTCCACTGCAAATTGCACAGCTCTGGTACATTACCCAGTGTCCTGCAAACAGGAATTATTTGGGGGCAATAATTAATTCAACAGTTCTAATGCCTGACTTGAAGGTGGCTTTCCCAGACTGACCAAATAATTATTTTTCTTTTTTCTTTTTTTTTTTTTTTAATTCAAAAGCCAGCTTTTCAAATCCTCCTCTGTGGTGATGATTTATTTTTGGCTATGTAGAGATGAGGTTGTGTCACCTGCCCAGCACCTGAGAGCAGGACATGTAAAACTGTCCTTGACGCTCCTCCAAAACATGATGTGGCAGTAGGGTTGATGGGGAGAATCCTGTCCTATTAGTAAAGCCAGAAATTGTAGGAAATTGTTATATTTAAAAGTTTTAACCTGTTAGAGCTGTTCTTTTATCTTGGAAAGTCTAATCTTGCTCCACCCAGCCTGTAAAGTCCATTGAAATAGAGACTGTGGTGCTGTGTCTGAGAGTGCAGAAAGCCCCAGTTTATTTCGAGGCAGGAGATTAAAATATTGAACACCCTGTTTCTGGCATGTTAGCTCCTTTCCCTGATCCTTACAGAGCTGTTTTCTGTGGGCTGCTTGCTTCACCCCTTGGGATGAAAGGAGTTGCTGATGGATGACACAGAGCTTCCTTTAGCAGGCAGGGCACAGAGCTGCTGAGGTCAAAGTTGTCATAGATCAAGCTGTATTGATTTTTAAAACAGAAATAAGCTGTTCTCCTGGTGAGGGAGGTGCCAAGGGCTGGAGGGTTTGGTGCTGGAGGGTTTGGAGTGTCAGCCCCACCGGTCCCGTCAGTGTCCATGGTCTGTGGCTGGATGTGCTGCCTGCTCTGAGGCTGTTCCCCTCGGCACAGCGCAGTTCCTGCTCCTCACTTTAGTCTGGGAGTGGGGCTGCCCAGCAGGGTTGTGGCAGTGGTGGGAGGAGGGTGCTGGGCACAGCCTGGGCTCGGGGTGAACCCGGCCAGGAGCGCTGCGGGCTCCCGTGGCAGCGCCGAGCTCGCTCCTCCTGCTCCTGCTGAGCCACAGCCAGGAGCTTCCCGCCTGGCACCCAGCCCTGGATGGCAAACCAGACGTGAAATGTGCCCAAGCAGGTGTGAAATCTTGAGCTCCTCCAGCCCAGGGGTTTTCCAGGCAGAGGGATCCTCCAGCAGGGATCACCTGGCAAAGGAACGCGCGGCGCTGCCTTGGCGCGGGGGCTCAACACACACTGGGTTGTGTCTCCTGTGGGGATGAGGGTGTGGAATCCTCACCCCTGCCTTCATTCACCAGCCCAGCCCTGCAGCCTGGACCTGGAGACCGTGTGAAATGTCATCTCCTCCCTGCTGTCCCAGGGGACAGCAGCAGTGCCTGGAGCCCAGCTCCAGTATTTCCCTACACCCCCCGTTGTATTGTACATGGACTTCAAACAAGAACTTTCTTGGCTGCCGGACAAAAAAATCTGTTGAAATCTAGGAAGAAAGATGCCAGGAAAAGCTGCTGCTGCAATCTCTTCACCTAGGACAGGAAACAGAACCTTTAGACAGGCATGGGAGAAGAAACTCCAGTGAAATCTCTGTTTAAAGTGATGATGAAGGGTCCTGCCCAGAGAGGCACCTGAACATCTGGATCCTTCTCCAGCCTGCAGGTTGATCACGTGGAGGTTAATCAATACAGATGATCCTTCCAGTTCCAGGGTTCCTGCATCAGTGCTTGCCTCGAATGCTGATGCCCAGCCTGATGGCTGCCCTGGCAATCACCTCAGAGTCTCTCCTGGGGCTTTTGTGGCTTTTCAGCTGCTGTGTGGTGTTAAATTCCTTGCTGCAGAACACTGTGCCTGGTTTTTGCTGCTGAGACTCTGCTGTCCAGGAGGCAGAACAAAGTGTGTTCTTCAGTGTTTGCCCAGAGAGCAGAGAATACCATGGTGGAAAAAAAAAAAAGCTTTATCGGTTTAGGTTTCATATTCTTCTCTGGAGGCTGAGGTAGTGTGTACTGCACCTCTAATGAATCACATGGCCTGAGGGCATCTCTTACTGGTGGTTGAGAACTGTGCAATTGTGTTATTAGGAATTCTGCCCTGGGGTACAATTATATTATTGCAGTCATTAAAGGCACTTCATCTCCATAATAATGGAAATCCTGCCTCGGAGGCCTAACTGAGTCAAAATGATGTTGGGGGCCCGACTCCAGAAGGTAAATTTGATATAGGAACAGCTCTAGCACAGATATAGATGTGTTGCAAATGCTGTTTGGAAACAAAGACTATTTCTGTGTGAGGGAAATTTTCCATCCTTGATCTTGCCTTTGCATTCCGGTGCAAAGTGAGTGTGGGAAAGGGCTTTAGTGCTGGTGGTGCTGCTCCTCACTGGGCCACTGGGAGAACAGGAGAGGTGAGACTAAAATGGGATTAAAATGCACTTTTCCCAGGAGAGCCTCGCTCAGGACCAGGGCAATGGCCCCTGAGTTTTCTGTAGCCCACCAAAGAACAAGGCTGGTGTCCCAACAAAGCCCCGTGGGAGAGCTGTGGGAGCAGGGGGGTTTGATCCTGGGACCTGTGGTGACAAACTGGGGCTTTTGTCCCTCCACTGCACAGAGTGAACTGGCTTTGAATAACTTGGCACCAGAGGCTGCTCAGTCAGAGCATCTTAAGGAAATTTCTCATGGAACTGGTTGGGGGATGTATTTTACTGTTGGTATGGAGTGATTTTGCTGGAGCAGTCTGGACATCATCCTGAATTACTGTAGGGGGACCTGCCTGAGCAGGGAGGTTGTCTGTGATGACCTCCAGTGATCCTTCCCAACCTGAACCATTCTGGAGCAGTTTTGGAAGGAGCTGTTCAGCCCTGCAGGGTCTGCATCGCTTCCCCTGCAAGTCTTCCCTCTTTTCTCAGGTACTGTTTTGAACCTAGGTAAAGGGGTTTCCATTTCTCAGGCCATAATGGCAATAATTCCATTTATTTATTCCTCCCAGAGTGAGACACGGGGACATTTCCCAGAGGTGAAGCTGTAGTGTTGTGTGGTTCAAGAGCAGATTCACGTTTCCTTTGCTCTTCCACAGCTTCCCACTTTTCCCCTTCTCCTTGGCTCCCCAAGAGCATAAAGAGTGCAGGAAAAACAAGACAACTTTTATTTAAAATATGTACACAACAATCTTAATTCCTAGTATTCTTCTAGAGCTATTGGAAGTCATATTTACCCTGCCACCAGACACGTACTCAGGCTGGGACAGAAAAATAATTGTACTTTTAAGCCCCAAAATAAATTGCACTTCCCTCATACTTCATCACATAAAGCCCCTACATCATTAGAGCTGTTTCTTTCCCATGAATGTACAGTGCCTGCATTGTTTATACAGTTTAATTGTAAGGAAAGAAATGCATAAAAAAACAAATGATGGTCTGTGCTGGTAGCAAAGAATATGAAAGTGTCCAATTAAACAACCATTCCCTATGACTGGTGTAATAGCAACATCTGTTATCTTAATTAAACAAGTTTCTGTATAAAGGGACCCTCTTGGTGCACTTTGTTAGAGCAGGAGCTGACCCAGATAGTCCAGGCAGGCTCACGATCCTTGTGGAAATTCTCCAGTTGGTGCCATTATCTCGCAGTCCTGACAAGCTCTGTGATGTGTGAGCTTGCACACACACAGCCACAGCACTTACAGCAGGAGCTTCGTTATTTTCTCTAGCTGAAAAGCAGCGAGAGCACAGAAAGCAGCACGTGGTGGCATTTTCCCAGCGAGTTCAGCCACAGAACGTTTGGAAGTGTAAGGAGTGCCCTGCTAACCCAGTCCTTGTCAAACAGCACTGAGGAGACAGAACTGCACTTCCAGACAGTGATTTGTTACCCACACTGGCTTGTCTGCTCCAAGATTTCAGTCATTTGGGTCCAGATTTTCCCAGGTGTTTCACCTTTCTCTCCACCATGGCCTGGAGTCAGGGCAGCCCAGGAGGGTAATTCAGTTTGCAAAGTCGTGAATCCCAAAATGGTTTGGTTTGGAGGAGACCTTAAAACTCATCCTGGTGTGGATGCCATGGGCAGGGACACCTTTCAGCATGCCAGGCTGCTCCAAGCCCCATCCAGCCTGGCCTTGGACATTTCCAGGGATGTGGCAGCCAGAACTGGTGTCCTGAAAAGGAGGTGAGGGCTTGAGACTGGGAGGGAGCAGCGGGAATGTGACAGAGGCTGTTCACCCTTCCCTCAGTGAAAACCCAGCCAGAGCTCCCTGAAATCCCTCAGAAGGAAGGATGTAATGGTAAAACTGCTCACCAGGCAGCTGGAGCTGGAAAGCCTCTTGGATATGTTAATACACAGCTGTGCCTCCAGGCTTCTTCACTTGGGAATGTCAATTTGTTTGTAAGGAAGAACATCATCCATCGGAGAGGGGCTGAGATCCTGCCCTGGGGACACCGAGCTGCTCCCCCCTGTCCTGGCACCGAGCACTGGGCATCACCAGGTGGAGCTGGAGAAGCTGAATCCCTTCTCCAGAGCTGGAGAGATTCTGGCCAAGGAAAAGCAGAAAGCTCTCACCTGATTTTTGTTGCTGTTCTCTGAACTTCAAAGCTGTCCAGTGAGTCTTGTTACCCTGGGAGAGTTTAGTCATGGTTTTCTCAAGAGTTCACATCCTCAGGACCTCCTCACAAAGGTTGTCCAGTTATGGACCCCCTCATTTAGATATTATTTTATAACAGGAATTTTAATGTATCCATGTTGATGCTACATCGTTTTGAGGAGGAAAAATGGTAAAACTGTACAAGAAAAGCTTCTCTCCCATTCTTCCAGCATGTCTTGACTACAAAAAGTTGTACAAATTCCAGTTTTATATTTGTTGCCTCAAACTTCCTAATTAGTGCTTAATTACTTTAAACAGCCAGAAAGAAAATGGCAAGAGGACAGACAGCACATCTTTCCCAGGCTGGTGCCAGGGTACAAACCATGGTGATATTTTTATCCTGATTACTTGAGAGACAAATTGCCAGCAGTGTCTTTTGGACACACAGCCTAGTGACACTTCAGCAGAAAAGAAAACCTCAAAGGATGCTTCCCATCATTGCTTCGCATTAATTGTGTTGACTCTTTGTATTTTTTCTTACATAAAGCACCTGTGCAATTTCTTGAAAGCAGACAGGTAACCAAACCATCAATAACTTGTCGGGTTTTCATTGCATCCTGCCCAGGCAAAATGAAAAATGACACCCTGCAAATGGCTTTCTGAAGTTTGAATTGACAGCGCAGCATTCATCTCACTTTGCAAAGACCGTGGCACGAGATGGCTCTACTTCATTGCAACATCTGAAACAACTGACTTGGCCACTTATTTTAACCAATTTTCTGCAGAAAGAGAATAAAATGAACCAGGAAGCCTCTGGATTTGGTGGTCAGAAGCCTTGGAAAGCTGTTGTCCTTGATGGCCTCCTGTTCATGCGGCAAACAGAAGTTGGTTTTAGCTCTGTGCTGTTCTGGAAGACCAAGGCTGGGCTGGATTGGGATTTGGAGCAACCTGCTCTATGGGAGGTGTTCCTGCCCGTGGCAGGGGTGGGACTGGATGAGCTTTAGGGTCCCTCCCAACCCAAACCATCCTGTGAGTCTGTGATCATGTTTTAGCCCCAGAAGGGCTGTCCAGCCCAGGGCAGTGCTGGAGTCCATCCCTGGAGGATGAAAAAGATGGACAGGGGTCAGTGGTGGCCTTGGCAGTGCTGGGTTAACAGCTGTATTCAATGTTCTTGGAGGGCTTTACCTAAAAATGATTTTATGACTCTACAAATGTTTCCAGCTAAAGGTTACCTGAGGGGGATTAGAGATTTGTGTAGAATCCAGGTTTGGTGCTGGTTCATTTTGTATGCATCAATAATTAGGCTGATCCCTAAAATTTCCATTTCTTCCATCTTCTCCTGTGGAAGCAGGAAATGATTTCCCATTTCCAGCCCCCAACTGTTGCCGAATGCTCTGACAAGTGCAGTCCCAGCCTCTGCCAAGTTTCAGCTGGCACTCCTGGAATGAACCTCTCCCTCATGCCGTGACACAGCCTCCTGGAACATCAGCAATCTGTTCCTGTTTCCCCAGCAGATTATTTGCAGTGTTGTAGTGCTCAGTGAAACACGTGTAGGACATCCCTGCTGCCTGTGCTGCTGCTGGACCCGGCTCAGAACCGTGCTGGGACCAAACCCACAGGGCTGCTGTGCCCCCAGTGCTCAACACAAGTCAAAAGGCTTTTCCCTTGGTGCTTGGGTGTTGATTTTAAGAGCAGAGCTCTGCTTGCAGAGGTGGAGGGGGTGAAGGATCCAGAGCTCTGTTCCAGAGGCATCCGACCTCCGGAGCACAGCGAGATGTATCCTGTTAAAAGCAGGGTGAAGATCTCCTTAAGAGGAATGTGTCACAGGGGGTCAAGAGAAATCATCAGGCTTTCACTTCAGTGCTTGAATATTGATTTTAAAAGCAGAGCTCTGCTTGAAGAGGTGGAGAGGGGGAAGGATCCAGAGCTCTGTACCAGAGTGTCCCAGAGGCATCCGATCTCCAGAGCACAGCCAGACATGTCCCGTGCTGACATCCTTAAAAGAAGGATGAAGATCTCCTTCAGAGAAATCATCAGGCTTTCACCTCAGTGCTTGAATATTGATTTTAAAAGCAGAGCTCTGCTTGCAGAGGTGGAGAGGGGGAAGGATCCAGAGCTCTGTCCCAGAGGCATCCGACCTCCGGAGCGCAGCCAGGCGTGTCCCATGCTGACATCCCTAAAAGAAATGTGTCACTTGCTGCTGTTCCTGCCAGAGGTCTCTCATGGTTTTATGATTATTAAATTCATCTCCAGGTGCCAAACACAGAGCTACAAATTGTTCCTCCCTCTGTGTAAAGCTGCTCCAGGATGGGGTTTGCTCCGAGGCGAGCACACCCTGCAGCCACTGCTTCCCAGAGAAACACCTGCCATCAGCTCCTGGATGCAGATTGCAATTGGTGTGTGACTTCCTGCTTGTCCTCCAGCTGAAGAAAAGCATGATAACGATTTTAGTACATCTGTAGCATTTTGAAGGAAAAAAATTATTATCAAACATTTATTCCCTCGGGTGTTTTCATGGCAAAGAGCAAGCAGGTAATGATTTTATAGTTAGGGCCATACTTTGAGATGCACTTTTAGAATCCAAGGAAATCATTACATGTCTAAAGGGGAAGAAGGATTCCTAATGAACATTTCAGACCTGGTGATGTTTTTGATGGCTATTCAAACATCATTTTGAAGTGATGTAAATGTGTCCTTGCATCTCACAAACCCGTTAATGTCCATTACGAGCTCAGTGAGTCATTTCTCTTTGTACTTTGGGCATTTTCTGTTGGAACCAGAGGAAAAGATGTGTTATCTTTGAAAGAGTGTGCCTTTGGGCTTGAATTCGGGTGGTATCAGCTGGAACAAATAAGCTGAGGATGCATTTGCTGCCTCTGCTGTGATCTCACGAGCGCTCCCAGAAATGCTTTGTGTCAGCAGCTGATGCACTGAGAATCTTGCATGGATTTTTTTTCCTCGTAAGAGAATAATTTTTTACGAGCTCCAGCGGAGTTCCCTTTGCTTGTTCTGTCCTACAAACCTCCACAGTGTTTGCTGTAGGTGGCTGGCTTGTCCTTTCCAGGAAGGAGTTGGTGTAGGCGGCTGGATGCTGTGCTCCAAACACGATTCCTTGGATTTCCAGTGTCCCTCTCCATGGACTAGAAGTCATTTGATTTCCATGCCTTGGGCTGTAGCCAGTGCCCTGGAAGAATGAGCACAGCAAATATTTCACTGAACATTAGATAGAGTGAAAGCAGTGGCTTTGCAGCACCTGCTGCTGCCTAGATGGGATTTTCCTCGCTTGTGAGCTCGGGAGGATGTGTGGAGAGCTGGGTCTCTGCTGGCTAATTGTGCAGAGAGGGAAGGTTCAGCCTTTCACGAGGTGCTTTTGGTGTGCTTTGCCCCTCCACTGCCACCAGCAAGAGCTGGTCCAGGTCCTGAGGGTTTTGTTTGGAGTGTGGAGCGTGCCCGTCCCTCGTGGTGCCACCACACATGGCAAACATCACACACAGCAAACAGCCAGCCCTGTAAAATAAACTGCCAGCCAGAGGGGCTGTGTCAAAAGGGCCATTTCCCATGGGGGGTGATCTTCATTTCCCACCAAAATCAATGGAAAATTGGCTTTTTGCACCTTCAGCCCCTTCTAGACGTGCAGGATCTTCCTGTATCAAATTGTCACTGCCCCTCGTCTCAGGAGTGAAAGCTGTTGTGAAAACAAAGCTTTCCTTTGCTTCACTCAAATCTGCTTGCTCAAATATTTATTTTGATGGCATGGGCTTTCTGACTGTATTTATTTTAATTTTGTGTGTAGTTAAAAAAAAAGAGTGGTTGGGGAGAGAAGGCAGAAAGGTTTCTATTATTTGAAATTCTCCACAGCCCCCTCTCTCCCTTCAGGGTCCCTCGAAATTCTTGTGTTTGATTTTCATTTGTTTCCTCCCGTTATCAGCATCCCTTAGGAAAGATATTTTCCAGAGAACTGTTCTTAGATAACCTAGGGATATTTTTTGTATTTGAATTATAACTCCAGGCATCTCTGAACAATCTACATGAAGGCTCTAATATCTGTAAATGCTCCTTTCCTTCCCTCCTGCCTCCCTGCTCCATCAGGATGAGGTTCTGTCACTTCCAGACTTGTCTTAAAAATGTACAGACCAAAGGGAAGAGGATGACAAACCACAGCTTTTGTGTTTATAGATATTAATAATGGCTGGATGCAGCATTACTGCTCTGGACTGCTCCGTCACTGCAGATAAACAATGGGTGCAAAAAGAAAATTGTGGGAAAACTTAGGATGCCAGATCCATGACTGGTTTAAGCTGATGCTGCATCAGTGGTGCTGTGCTGTTTGATGTTTCCAAAGGGACCACTACCATAATATCAAAAATAGCTATCTGAGCAAAATATGTTCTATTTTTCTTTCTCTTTAGAACATTATTTACAGATTTTTATGATAAGTCAGTACTAAAAGAGGGAGGGTGACTTTTTCCATGGGCAGACAGTGCCAGGACGAGGGGAAATGTCCTTCCCCTGCTGGGAAGTGGGAGATGTTCTCCTGAACTCGATGCAGCAGGATTTTACCTCAGCTGATTTAGAGCAAATATAGTTCGTACCTGAAAATTAATTACTGGGGGTTTGCTGTTAGAGGCCTGCCAGTTGTCATGGATAAAGCAGGACTTATCTACTGCTGCCTTCACTGAGAGAGAGACATGCACTAAATTAAATGGGCTTTGACCGAGGCTCTAAATTATCTCAGGCTCTTCTGTGAACCGTGAAAAGACAGGTCCTGGCAGACAAATAAACCCTGGAGCAGCTCTGGGGGTTTGGGAGAGGCACAGCCACCAGGGCAAGGAGGGGCAGCTGTGGGAGAGTCCTCTCAGTTGGGAGCTTAACTGGACGAGCAGACGGGAAACTCGTGGTGTTCCAGCACCCAGGATCATCCAGCCTTTCCCTTGGATTTATCCTGGCAGCTGAAGAACAGACCCAGCTCGTCCCCTCCTTGCTCAGGGTGCTGTTCTGAGCCCTCAGGCTGCTGTCCCACGCTGCTGGTGGTGTGGACACCTTCTCTTTGTCCCCCCTTTTCAGCAACATCTGGAGGAACAGGATGAGGATGAAGCCCCAGCCTGCTCAGGGGGATGCTGAGGGTTTGGGCTGGTGTTGATGGAGGGTGGGAGGTCCCAGTGATGTGACAGGGTGCTGGGTGAGGTTCAGGGTCAGGGCTGTCTCCCCCTGTGCACCATTAGAGCTGTGGGGTGGAGCCCCAGGACCTTGGCTTTCACCTGGGGGTATTTTGAGTGTCATAAAGCAGAAAGCCCTGACCTGGCTGTTATTTATGCAGCACAAAGGGTGCAGTCACAGCTGGGAACAGCATCCAGGGCACCCTGAACCAGCCCATGCTCCACGTGATGAGCTGTGTCCCTGATTTTGGGGGGGCTGTGCTCTGAGCAGTAAAACCTGTGAGCATTTATAAACTCCACTGTTTACCCAAAATAGCCTAATGGCCAGTACCACATCCATGAGATCATTTTAATAACCCTCACTGCATGGCAAGCATTATTTAACAGGTAATAAACAGCTTCAAAGACGTGTGATAGAAATAGAAATAATTTGATAAATAATGCAATTGCCCGGAGTTGTGGCATGAGGCAAAGTTGCTGTTAGGCTAAAAATTGCTCTAGATATTCCTACCTAGGAACTCTGGGAAAAGAGAGAACAAATACACTGCTGAGACTGCAGTCAGGGCTGCCTGGTGCTTCTGCTTTCTTCTCTGCTTCCAGCCCCCCAGCCCAGGCACGGCAGCGAGGATGAACAATAGGCCATTCATCATGTCGGCTGAAATACACTGTTTTTCACAGGTACATTTAACCCAAATCCTCTCTCAGAAGACAGATTATCTCTTAGAAGAACTCTGGCACCAGTGTCTCTTTTCAATAGCCACGTCACCACTGCCACAAAGGCTGTACGTGAAGGGATCAATGGTAGTTTTATCTCAAATTGCACTCAGTGTGTGTTTCTTCCAGCTGACATTCATTTAAATGCTTGCTCTAAGACATCTTTTCTCCCTGTAATAGAAAAAAGGATCGGACATCCTAAGCATTGTTTTGAGGGGGGGAAAATATTTAAAATATTCACTTGGCTAAGCATGAAATATCTCAGCTGCGTGTGTTTAATCAAGAGTGAAAGCAAAGGTAGTTACGCTTGTATTTCACAAATTAAAATGCTAAAATGATCAGATAAGAAAACAAAATACCTTATTCCATTGCAGCAGTGCTAATGAAACCATTTGAGAGGGGGGGGGGGAAAAAAAGAAGGGAAGGAAGTCACTTTGTAATTCTGAGCACTTTTGCTGCAAAGGAGCTCCGAGCTCTGCAGTGCCGGGGCTGTGCCGTGTCCCTCGGGAACAGGCTGCACGTCCAGCCTGCCATATGCACTGCATTTGTACTCCATTCATATTCCATTCATATCCCACCTGTTCCCACCTGCTGGGCAGGAAAAGAGAGGCCAGGCTGAGAGGAATGTATTGAGGGATACCTGCCGTGCCACCTGGCCCTGCGGCTCCCTGGAATTTGCAGCGCTGTGGGAATTTGGGGAATAATTCCCAGCGGGAAGGTGGGACCCTGGCCCTGCTCCTCACCCTGCACAGGTTTCCACCTGCAAGATGAGCTCCAGGCACCCCTGGCTCTGCAGTGCTGCTGCTTTGCTTCCTGTGGGTTTCCTTAACTCCAGAGCAAGGTGTTGCTGTGGATACTGGAATTTGGGATTTGAAGGGAATATTCTGTCGAAGCAGGAGGCCCAAGCTGAGCAGCAGGCACGTTTTGGGAGGTGCAGGTGATGCAGCCAAGCAGCCAGAGGTCAGATTTCTGTGGAGGTGGTCACTGATGCTCAGGTTTGAGCTGGGCAGGTTTCTGCTATCGTTTATATTCCGAGTAAGGGCTTGATCTCGTTTTCACAAAGTCGGTGATAAAACTCTTCCTGAGCTCGACAGGACAATTTCTATCTCTAAATGCATATGTTACTGCCTGAGGAATATTTATCTGCTCCTGGGAATGCTGCCCAGCAGTGGGGAATGCTGCAGTGGGCCCCATCAATCAGCCCTGCTGGGCTGGGCTGGAGGTAACACAGCTGCTGCTGGGGGATTTACACATCTGGAGGTGGGTCAGGAGCGGGGGACAAGCAGCAATGGATCAGAGAACAGTGCTGCTCTCCTGACACAGCTCCAGGTGTGCCTGAGCTCTCCCATCCATCTCCAGCTGCTCCCAGGGTGCTGTTGAGCCAGCACAGGCAGTGATCCCTGTGGGATGGATATCCCAGCCATCCCTGCCCTCTGGCACCGGGAGCTGTTCCCTTGTGCTGCCCTGGCAGCTCTGAGCCTGTCGGATCCTTTAGGCTGCTGCTGTGTTCGGCAATTTTCCATTTGCTGCTGCGGGGAGAAGCGGGGCTGGCTGAGGAAGGCTGGGGAGGGATGCTTGCAGCGTTTTCAAAGGTCCTTTGTCCCCTGAAGAGTTTTGATCAAAACCCTGACAAGGTCAGCTCTTGCTGCAGTAGAACCCAATGCTTCAGTTAGGAAACAAGCAATGCTTTTATCTCCTAATTTCAGACCTGTCTTTGCTCTCTGTGGATCTGAAATCTCCAGCTGACAAGAAAGACCCCCAAATTCTCTCTTACAAATGCTGTGTTTAAAATAGATGACCTTTCTTCCTATAAGGATGCTAAATTATCTTAAATTGCCATTTTTTTTCAGCCAGATATTTTTATCTTCTTTGATTTTTCTCTGATTAGCAGTGACCATAAGCCAGGTTAGCAGCAGAACAGTTCATTAACCAGTGCAAGAAGAGATTTATATTTTTATTTAACTGCTGTTAGTAGATCAGGGAACCCAGAACATTTAATAGCAAGCCAGTAGCTCCTTTTTCAAGTTTGTAGTAGTTTAAAGAGGTGCACACTCAGCAGCCAACACTTGGTCCTGATGTGTGTGTTGATGGGAAATGTAGTTTATTTTTATGTCTTCCCAGGCATCTGATTAGAAAACATTTTGAGGGTGTATTTCAGAGGAGAGAGCAGACTGAGCAGTGCTTCATTCAGTTTGAACTTTGTGTCTTGGAGGAACTTTTTCACCCAAACTGCTAAAAGTTGTGGCTGAAGGGTTGTTTGCTTTCGAGGCAATTAGCAGTTTGAGAACCTCAGTGGCCTGAAATGAGCCTCTCGTCTCCTTTAAAGCAGATAAGTCTGCAAAGAAAATTTAGGAATTAGCAATCTCAGTGAGAGGCCTTCCTCCTTTCTCAACTAACTGTAACAAATTTCCAAGTGTTCAAATAATTATTTGTTAACTTTTTACTCATTGGATTCAGATTAGAGGACAAAACATTCACTGCAGAAAAGCAGCTTCAGCAAAAAGAGCCACATAACCATAAGGCCTCCTAATCAATGAGTCGCAGAGAGGTTTTAATGGTCTGATTTATTTGGAAAAAATCAGTTAACTTGTACAGTTATCTGTCACTTTTAATGCTGCTCATTTACAGGAGTGTGGAGGGAATTTCTGTGAGACCAGATGAGAATGAAACATTCCTGAGGGATCTCTGGGGAAGGAAAGGGGTTTGGAAAGCTCAGGGCAGGTCTCTCCTGAGCTCTTTGCAAGACGTTCCTGGGGTTAAAGAACACCTGTGGGCTTGGGCTGTAGAGCCTGGGAAGGGAAGGGAAGGAAATAAAGACAGCACAAGCTCCCTGAGATGTGCCAAAGCTGCATTGTCTGTCCTGATGAGCCAAAGGTGTCTCCAGGACAGCCCAGTCCACATCAGCTCAAAACCAGCCTGACACTGGGGGTGAACTGAGAACCAAACCAGTAGCAGGAGAAAGGCAGAGACAGAAAAGGCACTAGAATTTGAAATTAAATCTGGCCTCATCAACAGACACAATTAAAATGATCTATGGAAGAGATTAGCCAGTAAATAGCTGTCAGCCATATGGCTGAAAATAAAGCGTAAATAACTAAAAATAAAACCTCAACTCTACAGAAATAATCTAAAACTCCACTTTTTCTGGTTTCCTGGGGTGGCAGAAGTGTGGAGGGAGGGAAGGAGGGCAGAGCCCGGTGGGGCAGTGCTGGAGCACCGTGGTCCTCCTTGAGCTGCAGCACAAGGCTGAGCTCGTCCTGCTTTCCATTGATTGGAATTATAATGCTTGCCAAGGGCACCTTCAGCTTCCAGACAGTCCCTGTTGTTCCTGAAGCCCTGGAATTGCTAAAAGCAGCAAATAATTCCTGGGGGGCTGCTGGTGCTGCCCAGCTCGTGCTGGAGGCCGGTGTGGCCACTCCAGCCCAGGTCTGATGCAGCACGGGCGCTGATGCGAGCCCACCGAGTGCTGAGGATGAGACCAGCAGCTCTCCACCGCTCCCTCCCAATTACTGAGCCTCAGCAACTGCCACAGAAGCAAATCCATGGCACTGGAGTCCCTCAGAAACAAATGACAGCAGTGAGAGCTCCTGACTGCGACAATTTGGAGAGCATCAGCCAGCTGAGAAGCTCCTGTTAATGTCAGTGCTGCTGATGGGTGAAATATCACCTCTGTCCCTGCTCTCTGCCAGCTGCCCTGCGGCTTTCGGGCTGCTGCAGGGCCAGGGCAGCGAGAGGTGAGCCAGGACAGAGATGGGTGACTGCTCTCAGCGCATGCTGTGCCATCTTCCTCCTCCTCTTCCTCCTCCTCCTCCTCCTCAGCAGCCACCCGGGCTGTGCCATTTGTGGCAGCAGGTCTGTGAGCCCGTGAGTGCCCACCAAGAGCCTGTGGAACAGCAGAGGACACCCCCAGGATGGGCTGGGGGCTCCTGGGTGCTCCTGGACACCTTGCCCAGCACCAGGGAGCCCCAGGGTGAGCTGGCTGCTGCGTTTGTGCCTTGGCTCAGGCTCTTTTCAGCTGTGCCAGGGCTCTTGATCAAGGCTCTTGATCCCCTCACATCACTGTCAGACACAAAATGATTTACACAGATGCAGCTCAAAGTGAGATGAAAGAAGAAGAAAGTTTATTAGTTCTTTCAGTATTTATAGGTTTTTGACAACGACCAGGGATTGGATAGTCAGGTCACCACCTTCCCAACCACACTGGCTGGGAGAGACATCCATTAAAATGTATATCTTTAATGGAATTAAACACTTATTTTTATAATTACTTTCCTGGGAAAGTAGCTAGAAATTATGAAAACAATATCAAAAGGTCTGATTCTCAGGGTGACAGCCCCAAGCCTCCCCAGGAGGGAAGTGCCCCTGAGCCCTCCTGCAGCGGTGCCAGAGCTGCTGCTGAGGCTCTTCCCTCCCCATTTCCCAGTCTGCTTGTGCAGAGCTTCGTTGGCATTAAGGATGCAGGAAGGCTCCTTCATTTTAGTGAAACTGGGAAATAATTGAGCAGGACAAAGCAGGAATTAATAAAAGATTTTCCATGCAGGTCTGCAAGTGGCTGAAGGTGAGAAAGCAGATTGTGCTGCAGGATGTGATTCTAGGGAGGCAAAAGTGTTGCAAAAAGAGGTGATTTTGGGGTGGGAGAAAGGTTTTTCTGGAGTCTCCTTAGGTGATGCCTCCACAGGGCACAAGTCATTGGTGTTCCAATGGGATTTACTGAGAAAAATCAGGTTTTCTGTGTTCACTGACTTAGAGCAGAAAAAAAACAGACCATAACAGGAGGCAAAGCTCATTGAGAGAACAGGGGGAGCCTGAAGTGCTCTTGTGCAATGGGAGAGGGTGGGGATGACCCAGGAATTAACATTCCATCCTCACCTGCAGGCTGCCCTCAGAGGCTGCAGATAACCCCTGTGCAGGTGGGGAATGTGGGGACTGAAACAGGACATCTGAGTGATTATCTGAGAGCTTGGCAGTGTGAAAAGCCCTCATCCTGCTGGGAAAACCTCGGGAATGGAGCACCTGCTCCAGCACATCAGCTCCTGCACCACGCCACGGAGCTGCAGGGGTTCTCCTGGACACAGGGCTGAATGTCAAAGCACAGGCACGTGGAAAACCTACACCAGCTGCTGATGTGTAAATGAAAGTCAGCCCCGAGTAAAGACACGGAAAACTCATGTAAATGATTCATTCAGAATTTATGAGGCGCGTCCGGAGAGACTCGCGTCAGCTCCCTGCGCAGGGCAGGGCTGGCTGCTGCTCACACCATCCATAATTAATGCCCACTCGAAAGGGTTTTATGTTGGCTGAAAAGATAAATAAATAAAGCTCCTGTGCCTGCTGTCTTCGCAGAATCACCGTTTTGGATGACGGGAGCCTGCGCATCGTCAACGTCACCAAATCGGACGCGGGGAGTTACACCTGCGTGGCCACCAACCACTTCGGGACAGCGAGCAGCACGGGCAGCCTGCTGGTGAAAGGTGACTAAAACCATTCTTATTCTGGCTGGCTGGGCCACAAACTCCTGTTTGTTTTCATTATTCCTCCTCCAGGGCCGGATTTCGGCGTTTCAGGAATTGCGGGTGCTTATTTGTGTTCTGTCAAATGGTGTTTTCAAAAGGAAAAGCTGTGGTTTGTCAGAGACATTTAAAGGAATAATTTGACAAAGATATTTAAAGGAATCATTTGAGATAAACAATGAGAGGCCCTGACAAATGTGTTGAATTAATTTTTGCCCTGCTGATGAGTAGTCCAGGGTCTGATTAATTATTATAGGCCATGAACATACAGGTTATTACCCTTGCACTTAGTCTCTATCTCCTTCTCATTTGGGGAAAAATCTATATTGGATAGCAAATCAAGAAACATTGATTACAAAGTGATGAATCAATCAAAAAGCTCTAATGCTGTCAGTTTTAATTCTCCCACACATGGGCAGTGATGGATCATACTCAGTTACAGGCTCTCCTTGTCATCTGTTTCTGTGGTATATAGAAAATACTTAAAATGTTTCAATGTGGGTTTTAATCCATGTTTTTTTATAGCTGGAGCATATCCAGAGGTGTCTTCTGACCCCAATCAGTCTGGTATTTTCTGAACCTTGTCGGGAAACAGGTGGACCCAAAAACTCTTCAAGTTTGGGGTTGTTTTGAGTCCTTTTTGTGGCATTTGCCCATGCTGGTCCCTGAAAACAAGAACAGAGACAAGAGCAGAGTTGGGTCTCTGTAGGAGCTGATTCTCCCTTTTCTTAATCTGGGTTGTCCTAAGAGGCACCTGCAGCAAACAGCCAGGAAAGGGAGCATGAACATAAAAGAATTTACCCAGCCCCAATCCCATCCCCAGGGACAGCACAGGGGGGTTCCAGCCCCAATCCCTGTCCAGGGACAGCACAGGGGGGTTCCAGCCCCAATCCCATCCCCAGGGACAGCACAGGGGGGTTCCAGCCCCAATCCCTGTCTAGGGACAGCACAGGGGGGTTCCAGCCCCAATCCCATCCCCAGGGACAGCACAGGGGGGTTCCAGCCCCAATCCCTGTCCAGGGACAGCACAGGGGGGTTCCAGCCCCAATCCCATCCCCAGGGACAGCACAGGATGAGGTTCCAGCCCCAATCCCTGTCTAGGGACAGCACAGGGGGGTTCCAGCCCCAATCCCTGTCTAGGGACAGCACAGGGGGGTTCCAGCCCCAATCCCTGCCCAGGGACAGCACAGGGGGGTTCCAGCCCCAGTCCCTGTCCAGGGACAGCACAGGGGGGTTCCAGCCCCAATCCCATCCCCAGGGACAGCACAGGGGGGTTCCAGCCCCAATCC
Organism: Cyanistes caeruleus; assembly: GCF_971803275.1. Taxonomy (NCBI): domain Eukaryota; kingdom Metazoa; phylum Chordata; class Aves; order Passeriformes; family Paridae; genus Cyanistes; species Cyanistes caeruleus. The sequence goes on along the minus strand of NC_141711.1, from coordinate 1,959,851 downwards.
CATCCCCAGGGACAGCACAGGGGGGTTTCCAGTAGCAGGGCGGGGTTCCAGCTGTCCACATCTGGAGCTGTCCTGGTTTTCCACCTGCTGCAAGACCCCAAGGGGGAGAATCAGGAGCTGCAGTTCAGGGACTGCTTCTCCCACCATCAAAAAGGCAGCTGGTGGAAGCAGCAGTGATTGGGTTGTGTCATTCCAGAGTCATGGTTCTGTAGCTCCTGGCTGATCCTTCCTCCCTGGCAGTGCCCAAGGAATATCCTGTAACTCCCAGAAAACCTCGGCAGCTGAACGTGACCGCTGCCTTCCCGTGCTCCACAAATCACTCCTCTGCACACTGAGGTTATAAAGGATTAGTGAGGGCTTTTTTCCCCCTCAGTGCTCTGTTTTGACTCCATTCCATTTGCATTAATGGCGGTGACACATGTGCATGAAGCAGAGAATAAACTCTTAAGCCCGAGACGCGGATATTAACAGCAAACTGAGAAATGCCATTTGGAAGTCTGGCCCATAAAAAGTATAAAAGAGCAGAAACTATTCTGAACTCCAAATGAACTGTGTAAAATATTGTGTTAGAGAGTGAAATGCTTGAGTTTCTCTGCCCTAAGTAGAACAAGTGTGAGTTTGGGCAGAAATATGAGTGAATTCCTTATTTTAACTCAGTTTTGTGGTGTACAAAAAGACTAATTTAACAGCTGATATGGTTTTTGACCTTAAGATATGCTTGCATTCTTTTCTAACTCCTCTTGTGTCATTGAGTGAAAAACTGTGAAGGTCAAGACACTTTTTCTAACCTTCCTGTGTTCTTCCATTAATATTGCAGGCTATCCTTATTTATTGTTTTTTTTTTAATTTCCTTTCTCAGGGAGAGATGCCGACAGTGTCAGAGACAGTGTAGGCAAGGATGGGAGGAGGAGGGGAATATGTTCCACCAGAAGCAAGGAAGCTTAAAATAACTCTCTGGCAAACAACCAGAGAGGGATGAATAAATATTCATTTTATGCATGAGTAGACAGTTTAAAAAATATCAAATCCTGACAGGTGCCCATAGGGCTGGGTATTAACATTCTGTTGTCAGGCTGGGTGAACCCCAGTGGTTTTCTGAACCAGTGCAGTTGTGCTTTGGGTCTGTTCTGTTGGCTGGTGCTAAATGAGAACCTCTTGGCCTCCAAGACCTGAAATCTTAGAAACTTGCTTGTACAGTTTGACCTTTAAATTAAAAAGCAGGATTGAGTTTGTAAGGCTGGAGGAGCAGCTCCTTCTAAAGCAGTGTTCAGAGCTCTGTAAAACATGGTGTGTGTTTCCATGTATTATATAAATATTAATTTTCCATCTTGTTCCTTCATTTTTTTCCTGTACTTGAGGCTAAATGTTCAATTCTTCCAACACACAGAAAGATTAGAGGCTCTCTGAGCACCGGGGGATTAAATGACAAATAGAGTAAACAGGCACAGCCTGTACAATACGAGTTTATTTGTGTTTAATGCAGTGATATCAGTGGCTGATAGAGCAGCAGGCTGCAAGAGGAAGCTGATGCCAAGGGTTTGCAATAAAAGCTGTGGATGTGGGAAGCACCAGGAGAGGCTCCTGTGCTGACATCCCAGCTGAGCAGGCTGTGGGAGCAGCACCCCAAACATCTGCTTTGGCCAGCTGTAAATCCATCTCCATATCTAAATACAGCCATTCAGATACATTCTAATTTAAACTTCTCTCTGAATGCTTGGTAGAGTTGGTGCCTCCCATGGGGGAGTGCAGCAATTCCCTTCACATTGGCACATCCCTGACAAGGGCAAGTTCCAATGGCTTTATTTGCCTCTTTAATTATGATGCACCTTTAACATTTTCCAACTGCTGTGAGCTCCTCTCATTTGGGCTGTCATGGGAGGGCTCAAGGCAGCAAAAGCAGCAGAACTTTCACTGGCTGGAATCTGTATCACTTTAGCAGGAAAAGAACACAAAGATAATGTCAGGAGGTTATTTTTTCCTCACGCTTGAATAGACTGATAGTCTTGATTTTGTCCAGCACAGTGATTCAAATTATTTCCTATAAAACAGCACATTTTTCATTCCCAGCCTATTCCTCTGTGTGAACGTTGAAGTGCTGCATTGCAGTTAAAATTGATTAAATACTGTAAATTCTGGCCCATTATCGAGTAACTTTTCAGAGACTTCAGATGTCGCTGCCTTTAAACCTGGAATTCTTGCTGTGTTTGTTCCATCCTTTAGGACACAGCATTTGTCTTCTGCAGAAAGTGGCAGTGGGATGTGATAGCCCCCTCTTGCCACCCATGGCTGTCTCAGTTTCATCATCACCTGATCAGAATTCAAACTTCATTTTTTGGAATTTGTGTGGTGCTTGCCTCGTGTCCTTGGGGTTTGGTTTAGGTTTGGGGTTTTTTAATCAGTGAATTCCAGTAATTGTGAATTTTACCAGCTGTTCTCAGCTCTGTTGAGTTTGAAGTGACTTGGGAGTAACTGGGATATCAATTCCTTGGAGTGGGGCTTTAACTTTTTCCCCAAGAGCAAGAATAAACCACACATTAAGGTGTTGAGGGTCTTTTTAACATGAACCAAGGGAAAACAACAGCAGCTGCTGAAATGCATTGACCTGTTCCAGCACTGTCCACATCCCCAGGAGCCCTCTCCAGACCTGCCTGATTTTTTCCCTTTGTTCCTATGGAAAAGCTGTCCCAGGAAGCTGCTGCAGGCATTTTCCATCCCACCCATCCCTATTCTGGGTTCAGTGGTTGTCATTTTGCAACACGAGTGGCCCCTCTGTCACTGAGCTCTGCCTTGTTCCTGCAGGGCTTAAGGTCATGCAAAGCCTTTATTTTTCTCTCCTCATCATTCAGCATCATCTTAAATTCATGTTGGTTCTGCCTCAGCCCTTAAGAAAGGGACCTGCTTAAGTGACACCTGCAGTTGAAAGCACAAAATGTAATTTAAAAAAGAGAGGCAGAGTTTAAAGGAATAATCCCAGAGCAGCACTGGAGGGTTGTCCATATTTTCTGAGCTTTTTGTAATTTTCCTGGATAGCACATGAGGTTTATGTTCACCTGGTGTCAAAACCAAGATAAAGATTCAACTCTGAAACCATCAAAAGAAGTTTCCTTATTCTTAAATTTTGTTTTATCATTTGCTGAACACAGTTTTTATATGTAGTCCAGCCACGAATGAATATTCCTTATCAGGTCTAATACGTTGGGGTTTTTTTTAATTTCATGGAGGAAAAGTCAATTTAGAGTATGAACTTGTACTCCAGAATCTCTAAATCAGGGATTTGTAGGCAAAAAAAGCTCAGAGCGCCATGGAGTTATGAAGGCTCTGATTTATTCATGAGAACATGTTATGTATTCTCCTTTTTAAGAAATAAAACTTATTTCTAAGTTAGGAAAAACCTTTCTTGACTTCTGAGTCACAACCAGCAGCAAAGGCTTGATTTTCACAATTGACAAGGAAAGCCGTAATCTTTGGCCGTGAAATTGCAAAGGAAAATATCCCGCTCTAATTGGACTATTTCCACTGACACCAATTATTTCTAGGACACAATTAAGGCTCTTTTGCTGGGTTTAAGTAAAATTATGACCCAGAGCAGTGTGTGAAAGGCACGATTATAAATGAGAGAGCTGTGCACCCACGTCTGCCCCTCTCTCAAGCCTGGCAGTTGCTTTGGGTGCTCTTTGCTGCATCTCCTTCCCCAGCCCTCAGGAAATCCTGAGCTGATGATGGAGCTGGAATCCAGCAGCTGCCTCAGGGTCCTTGCAGCCTGCACGAGCTCTTCTCCACATGGTGCTGGAAAACCAGGTTTAATCAGGATTTTATCCTTCCCTGTCCATTCCAGCCCAGGCTGCTGTGTGATGCTGATCCTCGTGGCCTGTGCAGGTGTGAGGGGCTCGGTTCAGCACTGGCACCTGCAGCTCTTGTTGCACCTAAGGCTGGTAAAGTCTGGTTTCCCTCCCAGCTCTGTCCAGGTGAGGACCTGAGGTCGTCAGAAAAATCAGTTCAGCCCCAGAGCAGCCCAAGGAAATGGCTGTGGATCCTGCCAGCACCCCTATTTTTCTCACAGTAAATTGAAGCAAAAAGGTTGTGATTATTCTGAGCTGGCAGAAGTGACAAAATGAGAAGCAGATGGTGCCTGTGTGTTGAGCTTTCCCCAAAGCCTCCCCTCCCTGGGCTGCTCACCTCTGGCTTCTGATTTTCTGAATGTGAGCTTGTCAAACACAACTGATCCCTGCTCTGGGACAGGGACAGCTCCAGGAGCTGGGCCAGGGCAGGTTTGGGTTGGGTTTTAGGGAAAGGTTCTTCCCCCAGAGGTGCTGGCACTGCCCAGGCTCCCCAGGGAATGGGAACACTCCCAAGGCTGCCAGAGCTCCAGGAAACGCTCCCAGGGAGGATTTGGGGGGGTCTGTGCAGGGCCAGGGGCTGCACTGGGTGATCCCTGTGGGTCCCTTCCAGCTCAGGATGTCCCATGGTTCTGTGATCCCACAGCTGCTGTGATCTGTGAGCAGTGACACCCTGAGGATGATGATGATGATGATGATGCTGAGGGTCAGAGTGAGCAGCTGTGGCCCCTTTGGGGACATTTCCTGTCACAGGTTTGTGACCAAACATTTCAGCAAGACTTGGGTCACAGAACAGTGAATGAGCAGCTCTCAGTTTCTTTCTGGGGAAAGAAAAAACCCAGTCAGCAGCTAAGGACAAAACCAGTGAATGGCAGAGAGAGAGATGTAAATGAAATCAAACCCCAGTAATAAAATCAAACACCAGTGCATTGCTCTTAGGGCTGGCTGAATGAAGGAAACTCAGAGTTTCTTTTTCTCTTGTAAGCTCCTACTGCTCATAACAAATAAAACTTGTAAACATAACACAAGTGTTAAGCTTCATTAAATTTGCAGCAGACAATTAATTTTTTTTTTTCAGGCAATTCAGAGGTTCTTCTGTAGTACTGATTTAGTTTAATTGAACATATTACCACAAGCAGACAATAAGAAATATATTGAAGATATCCATCTGGCTCCCACTGCAAACCTCGTGTGTCGTTTGCTGGGGCTGTCACAGCCCTTACTAATTGCCTCATTTTGGCTCTTTCACAATCAGTGTGATTTAGCCATTAACATGATAAAAGTCATCTCTGTGAAGGGCTGATATTAAAAGGCATAGATCTCCTCCTGCCTTGCTGTGGTGCCAGTTTTGGACGGATCCCCGGCGTTATTGGAGTGATTATTTTTCAAAGCGGAAATACAAACGATCGGCTCCCCCGGAGAAACTGCTGCAGGTACCTGGGGGTGGTGATGGAGGGGCTGCAGCTGCTGGGAAATGTTCCCTCTGCATTTGGGAATTCCCTCCCACCTCCTTCTCCTTTCTCCTCACTCCCTCCCAGCCCCAGCCAACCTTCAGGCACATCAAGGGTCTTAAAGCTGAGAATTGCTCGGGTAAATAATGGAATCGACACAGCAGCGAGTGCTGGTGCTTCTAGACACACCTGATTCAGCACATGAAGTGGAAAAAAGTTGTATTTTTAGAAAAGTTCAACCATTATGTCTAAATAACCTGTAGAGGGAAAAAAAAAACAGTATTTTTGTTCTGTATTCTTACCTTAACCCCATAATGTATTGCAGGGTCAGCATTACTCCAGCCTCTCCTACCACAGGAAAAAAAAAATAAAAAGTTTAGAATAATGCCTCTAAAAGCTCAGCACTTTTGTTTTAGGAATTTTTCTGACTTCTCCCGAAAAAAGGAGGAGGTTCGGTTGTTTAGCTCATGACAGAAGATGAGATCCATACATCAGCTGGAAGAGGAGACGACCTGTGGGTTAAACACAGACTCTTAATGAGATGAATGCAGGTTAATTAACAGTTTTCATCAACTCGCTTCAATTTATTTTAACACGCTGCATCTCAGAAAGGTTAAAATATTTGTCACTTTTGGAATACAAATGAAAGCCCAGCGTGGTTGAAACAATGCCACAGGTCGCATTTGAATCCAAGTCAATGCAGTGTGAGTGTGTTTATGTGTGTGACTGGACAGAAATCATAATTAACAAATGATTTTGCAGTGAGGCCCTGGCACAGAGTGCCCAGGGAAGCTGTGGTTGCTCCATCCCTGGAAGTGTCCAAGGCCAGGTTGGACAGGGCTTGGAGCAAACTGGGATGGTGGAAGTGTCCAGCTCAGGATATTCTCTTATGTCCAGCACTGGTATTTGGGAATTCATGCTGCTGTTCCCCCAGGCTGGGAGATCAGGGTCCGTATCCCAGCTCTGTGTGCCCCTCCAGTGGAGCCAGCAGGAATTTCAGGCACTGGGAGCTCTGGATCCTTGAGCTTTCAGCTCTGTGGAGCTGCCCTGGCTGGCAGAAAATGGGACATGACAGCTGCACTTGACATTTGCAGCTGTGCTCAGCGTTCCATGGGATGCAGTCCCACATCTCCTCCTTGCTGGGGGAGATCCTGGTTCTGAGCCTGCATTAGTGCAGGACATTTATTCTGGGACAGAATAATGCACATTAGTGCAGGACATTTATTCTGGGACAGAATTTGGACACAGAGAGCTCATCCTCCTTTCAAAGCGTGCAGTGGGATGAACTTCCAGGCAGGAGTTCCTTGGGAATTCCAGAAATCCTGGGTGAATTAGGGTGACAGTCAAAGGGAAAGCAGTAAAAGAGAAGGCTGAGGTCGCTGTGGCAGTGTCCCCAGAGCCACTTGTCCCCAGTTCTCCAGGAATCCCGTGTGCCTGGCGTGGGGGAGATGGTGATCTCAGCATCAGCTGTGCTGGGAGTGACTGAGATCCCCCTCAGGTGAGGGTAAGGAAGCAATGTGGGAGAACAAAGTGAACTTTATATCCTTGAAATCAGTGCCTCGGAGCAGAGCGGCCTGAGGGTGATGTTTTTAACATCAAAGAGACAGAGGAAATGTTTAGAGAGCACATTTTCCGTGGTGGGAGGAGGAAGAGTGGTGCAGAGGAGAATCTGGGACAGTGTTTGGGGAAATCCCAGTCCTTTTGTGCATTTTCTCAGGAGCACTTTTGGAAGCAGCTTAGCAGAGCCAAACACCCGAGGATTTGAGCTGATGGGAGCTTTTCTCCCTGAGTCTGGACTGACAACAGGTTCCTTATCAGATAACAAAAGCCAGGTGGCACCCAGATACAGCCTGGGACTGACAGGTCAGGGGTCTCAGATCAGGGGTTCAGCTCTGCTGAATGACAGGGAGGAGGTGCTTCAACATTAGGGACTCCTGTGACCTGATTTTCCCTTTTTTTAGTGCAAGATTAGAGCAATCCCATCAGAGATCACATGGGGACAGGAGTCTCTTGTCTTTATCCCAAAATCCAAATGTTCCTGACTCAGAAGCAGGTGGGCTCTGAAATACATGGAATTTCGTCAGCTTGCCATGGTTTGGGTTGGTTGTCTCTGTCTCAGTCACACATGTACTTGGAATATGAATTTTGCTTTCATTTGAAGTTTTTTAAGTGGGCCATGAAGAACCAATCCAATTTGTAGGGTGTTTTCTTCCAGGTTTGTTATGAATATATGTGAATATAGAGTTTATTTAGGAAATCAGCAGTATTTCAGCAGTGAAAATTTCAGTTCCCATCCTAGGGGCACAGCAAAAAGTCTCTGTAAAAATCCATTAGTCCTGGGAGCTCAACTGAGCAGCTGACAATGAAACCATTCCCTGCAGGACAGAGCCACGGGTGGAAGTGTCTGGGAGAAAACTCCAGACCATGACTGACCCCAGCACTGAAGCCAGGCTGAAAGGAGAGGTGGAGCTGCTGTTCCTCCTCTTCCCTTTGTGTGTGTCTTCCCAAGCTGGATCTTCATCCTGGCCTTGGAATTATTTACATGAGAAAAACTCGTGGCTAATTTGAGGCAGAATGCCGTGGAACAGCAGAAATGTCAGGGGCACTTTTTAATGATGCTCTGTGAGGAAGATTTATTCAGGAGAGAAGGCGCTGAGGATTTGGAGCAAGTTCTAATGAGGAATGGTCTTGGGGGTTGTTATTTTCATTTCACCTGTGGTCCTGCCTCCACCCTGCCCCTGACATCAGCAGCAGGGCTCAAGCAGGAGCAGCAAAGCAGGAGCCCTCAGAATGTGAGGTTTGTCTTCTCTGTGTGCCGCTAATTAGAACGAGTCACTTCCTTAGGAGGGAGCACAGGGCATGGTGAGCCAGTCTCATCTTCACCAGGAAAGAAACGAGACCTTTCCAGCCCAGGGAGTTTTGTTCCAGTGTTTGTTTGCTTGGTTCTGGTCTCTGGTTTGATCAGTAATAGGGGTTTGGGCGTCAGGCTTGCTCACGCTGCTGTGGAGGTCTCAATGGGGATGCAAGAAAAAGTTCATCTGAAATAAAAATATCTGCTGTGCACAGTGGTGCAGGGAGACAAAACAGCTCCTAATGAAGGCTTGATCCATTTTATAGGCTGGGCAAATAAGGCAGCAGAGACTTTTAATGACTTGCTCAAGGTCAGACACAAAGTGAGGAGGAGAACTCATTTTACTCCCAATTACTCCAAGTCTGTGCCCACACCGGAGCAACCTTCCTCTTCATTTGGCTCTCTTCCTCCTCTTTTGCTAATCTAATTCTCTTTTTGATGGAATTGTTGAGCTGGATTTGGCTGTGACTCCAAGTCTGGATGTTCAGACTGGTGTTTGAGGGCTGGGTCACTGCAGTGCTCAGCTGGGATGCATTCCCTGTGGGAACAGAGCTAAAATCACCCCCTGCTTTTGCTTTCCCTGTCTCCCCCGTGCCTGGCTCGGTTCTTTGGATACCTGGAACATCCTGAGGTTTGCAGCTTTGTGCTTTGTTTGATTTAAACTTGCAGGTACTTTCTGACAATGTGCATTTGCCAGGAGTTAAAAGAGAACAGTAAAATTACAAAAAAAAAAAAAGTAAAAAAAAATAGTCATAACTTCTCCTGTTTTTAGAGGTATCCATAGGTGCTCCCCTCCAGTTCCCCTTCCACAATGAGAAGATGAATGTCTTGAATGATTCATGTCATCATGAATGATTGGCTTGATCAATGTCCTGGACACCAAGCCTGGCTTATCCCAAGGCAGGGATGACACAGCCAGCCTTGATCTGTGTGACATTAAGGATGGTTAAGCTGTGGATCATTCTCTGGGAAGCTGGAAAGTCCAGCCAGGGATTTTCTGGCTGTTCCCTAAGTTTGACAGCTCAAGAGGCATCTGCTTCTAATGACTCTTAATTTGGGATTTATTCTGGCATGGCAGCTAATTCTGAATATCTCGGTGCTGATGAGGAGAGTGGGTAACAGGCATGGAATTCACGTGGGAAAGGCCTAAAATACTCACTTGTGCCTTAAAAATGCAAAGACTGTGGCAGTCCCTCCATGATTCTGCAGTTTGAGTGCCTGGATGTTGTATCTTGATTGCTCCACTGCTTCCTGGAATTTTTGATTGATGATCATCACTATTAAAACCACCTAAAAACACCATAAATGAACAAACTCCAGAGGGTGAACTGTTCCAAGGGGCAAAATGTTGTTTTGTGTCCATGGGCTCTGTGGAATCACATCTGCACCATTCCCCTGGTCTGTGGTACGGGGAGAGCAGTGATTGATCCCTGAGGGACTCACAATTTATCAGAGATTAGATATGATTCCTGCTGTATCTGATTAACCTTCTCTGTGAGATGGCCATCATTTCTGCAATGACAGCAGATTATTCCGTGCTCGAAAAGACAGATATCGGCTCATGGCAATCAATAGCCCACAAAAGGTGACACCTTGAATTCCCCAGGTTATCCACAAAGATTGTCACCAACGCCTGCATCGTTTGTCAAATACAGAGATCTCACTTGAGGCAGCTCTGGAGTGAAGTGGGTTTTATTTCAGTCTGCAATGCAGAGCTGGAGAAGGATGTTTGAGGTTCCTGGTGTAATCAGGCGCTGTTGCATCCTGCCGCAAAGAGCAAGAACAAATTTCCCTGAGTGACAGATTTGATTGTCATCTCCAGAGCCCATTACATGTGATTTGCTTTGTGACAATTGTATGGAGAGAGCTTGATTGGATCAGATTGCATTGCACCGGGTAAAATGGGGGTTAAAGTGGAGTATTGGGTCCTCTCCTCACTCCCTGCACTCTGCTGGAGTGGATGTATTTTCAGATATTTTTGTCTTTGAATTTGCTCTAATGGCACACCCCTCCCCAGTGTCCTGCCATTCTTAATGTGTTTTCAGATTTAAATTAACCTTCATTTGTTATTGAGCCACCCAAGGAATGCAGATTGGGGCAGCAGAGTGCAGTCCCCTCTGGGCAGTGGGGGACATCCATTCCTGGCAGGGAGGCTCTGCCATCAAACTTTGGAGAGTTTTCCATCTGTGGGAAGCTCTTTAGTGAAGCTGAGAATGAAACTTGGAAGTGACAGATCACAGGGAGCAACAGCCAAAGTCTCCTCTTGCCACAACCTTTCCCTCCCTCGCAGAAAATTCCTGACAAAATTCCTGAGAATTCCTGAGAAAGGGGCTCAGGCTCCCAGCTAGGAGCAATCCCATGTCCCCACACTGCTGTGGGGAGATTTAAGCCAAACAAAAGTGGCAAGATAAGGATCCTCCTTCAGCAAAGCAATTTTAGCGTGTCCTGAAGGCCCAGCTCAGCCCTGTGTGAGGCTGAATTGGGTCTGTGCTCTCCCAGGAAAGGTCAGATGTTCCATCCCTCCCTTCCCTAATCCCTGCTGAGCACAGGGCCTCGTCTCACTGCAGAGATCAGTGCTGCCTGATGGCACAGAAAGCTCTAATCACCAATCACAAATATTTCTAAAATCAGAGCTAAGTGACTTTATTCCCAGGCCTAAAGTCCCTTTTCAAAACTGATAGTCTCCTTTTAATAGGATTATATTTTATTAGGCTGAACTGCCATAGTACACACCAGAGGGTGGAAATGCTGCAGAATCTTCTGTTAAGAATGTGTGTAATAGCTGATTGTAGGGAAAAAAAGAGATATATAGGCATAAAAGCCAAGTGCCTGTTCCTGAAAGCATCTGTGTGACTCATCACAGCTCACAGGTGGGATATTTTAAAAGCCAAATACTGTAAATACTTAACCTTTTCCCCATTTCTTTTTCATCTCAATTTTGGCCATGCCCCATGAAGTACTCAATCTATTCAGCTGTAATTTGCTCTGCTAATTCCTCTATGTGTTCAGTCATTCACTGGGTTTTAATCTCTTTAATTCAGAGTGGTATTTTGCTCTCTCCTGCACATCTCAGTGAGGACAGAGCACTCAGAGCTCCCAGAAGTTTCACCAGTCAGGTCTCAGAGGCTTTTGACTTTATGGTCCTGGAGAAATATTTCATTCACAAACAGAAGGGAAAAAAAAAATAAAAACAGAGCACATTTGAGTATTTTCATGTATTGGACTTTGATTCTTTGGTTTCTCATAGAAACCAGATTCTCCAGGATTGATTTTTATTATCTCCAGACACGATTTGCCTTGGAATCAATACAATAATGTAAAATGTCATTGCAAATAGAGGACATTGATCTGAAATTGCATTTATTAACTCCCACTGATAAAAGCCAAAATGGAGTTGGTAAACATGCTGGTATTCAAAAAAAGAAAAAGAAAATGAGTCCCAAATGCTGGAGTTAGAGTTCATCTACAAGAAAAACACATCTTAAAATCTTCTACGGGAAATTATTTATGCAAATAAGGAAAAATATATCTGCATCTTTAACACTGTAACACTAATCTGAGAGAATTAGGTAATTAGCTGGTTAATCAAACTGGAAATTTCTGTTTATGTGCCCAGGTCCTCGTAAGGAATATCAGCAGTCAGGAGAATTTCCAACAGACCTTCCCTACTCAGGCAAAGAGGGAATGGGAGGGGGACACACACTGCAGAGCTCAGAGCAGGCTGAACTTTGGACTTCATGATCTTGGGGGTCTTTTACAACCTTAATTATTCCGTGATTCTCTAGGATCTTGTACAGCATTCCCATTTGCTCCCCAGCAGCAGGGAAGTGCAAACTGGAATGAAGGCAAGGCTGGAAGAAGAAAGGAAGGAATAAGCCTTTGGAACATTTCCTTTAGAAGGACAGTCTGAAAGCACTGCTCATCTGGGGGCTGCAGAGGGGAGCTGTGATTTTTTCAGGGTTTTCATGCTGGATAAATATGTCAAAACCTGAGTATTCCCTTCTGTTCCTTCTCCTTCAACCTCCTGTGTGCTGGGATAGATGTCTAAATAAGCATTTAGGTATTAGCTGCAGCCAGCCTTGGAAATGCTGACATTATCCCTTCCCTTTTTAATCTGCCTCTGAATGCTCAATTGCACCGATTCGAGGCCAGCAACAGGAGCTGCATCCCCTGAGCATTTCCAGGTTGGATTTTTGTTCCAGTCAGGCTCTGTGTGCCCCTCCAGCAGCAGGGATCTGCTGTTGAGGATTTGGATATCCTCACCTGCAAGGTGCTGCTGAATCCATCCCTGGAGAGGCTCCCACAGCCCCCAGGGCTGAGCCAAGCTGGGAACAGGATTGGTATAGACACACAATATAATATTGGCTTTTCACAAATATCCAGGTGAGTGCTACATGTATAATGTTAAAATGGCTTTGCTGGGACAGTCAGTACAGCACATTTGAAGTGCCTGCTCAGTTGGGATAACTGCAGTGAACAGATGATGGGGACCCTGCTGCTATCAACACTCAGCACCCCTGGAAAGACCCAGCCAAGGCCCAAATTAAAAGGTGATAAGAAGAGAATTAAAGCCACAAGCCAAGACACACAAATGCTCTAAACAGGTGGAGCCAAGGAATGGCCGTGCTAAATGTGCTGGGAAATGTAAAGTAGTCAATGGAAAAGCTTGAATGAGCATAAAGTCTATGAATATGCATCAGGTGATATTATGGAATATAAAGGGTGTTTCCAAAACACCAGGGGTGCTCTTGGCAGAGAACCAAGCACCCGGCTGTTTTAACCCTTTGCTTTATTGTCTTTGCCTCCTACTGACTTTTTTATTAAACCTTTTAATATTTACCAGGAAAGTAGTTTTTCCCAGGATGCTGAGTCCACCTCGCCATCTGTGTGTGTCAGCCTCTGCTGAGGTTTGTGCCACAGGCAGAGCTGCTCACCCTAAACAAATCCTGCTCCCGAGGGACACCCGATCCATCGGGTGCTTCCCTGGCACATCGGGCTCCTTGTGACCCCCAGCCCCTGCCCTCGGCACTGCAGCCTGGCTGGGGCAGCTGGAAATGCATCCCGAAATGCATCCCAGCATCCCAGAATGCATCCCAGCATCCCGAAATGCATCCCAGCATCCCAGAATGCATCCCAGCATCCCGAAATGCATCCCAGCATCCCAGAATGCATCCCAGCATCCCGAAATGCATCCCAGCATCCCAGAATGCACCCCAGCATCCCGAAATGCATCCCAGCATCCCAGAATGCACCCCAGCATCCCAAAATGCGTCCCAAAATGCATCCCAGCATCCCGAAATGCATCCCAGCATCCCGAAATGCATCCCAGCATCCAAAAATGCATCCCAGCATCCCAAAATGCACCCCCAAAGAGTCGGGAGATGCATCACAGCTGATGATGGGCAGCTGAAAGAGGAGGGAAGGGAAGCGATTCCAGCCTTCCCACGGATGGGAGGTGCTGCTCGGCTCCCTCTCTTCTAAGGAAGAAAGGAAACTTTGTTAAAATCTCTTGCAGAACAAACCAAATCCATTCCCTGAGCCAGAAGGATGCCGAATTCTCGGCGCCATGCTGCAGTGGTGAAGCCGAGGGCGGTGAGGCAGGAAAATGGGGATTTCGGGCTGGAAAATAGGGATTTCGGGCAGGAAAATAGGGATTTCGGGCAGGAAAATAGGGATTTTGGGCAGGAAAATGGGGATTTCGGGCAGGAAAATGGGGATCTCGGGCAGGAAAATGGGGATTTCGGGCTGGAAAATCGGGATTTCGGGCTGGAAAATTAGGATTTCGGGCAGGAAAATGGGGATTTCGGGCAGGATGAAGGAGTGGGGACGAGCTGGGGGGACCAGCAGGAGGCTGGCTGGGGGATGGACATCCAGAGGGTTTTCTCCGGCCAAGGACCATCCCCCGAGCCTCTGGCTCAGCTCCAGCAGGACTGGAAAAACCATGGAAAACCGGGAAGTGCCGCCTCTGTCCCACCGAGAGCGTCCTCCCGAGAGGCTGGCGTGGAAGGAAGGCAGGGAAGGAGCTCTGCTGTTCCCAAGCCTTCAGTGACACCTACAGACGTGCCTGCACATCCAGCTGCGCTCCCAGGGATGCAGGATCCTGTGCCAGGGATGCAGGATCCCATCCCAAAGATGCAGGATCCCACCCCAGGGATGCAGGATCCCATCCCAGGGATGCAGGATCTCACCCCAGGGATGCAGGATCCCATCCCAGGGATGCAGGATCCCATTCCAGGATGCAGGATCCCACCCCAGGGATGCAGGATCTCATCCCAGGGATGCAGGATCCCATCCCAGGGATGCAGGATCCAATCTCAGGGATGCAGGATCCAATCTCAGGGATGCAGGATCTCATGCCAGGGATGCAGGATCCCATCCCAGGGATGCAGGATCCCATCCCAAAGATGCAGGATCCCATCCCAAAGATGCAGGATCGCACCCCAGGGATGCAGGACCCCATCTCAGCAGTGACAGGCATGGCTGGGCATCAGCAGGAATTCCCCATGGAAAGCTCTGTGCTGCCCAGGGCAGGGATGGAGCCCCTGGGGATTTAACAGAGGTCTGGATGTGGCAGCTGGGACGTGGGACACCGGTGGCCTTGGCAGGGGTGAGGAGTGGTTGGTGACCTTAAAAGATCTTTTCCAAGCTAAATGATTCCATGATTCCATGAAACCTGCAGGCATTTGTGGGAGCACCGAGCACTCAGTTCCTACAGCACCTGCAGGAGCTGTGCTGAGCTGCTCTGGCCTTCAGCAAACACCAATTTCTTGATATCTTTTATAGAAATACCAGAATTCTATCATATTTAATATTCTCTATGTTTATATAAACCTATAACCTATAGGTTGTATAAACCTATAATATTCTAACTATATTCTAGAATATAAATATTCCATAAAGAATATTTTGTATATATATATATAATTATGTATCTAATATACTCTACAATATAATTGTATAGAATTCTATAATATTTTATAGAATTCTGTAGAATAGAAATTACACACCAGATTTCTATATTCTAGAATCTATTCTATATTCTAAAATTCTATACAATTATATATTCTGTTCTATATTCTTATAGTCTTTATATTCTTCATTCTTTTTGTGTTTATAAACACCTGAGAAATATGTAATGTATTAATTAATTAATTGACTAATTAAGTGTCATAACAGTTACTCTAAGAGTTCCTCTGTTTGGTCACAAGTGAACAAAATAACAGACAAATGAAATTTGTCCAAGATAATACAGCCAAGCCCCAGAGGACTTGATCTGAAATCTCTACAGACAGCAACAAAATCCTTCTCCCCACCTCCTGTAGAGTTTTGATAAGGTTGAAAATCCAGGAACAGTTTTGCATCCCCTGGATTTCCGTGAGCGGTTCTGCCCAGTCCCTATCTGTGTTGCTGTATCTTTATTAATTTAGCAGGGAATTAAGCAGGTGGGAAATAGGCTCAGGAAGAAGTAGTTAAGATTTTGGTGTCATGTACCAGAGATTGAATAATGTTGGTATTATTTTAGCATGACAGCTGTGCAGAGTAGATTTTTGGAATAAGCAAAAATATCTATCTCTGTATGATTTTCAGACTTTTGCTCTCATTGTTAAGCAATATTTTTTCTCCTTTTCATTTCCTCTGAGGCCCTGTAGAAAAAATTGCCGCATTTTTGTCAACAGAAATGGAAGAGAAATGTTAACTTTAGAGGCAGAGGGAATTCACAGGCACAGACGAGGAGCTGGAGTCTGCATAATGTGTGGTGGCTCATCTTTCTGTGCCACACTCTGCTCACACTGAGGTGAAAAATGGACAATTAAACCAGTGGTAAAGGAGCTGTGGAGCTCCAGCTGTGCCAGGGATTAGTCCTGAGTGAGGGTGGAGCTGCTGCCTGTGTTTGACTCAGAACCTGCTCCGTGTCTGGGGCTTCCCTTTGGAAATGTCCTGGTTTGGAGCCTCCTTCTGCCCCAGCCCCCTGCCATGGCCCTGCCCACACCCCAGCAGGCTTTGGGCTCCAGGCAGTGCAAGGTTCTGTTGGCATCACTCATCTTTTAGATTTATTTTTTGTGGGGGCCCTCCCTGCACAAGGGAAGGATTTGAGATGTGAAATCATCCCTCAGAGAGCGTGGCCAGCTCCCAGTAAACAGCATAACAATAATCTCAGCCTGATCTTTGCCTTTCCAGGAATGGCCACATTAAAAACTCCTGCTTTTAATACATCCTTTTTATTCCAGTTTTGGAGGTTTTATATTTAATTTGGGAACAACAGAACATATTTTTGATAACCACGGTGAGCAATGCATGAGTGTGGAAGAACGCTTGAAGTGAGAAGATTCAAATGAGAGAATCTCTGATAAAAAGATTTAATCTAGCCTTTCAGATCTTTTCCAGCCTTTTCTTTCCTCCTTCATCAGGATTGTGACTGGAAAAGAATTCTGGGGGGTTTATGAAGTGTTTTAATCCAATAAGTAGAGAAAGGATAAACCCAAAGATGGAATAATTCACTTGTTGATTTAAGGACTTTCCTGAGTGATCAGTGCTTAGGATCTCTCTCAGCCCTGTCTCTGCTCCTCAGGAGAACAAGAATAATCTTTTTTTTTTTTTCTTTTTCCCCATTTCTTTGTTGTTTGTAGATCCAACCCGGGTCATGGTGTCCCCTTTCAGCATGGATGTCACAGTTGGAGAAAGCATCGTCCTGCCTTGCCAGGTGTCCCACGACCACTCCCTGGACATCGTGTTCACCTGGTCCTTCAACGGGCACCTGATCGACTTTGAGAAAGATGGGGATCACTTTGAAAGGGTGGGAGGGGTAAGTATTAAACCTGACAAGGTGGGGATGTAGAAAAGGCTGCTAACAGAAGGCAGCAAGAAAAAGGAGGAAAGAAATGGACGATTTTCAGCAGAGGTAGAAAACTGGGAAGGGTTTTGCATGTTGCTCTGAGGGAGGTTTTAGAGAGCAACAGGTCTTGGGCATAGTGACAGTTCATGTTTACATTTGTCAGTGAAATTTAATGCTGAAAGGAAAAGCAGATACCATTTCCAAGCCTTTCTCTTATATCTTAAAAAAAAATCATTTAAAGATGAACTCCCAGATTGCTGCCCAGAGCTCACAGCAGCAGCAGCCATGGCTTTACAGAGTGACTGCTCCTGTTTTGGCCCACAAAGCTAAAATTACAAACTTTATTCATATTCCTCAGTCCAAAGGCCACAACCACGAGATTACCCTGAGATTTCCAATCTATTGAATGCTTTGTGTCTGGAGAGAAATTGAGAGAGGTTCTCAGCATCCAATACATGCAGAAATCTAATTAGTTCTATTCACCAGTTAATCAGACATGCACTTGGCGTTTGGAAAACAAATTACTGCTGGTGTGTGATGCAAGATTTCCTCGCAGAGTGCTGTTCTCATGATCTTTAGCACAAAAATGCTGGGCAATCAAAATGCTGGCTGGCACACAAAGCTGTGAAACTACTGCTGATACCTCCAGATTTGGGCTGGGCTTCCCTTGCAGGAGAGATGGAGACACAGCCTGGGCCTCTGGATGCCAGAGAGGGTAAAAATCCGATATCCAGAGAGAAAAAGGAGGAATCAGAGTGAACCTGTCCTACACTGTCACTTTGTTTTAATGGGGAAAGTTCTTAACAGCACCCCCAGCTCCCTGGAGGAGCCAGAATTTTAGGGATGCTCCCTCTCTTACCTTCCAGGCAGATTCCCAGCATTTTAACAAGCCATGGCTTGCTTGGTGATGCTCTCATCAGCCAGCATAAAGTAAATCCATTAGTCACAGTGTCCTTCATGTGATAATGATGTTTAGGCCTCATTAAAAAGTAATTGTAACCACTTTTCCCTACTTTATCAGCAGGATTCAGCTGGTGATTTGATGATCAGGAGCATCCAGCTGAAGCATGCAGGGAAATACGTCTGCATGGTGCAAACAAGTGTGGACAAGCTCTCAGCTGCTGCAGACCTGATTGTAAGAGGTATTTGAATTTTGCTGCTGTTGTTGGTGTTGTCGTAGAATTTATTTTATTTTTTTTTTCCTGCCTTCTGCAATCCCTGGGCTCAGAGACAGCCCCACACCTTGTAACCAATCTGAGGGAAAAGCTCTGAGTGCACACTGGGGTTCACAGCACCCACCAGAGCATGTCAGGTGTTTCAGATGCTCCCAGCAGAGCTAGCCCACACATCTCTGGTACCTGTCCATGTCCTGAATGCCAGCCCTGCACCCTCTGAGCTCATTTGTGCCATGGCCTGAGCAGCAGGAACAGCATCCAGCTATTGGCAGCACTTCTGCCAAACAACGTTATTCTTCTTCAGAATAAACATGATTTATTCTTATTAAACTCCACTGATATACCGAGATCTCTTCATTACCATGCACAGGTGATGTGCAAGTTTGACTTTAACAGAGCTGTAATTAATTACCCTGAGTCTGTGTCCTTATGACAAATATGATTTATATTTCCCTGCTTGTTCACTTTGGGGAAGGCAAATTTGGGTGCTGCTCTGTCCTTGCTACCCTTGGTTCTCATAAACAGGAGGAATACTCAGTTCTCATTAAATGAAATAACCCTTGATGATGATAAAAGCCCTGATCTTGTCACTCCCTAGAAACACCAGGGGTGTTAGAGCACTGGCACAGGGTGCCCCAGGGTGCCCAGAGCAGCTGGGGCTGCCCCTGGAGGAGTCCAAGGCCAGGCTGGACAGGGCTGGAGCAGCCTGGGCCAGTGGGAGGTGTCCCTGCCATGGCAGGGGTGGGACAGGATGGGATTTAAGGTCCCTTCCAGCCCAAACCCTTCTGTGATGTCCGAGGTGGGAGCAGAGTGAACCTCGGGCATCGCTCGGGCAGCAAAGGCCGTGGGATGGAGCAGAGAGGTCTCTCCCTGCCTGGGGCTCCCTGCAGAGCCTCAGTGACATCCTGATCTCTGCCACCACACTGCTCCCAGCCCCAGGCAGGCAGGGAGAGCTGCAGCTGCCCCAGCTGCTCTGCAGGGACCCATCCCCTCTCTGTCCCTCGAGTCACTGGGGTTCTGCTGCGGTCCCACAGGTCCCCCGGGGCCCCCCGAGGCTGTGACCATCGATGAGGTGACAGACACCACGGCCCAGCTGTCCTGGAGGCCGGGGGCAGACAACCACAGCCCCATCACCATGTACGTGGTGCAGGCACGCACGCCCTTCTCGGTGGGCTGGCAGGCAGTGAGCACAGGTAAGGTCCTCACCTGGCACAGGGAGCTCCAGGGATGGCAAACCCACCCCTCAGTGCCGTGTGGAGATGGAAATGACACTGTTTCTTGGTGTAGAATTTTAATTTCTTTTATTTGTTTATTATTTTATTTTTCTGTTATTTTAATTTCTTTTATTTTATTTATTATTTTATTTTATTTTTCCATTATTTTATTTATTTATTATTTTATTTATCATTATTTTGTTTATTTTTAAAAATATTTATTCATTTATTTATTTTATTTCTCTATTATTCTAATTATTTATTTATTATTATTTTATTTATTAATTTATTCATCATTATTTCATTTATTTATTAAATTATTTATTATTCTTTTATTTATTATTTATTTATTATTCTTTTATTTATTATTTATTTACTATTTATTATCTTATTAGTTCTTTTATTTACTAATATTTCATTTTTCTTATGTTATTTTATTTATTATTTAATCTATTAATTAATATTTTATTTTATTATCATCTTATTATTCTTTTATTTGTTATTATTTCATTATTATTATTTATTTTGTTTACATTTATAGGAATATCAGAAGATACTGTGTTTGAATCTGGCTAGCCAATAATCTCTTGAAATTCACTTTACTGGTTGGTAATGGTTAGGGCACATGTTCAGCAAACTTTTCTCTTTTTTACATAGTTTACATTTTTTTTGCAGATTCTCACGGGATAGACTTCTTATTTTTAAAGGCATAAATTGTTTCATAAGAACAGTTTGTTATATAAACTGATTTTCATCTCTATAATTTTTCCTTAAGGAATTAAGTAGATTTTCACTGTTACAGTGAGTTCCAGTCTTATGAAAGCTGACAGGTTTCTCACAAGACCTTATCAGGCTAGCTTTTAGCTCAGCCTAAGTAATAAATAAAATAAAAAAATAAAATAATATAATAAATAATAAATAATTTAAAAATAAATAATAAAAAATAATAATAAAAAAATAATAAAAAAATAAAGCCTGGTTTTACAAGGCCTTTTTTTTATAAGGTTTTTACCTACCTGTAACACCTCAGCCCCCACACTGAGCTGCAGCCCTGATGTGAAAAGCAATTTCCCTGGCTGCAGAGCACTGCTCTTATTAACTGGTTTCAGGTTTGGCAACCCAAAGATTTAGGGTGCAGCCAGTGCCATTACTCACCCATTTTTCTCATGAATGTTTAAGGGAAAACAGAATGAATTCCTATCTCTTGTTGCTGTGCTGGAGATATACAACAGTAATTGTGGCCTATAAAGACATCCCTCAGGGACAGACCGTGTCATCCAGCCCATCTTTAAGGAGAATTATTTTCCTGATAGAGGGGAAAAATCCCATGATGTAATTGCTCATTCCGTCAGAGGTTAATTTTGTTCCAGCAGCCATTAAACAGAGACAACAGTGTGTTTCAAAAAGAGAAAAATAAACACCCTCCAAACCTGGTGTCTTGACACTTTGTTTCCAAACTCTGGCAATTTTAGAGAAACCCTTTAATGGCAGGAATTTCTGGGCTAAAAGCAGGGGGGTTTAGTGCACAGGGGGTTAATGCTGCCTCTTTCACTTCTTTGCACTTGGCAAAACAGAAAAATCAGAGAAAGTTTACCAACCCTTCTTGGTACTTACGTTAAGCCCTCACCTGTAAGGAAATGAGATTTCCCTGTGCCTTTCCCAGCAGTATTTGAACATGCCAGTGGGTTTCCTTGCAGTCCCAGAGATCATCGACGGCAGGACGTTCACGGCCACGGTGGTGGGGCTGAACCCGTGGGTGGAGTACGAGTTCAGAGTGGTGGCTGCCAACCTGATCGGGATCGGGGAGCCCAGCAAGCCCTCCGAGAAGAGAAGAACCGAGGAAGCTCGTAAGTAGTGCTGGGCAGAGGGGCTGAGGGGGAATTCCTTGGGGGATAAATGCCAAGAGATCCCTCAGCTGTGGGCAGGTGGCTCCTCTGTTCTGTTGGAGCCCATGGAGGAAACGAATGTGAAACGGGAAAATAAATAAAAGATCTTTTTCAATGTTTAAACTAAACAATTAGAGACTGAATACACAAGTTAATTGACATACTTTTAATATACTATTATTGACATACTTTTAATGTGCTGTTTGCCATGGCAAATTAGTCATTTTAACAGTTGCTGGCACCAGCAGGGGAAGGCCAGCAGTGTCCTGCTGCTCTGTTCCATCTCCATGTGGGTTTTGGGTTTCAAAGCTGTCACATCCATCTTCTGCATTTATTTTTTTTGCAGTCCCTGAGGTGACCCCAGCTAATGTCAGTGGAGGTGGAGGCAGCAAGTCTGAGCTGGTCATTACCTGGGAGGTGAGTCTCACTCCAGCCTTCTGTGGATTTGGAAGGGTTGGCAGTCAAAAAGCCCAGATTGTGTGCTAAAAACAGCCCAGCTGAGCAGATGGAGCTAAAGGATGGGCCCAGCCCCGGGGAAGTGGGGAGCAGGGGCCATGGGGAGCAGGATCTGCCACCAGCTCAGCTCCCCTTGACTCCCAGCACACCCACACGACAAGATGTGGATGCCCAAGGGATAAACCAAGCTTGGAACATCCTGAGCTGCTGGAGAATTTCTGTGCTGGCTTCCAGCTTCCTCCCTCCTCCTGCCTGGGATATGAGGCAGCAAACAGATCAGAGCCAGCACAGGGCAGGCTGACTTTCATTGCTGCTGATGGCAGCCAGCGAGAGGAGATGCAGAGATGGGAAATGTTTAATATTCCTTAAGGCAGACGGGGTTAGAACTTTAGTCATTTGTCTGCTCATATTTTTGTGTTGTGATGCGATGCAGCTGGCATATTTCTCCTAATAATGAACTCCACTAGACATGCTAACACTTCCATTTAGCACTATTTCTGACCAAGCTGGCAGAATGAATCGCCAGAGTTATTCTTGAGGTTATTAAAAACCTATAAATGGGTTTTTGTCCTCACCACACAGCTCAATGTGCTAAATTTCCTCCTCTGTTGGACTAATTAGTTACGCCGTGTCTCCTAAAGATACTGCAATATGTTTCAAAAACACACATGGCCAGAACATCAGCCATTGGTTCGAGATGTAATTTGCACAAAATATAATTTGCATTTTGATAAAGAGTGGTTTTACTCTTTTAAATGTCCAGAGGCCTTTTCTTTATGTGAGCCCTGCAGCACAGAGCAGGATGCAGTCACCAGTAGTAACTCAGGCTGAAGCTCCATGGACATCTCAGGGATTAAGGTGACCCATAATTAAGGATTATTTTAATACTGGAACCTTTGGGTTTAGTGCAGATTTTTAGGGGGCTGCAAGCCTTGGAGTAGGAAGTGTCAGTGTGTCCAGGGTGTGTTCTTTGTTCACGTGTGATCCCAAAGGCCTGGGAGCGGCAGCACGTGTGTTGGGAAAGCAGGAACAGAACAAACCTCAGGCTCTTCACAAAGCCTAAAATTACATCAGGAATGGAGGCCCCATCTGGTCAGGGAGGGAGGGGAAATAAGCTCCAGGAGAAGTGTCTTCTGGAGGTGCTGCTTCATGTGGAAACGTGTTTCTGCCATGGAGCAGAAAGGCTCTGGTGCAGGCAAGATGGGATGAATTCCTGTTGGATGTGACACAGGACCTCCTGCACCTCTGTCCAGTGCTGTGTTCACAGAATCATCACAGAGCCACAGAACCAATTAACTAGGTTGGAAAAGATCTCTGAGATCATCAAGTCCAGCCTCTGAAGGCAGAGGACCGAGGGGAATGCCGGGGGCGCGGCGGGGCGCTCGGCGTGCGCTGAAGCCGCTGTTTGTCCCTGCCCACAGACGGTGCCCGAGGAGCTGCAGAACGGGGGTGGCTTTGGCTACGTGGTGGCTTTCCGGCCCTTGGGCACGGTCAGCTGGATGCAGACGGTGGTGGCCTCGCCGGACGCCGCCCGCTACGTGTTCCGTAACGAGAGCCTGCCGCCCTTCTCGCCCTACGAGGTCAAAGTGGGCGTCTACAACAACAAGGGGGAAGGCTCCTTCAGCCCCGTCACCGTCGTCTACTCGGCAGAGGAAGGTAGAGATGAGCCCTCCCCACCTCCTCTCCCTCCTCCCTTTCAGGCTCTGAAGGGCTTTGGTCTCCACCTTGACGCATCCTTTGATACCTCAGCCCCGCTCTGGTTTATAATAAATGGCGAACCGTGATTAATTCTTCTCGTAGTCATTAAAATAACGTTAATCGTAATGAAATCTTTTGATAGTAATGGAAAAGTAATATGTAATCTGGGAAGAATTCCGTGGAGATTTAGCATGAATTAATGTCCACTGATTAGAAAATGTTCCCACTTGTCCTAATTACAGTACATGGTATCCTGGGCTGAGTTTAGTAATGACAGCTTATTATTTCTGAGGGAGAGGCCCGGCACAGCCTGACAGGCCATCGGTTTGAAACGTGGACATTTGTTTGCTTCCTTCCTTGTGCAATGAGGAAAATAATTCCCCTGGTGTTTGGGACTAATTGAACATAGAATTGAAAAGTCTTACTTCTGCTTTTAACTACCCAGAGCCAACCAGAGCCCCCACCACTGTTTTGGCCAGAAGTGTTTCTGCCTCAGACGTGGAAGTTTCTTGGGCTCCCCCGTGGGAGAACCAGCACAAAGGAAGAATACAGGGATATGAGGTATGGAAAACAGTGCAGGATCCTTCCTTAAGGGGACACAGAGATGTCCTCCTGCTGCTCCTCCTGCCATGGGTGTGTTCCTAAGGTGGATTTGCTTCTCTCTGCCTCTTTAGTGCACAGACATCTCATGGTTAAAATTCCACCATTCTCTCACAAGGTTAAAAATTCCACCATTCTCTCACAAGGTTAAAAATTCCACCTTTCTGTGTGGGGCCTGCTGGAAGCGGAGCCCTCCCTGGAGGTGCTGCCATGGCCAGGCTTGGGGAGGGGAGCCAGGCTGGTGCCCAGCAGGGCCAGGGAAGGTGGCAGGGAGCAGGAGGTGTCCCTGGGGGCAGATCTGGGTTGGTGACAGAAGGAAGGGGTGCTGCCAGCCCCTCTGGGGTGGGCAGTGCCACAGCCCTGCTCTGCCCCCCAGGTGCGCTGCTGGCGGCACGACGAGAAGGAGGAGAACGCCAAAAGGATCCGGACGGTTGGGAACCAAACCTCCACAAAAGTCAGCAACCTGAGGGGCAATGCCCTCTACCACCTGGCAGTCAGGGCCTACAACACGGCCGGCACCGGCCCCTCCAGCGCCGCCGTCAACGTCACCACCAAAAAGCCACGTGAGTGTTGGCACAGAGGCCCTGGCAGGGTCCAGCCACTGCTCCCCTCTCCCATTTCCCAGCTCTCTTGAGTCTGAAGGAGCTGTCAGATTTCTCCTTGCCAGGTTTTTGTGCAGATTTACCAGGCTCAGCCTTTTTATTTAATTTTTTTTTTTTTTTTTTTTTTTTTGTGAGGTTCTTCCCGGTGTTAAGTAAGCAGAGCATGCAAAACCAAAATCACAGCTGTGCAGGCAAATTAAATATTTATCTCAGTGTTCAAGAGGGCTTTTTTCCTCTGGTCTCAGGCATGTTGAGCAAGTGACTGAATCCTTTTTTTCATTTAAAGCCCCGTGTCGTGTCACACCTCCCGTGACCTTGAGGACACAGATGAGTGGAGCAGCTCGTTAGCTCTGCAGAGGGACAGGGCTCTGGGCAGGCTCAGCTGTGCTGGTGGAAGCCCCACTGGCACTGGAAGGGATCCAGCTGGGAATTGATTCTCCTCAGCAACGTGCTGCTGTCTGTTTTTTGGTGTAGCACCGAGTCAGCCCCCCGGGAACATCGTGTGGAATTCATCCGACTCCAAGATCATCCTGAACTGGGACCAGGTGAAAGCCTTGGACAACGAGTCAGAAGTGAGAGGCTACAAAGTGAGTAATTCCATGATTTCCCAGGTCAGATCTGGGGCACTCCTCCAAAACCAGAGCCATGCCTGTCCATGTGAGCACACTTTTCCTGCAGCTCCCACCTGCAGGACTTCGCTCCTGCCTTCCCTGGAAACGTCCCAAAGGCTGTAGTTGGCCCCTTAATTGCAGATAAATAAAATGCTTTTTAATAGCTCCATTCTCTGCAGAAAGGCAAGCCAAGAGGAAAAGAAAGAGAATCCTCATTAGAAGCAGTTTTAATAGGAAATAATTTAACTAGAGAGAAACCTTGGGAAGAATTCAGCTCCTTCCTCAAGGTTCATTTTGGTTCAACCTTCCTCAAGGGTTTCATTTTGCCAAAAAGATGTTGCCCTGGGGTTGGAACTGTGCAAACATTTTCCACCAGAGCCTGAGCCAGTGAAGGACCTGGCCATGCTCCACATTTTATTCCCAGTCTGGAATGCCAGCAGCTTGGCGAGCCTGTGCCAGCTCCCCTCAATTCCTGCACCAACTTTAAGGTGTCTTTGGTGCTCTGTGTGGGCTCAGCAAAAATAAGTAATTCCTCAGGGGTTTTTAGTCCAAACCTCTAATGAACCTCAGCAATATGGAGCAGCTTTTCACGACATACTTTAGGTTTGAAATGCAAATTAAGAGGGAGGGAGAGAGAGAGACTCGTCACCCTGGAAAAGCATCTAGAGGCTTTTTAAAACATTCTCCTTTAACTGACTATAAGGATAGCCCAGCCACATGGATTTATTTCCTGAATCACAGCAAAACATTGCCCATTTTTCTTCTTTTTGCCTAGAAATCCTGTATTTTATGTCACAATTTATGATATAAATTAGTGCAACTCCCACAGCGCAGAAGGTCATTCACAAAAGTCATTTATTCTGGGAAACCATTGATGGCACTGCATCAAATATCCCAACTCAGTTTCCAGAAGGAGCATAATAAGGAGTTTCTGACCTCTATAAAGAAGTTTTTACTTTTATAGGGGTTTCTTTTAGCTTGACCAAGGTAAAGGTTTCTCTGAGGGGCTGCACAGGGTACCGGTGCCGTGTTGGGTGCTGCTGATCCTGCCAGTGTCACCCCCCTGCCCGGGCACTGCCACCTCTGTGCTGGTGTCCCAGCAAATCCCACATGTCCCCTGTGTGACCAGACCATGCCTGGGGCAGCAAAAGAGCAGCAGCACCTCTGCACAGCCTGAGGTGACAGCTCTGCCCTTTCTGCCTCCTGTTCTGTCTCCCTCGGCCGCAGGTTTTGTACAGGTGGAACAGGCAGAGCAGCACGTCTGTCATAGAAACAAATAAAACCTCAGTGGAGCTGTCCCTGCCCTTTGATGAGGATTACATCATCGAGATCAAACCCTTCAGCGACGGCGGCGACGGCAGCAGCAGCGAGCAAATCCGAATCCCAAAGATATCCAGTAAGGATGGGGGGGTTTGGGCTCTGTGCCACGGGGTCCCAGCAGCAGATATTCCAGTCCCCGCTTCTGATTTCATCCCAAAAGCAAGATTCAGCCATAAGAAATGCCATCCTAAGTAGTTCTATTTGTGTTCAAGGTTTCCAGACACTTTCCCCTCTAGTTCCATGCAGTGAATTTATTGTTTCACTGCCATTCACTGTAGCCAAATACAGGATGCAGAGGCTTCTGAGTCTGTAAGGGCTACTGTACAGCCACATCCCACAGTGTGCTGGATGCATAAATATTTATTTAGGGAAATGAGGTGGTGTAGAAGAACAAACACAAAGCGTATTTTATTACACGACATGGCTTTTGCAAAATCTCCATGTCCCATCTTCCATTAATAATGTCCCAGTTTATAAGCTGCATTAAATCAGGAGCCTCTGCAATGCAGGAATATGGCATTAAAATGAGAGTGATGTAAAAAAGCCCTGGGTGAGAGCAGAGTTCTCCCCACCGTGGCTGTGTAAACCATGCAGAGGAATTTAATCAGCAGCACAGGAGGGGCGAGGGGAGCTGGAACACTCCAGCCCCCATTTGGCTCCAGGCCGTGGGTGACAGAGCAGGTACAGGGCTCCTCTGGGATGGGGGTCACCAGGAACAGCTGGGAGATGCTGCAATTGTCAAAAAATACCAAATAATGACAAGCAGGCAGCATGTGAAATGACAGAACTGTGAGAGGAGGAGCCTCAACACAAGGGGGACAGGAATTGAAACCAACAATTCAGCTGGACACAGTGAAGAGGAGGAGGGGGCTGTGCCTTATCTGAGGAATGAGAATTCAAGCTTTGGATGGGGTGGGTTAAAGGAGAGTTTAGGGATTGCTCTCTGCTCACCTCTGGCTCCTTTTCCCCCTCTCCCCTCTCAGATGCCTACGCCAGAGGCTCGGGCTCGTCGACCTCCAGCGCCTGCACCCTGTCAGCCCTCAGCACAATCATGATCTCCCTCACAGCCCGCTCCAGTTTATGACAACAATGACATCCAGGACTTCTTCTTTATAATATAAGCAACATTTAGCTAGTTGTTTTGGAGACACCCAGTACTAAGTAATATTGTGGTTTGAGTACATCTTACTACTGGAAAAAAAAAAATGTTTATGCTTCTTTAGGAATGGCATTATACAGTACTTCCTCAAAGCAAATATAGCTTTGTCTGAAGTTTCCTTGGAAACTCTGCAATGCACTGAAAACATCTGTAATACGATGTTACCAAAGCAGTTTACATATGTCCTTATATGCATATTTTTTATTATATATTTAGTGTTTTATAGAATTTTTTAAAGTTAACATATGATGTAGATATTAATTTTTTTCCTCTGCTATAAAATGCTACGGACGACATTATCACGGAAATATTGTTTGGGATTTTTTCCTTTACGGCGGAGAGTTCCAAGTTGTTCTTGGCAAATTGGCTGGAGTTGACTGTACAGAACTGACCCAGACCCAGATTGTAACAGGCTGAGTTTCACTGGCAGCTCCTGAGTTCAGCTAACACACGTTTTATCCAGAGCTCTGAGCAGGACAAACTCGAAACGCCCACAAGAGCAGGATTTTGGAAATCCCCACCTGGTTTTTGGTTGGTTGTGGACTACAGGACACGTAGCCGATATTCCAGCACCGTGCAGCGAGGAGGGGCTGTGAAATTTGTTTTGTCTTGATCATAATTAGCATTAAATTGGGTGGGAAAACGAGGATCCTGCAATGCTGTGACCTCTGCCTGCGGTGACGCAACGGGGGCGTTGGGGGCACGCCCGGCTCGACCCTTTGGAGATCTAATTCCAAGGAAATTCCGCGTGTTTGGGGATTAATTCCAAGGAGATCAGAGCACGGCCACTCTGAGACAGAAAGCTGCTCTGGGCTCGTTCTTTGGGACACAACTCCTCATCCTTGGTAACTCCACTCTCCAGACAACGTTTGGGAATCAAACGCTGCCCCGGCTCCAGGCGATGCACGGAAAAGTGGGAATCTCCCGGGGATCCCTGCTGGAAGTTCGCCTTTCCTTACAAACTCTTCCCAGATTCCTGGAGGCAGAACAGAGTCACACCAGAAAACGACACTATCCACACTGGAATAATTCTTCTCAAGAGAAGGACTGTTTGTTACTACGGGGAATTTTGTAAGTTCAGACGGGATAACGCTGGAAAAGGCAACGGAATTTTCTATACAATTTTCAACTTTCAATGCGCTGCAGTGGTATTTTATTTTATTTTTTTTCCTCCTGATAGCTTGAATTTGCCTGTAACTTGTCTTTTTTGCTTACAAAATAATACAGTTAACTTTTAAACCTTCTAAATATATTTATTCAGTAACTCATAATCAGGATTCCACTTGTGTAAAAGTCAGGGGTGTTGACCAGAGAAATATTGTCAGTATTTCAAGCTGTGTTCCTTTCTTAGTTTGATATGGTTACTTCTATGTAAAAAAAAAAGTAAAATAAGAAAAACCTTAAAAAAAAATAAAAAATCCACAAAACCAAGAAAAATGAAATTATAAAAAAAAAGCTTCTGTAGTTTTCTCCCCGGTGTAAATGATATTTATCAGTGATCTAGCAGATGTAATCTTTTTTTAAAGGTATTGGTAATAAATATTCTGTCATTTGTAAAGATACATGTCTTCCAGGAGCCTTTTTCCTCCACTTTTTGTTCTGCCCAGTGAGAAATTTCCCCTCAGAGCCTGCTGAGACTGTCACTGATGTGAAGATACAAGAGTTGGTTTAAATCAAAACTTGACGGGAGAAAAAAAAAAATCTATTTATACACCTCTGATTTAATTCTGCTCCCAAAAGTGACCGAAACTGTGAGCAGGTGAGTTTTGGGATGGTTTTGTAGAGCTGTGAGCTATCCAAGCTGATGGGGACGGTGCTGTTGGAGCATCTCTGACCCTGTGGATGCAGCAAAACCCTTCCAGGCACTGCCTCTGCTTATCCTGGGGATTCCTGAGGATTTGGGGAGCACGGCTTGAAAGCACTAAATCCACCCAAGGCACATTTCTAATCCTTCCAGGGGCAGGAGTTGGACGGTGCTCGCTGCATTCCAAGGAGAAACGCTGCACTTCGCAATCAATGGAGCAGAAAAAGAAACCGGCCCCGTAGCACAATTCCATTTTTAAAAGGAAAAGTAAATTTGCCATTTCCAGAGGCAGGTGAGGAGCAGCTCCTGGGGATGCTCTCCTGGAGGCAGCAGGGAAAAGCTGGGCTGGAGGAATGAGGGGCTGGGAGCTGGTTTGAAGGGAAAAAATGAGGAATGAATAATTTTGTGCAGTGGGAGTTAGGGGCTGGAGATCTGGTGTGGTGCTGCCAAAACCTGACACAGACACTGGCCTGGGATCCTGGACAAATCCCTTTTCCCTTGTGCTGCCTGGGATGAAGATTTTCCTCCAGGGATTGTGACCATGAGGAGAAGCTCAGCCAGGAAAGGTCCTCATCCTGCACCCTCCAGGATGTGAGATCCCACCCTCACCTGCCACTGCAGGAGCTGCAGCCTGGCTGGGGAAATGCAGCTACTCCTGCTTTACACCAGCTTGGATTTATTTACTAGCATGAGTAGAAGTGTGGCTGCTGGCTCTCCAAGCCATCCAGCCCTGCCTGTCCCCGTGAGGACTCATCCTGGAAATAACAAGGTCCTGACATGTAAAATATATTTAAATAGATTGCACTCGCCTCTGCAACAGCTTGCCATTAATGGGAATGGGGTTTTACATAGAAAACTTATTTATTAGGCCACTGGAAGGCATGACATAAAACACATTCCAGTAAGTGAATTCTCTTTAGTCTTGTTTTGAGGATTTTACTAATGAAATTCTGATTTTAGAGTGTTAAAGTTGGGCCCCTCAAATCCATTAAAAGCACATGCAGGAGAGACATTGGAGGCACAAGCATTATATTAATGAGCAAATTAATTTTGATGGAGCAATGCTACTTCACCCAGATGAGAACTGGCTCATTTATTATAATTATTTTTAGTCTGTAGTACCTGGGAACTCCATTTCTTTAGGCACCTTCCGAAGAACTTATTGGCTGGATCAAATCTTTGTTTTTATTCTTTGTTAACATGTTTAACCCAGCTCCATTTTCAGGAGGTGTCTTGGAATTAGAAGGAATTCTGCAAGACCAGGAGGACTTCACGGGCCAGGGAGGTCAAAGGCTGAGGTCTGAGGCAGGAGGTTTATTTGGGAACTCCCTCGGTGGATCCCAGAACAAAGGGAAATAAATCAGAAACTGAGGCTGTCTCAAACCCAGGCCATCTAAGATGGAACAACACAGAGCAAAGAAAACCAGGCTGCAGTACTGGGCTTGGATTTTCAGAATTACTGGAGTGGCACACCCAGGAGGAGCCCAGCTCGTTGCAGCTCAGACTCTTGAGAGCACCAGGCAGTCCTTGGCACACTTCTTTAATGACTTCACATTTGCAAACTCCCTGTTCCCAGGCTGCTTTGTTTTGTCGGTGCAATTGAGGAAGTTTATCTGTTTGTGCCATTTTTCTCTTTTTTTTCCTTTCTTCCCCCACTGAACCTTTAATTTCTCATGGCAGGAAGCACAAACAATCCCTTGTTGAACTCCTGCAGATGCTGCCAGCCGATGTCAGAGCCTGAAAAAGAGCCTTGGATGGGAAAGGAGCCACGTGTGAGTGCCCTGTGCCTGCCCAGTGCTGAGGTCCTGTGGAGCAGGGGATCCCACCCATCCCAGCAGGATTCCCTCTCTCAGGTGTGGAAGAATCACAGGTGAAGTTCTGCTTTACACTGAAATGTGATACCTGAGTGTACAGAAGGAGCAGGCACAGTGTAGCTTTGCTTACAGGAGCAGCACAAGCAAAGTTTGTTTTAAATAACCTACAACATCCAGAAGTTGTTGGTGTTTTATAAAGTCCTGAGACAGATCAGAGAACCACAGAGTATTCTGAGTTGGACAGGACCCACAAGGATTGAGTCCAGTGGTCCCTACAGGGATTGAAGCACACCCTTGGTGTGATCAGCACCACGCTCTGGCCAGCTGAGCTGATCCCAGGTGTTCCCCTCCATCCCAAAATGGAGCTGTGTCACTGCCAGAGCAAGGTGAGGTGCCTTTCAGCAGTGCAGAGGATGCTGGCTGTGCACAGTCCCCACACCAGAGCAAGGTGAGGTGCCTTTCAGCAGTGCAGAGGATGCTGGCTGTGCACAGTCCCCACACCAGAGCAAGGTGAGGTGCCTTTCAGCAGTGCAGAGGATGCTGGCTGTGCACAGTCCCCACACCAGAGCAAGGTGAGGTGCCTTTCAGCAGTGCAGAGGATGCTGGCTGTGCACAGTCCCCACACAGGGTGGTCTGGCTGCACAGGCACACCCAACCTGACCCAGGAATTTCATTTCCATGCATGTTTTTCAGGTGGAAATCCACAGTTTCATTACAAAGCGTATCAGCAAAGGCCAGGTGAGCGTCCCTGCTGTCATGGTGGCCTTGCTGTGCAGCGCTGGGGGTGACAGCACTGGGTATTTCACGATTTTTTTCTTCTTTTCCCAGTGTTTGACCACCTTGCTGCATCCACAGGGCCATGCCAAACCCAGTTTGCATCTCCAGTTGTAAAGGTAAAACAAACATCCAAAAGATTAAGCTGCCAACCAGAAAAAAATGAATCCATTTGCTCTTTTCCAAGCTTTTTTCCCCCTGACACAGCCTTTGTGCCATGAACTTAAATCCTGCTTGAACAAGGCACCTGGTGAAGGCAAATTCTCCTCCCCACTGGGAGCAAGGCCACAGAGAGGTGACACAGAGCCCTCTCCAGCGCTGGTGGGTGACACTGTGGAGCCTCTCAGAACACGGAGTCATCGAGGACACTGCAGGAGAAGCCTTCAGCCAGGCTGCCCACCTCGGTCTCCATGGAGCTGGTGCAGGTCCGTGCTCTCTGCAAAGCAAACACCCCTTGGAGCTGGGAGCTGGGGGGGTTGGTTGGGCTGGGTAGAGCTCAGAGTTCAAATTGGTGCATTTAGAGAGGGATTAACCCAAAATGTTGCGTGGTTTACAAGCTCAGAAGCATTGGGTTCGACAGGAGGATTTTCACCCTCTGGCTGAAGCTCTCACAGAGCTGCTCATCCTCTGTCCCTCCAGCCCTGCAGCCCCAAATTCCACATTTGCCACATTTTACCACAGTGGCCACCCCTCTGCAGCCAAGGACAAAGAGCTTCTGGGGGGCACAGAATCATGGAATCATTAAGGCTGGAAAAGACCTCCAAGATCATCCAGTCCAACCACACCCAGTAAACCCTATCACAAAGGGCCACATCCAAAATCCAAGCGGGTTCTGAGCACTTCCAGGGATGGTGACTCCAGGGATGGTGACTCCACCACTTCCCTGGGGAGCCTTCTGCAGGGCCTGGCCGCTCTTCCAGTGAGGGATGACGGGGAATTTTTCTGAATACACGGCAGCAAAGCCCATTGATGGGCCCACACCCTGCCAGAGCTGCACAAACAAGTGTGCAGGGCTGCTGAGCTGCAGAAGGAAGCAGCAGCAGTGGCTGAGCTGTGGGAAGCCCTGCAGGGTGGCAGGTGACACAGCAGGGACCAGCAGGTTCCCACGGGCAGGGCTTTCATCTCCTCACCCTTGTTTACACCGAATTTAGGAACTGAGTGTCCCCAACAAGCAGCTGCCCTCTCCCTGGTGACCTGAGCAGGAACTCAGCAGTGCCAGCAGCCCTGTGGCTGTGCTGCCAGCAGAAATCCTCTGGCTGGTGTCACCCACCATGGCCAGCTTTGAGTAGACTGGAAACAAGGCAGTGCTGCTGCTGAGACTGTGAGCCTGCCTTTGCAAGCTCACATTTTCCAGCCACGGCATAAATATTTGTTATTTCTCATATTCCTAGCTGTGATGCCCCGAGTCGTGGCATTTTACACCATTTAATTAAAAACAAACATTATATGATAATCTTTTAAGCCTGTTTACTTGACCAGACCATGGAACAATATGCAAAAAATTAAACCCCTGTTCCAAGGGGACAAATGAAAATCAAGTTGCTGAGCAGCCCTTCCCCTGAGCAGACAATGAGGGCTTTATCTTACCTGTAAGGTAAATGTTTTTATCAGAACTAACAGCAAACGCAGAAAGGCTTAAGTCCAGCTTAACAGTAGGAGCAAAACATTTTGGATTGTTAGGCTGAACAAAATCAGCTCTCCAGGAGTCACCCTGCAGTCTCTGCCAAGGCAGAGCTCTCTGCCTGCCTAGGGAGAAACTGCATTTCCCTACAAAAAGCAGAGCCACGGGTGTGCCTGAAATTCCGTGTATATCAACAAAGCACCCCACAATAGCACTTAATCCTTCTGTTCATTTTTAACCCTTCCCAAAACACAACATCTGCAAATACGGGCAGATCCAGAGCTGCAGCAGCCTGGGACCCATCCAGGGCAAAGGAAACAGCCACACAGCAAGGTGAGAATTACCACAGCAGTGAGGATGGCAAAACCAGCCTCAGGAATTGCTAAATTCAATGGGTTTAGTGAGCATGGGGTTGGACTTAATGGTCTTGGAGATCTTTTTGAGATTTAATGATTCTCTGTGCTCTCAGCCTTACAGGGAAAAAGCAGCACACAAACAAAAGTATTTATTTTAGTTTAAAAAAATAAATAAATAAAATGTTATTTTACCTCGTAGTCAATTGGGAAAGGGTCTCGGAATTTGTTGCTGGGCGTTGGGATTGATGGGAACAGTTTCCTCCAAAGGTGGCTCCTGCAAGTGGAGGGATGTGAGAGGGTTGCTGCTCCTGGGGATGAGGAGCAGCAGCGTGTGCTCAGCCCCAGGAGCAGCCAGGGCTCTCTGCAGCCCCTCCAGCCAGGGAGAACGGTCCCCACTGGGGCTGGGCAGCTGTGCTGGGCACCTCTGGGCCCTGGGGACAGGCAGGTGACAGGAGGAGATGGGTGAGGCTGTCCCCAGCCTCTCCCTCTGCAGCTGCTCCCAGCCAGGCCAGGCTTTTCGGGCTGTCTGCAGAGAAATGAATTGCTCTGATCCGTCTGTTCACGCTCCTGCTCTTCCCAAGGGCTCTGCTGTCATGTCCCTCGTTTGGACAGCCAAGACAAGCTGCCTCGTGCTCAGGTTTGGTTTCTGGCCATAAACTGCCAGTGCCTCGTGGCAGGAGAGCAAGCACAAATAATTGTGTGCCGAGGGAGCCGGGTAGGGGAAGGCACCAGGGACAGCTGACAGCAAATGTTTCTGCTCAGTGCTGTAATAACTCATCCTGCTAACACCCCCTGAGACCCCCTTCCCTGCCTGAGCCCTGGCTGGGCTCACAGCACAGGGGTTTTTGTGATAGCAGGCGCTGCAGAGGGAGCTTTTCCTTGTCTTTGATGCATCCCAGAGCTTAGAGCTCACACTCCAGCTGCTGGAACACTCTCGCTGTCTCCAGCCCTGGATAGCACCGTGTCCAAAAGGGGCAGATTTTCATGGGAACTTGGCCTGAGTGAAGAATGCTCAGCCCAGAATTGGTACCCAGGGTCTGTTCTGGAGGAAGCAGAGACGTGTTCAGGGTGTGGGGCTGAGCAAGGGCAGGTCTGCCCCTCTGCCCCGTTTATTTCATGACAATCCCACAGCTGACTGTCGTAGGCAGGTAGAAGAATTATAAAAGAAAGGCTTTATGAAGTCAGGCCTCACTCTGCTAAAACTGCCAAAGCTGGCCTGTCATTTCTGCTAAGAGCAGCTAACAAGCAATTTGCAAGTTCCCATGTGAGGCTATTTGGAGAATGAGAAGTTTAACACAATTCTGAGGGTGAAAAACTAATGCATATGTGTAAACAACAAGATTTGTCCCATGAGAACCCACAAAGGAAAAATGTAAACATATCTAGAGAGAGAATTTGACAGACATACACAGTAGCCCTTAGTGCCCAATTGAGTTTTACTGCATCACTGGCCAATTAGGTTTATCACAGTGCCTTCAGATATTTCCTATCAATATGAGCTTTGTGAATAAAGAATTGGCTTTCTGCATGAAGAAAATGGAGTCTCACTGATTTATTCCAACAGCTGATGTCTGCTTAGTTCAGTGCTTATGTTCTTAGGACTATTCTTCTTCCAGAAGCTTTCTGAGGTCTGTCAAGTTTACCTTTATCCTATTACTATTCTCCTGGTGAGGAGGAATAATATTCTCTGTCTATCAGCTTGGAGCTAAACCTTCCTGGCTGAGCTGCTGCTGCCTTGAAGGTGACATTGATGCTTCACTAATGATCAGGGGAAGGGAAGGGCCACACCACTGCCCACCCCACAGACACGAGCTGTGGGATGTGTCCCCTTGCTGCACGGGGTGAGCCTTTGTGAGGGAACTGCACAGCCACAAATGGGAATATGGGCAAGAAAAACAGGGTGTGAGGTGTTTGGGGGGAAACATTTCCACTTTTTTGTTGAAATGCTGGACACAGCAGAGCTAGGCTGTTTGCTCCTCACCACTGGGGTGGGACAGGAAAGCGGCTGCTGCTGGAGCTCAGGAGGAGGAAGATGAGTGCCAATATTGTTATTGCAGCATCTGGCATCATCTCCATCATCTCTCAGCTCTCCTCCTAAGGGTCAGGCCTTTGTGCCCTTACCCAGGGTAGCTTTGCACTGCTGGCTTCAGAGCTCCAACCACCAGCTCTCACACTTCTCAAAAGGCCACATCATTCCACCTGCAGCTCGTTTCAGCTCTGATTTATGCCACTGCTGTGCCGAGTACCCAGCAAGAGTTGGTTCTACTTGGACTTGGCGTGTCCCTTGTCATGCTGTTTGCCAATAAAAGATTTTGATGGAGCCATATCAAAATTATTTATTGAGGCAGCAAAAAGCATAAATTACACATCACTTCTGGAAGGGGAACACTTAAGGAAGGGTGCCCATGAGTAATGAGGCAGAAGTGTGTCCATGGGGGCTGCTTTGCAGGGAGGAGTTGCTGGGGTGGTGCCCTCAGAATGGTTCTGTTCTCTTTTTGAGAAAGAAAAGTCGGAGTTGTGTCATTAAAGATCTTGTGACAAAAAGCATCCCAGGTGTCTCTCTCTACACAGGTTAAGGCATTATCACTGCTTGGACCTTCAGACCTTGGACACACCCCACAGGACCCCCGTGCCCTAAATCAGCATTGCAGGGTCTCTGCGTTTCGTGCTGTGTCTTTCTGAAATTTCCACTCTTCCCACAGGCTGTGACATGAAAAAGGCAGAGGTAAGCAAAGAGAAACAAGCAGGAGAACAAGCTCTCCTCGCTCTGTGGTGAGATTGAGGAAGTGTTTGTTTTAACTCTAGGTCAGAGTGCCTCCCCTGAGATTCCCCGTGGAGTTTTCCCAAAGCTGGCTGGTGGCTCGTGGGCTGCTGAGGCGTGAGGAACAGGGGGGATCATGTTCCACACTGATTTTGGGCTGTGGGCAGCACTGAGTGCCCTGATGCCAGAGCAAGTTACTGACTCCATCCTCCTGTGGGCTCACCTCCAGGAGAAAATGATATTCCTGGGGAAGTACAGAAGCTGCTCACTCCAGGGCAAACCAGGCAAACATTCAATTGTGGTTTTTATCAAGTCTCTAACCCCATCAGCCTCTGCAAGTGAGCGAAGGGAAAAGCCTGTCCTAAGGGTCCCAGAGGGCCCCTTTGCCTTGCAGCACTCCTCCCAAATGCTGGGCTTTATCCCTGATGCCTGCAAGTGCACAGAAAAATTCATAGACCTCTTTGCTGCAATGAAATTCCTTATAATGGCTGCAAATCGCATGGAATTTGAAACGATTCCGTGGCTTGAATTGCAGAGTGCACTTCATGAATTTTCAAGAGCAGTAAAAACAGAGAGAACTAATGAAACTGATCTGGGAAACCTGCTCTGTTTCTCTTTTTTTTTAATATCTGCAGGTACAGCCCTGTGCTTCATCTTCTTACACTTCCCCATCCTCCCAGGGCAGGCTGGGGATTAGAGAAGGAGCAGGAGCAAGGAGCAGCAGGGAAGGGTGGAATAAGGTGAGCAGCTCCATGAAATTCAGTCTAGCAGGGAGGTAAAATTTTGATGAAATTGGCAAAGAGAGAAGTAATGAGCCTTTGGGTGTCTGGGAATTTTATACTGGAGAGAAACTCCTGGAAGCAACCAAGGTAGCAGCAAGCAGCTGAACCTGGAAAAACTCCCTGAAATTTGGATTAAAATCATAAAATGCATTAGTACAGCACCTCCAAGTCGAGTAGAATTGTACCCTGGATTTATTTCTCCCCCTGTATGTGCTACAGGATCTCCAAAGGGGGTAAATGTAATATTCAAATGCTTGCAGAACTCCACAGGAAAGCACGGAGCAGTGTGACTGCTGCTAACTGGAGCTGGTTCTGCTGTCCCAAAGAGAGGAGAGAGCTGGAGAAGATGATGGGGAGAACTTCCAGCTCCAGGTCAATCCATAAAAGAAAAATGTAAGTAAGACAAATTTGGGGATTTTTAGCAAGACATCAAGGCTGCATATCCAGGAACAAGCGTGTGACATGGGAATAAACTCCCTCTGTGCTGCTGCTGCCAGAATCCCTCCTGACAGAGCTCTGCCAGTTCAGCTGCCCTAGGAACAGCTCACACAGGCAGAGTTAATGCCAGTTATCCTCTTGGAACATTCCTGCTCCTTTAAAGGCCTTTACTGGGTAAAGGAAACGCAGCAGGGGGAGGAAAACAGCCAGGGATGCATCAGGCTGGCAATAAATAAAAAGGCACTAAAGAAATTAATAAGGAATTAGCACTTCCATGAAGGGGAGCTGTGTTTGTTGTGGACTGGTAATTGCTGCTTGCTGCATGTTTCAGGGAGAAACTCCTAATTACATGGATCCTTTAATTCCTCACTTAGGATCTGACTGTCACAGACACAAATCCCACCTAGCTGGGCTTCCTCACTGCCTCACATTTGGGGAGTTTTGGCCTTTATTGTGCAGCATCCAGAGCCTCTGTTTAATAAAAATAAATTCAAGATTTCAAGTACTCAGAGCAAACACCAGGGCTCTGTGTATTTTGGCCATGAGGGATGCTCTGAGAAGCTTTCACCAGGGATAAATGAAGATTCCTGGGGAAATCACTGACTCAGATGCTTTTAAGTGAAGAAATAAGGACAAACAGATTTTTAACAAATTTTAACAAATTCACCTCACTCAATACATGGGGTTGTTGTACAAGATTAAACTGAATAACTCTCTTACCTCACCAATTTTGCTGAATGTTATTGCTGATAATTAATGAGGTTCATTATTTTTGCTTTGTATATTTAGGCAAACTCAGGTTTTTCTGAGAATTAAGCAAAAGCTTGTGACATCCCCCCACAGTTGTTGAATACCTGGTCCTTGGTTATATTGTAATAAAAAAAAAATAAGCTAATACTTACATTTTGCATATTATAGCAACAAACAGCAATGTGCAGGACGTGGAAACACAAAGCAGAGTGAAAATCCAGACTATGGAATTCTCCAATTTATTTTGCCCTGAATTTCAAAGAAAAAAAAAAAAATCAATATATTATTTTAGTACAGATTATTTGAAATGTGTTTAGGATTTAAATATTGTAAATATTTCATCAGCTGTTTAATGTGGTTGTATTCACAAATAAACATGTAGATTTCGAAGACTTGATAACTGAGAATAAGAAATTAAATGCAGAGCTTCAAGAAGAGTTTTCATGGCAGTGAATTTCTGATTTCAACAATAATTTTCTTTTATTTTGATGTAAAGGAGAGAGCAAATGGCTGAGAAAGTGGCAGGAACCTGTATTGTGCCAATGAACTGCAACAAGCCCTTAAAAACTCCTTTCCATGAGAAAAACTGAATTAAGTGGTCCTGTCCTTGGACATTGTTGGGATTTAAATACATTTACAGGGAAGACCAACTTGGTTTTGCCATCAGAATGAATTTTCCACTTTTGCCAGGTGGGGAGGCCAAGGGGATGTGCTGCAGAAAGGAGGCAAAACACTGAAAATTTGAATTCCTGATACAAGACGGGGAATGTAGTAAACAGGAGAGTGTAAGAGAGTATTTTTTAAGTGAAGAGAAGGAAGTTAAGAAACACCAAAGATAAGAGCAAAGGGGGATGTCTAAGAACAAACAGCTGATAACGTGCAGTGATAAAGGAACTGTTATTTCCAGAACAACTTGTTCAGCAAGCAGGAAACACAAAACAGAGTGGGGCAAATGATCAAGCTCCAAAGATGCTAAAATCATCTTCTTTTTTCCCCCCAACATTTAAGGGGTGAGATAATTTCACTGAGTTAAATTCAAAGCCCTGTTTTCCTGATTCCTATTAAAACTCTGATGTTGGACACACTCCTGATTTAGGCAGCATTGGCTCCCCAGCCACAGGGATGCTAAAAGATGCTAAAGGATGTTAAAATCATGCTCCTTTTCCCCTCAGTGTTGAAGAGGTGAGATAATTTCAGTGAATTTTTGGTTGACATGGTCTCTCATTTTTATTTTCAGCATGAACACCACAATGAGGGCAGGGAAACACCTGAAAAAACTGAAGAGATGCAGGAAAAGGCCTTGAGTTTAGAGCAATCTTTGGACATATTCACAAAGCACTGTCTAAATTCAATGCTCCTTGCAAGGAGTTTATTTTTAATGGAATGGATTGAAATCTCCTTGGCATTAATAAGTCCATTTTATTCCTTTAAATCCCTATTTTTCCCGTTTCCTGTTAAAATTCTGGGATGTTGCACAGGCTCCTGGGTGTTGCATTTGCTCCCCAGCAATGGAAAAATGGGAATTCTTACCAACATAAATGATTTCACTCCAGTCACTCCAGAATCCTTGGGCACGACAGATGTGGTTGTGGTTGGCCCTGATCCTTATGGAATACCTGCTGCTGCCATCGATCCCTACTCGGAATCTGTTCGAGGAGATTTTCAGGATCTGTTAGGAAACCAATTTGTGCTGTTAGAGGTGAATTAAGACTCAATCAAATTTAAATAACTTGAAATTAAAAAAGAAACCCAAACAATTTAAATTGTTTAAATTGTTAAATTTAAGCAAAAATTTAAAAACAAATTTAAATCATTTATCTTTTTATTGTTTTTATTAACTGCAAGCTGCTGGCCTTGCTTTGCAGGTTAAGAGCTTCATTTTTCTAGGTGTAACTTCTCCTAACACACCCACATTCCAGGGAAAATTCCTGAAAAATCCCTCATTTTTCCATTCTTCCTCCAGATTCTCAACACAGCATTTTCAAGATGGTAAAAACTGTCCTGAACCCAGTTGCATAAACTGAATAAACCAATTTTGTCCTGCTTTCCCAGGTTCCTTGGGGATGGTTTGTTGCAGGTATAAAAGGCATTGAGGGAAAGAGGAAAGCAAATTCCAGCTGTAGAGGACAGGAATGTTGGATAATCTTGGATGCTGGAGGAGCAATTACCTGCTTGTTACCTGACTTCAGGTTGATGAGATAAAATTCATATTCAAAACATTCCTCATGGAAAGGAGAAATTGGCTTCTCCCACGTGGCCAGGAGATCATTTTGCTCCAGGGATATGCTGATATTTCTGGGAATATTCACTTTCTCTGCAAAAAGAAAACCACACCGGTGAGTTATTTATAGAGACAAGTTTAAATACTAAAAACTGGAGCATTTTATAACCTGATAGTGTTTCCAAGTAAGACCTATAATTATTGAATTTATTTCCCTTTTTGGACTGAAAAGATAAGGATTTAGGAGGAACAACTACATTGCTGGTAATAGTTATAGGAAAACAGTTTGGAAAATGCACTTAAAAGTTTTGGAAAATTAGATTACTGGGGAAAGAGGAATTTATTAAATCAATTTCCACAGAAGTATTAAATTAATGATAGAACAGTTAGGAAAACTTCATTTCCAGGAAAAAGAAAATGCAGATGTAGCCAGGAAAGTTATTGAAAAATGGAAGAAAATCAAAGGAATTCAGCTAATGTTATGGGGATGATTTCTAAGAAGAAAATATGTGATTTTTTTTCTCTTAGTGAAGTCATGAAAAAGAGAACTGTTATCTGTTTACCAAAACAGAAAAAGGCATGGAACTAATGAGGGAAAGTAAATTATTTGTGTGGATGAAAGATGATAGACAATCATGGCTGATATTCCCTTTTATTCCACATTCTAATGCCTTCCTTCACAGGACAGGGTTATCTTGAGCACCAACGTGTCTTATTCCATTTAAAGAAAGGGTGAACAATTAAAGACATTAAAAACTGTGTTTTAAGCTATATTGACTAAATCAACTGAAAATTAATATTGAGAATAATGCTTTGGCTAACAAACAGAATACTAATTGCTTTTACTAGCTTTTAGTCTTGCCATTCTCTAATTTAAAATAGATGATTAAAATCCAACTTAGCTAAAACAATACAGTAATTTCTTCCAATTTGCTTAAGATGACTGTACAAAATCAACACATCATTTCACCTGCATCAAGAACCACTCAATCCAAGAGAAATTTCCTCACATTTTGACAATCCTGCTAGGCATTTTTGATGTATTTTTTTAATGTATTCCTACTCACCGATGGCATTTTGGTTAAATAACTGCTGAAAAGGCTTGATTGCAGCACGTTTGCTAGAGCCATTAATGTGAATGACAATGAGGCTGTCGATCTCGCCAGGTTTAATCTGAGTACTTGAAAAGCTGCATTCAGCATTCCTGTTCCACTTGTCTTTGGTGTAAGCAGGACATTCCTCAGTGTGTGTCTCATACCTAAATTAAAATGCTGGTGAGACAGGGTGCTCTTAAAGAAATTCACTGCTGGCTGGAAAAGGAGCAAACACCAACCTGTAAAACAGAAAGTATTTGGTGTCTTCTGGTGCCCCTTGGCCAGAGAGCCAAGTGCAATGGAGAGAGACATTGCCAGGGATGGTGACACGAGTGACACAGGACAGGTTGGTGACAGAGGTCTCTGCAGCACCTGGAGAGGAAAGGGATTACAGAGCAGAAAAAAACCTCACTGCAAAAATCATAACAAGTTCCTGTTGCTAAAACACTTTGCTTCCAGTTTGAGACATTACAGCTGTGCCTGTTGCATCCGATTCTCATCCTTTTTGGTTCCAGTTTGGGTCATTATAGCTGGATTTGTTGCATCCAGGTCTCCTCCTGAGCACACAGCCTGTGGGTTGGGAAGGATGAACATTCCCAAGGCATCCAGGTCTCCTCCTGAGCACACAGCCTGTTGGGTTGGGAAGGATGAACATTCCCAAGCAGAGTGAATAAAGCTGTGCCACACAGCACCGTGTATTTCATGTGGGACAAGGCAACAACCTCCTCAGGTGCACGACCCTAGGTTAACTCAGCCTTAGCAAGGCGTTGCTAGAAAATTTTATAGGTGTTACTGACATTTTTCACCTCCAGAATGTACCCCAGGCTCCACTGCAGTAGAGAAAGGTCTGGACTAAATCCTTTCATAGCAGGTAGAGCGGAAAATGCTGTATTTCTATTTTAAAGAACTAAACCCATCACCTTTTGGTGTTAAGTCTATAGATTGGAACAGAACACAAAATGCAGCCCTTCCCTGGGATTTTCTCACCTGGCAGAGGTGGGAGGTTTCTCTCCACCCAGTCACTGCTCAGCTGAAGGTTCTCCTGGAGGAGCAAGGTCCGCACGCGAGCCGAGAAGCCGTTGTGAAGCACCGCTGTTCGGACACTGTGAGTCCTCTTGGTGTCATACTTGAAATAAAAAACACCAAATCAACACCCCAGGGGATGGGAGGGAAAATAAGGGACCTGCCAAGACTGGGCCAGACACTGGGGTGAGTTCAGTGAGCTGAGGTGAACGGGGAGCCAGTACTCAAAGCCAGGAGCCATCCTCCCCTCAAGATGAAAACTGCAGTTCCCAAGGCTCAGCAGAGCCCTGTCTGTGGCTGAGGGGGAATTCCAGTTCCCAAAGCATGTGTTTAGATAAAAGAGAATAGCAGGGATTTAGCCTTCTTAGGATCCTTGATTTATTTTCTTCTCTCACCTCTTCTGGCACAGGGCTCAGGATTTTCACATCGTATCTGATGGTGGAGTTGTTTTGCTCCTGAGCAGGGTTTGGTTCCCAGTGTAACAGCACTTGTGCTAATGCAGAGACACTGAGGGTGAAGT
The DNA here is from genome assembly GCF_971803275.1 of Cyanistes caeruleus. Lineage (NCBI taxonomy): Eukaryota > Metazoa > Chordata > Aves > Passeriformes > Paridae > Cyanistes > Cyanistes caeruleus. The sequence continues at coordinate 1,916,201 of NC_141711.1, read as the reverse complement.
TAACAGGTGGCAAAACCTGAACTGGAAGGGAGAAAACAGAAATATCCATGATTGTCCAATCCAGTGAATTGTTTAGAGTACAATACCTGTTTGCAAGCAGTGAGCAATACAAGCAAATAATTTCATTTCAATATTATATTCTTTCAACAGCTCCTTGTAAAGGATTTCTGATATTTGACCAAAAAACAAACTTTAAATAACCAGAACCCCATCAAATAAGAGTTTATTAAAGCTTAGCTCATAAAATGAAATTTTTACAACAGATTTAACTTGAAAATTACTATGCTATATTACATTTGGCTTGATAATTAGGTTCAGAGTTTTCATCTTGGTCCTCATTGTCACAGAGACATGTAAGAAACAGGGCTGATAGAGTGATCAGCTGCATGAACAATTCTCACCCACATCAGCCTGCAGGAGAGGGCAACGTGGGAGGCTTTCGAAGGGAAGGTTGACAGCCACAAGAAGTTGCATGTGAGAGTAGAACCAAAATGATGAACAGAGGAATTAAGCACAAATGGAAGAAAACATAGAAGGATGGGAACGATAATTTAAAATGACAGGGCAAGAAGGATTCCTGGAGCTCCCATGGAAATGAGGATCTCATGCTGGGGGAAATGTTAGCATATAAATAGCAGGGCAGTGAAATAATCAATCTGCTCCCCTCCAGTTCTTCAGAGCCTGCCCTCCCTCATTTGCCAAATGCAAGGCATCAGCACCCCGGGGGTGTCCCAGGCCAGGCTGGGGGTGACTCTGAGCACCCTGGTCTGGTGGAAGGCGTCCCTGCCCATGGCAGGGGTGGAACTGGATGGGCTTTAAGGTCCCTCCCAACCCAAACCATTCTGGGATTCCACGATTCTCTTCTCCTGTGATTCCAGCCCTTGATGCCCAGCAGTTCAGTTTGCAAGCACACACGTTGCAGTAGGAAAACTGCTCCATAAAGGCTCAGAAAACCCCAACACAAATTGTGTCTCCATGACTTGAGATTCTTTCCTCCCAGAGCAAAGCAGGCACCAGCTGGGAACAATCTGGGAGAGGGACCAGTCCCAGGAAGCAGGACAGCAATGGTCACCCCTGGTCCTGGGCCCACAGCGTGCCAGGGACCGCTTTATCCACGTGTAGAACCGTGCCCAGCACAGAGAGAGACCTTGGGCACCCACCAGAGCTCCACCCCAGCAGCTGGAAACTCCTCACCTCCTGCACCCTGAGGCGTGTCTGCTGTCCAAAGGAGGAGCAGGAAAACTGGCATCCCACTGGCCATCAGCTCTGGGATGGGCACAGCCAGGAATCAGCACACGTGCCCTGTCACCGTGTCACAAGAGCTAAAAATGAGCACAAACCCAAGGGTTAAACACCCAAACCATGCATTGTGATCTGTCCCCACGATCACAGGAGTAAAACTGCTGCCTTGCAGGGATGGACTCTTCTTTTCCTGCAGGAAAATGCTTCTTGTGGGGGCTAAATTTAATATAGGTACCAACAAGCACGTTTCATCTTGCTCCCTTTGCCAGCCCTCTCTGAAAAGCTGCTGGTTTCAAACTTCGTGTGGAGATGTTCAGAACATCCATGGAATTAGAGCATTTTTCCATGGAAAGTGAGTCTGGTTTGTGTAGACTGGCTTTGGGGAGAGTCACATTTCCTCCTGGAACAGAAATAACTGTATTTTTAGCTCCCACTCTATATAAAATAGCTGCTTACTGGGATTTACTTTCTTGTTACTCCTTCAATCAGGCTCTCTAAAGACACAGTCACTGCTCACCTCAAGGCTAATTCTCCACTGTTAATTATTGGGTGTAAGAGAAACTGCTTTGTTTGTTTCTAATTTAAATGAACAATAATTTTTAATGCTTAAACCCAGAATTTTCCTATGGATTGTTTCATGAATTACTGGCAGAAGAAAAAAAATCTCTGTGTAATCATTCATGTATAACCTAATATAAATATGGGCATGCAGAACAGCAGCTTTCCAAAATGTTCTTTCTGAAGAGAAATGCACCCTCCCAGCCCAATCTCACCACCTCCCTGGGGCACTACAGCAATTGCTCACATGGAAAACATAATATTTTCCAATGGTAATGAGCAGGAATAACCCAGGGACTGGAAGCACTCCCACTGATCACAGTTGGAATAATTCTGCTGTACAGTAACTATTTTTTAAAATGCAGTCTGAGTGCTGAGTTCATTAAAATGACACATCATCTACAGTGGAGTGTGTTTTTAATGTCCAAGTCCCCTCATTATCTATATTCACATTTTGTGCCTCTCTGCTTTCCTGACAGCTCAAATGTGCACGAGGCCAGCTGAAACTCGGGAGTTTGCTGATGAATTATTCCTGGGAAGCCAGGGTTTGATTTTGTCTGCACTGGGTTATGGAATGATACCTTGGCCAGGCATTTTGGTTCTCCCAAAATGTAGTAAATCACAGACAACGGGACAAATATTCTTTACAGCACACATTTATGCCTGCACAAATTACTGGCATCAGGCTTTTGCTTTGATTTACCTGATGAGACTATTAAATACGTTAATAAATTTTCTCTCTATTTAGAAGTAAAAATTCATTATCCTCACATCCTTGAAAATAAAAAGCAGCTTTGGGAAAGAAGCTTCATTAGTTTTGTTGCTGAGAGCATTCACTCTTTTTTTCCTTAGAAAAAGCAATGACTTCAGTACATTATTTAAAAAAAAAACAAAAACAACTTTTAAAAGCCTCATGTTTTGCAAGTGCTCAGCATTCACATCTGCTTGAATAATGTCAGTGTGTTGGTCTGGGGCATTACCATAACTACAATATCTGACTCTCCCTTGGTTTTATTTAAAGTGGGTTTGGCTACCTGTGGATTTTTTTATTTTAATTTGTCCACAAAAAGTTAAGGGTTCTGATTTTTATTTCCTCTATACTTTTAAAAAGATCCTAAAGATATATATATATATATGTATATATTTTTTTGCTGCCTAAAACTTGCATGTATTAGATCTTACATTTTCTGTGCAGGACATTACTGAACTGAAACTGGATATGAAATGTTACTGTAATTCAGATGAGTCCTAAATTATTATCCTGTTCTTTTCAGTTTAATTTTTCTTGCTTTGTTTTCCAAAATGCTGTTTTTCTTTTTCTTGCTGCCAGACTAAGATTGAAAGCACAGCTTTTGGAAGTTGTATTCCTGCAGCTGTGTAAGACCACAACCCCTGAGAACACACTTCGGTCAGTGATACCTTGTTTCATGGGAGAAATTGCCCAAAAGAGAATCAAAATAAGCGTATGCAAGTAAAGATGGTAACTCGAAGGCTACAAGAGGATTATGCTCCTCACAAAAATGGATATGATAAGTTTTCAGGACAAAGTTTTGATTATGTTCTAAGTAATAAGCAGAGGGTAAAGGGGATATTCCCTTTGTGCAAGGAATATATTCCTTTTAGAAGGACAGAAGAAATCCAAAGTACGAAATACATCTTTCTAAAAGTAATTCTTTTCTCCCTTACAGCTGCTATGTCCCAATACCTCACAAGCAACAAAGCAAGAGCAGATTCCAGGTGCTTTTCCCAGCATAAACCCACTTTAAAAAGCAGGACCTTTGCATTCTTCAAAGCAAGCAGGAGGCAGAGCCAAAGCACAGCAGGCACCCCCAGGGGTTACCTGGGGATCTCAAAGTCCTGTGAAGAGTTGGGTCTGTTTGTTCCCCGTCCTCTGGGTGCTCTCCCTGCGGGTTTCTTTCATAACTGCTGCCTTTCAAGTACCAACGGGGCTGGCACCTCAGAAGAGATGGCAGAGGACAAGAGAGATAAGCACGCCTTGAAAAAGGGAACTGTGGATTTAACCACAGGGTGGAAGGCTCCAGACAGGCACGGTCCAGCACAGAAATGGGTTTATTTTATTTATTGAGCGTTAATTATACGCAACGGTCTGAGAGTTCTCTGATGACTTTTCAAGAGCAGGAATGTGATGACTGACTACAAATAACCTACAGTTACACTGCTGATATCCCAATTTATTCGTTCCCTAGAAAATCAAATCCAGACATTGCTGGAAAACTGCATGTTTTGTCCGGATATTTTTATGCCATCCAAAGCTCTGGCCATACAGCCATGCAGACACCAGTAGCATTTTGGGAAGTGACCGGTACCAGAGCAAAACCAGCTTCCAAATATTGTGCTGAGAGCTTTGAGCTGTGATCCATAGGGTTGGATAGCTTCTGCATTGCCCAGAGAAGCTGCAGATGTCCCGTCCCTGGAAGTGCTCAGGGCTGGATGGGGCTCATGGAAGGTTTCCCTGCCCATGGCAGGCATTTGGAACAAGATGATCTTTAAGGTTCAGCCCATTCCATGACTCTGTGGTGGCACTGCAGGCTCACAAACAGGAGAGAGAACAGAATCCAGCCCAGGGGAAGACCTTGCAGAAGGTGGGACTGTATATGATGGAGTTATAGGAAGGATGAGACCTCATTAACAACCATTAACAACCTGGAATCCAAATTATTAATGTGCAGGTGACACAAACTCAGAGGGGAAGTACTTTCGGGTTCAGGATACAATTAAAGCTCTGGCCAAATTTGTGAAAATGGGTGTAAATCAATGTGGGCAAGATCTCAGCTGCATTTAGACATTATCAGCTGTAAATTTAGACATTAATAGCTGTAAATAATCAATTATCACTCATATCACTGATATCTGCTTTGCAGAACAGGATGGGGTTTTGGGTCAGTGGAGGAATCCCCATCCCTGGGGTGATTTAAAGCTGTGTGGATGTGGCACTTGGGGACAGGGTTTGGTGGTGAGTTTGGGGAGCAGCTGGACATGATGATCTTAGAGGGCTTTTCCAAAACAACGACTTTGTGATTGCAATGATTCAAACATTTAAATGCTACCGAATTCCTTCTCATCGGGGAGAAGAAACTCATCAATTCCATCCCAGTTATTTTGCCATTACCAAACTATGTATTTTCCCCCCTGCTATAACTCATTTTCCCCGTTTTAAGTCCTTTTCTCTAAACCGAGATGAAGCCATGGTGAATCTTTCATGTCTTCTATTGAGTGCTGTGTGCAGGTCCGGGCTCCTCAGTTTGGGAAGGACATTGAGACACAGAGGACAATGAGGCTGGTGAGGGGATGGGAACACAAACCCTGTGAGGAAAGGCTGAGGGAGCTGGGGTGGTTTATCCTGGAGAAAAGGAGACTCAGGGGTGACCTGATCACTCTCCACACCTCCCTGAAAGGTGACTCTGGGCAGCTGGGGCTCAGGCTCTTTGTCCTGGCAGCACTGACAGAACGAGAGAACACAGCCTCAAGCTGTGCCAGGGGAATTATTGGCTGGATATTAGGAAGAAGTTTTTATAGAAAGTGATAAAGTACTGGAATCTGCCCGGGGAGGGTGGAGCCACCATCCCTGGATGTGTTTAAATCAAGACTGGATGTGGCACTCGGTGCCATGGCTTGGCCAGGGGAATTATAGGCTGGATACTGGGATATTAGTTTTTATAGAAAGTGATAAAGTACTGGAATCTGCCCGGGGAGAGTGGAGCCACCATCCCTGGATGTGTTTATATCAGGACAGGATGAGGCACTTGTGCCATGGTTTGGGTGAGGTGCTTGGGTTGCACACAATGATCTGGAAGGTCTCTCCCAGCCCGGTGATTCTGTGATTTTGTGATTCTGTGATTTTGTGACTCCGCGAGCTTTCCGTAAACCTCCCCCGGCTGAGCGCAGGCGGCGCGGAGCCGCTGAGGGAGCGGGGGCGGAGCGGGGCCAGGCCCGGCCCCGGGGCGGTGCCGATCCCCGAGCCCGGCGCTGCTCTGAGCTCATCGCCCGGCGCCGGCGATCCGGGAGCGGGGCCCGCCGTGCGGGTGAGTGGGCCGGGGCCGGGGCCGGGGCGGCGGAGCGGCGGTGCCCACAGATGTGGGCTGAGCTCTTGGTTGTGCCCCGCAGGGCCGGGCTGCGGCTGCTGCGGCGGCGGCTGGGCGGGAGCGGAGCCATGAGGCTGCAGGCGCCGCAGTTCCAGGCGCTCTTCACGCCGGGGCTGCGCAGCGTGGCCGGTGAGTGCGGGGAGGGAAGGCCCTAAAACCTCCCTGAGCACAGCCCCCGGGGTGCTTCGGGTTGGGAAGGACCTCAAAGCCCATCCAGTGACACCCAGCCATGGCAGGGACACCTCCCACTGTCCCAGGCTGCTCCAGCCCCAATGTCCAGCCTGGCCTTGGGCACTGCCAGGGATCTGCTCTGGGATTTCCATCCCAGTCCCTTACACCTCACTCCTAAACCTACCCTCCCTCCCCTTATTGCCGTCCCCCCCTTGCCCTGTCACTCCAAGCCCCGCTAAAAGGTCCCTCCCGAGCATTTTTCCGCTCCCAGAACCTTCTCTGCTCTTAGCCCATCTCCAGGAACACGGCAGAGCTCCTTTTCCCCTTTGCAGGCCCATTCCTTGGTGCTCTGTTGTTCCTGGAGAAAATGGTGTTCATGGCTCACTGTTCTCTGCCGTAAATAATCCCAATTCTTTCCCCTTGTCAGCCCCTGACTGTTCAAGATGATCCCCAGCCCAGAGTCACCAGGATCAATTAGAGACCTGCCAGTTGTTAGGTTTTCAAAAAAGCTTCAAAAAAATAAATCGGAATGACAGGGAAAATGTCTGTGGGTGCTCAGCTGTGCCACGAATTAGTGCATTTTGCATGAAGCTGTGAGTTATTTGCTGCTTTCTGCATATCTGAGTGTTTATTCCTGTATCTGTAATCTTAATTTTGTGAGAGGGCAAGTTATGGCACATTGTGCCATGGGTTTATTGCTGTTTGGTTCTCCTTCCCTTCCCAGAACTGTTTGAGAAGAAGAACTATGAGCTGAGAATAGCAGGAGGGGCCGTGAGGGATTTACTGAGTGGAGTGACACCACAAGACATCGATTTTGCCACCACAGCTACACCAGCAGAGATGAAGGAAATGTTCACAGCAGCTGGGGTTCGTCTGATCAATAACAAAGGAGAAAAACACGGAACCATCACTGCCAGGGTTGGTTTGGGATTTCTTTGGATCTTTTCTATCTTTCTGTGGATGTGCAGCATGTCCAGTAGAAGATTTGCTCCTTATTTGTTAAAAGTACCACAGCAAGAGTTTAATTAAGACCCTGCTTTAAAACCTGGAGTGATTTTTTTTTATTATAATTCATTGTAGAATTAAAGTAATTATCATATTTCAGTTCCTGTAATCCATTCATGCTGCTGTGTCATCACCAGAAAAGATAATGTTGGCTGCCCACATGTGATCCTAATGTTTCCTGCTCCTGATTTCCTGTCAAGTTCTGTTTCCTCTAGCTGGCTCTTAGTCCATCTCCTGCAGGAAGATTTCCGCAGGCTCTGCAGAAAATAAATGATGTCAAGATCATTTTCAGAAGCTCCTATTTCTCAACTCTGTATGAAAACCCTGCACACACTGCTGTGCATGTGTCCACAAACACGGGGCTGAATAAAAGGAGCAGCTTTTGCATTTCATTTGATTTGATTTGATTTCATGGCTGTGCTGAAGTAACGATGTCTGTGGGATTTGCAGCTCCATGAACAGAATTTTGAAATTACCACTCTCCGAATAGATGTTGTCACCGATGGACGGCACGCAGAGGTGGAGTTCACCACAGACTGGCACAAGGATGCTGAGAGGAGGGATCTCACTGTCAACTCCATGTTTTTAGGTAAATTGGAAAAACGGTTATGTGGATGAAGCACTGAATTTGAGTTTAGCCAGGGAATTCTGTCTCTGTGTCAAAGGTCTGTATAAATGCATGAGATGATCTGACAGAGCAGGTCAAATCACACAGCTTCTCACTTCCAAAGGAGAGTGCTTCCTTGTGGCAGCCACATTTGTAAATTCATATTCTGGTTTTTCATTTTTTTCTAGGTTTGGATGGGACACTCTATGATTTCTTTAATGGTTACGAAGACTTGAAAAACAAGAAGATCAGATTTGTGGGGAAGGCAGCTGAGAGAATACAAGAAGATTATTTAAGAATCCTGAGATACTTCAGGTAAAAGGTTTCACCTTTCCTTGATAAATAAACTGTATAAAATTTCAAAAGCATTCAAAAAGATACCAATGGTGTAAAAAGAGTTGTAGTTGTCATATTGCCTTTCCAGCCTAAATGATTTTATGATTGTTAAGTGGAATAGTTTTCTAATCTAACATCCAGTGGTTTTATTTGGCAGATTTTATGGAAGAATTGCAGAGAAACCTGGAGATCATGAGCCTAGTACACTGCAAGCAATTAAAGAAAATGCCAAAGGCTTGGCTGGAATATCAGGAGAAAGGATTTGGGTGGAACTGAAAAAAATTCTTCTGGGAAACCATGTCAGTCATTTGGTTCAGCTTATGTATGAGCTGGATATTGCCCAGTACATAGGTAAAGTGAAATGAAGTTTGATTTCCTACTGCTGTATCTTACAGACAGAATTTTGTGGCAAATTGAGATCAATCAACAGAAATTAGATTTTATTTTTATCCTGTGCTAACACTCACCTTTCTTATTAATACTTCCTTGCACTTTTTGTGTGTTTTTAGGGCTACCACTTAATGGGAGTGTGGAGGAATTTGCCAGAGTCACTAAAAACATCCAAAATCTGTCTCCAAAGCCCATGACTGTCCTGACATCCTTGTTCAAGGGGAAGGATGATGTCACAAACCTGGACCTGAGGCTGAAAATCTCCAAGGAAGAAAAAAACCTTGGCCTTTTCTTGGTGAAGCACAGGCAGGAGTTAACCAAAGCCCAGGGGCCAGAACCACTTAGACCATACCAGGACTTCCTGATGGATGTGAGTGTAGTTGAGATTGCTTCATTTGGGGCTTCACAGTGAACTGAATTCATTTTAAGACATTTCTGAAAAAAACAAACCTACTGTGTTTTAGCAGTTCTGAGCACCCTGTGCTCTGGAGCAATTTTTGGACTGATTTAAAAGTCAGTCAGGCTGAAAAATGTCATACTCAGTTTCTTGTGACCTTACCTGGGACTGGCAGTTTGCTGTGCTGTTCTGTTGAAACATCAAACAGAAGTTGGACCTCCAGGAGAATTTGGCCCTTTGTGAAATTCTGAATTGTGAATGGAAAATCAGTGCAATTCCTGGTGTTGTTCCCAAGGCCCCCTGTCCCTTGGGGAACCTGAGATGTTCTTCCACAGCACAGTGGGGTCATTTCCAGGTGAGTTCTGCACTTCCAGAGCAGCACCTGATACTGAGGGCAAGAACCAGTCCCCAGGGCCAGGCTTGTCTCCCACAGGAAAGGTGGTGGGTAAGGATTACAGCTCTTACCTGGAATTCAGGGAGTCTCCAAGGATCTCCCTGAGCCTGCAGGACTCAGTTTTAACTCGTGTGAGGCAGGAGAGATCCTCGCTTCCACAGTCCTAGCTTGTCCAAGATCATGCCTAACAAGGAGTAGTGGGAATAGCACAATGCTGAGCACTCTTGGAGCTGTTTCTGCTGTTTCATACTCAACCATCTCTTTTTTCCTTTTTTTTTCTCCCAGTCTAGGGAAGCTAACACCAATTCCAAGATCTTTGAGCTCCTGAAGTACCAAGGAGAAGAACAGCTTTTGAAAGAAATGCAGGAATGGACTGTGCCCTCTTTCCCCGTCAGTGGCCACGATCTCCGGAAGATGGGGGTGTCCTCGGGGAAGGAAATCGGGACAGCACTGCAGCAGCTGAGGGATGAGTGGAAAAAGAGTGGATACCACATGGATAAAGAGGAACTGCTGAGCTGCCTGAAGAAGTTGTGAAGTGAACGGTGACAGAACTGTTTGTGCCTGGTCTGAGTGGAAGCTGAGCCTCTCGAAGCCAACTGAGAATTTGTCCCATTTCACGTTTTCATTACTAATTCCTAACTCCTGTAAGGAGAGGTTTCACTTGGTAATAATGTAAAGCACTGTTTGCCAAATTCCACCTTCTCAACCTCTCTTTGCAGTTTTTAGTGAGAAATATTTACTACTTTATCATGACTTAGGGCATGAGGGGTGACAGGAAGATTTTTCTCCCTGACTTTCTACATCCCTAAAAAACCCCCCAAAATCTTCCCAAAAAGAGTTTGCATCCTCTAGATAAAATCATGGAGGGGTTTTTATGTGCCTAGGAGAATGTCTGGAAATAATAGGCTCTACCTTAACTCTTTTTGTACTTAGTGCTGAGTAACAGATGGAAATACTCACTGCAGCAGTTCCCAACAGCCTTGCCATGGAAAACCAGGCTGTTTTCTAGGACTGTGTTTATTTTCCAGAATTCCAGAATCAATTTTAGATTAAAAAGATAACTTGGCTGAGTGAGTATCATGAATTTTCAGTAGTTTTTCAATAACTTATCTCTGAGTAACTAAATCCACAGCAAGTTGGTGAAGGTTCTACACTGTATTTTCAATTTCAGGTGTGAGACAAACTATTAATGATAATTAACATTAACAAGGGGAGATCCAGCTCCTTGTCTTGGGGATTTGGGGCTTTGGAGCAGAGCTATTCCTGGTCTTGATGAATGTCTTCCTATCCCTGGGGTTTTGGTGTGCTGTTTTTAAAAATCTCTGAGAGCAGCTCTTGTGTGTAGAAATCTTGTTGCAGTTTTCCTACAGAACCAGGGTAATAAATAAACTCCTTTGGATTTCATTTTCCTTGGGTATCATTTTGCAACACTAGATGGCAACACCGGAGCAATGCTGGAAAAAATCTGCATTTTGGGCTCTCACACAACTTTCCCAGCTGCCTTTGATTTTCCTGGGATGTCTGATCCTTTAAATAAATCCTGCTGGAGGTGCCTGGGAATCGGTGGGAGGCAGCAAGGGAAGAGGGAAAGTGCTGTTTGTTGGGAAGGCAAATCTCACAAGAACAGGACGGTGCTCCATTTAATGAGGTGATTAAATTGAAGCCTCCTTCGTGTGATTTCTGGAACTACTGAAATCTTGGGAGGGAGAGTGACAGAATTCAGGGCTGTAGCAAGTCCTTTAAAGGTTTCACCAACGTGCAGCTTTAGGGCAATGGTTGTGGAGGTGTAAAATATTAACACTTTTACCCAAAATTGCTGTCAGGGTCCAGCTCCCCTTGAAGAGAGCATTTATAAGGACAAAAGCTTGAAATTTAGGACTGTGGCATGGACCAAATGGATACTTTGGACAAAGTTCAGCAGGGAGATCTTCCCATGATTGCAGAGCTTCAATTTCCAGCTGTTTGCCAGCCCTGAGAGGGGCTGGGTGTGCCTGGATCCAATCCTGCTCCCAGATTTAATCACTGGTTTATGTCTAAAGGATTGTTCAGCTGTCAGGGAACCTCTGCACAACTCTGTCCCCCAGGATTAAGGATGACAACCCCAATCATGCATACAAACAGCAGGGAATGATTTAGTTAAATTGATGCTGGTAATGATTAGCCTGAAAAGACTTTAATCAGAATTATTTACTACACACTATAGGGAGTTACTGCTGTTGTAGAGTGCACTATTGAATCAATCAGATTTTCAAAGCCATCTTAAGTATTACTAAGTGGAAATTGATATATTTAATTGGAGATTATTTGGCCAAGCTGGTCACTATAAGCAGAGGGAACCCCATTTCCTCCACCCCTCACTGGTAACACAGAGGATCCTGCTACAACTCTCCAGGGCTCACAAAAACCAGCAAAAGCAGATTATTCCACAAGCACCTTCCAGTCCTGCTTGGAATTCAGTGCAGGGATCACCTGTGTTCCAGCACCTCTTTAAAGATCAGCTCATGCTTGAGGTTTCCCATTGGTCTATTGAGTATCTCTCTTTATCTTCCACTAAAATTAACCCCTAGGAAAATGACAGGCATGAAATAAAAAGTATTTACATATTTTAGGCAAGCAGTGCCATCCTGGGCTCTGGAAAAACGCTGGGTTTAAGTAAACACTCCTTTATAGAGTATGAGCTATTTAAATGGCAAATGGGGAGAGATGAAGAAGCTTGATGTACACATGGTCAAATAAAGTTCTCCAGCAGCTTACTTGATTAATTAAATATTATAATTATTATATTATAACTAATATATTATTAATAAAGTATATTATTATATTATAATTAAATATTATAATTATAATATTATAATAATAAATGATATTCACAATGGATTTTAATTACCTGACAACCTCCCCTCTCTCCCATGTTACTCCTTACCTTCTCTGTCCTGAGCCAGCACAGACTTGGGAGTGAAACTTAATCAGCAAAACCAGGTGAGTTTTGAAACAAATTTAATTTTATTCTTTGCAAATATTTGCAAGCCACAAGATTTGTCAGAAAAGTTGTCCCAAAAGGCAGAGAGAAGGAAGAGTTAAAGCAGAGACTGGGCTACCCCTGGAGCAGTTCACAGAGCAACTAAAGGTGACAAAGAGAGGAACAAATGAACTGCAGCACATCCAAAAAGAGCATTAATAAAAAACAAATGAGTATCTGAAATGTTCCAGATCCAGTGTGCAAGTGGTTCTACTTATTTGTCAAAATGAAACTAAAATAATTGAAAACTTGCCAAGTTACAGGCTCTGACTGGTGTGTTGGTGATGTTGCAATGATGGATTGAAAATGATCAAGTCTGTGCTGTAAACCCTGTGATCCCTCAGTCCTGCCCCCTGGATTCATTAATTCCTGCAGGAAGCTACTCAGCCAATCAATGGGGTAAATGTAGTAAATATTCATAAAATCTGGTTTCCCTTCATTAGCTCTCCTAAGCAGTTGCTGTCCATATTTTTCCAATACTGATGTTCCAAATTTTCCCGAATTCCCACCAACAGTTTTTTCTTCAAGAGAGGAAAGCATAGAAAATATGAACCAATGTAAGGAAAACCATTCCCAACTCCACACCCTGGAGCACTGGATATTCTGATACCTCCCAGTAAAGATGGGATTCACCACCACAGGATTCAACCTGGGAAGTGTCATGGACTCCAATCTAGCAAGCACTGCACAGGTTAAGCACATGGAACAGCATAATCAACAATATAATTTAATTAGTATTAATTTACTCCTGACTTACCTCGATTCTATTAGCTTACATTTGACTATACACACAAAACACCAAAAATACACTTATTCTGGATTCAAACATTGCCATTTTTAACTGAGAATCCAAAAGACTCGGCCAAAACCCCAAAGAACTGAACCTTTAGAAGTTCAGTGACAGCTGAGAAAATCCTTTTGAAATTCCCCAGCCCCCAGTGAATGCTCATCCCAAGGCACGCACTGAGGGTCACAGGAACAACAGACAGGAGGGGCTTTGAGGGGAAAAACAACAAAATAACCGAAATGTACAGCCCAGATGTGTGGTGTGTGCAGGGGTGAGGGAAAGCCAGGCCTGCTTCCAGAGGATTCACCAACACAGAGCATTCCCAGTCTCCCTCTCACACCAGTGCTTTCCAAGCTTATAATGAATTATTATCAACATTCAGAATGTTTGCTGTTGAAAAATGAGAAATTTTCTGTTGAAAATGAGCCATCATCACCCTTCTGGTGGCTCAGAGCCACATCCCAAATTCTACTTTTGACTGCCAAGTCAGGGCACTGCACATGGAATTAAAGGTGTCTAAGAAGAACAGAAGCAGCACAGAGGTAGAAAGTTTCAAATAACTAAACCTGAGTTACACAATTAATCTCTACGTACCTGGCATGACAAATACCCAGCAGCAAGTCCATGGTTTGGGGTGTTTTTCTGCCATGGGAATCAGCTCCTGGTGTGCCAGGCTTGTGATCTGTCCTTGCTACACCTGCCTGAAGCCTGACAGAGAACAAGCAACCAGTGGCTCATGTCTTAAATTTGACTAGTTTTACATCACTGTGAAGGAATTAGGAGTGAATGATAAAAGCTTCACAAGAAAAACAAGTGCTTATGTGCACAAGCACTGAAAATATCTCCACTGCCATCACCAAAGTGCATTCTGAGAAGAAAAAAAACAATAAATCAGTGGCAAAAGCTGCCCCAGTTTGGCACCCAGTTTGTGGAGCACAGACAAAACAAAAAACCAAAGCAAACCAAAAATCTACCAAGAAACCTCCCCTCAAAAAAGCACTGCCTTTACTTCTGTTTTATTTGGAAACTTTTGCTCTTTATAAGGTGATAATGTGAAATTTTACTTTATGATCTGAAAGTGAAAACAAAACAACTAAAAGAGGTTTTTCCTTCCCTTTGTCACAACAAGTACTACTTAAAAATCACCTCAGTGGGGTGTTTTAGAGTCCTTCCCAAACCCCATGGACATTTCCACTACTAAAGAATTCCACTACCAGCAATAGTATTGGGAAGTAATTGAAGCACACTGAACATGATAATGCTGTTTACTCTCTAGGACTGACCTGTGCACTTCTTACCAACAGTTTAAAATTTAAGACTTCTAAAATCAAATGGACTAAAACAGATGAGACAACTTGTAAGAACAGACACTTCCCTACGGGCTCCATCCTGGGAGGCAGCTGCAATTCCAGCTTTTGCACATTCCAGCACTCCAAAACTCTCAGGCTGCTTCTCTCTTCCATGGTTATTCAGCAAAGAGCTGAGAAGCAGCACAAGAAGCAAACCTGGAGGACCTCAGAGTTAGAAACAGGGATTCTCAGCAAACCACGTGTAAGTGTGTTATGGCAAACTCTCCACAGCAGTAACTGCTATCTACCATCTCGGGAATATTGCATAAATCAGACTCTGCTTATTGGGATTTTAGTTGGATTTTAGTTTCCATCCCCCTTCCTTCACTGCAAGTGGCAATTACACAAGTCCAGTCTCAAGTGTGTCCACGTGGATCAGAGATTTCCTGGTGTCCCACGTGGACCTTCACTCCTGGTGTCTCCTGGCACCCCCTCTCCAGGAACAGTCCGGAGCTCCCGAGGAACAGCACGGGGAGCTGGGTGAGCCTGGTTCCCTGGGGATGGGACGTGCTTCCCGGGGTTCCTGGGCTGAGGAAGCAGGGAAGCAGCACAGAGAGGTGCACTGGGGCTGTCACAGGCACAGCAGCGGCGAGCGGCCGCGCTCCGAGTCCTCCCCGTCCCCCTCGGGAATGCGCGGCAGCAGCGCCGAGCGCGTCAGCCCCCAGAACTTGGGAGGGGACAGCTCCTTCCTGGTGGCCGTGAACTTCCAGCCCATGTGGCTCCCGCAGATCCTGCACTGGGCGATGGTCCAGGCGTACCTGCCGAGGGCACAGCAAAGCCTTGGTCAACGAAAAGGCCTTTGGAAAATGCTTCAGCAGCTGACAATCCCTAAATTGAGTTTGGGTGACAATCCCAAACTGGGTTTGGGTGACAATCCCAGCTGGGTTTGGGTGACAATCCCCAAGTGGGTTTAGGTGACAATCCCAAACTGGGTTTGGGTGACAATCCCAGCTGGGTTTGGGTGACAATCCCAAACTGGATTTGCAAAGAATCCCCAGGAATCCAGTGCCCAGCTCCCATCTAAAACTGATCTTCAAAAAATAAAGCAAGAAGCCCCACAAACATCCCAGCCCCAAAGCTGTGTCTTGCCTCTTCAAAGAGAGGAAGCAACCAAAGCTCATTATTGTCCCAGGTTCCAGCAGTAAGAAATGCTGAGAGCCCTAAAGAGGGTTCAGAAAACTTCTCAGAGTAAATTATTTAATGGGAATGAAAGTGGTTTTTGCCTTGCTCCTCAAATAACAGGGAATTATTTGCACTTCCCACAGCAGCAGAGCTTTTCTCTAACAGTTTTATGAGGTAGAACATGAATATTTCAAAGGCATAACAGAAAAGCTGAGAAAACACAAAAGCACGAGCAATATTAACTCCAGATATTAAAAGTCTCAAATTTTCTTTAGGGAATGTTACAACATGTGACAGAAATGCCAGACTTCCTCCAAGTATTTGCTGAGTTCTCTGTGATATTCCAGGAAAAATACCCTGGATGCAAGACCTGTTATTATTAAGCAAACTTCCACATTGTAACACTTAATTCTGTTGCCATCTCAGAGAGGCAGACTTGCTATTAATTGTTACTAAAATAAAATCAAAGATAATCAGATCAATACAAATGTTACTAGTTTTTAATTTCATGAAACATTTAGTCAGGTTTTATATATAAAAATGTATTTATATATAAATTATTTATAAATAATATATTATTTATAAATTATTATAATTTATAAAATTATATATAAAAATGTAGTAGACTAAATGCATTTATATATTCTGGTTTTCATTTGCACTAAAGCTGTGTGGAAAAAAAAAATCTGAAATCAGTTTTAAACTTTAAACAAAACTACACACAAAGAAATTACCAGACAAATTGGTTTAAACAGTTTCAATTCTAGACTATGTTTCAAAATCTTAATATTTCCCTATTTAAAAAATATTAAATTCTGCACAGTTTTACATGATTTTTCCATTTTAATCTGTATTTTGAGCAAGACTAAATTCACTTCCTTAGTTTTTACATGAGGGAAATGATGACATATGCCTAAGAAACTCAATATTTACTATTTCAGCTTTCCAGAAATAGCCAGTTTGGGTGATTTTCTAATAAAAATGTTGCTGTTCTTACCCAGGGAACCAGCTGTGCTCTGTGGAGGGCCGTCCACTGAGACTCAGGTTGCAGGCTTTATATACAGTGAGGGTTTCATGGATGTATCCATGGGGATTCACATAGGCTGCCATGGGCCCACACAAAGATAAGCTACAACACACAAGGAAATTGATCAGAATGCAAGGAAAAATAATTAAAAAAGAAAAAAAAACAACAAAAAAAATCTCAAAAGGTGGCAAATGTAAACAGAGAAAAAACTGCCAGCTAAGTTTGAAATATTTCAACAGAGCATAAAAACCCACTTTTTGTAGGTGGGAAAAAAAGTACCTTGAATTATACAACTAAAAACTGAAAGAAAATAGATGCTAATTTAAAATATCATTGCTCAAATCTGCTTAGAAGTGCAGGGAAGTACACGATAAGACTCATCCTGTGTGTTACTTTAAACAGCAAGTTCCAAGAAATGCAAGGAAAATGTAACTTTAAAAGTAAGGAAAACGTTCATTTATTGCACCAACGTCTCAGCATCTTCTGTTAAAAGTTCATCATATTGACAGAGCAGGAATTGTGGTGTCTGCAATCCATTATTTGATTAGAAGATAAGAAATGGCTTTTAATTACCCCATCAGCTCCTTATCACACTGATAAAGAAGAACTGTGGGGAGACTTTGTTAACCCAAACCATCTTTTAACCTTCCCATTATCAGAGGGGATGGGCTGATGGGAGTTAATCAAGATTAAAAGCAGTGACAAGGCTGACAGAAGCAGCAATTATATGGGAAATGTAATCATTGTTAAACATGGGAGATATTGTATAGGGCAAACAGAGAACAGGTTTGAATAACCTATTATTTAAGAAATAACCTTTAATTCTTCAAAGAAAAACGGAATCACAACATTTCATGGCTTAAATAGAAACCTTCCCTGTATGCCAACATCCTGGGAGTCTCTTTATATCCCCTAATTAGTGCATTAATTTGCTCTTGTGTCTGTTGACACAGAAATTAAGTGCTGAGAAATAAAATGTGGGATATTAAAAACTTTATCCAGAAATACCAGGATGAGAAAGTGTTTATGCAACACATTTATATTTCAAATTGTTCAGTGAAAGGTTCTGGGGGTGTGGCACAACACCAATTTCTGTTCCAATATGCCTGGAAAAGCTGAGATTTCATAACTTTTTATTAAAAAAGCTCAAATATAAACTCTCTATAAATATTTACTTAAATTTTATTGGAGCCATGGCAAACCCAGCAGTTTTAAAACTTAACCCAGCTTAATCTGCTTTGCTGTGCCCGTGTTTCTGACCAAGGAGCTGCCCAATATGAAGAATAATAAATTCACCTGAATATTTCATTCTTGGTAGTTATTTCTGTGTCTTGGCATTGCTTACAACAGAGAGATGTGCACTGGGAAAGAGAAACAAAGAAGATAATTTCATTAATTTCCAGATGCTTGTCAGCAGTGGGAAATAATAAAAATGTCTCTCCCTTTCCATCAGAACAGACTTTGGACCAACTGTTTTGTTCATCTGAGCAGCAGTCACTGATGTGGGATATTTTTTCTATGCATTTTATTTAGTTAGACATTAATTATTATCTAAAAGACATAACAATTTCCATATCTTTTCCTCACAAAAAGATCCACACACAGAGAATTAGATCTGACTCCATGAAGATAATAAATGAGCCAACCTTTTAAGGTCTCTAAAGGCTAATTTAGAAAAAACAACCTTTGCTCTTCTGCAATACAGCACAGAAAAGGCAAATGAGACAAATGCAATCATTAAGTCTTTCTTAAATTTGAGGGTACTGTAGATCAATGGGTTTAATTTCCTCATAAAAAATAGGTAAAACATATTGATCTCCCTCCTGGAGATTATAACAGATTAATCCATCTTCTACAATTTCTACAAAGTAGAACTAAACAATTCATCACTGACACTGCCCAGAAAAGAAGCATTTAAATCAGCTCAGCACAACACTCCCGTTGGTTTTCAGGATGTGCATTACTTCTTTTTAAGGGTAATGCCTGTGAAACTCCCCCCAAAATGAGCCACAGGATTTTGGAATAAAATGCTGCACCCAAGAACAGCTCTCTTAAAACCCAGAGTTTGTGTTTCTGAGCCCCCTGAGCTGCTCTCTGCTGTGACACCATGCACTCCAATTGCTCTTTTCTCTCTCCTTTGCTGCCTTCAGAGGTTTTTGTTGGATTTCAGCTGCTCCAGATCCTTTCCTGGAGGTGCCACTGGTCCTTGCCCCACTCTGCTCGCTGGAGATGAGCAAGGACAAGAGCTCTACTACCCAGATCCTCTTCATCTCCCCTTGGAGCTCCCCTGGCCTCTCTCTCCTGCCAGGGACCTTTCTTTGAAACACCCTCACTCACAGACTTATCCAATGCTCACACAGCACCAGAGTCCAATGTAGCCACTGTTTCATTCCTCCACTTCCAAAGCTCTCTAATGCCTGCAATTAACACTCCCAAGTGGAACTCACACTGGGACACCTGGGAGTCAGGAGCATTCCTTAAAATAAGCACTGCTAACCAGGTTAGCACCAGGGAAAGCTGATAAAGGTCCAGTATAATTCTCTGGTATAAGAGAGAAAGGAAAATGGATCAGCTCTCAGGATCAGTTTTATTATTGGCATCTACATCCTGAACAAGACAGGCCTTCCTAAAGAACTCTGGCTTTGGAAAAAAAAAATGCTGCTAAATAAACTGTAAAAAGTCATAATGCACTCCTCATTCTGACACATTTAAACACATTTATAGAGCAAAATGTCACATTATGATGAAGAAAACACCTTTTGGGTATAGGCTAAAAAGCAACTTTAACTTGAATTTATGAGGGTAACTTAAGTTTTCCTGTTTCTATAGAAAATATATAATTACTGAACATGAACAGTTCTCAGTAGCACTTGAGTATCTGGCTGTTTTCAGAGTTTCAACTCAGAAAAGACAAGTGAAATTTAGTCTGATTATAGCCTCAGGCAAAAACCTGCCCATTTTGTCTCAGAATATGGAAGAGATGTTTTCTGTCTCCTTTCTTTAAATTTCTGGTGCATGATTTAGGAAAGAGGATCACTATTAAAATGACATTCTGGGTCTCTCTTCCCCAGAAACAGGCAAGAATTTAATGACAGTAATTGTTAGGCAAATAGGTAAAATTCCCACTGCTCTGTATCCATTAGTATCTAAATAACACAGTACTGTTATTTAGAAAATATAAATCATTACAAAGAACCGTACTACACAAAAATAGAACATTTAGAACATTACAAGGCCAGGGCAATGGAAAGAAGGGAAGGAAAACAAGTTTTTGAACATCTTAACAAGGAATTGCCTAAGAAATAAATATGTCTTTCACAAAAAAAAAAGTCTGTTTAGTCAAATCTTTAGCTTTATGCTCAATATTAAGAAGATTTTGCTACAAAATCCACAAATTTCCATGGCAAAATGATTGTGGTTTTAGTGTGTGGCTGTGATGGTTGTTAACAACACTGGACTTCTAGCACCACCTCTTGGCTAAGAAAGTGCTGTGCCAGACTGAAATACTTCTAAAAAAAGGAGATTGATATTATATTTTTTACTATATGTTATAATATATTATTACTATATATTATATTATTATTTGTTATTATATATTTCTTGCTTGCTGCCAAACTTTTTATTAAAAATCCAGCACTGAGACATCCTTTTCCTTTTGAACAAACTTATTAAGAAAGAACAGAACACCCAAATTCATTCTCTGGAAGGATTAGCTGGAAATTCCATAATTTCTCAAAGAATTGCAACAGTCACTCCAAATTTTTTGGTAATTTGATGGCAAAGAAAGAAGAACTACTCACTTTGTTCATGATATCTAACTCACAACGAAGCCTCTGCACAGCACTGCCTATTTGGAGCAACTGGATACGTAAAGCATCATCAATGGGCAGGCAGGCAGCAACTCTGTAAGAAAAATCTAGAAATGAGAAAGCAGCAGGTCTGTTAGAATTAACAGAGAAATAAATCCAATTATTTCTATTTACTGTACTACAGGTAATTATCTAAGCTGTGGTCTCTTAAGAAATTAAAAAAAATTAAAAATTAAAAATGTGGGTTCATAAAACCTCGTACCTATTGGGTTTGATGGGAGAGATTCGTCTTTAAGGTTTTCATCCCACTCATGGAGCTGCCTCTTGACTCTTTCCATCAAGGTTTCCTTTTGTTAGAAGAAAAGCCTAATTTAAATACACAGGTATTGATGTTTTCTTAGGAAAAAAAAATAAAAGGGAAGGAAAATGTAGAGTAAGCTCTTTTCCCTAAGTGGACAGTAGCTTTTAATTACAGAATAATTAAAGAATCACTTTGTACCTATGTAATTTTAACTGGTTTTGCTCTGAGACAACACAGCAGGAACCAGAATCTCTCCCAGACACTTGCTCTAGGAAGGAGGGAACAACCACAGAGGAAAAGCCCTTCCTGATCTTTTCACACTACATTGAATATAAAATGCTTTAAAATGGAAATTATGAGCCAACAAAATGAAAGCTTTTATATTATCCCATATTTAGATATTACAACTATAAGGCTCACTGCAGGTTATTTGATTTCAGGGTGAACTTACAGCATCATAGAGGGAGTAGAGCCAGGGGGGCCAAGATGTCAAACTTGCACAGTGGAACTTCCTCTGAAACCAAACCCACAAATATTTATTCTTTAACAAAAGCAGATTTTAGGGACAGGGGTCTTTTTAAAAAAATAAAAAAGGGGAGACAGACCTGATTATTTAAAGAGACAAGAAATTATCCCCATCAGGACCAGCACTTCACTGTGAAGCTTCCAAACCCACTTTCAAATACACTGAGGACTAAACCTTCTGAACAGGACAATACATGGATTTTGTCACAAAACCTGTCTCTGCATTAGAGGGGTTTCTGATGTTTAGTAATAAAAAATTATATCTTTCAAAAGGGTACCTATCTGAAATGGAGACAGTTCAAAATTTAAGTGCTATTAACAGTGCATCTGTTCCTAACTCTCCACCAGCTGTCCCTGGAACCACCAAAATTCCACCAGTGTAATGTTACTTGTTTAATTAACCAATTTTCTCCAGTGATTTCTGAATACAGAAGTTCAGAGCTTTAGTTAATAGAAGCCTAAAAAGCAGCACACAACATAACTACATTGCTTTGCAAAAGAGGAGCTCATATTGCACTGCAAATATGTACAAATTCAATTTTAATCTCCCCCTTGAGGGCAACCCTCCTCATTTACAAATTACACAGTAGAGAGATGGAGGTCAACAGGACAATTACCCTGCTCTGGATCTGCATCCCAGGTTTGTCCTACAGTGGGTTCACTTCATTGCAGCTTCACCTGACAGAATGAGCCTTGGAAAGGGATTTCCACCCCACAGCTCAGTGTTTCTGGGCTCATTAATTCACATGAACTTGGTCAGGATCTCTGAGAATCAAGAGCTCTTTGGTATCAGTGGAGTTTTTTTATTTGATTTTCAGGGTACAACAGTCCAAAACCATTGAAGAAAAAAGCAAATCCAATCATGAGTCAAGTTATACAGGACTCTGCATTAATTTCTGGAGGTAGTTCCAAAGATCTCTACAGAGGCAGAAGATTTCAAGGTAGCTTCTCTTGTGTCAACGAAACAATGGAGTAAATAATAAATACAGATATCAACTGGCACAGGGTGCCCAGAGAGGTTGTGGATTCCCCATCCTTGGAAGGCCAGGCTGGACAGGACTTGGAGAAACCTGGGATAGTGGAAGGTGTCCCTGCCCATGGGATGGATGGGCTTCAAGGACCATTCCAACCCAAACCATTGTGTGATTCCATGAAAAGCAGGAGGTTGGAATCTGCCTTCCCTGTTGTACCCCCTCCTCTACACATGGAATTGGATACTGATTCTCAAGGTGCCATCAGAAATTAAGACAAAAAAATTAAAAAAAAAACAAAATAACCAAAGTTGTAGAACAACTTCTCACCTTTTGGTACTTCTGCCACCACTGGCGGATGGCTCTGTCCTGCCAGGAGGTGGGTTTGGAAGAGGGAATCACGTGGCACCTGCTGAGAGACTGCAGCTGCACTGCTGACATGGTGGGAGGCAGCACTCGTTCAGGCAGGATTTGTACTTTAGCCTGCTGGATTCTGAGAAAGGAAACAAGAACATGCAGTGTACATATATTTTTTAAATGTTTTTTCAAATACATGCATTTAAAAAAATGGATTTTACTGCTTATGGGAATACAGGCTGGTGCAATGGATTAATCACTCCCCAGTACTAGAGAATTTAAACAACAACCCATTCCATCAGAAATTCCTTTTATTTTAGAGCACTGTAGATCAGTTGGGATTGTGGTGGACAGAAATACAGACACATTGGCAGTGGCAACACAGCTCAACATTGCACAGTCTCAGCACTTAGAGATTTAGATTTTTGTCTCCTCAAGTTACTTTTGGTATAAATAATCAGCTCTTCCATCTCAATGCCTCAGTTTAGCTGAAATGCATTTTGCTATCTTCAAACCACAAAAGCCTCTGTGCTCAGCTAGAGGTCAGAATCAGCAGAAATAGGATACAGACTCTGATCAGATTTTAATATCCCAGCATCAAAGGTCACCTCTTCAACAAAGACCTCAGCATATGTTATGAGGCTACTAAGAATGCTGTCCAGCAGGAAAGACTTCATGTTTCATCAGGCTTATGCAGCAGAAATTCTGAAATACTGAGGGGTGTGTCATTACAAATTCCAAATTTTCTCACAGGGACAGCACTGAACTGGTAACTTACAATAAATTGTAAGATTATGTTGTGCCAAAAGCACTCAGGAATCAGAAATGCCAAGAATTATGGAAATGCTCTTCTTGCTAAGGAGCTCTGGGCAGTGAATTCCCAGTAACAAAGCTGCTGTGCTGCAGTTGTCCAGGCACTGCCACCATGTGTCCAAGCAGGGCTTTTCCCAAGCTCCAACATTCAGAGTCTGTTATTTGGAGCCAAATGTCAGAGAGCAAACAGCACAGGTATTCTTCATTTCTTCAGCTGCAGGTCACAAAACCACAGAAATGCTGCTCCCAGGCCTCTTTCTAAAGCAATGCCACTATGCTCAATTGCAGGATACAGGGGAGTAGCTCTAGATTTACAGATTTGGAGAGTAATACTCCACAAGCCTTGCAGAAAACACTACAGAAGCTCTAGCAATTGTGCTAAGAATTGTCACATGCTCCCAGATCAATGCTGGAGCCTGGACCTCTGGCCAGTGGCACTGCCATGCTGCAGGGCAGGCTGCCAAGGACTTGAAAATGAGGGAAGGTTCAGCATATTCTCACTGAATATTCAGGATCTTGATAACTTTTAGAAATGGAAAAAGGCATTAATCACATAATATGATAAAACCAGTCAGAAGAGCCTCTAAATATCACAGTAATCAAACTGGAATACAGAAAATAAGAGAGTACTTCTATCAAAGTTGACTTGAGTACAGAATTAACTGCATCATTTTCTTACCCATCTGACTGTGTTCGTATTTCAAGCACCTTGAACCTCTGTCTTCCTATTGCTTTCACCTTGACAGTTTCAACTCCGTACTCCTGCTCTTCTCTGTAGGCATAGATTTCTGCTGTCGTTCCAAAATGTGCTTCCCTCTCATGTGCATTACTAAAAGTAACAGAATTGAAGATAAATTAAATTAATTACCTCCCTCCAAACAGCACTGCTCATTCAGACTCCAGTCTGCACTGACTACATGATTGGTCTGATAAAAAAAAGCAATTTTTGGTGAAATATCTTTAACTAATCACAATAATATTTTTCTATTATAAAGCAACTTCTATTGTTTTGGTTGGTTGGGGTTTTTTTCCAGGTGACTTGGTTTTAGTTTAGGGTCTAGATGTGACATTCTGGGAGCACAGGGATCACCAGCATTTCAAATGCAGACACTGAAAGCATCAACACTCTTCAGATTGACTTCGTAACAGGAACTGTTCCCACCTCCCACACAATTAATCCATAGTAAATTGCAGAGTGAAGAGGGAGGAACATTCCCAACTTCTTCTGGCACTGATCAGCTTTCCTCTTTTCCACTTTTCTATCACCTCCTGTCTCTCAACTCTACTGTGAAACATTTGCCAGTGCTTGTTAATTCACACACAAAACAAGCAACAATACAGCTCTCAAAACAAGAATGTGACTTTTACATTTCAGGTCAAGGCTTATTCTTTAACAAGATGGAACAAACAGTTACTGAAATGAAGAGGATGCTCAAACAAGGAAGCAGATCAGCACTTGCTGTTTCTCCACACAAACACATGATGCTGTCAAGCACCTACACTGCCATTGACAATTTTTGCTAAACAATTTCAGCTTGTTATCGAGCACAGAACTGACGCAACCATCTGCTTTTGCTTTAGTATCCACAGAAACTGCGCTAAAAACATGCTGCACACACCAGCAACCCGCCCGTGGCTTTTACCTGTATGCAAGGACAGCAAAGGTTCTGTCTTTCTGAATTAAATTCCGCACCATGCTAACCTCTTGGGGGCGGAAGAGCTGCAGCGGCAGCGTCTGCCCGGGGATCAGCATCACCATCACCCGGGGCAGCACGGGGATCACCTGGCAGCTGTCGTCATCGTGCACTGTCCTCCCGTGGAACTCCTCCATGTCCGAGCCCAGGTACTGCCAACGGCAAGGAGGGACACTCAGGAAGGGCTGGGAGCTCAGGGAGGACACGGACACCACGGTGAGCACAGGGATGGAGCTGCTCTGCTGGGAGGTTGGGGGTGTTCAGCCTGGAGAAGGCTCCAGGGTGATCTAAGGATCTAAAGGAGCTACAGGAAAGATGGACAGAGACTCTTCCCAAACCATGGAGTGCCAGGATACAGGGAATGGCTTCCCACTGCCAGAGGGCAGGGTTGGATGGGGCATTGGGCAGGAATTGTTCCCTGTGAGGGTGGGCAGGCCCTGGCAGAGGTGCCCAGAGCAGCTGGGGCTGCCCCTGGATCCCTGGCAGTGCCCAAAGCCAGGTTGGACAGGGCTTGGAGGTGCCTGGGACAATGGAAGGTGTCCCTTCCCAGGGGGTGCAACTGGTGCCCTTCAAGGTTTTTCCAACCCAAACCACTCTATGATCTTATGATTCTGTGAAAATAAATCTAAATTTGTGGCTTAACAACATAACAATAAAACTATACAGACCCCATTCAAATCCCTTCAGGATATATTTAATGGACAACATATAAAAACATACCATATGTGATGTGGGCAAACTGGTATCAAAATTAATGATGTTTGGCTTCTCAGCTTCTTTACTGTCTTGGTCCTCCACTTCCATTTCATTGTCATCCTCTTCCTCACTCTCTACTGAGAAGCACATAAAGAACATTGTGTAGAAATCAATCAGCAAAGACTGAGATACTGAGAAAAACCTGAGAATCAGGGAAATGCATTCAATATTCCCAGGCTACAGCCTTGCACAGGGAAATAAACTGCAGGAAAATCATTTTCTTGCTGTTACAGCAGAATCATCACTCTATAGAAAGGGTCAAAAGCTGGTAATTTGTTTCTGAAAGGCTAAAGAACAACTTTCCTTGGAAGAAAATAATAAACAAAGGCTGTCAGTTCAGGTTTTCACTACAGTGGTACTTCCTTATCTCAGCTCTAAAGGTTTTCTGTCTGCACACCAGGATGCCAGATAACTTCATTCTTTGTAGGATGCTGAGTAAAGTGTCTGAAGCTGCACAAACCTCAACAATCAAACTGCAAGTGAGTAAGAAGCAATGGGACACTCCTGATTCATGCAGAGACTCTTGCTGGTTTTTTAGACAATTTAATTGCTGTCAGCCTCTGTCTGCTGTGTGTACACCAAACACAAACCCAGCAAAGGCAGCTCCTGAGGAAGCAAATCACAAGACTCCAAGGGATTTCAGATACAAAATACTATTTAAAAACTACTGCATGCTTCCCATTTCTCAGCCAATCCTAAAGTAATTTTCAGGCAAGAGGACAATTAAATTATCTGTCATTGCATTAACTGACCCTATTTCTTTGAACACAAACATTATTTATACACCATGTTATGTCTAAACTACATGTTAGCATAAACCAGTCTCCAGGACTCTTACACCAAGAGCTGCTGGGTAATGGATAATCCCAGTGGTGCTGAAAAACATCATTTACACCTTGAAAACTATTACAAGATGTAAAAAAAAGATTTTTACAATAGTCTGTCTAGTTGCCCACCTCTGCAATTAATATCTTCTTAAAAAATAATCCAGAGTTGAAAATGTAAAAGGTGGAAGGGTTCTCTCATTCTGAAGGGCTCTGCAGGGAAATCTCAAAACAGAAAGATGCTGCAGAAGCAAAGAATTTTCCTTCAGAAATGGAGCACCACTAATTTCACTATTTCTGAGAGTGGGAGGACAAGAGAACAGTGAAGAAGACATTAAAAGCTGATTTTAGAGAACCTTTTTTTTCCCCTCTTTGGCCTCCAGGCACATTTGTTAATTGCTCCTACAAAATGTTTAGTCACTGGTCTGATTTCTGCTTCACCTCACATATGTTTTTTTTAAATAGTTCATAGTTTACAGAACCTGCTCTTACAGATCCATCCTATATTGAATTTATCTCAGCAAGAAATGATCCAGCACAACAGGAAAGGAGGTTACAGATTCTCTTTGGTATTGTACCTAATTACAGTCCTTTCAGCAATGAGACACCATCTGCCTAATGACTGTTAAAAATACCCCATGTCTATATGAAATTTCAATTAGCAACCCTAACCATGAACTATTACAAAATGTTTAGGATTTCCAAAACAGCCATTACTTTGCTTAGTTTGATGGAGGGGAAGACCAGGAAGTTTTTGTTTGGTTCTTAGACATCACTGCAGGATAGGGGAGGGGAAGAAAAAACCAAATTCTGATTTTTCCATGTGCTCCCATCCAGCTGCATCCATCATTAACAGTTTTAACAGGGAAAGGTCGTCCCACTTGTTTTTCTGAACGCAGAAGGAATTAGCAGCAGTTGATTGGAAAGAATTGTGCCCTGCAAACTTTTGCTGGCCGTTGCCAAAAGCGCACAGTGGCTGCTGTGTGGTGGTGGTGGCTGAGGACGATGACTCATTTCACTGCAGCAGCACCAGCCAGCCCGAAACACAGAAAACCCCGGCGCCTTCCCTCTCCTCCTCCCTCCCAGCTGGCAAAACAAGCTGAAGCTTTTACACCCCCAACTACTGCCTTTAAAATCCGGGATTAGCAGCACCTCCAGCACACAGAAAGGGGGAAAAGCGAGCGCTGAAGGCTCCCCTGTGTAACAAAAATCACATTTCCCTCACATTGGTTTGCTAACACAACCCAATCCACTCTCAATGCCTTCGTGCAGAAATGAGCAAATATGAACCTCATTAAAGGAAAAGGGGCAAGGTTATATATAGGTCTTGTTAAGGTTATATTAAGTCTGTATTTCCTAAATATTTGGGAAGCAGCTTATATTAATGTTGTATTTCCTAAAACATTCAGGAAATAACTTATTAATGTGATATTAAAGCTGTATTTCCTAAAATATCCAAGAAAATTGCTTATATTACAGTGATATTAAGGCTGTATTTCCTAAAACATTCAGGAAATAATTTCTTATTATTTAAAACGTACAGGCCTAAAGAGCTCACAGTCAGGGGAAATGACACAGGTTCCTGGCAGGATTTCCTGCTCCCTTCTCCCCTCAATGCTTATTCTGAAATAATGCTTCTTTCCAGTTAAGCACAAGCTGCCTCCCCAGCCATTCGATCTCCTGTCAGTGTGAAGGCACCATGTGAAGAAAACCACATTATTATGCAATAATTATGCAATAATTCCCTGGGTGAGGAATTGCACTGGTGTGTGTGACAGATAAGCAGGGCAGTACATGGGATCCAGCACTGCTCTGCATCCAGCCCCGAGCACCTCTGCTTCCCTGCTTATTTTCACTGCAAAATAGAGCAGTAATTTCCTAAAACAACGCAGGTTTTTCCTCAGGCTCTGGGTTTCACAGAGGTCTTAATGCACAGAGAAGCGCTTGCTTTGCCCACTCTGGTGGAAACCACCTCGGCTGCCCCAAACACCTCGTGTGGATGTTCGCACATCCACAGCCCCAGTGGAACATTCACGGCCTGCATGGAACATTCACGGCCCCAATGGAACATTCACGGCCTCCATGGATTTGGAGGAGCCCAGGAGCAGAGGCCGCAGGAGCCCGCGGGCCAAGGCTCGCCCTCCGCCGCTTTGCACCGACCGGGAGCGCCCGCAGCTCCGCCGGCCCTCAGCGCTCGCCACACCGCCCGGGGGCTCTCCCCGCCTTCCCTTCGCTTCCCTTTCCCTTTCCTCTTCCTCTTCTCCTCTCCGCCTCCGCTTGCTTCCTTCCTTCCCTTTTCCTTTTCCCCTTCCCCGCCCCGCCCGCCGAGCCCCGGCCCGGCGCGTCCCCCGCGGTGCCCCCGGCCCGGCCCTGCCCTCACCGGGCACCAGCTGGAGGTGGTTCCCCATGTTATCTCGGGGCTCTCCGCCTCGCTCCTCGGCGGCCATCGCTGTTTACCCGGAGAGCAGCCTGGGAAGGCGCCGGGGCGGGCAGGAGGCGGGCGGAGGAGGAGCCGGAGGCAGCCGGAGCAGGGCCGGGAGCCGCGGGCTCCGGTGGGCCTGGGGCGCTGAGGGACCGCGGGCCCTGAGGGACCGAGGGCTCAGCGGGGCCGTGGGCTCTGAGGAACCGAGGGATCTGCAGGACGGAGGGCTCTGCAGGACCGAAGGATCTGAGGAACCGAGGGATCTGCAGGACCGAGGGATCTGCGGGCCGAGGGCTCCGTTCTCAGCCCCGGGGCTCGCACCCACCGTGGGGGCCCAGGGTGGAGCCGCCCGGTCCCCAAAGCGCTCTGTTACAAACCACAATATAATATTGCCTTTCGCATTTATGGATTAGCTTTTGCGTGTTATTATTGTTAATCACAAAGTTGTTGATATGGCACAGTTTATGTTTCCTTTTCACTGCATTTTGGTATGGTATAATCTGACTTTATGTACACACCGTATAACTTATAGTAAATAGTAATTTTATAAATGCATTATGTCTTAGTCTGTTGCTTAATATTAAAATAGAGACTATGTGATGTTAAAATGCTTTCATGTAACTAACTCAGAGAATGGTGTAAGATAATTAATTAGTTCCTCGCATTTGTAGACTGAGTTGTAACAGTGACAAAAACCAGAACCCAATTTACTGACCCCTCGTTATCACAGAGTATAAAAACAACATGATAGAACCACAAGAAGAAATAAAATATATTTGTTTTATCTAAAAGATGGCATGAAGACAAGTCAAAGGTTAAAACCAAGCAAAAAACATCTAATCTCAAAGGAATGTTTAAATATGTATGAACTCTTAGGAATATGCATGTACCCCCTGTAATGTTAAAGAGAACATTGTTTTAAGCTAAGGGTGTGCTTTTGGCAGACAGACAAGCACCCCAGCTCTGGATTTTATCCCTTTTATCCCCTATTAAACTTTTATAAATTTTAAAGAGTGAACTTTGTTATTCACAGCTCCATGACCAGACCCGGCTGTGGGCATGGTAGAGGGGCTGTTAAATCCATGATGGGTTAAACCTCATGGGTAAATGGCTTAAGAAGAAATGAAACACAATAGATAACAAGATATATAACTAAACACAAGATATAAATCTACCAGCACAAGAGACTTGGAGAGGGTACAGGGAAAGGCCAGGGAGGGGCTGAGGGCACTGGAGCATCTCTGCTGTGAGGGAAGGCTGAGCTGGGGTTCTTTGACCCCGAGAAGAGATGGCTGGAAGGGGATTTTATCTGTGCACACAAATTTTAGTAATTTAGTTATTAAATACATTAGTTACAGTGCCAAGAGGACAGAGCTAGGCTCCTCTTGATGGTGCCCAGCGATGGCACAAGAGGAAGAGGCAGAAACTGATGCCCAGAAATTCCACCTGGACGTGAGGAAAAACTTCCCTGTGCAGTGACTGAGATGCTCAGAAATGGTGTGGAGACTCCTCCGTGGGAATATCCCAAACACAATCCTGTGCCCTGTGCTCCTGAAACTCGTCAGCAGAGTCCTGTCCTGGTGTGAGGTTGGTGGCAGCACCAAAAGCAGTTCACGGGATGCAAACCCGGCTGATACAACCCAAAAAGTTTGATGCAGCTGCCTCTGCACTGCCCAACTCTCACACAAACTCCGTCTCAAAATTTATTATCATTTCTGTCCCCTTTAAAAACCTCTCCAAAAAGCCATATCAGGGCTCTGGGCTTTCTCACTATTAAAATGTTATATTTTTATTGCTGAAATTCTTCTTGCATTCTTTATTACAAATCACTAAACCCATGCGGTGCTCCTGAGCATTTCACAATTTCTCTATCTCAGCCCTGTTTGTTGTTTTCTCCCTAAAAAGGCTTTTTTTTTTGTTTTTCTGAGAAAAATTCTGCACTTTCTGCTTTTCTCTTCAGTACCTCCCATTTCAGCTCAGCAATAATATTCTCCCTGCATCAGTGGCAGAGCAAACCAATGATTAGCCAGCAAGCCAAACACTAATTTTCATATTTATTTTTTTTTAAATCAGAATTAAAGTGGCTTAGAGAACCACATTTAAAAGACAAATAGCACTGTAATTTCCTTACCATCATGGGTGGAAAATTCCCAGTCATTATCAATACTGACCTGAATGGGCCTTTAGAGCAACAATCAATACCACATTTGCCAAAGGAGCATGAACATGCCCATGATGATATATTAAGCATTTATAAAATACAATAATCACTTAAATGATTAAGTTATGATCCCGTAACTTTTTCTGCATTGTCTCAGTGTAACGCACATAATTACAGGGTATTGTATCTGATAATTTACCATAATTTTTTAAAAAAATGAAATATTTTTGTTGTCAGGCTGAAGAATTACAAAATTATGAGCCCTTTCTCCAAACCCTGAGATTTTATTAAGAAATATTGTGCTAAATAATTTTTAATTCTTTTGATATGGTAAAATATTTTTATTTCTGTTGGTTTTTTTACTAAATTGCTGGGGGTATATTTGAGTCACATTTTTAAGCTTGTTTTTGCACCCTTGAGGGATAGATCTTATTTTTCAGTGGCTTCTGGGAGTCTCCAAAAGTTCACATGACCCAAGGAGCTGTGGTTTCTTTTAGGAAACCCTAAATTCAATAATAATCATAATAAAATGGGGACTCTGGGAGTATTTTGGATGCTGTTGCAGCTCTTTATCACCCTAACCCTGCTAACAGCTCTGTCTATGAGCACTGTAACTCCAGCAAATGCTTTAAATATAAATTCAACTCCCAGATTGGGCATTAACTCTAATTTAGACTCTGATTATAATTTACAGACATCACAATCCCCCCTTTTCAGTACAGCTATAGTGAAGATGCTGAGGATTTTGGGTGAAGATTTTTTTGAGGTGACTTTTGTTAAGTTCCACATCACCATCAGGGCGTTTACTAAACTCTTTAAGGTATAATTAATTTTGAGGGTTTTAAATTCAACCTGCTAGAAAACACTTTAAACATATAAATATTGATATTTATTATCACAA
This sequence comes from Cyanistes caeruleus, assembly GCF_971803275.1. Taxonomy (NCBI): domain Eukaryota; kingdom Metazoa; phylum Chordata; class Aves; order Passeriformes; family Paridae; genus Cyanistes; species Cyanistes caeruleus. The sequence goes on along the minus strand of NC_141711.1, from coordinate 1,884,160 downwards.
ATGCTTAGCTTGAAGAGTCATTAATCTCCCACTTGAATCACTCCCAGCACAAGGTGTGTGCCCAAACTCAGACTGGGAGCACTGGAAGTTGTTTTCTAGAGGGGCTTCAGCCTCAAATTAATCTCCAGTGACTGGTTGGGAATAATTGCAAAATTATTCAATATTTGCAATTATTAATAATTGCAAAATTAACCATGGAGTAGTTTGGAGTCAGAGGATGTTAAATCACCTTCCCAGAAGAAAAAGAAATGAAGGGACAGGAACGTAAAGCATATTAAAATGTAGCTCTATTTAGAATTTAATTTAGTGTTAATTCAGTCTTCATCCTGGGTCATACTCGGGATGAGGAAAGCAAAGCATCCAGTGCTTGTTCCCTGATTTACATCAGGAGTTTGCAGCACCAGCCTCCTCCTGGCCAGTCTTTCACTAAACAGATCATTGCTCTAGCAAAAATACTACTCTCTCTCCTCCAAATATGCCATTTGGCCAGCTTATTTAACTTTTCTTCCCGATTTCCTACTCCTGCATCCACTTGCTGACTATCCTCAGGAGGAAAGCTGTGTGACCGGTGAGAAGATGAAAGAAGAGGAACCAAGAGCAGCTCTGCTGACAAAATCTTTCCCCGTGTGAAATTCCAGAGCTCCTTTCCATGGCTCAGCTCCCTTCTCTCTCCACACCGGCTGAGAAAAGAAGTTGTCAATGTCTAAGGAGCCAATGCACTCCCTCGCCCCCACCTACATCCTTGAATGAAGTGGAAAAAATCAAAAATTCCCGATCTTGCTGGGAGAAGAGGCACTAGATGGTGCTCCAACATCCCCTTTTGCAGGTTTTCTCTGGCAGAATTATTCAGCTGGGCTGCTCTGCGAGCTTTGGGGTTTCTGTTTTTAGGGGATTCCCTGCAAACAATGGAAAAGGTCGATCTCCCACGTTATCCTTTTAAATGAGGAGTTTTGTGTTTCTGGAACGTGCTGGTTTGACCGGGCTGTTTAAAAAGGAGTCTGGATAGTCTAATTAAACTGGTAAAAGTTCTGTGTACTTGTGCCATTGATTTCTGCCCTGCCAATAAATTGGTTCATTACCCACCCAAAGCTGCTATTCCAGGCAGGACCAAGCAATCCCTCCAAGTATTCCAAAATAAAAAGTGACTCCCCACCTTTAGACAATTTAATAAATATTGTCAGTAGGAAGCAGCTATAGAACAAAAAGAAAATCGATACCTCAGACATGAAAGAAAAGTTACAAAAAATACACGAAGCCACTTTCTTACCAATAGCCAGGCAGCCCCGGCACTGAAGACACTTGGAAATGGGAATTCCTGGCTTTTCATGTGACCAGTTGGATTTGCTGCTCCCTTTGTCACCCCTTTGTTACACAAATCAGGGAGATGTTACCTGCCAGTCCCCAGCAAACAGGGCAGAATTCCTTCTTTAGCTGTTTAACAGCCCAGCTCTGCACACACCGCGTTATCCCCTGTGCCATCCCAAAATCACCTCACCAGAGCTGCCCATGGCAGTATTAATGCGCTCTAAGAGGACACAAACCATGAAGAAGGTGACTCAAAAGCCTGAAAATCAGCGATGGGCAGAACTGTTCTGGAATAAGAGAGCCTGGACAAGGTGGGAAGGTGGAGAGCTGCAGAGGACCAGTTTATCCCAGGAAGCCGATCCTTGCTTCAGCATCCCAGGGAGAACAGGGCATATTTACAATTCCTTGTAATATTTGCTGCCTGGGTGAGGCTGGTGACAAAGGAGCAGCTCTGAATATGCAGGAGGCCCCAGACAAAGGGCCCATTAGCCAAACATGCCCGTTACTATGCAGAGACAGAAATTCTCCTGCCAGCGAACCCACGCCAAGCAACAAAACTGTTTGGCAAGTGTGCAAAACCCATATTCCACACGAGTGAAAGACAGCATGGCAGGGAAGAAGCAAATGGGGCTATAAACACAGATTTGGTTCAATAATGGGAAGGAAAAGTGAGGGGAAAACTCTGTAACACTTTCTGGAAGGGAACACCAAGGCAAAGGGATCCTTGAGGAATAATTCTGTAAATCCAGAGCTGCCAGACCTTGCTTCCAGGTCACCTGAGGTGTGTCCATAGCTTTGAGGCACAGGTTAGCACAGAGCTCATGCATCCATTGCAAAGATTTGTCAGAGATAAGGGTTTGGTATTTCCTTTGATTTTTCTATCACAAAATTTTTGGTCGTTTTTGTGTTAATGGGGTCTCAAAATTTTAACCAGCATAAACGAGAGTGATTCCAGTGAGTCTTACAAGCTATAACACTGCTTTTTCCTTCTGCATTGTTCCTGCTGGATCTGCCAGCAAGTTTAATGTATTTATAGCTCAATGTATATATAATTCTGGACATTATTTCCCAAAAAGATCCAAGTAGCCCTGTCTGAAGAGGAGTTTATGCAGAGCTCACTGCAGTGATCCCTGCTCACAGGGCAAACAGTGTTGGTTTTATCCCTGTGTATATTACCCAACAAACTGTTCCTATATGTTATGTAAAATCATGTAAATGGGTGTATACACATTTAGATAGAGGGAGTTTGCTCATAAATCTCACTTCAGTTTAAAATACAGAGCAGGAGTTAAAAGTACTGTTTTTCTTTCATTGTGGATTTAGAGCAGCTCCTTCCCTTATCCATGCAGGAAAACCACTCGGAACTCAGGGAGCTTGGGAAAAGTTAATACAGCAACATTTACAACAATATTGTCCTTAATCTTGGGAATTGATCCTGGAAGTTTGTCAGCAGTTTTTGGGTGGGAAGAAGGTCAGAACCTTCAGAGATGATGGCAATGAAAACCTGTCACGAGTCAGGGAGGGAAAGAACACAGCAAAGGCTTGGAAATCAAGACTTAGTTTTTTTCACATCGTTACTTATTAAAATTCAGTAGAGAATGAGCACACTACCTTTGCAGTCTGCTTAGCCAGGGTTTCTCCATTTCTGGGGCTGAAAGATATTGTTAACATCATTCCCCAACTCTTTTTAATAGTGGCACCGAGTATTGCATCATTCTCATCCAAAGGACCTGCAAAGAAGGGGAAAAATAAATACATGCTAAAATGTGATGGTCACGAACTGCATGTAATGGTCATGAGTGCCAAAGTCTGCTGAATTTCTGCCTCAGGCAGCAGAGGAATGCACTCTCTACATGTGCTCTTAAGCTTTTGCAGTTCTCATTTCCACAGAGGCATAAAATGGTTTGGTTGGAAGGATCCAGTCCCCTCTGGATTCTTCTGCCATGGGCAGGAATGCCTTCCAGCAGCCCAGGTTTCTCCAAGCCCTGTCCAGTCTGGCCCTGATGTCACACACATTCCAGCCACGCAGATCCATGACATTCCCAGTCCTCCCTGTGGCCTTTCTGAGCCTCCATCCCCTGGGAGCAGCCCAATCCCTTTGAGAGCTCAAGAAAGCCTTGGGGATATTTGTCGTCCTGAAAACTCAGCTTCTGAGCTTGCTAACAGAGTTTTCTAAGGACTTTCCCAGAACAGTAACTGTAAACACAGATATGTGTACATTCTTTCTGTTACACATCTTGTGATGGGCATCTCTCATGGGCAGTGCAGTGGGAAAGTGTTATCCTGACCATCCCATCCTGGCCGTGGTCAGAAGCCTATAAATCCTGAGAGGAAAAATAAACTCTGCTCTTTCTTCACCACACCTGGACCTGTGTCCATGTGATCTATTCATCTTCAGCAGCAACAGATATTCAGATTCCTCAGCTCCCCCGCATTCCAAACCCTTCCAGCTGCCAGTTTTGTCTCTGCTGGAAGGAAAAGAGGATCTTGCTGTGAGGAAATCTCTGTCAGACAGCCTCTCTCAGGTACAAAACTACTCACAGAGCTGTATTTTCTCTTTACCAGCACAACCAGCACATCAAGAGGATTCCCCTACCTGAGAGAACACCCCAGTGAAACTCTGAACTCGCTAACAGCTTTAAAGGGCTTTGGATAAAGCAACAGTGAGAACCTCCGCTGGGAGTGGCAGGGAAATACACCTTCAGAAACATGGAAATTCTCACTCTGCACAAGATGTTTCGGGTGTTTGATTTCCAGTGCCTTCAGAGGACTGCCTGAATATTTAACTGGCATCAAATCAGCTCTCAACGGAGAGTTTGCTTGTGCCTGTGCATTCTGAGAGGTAAAAAATAACTCAGTAATCAGATTTTAAGCTGTTATCTAATTGCAGAGAAGGTAGCACTGCAGAGAAATCTCAGCAATTCAGTCCTTAAGAGTTCTCACACCAAATTTTCACTTTGTTTAAGGGCAGATGTGCACAGATTCCAGAATGAAACAGATGTTTTCATCCCATCTGAGCTCCTTCCTGGGGGTAATTGCCTGTAAATAGTGAAGTTATTAAGCTATTAGTTGAATATCACTACCCACCAAGCATGACAAATTCATCAAAGCAGAAGTTCTACTACAGAAGTCCCACTTAAAGTTCATTTCCTCCATGGGCTGAGTGTTTAAGGAGATTTTCAGCAATAGATCATATTTTGTGGGCCATTCACCCAACAGGTGATTTCCTACAGTGTTCTGAATCACTGCAAGCTCTCCATTTTACAATACTAATACTGCCCTAAAATTTGTCATTGATTTCACGCCTCACAAGTTTTAAGATCCTGAAGAAGCCAACAAACTACTCCACAAGGAGCTGACCTTCATTTAATGACCTGTCATGATCAGTGGAAATAAGAACAGTAACAACCAAGCTGAGACATAGATTTCCCCCCCTTTTCATTCATTCTATTTCATATAATTCAGGTATTGTAGGTTCTTGCAGGGTTTAAATATACAGATTGTTTAAATATGTGTTATACAGCTAGGTGTGTTTTCTTCAGAGTGTTTTTTTAAATAATGTATTTTGTACATGTAATTTTTTTGGCATTTAGTTACTCTAGAATGGAGGCCAATTCATGTGGCCTTTGCCTAAATTTCTGAAAATTCAATCAGTCAATTAATCTTTTATTACTAATACAGGCATACAAACAATTTACTAATGGTTCTAGAAGATCGTGGCTGGATGGAAAACTGGATGCATTCTCTCATTTTAAATCTCCTATTGTTTTATTACAGAATCTCACCACCCATTTTGTGTTATGGAAGGCAAATCCGAGGCACGAAAGGCGTGAGGCTGCTGGGAATTAATTTCCAAAGTCAGGTGAAATGTCATTCCATTGTTCTTTTGTAAATCATCCCCCCAGCACCTGTAGCATAAGGAAATGAAAAATGGGACAGACTATTAAGCTAAATGGCCTTTTGGAAAGCTGGAGTGAAAGCTTTACAAATGATGTATTGTGGGAGGGCAGCTCAGTGTTTCCTGTGGTTTCTTTATGGTTTGTTCTTCCCCCGATAAGCTGGGATTGAAATGAAAAGGGGCCTGACCAGACATGTTTTCACTGACTCCATCATTAGGCCCTGACACTTCACTGGAAGAAGACCAGCCATTTTCCCAAATGCAAAACACAGTAATTCCCTTTTAATGCCCTATTTATTGGGAGTTGGAGAAGGTTGAGAGGAGGAGCCCGGTGTCCCCCGAGTGCCCTCGCTGTGCTCAGTCCCGGCAGGCAGAGGGACCAGGATTGATACCACAGCCAAGCCACCCTCCCTCCCACCCCAGAGACCTTCACAGCTCCCAGGGAATAGGCACTTTCTGCAGAGTGACTGCTGACACAATGGGATTTTAACCCTGGCATCCAGGAGTGCTGGCCCAGGAAGTTGGGGATAACTCACAATTTTCCCTGCTGGAAACTCTCCAAGTGTGCTGTGGCTGATTTACTCCATCCCCAGTGCTTCGTGCCCTGAGAGCCACTGGGACAACTGGTTTGAGCATAAGTGGTTCAGTGGTTTCCTGCTGCATCCACCCTCTTGCTCTTTCCAACCATTTTTGGGAATAGCTTCGCAACATCTCTCAATAAAGCTTCTAAATGCAGTGGATTCAGGGATATTTTTAAAGATGAGTTTCTTTCATTTTCAAACCTGAGAGGTCTCCTTCCATCTTCTTAGAATGGGTCAGAAAGGGACAAATTGTAAGTGGAACAGCTTTGCTGATCTTAAGGCATCTGGGAGCTAATTTCCAAGGGAAATTCCAGCTGGCAACTGCTGTCAGAGTCTGTGTTCAGACATACAAGTGGGTTCAAAACAAGATGAAAATGATAGTCCAATGTTATTTAAATTTAGCCAAAAGAATGCAGTTCTTGGTGCCTTGATTAATTCAATTTATCCTCTCCTCACCTCCTGGAACTTGCTGGGAGCTGAGCAAACACCACATGGAACAAACCTGCGCTTCCCTGGGAGTGGCAAAAGTCAGGTTCAGACAGGAAAACTGCCCCACACAGCATCCCTGCTGGAATTGTGTTATCCCTGACACCCCCTGGCTGTCAGGAGCACCCAGGCAGCTCTACACAGCTCCCTCCTGACTGAAGTGGAGGCTATATTTATGATTTGGTTAATTACAAAAGAAGTAAAGGCTGCTGCCATTCAACACAGACATTAATTGAGATCACTGCAGAGCTCTCCGGAGCTGCAGGGAAATCCTTCTCCTCCAAGTGCAGCCCCGTCCCTGGAGCAGGCACTGGGGCCAGGGGTGCACAGAGCATCCCACTGGTCAGTGTGCTTTTTGTTCAGAAATCATTCTATTTCTTTAATTGGAATTTAATTGGAATCCTTTCCTGTGAGGGTGGGGAGGTGTCACACTGTATTGGGAACGGTGAAGTGACAACACAGACTCTCCAGCCTTGGTTGCACAAGAGAGAGAGTTTTATTCTTCCAGATCTTTTATAGACAGGTCTGAGAAGGTCTGAAAAGGTAAAACTCTCCTTGGTCATGAAACCAACACATCACCAGCATTGGGCAGCTGGAACAACACCCCTGATCACTTCTAAACAACAAGGAACAAACAACACCTGCACAGGTTGTTTTCCTTCCCTAAGGACTGTGTGGATCCCTCCTTATGATTTCCCAGGCCAGAGTGAGAAAGCTGTGTGACTCAGTTTCCCACAGGCTCAAGCTAATGCCTGAAGCCAAAAAATCTCTGATTTGACCTTTGTCAGTTCCCACAGGGAGGCACCAGAGGAGCTGCACTTGCACCACCCCAGAAGCGCCCAAGGCCAGGCTGGACAGAGCTCGGAGCAGCCTGGGATCGAGGAGAGTCCCAGTCCCAGGGAGCTGGAATGAGGTGATCCCTAAACTCCCTTCCTACCCAAACCACTCCATGAGATCCCTATCCAGGCTGAAGGAACAGCCTGACTGTGGATTTACCAAACATTCCATGTACAAAGCCCAGGGCTTGGGAAGGAATAATCCCTTCCAGACCTCAGGCTGGGGCTGGCCAGGGAGAAAATCCCTGCCCGAGGATGCCCTGGGCAAAATTTTATCCTTGGACCAACTGTATTCCTGAGTCACCTGAACAAAAAGGATGCAGCCTAAGGACTGTCTGGATCTCCTGAAACAGAATCAAAAGCAAAGAATCTATTCCATTGACAAAATAATTAAACCATTAATAACTGCACGCATATAACTTTGGGGACTGAATGATATCAATTAAATTCAATTAACATCTGCACAATGCTTTGAGGACATAAAATGTCATGTAACTCCAAAGAAATTTTAGAATTAATCCTATTAATCCTATTTTTAGGATTTATTAATCCTAAAATAGTTTCTGCTGCATTAGCACACTGCCAAATGTGAAAATCACTAGAAGCAAAGGCAGGAGTACTCCAAAGATTTAGAGAGGTTGGTAATCCCTTTGTATGAAAAAGTGAGGGATTTTTACCTGAAATCAAGTTCCAGTTGAAACTGGTAGTTACAGGTGAATCAATATTGATGCCATTTTTAAAAAACCATATTCTTTGTATAGCTATTGATTCTAGCAGGAGTGACTAAAGGAAGGATATACATAAATATACCAAAAAAAAAGAGAAAAGTTGGATATTAATGTCATCTTTTATCATCGTAGGCACTAACATGGCTGGAAAGTATTGATTACCTTAAAAGCCCCTAATAACTAAAGAACTATTGACTTAATATTTTCTCTAATCCTCCATGAAATTTTACAGTAAGTCCTGATGTATTTTCTGTTAAGAGTTTTAGGGCTCAACTATATCATGTACTTATCTGGAGTGTCAGCTCTGGGGCTTACACTGCAGCTGATGAGAGCTCTGCTAAAGGTGAGGAATAACTCCCAAGATTTAAGTCTGGTTTCAGGGATTTTGGAAATAGATACATTTGCTAATGTCTATTATTCTATAGCCTTTGTCTTTTAAATAATCTTTATCATTAGAGAACAATCTAATATACATTTTTTCAGTGGAAGCAAGGGTTCTGCTCATAATTACTCATCTACAGCTGTTCTCAAAATTCCCTCAGTGTTGGATAAGTGTCTCTACAACCTTTTTTTTATTGCTTCCTATTTTCCTAGCACGCTCACGGCCTGGCTTCCTACAACTCCAATGGGTGGTACTTACCCAGGTGAAATAAGGGGATAGTGAATGGAAACTTACCCAAACACCTGAATTCTTCAATCCCTCAAAGTGAGTGGATCCTCCCCTTCCATCCCCAGCCATGGCAGGGACACCTCCCCCTGTCCCAGTGTCCAGCCCCAATGTCCAGCCTGGCCTAGGGCACTGCCAGGGATCCTGGGACAGCCCCAGCTGCTCTGGGAATTCTGTGCCAGGGCCTCACATCCCCCCAGGGAAGGATTTTCTCTATATATCCAATGGAACTCTTCCCTCCTTCAGCTTAAAGCCATTCCCCTTGTCCTGTCTGGATCCTGGTTCCTCAGATCCTGCACTGCATGGAGCAAACAGAGAGGTTCTCCCTCTGATTCACATTTGGTTTGAGTTAAACCAAACTCCTGGCAGCTTTCCAGCCCCCATGGATGCTCCTGAAGCCCCTTTGCACTGTGGTTCTACTGCCCTGGCTCTAATATCCCATTCCTACCCATCCCAAACTGTCCAGAGCTCCATCCCTACAAACCTCACCTCCCCAAACTGCCAGGAAAGCTTTCCCTGCCCTCAGCAATTCTCCTGAGGTAAATCCTATCCATTTCAAGCCTGTTTACAGAAATACCTTCCAGATCTTGCTACCAAACACCAGAACTGCAAGAATATCTCGGCTTTTTCCAAAGAGATTAAAGACTTTTAGATAAGAACTGGTTACAGGAAGAATATTAAAAGAGAAGTGCAGTTCTAGAGCTCCCTGACACCCATCCAGCATCACCAGGTTAACTCCAATTTCCCAAGACCTCTTTCTAGAGTGAAGGTGATCCATAATGGGATCCAGCAAAGAACAGAGTTGTTTTTATTCCCTTGCCTCCAGTAAAACCAAGGACTTTTCTTGATCCCGTGAGTCACATCTAATCCTTTGCAATTGGTTTGGGCTCAGTCCTGTAATCACTTATTTATGGAACTCTCTCTATCACAGGAGCAGCCTCATTGAAGCAAATGGGGCAGTTTTTCCTGTGTTTTTTCAGGGTCCCTCAAAGCCACTTGAAGCCCCCAAGTCCTGTTTTAAGCTGGGCCTTCCCCTGGGTCCCCCCAGGCCTCGGGCAGGTTCAGCACACTCCCCATCCCAGCCCCTCGCTCCCACCCAGGGCAGCTGGCCCTACAGCTCTGTGCTCAGAGGAGGCAGAGCACAGCACTAATTATTTTAATGACTGGAAATGAACTGTGAATTTCTTAAGAGCCATTGAAGCAAAACGCTTTGAGTCAATCTCCCCACATTAGTAGCAGAGTGCTGGAGATTGCTCATATCTTTGAGATGATGAAGTACAGCTGCTACATTTCCCTAGCTAATAGCAGGCCAAGTGTTAAAACATCAAACTTTGCCTCACACCCTTCTGATGAAATAAAGGAAAAGGACAGAAAAAGAAACCCCACACAGCACTTTCCATGTGAGCCGTGCTGAGCTGGAGCTCGTGTCCATCAGTGCATCCCCAGGGACACCTGGCAGGGAACAGACAGGGCCAGCCTGCTCCTCGGGCAGCACCCGGGCAGCTCTGGGATCCCCGGGTGGGCTGGGATGCCCTGAGGGATGTGGGATCCTGTGTAGGGTGTGGGATGATGTGTGGCATGCAGGATGCTCTGTGGGATGCAGGATGCTCTGTGGGATGCAGGATACTCTGAGGGATGCAGGGATGTTCTGTGGGATGCAGGATGCTCTGTGGGATGCAGGATGATCTGTGGGATGCAGGGATGCTCTGTGGGATGCAGGATGCTCTGTGGGATGCAGGATGATCTGTGGGATGCAGGATACTCTGAGGGATGCAGGATGCTCTGTGGGATGCAGGATACTCTGAGGGATGCAGGGATGCTGTGTGGGATGCAGGATACTCTGTGGGATGCAGGGATGCTCTGTGGGATGCAGGATGCTCTGTGGGATGCAGGATGACCTGTGGCATGCAGGAATGCTCTGTGGGATGCAGGGATGCTCTGTGGGATGCAGGAATGCTCTGTGGGATGCAGGATGTTCTGTGGGATGCAGGAATGCTCTTTGGGATGCAGGATGCTCTGTGGGATGCAGGATGACCTGTGGGATGCAGGAATGCTGTGTGGGATGCAGGAATGCTCTGTGGGATGCAGGGATGCTCTGAGGAATGCAGGAATGTTCTCTGGGATGCAGGAATGCTCTGTGGGATGCAGGAATGCTCTTTGGGATGCAGGATGCTCTGTGGGATGCAGGATGCTCTGTGGGATGCAGGATACTCTGAGGGATGCAGGGATGCTGTGTGGGATGCAGGATGCTCTGTGGGATGCAGGGATGCTCTGTGGGATGCAGGATGCTCTGTGGGATGCAGGGATGCTCTGTGGGATGCAGGAAGCTCTGTGGGATGCAGGATGACCTGTGGGATGCAGGAATGCTGTGTGGGATGCAGGATGCTCTGTGGGATGCAGGAATGCTCTGTGGGATGCAGGGATGCTCTGTGGGATGCAGGAATGCTCTTTGGGATGCAGGATGCTCTGTGGGATGCAGGATACTCTGAGGGATGCAGGGATGCTGTGTGGGATGCAGGATACTCTGAGGGATGCAGGGATGCTGTGTGGGATGCAGGATGCTCTGTGGGATGCAGGATACTCTGAGGGATGCAGGGATGCTGTGTGGGATGCAGGGATGCTGTGTGGGATGCAGGATGATCTGTGGGATGCAGGATGCTCTGTGGGATGCAGGATGCTCTGTGGGATGCAGGATACTCTGAGGGATGCAGGGATGCTGTGTGGGATGCAGGATGATCTGTGGGATGCAGGATGATCTGTGGGATGCAGGAATGCTGCGCTGCACAGGGCCTGCATGCGTGGCTGGCTCTGCAGTGTGGCATCTCCAGACCAGCAATTATTCCTCTATCCCTGTTTGCTTATTCCTGCTCTAACTGTGCTGTTCATTGCTGATTTGCTTTTTCTTTGTATATCCAAGGAAATGCAAATATGGGATTTAATCAGGAGGATGAGCCACGACAGCCAGTGTTTGCCAAACAGTTTAGTGAGCGTGAGCACCTCCATTAGAGACAGAAGTTGCAGCAGCTTTAACAGACAATATTTAGGCAGCTCTGAGCATCCAAGCAGAAAGAAATCACCTAAAATCATGATTCATTTTTAAAAATGCTGCCTGAGTTTGAGTCCCTTAAAAATAAAAACGTCATTATTAATTCAGGGAAGTTTTCATTCAGTCCCAAATGCTGGCGTGCGAGTGTGGCACACACAGCCATGGAACAGCCCTCAGCCCTGGGCTCGGGTCACAGCTGTCCCCAGAGTGCCCTGGAAGAGCAGCCCTGGACACGAGAGCTCATCCAGCCTCTCCTGGAGGGGCAGAGCCATTAACTGCTCCTGCTCTGGAGGCAGCATAATGTGCATCAGCTTGCAAATGGAGCTGAGATTAAACACAGCTCTTAATGGCTCTGCAAACACATCTGGGAAAAAAACATCAGAGCATTCACCACTAAATTAATTCCTCATTTTTGCCAATATGGCCCTGTTTGCATTCCACTGCAGCCTGGCCTCTGCAGATGCTTTCCCTCAGCTCAGGCAGGGCTGGGGTTCCTTACCTAGGAATAAACACTCATTTTTGCTGTCAGGCATAAATTGGAGCAGAAGGATTTCCACAGTGCTCAGCCTGATGCTCCTGACCGTGGGTGACACCAACCAGAACCTTCCATCTCAGAGCTTGGGGCACACACAACACAGCCCAGCTCCAGGCCAGGGATTAGCAAAGAGTTCAAGGAATCCAGTCTCTCTTCTTCCCTGCTCCAGCAATCCTTTGAGGAGATTGTCTTCCTCAAAGACACTCATTACTGGAATGGATTTAGCCCATTTCATTTCAAAGGCTGGGCTGGAAAAGGCCACAGAGGCTGAAACTCCAGACTGGAGAGCCATCAGTTTGATAACAGGTTTGGAACAGGTTCCCAGAGCAGCTGGGGCTGTCCCTGGATCCCTGGCAGTGCCCAAGGCCAGGCTGGATGGGGTTTGGAGCAGCCTGGGACAGTGGGAGCTGTCCCACCATGGCTGGGGTGGGATGGGATGGGTTTTGATGTCCCTCTCAACACAAACCACTCCCTGATTCTGCAATAAGTGACACCACAGTCTTTCTGCTCCCTGATTACACATCTCAAACTCTCCTGGAGAGAATATCCAAAAGGAAAGATCAGGTCCAATGACATTTCTTCACTGTTAATATTCCCTTTCCAGGTCATCCACCAGCACTCAGCCCTGTCCCACAATGGCTGTGCAGGACCCTGTGAGCACACAGAGCCCTCTGCACTGACAGCAGCAAAATAATTCACTTTTTAGAGGGTGTTGCCTGCCTTGTGAGCAGGGCCAGTTGTACAAACCTGCCCCTTTCAGCAGAGCCCTCAGTGGGGCTCCCTGTCCCTCTGCTGCAGCCTCTGCTGGGACAGAACGGCAGCAGAACGGCCCCTTGGGCCACACTCTCGGTGTTTCAACACTGAATCATTTAACAGCACGCTTCTGTGATGCAGCATTGCTCAGATCACATCCCTTTCGTGGCTCTTGCTCCTGCTGGGCCCTCTGCACGTGCCCATGGCTGATCCCAGAACACCGAGTCCTCCGAGCCTGTCCCAGCATCCCTGCCCTGTGTCTCTGATGGAAATAATCATATTTCATAGCCACTGCTACATCCCTGCCCCCTCCGGGCTGCTGAGCCTCCAGCTGACCCCTGCAGTGCCTCAGGCAGCCAAAAACCCCAGGGTTTGGAACAGGAGTGCAAGACTTTCTCCATGGAAATATTGCTGGGAGAGCAGCTCATTCCCTGGCCTTGCCCATCGCTCCCAGGCTGAGCTGGGAAACCAAACCCAAGATGAATTCTCTCCAGTAATTTTCCTTTTGCCCATTACCTCATGCTCAGTACACCAGAAGTGCACATTCCTGTGTGGCTCAGAGATAAAGAATTGTTCAGATGTTTATTAAACACCAGAGTTGAATGAAATCGGTCCCATTATGTTGTCTGGAGGATGGAAGTTAATTGGCAGACACAATGATTTACTCCAGTTTAAAATACCAAGCGGGCTTTGAAGTAAGTTAATGACAATGAGGATCAGAATGAGAGTGTAGAAAATGGAAATTTTATTTTAATTCCTACTGAAGTATTTTTGTAAATGAGTGTGCTCTCCCCTCACTGTGAGAGGTTCCTTCCAGCTTGCTTTGCTCTTCCACATTTAAATGTTATCCAAGGGCACGTTAAATACCATCACTGGACACTGCAACTTAATTCTCTAAATAAAACACCAGAGAGGAGCCAGAGTGGCAACTGGGGGGAATCTCCTGGACACAGAAGGTGCATGAAAACAAGTGCTGGGAAGCTGAGGAGCAGGGACACCCAGCCCTCGCTGTGCTCCCCGAGGCGCTCCCGCAATGCTTTGGATCGTGTCAATCCAAAACGTCATTTGGGAAAAGCCAGTGTGGCATCTGCAGAGTGTTTCCACCTCTGCCTGCTGTGCCTGTGCTGATTTCTGACACTGAGGGGGATCTTTTTGGTAGAAAAGGCACATCTGCAGCAAATGCTGAGCGTTTATTCCCTGGAATAAAGACAAATATTAGGAAGGGCTCCAAAGGCTCCCAGCAGTGAATGGCTGCACAAGAACCCGCAGGGCCCAGTGGAGATCCCACAGAGCTAAAGGGGATTTACACTGCACACAGCAGAGATGGACAGGAGAGCTCCAGTCAGGGAAGGGAGGGGAAAGGGGGCTCTTCCCACCAAAATCCTTGGGAGGGGATTGCCAAGAGGCTGGAATGCCCAAGCCAGCACCAGCAGATGGTGTGGGGGCACCTCTGGGGCCTCGTGCTCCTGGAGGCTCCAGAGGCTCCCAGAAACTGGAAGTGTTGTTGGGAAATAGCAGGAAAAGAGATGCTGTTTATTTTCAGTGTCCTAAGAGCATTTCCTGCAGGGAAAGTGGAAGGCAATGACAAGAGAAGGAAAACAGCTCCAGGGAGTTGTTCCTGTGCTGTCCCTCCTGTGCCACTGCCACCTCTCGCCAGGGCAGGGATGCTCTGCTCACCTTGTCTTGCCTCCAAGGACCTCAGAGGCCACACTTGTGTTTTTCCCATTCCTCTCTGAGGGCACAGAACTCCCTCAGCTCCCCCAAGTTATTCTGAACCAGGATTAAATGGAATTTTGTGCAAAGACATTTTCCTTTCTATCGAGGGATGGTCAAATTCCCCCATCACATCATGCCAGGAAATCCAATGGTTTCCTCAGCAACTTTCCATCCTCCTCCTCTCCCATGGGAGAATCAACCTCCTCCTTCCCTCCTCTTTCACCTCCTCCTCTTCCTCTTTCATGAAAGACAAGGCGCCAGCTGGCATTAAGAAAAAAAACCCCACATTTTCTTCTCTCCTCCTCCCCACCAAAACATTTATGAGTTTCAATTTTACTTGTGTTCTCCACCACCAGTTTGGAGCAGCTTCTTGCTGGCCCTGAGCGGATCTCCTGTCCCAGGAGCTGGGGACAGTCCTGTGAGCCACTGATCCCTGATGGAACAGAAATTAATCCCACTGGCACAAGCAGACCACATCCTTCCAGCATTTCATTACAACCTTTTTTCCCCCCCTTGCATCTCTTTTTACATCTCTCTCCCACTGATCTCTCAATCCCTGCCTTCAGCAGTTGTTTATTGTTTATCTAAACATCTCCTGCCATTGCCTGGTATTCTCTTCCAGCCCTCCTCAAACATTTGGCTTCTCCAGCCCTTAGCTTCAACCAGCCCAGGACCAAATCCCACTGCAGTCCTCTCAGTTTAACATCTGCTTTGCTTACTCCACTTGCTGTTCCATAAAGCATTTCCAAACAACCTTGTAGCTCTGATATTTTGCTCCACTAACAAACCTGGAGCTCCCACAGAACTCTTCTGGAGGCATCTGAGTTTAGCACAGGTTTAAAGATCACCTTTCCAGGAGCCCCAGCTCTTACCCCACTGGAAATTAAAACTGTTAACGTGGTTCAGATTATTTTGTCTGCAGGCCAAAGCAGATTGCTGTTGCAAGGGAATTATTCCTGAGATACTGCTCTCTGCTTGTTCCTCCACAAGGACAGAGTTATAAAAAATTATGCAATGCTATAAGCTTAAAATATGTGGAAAAGGGAAAAATAACAAGTCTGCAACATTTGCAAGTGAAAAAAATGCCATGCAATTCAAATTCCCCCGGAATTTACAAAACAGAGGAGCTGTCAAGTGTCAGTGCAAGTTTCT
Organism: Cyanistes caeruleus; assembly: GCF_971803275.1. NCBI lineage: Eukaryota > Metazoa > Chordata > Aves > Passeriformes > Paridae > Cyanistes > Cyanistes caeruleus. The sequence continues at coordinate 1,868,457 of NC_141711.1, read as the reverse complement.
CCTTACAGTGCGTGCTTGTCACTCCCCCCAAACCTCCCCCAAATTCCCAGCTCACACAGCAGTGGGAGCTCAGTGAGAATCCCTCTCCAGCAGAGCCAGCTCCCTCCTGGAGTGTCCAAAAGTGGGGGAGTCCCCTCCACCTACAGCTCTTCCAGTCCCACCCCTGACACCTTCCACCATCCCAAGTCCCATCCAGCCCGGGGTGGGCACCTGACTTTAGAGTTCCTTCTGCACATCAATTATCTCCTTTTTCCTGGTTTTCCCAACTCTCCAACACCAACCAGCAAAGACACCCAGCATTAAAACACTTTGGCCATCACCTGTGGAAGCCTCTGCCCCTCTGCAGGGCCATCTTCTGCTCCAGCAGAGAGGAGCAGGGGGCATTGAGGCTGAGCTGGGTGACAGTGGCAGAGGACAGAGAGCTGGAGACACCTGAGGAGCTGAGGGACATCTGCAGGCAGAGTTTGGTTGGCACCACAAAGATCTGGGTGCTCCAGAAGAGCCCTGTGGAAGGGTGGAGATGCCGGGCGATGCCTGCTGGAGTCGTGGGGCTTGAGGGGAAACTGCTGGAGGGGGGTTCCTTGTCTCCTGCATCCATGTATTGACCTAGATCCCTGTCAATTCCTGGATTTTTCCCTAGGAAAAGACTGGAAAAAAGGTGCTTTACATGTCAAGCAGCCCCCCTTTCAATTAGAGCCCTTTGAATACAGTTTAGCAGCAGATATATGAAATAAACAGCGAGGCAGCCACAAAGGTCATCCATCCACTCCTGATTAGTTCCACAATACCTCCCATCCGTGCATCACTTCAGCTGGAACGTTCTGCCTTTCCCTGCCTCCTAAATTCCATCTGTTTGAAGAAATATCGAGTGAGGCAGCAGGATGCAGCGGGATATTTGTCAGCGCATCGATCGGCATTTGCATGGCAGGGCAGTTTGTGTGCAGCCTGTTCCTCCCCAGCGTTAACCATGGCGTGAATTCCTGGGAAATTTATGGCTCCCGTTGCTCTGTTAAGTCCCTCAGCTCCTGACAGGTCTCAATTCCAAACACTGGGTTGTTCAGCACAAAACAAAAGGGCAGCGCTGCCCCGATCAATGCGGACTGGTGGGAAGGAATATTCGTCTCCCAGCCTGGGAATTACAGCAGAGGTTCTGCCTCTGGAGAGGCTCTGGAGTCAGGAATGCCTGAGGGCAGCAGGGCACCCATACCTGCACCCATCCTGCCTGTGGGGGTCTGAATCCATGACATCTCCCTCAGAATTCCAATCCCAGCAGCTGTTATATCGAAGGAGACAGATCCGTCATTCACGTCCACTTGAGCCACACAAAAGAGAGAGGGATATGAAAATATCTTCTCCACAAGCTACATTTCACAGTCATTTTTTCTCTCATTATTCCCCTCATTTCACCTGTCATTAAAAGGCAAAAAAACTTGAAGTTTTTGTTTTCCCAGATTTTCAGACAATGAGAATGAGATTCCCAAGATGGGAGCAGAGAGACTGCCAAGAGCCCCTTGACCAGTTCCTATCGTACTCCTCAGCCATTTATATGGGAATGGAAGCAGAATTCCAGCAATAAATATGGGAATGGAAGCTGAATTCCAGCTGTAGATATGGGAATGGAAGCAGAACTCCAGCTGTAGATATGGGAATGAAAGCAGAATTCCAGCTGTAGATATGGGAATTTCAGGATGCACAGGCTGGGTCTTGGTCTACCAGGAGTGGGTTTGATACAGGCAGAATTCAAAGCCCCCCAAAGCTTCCAGCTGCTGAGGGGCACTGGGAGAAGCAGGTCCCAAAATCCATCCCATAAGTGCCAGGACCATGTCATTAATAGGATCAGTCATTAATTACAGAGGATTTGACTTTCCAAAGGGTCCTGGAGGTAACAGAGCCCTGGTTTGTGTGAATCCTCACCCATGGTGCCATAAAAATCCCCTGGTTTTGACACAGCCAGTGGGGCTGTCCTTGGGATGAAGCAAAACCATCTCAGGAACAGATGGAGCAGGGCAGCTCCTGACCAAAAATAGCCATTCCTTTAAAAATAGATGAAAGCAACATTTAATTTAGTTGAAAGGTGGAAATGAACCATTAAGAAATCCAGGCTCGTCTAAATACCTGCTTGTCATGTATATTTAATTGTTTCCATTTCCATTTGGATTGTGCTCTGCACTTACACAATGGCCACAGCTTGTCCTCAAGTGTCTGAGCACGGGGAGGGATTTGAGGGGATGCTGAAAGGGAAGGATGAGGAGATTTCTGGGCAAAAATAGATGCCAAGATCACCCAAAAAGCTGTTAGGAAGAATTATTAGTCAGTCCTTGATAAAGAGATGCAAGAGCAGGACAAACCCACATTACAAACACATCAGCCATAACAAACTGGCAGGCTGGTAGAACAAATCACCACCTTCCCTCTTTTTCTACAAACCAGTGGAAAGCATTGCTCCAAACCAATTCATTAATATCAGACCAGCTGCAAAAGACATTTTAGAAGCATAATGACCAAACCTCTGATCAATGTGCAGTGAGATGAACGCTGTAGCTCCTGCAGGTTCCAGACCTCAGCTCCAAAGATGTTCTTCAGAGTCCTTGAAAAATTCATTTTCTTCACAACTCCCCTCATTATTTATTAATGTCTGCTATTCTGAATTCTGGATCACCAGCACTTCCTCAAGCAGGAGCATCATTTTTCCTTCTCTTACCAAAACAGAGTCAGGAACTCGAATATCTGCCCCCAGGGTTTGAGTGTTCCCCTTTTCTCCAAGCCAGGAGCCCTCACATCCAGAACTTACATGGATCCAGCAGGAATTTATGTGAGTTCCTCAAAGTCTTCAATGTTTTCTCTTTAGAAATTCCTGCTAAGGGCGTTTGGTTTCAGCTGAAATAATGAAATTCACAGAGATCAGGACCTGGCAGTAGCTGGCCATGCAGAGAAGGTGTTTTGTCAGTACAAGTGGCACTTTAACCACCAGCACATTTTTTCTGCACATCCACAATTCCAGAGGGATTCTGTACCCGTGGTCCCAGGGCTGGCCAAGCTCTCTGATCTTCCCAACAGCTGTGGCCAGAGCTCCTCTGGCAGCTTTGGATCAGAGCTGTGTCAATTAGGGGCACGGAAATTCATCCCAGTGGGTGCCTTCCTTATGGAAACGAGTTATTACACGGAGGTTCAACTAATGTGAGCATAAAAAAATGATCTCTTTCCTCAGAGAGAGGACAGATGGTTTTCCCTCCTTGTGAAGGGCTGGTTTTTCAACACAAGCTGCCTCTCCAGTGGAGGGGAGGGGGGGAATCATCTCTTAATTACTGCTCCACTGGCTGAAAGCACATTCTCGGAGCAGAAGGTATTAGATGGAGTTTTCCTACACCAAAGTCAGACATAAAAAAGAAATCACAGAACTGTTTTGGTTAACGGGAGGAAAATTTCTATTAAAAAAAAAAACAACCTAGATCTGGGTGATTCTTCCCCTCTTTACACAGAACAGCACGAATCAAGGCCAGAGCCTCTTTTCTTAGGAGGTGAAACACAACCACCCAAAGAATTAAGTGACAATTCCTTCATGTTCCTGAGTTATGGATTAGAAAAATCGTCTCAGCAGCACTGATCAATGGGAACTTCAAAGGGAAACACGGCCCATCCATTACAGTTCCTCCCAATTACATCCTTCTGCTGAGAACTGCATTTTATGTTCCTTCCAGGCTTCCAAAAAAGAGGAAGCAGGATTTTAAAAAACACCTTCTGAGTTTTACCTTTTTATTGAATTCAAACACCACAGGACTGGTTAAATTGGGAGTAAATTCTGAACTGCTGGTGCTACCTCTGAAATGGAAGCACCATTTTCAAGCAAAAATCAGAAACATCTCAAAGCTGTTGGTTTTTCTGATCATTTTCTTTCCTTTTTGTTAAGATTTCTTCAACAAATTCTGTCTGAACCCACAAATCATTTGGAGTAAGCTGAAAATCATTTACCTGGTTTGGTTGGGTGAGCTGTGGGTTTCCATCAGGTCATTTCAGCCTACTGAGCTCTCTGAGTTTTGGAGTTTGGTACTATCCCCTCCTCTTCTCCTGGAAACCACAGAGAAATGTGACTCCATCCTTCTCCCTCCATCAGCCAAAGGCTTCATTAAAGTGGAGAATCTCACCTGAAGCCAGGAAAACACTGGAAAACAGGAAAAAAAAAGCAGCAGCAGCTCCTGAGTGTTGGTACCTTTCTATTGTGAGTTTTTTTACCTCCAGCAGCTCCCATCATTCCCAAATGTCCTGTTGGAGATGAGCCTGCTCTGGGTGGCAATTCCCACCTGCTCCAAACCTGCCACACGTTCCCTGTCCAAGGAGGAGCCCTTCAGAGGGTTGAGGAGTATTTCTGCACACAAAAGTGTGCAGATAACTCACAAAAGTGAATTATCTTGGGCTTTTCCTTCAGCATTGGCTGGTCCTGGCACACCAAGGTGGGAGCAGCAGCATTTTCTTTCTCCCAGCCTTTGGAATTCCCCAAATTGTGCTGCACACAGGCCCCTGGCTGACCAGTCTGCTTTAATTACCAGCAGCTCCCAATTAAGTGATGTGATCTTTAAAGATCATTAACCAGTCCTCACTCTCACTGCAGTGTAACTATGGAATCAGCCCCTGGTTATCCAGAATTAGCCAGGGCTTTGTTTGGTTTGCAGGGCACAGATAACAATGGATTCTATTCAGGAAATCATGTACCAATTATCTCTGAAATTAGGCTGCACACAGGGGACTGCTGAGCTGCCTTGGAAAAATTACAATTTTTTTCCCCCACTCCCATTCCTGCCTCCTTCTCCCAGCCCACCTCAATACCTCCCATGTCATCATTTCTTTCTTCTTTCATCATTTGTTCTTCCACAGCCCCAGTGCCCATGGAGCTCCAGCCCCCAGAGAAGGCAGCTCTGGAGATCTGCTCTCAGTGCCAGGTGTCTGCTCTGGGGTTTGTCCATCACCAGCAGGTCCCAAACCCACGGTGCTGTCACACCTGGGGGCTCTGGGGGAAAGGCAGAGCCAGCACAGCTCTGCAGCAGCCTCAGGGCTTCAGCCACTGAACCTTCAGGCTGGAAAAGCCCTCCAACATCAAGTCCAACCTTCACCCAGATACCCCCTGCCCACTAAACCATATCAAAAAGTGCCTCAGGACTCGTTTTTTGAGCACAAAACCCTCATGTGGACTCAGTTTGTCCGGGGTGGATGCAGCATCCTCCACATCACGCCCTGCTCCTCAATCTCTCACAAATTTCTGAGCCCAAACCTTTGAGCAAAACAGGACTCCAGTAAAAACTCTTTGTAGAGGTAAAAGGAGGAGATTCCTTTTGGCACCAGCAGAAAGAACAGCTGAACGTTCTTCAGCAGCAGCTGATTAATGCTTTTCATTCAAAAATCATTTAATTTAAAGGAATCAAACTGTTCTTGAAACTCCTGCAAGGCAGAATTTTTCACCCAGTCGAAAAGCTGCATCTCATCAATGGTGGCTCCATTTGGCCAGTAATAAAGTCACTTCCTTTCCTTTTATTATAATTATTTCCATGAGAAAAGTCAGAGCAGTAAAGTGTGAGCATTCCACATAATTAAATGACTATTGTAATTGTTAATTTTTGAAAGATAGATATATTTTAACAGAACAAGCTAGGTGCCAACAACGGGGCTGCCTCCTTATGATCCAGATTTGATTCTCATGAGATCAGAAGGGAAGGTTTGCACTTGCAGCCCCTGGCAGGGACCACAGCCCTTCCACCCCGGCCCAAAGATTCCCAGGAGAGAGATGGAGCGCTCTGGGCCCATCTAAGTGACAACAATCCCGTTCTCCACAGCTTCCCAAACCTGCCAGTCCCACACAGCGTCCCATTAATGATGGAATTCCCATGGTTGGATGGATGCCCACGTGGGAAAGCTGCTTTGCATCCTGGGGTTAGCAGCTTGCTTTGTGGAAAGCAGGAAAAATGTGAGTTCCCATTCCGTGCTGCAGGGAGGGAGGTTGGTGGGGGTTTTTAACAGGAAAAGCTGCAGCCTGAGCCCTCCCTGGTGGGTGTGCAGCTCCCAGGGCTGAGCTGTGCCAGGGCCTGACCAACACTGCACACAGACACCTCCCAGGAAACCTTCCAAGCGCTGCTTTCCCTGTATCAGCCACTTCTCAGCCCTGAGCAAAGGGGTATTTTTCTTCAAAGGGCCATTATTTGGATAAATCAAGCGTGGCACTGCGGTGTCAGGGCAGAGCAGGAGGTCCAGGAAGGACAGAGCCACTCAAAACACAAAACACCCACCAGCATCTGTGTTGTGGATCTGTTCCAAGGAGAGAAAGCTGATTTGGGTATTCCATTATTTACATCCTACCAGCCCAAGTCCTTCTGGGGATTTTTAATTGCACAAAGCATTTTTCTGCTCCTTCCAAAATGCTCTTTGTGTGGGAAGCTCTGATGAGGCACCAGAGAGGAGTTTGTGTTCCAGCAGGTCTGGAGCAGCCCTGCAGCCCTCCAGCCCATGCCTGCTGCTCCTGAGCTCCTGGCAGCAGCCAGGGATGGGGGGAGAGCCTGCCAGACCCCCCCTGCCTGCTCTGGTGGCACAGGAGCCTCTGGGGATGCTTGTGAATGAAGCTCCAGCTGCAGGTTGTGGCTCCAGCAGAGACCCCCAGCACCCAATGTCTGCTCTGAAAACACCTGGAGCAGCCTTTCCTGGGATCTTGAGGATGGCAGCAGACAGCCCTGCTCACCCTGGCTTTCACCCTCACCTCGGGGTCTGGCTGGGAAATGAAGATGTTCTTCCATAATTCTCAGCTGGGAAGGTTCTCCCAGCTCCTGGCAGCTCCTCACACCCACAGAGCCTCCTGCTCAGGTGTAGATTTGAGATGTCCCTCTTCAGCCTGGCAGGTGAGCCTGGATCCAAAAAAAAACAATGAACAGGCCCCAGCTTTGGGCAGTTTTTCTAGCAGCAGTGAAAGAAATGAATGTTTATACAGCGTGTTGGATTTATCACTGGAGTAAATCAGATGATGTTGGGGGAAAATAGGAGTGGAAGTTATCTACAGGCATGGCAGTTTGAGAGATCCTTCTTCCCTGAGCCAGGGAATCTCTCTGGAAGCTCAGCACACTCAGGCCAGAGCCCAGGCTGGGTCAGAGCAGTGCCTTTGGTCTTTAATCACCCCACAGACAGGCTCCCACTGCTATCAGCACAGCTTCTGCACTCTTGCCAAATCAGCATCTTTCTTGGTTGGTTGTTTGTTTTCTGGGTTGTTTTTTTTTACAGCAAAATCACACACTCAGCTTCAGGGGGAACTGGGTGGCAAAACCCCAGTGAAAATCCCAGGCAAGCCTCCTTTTTGACCTGACTCAGAATTAAAAATGCAATAAATAGCACCCAGCAGAGAGCTAAGGAAATGCTGTAAGAGCAGTGAGTGGGATCCTTGCTTTGGGCACAATGTGTAGGAAAATAGGTGCATATAAATACACTTTTAAAACATCAAGATTCATGTATGAGCTGAAAACAAAGACTTCCTACATACCCACATAGCAATCCTACACACAGACACGAGGCTTCTGAATTTGGGTTAGAAGCATTGAAGAGGAAATGTTTACATTCCTGCATCTTCTGAGAAACTTGTTTTAAAATGAAACAAGAAGGGTGGAGAGGATTTTTTTCTAAGGAATGGAGTGACAGGATGCAGGGAATGGAATTCTTACTGCCAGAGGGCAGGGCTGGACGGGATTTGGGGCAGGAATTGTTCCCTGTGAGGATGGGAGCCCCTGGCAGAGGTGCCCAGAGCAGCTGGGGCTGTCCCTGGATCCCTGGCAGTGCCCAAGGCCAGGCTGGACATTGGGGCTGGAGCAGCTGGGACAGTGGGAGGTGTCCCTGCCATGGCTGGGGGACACTGGATGATCTTTAAGGTCCCACCCAACCCAAACCATCCTGGGATTCTATGATTTAAATGTCTGTTTAAGCTCTGGCCATGGAGCAGCAGCTCCACAGAAGTACAAGCAGTTTATGGCACGGTGGGGCAGGATCTGTGTGTGCCCCTGGATAAACCCAGGTTATCTGAGGCAGCAGCACTTCCCAGAGAAAGGAGCTCATTAATTAAGGTTATCAAGTTCCCCTGCACGGCTTTCAGTGCAGAGGAGATGAGGCTCTCCCAGCTGAGCTGATTTAGGGCATCCTCAGGGCATTTCCCTCATGTGTCCATAGCTCAACCTTTCCTTTCTTCCAGCAATCCCAAAAGTCTGACCTGTGATGTCAGAGTTCTCCTGACACTGCCCTGGGGGTGCAGGTCCTGTCAGGCTGAGCCAGAAGGGGATGCTCTGCTGCATCCCTGCCCCTGGAAGCTGCAGGGACATTGCTCTGCTGCATCCCTGCCCCTGGAAGCTGCAGGGACCTTGCTCTGCTGCATCCTTGCCCCCTGGGATATTGCCCTCCCCTTCCAGTGCAGCTGTGGATCCTCTGGAATGCCACAGAGCTGGCAGCTCCCCAGGAGAGCAGGGAATAGTTTTCCCCTTTTATATTTTTTGTACTTACTAAGATATAACCTTATATTTGGAAAAAAAATCTCTTAGTTCATGAGTTATTCCTGTGGGTAGAAAAAAAATACTTCTTTTTTAATATTTTTTTTTCCTAAAAATAAACCAGCCTGACAGAAACTCATGAATTTATCAATTTTTTTGAGGGAGACTGAAAATCTGTTAAACTTAACTTAGGATCCAGTTTTCCTGCAGCAGTTTCTCAGTCCTGATAGAAGCTGGAGATATTGGAGTGTGGAACAGAGATATTCCCAGATTTATTGTCAGCCTGACAATGATTATGTAGCCCATTGAGATGGAGTGGTGTGATTTAGTGGTTTGGAGGCATTTGTCAGGGTTGATGAATGCATCTGGTGATTCAGGCAATGAAAATGTGAGATTTCCAGCTGGTGGCAGATAAAGGATGCTGCCTGATACACGGGGTTATGGCAGGGGTTATACAAGGGGATAAAATTTTTATTTGCTTCTCATTTAGAGTTTTAGAGGGAGATAGGAAGGAAGATACACTTCCTTCAGCTGAGGAGGCTGTGGAGAGGGTGTTCCCTAAGGAATATTTGGCTTTCTTGTGGCTCTGGTTTCTCACCTGCACAGGGAATCCAGGTGGGTGCACTCGGGGAGACCTCGTGGGGATCTCCAGGCTCCCCCAGCATTCCCAGCTCTGCAGAAAGACCTGGAAACACTGATTTTCTCATTTGCCTGCTACAGAGCACGCTAAGGTTTGATACAAAGCCAGCTGGAAATGGGAAATTGCCTTTAGATGGGTCCAAAATATGGGCATTATTAGACAAAATGAGTTAAATGAGCTTTTGAAATTCCAGCCATATCCAGACAATTTACATCTCATTTTGGTTTCAAGTTCAGAGATAGAAACAGGTTCGTAGGAAAACAAGGTATTTTGGAGGTGTGCTTTATATTGAATGCAAATACACAAATTCCAGAATCCCAGAATGGTTTGGATCAGAAGAGACTTTAAAACTCACTGAGTGCCACCCCATCCATGGCAGGGACACCTCCCACTGTCCCAGGCTGCTCCAGCCCCAGCTGCTCTGGGAATTCTGTGCCAGGGCCTCAAGAAAAATATTCCCTGTAACTGAATCAGGTGTGAAACACCAGGCAAAGAGAACCCAGGCTGTTTAAGGCAAAAAGAAAGGAAATTGAGAATCCTGTTGCTTCAAGAGCAATGAACAAGCCTTACTGCATTAATGGGTATTTCTGAGTGCTGGCCCATTTTCCTGGAATGTTTTATTCTTTAGCTTTCAGATGGAAATACTCTATTTTAACTAAGATACATAACTACATATATTTTTTACTTTATATTATTTAGGGTTTCCAAGGCAAATACATTCCATTCACACTCAGCAGAAGCAAATCCGTGCTCTGCTTTAGCTGAATCCCAAGCCCAGCTCTCACTTAACAAAACCAGCCTGAGCTGTGCTAGAGCATCAATGCATAGAGAAATACTTAGGAGGAATAAATTGATTTTCTCATTGCTCTATGTTGGCTAAAAATTATTCGATTATGTATTTAGCTGCTAATGGAAACTCATTAGTAGATTTTCATTTCATGCTTGTTTGCACCTGCAATCCATTTTTCCCTGTCCAAAGCACTGTTTCATTTCGGTTCCGTGCTATAAATTTCCTCGCGTATAAACTGATAAGCGTCAGCCAAAATTCAGAGTACGTGGTCTGAAATAGCTCAGGGCCATGGCTCTCACAACAGCATCATTAAAGCAGCAGATCCCCGGTGATCCAGGCTGCTCGTTACTGTGCATATTGATGGCCTCCCTTGCCTCATTGTTTACTCATTAACCAGTTATCCTCGTTAGTGTCAGCTCCTGGACATTGCCCTGCTGGCTCTGCGCTCCTGGGCGGCTTCTGAAGCCAAAGATGGGACATTCCCACCTTGGGGAGGGCAGGGTGGGGGCTCCCTGCTTCTCTGGGGATGTGAATTCCATGGTGTTCAGTCAAACCAGAGCTCAGGGGCCCCTGGCTCTGTTTGGAGGGAGATGTTGTTGTCTGTGGGAGCAGCCAAACTCAGCCTCAATGTGCCCAGGCTGGGTTTCTCCTCCCCATCCTCCTCCTGATGGGTTTGTGCCTTGGGATCTGCAGGAGGTGCAGCACAAGGAATCCAGCCCTGCTTCCACCTCCCAGTCAGAAATCCTGCCCAGTTCAGGCTTAGCTCTGCCTTCCCTTCTGCCCTTTCACCTCCCTGGGGGCAGACAGACCCCAGACAAGCGGAGAGCAGAGCAGTCCCCCCCATTTACCCAGCCAGGATCCCTGCCAGCATTCCCAGCTTAGTCCCAGAGCAGCCTGAGCTGCAGCACGGGATGTGCTTGGAAAGGCTCCAGTGGGAATGAGGAGAGCAGGAAAGGCAGATCACCAGAACCTGCTCACTCCGAGCTGCTGAGAATTGTATTTTGGAGTAACCCACATCCAGGTTAGTGAAGCAGAACCTGATCATAATAATTATGCCACGTTTTGTTTTCATAGGAAGAAATTAATAAGTTGTTCAACTTCAGCAGAATTACTCTGAATTGATCCAAACAGGAGAACTGACTCTCGGCGTTGTTTGCTAGTGCAGCCCCCACAGAGAAAAATGCATTTGCTGTAAAAATATCTATTTTATCAGGTAGCTCGAGCCTCTGGGGTCTGCCTGCATTCCCCACCCGAGTAACTGAGAGCAGGAACAGCTCTGAATGTGCTTGTTAAGTGGGCCTGATCAATACAAATCTATTTCTCAATTAAGTAGAAGATCCTGGTGTATGTGTATTGCCTGCAGGGCCAAAAGAGTTCAGAGGAAAACTGGATTCCAGAATACAAAGTTGTGTTGTTTTTGCTCTGTCTTGTAAATGAGCTTTACCAGCATGCAACTGCAATCCTTGTGAACTCTGCAGATTAAATTTCCTTGCAGTAATGACCACTAGGAATTAGTGAAATGTTAATCTTCCCACCTGCTGTGTATGATTATACACGAGTCTAATCAACCTGATTACAAAAGAAAGTAATTTCTGCTTTTACAGGGTTTTTTTTGTTGTTGTCTGCTTTAGTTCTTCCTGAGGAACTGTGAAATTCTTTACCCTGTATTTTAAAGCAAAAATAATGATTAAATTGTGTAAAGGGGAGCAATGGAGGCTGATAGTAATTGCTTTACAAGAGATACAGTAATTGATGCTCTGAGGATTTATTTCAAGCATGGAAGTGAATTAGGAACCTGCTTTATCTGGATTTGCGTGGCTCTGATGAAGTCACTGCGTCTCTGTGTCTTGGTTTTCAGCTAAACTCTTCTTAATGAGAATGCTAATAATTACAGTGGCACTAAATTGTTTTAGGGACACAGGAGGATGAGAGCCACATTTTGATGTCATTTAAAGCCACAGTCACCTTCCTGCTGCCAGCCCTGAGACGATGGGAGAAGGGAATGCACCTGAACCCATCAGAGATTGGATCCATCCAACCCCTTCAAAATTCCAGCTCTGTCCAGACAAGTGGGTGATTGTAAAGACAAGTTAAAAAGCTACACTTGATTGTATTTCCTGGATTAAAGCTCTGTGAAGGCTGGGCCCACTCACCTCAGGAGCAGGTGCTGCAGTGCAGAGGCTTTCCAAGTCAGAAATGCAGGAAAAGGAGCGTACAGAGACCTGAAAATACAAGGAATGGAGGGTAAAGCACAGCAAATGTTATCCTGCTTCACCTAGCAGTCAGACCCAGTCTTCTGAGCAGCCACAGAGCCCAGAACACCTGAACTCCACCCTCTGCTTGCCCACTGCACGTGGAAACACCTGGAATAATCCCTGGATTCAAAATCGTAATATCCCACCATCTGATCAACATAAGGCTGCCAAAACCATTATCCAAAACCATTCCAGGCCTGATGAGCATCACTGCACAGGCAGCTTTAGTGCTCCCAGAGCAAGGAGATGCCAAATGTGCCCCCAGTGCTCCCAGCACTGCCTGGGAAGAGCTGCTGGATCTCCATGGTGACAGCGGTGTCACATCCCTGAGTTACCTGAGTGATCATTTCCATCCTTTCATCTGATCCTCACTTTTCATCTTTGCCTCGGACTGGGCTCCTAATGGAGAGGAATTGACAAACATCCTCATATTCCTCAGACGGAAAGCAGGTTTTTTCTCATCTACACTCCTGCAACTTAATTCAGGTAGCAGCTTTTGCAGGAAGAGCTGCTCGTGGAAGTCAGGAATTTGCCTTTGATACTCACACAGAGCCAGCTGTAAATTGGGCTGGAGAATGGCAAAAAAACACCTTGCTAAATACATCCCCAAAAACCTCTAACAAAGCCCCTTCCTCCAAACCTGTTCCTGGGGCAGTCCCAGCTCTCCCACACCCCCAGTTCTTCCCAGCCCTGCTTCTCCCAGTGCAGAATTCCCACAGATAACTTCTGCTCTTCCTCATTTCTGCTTATGGCCCAGAAAACGAACGTGGCTGAACCCAGGCCTTTCAGGAGCTGCAATCTGGAGAAAAATCCTTCTGAGATGTCCCAGCGCTCTGTCACCCTGTGGCAGGAGCTGTGGATGTTGATTTTGGAGGGTGCCCCATGACACAGAAAAGCCAGAACTCCCTGCACTGTGCTGTGCTCCCTCCCTCTCCCCCCTCCTTGTGCTCTCTAACTCTGTCCCTTGGAAAAGCTGAACATTTTCCAGCTTGGCTCGTTAAAATCCTCAATACCTCAAACAATCTGGGTTCTCTCACACTTTGGGTTGTGCAGAAATATCCCTGGGAGATGAACCCAGGGCTGTGGAGGGGATCTTGGAGATGGGAGATGGATAACCCAACAGGGCATCCAGCAAGCTCAGCAGTGTGAGACTGTGGTGTGAGACAGACATAAAGACAATCCAAATGGGGTTATCAGCTATAAAACTGCTCCTCAGACACCCTCCAAGCATGTCCTGAGGGCAGAGGGAGGCCAGCCTTGGTGAGTGTGACATTAGGGGCAGCAGGGACTGATTGCTGCACTCCCACCCCCCAGTGCCTGCATTTTGGGGGTTTCATCTGTTTCTTATTGGAGAAATAAATCCAATAGATCATTAAAGTGCTGTTGCCAGCACTCTGCAGCGCCCTGCTCCCCCTCCCAGCACAGTCCCTGTTATCTAACACCTGGTAGGGGATTTAAAAGGAACTCTTCATCTCATTTCATACATTAATGCTAAGTTTAGCTTCAGCAGGTAACAGTTTCTGTTTGAACTAATAAAGAGGTGCATTTAGAATCTCAGGGGCACACTCTCTGCTCATTTGAAACAAATGAGGATTAGACAAGGAGGAACGGGAGCTACAAATAGGATTCATAAAATTAATTGGAGCTAAGGGCAGTGGAGTGGAGCCATTAAAAGTGAGGAGTGGCCACAGCATGTCCTTCCCCTGGGACAGCCCTGGGGACAGCAGGGCCAGGCCTGAGCACTGAGGGTTCCTGCAGAGCCTGGCACCTCTGCCATGCTCCCCAGGGCTCTCCAGGACCTCCTGTCCCCATTTCTGTGGCCCTGAAGGGGCAGGGATGCTGCAGCCAAAGCCTGGAGCAGCACCCGCAGGTTCTGCACCCTGCAGAGAACCCCTCTGTGGCTCCTGATGGACCCCAAAATCCCAGCTCTGCCTCAGCCCTCAAACACAGGGCAAACCACACTTTATTTGTCCACAAGTGCCGGCCCAGCTGCCAGAATTGCCGTGCACAACCCCAGGGCTGTGCCGTGCTCCCCCTGCTCCAGCTGCTCTTGCCAGCCCAACAAACAATGCTGCATGCACTGATCCTGTCACAGCTGCAAAACCCACCTGAGGAGATGGCTGGGATGGCTTGCAGGAGCCTCTCTGCTGCCGGGATGCTCCAGGACAGGGACAGGGCAGGGGCCTCTCCATCCACCCCCCTGCAGCCCCTCGCTGCAGGATCACTTCAGTGCCACACTCAGCTGCCCTCATCAGAACCTGGAGCTGAATCCCTGGAGCTGCATTTAAAGCACCCTACATTTTTGTACATTTAAAATCTTCTGAAACAGCTCCCACATGTTCTCCCATTCCAGAGCTGCCTTCAGTCAGAGAGCCCTGAGCTAAGTGCATTAAATTCGGCCCCCACCACAAAACCCAGCCTGAATTAGGCTCCCAGTGTCCTTTCAGTTGCAAAGCATTATAAAAACTCACCCTAAGCAGTGCCCTATGAACAGAAAATAAGTAAAAGGCCCCAGGAAGCTGCTGCAGGAGCTCTGCAGAGGAGCAGGACATCCTGCACAGCCCTGGCCTTCCCTGGATGTGTCCAGAGCATCCCAGCTGAGATCCGTGGAGCTGACACCCAGAGACAACCAGCACTTAAAATAAATGTATCTGGAGACTCCAGATACAACCAGCACTTAAAATAAATGCAAGTAAAACATCTCTTGCACCTAATTAACACCAGCAGTATTGGAAACTGGTATTTCTGAGGGCTGTCCCTGCATTCCCACACATGGTGCGTGGTGCTTCACACTGCTGGAGAGCCTCCCACTCTGCCCTGGCTCTCTGGGGTTGCTCACACCGGATTTAGGAGTAGGAGTGATCACTTAATACATTCTTCAAAAGAACTGGGCCGTGAATGTGTTTCTTAGATGATCCCACAGCACGAGCTAAGGTTAAAATCTCCCTCTAGATTTCTCAGTGCCTGGGAGTCTCGCAGCTCTCCAGACGTGGCTTCTATTTAAGGAAAATCCTTTCCCTGTGGATAATGTTCTATTCTCAGGTGTCACCTGCTCCTCAGAGCCACCCCCACGTGGAGTGTGTGTGTGGGGGGGATCACAACACTGGTGTCATTCCCGAGGGAAAGGGGAGCTGGAGTGTCACAAACCAGTGTGGCACCCACTGCTCGTGCAGCCTGGCTCACGCTTGTCAGAGCAGCCGTTTCTTTTTGTACCTGCCAGCGTGAAATCAGCCAAAATCACTTCTTCCCCTGCAGGAAAAATATTCTCATGTCCAAGTTTTTCTGGTTTACAAACGTTATTTTTGGCAGACGTTGCCAAAAAGAAGGGAATAATGTTGTGATGCTTTATACAGTGCCGTATTTGGGGGAAAAAAAAAATCCCCTGCCTAAATGTGTGTCAGTGTAAACACGCAGCATTTAACACTGAACTCATGAAAATCTCTCAGAACACCCAGCCTTTACCTTGAGATGTTGAAATCTTGTCACACATCTCACCAGTGGCCATCACTCGGAGTACTAGATCACTTGATGGACCTTAGGCCTCAAGGAAAATAAATTTTAAAAGTAAATTTTTGGGAAAAGAGTGGGAGAGTGTTCAAGATGTCACTGGAATGTGGCCATCCTTGAGGGACAATAGCAGGAATCACAGTCCATCAAACCTGAGCCTAAGTGAGATGGCTGGCTCACTCCCATGACAACTCTTGAGCTGCTCTACAGGTGGAAATGGAAAATTAGGAATATTTTGTAGACATGGACAAGTAAATATCCCAGGAAAAACCCATTGCAGGTGGGGAAGGTGTGTCCTGCTGGAAACAACCAAACATCTCAACCTTTCCCACCTCAGGAAACACAGGCTGTGTTTGCAGCTGGCCAAAGCAAGGGGGGAACAGCACATTCCCTGGGGCTGGAAGGAGCCCTGGGGGCAGTTCTGAGTCCCACCTCCCTGTGTGGGGCTGGCTGGGTCTAGAGCTGAGTGCCAGGGACACCTCGGTGTCACCACAGAGTCACCAGGCTGGAAAAGAGCTCTGAGCTCATCAGGTCCAACCATCAACCCAGCAGCAGCAGCCTCACCACCACACAACCCCCTCCAGCTCTTTCAAAACACTTCCAAGGATGGCGACTCCACCGCTGCCCCTCTCCAGGGCCTCACAAGCCTTCCCATGAAGAAATGTCCCAAATACCCAATCTCAGCCTCCCCTGGCACAGCATGAGGCTGTTTCCTCTCCTCCTGGCCCCTGCTGCTGACAGGATCCCAAGGAGCCCAGCGCCCTCCCTGCCTGCCCCACGCCAGGGCTCTGATTACCCAACCTCAATTCCCACCTGGCACCATCAGCTGTGCAACCAAAGTGGCACAAAGCAGCACGTGGCACCTTCAGTTCAGCTGAACACCCTGTGCTCCTCCTCCCCCAGGGCAGGTGACCCATTTTCTGCACGTTTTGTTGGAGCATTTCATTTCCCAACCCTTCCTCCTGGAGATCACAGCGACCGATGGGCTTGGTCTGCAGCAGAGCCACGGGACCTCCCATCCTGCCCCCACTTCAGCCCCTGGCACCATCCCTGAGCATCTGGAGGGCCCAGGAGCTGGGATTTGCTCCAGAGCAAAGCCAGCAGTGCCTCCTCCCCGAGCCTCTCCACACACACAGCCCTGTTCAATCACAATTTTGGGTTTGGGACGTGTGGCTTCAGCTGGAACCTCAGCTCCAAGAGCAGGGGGTTTGTCTGGGGGTAACAAAAGCCTCGTGGCATTTCCTAGATAGAAGAAAACCCAAGTTTAGCAATTATTCATAGCCTTACACACATTCTTGCAGACAGTCGAGCTGACTTGGCAGACTGGAGCTAATTTGGTTTATGGTAGAATGAAGCTTTGATTGAAGCGCCTCGCTTAAAAAAAAAAACAAAACCACTCCACATCCCCCCACAGCCCTGCTAACACTGCTCTGGAGCATGTAAAACAACCACCCCACATCTTAGCAAAGCAGAAATGCAGGGATTTTTAATGCTTTACCAAGCAAAGACCCACAAGTGAATAATCCTGTTTGATGTGCTGTATTCTGATCCATAATTCAGCGGCGGCACAACGGCTGCGTGTGCCTGACATTTCAGGCTGCTTTTGAAGTTCACGAAACCCCTGCAGTCACCAAGGGGAGGGATCCAGCTCAGGGAGCCAAGGTGGGCACTGAACAAAAGGTGGGAAGAAAAAGGCTCCAAAGCTAATGCACAAAAACCTTGGAGAATGTAAATGAATGTAGCCTCGAGTTTACAGAGTAAATAATTCAAATTCTACCGTGGTGATTTATGAAAATAAAAAGACATATTTAATGAGCCCAGCAGGCAGCAGGTGCTTCTATTTTAACATGTTAAAGGCAAAAAAATCAAAAGGCAGAAGCTTTTTCCTGTTTCATGGTCACAATTTAAAATAAAAGCTCTTCCCTGTGCTCAGCAGTTTTGCTGCTCCAAGGAGGGTCCTTTGAATGTTCCCATCACTGTTTGTGCTGGGGGCTCCAATTTCCACTCTGCCACCTGGGGAATCCTGCCAGGCCTGATGGGCAGGGACACCTCCCACTGTCCCAGGTGCTCCAAACCCTGTCCAGCCTGGCCTTGGGCACTGCCAGGGATCCAGGGGCAGCCCCAGCTGCTCTGGGAATTCTGTGCCAGTGAGGATTTTGTGTCTGGCTCGTGTAAGACTGAACCCAGCCATGACTTTGCAAAGAGTGAGATTATCCCGTGAGGTTATTTGGTGCAAGGACAAGGGAGGAAGGAGTGACGTGGCCAGTGTGGTTCCTCCCTGGAACGAGAGGACAGGGAGAGCCTTCCCCCAGCTGCACGGGTGCCAAATCCCACGGAAAGCTCCTCGAGCTCCAGGGAAAGGCAGCGAGCTGTTCCCACTCCCCACATCAACCTCCAGCAGAGGAAATCAGCCCTGCAGCCCTTCCACAGGTGAATCACACCCTCAGCGAGCTCCCTCCCCCAATTTGCTGCTGCAGAGGGAGGTGACAGCAGGCAGGAGCTCCCCGAGCAGGGGACAGGGACATCCATCACCCCAGCTCCCACCTCTGGACTCTGGGGACTCACAGCCACCTCCTGAGTCACCCACAGCTGTTGCCATGGCAATTGGAAATCATTAAAAATAAATAAACTCGTTTTTATGACACAACTCATTGCCTGGCTTCTGCCAGGAGTTTAAATTTGGCCTGTTTGGTTAATTTGATGGGATGCCACGAGTGAGGGCCTGATTTGAAACCACAAGTCATTTTTCTCCTTGGAAGGGTGGATAACTGAGTCTATTAATCCAACAATACATTTAAACTGAGTTATTGTGACAAGGGACTTCCATTATCCATTTCATCGAGTTGCAAACTGTCAGAATAAATCTCAGGGGGTTGAGGAAAAAAGCTGTCTGCCTTTGTTGGCTGTTTTTATATGCCACAACAGTTTAATTTGGTTCACTTTAACTCATGATACTGTACAGGGGGAGCTCACAGGGAACTTACTACAGAAAATGGCAACTTTATGGTCATCAGAGGTTATTTTAAAAAGCAGCCAGGACAGTAAAGTTTGACCACCTTGATATTGACTTCAATGATCCCTTTCCTTATACATTTCAGTGTTTAACTATAAATGGTTCTCCCTTTGGAATGAGCACTTGCAAATTAAAAAGTGCTTTCTTAAAGCTCTGGTTTTATCTTGCAAAACAAATTGACTTGACCAATTAAAACTCATACAACCAGAAATTAACCAACATAAATCATAAAATCTTGGAAGCAAGAGTATCCAGCTTAAGATATCAAATTCAGAAGGTGGGATTCCATTTTAGGGCTCTACCAGTGACTTAACTGCAAGACAACTC
The DNA here is from genome assembly GCF_971803275.1 of Cyanistes caeruleus. NCBI lineage: Eukaryota > Metazoa > Chordata > Aves > Passeriformes > Paridae > Cyanistes > Cyanistes caeruleus. Next base: position 1,849,427 of record NC_141711.1, on the reverse strand, counting down.
ATTCTCCCACCAGTTCTGCAGATGATTGTAATTCTTAATAATCCTTTATTTGTTTGGTTTTGTATTTAAAGATGTTCTAGAAGAAAATTATTAATTGGTGGAACTGGGAACTGGCCATGAAGTTGGGAGGGCAGAAAGGTTGAAGGTGCAATGGAGGAGGAGGAGGAGGAGGAGGAGAAGGTGGAGAAGGAGCAAGTGTCACTCAGGGCCTGAAAAGCAGACATGGAAAATTCCCAGTGAATTCCATGCCCCGTGTGCTCACACCCAGCGATGAAGGAGGAGGTGACACCATGCCAAGAGCTGCCTGGGGAGTTTGTTTTTCATCTGTCCCATCAGCTGCAGCCCTGGCCAGTCCCCCACAGAACAGGACCTTGGAGGTTTCTCCTGCAGCACTGACACTTTAACCCCAGCCCAGCACTTGTTGTCAATTATTCCTCTCAAATTTCATTTCAAAGCCACAGGAAGCCTGGGGAGAGGCAGGTACGTGCACAGAAACACCCCCCACACTCTCATTTTTTACAGATTTACAGATAAATATTAGTTTTGAGACGTGAATTTTAAAGGTTTTTAAGCAGTGCTCAACGCTGGCTGTGCTCCCATGCAGAACACAACAGGAGTTCAACACCCAGGTGCACTGGAAGGGAAAAATAAGAAAATCAAACTCCAGAGTTTCTGGAGGGCAGAGAAAAGCCCTGTCTGGGAGGCAGCAGAGCCCCAGCTCTGGATCTGGAGTGCAGTGGTGTTAGTGGCACAGGGGAGGCTCTGCCAGAGCTGGACATTTCCTCTGGTTTCCAGCAGCCAGGGAGCCCAGCCTGGATGGACACACAGACCTGTGGCCTCTCCTTTTGGAAAGGAAAGGGGGCTGTGCTCTGTGTTGGGCTGCAATCAGTATTTTGGCAGGTCCCAGTGCATAGAAAATCTCACTTCATGCACCCAGGGTCAAGGACAAAGGGAAAAAAATCTGTCTTAAAGTCCTTTACATCTTGGATTGATTCCTTTAAAGAGGATTCGCTAAGAAATAAACATTGTGACTTCAACTGCTTTTAATTCCACCCTCTCAGCACTATTGCTGTGAAACAATGAGAACTCTAATTCCTGCTCTTCCCCAAAGTCATCGTTTGGTCTCGGGAGGTGGTCGGCAGCTCAGTACAAAATGTCAGTGTCACAACTTCACAGCTCCAGCCCGCTTTTGATCAGATCTGGGGAGTGAGAAGAGATGCAATATGCTCCTTCCTTTACTGTCACTGCAGAGTATTCATTAGCTTTAATTATTTTTTAGGTTCTAGGGGGAACCATTAAAAAAATTAATCACAAATGGAAGGAGCAGCCGCCGTATGTGGCCATAAAAAGACAATAAAGCATTTTAGGATCCACACTTGTTATGATTTACACTCCAAACAGGACCAGAGGTAGCATATGGTGATGGCCATAAAGTAACATTTATTATAAAAACACAGAGATTTATCTCCCAGCTGGGTTGGATGCAAGAAGTTACATTTACTTTAATTGATATTCCAATTGTTGTAATACCAGAACCAGGGGGAGGGGTGGGCAGTTGTACCAATCCAAACCTCAGCTTGTTCTTCCTATAAATCCATCCCTTAGGCTGTTTTCCATGGATTCCATCTGAGCTGGTCACACCCCTGGGTGCAGGGAGGGTTTGGACATGGCTCAGCTCCTGCTCTGGGGCTGTGTCACCAGCTCTGGGCCCAGCACGGGGCTCCACGTATCCAAAAGGACCCTCCCACCAGTCCAAGGTTTGCTTTCATCTCAGCATCCCAAGCCTAGTAAATATCTAATTAATAACGATAAACAGGGTGTTGTTTTTACTGTAAATAAGAGAAATATTAAGTAAAATGATCCTCTTGGTTTGTTCTTGCTGGCTGAACGCAGGGAGGAACATCAGAAAAAGCAGGAATTTGCAGCAGAGACACACCTCCAAGGAGGTGGCACAGTGTTCTGGGGTGTTCCTGTTAGAATCTGGAAATCGTGGGATTTTAACACCTTGAGGGACAGGGCAGGACACAGCCCTGAGGGGAGGTGGTGACACAGGGCTGGCTGAATGCCATGGACACCATCAACCCCTGCTGCAGCACAGAACCCCTCTGGATTCCAGACACCCACCAGGGAAAAGTGTTCTCAGCCAAGTTCTGCTTCCAGGGGCCACCAAATGAATTTGGAATTCAGCACTAATGGACTCAAGTGGAACTGCCTCAATAAATAACCAGCAGTCAAGGAGTGCTGGATGGCAATGACCTCTCCTCCTTTATTTACTGTCCAATTCAATATTTTTAATTCCCCCAATCCAATTCAATCCAATCCAGAGCAAGCTACACCAATACCCTTAAATGTCAGCACAGACACAATCCCTGCTGGCAGGAGGATCTGCTGCTGGGGAAGGGCTGGATTTAGGGAGGCAAAGCCAAGGCTGAGGGCAGGGACAGGCAGTGCCTCACCCCTCCCCGTGGTTCAGGATTAAACCATCACATCTTCCTGGTCTGAAATGTTCCAGTGCTGGGGGTTCCCCTGGAACCCCTCCTGGTTTGCAGCCTCCTCCTTTCCCTCTCCAGTCTGATCGTGTTTGAAGTCTGGGAGACCAAAAGGTCAAAGCTGTAAAATAACTGTGGTCTCCTCCTCCTTCCCTTCCCTGCAGCTCCAGGGAAAGGCAAGGAGTGGGTTTCCAGCTCCTCTGAAGGAAGGTAATTGTTGTGCCTCACCCTTTCCAGAGGAGCCACATTCCCATCCCCACAGCCACCCCTCGCCTTGTCCTGCACTGAACTTCTTCAGCTCTGCTGACACTCAGCTGCAGACAGAAACAATGGACAGAGCTAAAGAAACATCACTTTCAGCCTCTCCTCCAAAACAAAACCCTGCACAGCCACACAAGCCAACAAAACCTTCCTTAAAAATGGCCAAAATTAACATTAGGAAGAGCTGAGGGTGACAAACACTCCCTTCAAACCATGCCACGCTGCTCCTGTGAGTGCTGAGAAGCTCCTGCTTGGTGCCAGCACAGATCCAACACTGGAAAACACAGGGCAGATCCCAGGCTGACAGGAATCCCTGTCTCCAGTGGAATTCCAGTGGCTGTGGAGAGTTGGGATTGACAGGATATGGGTATTTATTTCAATTAAACACTATAAAGCATCAGATCTAAACAAGGGGTTCGGTTATTTTGAATTATCCTGCCTTAGAATGACACTGGCTCTATAGCTCTATATTGTACTTGGACATTATATGGAATTAGTCACAACAGGGAGAAAGAATCAATCAGTCCTGGCTAAGGAATTGAGATAATAATGACTCATTTGACGAGATTGCTCTGGAAAATTAATAATGACGGCAGTAATTACTAACCTGGGATAGCTGCAGTGCTCATTATTCTCCTTTTGCTCTGTTGAATGTTAAGTATTATGAAGACATTTGTTGGGGAGTTTTGTCTGCAGATTTTCATCACAGCCAGGGCTCAGAGGTCCGAGGTGTGATGTCCTGTTACACCCCCTGGGACAGCTCCCCAAAGCCACTGGAATGTTTGATCTGTGCCAGCAGCACACGAATTATTGGTTATTAAAGGTCAATGTCTGACCTGTGGCACCTTTGCTCACCTGCACCAGGGCCTGCCCTGCTCCTCTGGGAAGTGCTGATGCCTCACAAAGGTTTCATGAACTGCTTCCTTACCCCAGTGCCCAAGATCCATCTTGGTGCTGAAAACACCTAAAACTGGCTCTTTTTCCAGCCCCTCAAACCCTCCTCCACCAGGGACACCCCAGAGTCCCAGAGCAGCAGCTCCTCCCCAGGACCCAGTGATGCTGAGGGCAGGAGACATCTCCAGCTCACCCAGGGCACCTCAGGGATAGGAAATGTTCTTTGAAACAACCACAGAGAGAGACTGGCTCTAAAAAAGTCAGGAGTGAGCGACAGCTGTGCTGTCAAACAGCTGCTCCACACCCCCAGAGTGCCTTGCAGGATTTATTGGGGTTTGAAGAGGCTCTGCAAAGGGTTCCCCTTCTGTTGAGGAGCAAGGGAAGGTCCTGGAACAGGCAGGAGAAGGAAAAACAAGTTCCTATTCATGTTTAGAAATAAATTTCTAATTTTCTGAACAAGACTGAGGTTTCCCAGAGCAGCAGCTCTCTCCCTGGACTGAGGAATTTTGAACCCTTCTGCAGCTTTACCAAGTATTCCCATTTTTCTGTCGAATTCCTTTTCCCCAAATTGCTTTTGGCCTGGCCCATCGCTGCACCTGGATGACAAAAACCCAACCACACAATCTGAGCAACACAATTCTACCTTAAAATCCCAGTTCTGATTTGGAACTTCTTGTTGCCCACTGCCAGAACAGATCCTGGCTCCTGAATGGAACAGGAATCCATCCCCCAGAAGAAGTGGGATTTGGACTGTGGCTCCCCAGGGTTGGTGCCTCACGACCCAGTGGTTTTATTAATTTCTTTAATTAATGCAGGAGTGAAGCCATACACACACGGGCTACGTTTGCTGTGTGAGCTCTGTCCACTGCCTGAATATTTAAAAAGTAACCACAACTCACTAAAGGTGAACTCAAAGCTCACCTTTAGCATTTCTCAGCAGATTTCACAGTATTTAAGAGATAAGGTCAATGAAATTAAATGAGATGCATCAACTCACCAGGAGCTGCAGAATTACAAAGGTGATTTTACAACCTTTAACCCAACAGGACAACGTGTCCATCCTACTGCCTCCATGGCCTGATCCCAGCCCCACAGGAAACCATCTCCTGAAGGATTCAGAGCTTTCCCAAAGAATTTGGGACACCATCCTGCTGGATGCTGAGCTCTTTTGAGCACCAGGATGGGGTTGCCCCTTAGCAAGCACTCCTCACCATCAGTGCTGCCGGCAGGGAGGGATTTATTTGGGAATCTGACGGGCTCCAAGTGCTGAATGCTGACCAGAACCTGCCCAAGGAGGTTGGCAATCCATCTGCTGGAGGCCAGGGATGCAGAGGCTGCTCTGCAGCACAGGTGCCTCTCCCAGCAGGACAGTAAATCTCAGCTGTGCTCAGCCAGGACTGAAATAGTCACTGACAGAGTCTCCTCCACCTGGGATGTCACCTGTGAGCACATTTCAAGAGCAAGCCCAGATTTAGTGTCCTTGCCATCCTGCCTGGCTCCAGCACTCCAAATGATCCATGTCTGCTCCTGCATTGCCTTCTCCAGGGTGAGCAGAGGCACCCAATTCCTGTTCACTAGTGCGGGCAAGCTCCGCCAGTTAATTATTGTAATTACCCACTGAACAGACTCCGAATGCTAATCTTTTATAAAGTGGCCTGTTAATTGGTGTTAACCTGCCATTAACCTGCCATTTCCCGTGGTTTGAGCTGACCTGGAGCACAGCACCGTGGAAAAGCCAATCCATTTCTCATTGCTGGCAATCACCCAGTGCCGATTCGGAGCAGAATTAGGAGAAAAATTCTACATACCTGGAACTGGAATTATTGTAACAGAGGGAAACATCATTCTGCTGCTTTGAACTGCAGTGTTTGGCAGTGCAGGAGTTCAGGTGTGCATGGTTCCCCATGGAATGCTTTGTGCAGTATCTGTGATGTCTGCAGGAGCTGGGCTCTGCCAGGCTGGGCTGGCATTGCCACCAGGGCTCTGCCAGTGCTCCTGAGCTGCAAACCTGCAGCTGCAGCACGTTCCCCCTGCAGACAAAACCTTCTCCACCCTGGGAGTCTCCCTGTCCCAGCCCAGCGAGCTCAGCTGGGGCTCCACACCTGGTCCTGCACCCAAAGGCAGCAGGAGCAGCACAACTCCCCCTCTCCAAACCCTGAGCCAGAGGCACCCAGAGCAGCCCCCAAGGAGATCCTGGAAGAACAGGGGCACGTGTCAGTCTGTCTTTTCCACTCCTGCCTTCTGCCTCTCCAGCTGACCCTGTCTGGGCTTTAATTGATAGAAGTGGAGACAAAAGGCTGGCTCAGCCACTTCTCAGAGGTCACTTCTCAAATCCAGGTGCCCACCAGGGCAGTGAACTTCCACTTAAATGTGCTGCAAGAGGGAGAGCTGGAATTTCCATTTCAGACACCCACCAGGGGAGGCAGCTCTGACTGGTCTCTTCCCAAAAACCGTCACTGAAGTGCTTTGACCTGCCAGAGCCTTTCTCAGGTTATCTCACCCGACTGACACCTATCTAGACTAAGAGTTCTCTCTTTTCATTTTATATAACCGACTATAAAAGTTATGGGGAACTTACAGTGACCTTTAGAAAGTCTCAAAATTATTCATTTCCTGAAAAATTCGCCATTACTCAGCAGCACATTGCCTCCCTCTCCATGTGAGATCCCACTGCACCCACTTCAGCAGCCCTCACCAGGGGATGCAGGACAGGATTTCCCAATTTAAAAGATGTACAAGAGTTTGAAGGGAGAGAAGAGTTTGAAGAGGGGAGCAGGGAATTTTTTGTGTGCTAAGCCAAACCTCTTGGTGTTCAGTTACCTTTAAAATCAGGTCTAGGATATTAGAGAAATGGAAAAAAAGGTCAATTAACTAGAAATGCCATGGAAACAGAGATTTACCCTGTCCTGAGACTTTTTCCACGATGTTTTAGTGGTTTATATGAAAACAAAGCCTTTGTCATTTAGGATTACTCCAGCTCCTTGTACTCCTTGCCAGAGCAGGGCTGTTGTTGCAGCTCATTTATGCCATTTTTCACTTTCCTTCCAGAATCCTTCCATCACCTGCCTTGGCACGTTGAATTCCTAACCAGATTGTACTGAAAAGTACAAAAAGCAAAGAAATAAAACCTGCAGTGCCATCAATAATAAACATAGGAAGCTTCTAGAGGTGAGAATCCATCTCGTTCAGTGTCTTCTGCTGTTCATGGTTATTATTCCTCCATTCAGGCTTTTCCAAGACATCTATTTATCACTTTCTTTCCTGGCACTGGCAGCTTGCCTAAGTCCACCTGTGTGAGCCTCCTGTCTCCTCTTCCTCAAAAAAATGTGCAGATCTTCTCTTTGATAGCATTTACTGCCACTCAGATGCTCACCCACAGGAAATTCTCATTTATTTGGCTCCACAGAGGCCCTGTTACATTGATAAACTGATCCCTGTGGCAACCAGCCATTCCTTTTCCTTGGGAGCAGATGGGCTGAGGCCAGCATCACCTCTGGGCAGGAAACATAACCCCAAAATTGCCCATCAGCAATGTCAGCACTTCCACCTGAGCTGGGAGTGAGGTTAATTCTCAGTCCTGACGCTGATCCCAGCTCTGGGTGTCAGCTCCCATCCTGGGAACGGTGTTCCTGGAGCAGCTGCTGCACAAAGCCCCACAAACCTGGCTGTGCTTCACACCTTCCCCCTGACCTGGCCAGGGGAAGGGGTGAGCAGGGATTTTGGCAGGAGATTAGAGAGCTGCCAGTCCCCAGCTCTCTCATCCAGCGCTATCACACACAGAATTTATTGTTGCTGGGATACTGTCAGCTCTGGACACTTTGCTTTGCTCATCTTTTACTCTTCAGTGTTACATATTCCCAGTCCTTTCTCTGACTCCCTCATTACTATTCCATCCACTCCTCACACCTGCACAGTCCCTCCAGTTTGCCTCGTGCTCTCCCTGCCTTATTTTCTGCCACTGGCTTCAAATTCTGCTTGAGTGCACTCTCCTCTTGCAGCAAGAAAGGAAAAGAAACCTTTGCAGATGGGAAGCCGCCTCTTCTACTCAGGAAAATGAACTCTACAAGCTTTGCACTACAGGAATTACCTGGTTGGGCTCAGGGAGGATGGACAAGCATGAGCAAAAATCCCACAATGGTTTGGGCTGGAAAAGACCTTAAAGCTCATTTTGTTCCACCCTCTGCCAAGGGCAGGGACACATTTCACTGTCCCAGGCTGCTCCAAGTCCTGTCCAGCCTGGCCTTGGACACTTCCATTCTGGCACCTCTCCCCACCCTCACAGGGAAGAATTCCTTCCCCATATCCCATCTCTCCCTGCCCTCTGGCAGTTTAAAGCCATTCCCCTCGTCCATTATGATGTCAAGAACAGCTGTCAAAATCCAAAATGCCCACTAGAGCTCCCTCTACACTTAATCCCACTCTCTTTTATTTCCCCAGCATGGTCCAAAACGGATGTGGAGACTGAGCAGAGGACTTGCTCCTCACACTTGTTCACGACAGTGGCTCCTCAGAGCACCCTTCTCCTAGAGAAGTAAAGAAAAACCACATTGCATCAATCTGGAATTCTTCCTTAATTACTTCAGGCTTGAAATCCAAATGCAAAGATTTCCATAAAATCCCTAAGAAATTTGTTTAGTGCAATGAAAGGAATTAAAAACCGTTCTTCATATCTTGGGACTCAATGGCCTCATTGCTAATGACTTTTCCTAAGCTGACAGTGATATTTACAGGAGGAAGGGAGGCTGGAGAGTGCCATGGAATGGCATTTCAGTGTTGTTTCTGTGTTGTAAATCCACAAGGATGCACAGCCCCAGCAGGAGGGGTGCAGAAAGCAGCGGGATCTCTCTTGGCTGGGTGTTCAGAGCTCAGAGGTGAAGTGTGTGTGTCCCTGCTCGGGGTGAACGTCCAGCCCTGGGGCCTGTGGGGAGCTCAGGCACTCCCAAACTCACACTTTGCTCCTCCTGTTTGCTTTGGCAAAGAGCTGGGTGCTAATTTAATCCCAAACCTTGGCTTTTTTACGGGGTGCGTAGGCCGGGAGCCTTCTGCTCGCGGAGGCACGCGAGGCTGCAGCAACGCTTCTCTTCTCTTTTACATAAACCCCCAAGGCCCACTGGCCACTTTCACCCATGGAAACGCTGCAGAGAGGACCCCAAATAACTCTTGTACCCTGCTGAGGGTGATGGCAAACCCCCAAAGCCACGCTGGTCTGTGACTTATGCAGCAAAGCACATCTCAGGGCTCCATCACTGCCTCAGACACCCCCAGGCCTCTGGAGCAGCCACTACCTGTGGCACCTACCTGGAATTAATTCTTTCTATCTGCAGTTAATTATTTCATGCCCTGCCTCGCTTCATTACAGGGGAGCCATGGCTTTTCTGTCACATATGAAATGATGATTGAAATGACACATTTTGTGTGTCCTAAAGATCTGCAAGAGCCGTGGCAGGGGGCTGGAATGAGATGATCTTTAAGGTCCTTCCAACCCAAACCATTCTGGGATTTTAATCCATTCCTAACTTGGCTGTTCCTGTTGTGATGCTGATCCAAAGCAGTATCAGACTGGTGAGTTCCTTCAGAGAATCAGGGAATATGGTGAGCTGGAAGGTTTTATAGACACACAATATAATATTGGCTTTTCACAAATATCCAGGTGAGTGCTACATGTATAATGTTAAAATGGCTTTGCTGGGACAGTCAGTACAGCACATTTGAAGTGCCTGCTCAGTTGGGATAACTGCAGTGAACAGATGATGGGGACCCTGCTGCTATCAACACTCAGCACCCCTGGAAAGACCCAGCCAAGGCCCAAATTAAAAGGTGATAAGAAGAGAATTAAAGCCACAAGCCAAGACACACAAATGCTCTAAACATGTGGAGCCAAGGAGTGGCCGTGCTAAATGTGCTGGGAAATGTAAAGTAGTCAGTGGAAAAGCTTGAATGAGCATAAAGTCTATGAATATGCATCAGGTGATATTATGGAATATAAAGGGTGTTTCCAAAACACCAGGGGTGCTCTTGGCAGAGAACCAAGCACCCAGCTGTTTTAACCCTTTGCTTTATTGTCTTTGCCTCCTACTGACTTTTTTATTAAACTTTTTAATATTTACCAGGAAAGTGAACATCATTTTTCACACAGGGACCCACAAGCACCATCGAGTCCAACTCCTGCACAGGCCCCCAACAACCCCACCCTGGGCATCCCTGGCAGGGGTGTCCAAGCACTCCTGGAGCTCTGGCAGCCCCGGGGCCGTGCCCATTCCCTGGGGAGCCTGGCCATCCCCAGCACTCTCCTTTTCCTGACCTTTTCCTGCTCTCCAGCCTGACCCTCCCCTGACACAGCTCCATACCTGGGGCTAACTCATCAGTGACCTTCTCAGGGTTTGTTTGTGTGGATGGAGAGCAGAGAAAAGCCTGCATTTGCAGAGTGCTGCTTCTCAGCAGAAATTCCCTCCATGGATGTCCAGGACACCCCATGGACAGCCAGGTCCTGCACTCAGGTTCATGCCCTGCTCCTATCAACAGGAATCGCTTTCCCTGCCACGACAACAAAACCAGACAATCTGAGCCTTGGGGGCTGTAGGAAATCACCTTTCAAGGCCTTCCTTCTTTTTCCTGCTCCGCTTGCTCTCCACAGGGACCAGCCCCTCATTAAAGGCTGGGGCAGGCTCTGCACCTTCTCCTGAGGAGCAGAGCTGGTGGCAGGACCTCCCAGGCCGAGCCTGTGCTGGGGGCTGGAGGGACAAGGGCAGCCCCAAGGCAGGGGGTGAGGAGCTGGGGCTGGAGCTCCTGGCCAGGAGTCAATCAGCAGCTCCACTAATTGCTAAACCCACTCATTTTCCCACAAGGGGAGGAGGAAGGAGCCCGAGTAAATTGCTGGGGTGGGCTGTGTGTAACCCTTGGCTCAGGGCAGGTCATGAACCTACAGGCTGCCTTTTCACAACTCCCTGACCTCCCCATTTATATTTTTTTTTTCCAAGCAGTAATTTCCTAATTAACAATTTCTCCCCTTTGAAGCCTTGAGCTTTGTTTTCTCCTTTTCTGGCAGCAGCAAAATTATTTCTCCCATTTCCTCACGTAGATTTTCATTTTCTGTCCCCCTGAACAATGGTAAGAACAGAACAATACAGGGAAATACTCAGAGTTACCCCCTGCCCAGATCAGAGAGGAATTTCTTATCTTTGACACCTGCTGGCAATTAATCCTCTGCATGCTTGAATTTACAATTAGGAGCCCTCCTGTAAGGATTCCAGCCTGGATCCCAGCTGCCCTCTGCCCCCCCCAGAGCTGCAAAGGGACAAATCCTGCTCTTTTTTTAGGGTATTTAAGGAGGAATTTCTCTCTTATCCCTGGAGCATCCCAGGAGGAATTTCTCTCCCTCCAATACCCATTAAAGGGAAACTCAGGCCCTCTCCAGGCTGGAACCTCTGATTTTACACCCTTTGGGTTTGAGGTGAAGATGTTTTTTGTCCATGGAAAGACATGAATTTTCCTACAGAAAGCATTTGGATTTGGGGCTGTGTCAGCCCCTCTGTGCCTCTGCAGCAGCCCCACACTGGGAATAGCAATATCCCTTTCCAACTGATTGTATTTTGAGTTTATCCTGGAATCTAAAAGGCCGAGGAACTTCTGCACCATCAACTCCTGCCCTAACGAGCACTCAGTGCAGGTTTGCAGCCCAGGCTTTTGTTGGGATATAACAATACCTTCATTTTGCCCATCTGAAAATATTTCCATGCCCTATACAGTGAGTCAGCTTTGCAGAGTGCAGAAAACTGAATAGAAATATTGCAAATGCTGTTCTTTGAAGTGCTAGTGGCATTAGGAGGCCATTTAGTGCTTTAAAGAACACCATTTTATTAAGTATTTCAAAGCAACTTCAGAGCTATTATTTCTTATTTTGCTGTTTAAACCTGTAAGTTTGAAAATTAATCATTATAGGACCTTTGATGCAAAAATCTATGAATAAAATAAATTCTGAGGGCTACTTTCACACTAAGTTATATTAAAACACTCCTTCATCTTCCTTATTAATTTAATGCACATCTCAGAAAGTATCTTAAATATTAGCAATAACATTCTACTAAATAACCCAAACCCCCTGTGGCTTCTTGACTTTTCTTCTTTTCACATCTAAGATATTTCTCATGGCTTCCCAGTGACCTTTAAATAAACTCGTGGGGATACTAATTAGCATGATAAACAATAGATCCCCACTTCATGGAGAATTTCATGGTCAAGCAGCTCACCAGAGCCAGGCTGTGCTCTCTGCAATCCCCAGCAGAGACACCTTCCCTGAGCAGCCCCTCTGGGAGCACAGGTCAGGACAGTTCTCCTCAGCTCCTAGGGCTGAGCTGAATTCTCTCATTGCCATGGGTGAGACCTTGGACTCACCCAGAAGGGGAAAGACACATTTGAAAGGTTGACAAGAGCAGCAACAACTGCCCCAGTGCCAGGGGGGACATTTGGGGTGGCACAGGAGTAATGGCAGCACCATCCCAGGGAATTCCAGGTGAGCTCCTCCTGTCTCTTCTCAGTTACACTTCCTTTGGGTTTATCACAGGATTTAATTTGAAGCAGTCGCTTTGCAGATGAGTTAAAGCAATTTTTAAATCTTTTTTAGGTTTCAAGCAAGAGAAGACAAAATGATCCCTGGGATTATTTAAAAGCAGCATGGGAGATGCCCACAGGGGTGGTCAGGCATTGGGATGGGCTGTCCAGGGAAGCTGGGGCTGTCTCTGGATCCCTGGCAGTGCCCAAGGGATCACTGGACATTGGGAGCAGCTGGGACAGGGGGAGGTGTCCCTGCCATGGATGGGGGGCACTGGGGGGGCTCTGAGGTCCCTCCCAACCCAAACCAGTCTGGGATTTGAAGAGAGAGGTTGTATCCCCACAGATCCCTGTGATGGGAAGAGCAGGGAATGGAAAAGCAGCAGGGAGAGCAGGGCAGGAGGGGTCAGGGCAGTAATTTAGTCCAGGAGAGCATTTCTAAGCTCAGTTTTGCCCTGATCTCAGGAGAGGACTTAACTTAGAGACCACAGAAAGTATTTCAACAGCAGCAACACAAAAAAGAGAGGGAAATCATGAAAGAAGGGTCCACTTGACAAAAAAACCAACCCAACTAGGTAAAAGCTGGGGGCACAGGGCAGGTCCCCCCACCCCTGGCTTTGCCAGCCAGTTGCTATAGAAACCCATCACTGCAGAGCTCTGGGGTCCCAAACACTGCAGCATCCACTGATGCCAAGGAAACGCAGCCCTCGGTGCTCAGGAAGGGCTGTCCTTCCCACTCCAGCTCGGGAGCAGAGCAGGGATAGCTCGGAGTGCAGCTGCCTGCATGGGGCTTCCATCCCTGATTTTCGGTGATTTACATCCCAGCCTTCATTTGATATCCATATGCTCACATTTCAGATAACATTATGTGCATCATTTTCTGGGAATACACTTACACCACAGTGCACTGCATAAAGCAAATTGTGTATTGATGGGGAAGAATATTAAAGCAAAATCAATAAATGCCTTCAAATCTCATCTTTCAGCCTTGCTTAACTTTGTTTAGGGAGGTAGGGAAGTTCCCAGGAGATGTGGAGCTGGCCACACTCCCAGCTGGAATGAGGAGCAGGAAGCCTTGGAGAGACAGCAGCACCTTCCTGGTGCATGGGAGAAAAACCCCTCAAGAGGGTTTAAAGTTTAAAGAAACTGAGGTTTTATAACCCAGGGCTATATTAATCACCAATTAGCATTCATGAGCACCTCCACACCAAGCAGCTGCTCCCAGCTGCGACACAGCTCAGGCTGGAGGGCAGGCAAAGCAACCACCAACACTGTCCTAATTTATCCTAATGGGATAAAACCCTCAGCTTGTTTCACCTTTTATCCAGGGGAATATTCAGAGCCACCCCTGTTTTCCAGGGGGGAAGTGGTAGGGGAGTGCAGGGCTGGGGGCACACCAGGTTCCTGCCATGGATCCCCTTGTTTGAGGAGCAGCAGAAGGTGCTGATGTGAAATATTTTTATATAGGCCAACCCTCTGCCAGAAATGGGTCCAGAATTAGGTTAGTAAGTCGGTATTTCCACACAAGATGATGTGCCCTGGTTTTCCAAAGTGCTGAGTACCCAGCCCAGAAGTTCCCTCGTGGGGCTTGAAACTTTATTTTTGGCACCTGGTTTTATAGAGAGACCATCTGTGACAGCCAGCTCTCGCTGCCACGTAATTAATGCCAAGTTACATAAGCCATTCATAAATAAGCATTATTTTCCATATATTAAGCTTGCAGAGACAGGCTTCAGAACTGAACTGGTATTTAGCAAGGTAGGCCTCTGAAATTGTCAATTAATGCTCCTTGACATTTTCTAAGTATGTTAATTTATATTAAACCACTGCAGCCAGCTCTGCATAAGATAACTCCGAGCCTCAGCCATGAACTAAGAAGAAATATGCAGTTGAGGAGCATTATGGCTGCTCTTTGTCATCTCCCTGACATAATGCACATTGTGTATGCAATGCAGGGAAGATAAACACATATATAAAGCAGGCAATTACCTCAGCTCACACAGACTATCATATTTATGACCATTTGCAGGGTTGGATGTAATTCATTGACTTTAGGTGCTGGAGTAAATACATCACTCTAATCCACGAGCCAGGCTATGAAATGCAGGTATCAAGATTTGCTGCCATCTGCTATGCCACAAAAAAATCTCCACCCTCCTTGCAAAGTGGTGGTCAGGGAGAGGGATGATGGGAAGAGCTGGGATCAGAGCTGCTCGCTGCCAAGGCATGGCAGGGAATGCAGGCAGGACACAGCAAGGAGAGGGTTACATTTGATAAATGTAGAGATTGAAAGTCTTGTTCCTTTGAACACCCCTGTTGAGTGGCACTTGGAGAGGAGCAGTCTGATCATCCCTGGGTGACAGCACAGCTGTAACAGTGCTGCTTTGGGGTGGGACTCGATGATCTGAAAGATCTTTTCCCACCTAAAGCATTCCATGATTCCATGTTTTTGCAAGGAGATGGCCTGGACTGAGTGCTTTGCTCAGGATCAGGTGCCCACCAGGGGCTTAAGGACAGAGAGCCAGATTCTGCATGACTGTGAACACAGAACACAGCAAGAACGAGGTGGCTCAGCCTGGAGAAGGATCCAGGGAGAGCTCAGAGCTCCTTCCAGGGCCTGAAGGGACAGGACAGAACTCAGGGAATGGCTCCCAGTGCCAGAGGGCAGGGCTGGATGGGGTTTTGGGCAGGAATTGTTGGCTGTGAGGGTGGGCAGGCCCTGGCAGAGGTGCCCAGAGCAGCTGGGGCTGCCCCTGGATCTCTGGCAGTGCCCAAGGCCAGGCTGGAGCACCTTGGGACAGTGGCAGGGCTGGCACTGGGTGGGCTTTGAGGTTCTCCCCAACCCAAACCATGCTGGGATTCCCTGATCATGCTCATCCATCCTCCCCGAGCCAGGCAAGGAGCAAAGCTTGCAGGGTCCATCATTCCCTGCTTGGCACAGCCCTGGCAGGAGCTGGGCACTCGGGAGCCCCGAGTCAGAGCCACTTCCAGCCCCACAGCCAGCCTGGGATAACCACAGGGGCTGGATTTCTGCCCACTGAAATTGCCACTCACACTGTGCACAGCTCATGACTACTGAGGGGCAATTAAAGCCCCGTTCCCCTTCCCAGGGCTCGCTGCAGTCACGCAGCGAGCCGAGGGCGAGCACACGACGCGCCGCTCGCATCTGCTGTCATTTCACAGCCCCTTTCATCCGATGCCAAATGGGGAAGGCAGTAAAGAATCAAATCAGAAAAACCATTTCACCTCCCAGATTATGAGAGGGTGTATCACTCAAAATGCAGCACTTCCCAGATCCTCAGTTAAACTGGAATCAGCCTGGCTGACTGGAATCCCAAAGACATCCAGACGTGGAGCTGCGACCTGACAGCACAGGGAGCTGGAGATGGATGTTTAGTAAATGTACTTTTCAATAGATATTCCCAGAAACTGGAAACATTCTGCAGTTATATCTCCAACAATCACAGCCCATTCTATTCCATAACCAATATGAGCGATTACTTGAGGAGATATAACAAATGCAAAATGTTTCGAAAGAAGATTTTGAGAGTGATAAAAGATGAATTACACAAACACAGCAAGAAAACCAAAAGGAGAAGGGCTGCTCTACAGGAAGCACAGCTGATCCCTTCCTGTTGTATTGCTTTGGGAAAGGAAAAAAGGGGGATAAATTAAGCACTTCATTCTGTAAATAAGTTTTAAGGTAATCTGATTACAACAGCTCCCACTAGCACCATTCCAGAGCAGCAAAGGATAAAATCAATAATAAACATCAACATTTCCATTTTGTTTAGTGGCTCTGTAATTCAGCCACAAGAATCTGCCTTTCACTCAGGGCTTGGCCAAGGGAGAGCCAGGACTACCCCAACTGGGATTTCTCCAGGAATTGCTCATTTATTGCTGAACAAAGAACAACATGGCTCCAAAGGTGATACTCTGGTGTAATTATTGGGGGAAAAGGATAAAGCTTTTAGGATTTAGGGCTTGATTTGAGGCTGCTGGAGGTTTTGATAGCATTTGGTATTTAATGATCATCTAACATCAGGCTGCCGTTGTCTTATATCCTTGAATATTAAAATTTCAAACCAATTTCCAGTTTAAACAGAGAAGACAGAAAGGAAGTGGAACTCAAACCCATGGTCCTGCTCATCAGTGGCACAGGGAATGGACACCAGGCTCTAGGAACATCATCTACACCTTTTCCCACCTGAATTTTCAGTCTTTGCTATAAAATAGTTTCATCTCACTGAAATCAGTGGTGCAGAACTTGTCTCAAGTCTACACCCAGCACTGCCTACAGAGTAAAGACCTGTCCACATTGATCCATCTGTTTCCATGCCCACACAGCTGCCCACATCTGGGCTTTCCTGCTCTCCTCACCCAGCTGGTGGGGCTGGAGGTGCCTCACTGTAACAACACTGTTCTGTATTTCTGAATATCCATTCCACCCTTGTACAACCAAACTGTACCAGGACAGAGTAACTGAAAATCTGGAATTTGCCCCTCTTGGGGCAGAGCAGCCTGGCCTTGTTTGCCTCTGAACCCCACTCCTGGTCCTGCTGCAGCTGGTGCTGCTGCAAGTGAGAACAAAAGAAAAGGAAAAAGGATGAATATTTTTCTTACAACAGTTGGAGATTTCCCTAATCCCACATCCTCTGGGCCACCCTGAAGGTGCCCTGTGTCTGTGTGAAGCAGGCAGGTTCCATCCCCTGGAGAAGCCCAAGCTGTCCCACATTGCAGGAGCAGTGAGACCTTTCTGCACCACCGACGAGCAAATCATTCACTGCCAGCTACAAAGAGAGAGCCTGGTGTGAACCCAGAGGAATCCCACGCTGTGAATGCTCCACACCCTGTCCTGACAACAAAACTCATGTTCAGGGGGAGCTCCAGCAGCCTGGCTAGCTCGAGCATCCCTCAGCAGCGTTTCCACAGCTCTGGATTCCTCTCCAGGAAAGCCCTGGCACTGGAAATGACGCGGCAGTTTTTACACTTCCTCCTGTGCCAGCCCAGCCTGGGACTCTGCAGCTGCAGAGATCAATCCAAGCACAGCTCCAGCAGTGCTGGGACCCTCTCCAACCCAGGAGGGCATATCCCATCAGGATCCCACCAGGATCCCACCAGGATCCCACCAGGATCACACCAGGATCCCATCAGGATCCCACCAGGATCCCACCAGGATCCCATCAGGATCCCACCAGGATCCCACCAGGATCCCATCAGTTCCTGCTGAATTCCCTGTGTGAGAGGGAGCAGACACACAGGGATAACGTCAGGAGGGGCTGAGCCTCAGCAGATCCTCAGCCCCAGGGCAGAACACGAGTGAGCCTCAGGCCAGGGCTGCCGTTTGTTCCTCAAGCACTGGCAATTCTCAACACACAGGTGCAGGATGGATTTCACAGCCCACCTCAAGGGCATTTTTGAGGAAGCCTCCTCTGTAACCCCAGGAATGAACAGAGACATCCCTGTGTGCCACACCATGAATCACCTCAGCGTCCTTGGGCTTTGCCACATCTCTCTTTTCTGGGGGAAGAACAGAAGGCTTAACACAACCCTTCTGTTTTGTTTTGGTTTTTTTCCAAGGAGAAAATAACAATTGCTATGTTCACAATAAATGGAGATTTGTATAGAAAGCCATTTACTTGAAGGTGAAATTTGTCCAGGTTGTAGAAAAAGCCCATTTTTCCAGATTCCATGTCTGTATTCCATAGTTCTCACTCTCCCTTTTTACTGTCATTTCCCCCTTTGAGAAAAACTGAGGGAGAGAAGCAGCACAAAGACGTTCTGCCCAGATTAAAATCACACTGCATTCAGAAAAGCATTCGTTTTTTGAAAGACAACTTTTCCCAGACAATTTTCCAACAGGGAAAACAGGAATATCTGCAGATAAAACACAGACAAACACTGTTGGTGTTCCTAAGTTTATCACTGGGTTTGTGCTTGCTTCACCTCAGACGATTTGGGTTCAAATCCAGACAACTGGGAAATCTGGAAACCAAGGGCTGTTTGGCTCCTTTTGGAGCAAGGACAGCTTGGAGAGCTGTCTGAGACCTGCTGGGCTGCCCAAATCCCAGGAAATCCCACAGGGCTGGGAGCCCAGAAGGCTGGGAGAGGAATGGGTGATGTGTGACAGCCCT
This sequence comes from Cyanistes caeruleus, assembly GCF_971803275.1. NCBI lineage: Eukaryota > Metazoa > Chordata > Aves > Passeriformes > Paridae > Cyanistes > Cyanistes caeruleus. Next base: position 1,831,102 of record NC_141711.1, on the reverse strand, counting down.
GTGGGCACCCAGCACGCTCAGGTGTGCAGAGCCCTGGTGGTGCTTCTGCTCCATCTATGTCCAAAGCTCCAGGAATGAGGATTTCCATGGGCTCCATCCATGTCCAAGGCTCCAGGAATGAGGATTCCCATGGGATCCTTCCCCATCCGTGTCCAAAGCTCCAGGAATGAGGATTCCCATGGGATGCTGCCCGTGGGAGGGGAGGGGCAGGGCTGTGTGACGGGAGAGCCGCCGGGAGGGACGGATCACAACAGGCAGCAATCTGGAGGCTGTAAAAATGAATGGGTTGTGTTTCACTGGGTTTGATGTGGTCGTATCATCTGTAAATTATCTACCCAGCCATTTTCCCAGTTATCCATTATTCTGTCAGGCCAAGGGCTGCCAATTCCAGCCTTCCCAACCATATGCATGGCTGTAAACCTTGAAAGCAGCTGTCTGCAAAGCAAGCCAGTTTGGGAAGAATAGGAAAACAAATTACATAAAAGCAGATTAACTTCTCTTTAACTTCCTTTAAAATATTTCTTCCCCACGGCCTCTGTAATCCCATTTTTTAAGGGAATTTGGTCTCTTTATTTGTTATTCTTATCAGTGTGACTTGAATTTAAAGCTTTATGCTTCATGTTTCTGCCCAGGGACCTGTTGTGATGATAATCCTCAGGCTTTTCCACGGTGGGAATGGCTCTTTGAGCAGTTTTCAGCACTTGCACTGATATTTCCCATGAGACAAAGACAGCCAGGGAATGCTTGGTGCCTTTAGCTGAAGCTCCTCGGTGGGCAGCAGCAATTCTTGGACGTTCTTGGGGGTTTTATTGTTTTCCCTTTTAACTTTGGACTGCTTGGATATGTGGCGCTCTGTGGCTGGCCCTGGATCCCTGGCAGTGCCCAAGGCCAGGCTGGATGGGGTTTGGAGCAGCCTGGGACACTGGAAGGAGTCTCTGCCATGGCAGGGGTGGCACTGGGTGAGGTTTAAGGTCCTAAAATCAGAGTGGGATCCTGTGATCCCCAGGTCACAGATGGGCAGCTGAGGCACCAGACGGGCACCGGGGGCCTCGAGGAGCAGGATCAGCCCAGTGTGGTGGCCAAGGGCAGCGTGACCACCTCAGTGGGCATCCGTGGCTGCTGTTGCACTGCCCAAATCCCAGCGGGAAGGGCTCTGCACAGCGCAGGAGCCCTGAGCAAGGAGCCGGGAACCCGCCCCGGGAAAATCGCGTGTGGTGCGGGAGGAGAGGCAGATTGGCCCCTTAGGCACGGCAAGAGATCAGAGAATTAAAACTGAATGAGCTCCCTGTGCCCTCTGCAATTAAAGGGATCTTGAAAGAGTTTCAATTTGGTGATATCATTAATTTCCCCTTCTCCTCCTCGCTCCCACTGCAGTTCAGAAGAGTCCTCCACTGTTTATTGACTGAGTGATGAAAGACTGAGCTGAAGAGACCCAAGAAAAGGAAAGTTTGAAAAGTTTTCAGCCCTTTCATCAGTTCTTTAAACAATGTTCAGAAAAACATGAGAGACAGGCTGTGCTTGAGAGAAATATTGTAATGAAAGCTGCATGCAGGGGACTTTGCTGTCCAAATGTGACTCGAATACTCGCAGCCCGATGTCGTGTGAAGATTTACTTGGCAATTTTGTCACAAGCAAGGCTGTTAAGAGACACATTTATACTTACCCAGCTCTTTCCCTTATTTGCAAAGGAAAAAAAAAAACTGCTTTGGTGCACCAGCCAGGTAGGAAAAGCTGCATGCAAGACTTTAACAAGAAATGTGCACATGTGTATGGCAGGAATGCAGGAATCTCTGTGGATTTTATGTGTCAAGCAGCTCCAAAACAAAACCTGCTGCAGAGCACCCCACACTCAAACATTTCCACAGATTTCTGCCCTGTGTTTCTCCTCCTGTACTTCCTTGCACTCTTGTCCTGTAGCTGGAAGGAAACTGAGTCTTGATGACCCCAGGATGGTCCTGGGAGCAGCAGAGGGATGGGGTTCCACACCAACAGCCCAGCTGGTGCAAATGTCCTTGCCTGGAATTGCTGCCAAGTCTCGTTTTCCACAAAGTCACAGAATCCCAGAATGGTTTGGGTTGGGAGGGACCTTAAAGATCATCCAGTTCCAACCCCCTGCCAGGAACTAAAAGGGTGATTGGGATCTGTGGCACAGGAAGGGTTAACGTGAGAATCCAATTAGAAAGAAATCCTAATTATTTCAGCAATCAAAAGCAGTGACTCACCTTGTGAGGGAGCCAACAGATGCCATCAGCACAGACATTTTCCTTGTTTATTTTCTTGTCTTCTCAGACTGGGAGGAGAACGTGGGGGATCCCATTCCTGGCCATCTGGCATTAGTGTGAAAAATACAGTGCGAGATATTCCACAGTTGTCTCAGCAGCTCCCTTCTGGATGACAAATTCCCGTCTTCTCATGACAGCTTTGGTTTTTTCCAGGCTCTGCCCACCCCATGATACAACCCCAGGAGATGTGTCCATTTACAACTCCAGCCTCTCCCAGCCCATGCTTTGGTCCTTTATGAAAACTGGGCGTCCAGTGAATAATTTTTGGTCAGAAGTGAGGATTTTAAACACTGGGCTCACAGGTGGTGAGGCTGCTGCTGATCTTGTGCTCCCTGAGGCTGCCCTGGTGGTGCTGGAGTGTCAGCAGGTGATGGTGTGCATGGACTGATCATCAGGGACAGGCCCAAATTGACTGGAACTGCTGCATTTTTGCACCAAGCACTACAAATTTGGCCCAAACATGGTGCAACCACACGGTTATCCTGCTCTCTGCAGTGGCCCAGGTCAGCCTGAGGTGACAATTCCAGCAATTTGAGGTGACAATTTCAGGCACCACACTCTCCTTGGCACCTGCAGCTGCCACCACTCCACTCTTCATTTGTCTCAGAAAGACTGAAAAATGAAAAGCAGCTCCCATCCCAATTTCCTTCCCCTTGTCTCCCTGGAAGCTGCTCCGTGAGTCGCCCTGGGCGCCGCGGCACCGAGGAGGCAGCTGTGGGAGCTCTGCGTGCCCAGGAACTGTCTCCTAGCAATAGGGAAGATGTAAAAACCTCAAAATAACTCCTCCTTCCATTTCTTGTCAGTGACTCACGCTGTAAAACATGGGCTTTGGGGTTTTGTTGGGATTTTTGCCCTCGCTTTCCCACAGCAAACCCGCTCGTCCTGCACGCGTGGGGTGAGAGGAGGCTCGGCAAAGCGCGCAGGTGCTGCCTGGGTTTGAGAAGCCAGGAACGTCCCAGGTGTTCACACAACCTGGATGCAGCTCCCAGCCTGCTGACACATGAGAAGAAGCTGTGGCAGCTGTGATGATTTGCAGTTTTGAGGTATTTTGCACAGCCTGAGCAGGGAAACCACCAGCTCTGCTCGCCGTGTCCCACCAACAGTCAGAGGATGCGTTGCAAAACAGAGGGGAAACGGTTTTGGACGCGTTTAGTGTTTGGAAATTGGGAATAACCACATTCAAGGTGAGGCAGTGATACAGCCTGAAATGATGTGAGGTGCTGTCTGGCCTGACAGGGGTTTTAGCAGCAGTGCTGAATAAAAAAGGAGCAGGTTTCCTGTTCTGCTGTTGGATTTACACCATCCCACTGCCAAGCTGTCTTGAAGGACTGTGGAATTGTCCAGGACAGAAATAATTCTTTAAAAAGCAAACACACACAGCTAAATGGCCAGATCTCAGTCCAAGGAGTACCTAGGCATCTTTCTAAGCCCCTCCGTCATTTTCTTATCTTTTTCTTTTCCTGAATAATCCTCACCCTCTACTTCTGATTGAAAAAAATACCTAAAAATAGTTGTGGAGAAGAACTCTAATGAATTATGCAGTGGACATATGCTCTCACATCAAATCTTGATGTTTGCTTTATCTGATGTCATGCAGAAGATTGAAGGCTGGGACTGTGCTGGGAATGATCCCAGCTCTGCAGTGGGATTCTAGGTCACATCCCTCCATCTCTGCTCAGGCGTGGGAGCACCTGGGAGAGCAGATGGCTGGACAATGTAGCTGGGGCTGGTGGTTTAATTTTCCTGGATTAAGGAGCAAGTACTGTGCAAGGAGTTTGATTTGCTAAAGATGCATCAGCAACCCTGGCACAGGAAAACCTTCCCCAGCTCCGAGGCTGAGCCGCCTTCTCACAGAGCTTCTGGTGGCACTGCAGCTCTCCAGGCAGCTCATCCACCAGTCACTTCCCAGTTATTGCCATTTTGATTGCTTAGCTCCAAGAAATATCCAGCCAAAAGACAGACAATTTTAAATCTACCTTGCAGCCAGGCAAAGCGGAATGACTGGGGGAGAAGAAAGATCTTTCACTTGTTTTATAATTCCTTCTGACTGCTTCTCCTCGCCGCTGTGAATCGGCAGATTTCAGACCTGCTGGCGCCAAACCAAGGCTGCTTCCAGAACATCTTCATCCAGCATGGCCTGACCCAGGGAATGCACCGCAGTTCCTGCTGCTCTGCCCCAGGTGAACTGGCTGCCAGCCACCTCACAAATGCAGCTGGAGCTCCTCAGGAAGTCACAGCCGGCAGCACCAAGCCCTGAGAACCCTTAATCATAACAACCATCTCCCACCAGGAGTTTTGGAGGCTGAGCCTGGACAAATCTTGTCCTGAGCAGTAAATAAAGGATGAAGTATCGGAAAAAAGAATTGTGAACCTCAACAGCTTCAATCTGACAGGAATCAATTAGCCAACAGCAAAAAAAAAAAAAAAACCAAACCCCAAAACACTATTTCAGGGATGGATACATGGGGGTAAATTGATTCCAAGTATAACTCCATTGCCTTCCGCTGAAATCCATTAAGGAGCGGATTTAGCCCAGCGTGGGTGCACAACATATCACCACAAACTCATCCCTAAACCACATGGACAGATGTGAAGATTACCACGAGGGGTCTGAGATTTAGAATTCATAAATGAATTTCTTGTTTCTCTATAGAGGGGCATAGCAGGATTATGTGGAGAAAATTACACATTCTTGTATTGAATTTTAGTTAGGAGCAGCTTCGAGATAAAATTAACCAGAGTAGTGAACGGATTATAATAAAACAACACTGATACTAAAATAAAAAGGGAATTACTCTCTTACTTTCACACCTATCAAATTTAGAGGAAGAAAAAACCCTACAGTAGCACTGTGTGTATTATCAGGACAGTCAATGAGACATGAAACAAGGACGAACTCCATTTGCCTGGGCAAAAAGCCCAGTTTGGAAGTAATTGCTGTAGTGGTGTAGCAGCTGCAGATATAGCCAGATCAAATCCAAAGATCAAACGCTTATTTCATTTTGATAAAAGTCATTAAACCACAAATCAACTTACTCTGGAGTACAGTCAGGAAATAACTCTGTATATACCATCTGCACATAACTCTCCCCTAATAAATTAAAGCAGTGGCAGCAGATTTCTTTTGTGAAATCCTCAAACTTATATTTCATTAAGTATCAACATTTCCTCATTTGGATTTTATGTAGCAGATAAGCCCCTGCACCACATTTCAGAGCAGAGCAGAGGATTTCTGGGCTGGCTGGGTGTGCTGGGTGCCCTGGCAGCTCAGGCCAGGCTCAGAGCAGACTCTGCCTCTGGGCCTGGAGGTGGCAGAGGAAATTTGAAATATTGAAATTTGAAATATTCTTCTGAAAACTAATATAAAAGCACAACTGCTGGATTTTTCTAATAAAACCCCACCAATTTGAACTCCTGGTTATTAATGGATTCCCTGTCTGTGCTAAGCCTGAAGATGTTCTTACTCCAAGCCAAACTTTTCAAATATGAAGCAGGAAGGGAGGGAGTCAGTCCCTCATCAGGAGACTGAGGCAAAGTCAGGCTACCACAGGTGATGATATGAATAATGACATTTATGCTGCAGGAATTTAATTAGACTGGGAAAGAATTTGTAGTAAAGATGTCACAATAACTCAAGACAAAATGAAAATCAGTCCAAAGACATTCAGGCCCTAATTAGTTTGGGAATAGTAGATTAAAGATAAACTTAGAAAAATTGGTGGAGTGACTGGCTATTAGGGGCCACGGGACCAGAGGATGTCACCTTAGATTTTCCATTTTTTGATGCTTTTCGAGAAGACCAAGTGCAGAAAAGAAAATCTAAAATCCGGGAGCTGATTTCTTTTCTTTCTTCAAGAGATCAAACGTTTTTGCTTTTAATAAACCCAACAACAGCCACAATCCTTGGTTGTTGACACTGATTTTTTTCCTGAAATAATGAGCTGTGTGACACCTTGGTTATATATGGAAAACAGCAACTCTGTGTACAGACAACATTCAATTTCTGTGTACTGCTGCTTGAAAACCACAGGAAAAAAAGGTCTTTCTGATCATCCACAATAAGTTATTTTCTCAGTGCTGGCTTGTTCTGTGCAAGACAAATGAAAGGAATAACAAAGCAGGATGTTCACAAAAGAACCAGGAAGATTTTCGAGCTCGGTGATTGATCTGGATGTGTTCACATTTAGGCAGGAAGAAAAGGAGTTTATGCAAAACATTTTGCAGTCACCACTGAATGGATTTTAAATCTTTTTCAAGATTTTGGTGGAGTTTTCCCAGCAGAGCCCTCATGTCCTACCTGGCTTTGGGATGCTGATGTCCTTCATGGCAGGGGTATCTGGCTGCTTCCACCCCTCCAGTGCCAACAGCAAATTCCTGCTGACTTCCAGCTCTCAGCTCCCAACAGAGCCATGGAATCATGGAATTCTTTGGTTCCTCATGTCATTCCAACCCCCTGCCACCTCCCACCAGACCAGGTTGCTCCAAGCCCCATCCAACCTGGCCTGGAGCACTTCCAATTTACTGACCAAGCAAAAATAAAAGTCACACCCCTGGGTCATTCAAAACCCCTCATCTTATGTGCCTGTTTAAAGGAAGAGACCTGAAGGAGGTAGCAGGTTCACCAGACTGAAATTCTGGGAAGAGGCCACCCTGACCAGGGGATTTTCTGCCCAACATCTCCATAGCTCCCTGAATTCTCCCTGATCCCCATGAATTCTCTCCCTGACTTGAGCAGGAAAGTGACCCATCCTTCACCTTCCAGAGGTATTCAGTTGAAACAAAAAGAAAGGAAAACAAAACACAGCAAAGACAATAATGTCCTGTCTGCCTGGCTTGGAGAAGGGATCTCACCCCTGTACCCTTTAAATCTATCACACAGTGCATCTTCTATTTTATCCCAAGTGGAACAGACCCAGCCAATCAGGGAAACCCAAAATTGGGAAGAAAATACATTTAGTAGGAAAAGAAGTAACATTACATAGCTTGTAAACATGGTAACAGCATTAAGAGAGGCTATTTTTTGTTGTCATTCAGTTCTATCCCTGCTTGAAATAATTCCTTCAAACACTACCTAAAACATGAATATAGTGAGCAAAGGCAAACAGCTATCCAAAATCTGCATCACAAGTGCTTCATTTGCTGGGTTTCTTTTTATTTCAAATCTTATACAACCCCATCAATCCTCATTTCTCCTCTGAAGAAATTCCCACGGCTGTGCCAGAGCCCTTCCTGCACATCGTGAACCCCCAGTGCCTCAAACCCACTGTGCTCTAAACAAAATCCTGCACTCTGGAGCTGCCCATCTTCAAAAATTCCTCTCTTTGACCTTGCTGAAGGGCAGGGCTCTTTCCCCCATCTGCAGGGTGGTGTGAGATGCTGCTCTGAGCCTTGCAGTGCATCTGGTGCTCCCCACGCCGTTCCCGTGCCGCGGCCCCGGCTGGCCCCGGGCTGTCTGTGCAGGTGCAGCACAGGCTGCTGCTCTGCTGCTGATCCCTGCTCGTTACTCACTCTCCACACTCCTCTCCACTCATGCTGTTCTCCTCTTTGCTGGATTGCTAAACTGAAGTAGGAATAGCATCCTTCAAAATATTCCATCTGTCAGGTTTTCCTTTCGACCTTCTGCAGGGTCGTAGGATAGTTTGGGTTGGAAGGGACTTTTGAAGTCACCTAACCAACCACCAAAATGGGTCAAAATAGGTTTTATCGCCTTTATCTAAACATTTCTTCATTATGGAAGAGAAATAAATTGCATTACACACATCAGCAGCCTGAAAGTCTGCTTGAATTTTTGAGTCCAATTCCCACAGCCAGGGAGAAGAGGCACTCCTGTCTCACCAGCACATGAGGCTGACGACACGTTCTTTAAACCTCACTTTGGTTTCTCTATTAGAACAAGAGAGGATTTCTGAGTGAGGAGAGGGTGGGAGGTTGCACCCACCCGGTCCAGCTCAGGGCCCAGCAGTGGCACGAGGGATGGGCTGTGCAGGAGGCTCAGCAGGATGGAGAGAAACACAATTCCTGCCTGGAGAGTGGGCAGGGAAGAGGGCAACCACGGCAGATGGCAGAGCTGAAGCAGCACCCAGCGGCTCGTGCTGCACGACAAGCTGCCAGCGTCTCTGGGAACAACAGCCCTATAATTACACACATCCCTCACACCGTGTCTGCCCGCACAGAGAATCCCTCCCCACAACCCCCAGAGGATGAGAGGCACAAAGAGAAGGGTGTCACACTGATGCCCTGATGAGCTTACCTAAAAACAGAGGCCAGACAGAATGAAGGGAATAAAATTGAAGGGCCTTGAATAATATTGAAGGGCCTTCAGGTACATTTAGGGCAGTCAAAGCCCCCCAAAAATGGACGCTGGCTCACGGGTTTTCACACTTTTATAAGTTTGGTCCATTTGAATTTTGGGGGTTGATTTTCCAATTCCAGCTGCAGGGAATGAAGTCATTTAGCCCAAGTTTGCTTCCCCCAAGTCCCTTTTGTTTCCATCTCTGGGGCCTGAGGCAGTGAGGTGTCCTTGATTGCCAGGCCTGGAGAGGAATTGCTGTGTCTGCCCAAAGTGGGGAAGCAGCAGCTGGCACTGGGTGTGGAGTTTGGAGTTCTGCACTAAACAACTGCAGGGTTACACAGAGATGGGAAATAGAAAAGCTGAAATCCTAAGGCATCAACAGCAGCAAGAGAGGGAGAGGGGATTGTGCTGTGCCAGGCCAGAGCAGCCTGGCCCCATCCCTGCCTGGATCAAAGGACACTCAGGCCTCCCCTGCCCTGACACCTCCCTCGCCACCTCTCATCACTCAACCAACACCGAGAGCATCTCTGAAAGCCCAGCACACACAACTCTTTTATTTTAATGTCAAGCTCCGAGTCAGAGCAGAGAGTTTAGAGTTTACTCTCTTTGAGATCTATAAAATTAATTACTGGTCACTTGACAAAAGAAATTGACCCTATAATAAGGTTTCTAAAACCACAATTGGTGTACTTTGTTAAATTGCATTTGCACACAGGAGCAAGTTCTTCCCTGCCTTACACCTCCCCTAACACTCTCCTCAGTGAGTATAAGGCTGGCAGAATTTAACCTCTAATATAAAAGTGGCATGCACTTATTTCCCTGGGGAACTGACCCAATCCAGAGCATTGCCTATTTATAGCATTTTCAAAAATAAATGATGAGGCAAGAGGGTAGGAAGGCTGTTAGGAAAGGCTATATTTGTTGGTAAAACTAGGAAAAAAAGTAATATAGCTGTGTGTTCCCATCCAAAGTTACTTTCAGTGAGTGCTATAAATTTTAAAGTGTTACTAAAGCTGTGTAGCTCAGAACTAAAGTGAGCCTGAAATCCCAGAATTGCTCGGGTGGGAAGGGGACCTTAAATATCATTTAGTTTCATCCCTGCCACAGGCAGACACCTTCCACCACCCCAGGTGCTCCAGCCCCAGTGTCCAACCTGGCCTTGGGCACTGCCAGGGATCCAGGGACAGCCCCAGCTGCTCTGGGCTCCTGTGCCAGGGAACAATTCCTTCCCCAAATCCATTCCCCCTTGTCCCAACACTCCATGCCCTTGTGAAATGCTGCACAGGCAGACAAACCTCCCTGCTGGAGCCTCAGCAGTCCAGCCCTGAACATTTCCTCCCTCTTTGGCCTCCAGGACTGGAGCCAGGGCTCGGGAGAGCTGTGACAGCCCCAGGGCAGTCCCGCAGCAGGATGGTGACAGCAGGGTGGCTCCAAGGCAGCTGAGATGATGGCAGGGATGTTTCACAGCTCAGAGCTGCGAGGCAGCAGCAGGAGGATGGGGACACACTCTGCAGCCGTGACAGCAGCCCTGGAGATGTCCCAGTTGGAGGGAAGGAGCTGGCTCACCCCAAAGCAGCAGCCAGCACGGACAGGCAGACGGCAACGAGCGGCAGCAAACGAGTGAAGTTATTTGGCAACACAGATGGGCCCTGAGTCATTTCTTGGATCTGCCTCCAAACACAGTGTGACAGTCAGAGCTGCAGTCAGGTTTTGGAAGCGCTTGGCAAGGAGCAGACAGTGATAAATGTGCCAAATATCCTCTGACCTTCCAACTGTCCCGTTTTCCCATGGCTTTGTCCTGCCTGTGGCTGCAGATGCCACCAGCCAAGCACACAGCACAGCACTGCAGCCCCAGACACCACTTCAGTTACTGGTCTGGAGAGGTTTTATTCAAAAAAATCCATGATACTTGAGGAAAGCTCACTTTGAGCTGACTCGCTGAATAATCTTTCAGAATCGCATCCGCATTCGGCCTGGAGCAGAGGAAAGATTAGAAATTCCCCATCTCTGATTCTCATGAATACAGATTTCCACGCATCCATCACAAGGCCAGAGCATCCCCTGCCCATGGCACTGCTCTGCCCTGGCACACTGCAGCTGGCAAGCACTGGAGGAGCTGATCACAGGGAATGTTTGCTCGTGGGGAACATCCCAGCTTCGGGAGCCGGCCACGGGGGACACTGGGGGCAGCCGGGAGGGGAGAGACGTCCTTTCAAAAAGAACCACAATCCTTTCATTCTCCCCGTGTTTTTCTGGAGAGCTGTGAGCATCTGTCCCCTTTCATTCTCCCTGCTAACTTTCATCAGCAGGGAAAACCAGGCAAGAGTGACACTCGAGCAGAGGAGCTTCCCCGCGCCGGCAAAGCGCGACTCAAAGTCACGGCGCCAACTTCCTGTGATGAAATATTGATCCACAACTCTGTCACACAAGAAGCAGTTTAAAATCACCCTGGTTTTATGTACAAATCTCTTTTTTTTTTAACTGCAGATCACTTTTCTAAGTTACATGTGAAGAAAACTGACTTTTAAATAAAGGCAAATATACCTTGTGAGGAATTTCAAAAGAAATTATTGTTTTCAGCTTGAAATTTTTCACATTCGTTGTCATTTTCAGCAGTAGTGAAACAAAAGGAATTCCTTTTTCTTATTCTGTAGACATTATAACTTATCAATCCTTTCTTCTTTATCCTTTGGCAAAAAGGAAAAGGACATAAAATAAATTGGAAGAAGGATTTTTCTTGCAGCAGTGTTACCCAAAACCATGATCAATATCCTCCAAGCAGGAAAATCTGAAGGAATCAAAGGCTTCATGAAACATTCATGGGAACAATATGCTGACAAATAGTTTCTCAGTCAAAACTTTTCCCTGGCTCTTCTTAACATGGCCTGTCTGAGTTCAGGAACTCATTTCTGGAGCACCAGAAGGCCAGAGGGGTTTAGCTCATCTAGCTGGGTTTTATTCCAAACTCCACAAATCCCCAGAGGTCACTTGATGGAGCTAAATAAACTCTCTGCTTCTCTTGGATGTGCTGACTCAACTCCCACCCCAGCCCAGGTCTGTGGAGGTTCCTCAGCTGAAGGACAGCGGGCAGGAGCTGCTCAGCCTCCAGGTATCCATGAGAAACCCCTCCATGACCAGAAATCCCACTTGGAGCCAGCCCAGCACACCCAGCCACGGCCCCAGCCCTGTCCCCTCTGCTGCACAGACCTTCCAAGCCAGGGGGATGCAGATGTTTTGCTCCACACCTACTGCTTTGATGAATTGGGAAATGACTGTGTGCTGACCATTAGAAAAGCTTGCTGCAACAAGGTAAAAATTGGGATGGAAGAAATCAGGTGCCATCCCAGGGGCCATCACTAATTATTTGGTTCCTAATGAATGACACAATTCGCTTGTTGACCTTGTCAATCTATGCAGAGTTCTAACTAATGAATGAAAAATGGGAACTACCAAGGGTCTGAGATGTTTTTGGCCGACTTTGACCCAGAGTGGCACCTACACCGACCCTGGCAGGTTATTAGAGCTCAGTGACACAGGGCAGGAGGCACCACAACCCAAAATGCTGCTCAGATGCACTTGGCAAGATTCTAGCAATAAAATATCGTGTCCTGAAGCTGTGCCACCTTGCTGGGATAACATCCAGTGTCTCCTGTCAAGCCCCATGGACTGGGGTAAGGAGTGAGGAGCACCTGGCTGGCCCAGGCAGGGCTCTGCTGTCTCCAAGTCCTTGCCAGGAAGGGACAGCTGGCCTTGCAGGAGTGGCAAAACCCAAGGGACAGCTAAAATAGGACAGCTGAGATCATTCCTGGTGCTGCTGTGGGAGGGTTTCAGTCATGGCTTTTCATGGTGTGAGGATTGCTCAGAGACTCAAGAGCCCTTTGGGGCTCTTCAGGAATAAATGAAAACCTGTGAAAGCTTCCAAGGCGTTCCAAGTGAGCAAACCTTGGGTGTACAACTACACCCCTGGGCCTGGAATCAGGTGGAGACAAAGGGTGGCCAGAGTGGAACCTCCCCCAGAGAATGTACTCCCTTCTCTCCTTGAGCTCTCTCTTTCTCAAATTCCACCTTTTATTGACAGATGCAAAGTAAGACTAATGAACTATTGATAACCCTGGCACAAAGGATTATTAGACAAAGCAATTTCATTTGGGGGGCATTGATTTATATGTCACAACCAGAGTACAAATGAAAATGGTACTTAGGAAGGATGAAGTTGAATGCTAAACAGGTGGGAATCCTGTTTATTCCTAATTCCTGCCTTAAATGCACTTAGAAACATTTACCTGTAGCTCTGGATAGCCTATATAATTAAAGATACGGTTGCATATTAATTGGTTATTCTAGTAATTATTAATTACTAGAGTAATTAATGGTTGCTGTAGTAATTAATGGTATTTGGAGAGAAACCTGAAGCAGCCCAAATATTAAAACAGGGCTGATGTTTTGAAGGGTCTGAACTTTGACAAGACATCAGAGTGAACAGCTGAGCTCAAACCAGGGGCTGCCAAAGGCCCACAAATGAGAAGCCCAGACACAGAGGGAATCCAGAGGTGAAAACAGGTGAAAAGAAGGGGTTTGTCCTAAAACAGCTGAAGCAAAGTCTGAACTGTGCCTGAGGTGGAGAGGCTGGAGCAGAAGGGTGGCTTTTACCACGGCACACTCCCCTGCCCTGTCTCCATCAGCCCACGGCCCCTGGGAGAGCTGGAGCCCTGCCAGAGCCTTGGAGCTGCTGAGCAGCATCTGTGAGGAAATAACTCTGGTCCTGAGGAGCAGGCAGACACTGCTGCCAAATTTGAATTCTTGTTGTCTGTGGCATTCACCTGACATTTAATGTGATGCCAACTGCTGCATTGTTGTGAAAGCAGGAGTGAGATATTTCCTCTTTTGGTGAAATGAAAAGGAAATTTCAAAGTCTAAGACGTAGACACCTGATTTTGTGGGCTACAAAGGGGCAGGCAGCCCCCATTTCTGTCTTTAAAAGCTCTCTCCAGCTCTCCTGGTGTAATCAATCACCTCATAAAAGGCTCTGCCGTGGCTCTCCCCCAGCACAATGAATCCCCCCAGATCCCAAGCTCAGATAAAGCAATAGAAGGGCCCAGGTGATCTGACAGTGCTGAGGCAAAACCAATCCCCAGGATTTCCAGGAGGCTGCTCCACTTGTGGTTTCAGTCTGAAGATGGTAAAATAAAACTGAACTTTAATGAATTTTCAGAGGAAAAAGGTTTCTTTGTTTCTATACAAGCCACAACAACAAGAGGGCATTGCCCTACCTTGGGCTCTGACACTCAAAACCCATCTCCAATTCTCTAGGGATTAAATTATTTTCTGAAAGCCAACTCATTCTCACCACTATTACTCCTATAAAGCTGTGAGGTTTTTTTGCTGCTCCCCCTTCTATTTTTTTTTTTCCAAGGCTAGAAACAGATTGAACTGGGCACTTCAGGATGCCGAGCTGCAGTTTCAGTAGAGCTCTGTGCTTCACAGAGATTTATCAAAAATGACAAGATTCAACACCTAGGAGATGTCTTGTAGTGCCCAGGAGCTCAGAGAAGATGTAACAGTAACCAGAGAGAAATAAGAAAAGTCATAGAAAAAGAAGTGGTCCTTGAAAATCAAAGCTCTGGCAGGAATGGGCACTACTGCTGGCCATCAGTGAGCAAAGAATCACTGCCTGCCTCCTCCAGACACAAACCAGGGAAATCAGCTCTTCATTTCAGTGATAATTTCCTGGCAGGCACCTGTCAGAGCCCACCAGCTGCAGAGGTTTTCCCCTGTTCCATTTGCAAGCAGCATGGAATTGGCTGGGAGTGAGAAGTGTCTGTGATCAGTTCTGAGCTGAGCCATCCCTGGAATAAAACCTAACATTCCATAAGTGCGTTCTCTTCTTCACCCAGGTGCGTGTAAAGCAGGTTATATGTGAAAAAGGCTAAGGAAAAATGGGAATGTCTGGACAGAAAATGTGTGTGGACTATAAAATCATCTCCCAAGCACGACCAGGCTTTGCCTGGATAACTCAAACAAACCCTGGCCTTGCACCCAGCCTCCATCATTCCCAGCAGCTGGAATTCAGGAGGCTCTGATGGATCCCCCCATGCAGCAGCAGCCTTGCAGGAACCAAAAGAGAGAGATGAAACACCTGGGGCTGTTTCCAAGTCAGGCAAGTCTCTGCAGAGCAGGACTGGAGCTGGAGACGAGGGCAGTGAGGGAAACCTCAGCAGAAATGAGCACACACAGGTTTCTTCTCACAAAGAACAGCTCTAACACCTGCAAGAGAAAATGCTGCCAAACAATAAGTTTGCATTAGAAAAGAGGATCTGAAAAGGAAACCTCCACAGTAAAAGAGTCAGGGAGGAGGTTGTAGGTCTCCTAATTCCTTTACAGAGGTCAAAGGCAAATTCCTCCACGAAGAACCAACGCACCAACCATGCTTCCCTCCCCTCCATGAGGCAGGACCCTCTCCTGCAGGGATGGGGGAACAGCCTGAAGGAGTTAGGCTAATCCAGGCAGGAGCAAAATAGAAATAACTCCCACAAGACCATTGGGAAAACTTAATCCAATCTTCTCTTGTGAAGCAGATATTATTCCCCTTTTACTTGCCTTCAGTGGTGATAAAGTGCAGACAAAGGAGATAAGGGACTCGCACACCTCACATTTCACCACTCACAGTAAATACACTCCTCGCTTTCGCTTATCTTCCAGCCTGGTATGGATTTCCTTTTAGTAACCTCCTGAATTACAATCAAATTATACTTTCAGGGCCATTGAATTGCATGGCTTGCAATACCTTAATGGGTTCTGTTCTGGCTGCTCAGGAAGGACCTGTAATCCCTGTCTTCCTCTGTATTTCAGGGAGCCTTAAGGACGTGTTTCAGTGCCAGGCAGAACAGCCCAGGCCTTCACTCCCCAGAGCAAGTGCCACACAAACACTGCATGGGCAAGTGAACCTGGAGGAAAAATGTTAACAGGGAATATTTCTTCTTTTGCCTTGAAGCTCCAGCCAGGGTTTGGGTGGCACAGTAATTCCAAAACTCTCTCAGACACAAGTTCTGTGTGATTTAATGGCATGGTCGATACAACAGGTGCCGGCTGCTCTGCAAAATATCTGAAAATAAATCGAAGTTTTAATGCCCAGAAATGGTGCAGAGTGCCACATTCCTCCTGACAGCTTATCCCTTAGATGGGCTTTTATCCTGCAATAACGAAGTTGCTGCTTTGTTAGTTACGGGCTCTGCAGCAAACAAAACTCAGAGTGTGGTTGGGAGCTTTGCCGGGCTGAAATCAATTTTTGAATTATACAAACATTTAGGTAATTGAAATAGAGAGGGAGAATAAATGCAGGCTGAAAGTCTAAAGAGATCTCTTGTTTTGGAGAGGATCTGGAAGAATCTCAGAGATGCAAAATGCCCCGTCCTGCACCTGCCAGAGCAGATCCCAGAGCTGCTCCAGGAATCATCATCATCATCATCATCATCATCCCCAGGGAATCCTGAATGCTCAGAGGAGAAGTGGGGACACCCTGGGGGAAGAACATCTGTGCCTTCAAGGAGGAAAGAATACAAAGATATGGAAAACAATAAAGTCTGAGGTGTGGGGCTCCCTTCTGTGCCCCACAGAGGGGACAGTGGCAGGCACAGGGGACAGTGGGGACCTTCCACGTGCCAGCACCATGACCTTGTGGAGCCACCAGCCCGTGACCCTCGGTGCTTTCCAGCTAAATCAGCAGGTTCACTGAGAAAAACTGCACACTGGAGATAATCAGAGTGGGAACTGCCTCTGTCTGCAGCTAATGGGTGGGAGATAAAAAATCTCCCTCCTCCCTTTATTCATCCTGCTGTTTGTAAAACCTTATCATGGTTTTTTCCAATTGTATTCCCAATAAGCCACCAGGTAAGAAATAGTGTTTGCCAGCCCTGAAGAGAAGTAATCTTTGTTGGCAACATTTCCCAGGGAAAAACCTGTTCAAATAAGATGTGGGAGGAAATTTCCCCCCCCAGACAATTTGAGGAGCTGTCGACAGGCAGCAGATGAAGGGCGAGGAGCGCTGGAAGCCGCGGGCCGTGCAGGGAACACGGGCAATGGCTTCGGCAGCTCTGCCTTCAAATGGAAAACTCATTTATTTCTGAGGGGACACAAAGTGCTTTTCATGCTGTCCTTTCTTTACCCACTTGGTGATTTAACTTTGCAGTGAGGGAGGAGGAGAGAGTCACTGAAGGAGGGAGCTCTCCAAGGACAGCCCGTGCAGCCCCAGCTCCCGAGGCAGCTGTGGGGTCACGGTGACCCTCCCAACCCCTGTGTTTGACCACAATATTCACTATTTCTGCCCTTCACTTGGAGCAGGAATCAACCTCCATCAATCAGTTTATTAAGGCAGACAGCAGGACTTCTGCTGGCGAATTCAGGGTGGAACAGGATGATCTCTAAGGTCCCTTCCAGCCCAACCCATTTGATCATTCTGTGACCAATTTTGCGCTGGTTTTCCCCAGCATTAATATTCCTGGTGACAAAACAAACCGTGACAGATGTGTTCTACCTTAAAACAGACATGCTGCCTTAACAAGAGGAGAAAAATGGATGAATATGAAAATAGGCATCATGAATATTCAGTTACATTTGCAAATCGAGAGACTTCAACTGTGTCCTTGTCCTTTGTGCGTTTTCCACAAATATTGAAAGGGGAACTCTCCTGGGAGAAGCGTTCATCAGCACGGCAAGTTTTGAAGAAGGAACCCACTCAATCTACAGCAAATACACACCACATGAATATTGTGTGTATTCACGGGAGAAAGATGATTCTGGGAACCTCCAATTAGGCAGCAGCAGCTTTTCCTGTGGTCTCAGCAAAGAACTAAAGAAAAAGGCTTATTTTGATAAATTTTTCAGCACAGATTTTTGAAATGGGAAATACAAACATGAGAAAAAGACGAACTTTGCCCATGAATTATTCTCTCAGAGTTGTGAAAGGGGGAATGCCCCCTCGAGCCAGGCTGGGAGCAGCAGCTTACCCTAAGTCAAGTGTGTTGTTCAGTGTGTGCAGGCAGCAGCTGAACCTGTGCGTGCTGACCTGCCTGAAAGCCCTGACCTGGGGCCCCCAGCTCAGCAATCTGCCTAATTAATTTTTAATAACCCAACCTTCATCTCTGTGTGCAGCCTGACCTGCTCTTGGGGTGTGCTCACTCATCACCACCCTGTGCCACCTCTGGCTGCGGGAGCTGCATCCTCATCCTAAAACCCCACAGCCATCCCCTTTTCCCTTCCAGAACACTGCAGAGGATGCTGCTGTTGTGTCAGCATCTCTGATGAGACACCCCAAACCCCGGCAGAACCCAAAGCATCAGCAATATCCCGTATTTACCCTCTCAGTTTGATCATCACAACGAAGAGACGTGAAAACCTCCCCGTCTAATTCCACCTCGGAGGCTTTCTCCCACACTGAACCACTGCACACTTGTCCAGTTTTGTTAGATTTCCCTCAGAGATGCCCAATAACCTTCAAACAAACCCAATTCATAACCACCAGACGTGCTCATTTTGCTTTTGATGGCAATATGCTGTGAGAGGTCTCTGGGTGGGAGGTAACAACCCAAACAAGAGCAATTTCTGGTTTGCTGGTTTGAAAGTGGAGCTTTCAATATCCTGGCATGTCTCTCAGCTTTTATTTAACTTGGGGAATTTTTCAGTTTACAAAATGGCCCGACAAGGATAATTAGGGTAGAAACATGCCTGACAATTCCAAATGCTCCCTGTCAAGCATATGGGCTAACACCTATTTTTTATTAATTCCCTGGTTTTCAAAGGGTGATACAGTTGTATTAGAAGCAGCTTGTAGGTGGCTCATTTTTCCCTCCTCACATTCCCTTTGACAGTAGTTTGAAATAACATTCATCAAACAGTATAAAAGAAGTCGAAAGAAATTAATTAAGCAACCTAGAAGGAAAAATAAGATGTCTTTCCAACAGGACTTGCATTATTCAGGTTTATAGCTCTGCACAGTGCAATTTTCTGGGAAGAAAAGTCAGGATAATGGTGAAACCCTGCTCGACTATGAAATAGCACATTTGGAGCATCACTGGTGATGAGGAAGTTCTGAAACAGAAGTAGAGTTCCCTATTGAAGATTTGCTCTGAATATCATGTAAAATATATTTATATAAATATATATGTGCCCATATATCATCTCTGGCACCTCCCCCAGAAGGAACTGGAGATTTCTGATCCTCTTCCTGCCTTTTGGCATTCAGGTTTGGGGGCAGAAATGGCAATGCCGCGTTTAATTTAATCTTATCAAGCGAGCAAAATCCTGCTTTTTAAAAGTCTCTGTTGTTCAAGAGTGTTCAAACAAACATTGTCCAGGTTTTGCCCAGCAGCCACACGTGGCACTGCAGGGCTGGATTGCAGCTCTCCAGCTGGAATGAGGATTATCCATGGGCTGCACACTCCATGGCACACACTCCCATCCCACTCCGTGGGCTTCCACAGGCTCCTCCGCCTCTTCCTGCTTCTCCAGCCTCACTAACATAGCTCTCCCCGTCCCAAATTCGGGTTGTAACCAGTAACACCACAGGGAATTCACCTCTCCAGAAGCTGTCCAGCCATTCTACTCCCCTGAGCTTCTGCCAGCCCTCGCTTGCTCGCACGGCTGAGGGGACACGAAATTCCAGCTATCCTGCTCTGCTCCCCAGGGATGGCCACAGCACTGCCCTTTTCTGCACCCAGCCAAAACAACCAGAGTGTGCCTCACATCCCATCACCCCCCGTTCTAAAGGAATCCTGATTTCACACGAGATCGCTCACCAAAATAACTCCCAGGTATCAAAACCAAGTTCCCATTGAAATCCAAAAAACTTGTCGTGAAAACGTGGATGTAAAGAGCTCGAGATCTCTTTGTGACTGCTGGCAGCCTCCCAGCTGCTTTATTAAACACAATCCTCAGGTGATTCTTGATTTCATGTTCATATTATAAACTGCTCAGGGTAACACCACAGGAAAGGCCATGGAAGCAACAGCACCAGCTTCTGTCACTCCCAGCGAGTCTGCTGGGCACAAGGGAGCCACAGGGAAGGGATTAACTGTGATTTATCCAAGAAACTGCCCAACACATCCAAAATCTTGCTCAGAGATGCTGGTTTTACCTGATCAATGACTCGAGCATCTCTTTGTCCTTCCACCCACTCAAACCCAGCAGTCAGAACAGACACAGCCAGCCCAACTAAATCCAACTTCCACTCCAGGATAAGGACTGAAACCTGGATTCTCCTTAGCACCTAAATTCCCCTCAGGCAAGTCTCCTAGAGCTGGATTAGCAGTGGAGCAGCATCCCCTGTGCACATCCCAGGGCTGGGTGGATCCTCTCCTGCTCTGCTCCCCTCCGGACAGTGCCATGGGAAAGGCTCCTTCCAAGAGGCTCTGGAAGGCTTAGGCTGTAATTGCTTGTAAACCACTTAGGCCGTAAGTGATACAGAAATCCAAGTGGTAATTGTAGCAGAGGCTTGAGATTAATCTATTTTTGGCTTGTCAGACGTTCTTATGGACCTGATTCAAGGCAGTCACTGAAAGCTGTAAAGTGTCCAAAAAGTGGCAGGAAAAAATAGTTTGATTAAAAGCATTCCAGAGGCAAATCCAATCTTCAAATCACTCTCTGAAACCTATTGGTGTAGCCTGTAGCTGTGGCACTCGTGAACATCATTTGGCCAGGGACCTGGGGACAGCCACGAAAAGTTTTATGTAAAAAAAAGGTGCTTTAATTTTGGATTCCTGAACAGAGCTGTGCAGGGGAAGTCAGTGAATGAAGGTAACAGGGTCTGCCAGGAGGGGATAAGCAGTTTGTCCTGATCCAGGAGTCAGGGCTCTGATGACTGAAGAACATCTCACAGGTTCTGATCTGCCCACCTGCCCTCAGGTGACACCGTGAGATGGTTGGACACCTGGACTTGATGGTTTTAAAGATCTTTTCCAGTGATCCCAGGGTTCTCTGCCAGATGCACTCTTCGGTGTGACTAACAACCCCAAAACTTTTGGTTTATCTCTGTATCTCCCAGAGAAGGGAGCACCAGTTCATTATCAGGAACTGGAAACCTCTTCTTTCCCCACAGAGCTGCAACATCTCCAAACTTTCCACCAATTTCCATTTTTCATAGCCTCAAGGTCAAGATTACCCTTTATTATTTTTTTCCATCATTTCCTTCCCATTTACTTTGGATCAGTGGATGTTCTGTCAATAAGGACTAATGAAATTCCAGGCCAATATAAACTCTGTCTGCTCTGTGAATGGTTCTTTTTTCATACAGACTTTCTATGAAATAAAAAGTGACTGATGCCACAATATGCTTTAATTATTTTGTTCATAAACTATCAAATTAAATTTTAAGAAGCTGGAGATGTTATCTCTTATTAAATTGGGACTGAACTCAGAGATGTAACTCTTAATGAAACTTCCCACACCAGAAAGCTTTTTTGTAATGTTCATAATTTTCAGCAGCCTGCCATATACAATATCTCACCAGAGCTTATGATTCTCACATTCCACCCCCTGCCAGGGGCAGGGACACCTTACCCTATCACAGTTGGCTTCAAGCTCCATCCAGCCTGGCCTTGGACACTTCCTGGCCTTTCTAAGCCACACCATTATACAGAGCCTCCAATATTAACTGGGATTTTCTACTCACTGTATCAGGAAGTTGGTCCAAAAAAGCAGCACTGAATATCCCAGTGAATATCCCAGTGAATATCCAGGTAAGCCACACCTAGAAAACACAGACATTAATCAACACCAGCTTCAAGGGAAAAGCACTTTCACTAATTTAAGCAGCAAGGAAATCTCAAATTATCAAAGGAAAAACAGAGAAAAGCTGGTGTGTGAGTAGAATCATGGAATCAAGGTTGGAAATGCCCTGTAAGATCACTGAGTCCAACAACTGTCCAACACTGCCAAGCCCAACATCAAATCATGTCCCAAAGAACCACATCTACACATTTTCTGAACACCTCCAGGGATGCTCCATTGGCCAACCACCCTTCCAGGGAAGGAATTTTCCCTGATATCCAACCTGAACCTCCTCTGGTGCAACCTGAGGCCGTTTCCTCTTGCCCTGTCTCTTGTTACCTGGGAGCAGAGACCAATCCCTGCCTGGCTACAGCGTCCACTTCTCTTTGCAAAACACAGTGATCAAAATGTGGCACACTCCGGGGCCAACCAGCAAAACACAAAACCTGCAGAAGTCACTGGATCATATTTTTGGATCCTGCCTTAAGGGATGAAGAACAGAGTGAGAGATGAAAATGCGGCAGCTGGTAAAAAATCATTAAAAAGAATAAGGCAGAGAGGAGGAAATACTGAAACTGCCGGGAGAAAAAAGAAAAGCAACAAAGACATGGAAAAAAGACTCTCAGTCTGCCAAAGTTTATAAAGCAATTTCATAAAATGTACAAATGAAGCAGAGAGAAAGGGAAAAGAGCAAACAAACCAGCTCCTGGCTGGGCTGGGGGTGCAGCACACAGGTGATTTCCAGGCTCATTCCCAGCTCTGGGACGTGTCCTGCCCTCCCTCCCAGGGCCACTGTGCAATTCATTCCAGCTCAGCTGGTGGCCAGTTCCTTCTGCTCACACAGTGACAGTCCCAAGGGCTTGATATCCACATCCCCATTTTGGCCAGGAACACCTGAATCCCTCCACGAACAAATCATCACTCATGGACAGAAATGGACAGTCATGGACAGAAACAGCGAATTTTCCAAGTGGAAATTTCTCTGTTGTTGATGGTAAAACACTGCTGTACTTTCTTTCTTTTCTGTTTAATTTTATTCATGAGCTGAAGTGACTTTGGGCAGTCACAAACCGATTTTTCACTGTGTTCTGAACAGATGGTTGTTCCAAGAATACCAGCATCCTGGCAGTGTCAAACAGCCTTGACCTTCCCAAGCAGAGCTGCAGACTTTTTGTTGGAAGGGAAGAAATAAAGAACCGCTCGCATAGCCCCAATTTTTTTCTGGATTATTAAACACAGTGGACAGTGCAGGCACAAAGTGTGCCCAAGGAAAACCTGAGATTCGGCCTCAGAGAAGCAGAAATGGCTTCTGGAATCCCTGGTGGAGCACAGACAACTTCAAGGTCACATCAGAGCTCCCTTGCAGCAGCAGAAGGGTGAAGAGATGTGGAGGGAGCCCCCCCACATCATCTCCAGCTCATCCTGCCCTGAGGAGCTGCTGTGATGGGCTGTGCAAAGCCCTGAGAAAAACCACAAAATATCCCAATCCTCAAGTTCAGGCTTCATCCAGCAAGGGTCCAGTTACAATTTCCCAGTTATAAATAGCTGGAGTTCACTGTGAGCCTTCAGCAACCGTGGGCTGGCACAGCTTTGGGGACCTTTGCTGGCAGAGCCTTCAGAGGGAAGGCAGCTCATTTTGTTCTGCTTTTGAATTTTTTTTTAGAGATATAATCCTATTTTTAAGATCATTTAAATATCATCTGTGCTTAGTTCTCCAGAAGCCACATAAAAAAAAAAAAAAAAAAAAAATCCAAGTCAATTTTACTGCAGTTAAATCCCCATGTCCTTAATCTCCAGGAAGAGAGAGGCTGGGCTCCTTCCTGGAGACAATCCTGCTTTTTTAGCACACGTGAATTATTTTGTACATGATTGGTGTCTATCAAGATATAAAAGCTTCGGGGGCAGCACCCAGGGAGCAGCTCCTGTCACGAGATCAATACCTCATTATGGATTAAACATAAAAGTTAAGCCGTCCTTAGTTCCCCGTTGACAAAGAGTGGCATAAATTCCACACTGGCATTTGGGGGATTTTGTGCAAATTACTCCAATGACCTCCTGCTAAGAGCAGGTGAGGAGCTGTCACCCTTCCAGCCAGCACTGCCTCCGAGCTCTGAAGTATCACAGAGGGATTTGGGAAGGAGTCCAGGCTCAGCCAGAGAGAGGGAGCCCAGTAATCCCAGCTGGCATCCCTTGGATGGCAGGAGAGGATTCCAAGGCGGATGGAGGCCGACGCTCCGCTGCGTTTTGAAGACGACCACGTGTGCGAGTGGTTGGGTTAAAGCAGCTGGCAGCTGAAGCACGGCTCTGGAGCAGGAGGCAATTACAGATGGATAAAGTGTGAGCACTTCTGAGTGAAATCCCTTCCATTTTGAGGCGTCTGAAGTGACGGAGCATCTCGGGAAAAGGCAAATCCAGCTCTTTAGAGCAAAGTGTGCTCCTTGATGCCGGCTGCCCTGGGTACTCTCTGCCTTTTAATGCTGTTGAGAACCACTCATTACTCCTCTGACTCAGAGGTTTAACTAATTCCCAGCAAAGCTTTGTACCCTGGGAGAAGAAAGCTCTGCTCAGAGGGTCAGCACTGAGCCTCCAGCAGAACGTGGGCAGGGGAACCCGTTGGTTTTTCCTCTTTTACATAAGGAACAAAATGGAAAAACCAAAGGCTGGGAGGCTGTGGGAGCACAGGGAAATAAAAACAGAATTTAGATTCAGAAATGCTTAAGACACCAAAGAGTGGAGGATTCTTGCTCTGAAAACAATGGGTGTGGGCAGGGGTCACATTTTCCCTAACTACAACAGAAATATGGGGATTTCTGTCACGCAACTGATGACGAGGGACAGGGCCTCCAGCTGTGCCAGGGAAGGTTCAGGTTGGATATCAGGAAAAATTATTCATTGCAAGAGTGGTTAAACAATGGGATGGGCTCCCCAGAGGAGTGGTGGAGTCACCATCCCTGGGAGTGTCCAAAAAACCAGAGGTGGCACTTGGTGCTATGGCTCAGGTGACAATGGGGGTCAAAGGTAGGAATTGATGATCTTGGAGCTCTTTTCCAGCCCTCCTCATACAATGATTTTATGTGTCCAGCTTGGAGAGACACATCCAAGACAGTAAAAATGCAGCCCAACACATGCAGTACCAATATTCCATGTTCTGCCTCAAACACAGTGATTTTCCTGCACTGGTGTCCCCAGTTTCCCATCATTTCCCACTGCTAATTTCACCTCTTAATTGTTTAATGATTTGTGGAAAATAAGAGGAATGATGAACATCTCTTCCCTCTCAGCATGTGAGAAAACAAAACCATCCAAGCTACTCCACTAAGTGGAAATTTGGCCCTGGAAAAATTCATCCTGGGGTTTTTTCTGCCTTCACCATTTTCTTTCAGCTGTCAGAGCAGTGAGATGAAATAACATCCTATATTCATAGTGCCATCTGCATTCCAAAATCTCCTACTGATCAATGCAAGTGTCCAAAGAACACTTCCAATTTGTCACAATAACCTTCAAAACTTGACAGAAAATCATGCAAGTTCTTTCTTTCAGATCTCTCTGTATCTCGTGATTATTTATATTTTGCCAATACAATTCTAAACATTTTCCTTTGCATTTCCCGTATTTCTCAGAAGAACTCAGAGGTTAAAGCCTGCAATGGGTTTATTTTGCTTTCTGTGCTTCTGTTTTGTATTTCTGGACATTTAAGAAACACTGGGATGGACTGCACTTGGAGCAGAACCAAAAATGTGTTTGAAAAGGCTTCAAGCTGACACATCTCAGAATATCAATAATCAGACAGCTTTGCTCAATTCCACTTGTTCTCTTTTTCTCTTTCATAACAAATTTTATATTTTAGTGGGAACAATTGCACTAAAAAAATGGGTATCAAGCACGAGAACCCTGTTTTAAAACTTTTGTTTCAGCTTTTAAAAAAGCCAAAAAACCAAATGAAATGCCAGAGCTCTGAATTCCCTGAGCGAGGTGAGTTCAGGGGAGGCTCTCCACAGGTGTTCCCTGTGGGTGCTGTTGCTGGCACTGAGCTGGTGGGTGAAGCTCAGCCTGTGTGGAGCTGCCTCTCCTCCCCGTGCACATCTGGCCAGCTGTGGGCACCTGCTGGGCTGCCCAGTGCTGGGGCAGATGCTGCTCTGGCCACTTCCATCCCCTCAGTGAAGCCCATCGGGGTCAGGAGGCATCAAAGCTTGCGGGAGAGTCTCACCTGTGAGCAGCCTCTGCAGCTGGAGCCAGCAGGAGGCCAGGGAAGAGCCTGATCTGCTGGGATCTGTCGGGAACAGGGAGCACAGGGAGCAGCTCCCCGAGCTTTTTAAGGCAATTTTCCTGACACAGAGCATGCCTGAAATGCACCCAGTGCTGGGAAATGCAGATTGCACTGCAAGTCTATAAAAAGCTCTGTTTAAATAACAACTCCAGAGCTTTAGCAGGGACAGTTTTCTGGGACACTGGGAAGAGCCCTGGGATGAGCTTGTAAAGGTCGAGCCATAAGGAGCTGTCTGCACAGATTTTATGACTGGGAGGTAATAAACAAAAAAGTGCAGGAAGAAGTCAATAGCCATTACCAACCACAACAACAGATCCTGCAAAAAGAACTCAGCAAATCGGCAGTGGTGGCAGAGCTGAGGAACCCAGCAGAGAATTCATGGAACTTGGAGAGCAAATCCAGTGGCTGCTGCTTTAAATTCTGCACTTGCATTAAAAAATCATCAGAGTATTTATAGACAAGTTAAAATAAATCACCAAAACACTGAGAGGAGGGAAAGGGAAAGGGAAAGGGAAAGGGAAAGGGAAAGGGAAAGGGAAAGGGAAAGGGAAAGGGAAAGGGAAAGGGAAAGGGAAAGGGAAAGGGAAAGGGAAAGGGAAAGGGAAAGGGAAAGGGAAAGGGAAAGGGAAAGGGAAAGGGAAAGGGAAAGGGAAAGGAAGGCTCTGCTGGGGCAGCAGTTCCCACACAGGGAGGGAAGAACGGAGCCAGGGGTGGGAAGAGAATGATCCCAGCCACTCCCTGGACATTCCTGTTGAGATGTTCCACAGCTCCTGGGGATGAGCAGGGCTGGATGTGCAGGAAGACTCAATGATGTGACCAATTTGATATAAAAACCTCCAATGCCACCAGGAAAATAAAGGTGCTGATGAGTGACACCTGCCCAGGGCTGGGCCCCATCTCACTGGTGCCATGAGGGGAGGATTTTAGGATGAGGGTAGGATCCCATGGCACAGAATTCCCAGAGCAGCTGGGGCTGCCCCTGGGTCCCTGGCAGTGCCCAAGGCCAGGCTGGACATTGGGGCTGGAGCACCTGGGACAGTGGGAGCTGTCCCTGCCATGGCTGGGGGCACTGGGGGGGATTCAAGGTCCCTCCCAACCCAAACCAGTCTGGGATCCTCTGATCCACACAGAACCTCTGGGAAGCAGAAGGTGGAAATGTCAGATGAAGAGGAACCAGCCATTCATCCAAAGACAGCACCCAGAGAGAGAAAGGTGGCACCCAGGCAGGGAGCTCGGGGGCCAATAAATGACTGTGAGTAAAAAGTGACCTTTGATGCAACTGCCTAATTTCTCATCTGTTCACTAAGAGGATTAAAAACCCCAGAGAAGAGCAGAGGTCTGTGAACCAGCAGGGTCCCACCTCCTGAATTTCAGAGTTCTGTTAGTTCTGCTTGACTCCTCCCGGAGCATCCCCTACATTTATTCATTTAATTGCTGTTATAACTGAATGCTGCTGACAACAGTTGATAGGAAGAAGTTAAAGCTCACCCAAACTGGAAAAAGAAAATCCATTCCCAGCTGTGCCCATTGCACAGCAATGCTGTCCTTTGACTGCAAGGACCCTGAGACTGAAATTCACCTTCTCTAGAGCAAAACTGCACAAAATTATTCCAGACTGAAGAACCCACACATCTTCCTTGCACAAGCAAACCTGCAGCACAGAAATGCAGCAGAGCAGCTCAATTACCAACAGTTAAAGCACAGCAGGATGTACAGTTTTCTAATTGAATACACTCAGTTACAAGCAATAAATAAAATAAAGAGAACATTTCGAATGAATAAAAACATACCTTTGAATAAAATATATTCTCATTAGGAGAAATGATGACTGCTACAAAAAAAAAAATCACTGAGCTACTCCTGTGACAGGTAATTTTTAATCAAAGGCAGTTCTATGCAAATTAAGGAAAGCAAATTTCTAAAGGAATAATAGTCAGCCTTAATAGTCCTATCCTTTTTCTGCATAGCTGCTATGGATGCTGTGTTATAATGGGTGCTATATGCTGTCCTTCAAAGCTTCTGGCATGTTTTCCAAAGCAGGAATGTAAAATTAAAAAAAAAAAAAAAAGAATAAATTAAAAATTAGAAAACTTAGATTTGGAGGCAGCCCACAGAATGACATTCCATGTTTTTATATATATGTATATCTATAAATAATTCTAATTAATGATCAGTGTGGAATGCTGTTAGGGGATTAAAACTGCAGGCTCCTGCCATTGTACACAAAATTTTAGGGGCTCTCTTGGTCACAAGGATCTGCATTCAGAGTCTGTGCTGATCTCACAATTCCTGCAATCTCTTGGACAAGCTCCACCTTTTCCAGCCCCTCACTGGGGCAGAGCAGGATGAGAATTTCTGCCCTGTGCCACGTCCCTGTGAGGACGGGGATTTTGTGGTGGCTGAGGTGTCCCAGCAGGAGCTGAGCACCATTTCTGCTGCAGCACAGCTCCTCACACCCTGTCATCAACATGGAAATTTATTCTCCAGCTGCCACCGAGCACTAATGAATTTAGCAACCACCTGGAAATGGAGTGTGGAGCTCCAGCCTGTCTCAGGCACGGGGAATTCTTGGCGTGGGGAAGGATTAATCTTTATTTCACAGCTCACCAGGCTCATTGCCACGGTGGTGGCAATTTACTGCTGGCTACAGGACCTGGGGGGAGCAAGGGAAATATTTGCAGTGGGGTTTTTTTTTCAAGTTCACCTTCAAGTTTTAGAAAATTCCTGGTTTTCCTCACTGGGAAAGAACTTAGAATTTTAGGAGAAGTATTCCACAGTGATCCACAGCTCATAAAAAGTTTAGGTTGGAAAAGGCCTTGAAGATCATCGAGTCCAGTCATTAACTTGCTAAGATTGAGATGTTGTTGGGAGCAGGGAGTATACAACCTGCTCAATAAAAATTAATTTTAATAATTAATAATGGCTGAGGAGTTAAAAAAGAGGGTGGTTTTTTTTCTGTTCTAAACAAAGTTTTGCTTGATTAATGGCGCTACCTGGGAGGAGACGACAAGCTTTATTTATTTTATTCTTCAGCAGCCTCCTGTGGCGTCATATCTTATCAATTAAACAGCAATCAGCTGCTCCATTATTGGCACAGATGGCTGCTCATCAACATATTCTTATCAGAACAATGCAAATTGAAAAAAAAATAATTGAAAAGAGACCCAGAAAAACACTTGAGAAAACCCTCAGTGCATGTTGGGACAGGGAGTTTGAACACCTTCCTTGGACTTGTCCTCCAATTTACTGTAAAGTTGATTTTAAACTTAGCAGTCTATTTGGAGTTATGATTAATGGTTTGAAAAGGCTTTTTTTTAAATTTTTTTTTTAGCTGCTCCTTCCAACAAAGGATTTAGAATTAATTCACATCATCCAACTTCTTCCTTAATGGATTTTTAAGGTCCACTGCAAAGGATCAATCAATAGGAGGCAGAAAGCTCTGGCGTGTAATGCATCCAGCCCCGCCAGAGCAGGACAACCAGCTTCATCTGCATTCATTGGAATTATCTGCAGTGATTAAGAAAAGCAAAATAATCATTTGCATTCACTCAGTTCAGGATGCAAAGACAGCGACTCAAGAAATACCAAAAGTTGGATTTTTTTATTTTTTTTTTTGGTGTTTTAAGAGGATTTTGTGGATTTTCCCTCAGAAATGTAAATGCTGCTGCACTGTTCCTGTCAGGGAACATCTCATTTCCAGGGCACTATTTCCAGGACAAAGTGACATTTGCAGGTTAATTCTGTACCTGGAATATCTGCACACAACACTCCTGGAACTGGCAAGTAGAACAAGGAAATTCAAGCCTTTCCATGTATTTTCTCCACTTTTTATTTCTGCTATTGATTGTTTTCTTTTATTGATAACAGTTAAAGAAATTTAACATTTTTTTAACTCTGTTTCACTGGGTTTCTTTTTGTAAA
Source organism: Cyanistes caeruleus (assembly GCF_971803275.1). Lineage (NCBI taxonomy): Eukaryota > Metazoa > Chordata > Aves > Passeriformes > Paridae > Cyanistes > Cyanistes caeruleus. The sequence goes on along the minus strand of NC_141711.1, from coordinate 1,801,581 downwards.
TCAAATGAAAACTTAAAAAAAAAACCCCAGCCCTGTGTGAACAGAGAAGCTGCCACTGACTAAACTGGAATGGGGTCAGGGCAGGGATGAAGATTTTTGGGAATGACACCAGAAAGAGCTGGACAAGCTGGAAAAGCCTTTTTAGAGCACCAGTCCTTTGGAAACAGGGCCTTTTGAAACTTCTCCGTTACCAAAAGAAATAACAAGATTTTGTTATTTCAATGGCCCCTAAAAAATTCTCTGTACAGAATAAAACCAGCAATCTGAAAAATTCTAATAATAATAATCACATTCTAAAACAACAACAATTTGGAGAACTCTTGAGATAAAAAAATAGTAATTTCCCCTTTCATTTTGATTTCCAAAGGCTACTTTCCATTGATCCCATTGCTCAAGGCAAACACACAACACCAAAATCACACATTCAAATTTGGGCTGCAAAAATCCAAATATATATATATTTTTTTTTTCCCCCTCTGATTCTCCAAAGAGGTGACAAGAACTCCACATTTTTTAATGCCAAAACCTTTCTTGGGGAAAATTCCTCTAAAAAAATAGCTGTGCCCTGAGAGATACATTGAATTCCTGATCTTGAAAGTCCTGGAGAGGGCAAAGAACAGCTGTGCCATGTCCAAGGAATCAAAAAATAGCATCAGATATTTCATGTGAGCAATATCCAAAATTTATCTCTTGCAGCAACAATAAAATAGGTTGAGATGTGGATGGGATCGAGCTAAAGGTCTGAGCTGAAAAATACAAACCTTTAGGGGACAGCAGGAAAAATTGGAATTATTGCAAGAATTAGTTCCTTCTGGAAACAGAGTCAGCATGTGCAAAGATGAGGTTTTGCTGTAACATCCTGGAGTTTGTTCCTGTTATTGCTCAAGGACTTTAAGGTGAAATTCAATCAATGGACAGACAAATATCTTCTCCCTGCTCAGGAACACACAAGTCCTGCTTTGAGCTCTGAAAACCACCAGCATTTCCTTCCTGCCCAGGCAACAGCTTGAGAAAGAGGATTTTTGGCCAAAGCTGCTGTGTCTGCAAAGATTTACAGAACAGCCACTGCTCTCCAAATATTTACAGCATCTAAATATTCTTTAATTGGCTCCTTTTCTCTGCTGACCTGCGTGGCTGCTCACTTGTTACAATTAATTATCTGTGGAGCACAATTAGGTTTTCTGAGAGGAATGAAACAAAGAAAGGGCTGTTCCCTGGTTATCTGCATTTGCCCTCTGCCCATCCAGCCTGCACCTCCCTCTCTTTTATCCATAACACATAAAAACCTGTAGGTCAGAAGGCTGCTCAGCAGAATATAGGTGGGTGATCTATCAGGAGCACAATAAAGGATGAAACCCAAAAGATGCTTATCCAGCAGGGCTAATCCTGACACTGGAGCTCCATTTTCCATCCACAGCTCCCTCGTGGATGCTGCAGCATGGCTCTGAAAGATTTTGTGGTAAATCACAGCACATTTCGCAGTGGGGAGATGAGACAAATAATCCTGCAATAAAAATGCAGCACATTTTGCTACCTGGGCCGTTCCTCTTGCTCTGACACGACTTTCACCCCCATCCTTTGGCAAATGGAAATCCACGCATGAGCTTCCACTGAAAGCATCACACAGCATAAAATTCCACTTCCAATAAGGAATGGTCCATTTTCCTGCTGTTTGTACTTATCTCTGCACCAGATTATCCTTAAAACACCCTGTCCCACAGGGAGGTGTCCCTGGCCATTCTGGAGTGAGTCTCTACATTTTTCCCACCACTCTGGATCTTTTACAGGAGATTAATTGGCTCTCGTGTTTATGCAAATAGGGAAGGCAAGATTCCTGTGCATCCTTCTCCATAAATTAAAAACAATGCTTTCCTGCAGTTATGGCTGTAAAGGGGAAATAGACCTTGACTGGATGTAATGAGGCATTTGTGTTTGCAGTAACCAGAATTTACTGTTACTGCTCCAAGAACCATCACTCCTTGTTTAGGCTCTTAAGTGACAATAAGTGTGGCTAAAATAAATTCTAATGAACACTCCTGGGTCACCTTAGTGAATTTATGGGGCATGATCCAGCATTATTTGAAATAACTGTGGTCTTTGGGGCTGTGGGGAGCAGCTCCAGCTACTGATTCCCTCCCTCAGGTCAGACACAGGTTCAGACACACCAATTCCTGAGGGGCCTGGGTTTGGAAAGGTGACCTCCAGCTGAGCTTTGGCTCTCTGGGAAGGTCACAAAAGGTCATTTGAGTGATGGCAAATGGAGCATGAAGCTGCTGCTCTGTTTGTCTCAGGGAAGGATATTGGGTTATGTTGGAGCTGGGGGGGTGCTGCTTGTCAGGAGAGGGAGGATCCCAACCCCACTGGAGTCTCCCCAAGGAGTCCCCTTTACTCTCCCAGAAAAACAGCCAAAACATAAAGCATCATTCCAAAAACCTTTCATATTTTCTAGATTGTGCACTGGAACATAACTCTGAGCTCCACACAAAGTGTCAGCGAGCTCTCCCAGCTCAGGCACACACAACAATCCTTTCCCAGCCCCAGAACCGAGGGCAGCGCTGCAGCTCCAGGCCCAAAAAGCACAACCAGCAGGGAATTGATGGAGCAACCTGGGAGGATGGGACTGCATCACCTGCAGCTGGAATTGCACAATTCACCCCGAGGTGGAAATGGACCAAAACTGATCCAAGTGTGAAACTCCTGACCCGGGGCCCATCCTGGCTGCAGCCAGGGCCGGGCCCTTGCACTGCCCAAGGTGATCCTTGGAAGGGCTTTTAATAAAAATAAACCCTGCTTTATTCCTTTAACCTGCCCAGCTCTGCTCCAGGAGCCTCTCCAGGCACCAGTTTGATCCTCATTTCAAGGAGCTCCCTCCAAAGCCTGAGCTGCAATTCCTCTCCCAGCGCTGCTGAGCAGGGAACGAGCGCGCGGAGTCAGGGATGGGCAGCAATGCAACAGAACCCAAAAGATCCCAAAGATGAGCAGTGAAACCCAAAGTTTAAGATAAATAAGTCAAGAAATCCTGTTGACTGCAAGGGAGCAAGATAATCTCTGCAGGGAGACGATGGCAAGCCCTCATTTTCCCATTCCCTCACAATCCATGATGGAATCGGTTCCCAAAAAAGGTGAGAACGTTTCCCTTTTCAATTAAAATAATGCACTTACATAACATTCCTGCTTTTCACGCTATTGTGTCTGGTCCTCCCTTCAGGAGCTGATCTGTGTGATCCAGATTTCTTTATCCACCTTTGTATCTCGTTCCAAGGGAGCTGGACAGAATTTCAATACAGGAGCAGAGTGGTTTTTAGAAAAGCTTCCCAGCCCCATTATGTATCTGAGCAGTGGGTATGAGGTGCAGAGCATTGTCACGCTGCCCTCCTTCATCTTCCTGAAGAGAAAAATAGAAAAATGTTTGAATTTTTAACCTATTTTTGAGGAAAATAAAAGCCTGACCTCTATTCAGTGCTTAAAGTCTAAGCTTGAGATAATGAGTTATTATTTAATTCTTCTGTAGTTAGGGGCCATGGGATATTACACAAAGAAATGTGCTCATCACAAGAGCCTGCATTATGGAATGTGCTCTTCTATTTATTAAAAATAATATTAACACTGCTGCCTATTTATTTAATGTTTTTCCTCTTCAGAGCACATTTTTAGGCATTAGCTAATTAACGTAATGACCTGGGATGTTTTGAGCGGGTCTCTGCTGAGGGAGGGCTCTGTTCAGGCAAGGAAAAAGATGTTATTTGTGCAGTGCTGTGTCCCAGGCAGCCCCACACCTCCAGCCTCCTCAGGGGGCTCAGGGTGAGGCCAGGGCTGGGGTTTTGGTGTTGAAAAACTGGTTCATGTGGGGCAGTTGGATTAAAATTCCCAAACTCAGCACATGTGATACTGCACAGCCCAGAGAGTGCAAACAATCCCTTGGAAAACCAAACCACCTTTCACCTGTGCTGCTAAAAACAAGCTGACATTTAGGAAAGTCATCACCTGTTCGCTCATTAGGCTTTTCTGCAATTCCTCAAACTTCAGCTCTGTGATTTGTTCACTCACCAAGAACTCCAGATCCATTAATCACACCAGTTCTGGGGACAATTTAAAATTTCAGGTGCAAAGAAAAGGCTTTTTCCAACTTGCTTCATGTGTTAGAAAAGGGGAAACTTTGCTTTAAACTACACCCCAGTCAACAAAGCAAGAACTGTGTGTTGTTTTAGGAACTGAAGTGCTCTTTTGTTGAATATAAAGCTTTCTTCTAGGAGAGCCCTTGAAAGGGAAATTAGAATTGCCATGGACTTGGAAAATGCTGTCCCTGTGCTCTCTGCTGGCTCACAGACCCTGTGACACACACACACCCCTCTGATTTAAGTCACCCATAAATGATCAATTCACCAGGTCCCACAAACCAGGATTTCCTACAAACCCCCCTGAAGGGGTCACGGAGCCACCTCAGCCTGGGGCTTTCTGCAGCTCCCACCCACCACTCAAAATTCCCTCTGGGCATCTTCACCTCCATCAGGCTCCAATTGCAAAATCAATCTCCAGCAGAACCATTCCCAGGGATCTGCTGGAAGAGGATCCTGGCAGTTCCTCTGGAATTTCAGTGTTCTAATCCTTCCCCCACTGTGGCAGTGACAGCAGCAGGACCTAAGGGAACCTTGCTGCTTCCACCCCTCCGAGTTAACCAAATGGAAAGATTCCAGCTGGCTTCTGTCCAGGAGGATTTGACTTCTAAACTGACTTACTCCCCTGAAAATATATTTTTTTTTTTTTCTGCAGGGAAATAAAATAAAATGAGGCACTTCTAGCACATAACTGCTTAAGAGCATCTCTTTTCCTTATTGTTCCTGGCTGGAAGCAGCAACCCAAGGGAAAAAGCTGCATTTCCAAACAGCATCCTGCAACCCTTAAGTGCCCAGAGCTTATCTACTTTATTCCTGAAGGTAAAATGCAATCAGAAATTTAAATGATAATTAAATTCAAACCTTCTTGATTTGCGTATTCCAAATTTCTGCCTTCCTTCTCTGTGCCTCTCCCCAGCTCCCCTGAGAGCAGCTGGGGCAAAACCCCAAGGATTTTCTGTTCAAAATGTGGGTTTGTGGCTTACTTCCAGTCACCAGGTTTTAAAGAGGAACATTTTGATTGCTTCAAAATGTCTTGCTATTGCAAATTGTTTAGGGAATGTTTGGCTTGGTTTTTTTCTGAAGTTTTTTATTTTTGCCTTCACTAAAACTTCACTTGAGCAGGAAGACAGAGACCAGCACAGTACATTTGTATGAGATGTACAAATGTTTTCACCTACATCTGCATAATTAACAATAATTAACAAAATATGGGACCACAGCTCTGCAAAATGCACCTACAGACCACTTTTGGATGCCTCTTTTTCGCAGTATTATTTTCCCCGCAAACCTGGTGCCTTGAAACAAAACAAGGGAACTGCAGCTCCCAGCATCATTTCCTTGGAAACTTCTGGTACCTGCACACTCCTCATTCCACACATCTTAATTTAGACTAATCAGGCCTTGCAGCAGGATCCTGGAAGCTTCACCAAATCACGACAATATAATCAGTGCATGATCAAAAGCCTCAAACACGAGCCATAGCCTCCAGCTATGGGGAAGGCAGCTACAAAGCCCCTCAGACTCAGAGCCATCCTGCAATTAATTCCTCGTGGCCCCGGCTCTGAAGTCAGTAACTGGGAGCAAGATCCCACTGAACATGAAAGAGATTATTTGGGATTAGCAGGAGAGGCTGTGGCGCCCCTTGGCCCCGGTGAATATTAAACATGAGAGCTGCAATGCAGATTAGAAGGTTCATTTTAAGCAGCCTGGTTTAAGGCCTGCTGGGGTGTGGATCTGTTACTCTCCCTGCTTTGGCCTGTTCCTGGTTATTAATTATTCTTTTCCACTATGGAAACTCCATCAGATGAAGATCCAAGTTATTTTGTCAGACCTTCTTTAAACCAACACGTTTTTACTTCAGGATTTTACCAGTGCTTTGAGTATTTACCTGGACTTTGAGTATTTTTGGCACCTCCACAATGTCAGTAGCACAGAAATCATCATTTTCAGGCCTCTGCCATAATGAACAACCACTGCTCTGAAATGAAGAACACACCAGGGAAAAGCCACTCAGCTCATCAGGGGTGTTCTGATGCCTATTGATACGATTTCCAACTAAAACAAAACAAAGCCAGGCTTCAGCAATCCAGGGAAAACACCAGCCAGGTAAGGAATTAGATCACGAGCCAAAACAGTTTGCTTAAATTTTATTTCCCCAGTAACCAATAAGATTTTGTGCCCTCAGAACACCTGTAAGGACTCTCAGCTGGGATCTGTCTCCTCATCTCCCAGGTTTCAAGGAGGTTTTAACCTTTGATTCTCCAATTCCATGGAGATGGAAGGCAGCTGGGGAGCTGGGATCAGCGGACCCCTGGGATCCCACAGCCCAGGAAGGGGTTAAAGAAGTGTCCTCACCCATGTCCTACCCCAGGTGAGGGTCTGACCATCCCCCTGCAGCTCCAGCCCCGCAGAGGGAGCAGCTGTGGGGCACAGAACAGCTGGAACAGCTGGAACAGCTGGAACAGCAGATGCTCTGCAGCTCCTGGGATGGCGTCCTCTCCCTAAACCCCGAGGGCCCTGCTCTCCTTGGGAAGTGTCCAAGCAGAGCTGTCCTTGGGAAGTTTGAAAGCAGAATGTGCTGAAGGAAGGCTGCAGCATCCCCCAGGGGCTCAGCACGCCCTTCTCCCGGAAAGTGCTGAGCTGGCTAATTGCTAATTGCTAATTGCTCCCTGCTCGTTCCTGAGGATGGATGAAAACCGCCGACACGCAAACCCCATCGTTAAAGGCAGAGGCTGTGGCCACACAAATCCTGGTTTATAACCACGTCTTTGAGAATCTGAGATGATGTTCACATCCAAAAAGAAGTTTGTACCCGCTGTAAAGAGTGTGTGGAAAGTTTGTTTAATGGATTGTAATGGATAATCCCTCATGCCCCAAACATATCTTCAGTTCTCAGAATGATGGGCTCACCCAAACTCTTTGGGAATACTTTGGCTACAAAACTAAAAAAAAAGAGATGGAAAAAAAAGTCCAAAATGTCTCCCAAGCAGACAAAAAGAGCAATTCTGTCCAAAGGAAGCAGTGAGGATGCAGCTCCTGAGCATCCTCCCCAGGAACAGGGTGTGCAGAAGGCAGCCCCAGCAGCTGGAGGAACATCTGGAGCCATTCCCTTGTTCCAAAGCTTGTGGGAAGGGCCAAGCTGGGAAAAAGGTGCTGGAAGTGAGGAAGGCTCCAGCTGCCAGCCCCACTCCAGGTCTTTTATCCCTTTTATCCCTTCTCAAAGAACATGAGTCAGTCTTTTCCTCTGTAACTCAGCGAGGAGCATCCAGCTCCACTCCAAACCCATGTGCCACTCCCCCTCCCAGTGTTGATACTGATCTAAAAATATTTAAATTGAAAAATAATATAATTATGCTCCTTTCTTGTTCTCTGTGTTTGTATTCGGAGGCTTTTAGAGGAAATTTTTAGATCTATCAAAGTATCTGGAAATGCACTAATTATTTCAATGATGATACGATCCCAAGTGGCAAAGTAAACATAATTACCCATATTAATAGAAAACAAAATCAGCAACACTTCAAGGCTCTGTGGGCTTCAGCTGGCAAATATTGTCACAGTCGATCATTCACCACAAAAGGACATTTATTATGATTTTAAGTAAAACCCCACCGATTTAACCAGGAATTTAAATGACCTTGTCTCTCAGGATCTCCATTAGTGGGAAAAGCTCAGGGTGAATGAAAAGGCCCCAGATTTTATAGTCAGATTATTTTGATTCGGTTGTGCCCTGCTTTGAAACCCTGCAGCTGGGTTTTCTTTTCTGAACTTTTCAAGCAAGTTCTGGGTGTCAGAAACCTCGGGTATGGTTGTTAAAAAGCTAAGAAAGAAAGTGAAAGGATTTCACTGATTTCACTTTCTGCTGAAAATCCTCCTTTTCAGGGAGCTGAAGGGATATCACTGGATCTTTTGTCACTTTTGTGAGCCTGTAAAGGTTTGCTTTAAGAAATAAAACAAAAAGAAAATAAGAAAGGAATACCAAAATACACAGACTGATGCTTAAACTGAGATTCCTCCCTCTCTCTTCTCTCCAGGGGCTGTTCCGTGTTTCAGGACTGTATTTACCTCTGGCTTTGAAGCACAGGGAGATTTCCCCTCCATTCAGGAGCACCTCCTGGGGCTGCAGCAGCAGCTTTTGTTCCCCAGGCGTGGAACAGCAGGGCCCAGGAATGTCCCAGGGATGGGGGAGCTGCTCTGGGAAGGGACAGGAGACAGAAGGATGGAGCACGGAGCAGCCCCTCTGCTGCCACCACACACCCGAAATTTAGAAGCCCTGGCTTCAATTAAAAATTCATTTAGAAGTCCTGGCAACATTTCCTTCAGCGTGGGAATAACTGGCAGGGACACAAAGCCCAGAATGAGGTGGGAAGCTGGAGGCACCTGCTGGGTGATGCCTCGAGGGCTGCAGTAAGGACCTGCCCCACCTGCCCAGGCTCTGCCACCACACTGCTGGTGGCTCCTAAGGACACAGAACTGCCAAAAATATATATATATACACACAAAATATATAGGGATTTGCTCTTCTGCTGCTAATATAATTTATTTTCCACAATTCTTCCCCTTTTGGCTACTGGGAAAGGGCTGGGTGGCCGTGGGGGCCAGCAGACATCACACACCACCTTTAAGCTCTCTGTGCTTCCCAGGGGCCAGTGCTGGAATTAGCATCTCATCACCTGGCAGTATCACTTATCTACCTTATTCCTGAAGGTAAAATGCAATTAGAAATTTAAATGATAATTAAATGAAAACCCTTTAAATCTTGATTTGCCTATTCCAAATTTTCTTCCCTCCCTGTGCCTCCCTGCTAAGCTGTCTCTGCCACGGCCTCTCCTTCCAGTCTACTTTGGATTTAGCATTAGGTGATGAAGCATAAAATGCTATTTAAATACTATAATTTCAAGAGCAAGCAAAGAACATCACATTTATCTTCACTAACCTTGAATATGCCTGTCCCATCTAATGAAAAAAGTGATTGAAGGGACTTATTTCAGCTTCCCATCCCAAGGCCCCCATAAAAGCTGAATGGTAATTTAATTAGTTTCCTTTCTGGTGATTAACTAGGAATTCCTGATCATTTAATCTGAGTGCACTTTGATTCATTAAGTATCTGTTTCCATTCTTTTATGAGGTGATTAAACAGCCCAGCCCAGGTTCCGCTGCCGCTGGCATTCAGGGCTGCTCTGGGCTTTGAGACAGCCAGGTAGGAATGGATGTGCAGGATGGGCTCCAAACCTTTTTGGGACCCAGCTGATAAATGAGCAGTTCATTCAGCCTGACAGGACTCTCCAACCACGAGGCAGAGCCCGTGATGAGGGAAGTTGTGCAGAGTTTTTCCTGCTGTGATGCTGCCTCCACCCCGAGCCTGATGAGGAGGGACAGGAACAACATCTGCACCAAAGCAGGGCAGGACACCGAGCTCAGTGTGGGGTCACAGATTCTCCCACTGCCCTCCTGACATTTCTCCTGACCACAAGTCGCTCACTCTGCTGGTAAATCCCACCCCTGGTACCAGTGAGGCCGTAACTGCTGGCCTGGCTCATAAAGGATGATTAAATAAATCTACTCCAGGGCTCTGAAGACTGGGAGTGCTATATACTTAACTTTTTATTTAGATTTAAAGCTTATTATAAAGGCTCTACATGCTCTCCAGACACCCATACCAAAAAGGAAACTCACAATCCGTTAAAATGTTGCTTAGCACCATAATGGGATAAGGGAAGTTAAATTATCAGGCAGCTGATACTGCAGCAAAATATACTTCATCAACTCCACCCTAAGAGAAAATCTGAGGATCTGTATCAGGTAAAAGATACCAGAGTGGGTTTCTGAGCACAAATAAGCCGTGGTTGATTTTAATCCATTATTCCAGAATGGTAAAATGGGATTTGATTACTCGTATGAAAAGAAAAAAAATTATAAAATCCAGCAAATGAATGGTGCCTCAACTGTATTTTCATTTATTTTGCCTCCCAGATCAGATGGATATAAAGATGGATATAAAGTTGGATATAAAGATGGATATAAGGACACCTGATCATCCTGAATGGATTCCAGGGACATTCGAAATTCATCCATACCCACCCCAGACTGGCTCCAAACCCAAACAGCAGCACTCCAGGGAGGAAGAAAACCATCAAATCCACCCTCCCAAGACCTCAAATGCTGCCTACAGCAGCTGGACCAGCTTTCCACCCTGGCCTGAAGGTGCCCAGCTCCGAGCCCTCTGCCTGAGCTCTTTGCCTGCCTCTGAAGCTGCAGCAGGAGCAGGTCAGGGCTCAGCAGGACCCACCAGCCCTGCCCCAGGAGCTGCTCTCCAGCCTTCCAGGGCTTCCCCTGAACTCAGATTTTCATGTTTTGTGAGCCTGTGCCTTGTAGGAAGTGTCAGACAGGTCAGCAGGAGCACACCACTATTCTCCCTGGTGTTTTACATTATGGAGGGAACTCGCCGCAGTTTTGAGAATAAAGATTTGTAAGGGGTGTAAAAGCAGGGTAGAAATAGGAAAATTCCTGTCAGTATGGAACCACCTATAAATGCTGCCTTATTCAGTGAAATAAAATTGGAGCTAAATTCATTTCCCTAAGGCTTTGACACACAGAGGGAAGCTGAAAACAGCACCCAAGGCATTGCCCAGCTTCAGCCCTGAAACCAGGCACAAGGCTGCTTTCCTCCCAGCCTCACAAATTCTAAGACTGCCTTAATCACAGCCATTTTTACTGGTTTTTAATTAGTTATATTGTCTTTATCTGTCTTTGGAATTCTGAGCCAACATTTCTTCCCCCTCAACAACTGCAGGGAGCAGAAATTTGATTTTATCTTTAAGTGGAAGTTGGAACGTCTGTATGGCCTCACATTTTTACAGCCCCACAACAGCATCTTTTAACTCAGGTCAGGAATTACTCTGGGCTTTGGGAGCTGGCTGGTTTCACTTACCCCATCCCAGCAGGAGCCACCTCCACAGGGCAGTGTAGGATTCCATGGGCTGGATTTGTCCCCCTCACCAACAATTCATCCATTTCTCTGCCTGGAATCCCAGCCAAGGCAGTGGAGTAACTCGAGGAGAAAGGTGACAGCCTCAGCAGATCATGAGGTGGTGTCATTCTACTGAAATACACTTTTCTAAATCAAGGTTTCCCTCTCCAGTGCTGCAATCAGACAAATCTGCATTAAGCACAAAGGAAAACTGACAACAAATAAGGAATGTGTCCTACTTCTCCAGCCTGATGTACAGCCCAACCTGCCAGCATAATCTGCCTTCAAAATAATTCATCTGTGCCACATCTCTTGCCAGAATTATTTCAGAGGAAGTCTGGCTTTTTAATTATATAGAATGCTGTAAAAGGGTGTTATAATTCTAATTGTGCATTAGGAAAGTGTCGTGGTAGTAAAGATGTATCAGGTGATATTCAGGAGAACAATGCCAAGATGGGAGCATGGAGGAAAGGCTGCAATTATTCCATGTAAGCTGGGGTAGTTAATCATCGTGTTGGACTGCAGGAACTTCCCTGGTTTGCATTTTTAAACAAGTTCTTGTCTCTCCTTTTGGCAAAGTGTCATTTTGCAGGAAGAGAGCCACAAGTTATCCTCAGGGGCTCTGCAAATGAAGTTAGAAGCAAGGAGAAATGCAAGCCCAGTGCCAGAGCAGGAGCTGGCAGGGCACAGCCAGGTTTCCATGGGCAGGCACTCACGGCTTGGGGGGCTCACACCGGCGCTGGGAGGGCTCAGCAACTGGGGAATATTCAGGCTGGTGAGGTTTTAGGAAGTAAAACTTCATAAACCTGAGGTTCAGGAAGTAAATCCTTCCATCCACTGAGTTCAGTGCAGAACGAGCTGTTCTTGCTGAGTGACTCAAAGAAACACCCCAAACAAACTGAACCTGGAGGATTCCCCCTCGAGAGGCAGCAGCCTCAGCCCCTCTGGAGGGGCAATTTGAGCACAGTCTTTGAGGAGACAGGCTCTGAAGGAGAACAAGAAACCAGAAACTACACAGGATTAGGGCCAGGCAGGCTCCTGAGCCTCAGGTGGGTTCTGACCCTGGATTTCCATGTTCAGGTGGAACCCAAAAGAGGGAGGAATAACCCATGCCATGTTCAATAATGCACCATTAAATTCATTTTCTAAGCACACACACCTGCACAAAGGTGGCTCAGGCGTGGTGCCTGCAGGACAAAACGACACAGAGGTGAAATTGGTACCACAGGGGAAAAAAGAACTGTTGAGAAGTTTGATGTAGAGTGAAACTTGGACGAGTCACAGAGGTGGGAAATGAGTGCCTTGCACACAGTGGCCAGCCCTGCAGTGCCAGCAGGAACACTGGGCAGTGCCACCTCTGCAGGGCACTGGGGACAGCTCAGGAGCTGCTCAACACCACCATGGAGACACTGAGCCCTCCCAGAACACACCTTGTGCTTGAAGCAGCTCTGCTTGGGGTTTGGGCTCCTGGTGGCCATGGACAGCCATGGAACACAGGTGGAACACAGGTTGATCCTGGTCCTTTGGCTGCTCTGCTCTGTGTACACCGTAACAGGAACCCAAATTAAATCCCAGTGTTCCACCAAACCTCCCCTTCCCAGCAGGGATTTCTCCCAGGCAGCTGTGCCCCAGTGGAATTTAGAACTGGAATGAAAATGGAATTGTACTCCAAGTGCTCCCCAAAACTGCCCAGCTGGGAGCACAGTGTGGAGCACGGCTGGGAAGGGAACATTGCATCGCTCCTTCTGCACTCAGGCACCATTCCCTCACTCCTTTGTGTTCAAACACGCCCAGCACCACCCAGTCCCACCCCAGAGAGGAGGATTTACCCTGGCAGTACCAGCAGAGCCCCAGTGAAGCTCCTGCTGAAGCACAGGAACGGAGCTGCTGGAAATGACGCTTCAGAACAGCCCAGCGTGGAGTTACGTGAGGATACAGCAGGAGAAGATGAAGATGAGAAAGAAATTACAGCAGGGACTTTGTTCCACAGCCCTGAATCCCTTCTGGGTCATAGTCCACTTGCTGCTACTGGATGCACATTACTGGAATCCACGTGAGGAAGTGCAGGAGGAGATTAAAATGCTCAATCATTTGCAAGGGCTCCCCAGATGAACAGCAGCGTGTGCTGGAAGAGCAGCTCCGACACAGAGCGCTGCACAGGGCTCTGAGCTGGCTGGGAACAAAAAATGAGTTACGGGATGGAGGCAGCCAGGGTTCATCCAGATAAGGAGGAGCATTCCTGGGGTCAGCTCCAGTGGGCACCTCTCCCACCAGCAGCAGTGTCCAGGTGGCACAGGTGGCCTTGGAGTGGTCCCACAGGGTTGGAGGAACAGCCAACCCACACCTGATCCATCAACAGCCAACCCACACCTGAACACACCTGATCCATCAGGAACAGCCAACCCACACCTGATCCATCAACAGCCAACCCACACCTGAACACACCTGATCCATCAGGAACAGCCAACCCACACCTGATCCATCAACAGCCAACCCACACCTGAACACACCTGATCCATCAGGAACAGCCAACCCACACCTGAACACACCTGAACCTTCAACAGCCAACCCACACCTGAACCATCAACAGCCAACCTACACCTGAACACACCTGATCCATCAGGAACAGCCAACCTACACCTGAACCATCAACAGCCAACCATACCTGAACCATCAACAGCCAACCCACACCTGAGCACACCTGACCTGTCAGGAGCCACCCCCTGTCACCAGCCTGGGCTGGGCAGGGCCCATGTGGCCACAGCACATCAGAGATGTCACACAGACAGACCCAAAAGATACATTAATACAGCAGGAAAAAACATCCTCAGACTCAGGTGGAAAGTTTATTTGGAAAACTCTACCCTGGAACCCTTTGGCAGTGCCCAGAGGGAAAAACTTCCACCTGTATTAACTCGTTTCACATCCACTGATTTTTGTTTTACCAGCTGGAACGTACCCATCCCACACAGCTCCTGAGCACCTTCCCAATGATCTGAGGGCTGGACACATCCCAGGAGAGCTTTCTATTTGCTATGTTTGTACTTTTATGAAGCATTGCTGCTTTTCCCTGGGATTTTATTGCCCTGTAAATGAGGATGCAATGCAGAAAGCTGCTTTTATTTTTGCTGGGACAGAGCTGAGTGGGAATGAAGCCAAGAGGAATGCATTTTCCTTTTGCATTTTCCATGGAGAAACACTTAAGAGCATCTCTTTAAAAGCTTTCCTTACTGAAGACTTAATTTAACAGATTATTTTATTTACTGATTTCCTGGGATGGGATGTGGGATGTCTGTAGAGGCCATTCCCTCAAAGGATGCAGAAATCACAGCCCACTGGCAGAACCTCCCAGTCCAGGGAGCAAGAAATTGCTCAAATCCCTTCTGCCTGAAGAGCTGAGGGAGCTGCATATTTGGAGGTGCAAACAGGAAAATCAAAGAAAAAAAAAATCAAATGAAACTGTGGCCACCAGAATCCTTTTCCCTTACAAGAAGCATTCAGCATCCAGAAAATATCAAAAATGGACAAAACCTCCTCCAAATCAATTCCCCCACGTGCAACAGGTCCCTGCCCTCCATGTGCTTCTCCTTTTTATCCCCAGAGAGAGGAGTGGGAGTGGAAAACCGAAAAACCCTAAATTTAAAACTCTTTAAATGTATAAAGCAGAACTTTTTCCTGGTGGCTGCCAGCACACATCAATCATTGCTTGCCAATCCAACCCAGCAGCACTCGATCCTCCTGGGCCCCTTCCAATTCCAGGTATTCCACAGTCCACCAAACCAAAGTCACCCCACAGCAACTTCCAGAAAATGTGTGGCACTTCCCCATTTTCTATGGTAAGGGATGCAGCAAATTTAAATTATTTAACCCACATCTGTTTAATCAGAGGCGGCTCCTGAAAGCTTCGCTAACTTGAAATGCCATTGCAGCTTCTGGCTGGTTTTTCCCACTCTCCCACTCACAGTATGCCAGGGAGAACAACATCCTCCCACTCCTGGGAGGGACAGGACCTGCCACACGCTCGCTCCACACAGAGGGAAGAGGCTGGCAGAGGGTTTGGCAGGCAGCTCTGGGCTGGGCTTGTTTGCTGCAAATATGAGATCCCAGAAAATGGGCTGATCACCCAGAGCGTGGCACCCACAGCCTTGGAATTCCACAGAGCATCCCCAGATCTGGGGATGATACTTTAAGGAATGTGATGGATATGCAGGGAACAACTTTCTTCAGCTCTTTTATGGAACTGCTTGATTTTTACCCATGAAATCACTTTCTCATTAGGACAACTTCTGTGTATTTAAAAATAGGAGACTGGAGAAATGTAGCTCCTTCAAAAGGAGCTACACAGATTAGGACCAGGAAAAGCAGAGGTCCTGCAGAGCTTCAGCACAGAGGAGGAAGCTGAAACCCTGGAGCCCCCAGCCTGTTTTGCCCATCCCCGTTTTGCACATCTTTGTCATTTCCCCCCATCATTTCCCTTTTTGTTGTTATTATCACACAATGGTTTGGGGCTGGAAGGGACACAAAATCCCAGCCAGTGCCACCCCTGCCATGGCAGGGACACCTTCCACTGTCCCAGGCTGCTCCAGCCCCAGTGTCCAGCCTGGCCTTGGGCACTGCCAGGGATGGGACACGCCCAGAACACCAAATCCAGTTTTCAGCATCAATAAAACATAAAAGCTTTTAATTTCCAGTGCTTTCCACATGTCAGGCCACTGGAGATTTTCCTTGGTCTTGCTCCTTCACATTAATGCTCCCAGGGAGGCAGTCACCCTACTGAAATGTCATTTCTAACGGGTTTATATTGTATGGGAATCCTAAACGACCTTGATCGGGCGCCTGCCTGATCCCAACCTGCTAAAAAGCTCTCCTGGCACGAGCTGTGGGTTATTCATCTTTTATCCAGGTGCATGCACACAGCCCTGAGTCATGCACCACCAACAGATGGGAGAATCTTATATTTATGAGCTGCCATCTTTTTCTTTTTTTTTCCCCTAGAAATTAATTTTTCATTAAATCATTTTGAAAAACCTTTGAATTAACAGAGTAACTTCATTCAAGGAGATAAGCTAGAAAGTGCAGATTTTAACATAATTATTGGTGCTTAATCAATTAAGCAAATTGACCCTCTGGATTTTGGACAAAACAGTCAGGGCAGGTGTGGCATTACCCCTTCTGCTTAAATCCACTTTTCCTTGTCTCTGGGAATTCCTATGGATAGAATAACCATGAGTGTTAATTAAAAACAGGTAGAGGTGTCACAGGGAACGTGTGACACAGCAAAAAGGGGACAACCCCAGGTGTGGCACCTGTGCCTCTGCACCCTGAGAGATTTGCAGGTTATAGATGATACACAAAGAACAACTTCGTGGTGGGTGTTGTGTCAAAAGATTTACAGGTTTGGAGTGGCTCAGGTGTTTAATTGCAGGGAAAGTGCCCTTGATGGGAACTTGAATTGCCTGGGAAGGGCTGGGAGCACAGCAGGAGCCCCAGAGGTTCAGGGAGAAACCTCTTGTATTACATTATCATGTGTATAATAATTAATATAGAATATAAAAATATATAAATAAGTGCCACTCGATGTTAACTTCAATTGCCTGGGAGTGCCTGGGAGCAGAGTCCCCAGTTGGTCACAACAGACTGCTGGGAGAAATCCTCCTGCATTATTTTATCACACACATAATTGTCTATTTACTAATTAATATAGTCACATGTAACTAATGGATAACAACAGAGATAATGTTTTTGCTTGGCTTATCGTTTCATCCAGCACATGAACAAAAGAACTCATGAAAGAACCAGCTGAAATGTGTTTGTCTGAAACTCTCAGCAATTCCTTCCAAGGAGATGGGTCTGGGCCCAGTCCCACCCTGGCACCTGTGGGAACAGAGAGTGGTTGGTGCCACCATCAGGGTGGTGACACTGTCAGGGTGACACCATCAGGGTGGTGACACTGTCAGGGTGACACCATCAGGGTGACACCACCAGGGTGAAGCCATCAGGGTGACACTGTCAGGGTGGTGACACCATCAGAGTGGTGACACTGTCAGGGTGGTGACATTGTCAGAGTGGTGACACCATCAGGGGGACACTGTCAGGGTGACACTGTCAGAATGACAATGTCAGGGTGGTGACACCGTCAGGGTGACAATGTCAGGGTGACACTGTCAGAGTAACAACATCAGGGTGGTGACAACATCAGGGTGACACCATCAAGGTGCCATTGTCAGGGTGACACTGTCAGGGTGGTGACACCATCAGAGTGGTGACATTGTCAGGGTAGTGACACCATCAGAGTGACAATGTCAGGGTGGTGACACGATCAGGATGACACCATCAGAGTGACAATGTCAGGGTGACAGTGTCAGAATGGTGACACCATCAGGGTGGTGACATTGTCAGGGTGGTGACACCATTAGGGTGACACTGTCAAGGTGACACTGTCAGGGTGATACTGTCAGAGTAACAACATCAGGGTGGTGACAACATCAGGGTGACACCATCAGAGTGACATCATCAAGGTGACATTGTCAGGGTGGTGACACCATCAGGATGACACCAAGGTGATACTGTCAGGGTGACACCATCAGGGTGGTGACACTATCAGGGTGACATGGTCAGGGTGACACTGTCAGGGTGACACTGTCAGGGTGACACCATCAGGGTGACATGGTCAGGGTGAGACTGTCAGGGTGACACCATCAAGGTGACATTGTCAGGGTGACACTGTCAGGGTGACACGGTCAGGGTGACACCATCAAGGTGACACTGTCAGGGTGACACTGTCAGGGTGACACTGTCAGGGTGACACCATCAGGGTGACATGGTCAGGGTGAGACTGTCAGGGTGACACCATCAGGGTGACATGGTCAGGGTGAGACTGTCAGGGTGACACCATCAAGGTGACATTGTCAGGGTGACACTGTCAGGGTGACACGGTCAGGGTGACACCATCAAGGTGACACTGTCAGGGTGACACCATCAGGGTGACACTGTCGGGGCTGGCCTGGATGCAGCAGCAGCCCCAGCCCCTGCTCCCACTCCCAGCCCCAGGGGATGAGCCAAGCCCACTCCTGCTGTTCCAGATGTTAAGCCGAGCTTTTCCAAGCCCTGTGCAAACACCCACCCACAGCAAAGGAGCTGCAGAAGCCCATTATTTATACAGCAAAACCAGGGAAATGAAGAAATGCCCCAACTGAAAGAGCTGCTCCCACTCGGGCTTGGCAAAGACATTTTAATTGCAGGGCCACCCGCGGCTCCTTCCCCTTCATTAGCTCTCCTCCAGAGAGGGATGAAAGGGGGAATTAGGGATGTGCAGGCACCCTGAATCCTGCCACTTCCAGAGGCACTCAGCTTCTCAGGCCAGAACACGCTCCACGCACAAGTGGAGTGGATAAAACAGGCACAAATGACACGTGGGGACAGCTGACAGCACATCTGGATATCCTGGCTACAGAAAAACCCCAAACTGCACCTGTGACGAAGCATCTCAGGTGTTTTAGCCCCACAGATGTGGGCAGAAGGGGGCCAGAGGAAATGATTTAGCCCTAAATATTTCCCCTGTTGGCTTCCCAACCTCGTGGGATCCCTGTTATTTATATGCATGAATGATTTATTCCTCTATTACCAGTTACCTCCTTTGATTAAATATATTAGTGCCTTTTAAGTTATTTCAAGGCTACAATCATTTGAAAATTAAATGATCCTTTGAGTACCCTTTGGGAGCTGAATGCTAAACTGACAGTTCCATAATGCAAAAAAATGGTGGTTGTGCTCTTTTTTATTTAATTAAACTGTACTCTTGATCAAAAAAAAAACAAGTGGGAGAATATTAACCCTATTTTTTTACTTCTAGAAAAGGAGTGAAATAAAAAAACTGGCTACAAATTCTGTTACCATGGTCAAACGTTGTCCTTATTCAGCTGACACCTAAAATGTTGTGTCACACAGCTGTAATTTCATCAATTCATCAAAGGTCCCCAAAATTTCTGGGTTTTACCCTGCTACTGATCGATTATGTCCAAGTAGGAAACGCTTTAAAAACTTTTCTCCCTTCAAGCTTTGCAAAAGATCTGAATTTAAATGGCACTTTTAGGGCTCTTTGGAGCCCAAGTACAACAGCAGCCCGCCTTTTGAAGAGCACACAAAAATACTTCTGGCCAGAAAGAAAGGAGTGAAGTGACAAAAAGAGGAAGATAAAAGCAATTCCAAGTCCCAAACCTACAGAATCCCCTCAGTCTTGGCCTATTCTTTAGAACTAACCCTCATTTTGCAAATCAAAGGACCAGCTGCTAAACTTGCCTTAAAAAAAGAGGTAGGTCCTGAATGCAGGGCTGGGAGAGTCCCTGCTGCCATCAATCAGGTCCTCCTGCTCCCACCAGGAGTCTCCCCATCCCTGGAGCCCCAATCCTGGGGCTCCAATGCCCAGGGATGCTCTCCCATCACTGAATCAGTGCCTGGAAAATCAGCTGGCAGTGAGGCACCCCTTGGGCTTCACCCTCAGGAGGTGGCTCAGCTCCAATGTTGTACCCAAAAAAAGCCAAATGTCACTTTAGAGAGAGCGCTGTGTATCCTCACAAATGGAATTAGGTGTTGCTGGAAAAGGGACAAAATAAAGGGACAAAAAAAAAAGAAAAAAACTCTTTGGACAAAACTTTTAAAAATCTCGAATTTCACACAGACGCCTCTAAAGTCGATTAAAAACAATTCTCAAAACATTCCCAGCTTTCACTAGTGCTTAACAGCGTGCTTCCCTCTGTGAAAAGGCACTTCAAACTGGATTTGCAGTTCTGTCTGCATGTTTTATTTCCCTTTGTGATCTAAGTGATCGCTGCTTTGTAAGATTTATCCTGGGCAATTAATATATCAAGCAGAGAATCACATGAGGGATTTCCCCAAAGAGAATTTGGCAGCTCGGGGTTCACTGCCCGTAGCTCTCAACCCTCTGGAAGTTATTAAACAGCACAAGGATGGCACAAAATTAAAGTCACTCAGCTAAAACCAACGTGGCACTTTATGCACCCAAAGCCAACATGTGTTCCACCTGATAAAAATCTCAAAACCTGTTGTTTTGCAGCCCAAAACAACAGGTGCTGGGTGATAAAAGTCAAGACAAAAGTGCTAAAGCCTCTCACATACTTTCCCCAATTTCTACAGCAACAGAGCTGTGACAGAGGGCTCCTGACTGCTCAATTTGATGGCCAGGCAGACTTATAAAAGCTGAGTTTCCTAGGGGAAGGCATAATGAAATCAATGCACTCATGAATATGGATGGCAGGCCGGGGCCATCTGTTCACCACCAACATCTTTTCTTAAAACAAGTTTCAAATATTTCGCCAGAGACGTCTGGTATCTTTATTTCCAGGGACAAAATTAGACCTTGGATTTTCACCATCTCCGGTCATTAAGTGTTATTGTTATGGAAATGTGGGGTGGGTTGTTGTTTTGGGTTTTTTTCCTCCACTGATAATCAAAAGATGGAGTGATAAAACAGTTTGACAAAGTTCAGGTGGAGATCTCATCGGTCTGTGGAGGAGATGCACAATATTGAGAGTCAGGGCACGGCGTGTGTAATGTAAATATCACTCCTCTGTCCTCCTCCTGGGAACAAGAGCCTGGGGTGTCCTGCCCTCCTTTGTACCCTGCATCCATCTCATTTCCTCTCGTTTTCAGAGGAAACATCATAAGGCGTTTTTATTCTGCATTGATGATGCTGGTGGTGATCTGTGTGCAGGGAGCGGGGCACGGCTGGAGATGGGAGCGATCCAGGATCCAGGGATTTACCAGGAAAGGCAGGAGGGTCCTGGGCTGTGTCTGCATTCCCAGCTCCTGCCTGAGCCAGGCAGGGCTGGTCCAGCCCCAGGTGGGAATCTGGGAGCTCCAGAGCAGCAAAGGCAAGGTGTGGGAATAGAAAAGCCAAACCTCTGTGGGAATGGAAGCTCCAAACCCTGGAGCAGAGACAGCTGAGAGGTGATTTTATCACTGCACAAATATTGTAAGGGCAGGTGCCAAGAGGAGAGGAGCAAGACTCTCAGACAGCACAAGTGGCAATGGGCACAACTGGAAATGTGGGGGGTCCCAGCTGAACATGTGGAAAAAATACATTATTTTGTAAGCCCTGGAAGAGAGGCTCAGACTGTGGAGTGTCCGTCCCTGAGATGTTCAAACCCACCTGGGTGATGGTGTGTGACCTGCTCTGGGTGAATCCTGCTTGCATTGGGGCTCTCCAGAGGCCCCTTCCAACCCCAACTGGGATTCTGGCAGCCCAAACTCTGGGGCAGCAGGAGCAGAGCTGAAGCTCTCACAGGAACGGTCTAAGGCAGGTTGCTATCAATTAGTGCGCTCAGTGTTAATTAATAATCAGCTCCTGGTTACTCAGAGCAACCATGAAGCTGAGACAGCCTGGATGAACAGAATTCCAACTGCTCCCAGAGAAATGAGTCTAAGGACACACTCACAGGGAAGGGAATTGGCTCAGAGTTCTCCTCCTGGGGTCCCACCAGCCTGGCCAACGTCAGCACCTGCTCCAGCCCCACAGGCTCCAGCAGTCCTACACTTCATGGCACATTTGGTTCCAAATACAGGAGGTGTCCTGTGGTGAGCTCTGGAAAAAAACCCAAGAAAAAATAAATTAATTTAGGTTTTGAATGTTTCAGTCTGTTGATAATATTTATTAAACAAATAAATATGTTTTATTATTTTAAACGTGGCTGTTTAAAAAAAAAAACCAAACACCTAAATAAAAAGATATGGGAGTAAAAAGATTCAAATTGAGTATTATCCAGATAGTCAGGATTTTCTAAACAAACTTCAAAAAATCAATACTTGCCCAAACCTTTTGATTTTTTGATTGAAGGGAGGTTTTGATCAAAAAAGTGCCCCAAGTGCCTGCTGGGATCACCCAGGGATGCTGAGCCCAGCCACGCTCCCACCTGAGGATGGGGAACAGCCTGGGCTCGTGGCTGGGGCTCACTTCCCAAATTAATTTCTGCAGCTGATCCTAAGCATGGACAGCCTGGGCAGGTTATGCCATAACAGCTTTTCCATTTGCATCCAAATTTGGGGCATTATGCTCAACCTGCTCATCCACTTCCACTCAAAGGTGCAGCTTGCTCAATTTGCATAATAACTATCTCCAGCTAATTATCCCCATTTGTTCATGGAAGCAGCCACTTTCTGTAGGGCTTAAAATTACCATAAACTGTGCATAAGATCAAGACAACACCGATTTATCTTATTAACAGTGAAGGAGTTTGTGTGTTAATTAGCAGGGGATTGCTTTGGAAATGCATTCAGGTGTTCTCAGGACCGGTTCACTTGCCCAGCCCTGAGCCCCTCTCAGGATCTGAGGACAACCAGAGGCTCTGAGAGCAGTGGGTGAGGCCATCCTGGGAATTCCTGTTTGGAAAAAAGCCTCACACTGCAAAAATGCAGAGACCTGTGGCGAGTGATTGAAATGGGAGAGTTGGAGAAAAGCGAGATAAAAGTGCCTGCAGCAGCGTGGAGGCAAGCCCAGCAAGCTCTTGCACACAGCAAAATTTGTTTTCTGCATTTTTTGGATGGCATCTTGGACAAATTTTTAATAAAGGTGCAAAACTGAGGTCCTGTCTCCTTGAGAGCTTCAGTTCCTCTCTGGTACTCTCCCTACTCTGCTTAGTAAGCAGCTGTTCCAGCCTCCCCCTTGCAGCAGCTGTCAGAACACTTCCCATAATATTCATGGATGCTCCATGTTTTCCAGCAGCAGGTGGTACAATTTCTGTATCTGCAAACGATCAGCATTCAAACCCAGATTTCTCTCCTTAACAGCTACTACACAGCTACAAAGTGTTATCTGTCCTACTCGTGTTTTTAATACCCCCAGTAAAAGCTAAAGTAAGGACTTGTATTTAAGGGAAAGATGTTGCCATGAAACTTTAAGTGAGGATTTCACACTGGGAAAAGATTAGAATAATACAGACTCGCAAGTATAGAGCCATTTACTCTCCATTTTTTCCTGTGCCCCAGAAAGAGCCTCCTTAATTTTCACTCTGGGGTTCCTACAGGCACCCATGTGGATGCTGGGAATTGGACAAACTCCTTACACAGCCTGGAAACTTCCAGCCAAAGGAACTCAGAGGATACAAAGAACAAAAGAAAAGCAGATTGCACTAAGCAGTTTTCCTTTTAAAGACCCCCAAACCCTTTAAAAAGAACTGAAATGCAAAAGTCAAACCAAAATAATTATTTGCTGCTTTTCCATCAAAGCCAATGTTGGTATTTAATGGAAATGGGCACTTTTCAAGCCAACACTCCTGTGCTGCACTGAATTTCCACAGAAAACAGGTCCTCTATCTCTCTCCTTAAAAACCCATGGAATTTGAGCACAACCCCTTCCTTAATAAAGCCATGAGACACAGAATGTCGTTCCCATAAACTGCATGGCCATAAATCTTTATTTCCTGCTGGCATGATGGATTTCATAAGACAATGGATTTAACAATTCCTTTTTGCCAAGCAGTTCCTGAATTTCTTAGGAAACCCTTTCTGGGTTTAAGGCATGTCTTAAGCAACTAATTTTCCACAGTGATCCTGAAAAGAGCTGGAGTGTAATTGCCAGGGAGTTAATGGAGTCATTGCACATATTTTTGTTCTTCATTTTCCTAAGAACAATCTGAACCTTCCAGAGAAATAACAAAGAATTTCAAAGGCATCTTTTACATCAGGTGAGGCTCTCATCACACACCAGCCCCATGCAGCTAAAAATTCAATGGCAGGACCTGTATCAGCTGCTCTCCAAAATTGTTTTACACATCAATAAAGGAGCAAGTCAGAAATAAATGAAAACACAATGCCCAGAGGTGTTGCTGTGTTTCAGCAATCTGCTGGAATTACTGGCCTGGCTGTTTGTGAGGGCACAAAACTGAGAATTATTCCTTCCCTATCCATGGCAGGGGGTTGGAACCAGAATTCCAGAATCATGTAGGCTGGAAAACATCTCCAAGCCCACCCTGTCCCCAGCCCAGAGCACCGAGTGCCACCTCCAGGAACTCCTTGGACACCTCCAGGGATGGGCACTCCAAACCTCCCTGGGCAGCTCCTTCCAAGGCCTGAGCTCCCTTTCCATGGACAAATTCCTGCTGATTTCCAGGACAGCCTCCCCAGCACAGCCTGAGGCCGTTTGCTCTTGTCCTGAGAGATCTGATGATTTTAGAGGTCCCTTCCAACAAGAACAATTCTGTGTTTCTGAACACTTCCCACCTCCCTCTCCTTCCATCCCCACCCTGGAAAAGGTGTCCACTCCTCTCATCCCTGCAGCACGTCCTGCCCAGGCACAGACACTGCCCCCACCACCACCATCATCATCATCATCATCATCATCATCAGGCATCATTTTCTGCTGAGGGCTCCCAAAAACCCACCCCTGGCAGCAACACTCCCCTGCACAGGCTCTGTCATCTTCCCTACACACCAGCCCAAACACCAAGGAGCCAAGGGCAGCACCAGCTCTTTGATTTTCAAAAAAAAATAATAGCATTTTAAAATTCCAGCCAGGCATCCATGCCATGCTCCTTGGGCAGAGTGTGTCACAGGGAGAGGTGCTCACCTCGGCTTCAGGGGTGGCAGAGCAGGTGATGCAGATTAGAAAATCCAACCATTTCCCACAAATGGCCCAGCACTTTCTGCAAAGAATGTTTTAGGCACAAGGCTGATTTTGATCTTAAAGACTAAAGAAACATCAAAGGGAAATACCTGTGGGTATGCAGAACAAGCAGGGGCTCATGAATACCAATTGATAAATATTCTGTGTTGATATGGAAGCTCTGTGTGCAGGTTGTGCTGAGAGCTCACCTGAGCCCTGCCCTGCAGGGACACCTGTGACCACTGTCCTGGCTTCCAGCAGAGCCCAGGCTGCAGCTGAGCTTCAGTGCCCAGCTCCTGTCCCATCCCAGGCTTCTCCCTCTGCCCACCTGGGATTTTGCTCCTGACTTGGGCTGGGCTGGGCTGCAGATGGGATTTGAGGTGGTGATGCTTTGTAAAGGCAACACTGGGGTGTGGGACTGTGAGCAAAAACAAGATACAGAAAAAACAATCACAAACCCAAGCTGGAACCAAAAGGACAATCATCAAAAATGGTCAAATTTCACCAAATTCCTCATCAAAACATGCAGCAAAAAGCAAAGCTGGAAGCTTTAAAGCACAAGGCTTTGCACAGCAAGGATTTCCCACAGCCCACAAAATTCCCTTTGATTTATCTTGTGCCCTGTTGTTTGCAGATGCAGCCCAAGAGCAGAAGGGATTGAGATTGAGATTTCATTTCAAACTCTGCTGTCTCAGGCTGGCACCCAGCAGCTCAGAACAGCCCTTTGCAGACCCACCTCACTCCTGATCTCACCCTGAGCAAACACCTGCAAACCTGCTAAATTACTCCAATTTGCAGTTTTCTCCCTCCCAATTCGCTGGATCACCTTCTCAAACAGTTTCTCTGCCCAGTCAGGTTTTCAAAGCGAGTTTATAAAATGAGCATCTGTTGATAAATCTGGAAAGAAAATATTTCTCTTTTCCACACAATGCTGGGAAAACCTTGAAACTTGTAAACAAGTAGGGGATGTGACAGCAGCAATTGGTTTCTGTTAACAGCAAAATACAAAGGAAGGAAAATATGAGTAGAAAAAGTGTATCTGTGCATATTTAATATCGTTTTTTGTAGCCAGGCGCTTCCATGAAGTTTGACTCAGTGTTGTAATTAAAATGTTCTGTAATGGTGGTAATTACCCCATCAGGTAAGGCATAATGGATGGCAGCACAAACCTACAATATAATGATTATTTCCAAGTTGAATCTCAATTTTTGTGCATTTTAAGCACCTTCCTCCTTGTGCCTGGGAACAGGGATCTTTGGCAGTCCAACACATGACAGTGCAGGAACTGTGGGATTTTTGTTATCATTGTCCTTTTTTCTTGATAAAATGCAGCCTTTCGAAGAGAATTTATTCTAATAAATGAAGTGATGAAATTGAATCCAATTAAACCTGAGCACACCTTGATGGTGCAGAGACAGAGGGTTCTCCCAGTTCTCCCCACCACAGAGCTCTGCCTTCAGGAGCACAGAAACCCTGGAAACTTCTGGAAACCAACCCAGAACATCCCAAATGTCACAGAAATGACAAATGCCTTTCACTTTTTAAACGGTTTTGAGGCACATTGACCTTGGGGTGCTAAAATTCCCTTTTTTTGTGGAAGGAGTGGGGCGTTCACACCTATATTAAACCAAAGTAACATAAAGCACCAGAGTATTCCTGCAATTCAGAGAGTTCTGGGGTTTGGAGCCTTTGCAAAGCATTTGGAGTGCTGCAGGAAGATGAATTATCTCCCATTTCTTGTATCAAACCCTGATGTCATGTCTGGAAAAACACTAAACCCTGTCAATTATTTCCATCTTCCCAGGTTCCATCAGTCCTCTGCAAGCTCGTCCAGCAAGAAAATAACCCTTTTCACTTTGGAAAGGGGCAATAAAGATGATGGATGCTTTTTGGAGTTTATTTTTGCTGTGTCCATAAACATTCCCCTAATAGCTCATCACAGCTGACGAGGAGCTTGGCGGAGCCAACTGCTGTTGACTGAAAATATCTGACAATTTTTTTCTCCCTAGCTTGCTGTACAGAAGGAATTATTTATATTTGAATAGCACTCTCCTGTGATCAGGATATATATATATATATTTGTCATAATTAACACAGGGCCCCGCCACAGAGGCACTGTTAATGAGCTTTTATTAAGAAATCCTATTTTAGTCCCTTCCACTCCAGGGGGACCATGAGAGGCTTGAGATGTTTATCTGGCACACTTCATTTGCCCCTACACACCAAGATAATTAAATCACTGAGCCAAATTCAAGGCAAGAGCTGAGGAATCATCCCCTTGATTTTGCTTTTCACTCCCAGGATGCTCCCAAAGGCAAAAGAGAATCCCAGGATGGTTTGGGTTGGAAGGGACCTTAAAGCTCCTCCAGTTCCAGGAGGAACTATCCCAGTTCCACTTCCCAGGCTGCTCAGCCCTGAATTCCTTGCTAAAGATCATTGGAATGAAGCCAAGTGGTTTTAACAAAGCTGCTTTGGGATAATTATTTTTTTCATTATTATTGTATTTATTATTATTGTATTTTTAAATGCCTGTTGTTATCTTCCTACCCTGAAAGAAAATCACACTAAAGAAAAGGAGACCCACCCAAATGCTGATGTTTGAGACACTCTGGAGGGAGGAATAAGTGCAGCATTTTAAAACACCGACATTTATAGTGATACCTGAATTTCTGGGAGTGAAGAAAAGGTGAAACACAGCAGCAAGACACTGAAAAACATCTTTGAGCGACTCCCACCACAAGCTGTACTCTCAGAGGGAGCAGACAAGAGCGTGGCCTGATAAAAATGGGATCTCCCAGCTCTGCCCTCTGGAACATGGGAAAGAACACGGTCAGGGACCCAGCAGCCTTCCTGGCCAGCTCCCTCAGCACTCCCTGCCCTTGATGTGGGACAAAATGTGCATTTCTTGGCCATCAGTAATAATAATGAATTTAATACCTGGCACTCTCCGTTCCATCCTGCCTTTAACCATTGCTTGCCTTGCTCTGGAAGCAGGCTGAGGGAAGTAATGTGCAAGGCAAGCACGCTGCTGTCACTTAGCAACCTGAAACGGGGCTTGGAACAAAGATCTTTATTTCTGGAACCATTTAACAGCGGTGCCTGAGCAGGGCTGAGGTTTTGGGCATGGCACAACCCCAGTTCCTCTTGCTGCTGCTCCTCTCCAGCGCTGTCACCCGCAGCTTTCACCCTCACCTGAACCTCCTAAACTTTATGGCAAAGAGCAGGAAGAAAATTAATAAAAGGAGGACAATTGGCATTATTTTGTGACTGTTTCAGCCAGCTGACTCCAGCAGAGTGCTGAAGCAGAGAACAGCTCCCTTTATCCAGGTCCCATCAGCTGCTCTGCCTTTCTGAGAGTCTGGGACTGTTCTCCCCCTGCTCTCCTGCCCAAGGACAGGGCAGACCCTGCTGAGGGTTTGGGGTGGAGGAGCTGGAGCCCTGCAGGGCTGGTGCTGGTCCCTCCTGTCCCACCAGGCTCCTCAGCCACATCCAAAGCCCTGGAATGGATTTACTGCTCAGCACCAACCCCTGCAAGGTGTGATGCCCTGGGGGACAGGGGCAGCTCCTCACCAGGTGAGGCTCTGCTGATTGCGCTGCATCTTCCTCTGCCTGAGCCAGGACATGCTTAATTACTGCCAGCTTTAATTACTGTCCCAGTCTCCCAAAGGGCTTCAATTCTCTCAGATTTCACATCCCATCCCCACTCCTGCCCTGCTCCAGGACACCTCTGGGCTGCAGCAAACTGAGAATTCACATAAAGAGAATGAACCTGGTTAAACTGGAAATTTGGGGGTTCTGCCTGCTCCCCACCACAGAGGGAACCTGCTTTAGGGGGCAATTTAAAAGCAAGCATCCACCTGAAATTTGTCATTTATCATGTGCTAGAAACAAATGCTGCTGCCCACTGCTCACCCTTCTCTACTTGACTTCTCCTCTTACACACGAGGGCAACTAACTTAGATATAACCCTGGTAAACCAAAATGCCTTGGTAAAAAATTAACATAGGCAGGGGTGTAAAATACAGAGAGAAAAATGGAAAAGGGAAGTAAAGAATCCACAGCCATTAAAATGCCTAAAAGGCCAGGTTTGCCTTCTGAACACTCCTATTCAAGGAAACTCAGGGTGACTTTTACCTCTTAAATCCCATTAACCAAAACAAACAATTCAGAAACCAGTGAGAGAATGTAAAATAAATGCTATAATGTAGCAGAGCAACCCTGTGAGCCCTAACTAAAAAGCACTGCCTCTAATCAAAGCCTAATATTCTAATTCAAGCTATTAATTATTATTATTTTTATTACTACTACTATTATTATTGCTATGTTTCTGTCTTGGCAAAAACCTTTTTTTTCTTATGTATTTTTAACAATTTCTGTTACGGACAATCAAAAATGCCATATGTGATCAACAATTTATAAAAATCAAGCCTGAGTTTGTAGTTAAAATCATGTCACTGGGAAGCTTCAGTTCACTGCGTTTTGCCAAGTCACAATAAAGATGAATTTTAAGATGAAGTTTTCCCTCACAAATATTGAGATATGCTTCATGGGGAATGAAAAAAATTTACTGTTGGCCTCATTTTATAATGAAACAGAGTCAGATACGAGCTACCCAAAACACAGAGCCCTGACAGCAATTTACAGGCTTTATATGCAAGTTGAGTTAATCCTCTAAGTAGACTTGCAGTTCCTGCAGGAGATGGGAATTAGGTGGCATTTGAGTTCATATGAGATATCTGGAGCTGTCTGGGCTCGCTGTGAGTAAAGGCAGGAGCTTTAGGGTGAGACAGCAGAAGTGCCTCGAGCACCTCACTGCTAAATCCCACTGCCACACGAGTCCAGCAGCTTTGGTGGTGGCCAAATCCTGCCCGTGCTGTCCCAGGAACAAGCAGGGTTTCAGCAGGCAGGAGGTGAAACCTGCCTGGTTTCACCTGCACAGCTCCAGCTCCCAGCCCCTGGCCATTAGAGACCTGAAACCACGAGCCTGTGGAGAATGACCCTTCCTGGATCATTTCAACCTGACAAGGTTTTAGCTTTGCCTGCAGCGGGGCTGGAAATTGTCCCTGTTAAACTTGGGGTTCAGAAAGTTTCAGCTGAAAAGCCAAATAGGAAAAAGGTTCTGAGTGAAGAGCTCGGAGCAGAACCTGGAAAGAGGTGCCAGAGCAGGACAAGAGAACCACAAACCACACCTGGAGCACAGAGCAAAGGAGCAAACTTACTGACAGAAACATTAAAAAGTGCTGTTTTCCCTCTGCAATCACAATTTTTGGGTGGGGTTTTACCCATCAGATGGGCAGAGGGCTGTGCCAGCCTCGGAGGTGCAGTGCTGAGTGCAAGGAGAGCTTTCCTCGGAATCAGCATTAATCACACAACGGAGCCGGGTTTAAATGCACAGCAGGAAGCACTTCCCCTCACAACAACATTAGTCAGGCCATGTGCAAGTTGTCTTCAGTGGGATTTTCATTAAATAAGATTCAGGTCATTTGGAAAATGATAGGAGCCCTTCCATTGACTTTGGTGGGTGTGGGATGAGGCTGGTGCTGGTGCCAGAGGGAAACTGAGGGAAATGGGCTCCCATCGAGCCAGTTTCTACTGCTTAAATTAATCTGCCACACCTTAAATATGAAGATCTGCAAAGAACTCTTCTCCTTCCTGTCCTCTTTAAACCCTGCACACATTTTCCCCAGCTAAAATGTGTGAAACACTCGACAGGCTCAGCCAAATCCCAATCTGGCAACACCCTACAGGTTCCCCCATGGTCTCCTGGCACCAGTGATCAAAAACTCCCTAAACATAATGCCTGAAAAAAAATCACAGGTCAAAAATTAGACAGCTTACAATTTATCCTTACCTCCTATTCACTTTTGCCCTTCAAAAGAACTCAGCCCTGGGGAGCTGACAAATAAAGATAAATTACCCCTCTGCAGCGTTCTCTCTAACTAAGCCATTGTGGTGATTAAATGAACCTTAGAAGCCAAATTCAGCTTTGATAGCTGAAATTGGAGGGTATTTTTTGCCTCTTTACAAATACAAAATTTGCAGCTTCCTGGGAGGAAGGGCTGAATTCAGGAAATTTCCTGGGTTGGCATTTTGGGGAAGTTACACGTTTGTCTTGATGGGCTCAGTCACGGGTGGTAGGTGCCCAGGTAATTGATGGATGAATCTCTAAATGTGGAATTAAATCTGGAAGAGCCCAAGGCCAGGCTGGACAGGGCTTGGAGCAACTTGGGATAGTGGGAGATGCCCCTGCCCGTGGGAGGGGGTGGGATGGGGTTTGGGTTCCCTCCAACCCAAACCACTTTGGGATTCTTTGATCTATAAAAGCCCACTGAGGCCTCCCCCTCTGCAAGGCAAACCCTCTTCTAGCAGCCTGTCACAGCATGGCATTGATTCCTCTTCCTCATTGCTTAAAAAGAAACCCTGAAGAACACCTGAAAATACAAAAAAATAAAAAATAAAAAATAAATTTAAAAAAAAGTTCAGAAAAAACCTGAAAAATGCTCAAGCTGGTTTAGCAGGAAGAGAGAGATGGCTGGATTAGATGGGCTTGATTATTTTTAGGAAAAAAAAAACAACCAGTACTGGAGGGTTCTCCAGTCTCCCACTGGAAGTTGCAAGGGGAATAAATGGCTGGAAGATGGAAAAATTCAAATGAGAACATCCAAGTGAACTCAATCAGCACAGACAACACCAAGAGGAGGAGCAGTGACTCCACCATCACCGGGTGTGTTGGAATGAAGCCTGGATGCCTCTAATTTTGGACCTGTGATTTCTC
Source organism: Cyanistes caeruleus (assembly GCF_971803275.1). Lineage (NCBI taxonomy): Eukaryota > Metazoa > Chordata > Aves > Passeriformes > Paridae > Cyanistes > Cyanistes caeruleus. Next base: position 1,770,109 of record NC_141711.1, on the reverse strand, counting down.
TACAAGAAATGCATTTCTATGCACAGGTATTTAAAATGAAAGCAAGAGAAGAAAGGATGCAATTGTGCACACCTAACACATGTATTATATATGGATATTATATTGTATATATACAATATTACATAAATGTATATATATTATACACAATATAATATAAAGAAAAGAGAATAAAAATGCTGTACACCCACGTGTTTCATTCAGAAGGAATTTCAATGAGATTTAATAGAACAAGGGGGGGTTCTTGTCCTCCAGAAAACCAGAATTTTATCCAAGCAGAGCAAAATAGATGCTGCACTTGCAGTTTGAGGTGTGATGCAAGACAAGTCTCATTATCCTCCTTTTTAGCCTGAATTCTGTTGTGCTCAAGAGATCAAGGTGCGTAGAGAAAAATATATGAAAAAAAGAGGATATTAACCCACACACATTTTTGCCCCTTCCAATAACTCTAAGAACTCATTAGGTAAGCTCTGCTGCACTGGTAATTAGGTTCAGAGTTGGTGTCAGTGTTGTAATGGGTTATTGATCACTGAAGTTCTCAAAGAACTTCATGGTTCTGGGAGTTTGGAAAAAAAATACCCAAACCCCATGAAATGAGTGCTAGCCTCGCTAAATTTGATTTTCATTACATATTACAAGTCTTGTTACACTTCCCAACCCAAAGCTTTCATTTCTCCCCAGCAACAGTTTTATTTTAAGCTTTCCTTCCCCAGACATCTCTGTTGGCCGTTTGGGCTGGGGATTAGATTTTTCACCTGTCCCAGGATTATTGGGAAGAGCTATTTTTTGTTTTCTCAGGGTTTTTTAAGAGACAGCACATGCCTGGAGATGCAAAAATAGTCTGTGGGGTGGTGTCAGCTGCCAGAGCCACGGTGGTGGTCTGCACTGAGACCACCCTGTTTATACCAAGCATGTAGAACTGATCTATAAATATGTCCATAAAGATCTGTGTGTTTATATATGTCCCCAAAAGCCACATCCACATGACTTCTAAATCCCTCCAGGGAGGAGGATTCCACCCCTGTCCTGGCCAGCACATTCCAATACCCTTCCAGGGAAGGAATTTTCCACAATATCCCCCTTGAGCCTCCCCTGGCCCAGCCTGAGGCCGTTCCCTCTCCTCCTGTCCCTGTTCCCTGGAGCAGATCCCAAATCCCCCGGCTGTCCCCTCCTGGCAGAGACTTGTGCAGAGCCAGAAATTCCCCCTGAGCCTCCTTTGCTCCAGCCTGAGCCCCTTCCCAGCTCCCTCAGGAATTCTCCAGCCCCTTCCCAGCTCCTCAGGAATTCTCCAGCCCCTTCCCAGCTCCCTCAGGAATTCTCCAGCCCCTTCCCAGCTCCATTCCATGCTCCAGCCCCTCTATGTCCTTCCCACGAGGGGCCCAAACCCAATCCCAGGATTAAAGATGTGGCCTCAGTGCCCAGCACAGGGGGAATATCCCAATTTCCCACCAACCCAAACCTCACCACTGCTCTTGAAAGCAAATGTCCATCCCAGAACTTCCAGCAGCAGGAAAGGGCCCGTGGATCCCTCCCCATCAATCACTGCCTGCCACGGCATTTACTGCAGACTGCACTGCTGCCAAGTCATCACTACATTTAATTAACGGGTTATAAATTGCCAGGTAATTGTTCTGTGCCTTTTTCAACTCACAGCTCTGCCACTGTTGAAGCCCTGCAAGGGTTTGATCCAGATCTGGGAGAGGGGAAGATGACGCCACAGTGCCCTTCAGGCCTGGGAGAAGATGCTGCGAGATGCAGTAATCAATTAAATGCTGAAGGAAGGCTGGAATAATCACAATTACAGGGAACAGAATCCCAAACAAAATTTCAGAGCAGTTCCAGTGGGTATTTTGCATCCAGGATGGCGAGGAGAGCGACAGGAGCTGCTTGGGAAGGGAGAGGTTCCTCCTTGAGGGAAGGGGTTTGGGTTCCCACTGCAACAATTCCAAACTGCTTTGTTCTAATTGCATTCAAACAGCGATGCCAAAGCTGCTGCCAAGGCAGTAGCAAGAGAAGGGCAGAGCAAGTTTGGTACCAGAACCTGGTACCAGCAAGTGCCAGCCTTGGGCAGGGGGTAAGGGTGCATTAAGCAAATTGCAATTTGTTATTCTGTTATTTTTTTGTCAGCTTAATGGAAAAGCCAAAGGGCTCTTTGCTCTTTAACACTGCTGCTGCTGTATTTTAAATGCTTTGTAATGACATCAGCAAGCACACTTCATCTCCCAGTCTGAGCTGGGCCCAAGCTGGTGGGACACAGGCAGGGAATGGTGTCCCCATCCCAGGCTCATTCCCTTCTCCCAGCCCTCCTGCAGCAGCAGCCAGCAGGGCAGCACTGGGAATCCTGCAGAAACCTGAGCTGGAAGAGGGTTTGAAGCCACATGAGATTTTCCATTTACTTCTCTGGCAGAGAAAAGCAGCTCGGTGTGTCCACAGGGCCAGGCAGCTCCTGGCCACTGCCACCCCTGCCCCCTGCTGAGGGGAGGACATGGGGTGATCCCTCCTCCCAAGGTTTACCCCAGCACATTTCCATGATCACAAAACCAGAATATTCCTTTTGAAGCACAAGGTGGTAACAGCCATAAATATCAGGCTGTGCTTTCAGAGCCAGGCAAGAAACAGGGCAATAAATCTTTCCGCTAGTTTGTTCCCTCCATTTGAAAACAAAAGAGGACAGTATAGGTTGGATATTGGGAAGAAATCCTCCCCTGGCAGGGTGGGAATGCCCTGGCACAGAATTCCCAGAGCAGCTGGGGCTGGCCCTGGATCCCTGGCAGTGCCCAAGGCCAGGCTGGATGGGTTTGGAGCACCTGGGACAGTGGGAGGTGTCCCTGCCATGGCAGGGGTGGAATGAGATGATCTTTAAAGTCCCTCCCAACCCAAACCATTCCAGGAATCTACAGATATTTTATTCCAAACAAAAGATTTTTGTACATTCCCTGCAATGCTAAAAAGATCCTGAAGTTGTGGATCTTCTCTAGAAACATCTACTTGCAAGGAGTCAGAACTCCCTTCTCTGAAGTTCTCTAGGTAAGTATTTAAGAGCTAAGATTTAAAACACTCATTTACATTTGTTAATTCAGGGTTGTTCAAACTATTATGAAGATTTCAAAGAGGAATAAGAATTGAATAGCTTAAGAGCATCCTTTGAAAACAGAGATGTTCCTTGCCTGCAGAATTTTCTCCCCCTAATCAGCCCACATACAAGAGTTGTCATTTCTATCTAGTTCACTAGCAGATACGCTTTCGTTATTAAATATTAAATCAGAGAGAAGAACAGAGATTCAATTCAGAAAAATATAGCTCAATCTGCCAAATTGCTACTTCCATGAATTATATTGTGAACATATTTTGATAAAAAGGTGGTTATTTAAAGATGCAACCAAGTCTGGTGATAAATGAGACCCTGTTTCCGTTCGTGTCTGCAAGTTTTAACTCAATAAATATAAATCTTCACATAGTGCATTTTCCTTTTCTTTTAAAATTCCTTTTTGTTTTTTATTTTTGCCTCCCAGATAGATGTTTGCAATAAGAAACAGTGTTTATTGTACTTAGAAATTTTAATATAAAAACCACAGAGGAAGCAGCTATCTGGATGAACAGAGCAACACAGAAAAATAAGAAATTATTATAAAAATCTGTTACTAACGAGGGCTGAGCAAATAACTCCTTGTGAATAATTCACTCAAGAAACAGAGCTTCTTTCTGTGCTCACAATCTAATTACAAACAAGCTGTGATTTCCTTGTTTGCCTGTCAGTTATTTGACTTAGTTCAGTAACTTCATTCTTGTAAAAGCAACAGCTCCAGCAACGGACTGGGAGAGCCCTCCAAGGAATGCAACACTTGTGGTTTAATTTGAGCAGAAAGCCTCAGTGCCACTGCTCAAATCCCACCTCTCCTGCCCAGACTGGGGCTGGGAGCAGCCTGGGACACTGGCAGCTGGCCCTGGCCCTGGCAGGAGTGACACTGGATGGGATTTAAGGTCCCTTCCATCCCAAACCAGGCTGGGATTCTGTAATTCCAAGTGCCCAGCCCAGCACAAACCAGTCCTTGTGCACAGGGCACCTTCCTGGGCAAAACCTCACAATGTGAGAGCCAGAGCCCAGCCATGCCATGGGATCGGTGCTGGAGGGAAACTGCACCTGCTTTTCTGCAGGATTTTACAATTCTCTCCACAAAATTAATAGCCCTCACCCCAATAAAAGGGCATTTAACTTTTGGTTTTACGAGGCCTTTTTATGTGCATCATCGCAATCCAATTTAATTCACTCCCTGCTAGTTGAACTGGCACTCATTTCGGGCTGAAGTGATAACAGATAATAGCCCCTTTCAACTGAATTGCTGAATAAAAGTCCAAATCAGGCCCTGTCAGAGCAGCTTTCCCTCTGGATGGTGCTCCACAGCCAAAGGAGAACATTCCCACTCAGCCCTCGGCAACGTCGTTAAACTTCAGATTGGGGAGTTCATTTCACAAGTTCATCACCAGAATGAAAATGTCCATTTCTCATAATATTTAACTACCATCACCACCCTGTGACATCCAGCTACACTGCATACGGAAATTGAAGTTGCAAATGTCTTCTCTTAATTGGCCAATGCACTGATCATTTCATTTTAATTCCAGTAGAGAAGTTAGAAGAGGCATCTGTAATGATTCCAGTTTATATCAATGAACTGTATCAAAGCAGTCTTCCCAGGAAACCCATAAATCTCTACTATGAGTCCATTTGCTATTATATATAAATAAATGAAAATGTTAACATTACATTTAAGGGAAAAGGAATTAATTCTGCTTAAATTCCACGTTTACCAAAACTCCTGCTTTCCAAAGCTCCAAGGGCATAGTAGCATTGATATTCTGCTTTGCAGAAAGGAGGGGAACAGGAAAAATGCTGCAAGAATAAATCCAGTGGGAATGGAAGATGAGAAGTGATCAGGAACTGGCTGAGAGACAGACACAGATCCTGGGAACATGGACCAGATCCTGGGAACATGGACCAGATCCTGGGAACATGAACCAGATCCTGGGAACATGAAGATGAGGTGCTGACCAGTGCACAGGAGGTGTGCTCTGCTCTCTTCCCTCCTGCCACTTTTTTCCTTAGCAATCACCAAATTACCACTGTCTAAAAACCAGAACTTTTGTTTAAAACCTAAGCCTGAAATTAGTAGTAATTATAAATCCTACTGCAATAGTAGCAATAACGTATTTCAGTGTCCTTCTGCCTCTGTGCCCCCTGCCCTTCTCTCTTTCCTCTCCAACCCTGCAGCTGCCCCTGCCCCCTTTTGAAAATGAAAGAATTCCTGGTGGGAAGACTCCAGTTTGAAATGTTCCCTATGGGAAGACCCCAGTTCCAGGGCAGCACCTCTGGCAGATGTGGATCCATTAACAATCCCTGGAATTACACTTAAAATTCCTGTGACAGCTCTCAATAATCCACAGCTGGGATTGCCTGGGCAGCTGGATAAAGGCACATTAAGCACTCCAGGCCCTTCTCCTGCCTTGGGTATCATCATTCCCATTGCCCTGTGCTCATTTCCATGGAGCAGCTGATCCTTATTCTCACACACAGCTTCATCCTCCTTAAGGAGCTCAGAGTCTGTCCTCGCTCCCTGTCTGGGGAGCAGGGATCAGTGAGGGCTGGGATTCCTCAGCCTGGAGAAGAGAAGGATCCAGGGAGAGCTCAGAGCCCCTTCCAGTGACTGAAAGAGCTCCAGGAGAGCTGGGGAGGGACAAGGGATGGAATCAGGACAAGGGGGGATGGCTTCCCACAGATGGGACATTGGGATGCAAACAGTCCAGCCTGGCTTCCCAATCCAGGTGTAAACATCTCTGGAGAAGGAAGGGAATCCAGACTCCAGGTAAGGAGGGAAAAAGCCACCCACAACACCACTGACAGGGCTGGGTCCTGCCCAGGTGATGCCAAACTGCAGATCAGCTGTGGCAGAGCACAAAGAAGAGGCTGAATCTCATGGCTGAGAGTCCTTCAGCTGCTTCCCTGACAGACCCAAAGGGATAGAAACGAATCAGCTGCAAAGCTGATGGAAAACCCGGCACGTGTGCAGGAAAAGCTGCAAAACTCTTGACTTAACAATGCCACAGGTCAAAAACAAGCACGATTTAATGGACCTGCTTTGAGACCATTTCTCAGTAAAGCATTAACTTATCACATAAAACCCACAAGCAAAGAGGATTTGCAAAGGTCATAAAATGGAATATTTCTGACCTGAGCCATTATTCGATTTTCTGTGTTAGCAAGGAGAGCCCCTGAGCGTGCAGCTACCAAAAAAAAAAAGAGTGGAAGTCAGCAAACAGCTGAGAGCTGCAGAGAAAGAAATAAAAAATAGTCAATAAAAATATTCACTGGGGTCACAGGAATGGTGGGAAAAGCTTCAGAGTGAGCTCCCTGCACCTGTGAGCGGCTTCTTGAGGCTGGAGCTGCGGAGGAAACGCCATATGGTGGGAATTCAGTCGGGAAAAGCCGGGTAAACACAGTCAGATGCTGGGAGTTCAGCTGAGGTAAGGCAGGCTCAGAGGTCGAGCTGGAGGGCACAAATTGGGGGCTGCAAACGATGCTGGGAGATGAGAGGAAGGGGAGATGTGGAGAAGCCTGTGGGAGTTAATCTGCCGCGGGATCTCCGGAGCTCAGGCGCCGGTGGCATCTCTGGGATCGCGGTGGGAAGCTCAGCTGGGAGCACCAGCACCTGGAACAGGGCATGACAAGCCCTGTGGGAAGTGGGAAAATCAGCTGGAGTCCAGGGAAAAATCCACTGAAGCAGCAGCCGGCCTGCCAGGGTAGCGCTACTCGCTTCTCACTTCTCTGGCTGTCTGCAAATTACCCGCACTGCGCTCATCCTCAGCAGATTCAGTTTCATTTGCTGGTTTCCTTCCCCTCCAGGACGGGGATGGGACCATCAGCACCCAGATCTCAACAGCAGAGACACATCCCACAGCCTCTGCTGGCACAGACCAAAGGATTCCCATTTTCCCAGTCACAGCTGAAAACTGTGTGCACATCCATAAATATTCTAAATATTATCCTCAGCCTCCAATATTCCAGCATACAAACAGTGCCCAGAGCTGCACTGGGCAGCCAAAGGTAAACAGCCAGGCTAAGCACTGGGAAGAAGAGGATTTTTATTTCAATTTCTTCACTTTTGAGTATTTCAGCTGCCTTCTGTAGATCTCCACGAGTTTTGACATGAGCTCCTGTTTGGAGAGCTGCTATCAAAGGGCAGCAGATTTGCTCTGGAAATACTGGGAGCAGCTCGCAGGATTTGAGCAGTTACAAAGCAACAGAAAATAGGAAAAAGATGTAGAAATCATGATGGAGATATTGGGAATTCAAACAAGTCAGCAGAGTCTGCAAAAGAGCGAAAAGATTTTTTTAAAAAATCTTTATGGGAGAAAAATTAAGTAATGGTCACTTAATTTCCTAACATCAACATTTCCAGCTTTAATTAGGATCCAGGGAAATCAAATGTTAGAAGCCCATCTGCTTCCAAGCTCCAGAAAGATGAAAACCTTCAAAAATGCCATAAATAATAAACTCCCAGGCTGGCAGCATTTTACTGAGCTCCTCCCCATAGATTTCAGCATATGCCACTATTGCAGGAATAAAATGCCTTTGAAAACACACTTTGCAGGAAGTTGGGTTAACTCATTTAACAATTTAACACATGGGGGAAGTGGGATTATTTATTAGGAATGGCATCCCTGCTATCCATAAACTCTGCACTAGAATGATGGAGGTGCCACAGGGACACCCTGCTGGGAGCAGGGGCTGTTTAATCACAGAATTATCCTAAAACTGAGCATTTCCATCCCTGGAAGTGTTCAAAACCAGGCTGGAGCAGCCTGGGATAGTGGAAGGTGTCCCTGCCCATGGCTGGGGGTGGAAATAGATGGGCTTTAAAGGTATTTTCCAGTCCATTTCTGTGAAAAACCATACATTTAAAGCTTTTTACAGTGGAAGAAGGAAGTTTTAAAGCACTACCTGGCTATGCCCCAGAGACTGATCCCTACCTTTTCCTGAAACCAAATTTAATTAAATTCTAAAATACTGAGACTGAAGTTAATCCTGTGTTTTGTTAAGTCCCAAGATATGATTTTCAAAGGATGCAGCATTGGGAATACATTTCTTCCTCTTTTTCATTAATTCTATTTTAATTCATTACTTTCACTTGAAAAGAGGAATAAGGAAGAGAAACCACCCACTTTCATTCAGTATTATACATTATCCCATATTCCCCTCTTTAAACACTCCCAGCAATGTGTTGTGATTGAAAAGGAAGTGAAATGTCAGGTTTAGCCCATCTTGTGTTCAATCTAGCACAAAAAGCCCGGCTTTATTTGCTGAGATGCAAGCTCAGCCTGGAATTCCAGGTGTTTATCCCGAGCATTGACCTTTGTCTCTCCACACCCTCACATCAACCCAGAATTCCTGGAGCAGCCACTGGAAAACACTGAACATCACACCTCGCTGCTGCTTTCTGGGCTCTGTGGGAATCACCTGCCTTGACTTTTTTCCCTCATGGAATCCAGAGTGGTTTGGGTTGGAAGGGACCCCAGAGACCCTCACATTCCACCCCCCCAGCCAGGGACCCTTCCAGCATCCCATCCCTGTATCCCTGGGGAGTACAGGCTGGGGAGAACCAGCTCCAGAGGAAAATCCTGCTGCAAGCAGTCACAGCTCTGCTCCAGGGACGGCTTCTCTTCTCCAAGGAAAACCCTGGGGAGAAGGCAGGAGCCTTCTCTGAGTGTCCTCAGGAGCCCTGGCAAACCCCCAGGCACACACAGGCCAAAGGAGAGGGTGGCAGCAGTGCCAAAATTCCCAGCAGGAGCGCAGATCCCGCTGACTTTTCTCCCAGTACTCTGCTCTTGCTGCGGATTTATTGGAATTCTACATTTTCTCCCACCAGCCATTCTTCAACCAGCAGTCCAACAAAAATGACAGGAAAATTGAAGGTGACTTAGAGCTCCAGCATGAGTTATGCTTTCCTATTTCCCTTCAAACACCAGAAAAATAAAAAATCACCTTTCCCAAGAGCTGGAGGACTCGGTGCTCAGCAAACATCCTGCTGAGCCAGGCTGGAATTCCCAGGGAATTCCCAGAGGCAGGCATGGCTCATCCCAGGGCTAAGGAGAACTTGCCATCAGAGCAAGGCTTGCTCAGTTCAACACATTTGCATTGGCTGTGGGGAGGATTTGTTAAAAATCAGATTTTTCACTCCCAGTTGCGCAGTGTCGATGCGATCCCGAGCTCTGTTCCCTGAGCTAGCCACGCTCCACGAGCCTCCTGCAGGAAACTGCTAACTTGGAATTTCCTGCCTCCTCATAGATCACAGAGAGTTTTTCTCTGGTTTATTTTTATTTTTTTTTTTAAACTGGATTTAATTAAATATTGAGTAAAGTGCCACAGCCATCCGTCGTGTGCTTTCGAAGGAGGAATTCGGGGATGCACAATTATTTCGGTGAGACAAGCAAGAGTCAATATTTAATGTGCCATGAAGGATTTATAAGGAATATATCTTGCAGGAGAAATAAATACGAGGAGACATCTTTATCTCTCTGGGTTGATTCAGTGTCCATCTTTGCAGATTTCAACTCCTTTAATTATGTAGAGAGAACAGGAAGAGCTGAAGGAATGTCAAGGCTCTGGATGAAAATGTTGTGCCAGGAAACAAATTCCAAGAGCCTCCAAATCTGTCACAGGGACCACGAAGGAAGTGAAGGAGTTAAGGCAGAGGAACTGGGACAAATTAAATGATAACATCACAAGAGAATCAGGAATGGGAAAGGAAGTGTTGGATTTCTCAGTGCAAGGGAAATTTGATCCACTTGGAACCGTGACCAGAATGAAGGTTAATAAGTGCCCTGTAATTATATATATATATAAATATATATACTGAAAATGTTTTTGTAATAAAGCAGAATAAGCAACTGGAAATTAGGAAATTGGAGGGAATTCAGGTAAATCTGTAACTTGCTTAAGGGTCTCTAAATACATCCCAAGCTGGGAGAGGACAAGTCGAGAGATTTACAGCAAAGGCTCGTGAGGGAGTTTTGCTGCAGGTTCCCCACTCACCTCTTGTGATTACACAATAAACTCCAATATTAAAGAGCAATTCCATGGCTACTAAGGAAATGTGCTCACTTTCACGCTTCTCCTGATTTTCCCTCCCTTTGAACACAGAAATAAATGAATAGAAATACCCTTTACCCTTTTAGCCCATTTCTCAGGGGTTTGGCAGCGCTGGAAAACCTCTCTGGGAATCAGTTCCTGACCAAAAAGTTTTTGTCCATCAAAAAATTCCTCATATCCAGATGAGTGGATCTGCTCTGGATGGAGAGCAAACAGTTTTCCTCTGATGAGAGAGCTGAATCAGCATCATTAAAGGGTCAGGAGAAACCCTCTGTGCTAATAAATACACTGCAATTGCAAAGCTCTGAGCTGCAAGTGAAGAGGAGCCTGATGCCCACAGGGACACGTGGCAGTGGGACACACTCAAGGACACAAAACTGCTTCCCAGATAGTCCTGAGCTGAAATAAGCCTGCAGTGCCCAGGAGGAGCAGGCAGGGCACTGCACATACAGAAAATCATGGAATGGTTTGGGGTGGGAGGGACTCAAAGCTCATTTGATTCCACCCCTGCCACAGCAGGGACACCTTTCACTGTCCCAAGTGCTCCCAGCCCTGTCCAGCCTGGCTTTGGGCACTTCCAGGGATCCAGGGGCAGCCCCAGCTTCCCTGGGCACCCTGTGCCTCCCCACCCTCACAGGGAGGAATTTTGTTTCCTAATGTCTCACCCAAACCTGGAGCCATTCCCTGTGTCCTGTCCCTCCATCTCTTATCCCCAGGAGCCCCTTTCGGCACTGGAAAGGGCTCTAAGGTCATCCCAGAGTCTTCTCTTTTTGAAAATGATGATTGTTTTTGCTGTGGGGGAAAAAAATGAGCCCAGCTCTGAGCCTTGGCATGGCATGGAGAGGAATTTGCAGGGCATTACCCAGAGCTGCATCCTCAGAGATGCAGGAGGGCTGATGGGGCTGCATTCTGCTCCCCGTGCTCACTGTCTATTAAAAAACTAGATTTTTATTTTTAATTTTTTTCTCTGACTAAGCCTAGAAACACAGAACCTCCAGCACAGAACAATAATAGCTTTGACTCTGCCTTTATATAGGTCACGTTGGGAGGCAGGCACGCTCCGCTCCCTATGCCAGGAGAAAAATAGCACTTTTTGACATGCTGCAACAACTTCTGAGGGGAAAGAACGGCAGCACAGCCCCCCCTGCCCGATCCCAGAGCAGCTGGCAGAGGGAAACCCCATTTCTTGAGAGAAATGCTCCTTCCTTGTGCTATTTCTGGAGGTACCCACCTCCGAGAGGCGGCTTTGTGCGCGCGTACCCAAACTGAGCACAGGAGCCACTCAGCAGCCTACAGAATAGGCTTGAGCTGCTCCTCACTCCTGCTCCTTCCCCTCAACAGCTCAAAATAACCCAGATTCTCGGCTGCCCACGGGGAGAGGGTCAGGAGGGTGTTGCAGGGGTGTGTGATGCTCTGTGGGTGGGAACCCTGTGTTTTCCCAGGATAACATCCCCATGAGGAGCAGGCAGGACAGCACACGGGGCTGGGCACACTCACACACCCCCAGCGCTCTGCTAAATCAGGGATCCCACCTAGACACCGCTCAGTGCATTTTTAAATGTCCTTTTTCCTGCCAAGTGGTTTAAATTCCTTTAAAGGGACCTTCTGATTAGTGCAGAAACCAAGCCTGGTCTGCTCAGCTTCCAGTCACACCGGGGGAAAGCTCTCAGGTGACTCCATACCCAGACATTGAGCTCAGATGAACACAACCTTACCCTTCACTTGCTAAAGCCTGGCTGAGATAATGAAACCCAGACTCAGAACTAAATCAAATTTCCCCCAAAATGTTCCAAAGCTCATGTGCTTCACAGCACAGCGCTCAGTGCAAAGCTGCAGCCACCAGAATTACACCTGTATATGTATTAAAAATTAATAGAACACCTACAGACCAGTCCAGGCTCTGCTGTCTCAGACATTTTGAACCATTTCATGGGGTACCCTGCAGGCAGCTCGTGGTTGTGGGGATGGAAAAGTGGGAAAGTGTGGCAGTGTGCCTCAGGGAGACAAAGAATTAACATTGTCCTACCCCAAACCCCTTGTGAAGGGTGGCCCAGGTGTTCTGATTGGGTTTGAGTCCCTGGGGGGTTCTCCCTTGGTGTGCTTCTACTGCTCCCTGACCCTGAACTCCACCCTCAAAGGTGGAAACCCTTAAGAGTTCTGTCCCTCAAAAACCCCTGCTGTGCCTCTGTTCTGGCTCTCTGTTCTGGACCTGACTTTGTTCCCATGCTGAATAAATGGTTTCATGAACAGGAGCCCGTCTCGGTTGGTGTTTGATGCTGGTCCCCAGAATCCTGCTGCTTCCCTGGACAAGATCCTGAGGTTGCTGACTGCAACAGGAAAGGAGCTTCCAGGGATGCCACAGCTTCTCAGGGAGGCTGCTCCTGTCCCCTGTGCTTCTCCTGTCCCCTGTGCTTCTCCTGTCCCCTGTGCTTCTCCTGTCCCAGCCACACCGAGCCCCAGGAGCACCAGGGTGATTCACTGCCCAGGACTTCAGCAATGCTTCAACTCCTTATGAGCTGTGATAAGGCAGGTCCCGAGCCCCGGTGGAATGAGCAGCTCCAGAAGCAATGACTAAGCTTGTGAATAATTTAGATGAGGAAAATCAATCAATTCTGCCCCACGTAATCAGGCTCAGACCTCAGCTGGCAGCACCAGGCCCTGCTCATTGCTGCTCCCAGTCACCCACCAGCGGAGCCCCAGCAGCCAAAAGCAGTTCATTAATTTTCCTGGCATTTACTAGATACTTTCTAAAGCAGACCTGGAGCACTAGCACGGGAGAACGCTCGTGGACCTCCCAAAAACCACACACACTTGGGTTTTCAATGATGCCTCGCCTTGAATTTTATATCAGCCTGGCTGCAGGCTCCAGGATTCCACTGCCTGTGGCATTCCTGGCTCCCAAAGAGGGGAGGAAACCCTGCCACAGCCTCGGAGGAGCTTCCAGCCTGGAAGCTTTTCACCTTTTCCCTGTGGTTTCCCAGCAGGAACATTTCAGTCTGGGTTTTTCACTGGTGTTCAGCAGCTCCTGGGGATGTGGTGCCCATGGGACATCCCTGCTGTCAACAAGAGCCTGTAGGGCCACACATGTAAATGAATAAAAAGGGTTTCTGACCCACTGCTCTCCTGGCTGGCACGAGAGACCTGCACATGGAAGAAAGGCTGGAAAAATGAGGAGCCTCAGCAGCTCCCTGGAGGTTGGAGAAGAGCTGCAGGCCAAGGCCAGCTCAGCAGCCCTTGCTCTGCTCCTCCTGGCCCTGGGAGAAAGCCTTGGGCTGTCCAAAACGTCTGTCCTTGTCTCCAGTTAGCATCCAAGGGATTTCAAGGCCTGGGAACTCCCAGACCAATCTGTGTCTCCTGCTGGACACAGGCAAGGAAGGACACAAAACTCAACAAAAATACAGCTTTTTGGGCTGAAACTGTAACATCTGAGCATTCCCTGAGTGCTCCCTGGGAAAAGCAGAGCTGTCTGAACCACACAGGAGATTCCTCTGCTCCCAGCCTGCATCTCAGCACTGCTGATAAGAGGATCTATTTCCACATCTTGGGAGAATATCAATATCTGTCCTTCACCAAAAAAAAAAAAAGAAAAAAAAGAATGATAACTCTTTGCCTGACTCCTGCATGATGAATTTGTGACCCAAAAGCCCTTTGAGAAGAAGGATTGGCCTCAAGTGAGCCATTAATATCAGAGCATTGCAGCTGTATCAGATGTTACAATATTTAAATTAATAGAATATCACTTCTTCTACTTAACCAAAATGGTTCTGTACACACAGAGCATGGATGGGGCTGCACAGAGATTCTGCATTTAGGGACAGCCCAGCCAGGCAGGGCACAACCCCTCTGCTCCCCAGGGCAGGGGGGACACACAGAGCAGAGAACAGGCACCTGCAACACAGGCCTTTCATCTAGAATTCCACTTGGGATCTTAAAGCCCCTTCAAGGAGTTATTAAACCAGAAAATTGTAATGATCTGACAGTGTTACAGCACAATAACCCTTCATTTGCATGAAATCCTTGGTAATAATGTACTTACTGCCAGCATATAAATGCACAGGTCCCTCTAAAGTTCTGCATGGCAGCACAAGTTTGATAACCCTGGGTTATCTACGGCTCCTTGACATCCACTGGAGGGAGGGGTGGGAGCTCCATGGATGTCTGGAGCACGTTATTAATAACACAACAATTCAGAAGCTGCAAGGAGCACAGCAGATTCCCTGTAGCTATTTTTAATATCTTTCTAGGCATCCCCCTCACTGCCAGCAAAAAGACAAAACTTGTTTTAGCCATTTCCAGCCAGATCACCCAGTGAGATCACGGTGACCTTCACTGCTCCAAGCCTTACCTGAAGTGCTCCTGCAGAGCTCTCAGCACCCCACAGGAAGGACAAAGAGCTCCAGGGTGCCTCTCCAGTGCATCAGCATTGCCAGGGCCAGCAAAGAGTGAAAACAAAGCCCTCCAACACCCAGCTGAAGCTGAGGATGAAGAAATAATTCCTGGGTCATACCCCCAGCTGGGTGCCTGCCCAGGGTGGGTGCTGCAGGGCAGCTCTCAGCATTGGCTTAATTCCAGCCAGTTGAGAGAAATAAAGAATCCACCCAGCCCTCAGATCTTTTGGGCTAAAAACAAAAACCCCAGACTGCACTCAGAGCCCCTGGGAGGAACCTCACAGACAGCATCAGTGCAGGTGCCAGCAGGAGCAGATTTACAAACTGAATTTAAACACACCTAGGCTTGTTATAATCTAAAGATCAGCTGGGAAGAGTCAGGAATAAGTTAATTTTCACAGACACAGCCACTGAAACCCCCTGGGGATCCTGCACATCTGACTCACTCAGGGATGCCACTGCATCCCAGTGCCCCATCCTTGCTGCTCCTGCATCCCAGGGAGAGGCAGGGGCAGGAAGGTGATGCCAACAGCTCCGCTGAGAGGTGCTCACAGAGCATCAGACACATTCCAGAACCAAATCCAGGATCCTTTCTGCAGGGGACTGGCTGCAGTGCCAGGTGGGACAAGGTGCAGGGTCACTGAGCACCATGGGGACATGTCCCTGCCCAGTGCAGAGGAACTCGGGGGACTCTGAGGGGCTCTGGGGCAGGGGTGGGTCTGCTTCTCCAGGAACACGGAGTCTCCCTGGGCTGAGGAGCTGGGCCAGGCTTCCAACAGCTGGCCTTTCATCCCATGAAATACTGCATCCCATGGAATCCCACATCCCATGGAATCTCACATCCCATGAAATCCCACATCCCATGGAATCCTGCATCCCATGAAATCACACATCTCATGGAATCACACATCCCATGGAATCACACATCCCATGAAATCACACATCCCATGGAATCCCACATTCCATGAAATCACAGATCCCATGGAATCCTGCATCCCATGAAATCCCACATCCCATGGAATCCCACATTCCATGGAATCACAGATCCCATGGAATCACACATCCCATGAAATCCCACATCCCATGGAATCCCACATCCCATGGAATCACAGATCCCATGGAATCACACATCCCATGAAATCCCACATCCCATGGAATCCTGCATCCCATGGAATCACAGATCCCATGGAATCCCACATCCCAGTGCATTCCACAGCACTCCCTGCCCTGAGCACAGCTTTCCCCCCACTGGGGATGTGTGCAGGTGTGGCACAGCGCCCGTGGGAGCTCCTGGCTGAGCTGCACATGGATGATGCTCTCCCTCCTGCTGGAAAACTCCGAAGAGTCAAATATCTCATTCTGAACTGCACAGCAGGAGGTGTGAGCCTTGATTTATTCTCTAAAAAGGAGGGGGTTCCTAATGGCCTGCTAATCCTTAAATCCTTTTGTTTAAAGGACAGAGCATCAGAGATATTTTGCTGCTCTCCAATAACCACGGTTATTAACCGCCACATAAAGGCCAGTGATATAAAATCCACAATTTCCCATGATGTTTTCCTTTGGAGCAGGACTCAGGATGTGAACTCAGCTCTGCTCCACCACTGCCAGTGGAGTGGAGATTTTAATTAAGTGCATCACTTGATGAAAGGCAGGATGCAAAACAACCCTGAGCAAATGTCCTTGGTGGGGCTGGGACACCCTCTTGGGGAGGAGGCCAAAGCACTGCCTGAAGAGTTGCTAGAATAAAAGTTTTAGATGCTAAAATAAGAATATATGAAAAGTTCTTCTGGATTAGCCCAGTGGCCCAACCAGCAGCCTGTCCTGCCTTTGGCTGTGACAACAGCATGGGTTATTTAAGGATATCATGAGATCCAGACCCGTTCTAGAGACTCCCAGAATCATTTAGGTTCAGAAATCCATCCCCAACCAGCGAGCCCAACCTCCCCCAGCACAGCTAAGGCCAGCCCTCACCCGTGTCCCCAAGGGCCACATCCACACAGCTTTTAAATCCCTCCAGGAATGGGGACTCTGCCACTTCCTGACACAGAAACCAACTCTCAAGATCATTAAAACATCAATTCACCCCTCCCTCAAAAAAAATGGTGAGAGTATTTTGCTTTGAATCAACCCAGACTGACTTGAGATAAAACAAATGAAAATCAGAGCTTGCTAGGTAAAAAATCCCATTTACTTAAAAAGGCTTTTCCAAAGTGTGACCCCCACAGCCACCCCAGGCACTGTCCCTGTCATGGATTCTCATGGTTGGTTCCACGTGAAAGGGACTGGATTTGCCATGTTGGATATTCCTGAAGACACAGATATTCAAGGGAAAACTGTAAAAACTTATTATAACCCAGCAAAGAGACCCAGGGTCAAGGAAACAACACAAGAATGCAACAAAATAGAGCGAGAATTAAATTACTGCAAGCAATTTCTGCATCTCAAGAACTGATGTAATGACAAAATCATAGGCATGCACCAGTATTACACAGAAGTTAAGACTGATAATACATCTTCATCTTTAATTTCTCTTAGATTTACTCATCTAAATGAGCAAACACTTGGAATTTGGCCCAGATCGGGATTTCAAGCCAAGAAAACCTCAGGCTGTGGAGATCAGTGGCTCTCAGCTGTGCATTTTGAATCCTGCAGGAGACGTGGAGCTTGAGAAAGATGAGGAGCCCTCCCCCAAAATTCCTTCCAGTCTTCATTCTCAGACTTCTCCCATTTCCTCTTTGTTCTCCTCTTCCCCATTCCCCACCCCCAGGTGCCTCTCCTCAAACCAACACCAAGGATGGGATGAGTGAGGCCCTGAGGATGAGGATGGGGATGAGGATGAGATGAGGATGAGGATGGGGATGGGGATGAGGATGAGGATGAGGATGAGGATGAGGATGAGGATGAGGATGAGGATGAGGATGAGGATGAGGATGAGGATGGGGATGGGGATGGGGATGGGGATGGGGATGAGGATGGGGATGAGGATGGGGATGAGGATGAGGATGAGGATGAGGATGAGGATGAGGATGAGGATGAGGATGAGGATGGGGATGAGGATGAGGATGAGATGAGGATGAAGATGAGATGAGGATGAGGATGAGGATGGGGATGAGGATGAGGATGAGGATGGGGATGAGGATGAGGATGAGGATGGGGATGAGGATGAGGATGAGGATGGGGATGAGGATGAGGATGAGGATGAGGATAGGATGAGGATGAAGATGAGATGAGGATGAGGATGAGGATGAGGATGAGGATGAGGATGAGGATGAGGATGAGGATAGGATGAGGATGAGGATGAGGATGAGGATGAGGATGAGGATGAGGATGAGATGAGGATGAGGATGAGGATGAGGATGAGGATGAGGATGAGGATGAGGATGGGGATGAGGATGAGGATGAGGATGAGGATGAGGATAGGATGAGGATGAAGATGAGATGAGGATGAGGATGAGGATGAGGATGAGGATGAGGATGAGGATGAGGATGAGGATGAGGATGAGGATGAGGATGAGGATGAGGTGGGGAGGGGGCAGAGGGATGTTCCTGGTGGGGATTTGGGGCTTGGCTCCACTCAGAGAGGGGCAATAGGGGCAGGGTTATCACCCAGCCAGCCAGGCCCCCGGGGCTGGGGATGTCTTCCAGGAGGAGAAAAGTTACAGGATGAACTCCAGAGAGAAAACAGACTTAAAATTAAGTTTGGGGTTTCAAGAAGAAGGAGTGGGTGAGCTTGTTTTATTGGGTAATATCTGAAAGCCTGCAGGGCTGGAGGGCTAAAATATGTGCTGCTCCTTTCCTTGACAAATGGTTCATATTTCCTTCAGAGTTGAGTTTCTGCCAACAGTTCCTGTACCACAGGGTTAAACTTCAAAACACAGAGCAGGAAAAAATGTTTTTTTGGTGGTTCCTCAAAGACCTATAAAACACAGGCCAAAATCCACCCATGAATCAAGTCCTTGAGTACTTTGTTCCTCTGCAAATTCATCTCATATCTGCACAGACCTGGGCTTGAACACAGCCGAGGGAGCCATTGCTATCATTTGATAACTAATGATAAGCCTTTCATCCCCAGCAGGGATTGAGAGGATCAAGTGTAAAATGGGTTCCTGAGGATGCTGATTTGAACCCTAACCTAATTCCTGACCCCAGACCAGCAGAGCCCGGTGATTCACAGCTCACAACACTCAGGATAAGCCTTTTGTCTTTGGAGAGATGGCTTTAATCTTAACTGCAGGGTTTTGTGGTCAGCCCTGGAAACAGCTCCTAAGCCTGGAGCTGTGCTGGTCCTGTTGTCCCTTGGGGTCACCCCAGGGGACTGACACAGCCACCAGCCCTCATCCTGCATGGCTGAACCCACAGCCAGCCCCTCCAAGCTGCACATCCCTGCCAGCACAGGTGGGTCTGCTCCTTGTGATGTCCCACAGCCCTTCCTGGGAGCTCCAGGTCCAGCCCTTCCATCTCCTCCTGGGACCTCCCCTGTCCCTGCCCGCTGCCACCACTGCCCCGTGTGTCACACGCCAGCCCAAGCCCTCCCTCCCTGGGACTGCCCAGGCTCCCTCAGCCCAGCCCTGTGTCCCCCAGGCCCCCATTCTGACCCCAAATCCCACTGGCCAAAGCTGTGATTCCCTGGCCCACATCCATGCCAGAACCAGCAACCAGCAACTGCTCCCTCTGCAGACATCCCCAAATTAATCCCTGTGGCCCCAAGACTAAACATCACCCACCTGTGTGTGACTGTTCCTGAATGAAATGCATCCGAATTCACAGAGCACTCCTCAATAAATGCCTTCCCTGCTTTTGTGGTATTTTTATAACCTGCATCTCAAGTGCCTTTCTAGTGCATCATCCCATATATAATGAAGAAATACCAGACACGGATATAACACTGGAACAGATGCTCCTACCACCCAAATGAATAATTTCAACATTAATTCAAAAATCTTTAGAGCAGTCAGGATGCCAACATGCAGAGGATTATCAGCCAAGGGAAGAGAAATTTAATGTATGCAGGTAAAGGCAAATTTGTTTTTCATCAGCACCATAAACGGAGCCGGGTTCCTGTAGGTCAAACCTGTAGCAAGTGTTTCTTACAAGAAAAAAGGTGGAGGTTTTATCTCAGACTTATATTTTGATATCCAAAGCTAATTCCTGTACATGCCATTAGTTTTGGTGCCCTAACTAAATTAATCCCAGTTCACATTTGATAATCAAACCTTTTCCATCAGATGCTGGCAGCTAAACAGACAATCCAGTGCCATAGCTGACTTGTCTCGGGGTTTGAGGGCAGGGAGGATGGAGCCCTCCTGGAGCCAGCCCGGTGCCTGATGGAGGAGCTCCCCTGGCTCTTCCCAAAATCCCTCAGCCAACACGTCTGGGAAGCCCAGCACTGATCCCCTTCCAGCAGGCTGCTTCTGCCTCACTCAGACTTCCCAGAAGATTGTCACACTCAGATTTCTCTGAAGTCATCTTTTCCTTCTCCAGATCAGATAAAAAGCCCAGACAGGAATCCAGGGACTGGATGTGCCGCTTCCAAAGGATGCAAATTTTCCTCTCCTTATCACCCTTTGTACAAAACTATCATTAGCTGCCCATTATCCCAACACAAAGAGGAAGAATTCCCGCCAGGTGCTTCAGTGGGCTCATGTTAGATCCAGGGAGAAAGGATTTCATCAACCCAAAAGGACGGATTTGGGTTTTATCCATCCGGATTTGGGTTTTATCCGTGGTGTCTCAGCCCAAGGCACAGCCCTTCCATTGCTGTCCCAGCTGCTTCCCCTCCATTCCAGACAAGTTTCTTCATCCCAGTAATCTGTGGAATGATCCAAGCTCTGGGGAAGAGGCACAAGGACACTCCCTGCCCTTGGTGTTTGATGGGGATAAGAATTGCAAAACTGTTTTTGGTTATTGGCTGCTGTCAATCAACGACAGCCCCAATTACAAGGACAGCAAAGAGAGCACGTGGACACCAATAAATGCACAGGGATTGATTTTCACATCCCAGCACAGCAATAATACAAACTCCCATTCAAGGAGACCTTATTAACCAGCCAGGCTATGCAGCAGTAAAACATGAAATTGCACCGAACAGGAATGTAATCCCCACGGACCTTCTCCTTCCCCACAAAATTTTAGTTCAACATCGATTTCTTTATGTTGTACAAACACATCATGAGGCTGAAATGAGATAGGTGGATTCATCCTGAGCCTTTTTCTGCTAAAAAAAAAAAAAAGGTAGGAACAAGGTGAGAGAGCCCTGTAATTACTGCTCCAGGATTCATTTCATTCATTTGCAGTGCAGCTCCCTCCTGACCTCACAGACACACCACAGCATCAGCTTGGCTTGCTCCACCTCCAGTGGGGCAGCCAGTTTCAGGATACTGGAATGAACTGGAAGTTGAGAACCTGCAGTTTTTATTGCTGAAGTTACCTGCTTTTGCTCAGTATTTCTTGCCTCTCATCTTTCCTCACAGCATCACCACAGGAGCAGCTCTTGGTACAGGGGGAGAGCGAACTGGAGGAAGAAAAGGGCCGTGGTTTCCACCCACAAAATCCTGGGAAAATGCTGGAACACCACATTTGTCAGCAGTTCTGTGCCATTGTGCTGCAGCACTGAGCTGGAACCCCACAGGTCCTGTTGGGGCAGGGAGGATGAGCCACCTCGCTGGTTCTCAGGGACAGCAAAATGCACTCAGGTCTCACTTACTGCTCAGCTCCTGCCTGCCTTTAAATCTGCCCAAATATCAGGGTCACTGAGGAGGAGGATGGGGAGAGGGAAGCCCAAGGAGTCACATCCTGCCAGCACTGCTGCTCCAGCTGCTGCACATCTTCCAGCACAGACTGGCTGCAGTGAGACAGGTCCCCAGGCTTTTGTTCTGTGTTTTATACAACAGAGAGGAAATTCATCAGGAAAAAGAAAAGCAGCAAAGCCTGGAAAGCACCAGCCATTTCTGACCTGAGTGACAAAGGCTGAGCTCTGTGAGTCCTGGAGCACCACCAGTGAGAACAGGCACAAAACACAGAGGAGCTGGTGGCCCCAGAGCAGCCTCGGTGTCCCTGAAGGGTCATCCTGCTGGCTCTGAAATTGGATGGGTTTCAAACCATGTTTACCTCATTCTGCAATTCCAATTACTGCAAATTCTAGAGCAGGCAAAGCCTTTTTATTATTGCTGCCCAAGCACGGCCCCAGCTCACTGAGACACTGCCAGTTGAACCAACAAACCCAGCTGGGCAGGAATCACTGCCAGGACGTGGCTCCTGCTCTCCCAGCACCTTCCCAGCCCTGACCAAGGCAGGAGAGATCCCATCCTGCCCCTCCTGCCCACAGCAGCCCCAGCAGAGCCCCTTTCTGCAGGCTCTGGGGGTGTTTGTGGGCACAGTCAGGGCTTTTTCCCCCTCTCAGAATTGAGCCAGGCCAGGGATCCATCAGACCAGCACAGCACCCCTCTGTACCAGAGGGAACAGGCTTTATTTTAAGTAGAGCAATCCTTTCTTTTGTCACTGAAGTGGAGTTTTAAAATGTCTCTCTTGTAAATGTGCCAAAAATAAGAGCATAATTTATTCATTTCCTCTATGTGCATTTTGTTCCTGGTTATCTTTCCAACTCCTTGACTGCTGTGAAAAGTTAAAAAAGGGAAGAAAAGGAAAAAAGCACCTCTAAAGGTTAAAACTTTGAGCCAATTTCAACTTCAACATACATTAGAGCAGTGTATTTTTCATTCATTCCTCTTGGTGACATTTCAAGCTTTGTTACAAATCAATCAGCATTTCCAAAAGCATTTGGAGAAGCAGGAAACTACAGTGGCTACAAATCCTACAACATCTATTATTCTTGCTATTTCACTCGTTTGGATGAAAAACATTTCAAAGGTTATTTTAAAAGAAGCAAAGATTTCTCTGAAGTTTCATGACAGACAAAAGATTTCTGTGCAATGTTTCAACAGCAGAATAAACTTTAGCAATATACACAGAATTTATTTCATCATAAATTTGGTCGAGCATTCAAAAGGATGGAGCCTGGAAGAGAGGGAGGAGATACAAATAATACAACTCTGTAGGATGTGGAAATACTGGGAAATAGGGAACACACCTAAAAGTCATAAAAGACTTTAAGGTGGAGGTTGTGAAGCTTCCTTCAGCGTGGTATTTATCACCCAGGGCCACAGAATCATTAAGGATGAGAAAGACCTTCAAGATCATCAAATCCAACCTTCACACCACATCTCAAAGTGCTGCATCTGCTTTTTGAACACTTCCAGCGAGGTGACTCCAGCACTGCCCTGCGCAGCCCAATATTATATTCCAATATAATAGAAATATATTATATTCCAATGCTCAACCCCTCTTTCAGTGAAGAACTTTTTCCTGATACCCAATCTTCTGCAGTGCAACTTCAAACCCAATTTATCCCAGCCCCCAGGAAGGAGCACCTCAGCTCCTGACAGCAATGTTGTCAGCCCAGTCTTGTGCCAGGAGCGTTCCCAGTCCAAGAGGATCGGTTCCCTTGGAAATCCAAGAGGGCTGTTTTACCTTCCCAGAGCCCCAGGGGCGGTGGCAGGTGTCCAGCAGCCCTGGAGAACAGGAAAAGCCCTCCTCAAATGACACATCTCCTGGTTTTCCCCACCTCCAGACAAGCAGAAGATCACACTGTGCCAGCCTGGCCAGCGTGCACGGGGAGGACAGAGGTGCCACACGATGGATCGGCTCCAGCTCTGTCACCTCTGCTTTCCATCACGCCAAAGGAGGAGGAAAATCTGGGCTTCAGAGTGACATTGTTCTCTGTCTGGAGTCTGGGGAGCACCAGGGATGAGTCTGAGAAGATCCTTTTCCATGAGTGACGAGCAGCTCTTCCTCATTTCCCGCTTGCTGCCGCGCTTCCCAAGCCAGGCTGGGATAAAGCCCCTGGCTGGAGGTGGATAATGGGCTGACACCAGCTCACACAGCAGTGCTTGGAGCTGAAAAATGGGAATTCTGGACTCTCTCATCCAAGGGCCCCCAGCCCTGTGGCAGCTCCTTCAGCCCCTGCCCCAGGGGTTTCCAAGCACTCCCTGAGGAGAGAATGCAGACAGGTATTGCTGTGGAAATCAAAAATGCTGCCAGCATTCTGTAACCTGTGCAAATAGATCCTCTCATGTCCCAGGATGTCTTATCCTCTTATCCAAATGCAAATGAGAAAGAAATTCCACTCTGCACCTCATGACTTGACAGGAGGGTCTCCCTGAGCCTTTTGGCACTTTAGTCTCTGTGTAAATCACTTAAAATCAATTCTAACTCCATTTTCCTTTGCAGAATTCATCCATGCAGGAATGAATAGAGTAAAACTTGCCATCAAACTTTGCTCAATCACACTCTGACAAATTTAAATTAAAGCCCCTTTTGCTAATACCTTTGCCTGTGATTCTTTAGGCGACGTAAGTCACTCATGTGTGACACAGGGTATGGGCAGAGCTGAAGCAGCTCCACCATCAGCAGTGGGTAAAATAATAATAATTCACGGTCAGGAGATAAACTAGAAATGAATCCCCATTTAAAAACCCTGCACAGATGCCTCTAGCAGGTTCCTGCTTGTCTTTATGGTTTTGTCAGAGCTATTTCTGTTCCAGGATGTTATATTTGTAATATTTTTTTTATTATGTAGGAAACAGCTTATTTGATCAATTTGCCCTATTTTTCTGTTCATGAATTTAGTGGGAGGTTAATCATTTCCCTGGGTTTACTAGAAATTACCTGCCAGATATAATTGCAGTAAATAAAACTTGCTCTGGAGCTCAGGCTTGTGTGGCTCAAAACAAATGCCTGCAATTACTGTGTTTGTGGAGCATGAGCTCAGGAGAGCAGGAACACGGGGAAGGAAATTAGTCTGGGGTCTTAAAAGGCACCTAAGGACTGCAAGTGCGTGTTCCCTGGCAGCTGGTCAGCAAATCCTCAGGATATTCTGCTAAAAGCTGCCCTGGAGAGGCAGCAGTGGCTGTGCAGAGCCCTGTGCCTGCTCCCTGCACATCCCAGGCTGCTGGGGGAGCAGGGATGTGACCCCCAGGCTGCTGGGGGAGCAGGGATGTGACCCCCAGGCTGCTGGGGGAGCAGGGATGTGACCCCCAGGCCTCCAAAATGCTCTCAGCAATTGCTCAGTGCCCCTTGATCCTTCCCACACGCATCAAAATTCTGGTATTTCCATTAAATTGACTCTTTTCTGTCATAGCTTGAGCTGCCTCGGACACGTTGTTTATTCGGGTGCCCTCTCCTCCACCTGTTGACAGCTCTGTCTCACACAGACACGTCTGGAAAATACTCAGGTCATGCATAAATCCTGTGTGTGACCTGCAGGGAGGGCTGGGGGCACCCCTGGAGCCCAGAAATCCGAGGGAAAAGCTGCATTTGTGCCTCAGGACCCTGGGATCAGCTCTGATGTGTGGGGGCAGGAATGGATAATGAGGAATTTTTGCTTATTAAGAAAAGAATTTATTTTGGAAACGTGCCCCTGCATTTCTCTCAACACTGAACAGTAAAATGCACACACGAGGAGGGCAATTTCCTACAAGTCCCAGTCTGCAATTAAAAAAAAAAAAGTCCTCTTTAGTGTTATTCCTAATAAATACTGCTTTTAGACGCTGAGCAGAATGCCTGGGAAATACTCTGGGTTCTTTATTGGCTTCCTAAAGCAAAAGCCTCCAAATCTATCCCCCAGCAAGAGCCATCTCTGAGGTTACACATCCCTGCACTCCCATTGCAATAATCCCTTTCACATTAAAAAATAATGAGCTTCATCTCATTTGCAGATTCTTAAAAGCACCGAATCCTGTGGTCACTTGGCAATAGGAACGCACATCTCATAAATAGTAAATGAAAACAGAGCTCTCTTACCTTCCCCCAGAAGCAGGGCTGAAAGCTGGGCAGTCCCACAGGGAAAGAGATTCCTTTCAGGAGCCTTTCATTCCGGAGTGGCTGAAATTCCTGCCCAGGGAGGCTTGTTTGGGGGAAGACAGAGGATTCCCATGGCCATGTAAAATGTTTGTTTCACTATTCCTATCTCGATAAACATCTGTATAAACGCGATTCTTTCCTGTGGTGGAGAAGTGCCAGAGCTCCTGGTAAAACCCAAATCAGTCATTTTTATGGGGAACCTGCACAAATGTCTGTTTCACCAAAGAGGAAATTTGGGAAGCATCTACAGCTAAGCAGAACAGAGCAGCTCGCTGAAATGGGTGCCTAAAGGCAGCTGCAACCAGAGAAATGAGATCTATAATACAAGGCCTTGCCAAAAAATAGACTACTCTGTTTTCCCCCTTTCTTCCTAATATACTTGTGCACTTTCTGTTGTAATAAAACCTCCCTAGAACAGGCAGTCCCTCATTATGGATGTGTGTGTTGTGCCAAAGCCGTGGTCCAGCACTGAGGTTACTGCAATAATGTGCTCGAGACATCAAGAATAAACCTTTTTTTTTTCTTTCTTTAATAAATCCATAAGTCTAAAAGGCCTTTAAAATTTAGTATATATGAAACCAACTCAATTTTATAGGAGCAGGGTGTATAGGAGCTGCTCTTGCAGCCATCTCATCATTCCTCAGCGAGGGATAATGTTCTGTTAAGTTCTAGTAAATGCTTTAAAGTACACAGGAAACTCACTGATATTTTACCATTCTGTTGGGTTTCACCTTGGCTTGTGCTCTGGCATTCCTCACCTACAGCCAGGTCTCCTGTTGGCTTCCTTGAGTGGAGGAAGTCATTAATAATGACTAATTAACTTCCAGGTTAGACCAGAGGGGTTTGGTGTAGGATTTTGACAAGCACCTGATTGTGGGTACTGGGTGACCCTGCTGGGATGAAGGACAGCCACCCCCATGGCCCAGCACACAAAGACTGAGGCTCCTTGGCCAGCAGCAGCCTCCTCTGGCCTCAGAGATTCCATCAGGCAGCCACAGGCAGCTCTGCTCAGCCACCCCCACGAGCATCAACAGCACGTGGCCACAGCTCCATCCTGCACATAAAAACCTTTACATGTATTTTGATGACTCCCAGGGTTGGGTGGTCAGCCAGGCTCGGATTGGTAACTCAAAATCTCTGGGTTCAGCTCTCAGCCCTGCCACAAACCTCTGAAGCTGGTGAAATACATTTTCTGCTCTTAGTTCTCTGTAGGTGCCCAGGGAAGCTGCTCCATCCCTGGAAGTGTCCAAGGCCAGGTTGGGCAGGCCTTGGAGCCACCCAGCACCGTGGAAGGTGTCCCTGCCCACGGCAGGGGGTGGAATGAGATGGTTTTTGAGGTTCCTCCCAACCCAAACCTTTCCATGATCCAACATCAGCCTCTGCCACCAATGGGGACGGTGCGATGCTGAAACGCAGCATAACCATCACCGATGGACTGTGCAGTGTCTCTGTCCCTTTGAATAAAAAAATAAACCCTCAACAAAGCCTGGAGAGGTGCAGGAGCTGGAGGGGCTGCAGGAAGCTGTGGATAACCAGGGCAGAGGGGATCTGGGGCTGTCAGAGCAGGTGGGGGCTCCAAGGGCTCCTCTCCTCCAGGATTCATCATCACAGCTCTGCTCTCTGCACCCATTCCTGGAACATTATCTGAAAGCAGCACATTCCCTTTGATTGACTTTACCTCATGGAAAAATACCTTCTAAGAGTGGCAGCTGCTTTTACAGAATACTTGTATTTATTTAGTAAAATAATTGGAAAACTGTTTTTTGGTTGAGTACAAAGTCATTTCCTTAGGCCCAGGCCTTTAAAGTGGGATGAGAACAGCCCCAGAACCTGTCAGTCTCTCACAGTTTCTACTGGAAGGAGCAGCACAAAAATGAACCATTGTTTTAAATTATTATGGCTGAAAGAACCCATATTTTTGTTGTCAAAATCTTAAATTGACTCTGCCACAAGGCTCCATATGTTCTCTTGCCCTAGATTAAAAGATCAGATAAATTCTAATTTATCCAGTTGGGGTTGTGTCCCTGCAGCTGCCCTTTTGGAAGAGCTGTGCTCCAGCCTGGGAGCTGCTCTGGCAGAGCTGCCAGGAAATCACACGCAGCATTTGCAGGGCGAGAGAGGAAGAGGCAGCTCAAAGGCTTTGTCCTCCATGGTCAATAACACGGGGAAGAGGTTGTGCACATGTTAATTAGCTCCAATTTGCAGCCTGAACTGTATAAATAGCAGTTTAATAACCTTGGCTGGTGAGAGAGGAGTGCTGGGAGCAGGGGGATGGATGGGGAGGGCGTGCAGGCACCAGCCTGTCCCGCTCCAGGGGCAAAGCTCAGGTCCTGTTGCACTTCTGCTGCCTGGACAATAAAACCTCTGCCTCCAACAGAACTGAGCTGCACTCAGCCTGTCAGCAGAGCCCATCAGTGCAATGGATTGCATTGGAGAGGCAATGGAGAGCAGGAGAATCATGAAATCCCAGGATGGTTGGGTTGGAAGGACCCCAAATCCCCCCCAGTGCCCCCCAGCCATGGCAGGGACACCTCCCCCTGTCCCAGGTGCTCCAGCCCCAATGTCCAGCCTGGCCTTGGGCACTCCCAGGATGGAGCAGCCACAGCTTCTCTGGACAACAAGAGAGAAAAAAACAATTTCTGATCTTTCTGGCTCAGCACTCGATTACCCAAAGGCTTGGGGTGCCCCGAATGCCACCCTAAGGCAGTGAAGGGCCTCAGGCTGAGGCTCTGAGGTTCCCTTTGGGAGGAAACTGTTGCTGCTGCTCAAAGATCTCTCACACACACCACTGCACTTACTGTTGAGTCCATCTTCAAACATTCCCTCTCAAAATCCATGTGCAAGGAGGAGAAAATTCCCACAAACGGTGATTTCCCCCGAGCGCCAGGAGCGTGGCGGTGCCTCGCTGTCACCGCTGCTGCCACAGCCCTCCTCGAGCTCTTCCACCCCATCCATCCTCACCCTGGTGGCCCAAACAAGTGCCCAGCTCCCAGGGCTCCCTCTCTTCCAGCCAGGGAGGGTGCAGCTCAGCTGGTGCTCCAGAACATTCCAGATGCCCTCGGGACATTCCCTGCTCTCTGAGCAGGTTCCCAAAGAACAATGTGAGGAAAATGAGAAAATCCAAGGTGTGAGATCAGGTGTTGTCCACCTCAAGTACACAATTCAGATTTATGCCACCACTCCTGTGGTACCTGCTCTTCACAGGAACAATCCAGCACAGCTTTTCCAGGTGATTTTAATTTCCATGGGAATGGTTTGGGTTGGACCTTTCAGATCACCTCTCTCCAACCCCCTGCCATGAGCAGGGACATTTTCCTCTGACTAATTAGGAGATTACTCATATCAAGACACCACATCCAACGAGGTTTGTGATACTCAGCTGAGTATTGATAATTTATTTGTGTTTATGTAGGACACCCAGCACTAACATTGACATTTCTAATGTGTTTGGAGCATTAGACAAACAGAGGGATTTTTGCCTGCTTAGCATTACACATTATGCATCTGTCCTACACTGTGCCAGCTTTCCCTGCTGCTGGATTTTCACAGTGGTAGGAAATAACAGGGATAAAGGGATTAAAAAGCAATGATTTTCAGTAAAGCCTTATAGGACATGTCTGCTATGATCTCAGCTTACTTGTCTTCTCTACACCAGTAAAACACTCTCATAGTAGACAGATTTATGGCTTAAATGCAGACAAGTGTGTAAAATAAATATTTTGCTTATAGCTTCCACACACTTTCAAACATTCCCTGTGATTATAATGGCTTCTGAAGTCTCTTTCCAACGGGGTGATCTGCAGTTCAGAAGTTAAAATCAGGGCCCTCCTCTGGCCTCGGTGCCAGCTAAAGGTCCTGATTGAAGTGTGGTGTTTAGCAATTCCAAATAATTGTATCCAGCCTTCAAACATGCCACTCTTTGTCACAGCTGCCACAGAAGGTCAAACACAATTTAAATTCTGTTTATCTTTGTATTAATGGAGCTCCAGTTCAGGCTGTGCCATGTGAAATAGAGCTCTCAGAGCAGTGGCTGTGCTTCCTCCCAGGGAGAAGGGGCACGGGGGCAGTGGGCACTGAGGGGCTGCATCCACAGCAGGTGAGAGAGGGAAAAGCAAAGCCTGGGAACCCTCATTTCCCAGAGCAGGAGCAGTTTTCCAGCTCAGCCCATGTGAGTGACAAACCCAAGGACTGAAGCAGCACCTCCTGACTTGGAACTCCAAAGGGAAAACCCCAGGTCCCTCCTGTGACAGCTCTGTGTGCCCACCCCAGCCCAGGGAGCTCCAGGAGCTGTCACACACACACACACAGGGGACAAACTCACAATTAAAATTATTTCTGTTAAAACAGACTTATCCCTGTACCTGCTACAGAAGAGTCCTGCCCCCCAATACACACACAATATATTCATTAACACATTCAAGTCTCCAAATTCCCACTGTATCCATTGACCGTGAGCACAAGATTTTTGTTGCACATCACTGATTCCTTGAGTAAAATGGATTTACAGCAGCCTCTGATCCTTCCCCACACGTGGGAAGGACAAAGCAGTGCTTTACCTGCTTCACCTTCACGCTGCTCTTTCCTGAGCACAGCCCTTGGTCTCAGAGAAAGCAATAAAGGATGGGCATGGTGTGTTTGGTTTCTTAAACATGTCACCATGCAGCAAGCATGCAGTCAAGATATTAAATACATAAGTTTACATACTGCAGAGGAAATTCATTTATTTCACACCAAATCAGGAAACAATCCTCAAACCACAACCATTGAGATGCAAAATCCAATGTTAATGCACAGAAATACGGAGCTAAAAAGATCTTAGTTTGCCTAAGGAACACTCAATTAGGGATTTCTCTCTACAGAGCAGATCTGTAGAGCTACAGATGTCAGCTCAAGTCCTCATCAGGTCCAGGAATTCCCAAGTTAATTTCACACTAAGAAGGTTTCAACAAACCAGACACAGGAAAAAAAATACTTAAAAAGAAACATTAAATTCATTGACATGGTCAAAATCCAGTGGAGAGCTAAGGGTGAGAAAAGAGGGCTGGGAGCTGCTTTTTGAGCTGGGCATATGGG
Organism: Cyanistes caeruleus; assembly: GCF_971803275.1. Taxonomy (NCBI): domain Eukaryota; kingdom Metazoa; phylum Chordata; class Aves; order Passeriformes; family Paridae; genus Cyanistes; species Cyanistes caeruleus. The sequence continues at coordinate 1,739,590 of NC_141711.1, read as the reverse complement.
AAGCAGCAGCTGAGGGGGTGGGAAGCAAGAACTCTCAGAAGGATTTGTAAATCCTGCTCTGAAAGCTGAGTTAAGCCCACACCTGTGAGAGCTGTCTGTGCAGCACCTCTGCTCCAGGATGGCTGGGAACAGCAGCAGGGGCTGGGCTGGAGACAGGGCATCACTTCTGGTGTCTGCAGGTGCAAAGAAATGTTTCCATGGCTGTTCAGCCATCAGCACATGACAGGACTGGGGTGCACAGGAGCTTCGTGCTCCCTGTGTTATCACATTTACTCTTGCAATAAACACAAATGATGTGCTCCCAATGAAACTCCTCAATTGTCTTTAAGGAGCTTTGGCTTTCTAAGAAGCTTTGGGGGGTTCCTTGCAAAGTGATGAAATGGGATTAGAGTCCCTCCTAATGAAACATTCACACGACAGATCATTTGGGGAAAGATACATCAACCACAAGGAAAAGCTTCCCAATTAATAATACATAAGAGAAGTGAGATGGAATAGTGTGTGAAATGACTGACCTGCTTTAGAAACACTGCTGGGTGTTATTTTAGCTCCTTATTATAGGATTCCCTACATGAAACCATCCAGATGTTCCCATCTGCCTCCACATTGTCCCTGACAGGGAGGGTGACCCACCACAGCCTTTTCTCATGGAACACAATTCCAGCAGTGACCCACGGGGGAGGATCTTCCCAGGGCAAAACAAAGCCTGAAATGCTGGCTCTGGAGCAGCCCTGCAGTGCTGGTGTGGCTGCTGCTCACAGCCAGATGTTTGTGCAGCCCATGCACACATGAGCACAGCACTTGTGCATGCAGTTATTCCACCCGTATGCATAATTGGGAGTGCATTATGCAAATAGCCAGTTATTGAGCTAATTGGTCATTGGCTTCCACAGTTGCTCGTGGGTAATTTGTGCTGTGCTGGTACCTTTCTGGATAAATCCAGCACATGCAGGCAATTCTGAAAATCAGCGTCCACATCCAAAACCTGAGTGAGGAGAAACCTCACCGGGTTCACCTGGCTGAGAAAAAGTGTCAGCCACGCTGAGAAACTGCTGGCACAGCACACAAACTGCAATCCCTCCTTCTCTGTTTAACCCACACATCAGTCTTCAGCAAGAGTCATACTTCTCCAAAATATTCTGACTGTTCCAAACCGAGTCCACAGGCTTATTCCAATCTCCCAACCACCAGGACCTGCTGCTCTCTGGACAGAGCAAGATTTTTACCTCTCTTTTATTTCCCTCCTAGCTGTCACTCCCACGTGCTGCCCCTTCCCAGTTTGCATTTGTGGATAGAATGGCACACTAGGATCCCGTGGCACAGTTCAGGGAAATGGATTATGCACACACTCAGGATGTTAAGCAGCTTAATGGCAGGATGTCTGCTCCAGAGAGAAAAGGCAGGGACGTGCGTGACAGGTCACCCAAGGCTCTCTTGTTTTATTATTTAAGTTAGTTAGACCCTCTTAAAGGTTTAAAGGCCTGCTGCCCCAAATGCCAGGCACTGCACAGATCCAAACCAGGTCTGTCCCAGAGCTGCAGACAGGTCTGGGGCAGGACCAGGAGTGGGCAGGGAACAGCAGCAATGTCACACTCCTTTCACAGCACTTTAGGGACAGAGATGAACCAGGAAAGCAGCTGAAAATAAACACAATGGAGGAATAAGGGGATGAAGCCAGAGGACACAGGAGGAGAGATGAGAACAAAGAGGCAATCAAAATGCCCAAACAGTGGGAAATCTTTCCTGGGACCTTCTCTTTTAAGGCTGCTTGAGCAGGAATGTTTTGGAAGAGCACTCAGTTCTGCCCAGCAGGAAAGGGTTGGCAGAGGTTGCACCTCCAGAAGATCATGGGAGATGACAGAGAGGAAAATGCACCGTGCTTCTGCCCCAGTGCAAACCTTCCCCGAACTGCAGAGGTCCTGCAGCTCCTCCTGAGCTGCTGGTACCTCACAGCCTGGGGGAGAAAGCCTGGCTGAGCCATCAACTCCTTTGGCTCCTTCCTGCACTAAACACTCATCTGCAGCCAGCAGGAATGAAAGATGTTTTAACTTCCATCTCAACATTATTCTCATTCCTGGTGTTTTGATGTTGTGAAAACTGCCTAGAAATGAAGACACCAGCTTAAGACTGTAAAATTTTAATGCTTGCTGTATTTCTCCTCCTTTTTTGTTTGCAGGGAGGTTTTAGGTCCATCAGGTTTATGCCTTTTAAGGATGGATCTACACCTAAGAAATTGAAAATAAATTCCCTGCTCTGAAACAAAGATCTGAAGCCTGGGTTTTCCAAGATGCATCTGCTGTTGCACTATTTCCTCATCAGGAGTAAGTGATAGATGGGAAAGGAACATCCAGACAGATGAGAACAGCCCCTGTGAAAGGAAAAGTGTCCTTTTGGACAACATTGATGAGTTCCTTCTGAAAATTCAATTTCCTTATGTATGAAAAACTTCACTTTTTCTGTTACCCAAGTGACCTTCTGGGCTCTCAGAAAAAAATTCATCGCCTCAGGAGGAAATCTGAAGCATTAACTGCAAACCGCGTTTGCTACGTGTTTAACTCATTGTTAACTCGTATTGAAAAGTGTTAAACCAATCTTTAAAAGAATTTCCTGCGAAGGCACCACTCCAGGACATGCCTGGACAGCAGGGCCTTTTCACCCAGGCTGTGCTCAGCAAACTCAGCCCAAGGGATTGTAACTCTTTGTGCAGAGCAGGAAAGTGAAGAATATCCCGTGTGCTTTTGGGGTGTCTGTCAATAAAAGCATCACAGGTGCCTGCTGAGGAACACAGAATTTCCATGATCTTAATGCAGGGCACAGGGATGAGGCAGCACAGCACCATCCTGCCACAGGTTTCCTTTCTGTTGGTTAAGTGAATGATGAGAAATCAGGAAATAAAGATTTTATGGTAAGAAGAAAAGCTGATTTTTGTATCACTGCCACAGCTCCAGCCACAAGCTCCTTGTCTAGCACAAACTAAAACTGTACCTAAGATCTGAGGTGAGGATTCAGCCAGGGTGCCCTGGGAACTCAGCCAGAGAAGTGGGTGAAGACCAAGGTCGGGAGGAGAAAATGTGGGGAAATGTGTAAATCAATAATTTCAGACTAAGAGAAGGGGAAATAGAGACAAGACAGAAAACCGGGAGAGAACGAGAAAGGGAATGTATCATAGGGCTGACACAGCTTTAGATCCTCCAATTTCAGGCTCAAATGACTCTTGTGGTTCACAGAAAAGGAGGGAGGGAGGGAGGGAGGGAGGGAGGGAGGGAGGGAGGGAGGGAAGGAAGGAAGGAAGGAAGGAAGGAAGGAAGGAAGGAAGGAAGGAAGGAAGGAAGGAAGGAAGGAAGGAAGGAAGGAAGGAAGGAAGGAAGGAAGGAAGGAAGGAAGGAAGGAAGGAAGGAAGGAAGGAAGGAAGGAAGGAAGGAAGGAAGGAAGGATGGATGGATGGATGGATGGATGGATGGATGCAGGCGATGCTCTGGCTGCCCCGTGCGCACACCGATGGTGGGGGCGGGGTCTGTCGGGGGCGGGGTCTGTCGGGGGCGGGGTCTGTCGGGGGCGGGGTCTGTCGGGGGCGGGGTCTGTCGGGGGCGGGGTCTGTCGGGGGCGGGTCCATCGCCAGCCCCGCCCCCGGTGCCGGTGCCGCGCTCGGAGCAGCCAATGGCAGCGGGGCCCATCAGCTGACCCGCGGCGCCTTCCCAGGTGCGCGCCGGCGGCGGCTCAGAGCGGGCGGCACCGGCACCGGCACCGGCGGCGCTCCCGCTGTCCTGGGGGCGGGCAGCAGGCACGGAGCGACCGGTCCGGCCATCCATCCATCCCTCCATCCATCCCTCCATCCGTCCGTCCCATCCCTCGCTCCCCGCATCCCGGCGCGGTGGCTCGGCGGCGGCAGCAGCGGATGTGCAGCCCCGGGGGACACCCGCGGCAGCGCCCGGCCGGCGGTGAGTGCGTCCGCCGGGCTCGGGGGAGGGAGCGGAGGCTGCGGGAGCGCTGCGGGTGCCAGGGCTCCGCTCCGGGCTGCCATGCGGTGATGTGCGGGGAAGGAGCAAAGTTTGCGGCGGTGGCCGCGCCCCCGGTGCCCCCGGGGGAGTCCCCAGGGCTGCGGGGTCTGGGTGGCTCCGCGTCGGGACCGCCCCGGGGCTGCGGCCGCCTCGCACCTCCGGGGCTGCGGGCTTTGGGCTGCAGCATCGCTCTCTCCTCCTCCTCCTCCTCCTCCTCCTGTGGCGGGCGCGCCGCTGTTCCCCGGGCCGGTTTGCGGTAAACGGGGGCTCTGGGGGGATCGGCGGTGCGGCAGCGCTGCCCGCGTCCCCCATTTGCATGCGAATGGGAGCGGATCCCGGCAGATGTCCTGCCTCATCCATTCACCCGCAGCAATGCGAGCAGACAAGGAGCCTTCAGTGTGACAATGGCCCTTCAGAAAGCGGCATAAAGGCGCAGTGTGAGCGGGGCCGGGCTCCGCCGCCCTCCTCCCGCGGCCGCGGCTTTGTGCGCCGGGGGCTGCGGGACCGGCCCGGGGATGCTCGGGGGATGCTCGGGGGATGCTCCGGGGATGCTCGGGGGATGCTCCGGGGATGCTCCGGGGATGCTCCGGGGATGCTCCGGGGATGCTCCGGGGATGCTCCGGGGGCTCTTGGGGAAGTGTGCTGCCCCAGAGGTGCGGGGGGAAGCTCCGGGCAGCGGCAGCGCTTTACCCCGGGACTGCGGTCCCGGCTCCGGGGCCGCGGGCGGACAAAGGGACCGGCCCCGCTGCCGCCCCTTTGTCGCCCCTGTCAAAGGGCGCTTTCAGCTTGGGGCCGGCCCCCGTTCCCTGGCAGAGCAGGGACGGCAGCGAGGCGCATTGTGCCGGCGGCTCAGCCCTGCCGGGGCCGCACAACAGATGTTCCCCTGCGATTTTCGCTCTCCCTCAAGTTAATTCTCTCCCCCGGTGCTGGCTCGGTGCGCATTTCCCACCAGGCGACAGAAGGGAAAGTAACAGAATTCAACTCAAAGCGGGCAATAATGTTGTCCAAAGGTGAGAGATCACACGCAGTGTGCTTCTGTTCTTGTCCTGGAGCTGTGCGACAGCTCCCAGGTAATGAGCCCCTTCAATAAAAACTAGTTTGGAAGCCTTTAAATCTTTTCCTTACAAACTTAAAGGGTCCCTATAAAAGGAAGCCGGGTATTTCTGAACCAGAAAAGAAACCTGTTCTGGCCAATGGCTCAGATGTACCCACAGGGACATCACAGAGCTCTGAATGAGCAGAGGCACACCCAGCATCAGCCCCGCTGTGGTCCAGAGGATCCGACCAAACTGTGTCCCAGAGTCTTGCAAGTCAGAACTGATTTAAGAGATGGACACACTGAGAGGGACAAAGCCGTGCACGAAGCATCCCAGATGGGAGCAGTGAAGAGAGGCAGGATGGTTCTGCCTGGGGTCCTGGTGTCCCTGTCCCCCTGCCCTGCAGCCTCTCTTGTGCCACCGCTCCGGGACAACAGCTCCACTTTAACTTTTACCTCGGCAGTTAAAAGTTACCTGCACAACATTTTATGTAGTCCATATAAAGTGATCTCTCCCAGTGGGCACTTTGGACCTTATTAATAGACCAGTTACTGTGATGACCATAAAGGCTGTTCCATTTACCTGGAACAGACATGATAACACTGCTGCTGCTCAATGAAGGAAACAGGATTTTGCATTAAGTTGGGCAGTTATAGAAGGATAACAACTTTTCACGCCAACTGTGAAGGACCTTTTTTTACTGCCATAAAAAATGCTGAGCCCGTCCAAATTCAGGCTGAAAAAAGAAACTTGTGTTCAGTCTGACCTCCCAGGGAACAGAGCCCTGGTGCAGGCTGCCCCTGGATCCCTGGCAATGTCCAAGGCCAGGTTGGACAGGGCTTGGAGCACCCTGGGACAGTGGCAGGTGTCCTTGCCATGGCAGGGGTGCCACTGATCCTGAAGGTCCCTCCCAACCCAAACCAGTCTGTGATTCCATCATTCTCTGTGTGTATTTGTTTCCAGCTCTTGGAGCACATGGGATCACTTCAACAAGCAGTGATTAAAGCTCTCACCATCATCATCATCATCATCCCCGAATCCCCCTCGTGCCCCGCAGGCGGAGGAGGGGATGCTGCAGCCTTTGTTTCGCTCCCATCCAGTAGCGTGGCACTGCAGAAGGCAGGGAAAACTTTTCCTAATCGGTGGTGCTGGATTCCTGCTGCATGCAGCTGCTGCTGCTGCTGCCAAGGAGGGCGGCAGATCCCCGCTCACGGCTGCTTTGGTAGGGACACTTCAAACACCTTGGATGAATCATAACAGCGGTCAAGTACTGCTGCTACTGCAGCCTGCATGGCTTCATATTCCCTGGAAAGGGGATTTATTGGCATCACTGGGGCTGCAGGTTTCTTTTTGCTGTTGTTAGGGATGAGGGAGGCTCGTCCACATTTGAACAATATTTTTAAATATTTTTTTTAGTTTCTCGTATGAATTTTTTGAAGCTCTGATTTCTGTTAATGACACCAATGAGTAAAACCAGGGGCTTTGTTCACAAAGCTCTGAGCCACGTTATTTCTGTCTCTTTTGGAGCTGCTCCTCCCCCAGGTGAGTGACTTGCCTGGTCCCAGGTCTGGCTTTGTGTCAGGCTTAGACCAGGATCAGGCATCAGACACAAAACCCGAGGAAAAGAGTTAAGTGATGTTTATAGAACAGCTCTGGTTGAACAGTATTTATTTCAGTTTTATTTTTCAACCAGCAAAGTAGCAAGATGCTGCAAATATTTACAGAGGAGCCGAAATTTTCCAAAATAAAAATCCCTCTGTCTTCCTGTGCACTTTGTCACCACGGAGGTGCCTGTTCTTTGAAGCCCTGATTAATATAGATGAGTTGTAATTTTCTGACCAAGCCATCCTAGTTCACATATATTATTCCATTGGCAGACATGTGGTCCCCACAGCTGTCCCCTCATTTGTGTATGAAATGGAAACACTGGTGGCATTTGTAGGTTACCATAGTTACACGAACAATACACGTGTGAGGCTTCATCCTGCCAAGCTCCAGATTTTTTCCTGGCAGACATTTTGTAGACACAGAACTGAAGAAAATCTATGTAAAGTTTTTGGAAGCACATAAATCCAGCCTTCCTCCTTCTCTGTTTGTACAAGGCTCATGGACAGGGAGCCTGGGTTTCAGCCTCACCACGGCTGATTCCTGCATCCCCTTCCAGCTGGAACTGCCAGCCTGGAGACCCATGATGCTCCCAGGAATCCAGAATTCCAGGCTGTGCTCCAGAGCACTGAAGTCATTAACAGGGTCAGGCCTTAAACACATCTTTCCCAAAAATAATGTGTGAGTTCTACACAAAGGGGGACTTTGGAGCTGGGATAGTTTTTCTGCTGACTGTGTCAGGAGGGTTGGCAGTGCCTGGGAGGCTCCTGGGAGAGTGGAGAGGTGGAAGCATCAGAACCCCATGCCAGAACAGAAATCCCAGCAAACCCACTACAAATATTCCCATACTCTGTTTTGTCTCTGCAATTAACATGTGGGAAGAAAGATGGGCAAGAGCAAAGAAAATCACAGAGCTGGTTTTGTTGGTTTGTAATTCATTATTAAATAATGGTGTTTCCATGAGATTTGGAGGGCCTGAGTTCTGCACAGGGAACTCACAGGAGCACTTTGATAAGAAACAGTCACTGCAGATGTGCTGAGTTACTCCAGGGCTTTGCCAGGCTCGTTTGTTCCCTGCAGCTGACTAATTAAGTCCTTCACTAAATGGACTCTCAGGTCAGAGCTGAACTCGCCTCCATGGAGGCCTGAGAGCTCCCCAGATGAAAGTTCTGAACCCCACTCTCTTACTCTTTGCTGCTTCAAACCCTGCAACTTTATTCAAATTTTGTTTTGCTCTTTAGATGTCGTCTTTGCTTTTTTTATGTACGGCACTGAAGAAAAATACTGGATTGGCCTATTTTAGATTGGCCTAATTCTCCCCCTGGTGAAGGCAGGACAAGTCTGGTATCAGTGAGACAAAAATTAGTCTCTGCTCTTAACTTCTCCTGCAAAATATTTTTGTAACTTCACCTTCTATTTCATAAGACCTTAATTTGGTGTTACAAGCCAGTGTTTCCTTGACATTCCATCTGGCTGAATTATTAAAAACACAGGGCCTGGTTTTTACCTGGAGCAGTTTCTAAAGATCAGGTATTTGCAGTGGAGTATTGCTTTTTTTCTTCCCTTTTTAACTAACAGAACAACAAGGCAAAGCAAGTTTAAGTAACGGCTCTGAAATATTTAACAGGGAGCTGCAGTGAGAATGCACTGAGGTTATAAAAGTGCCACAGAGAAACAACTCTTTCCCCTATTTTATTGGGTACAGCAGCCTTACTACACAATTTTCTGTCCCGAGGTGCTGCCCTTTGGTCCTCAGTGCTCACACAGGGCAGTATTTCCCCTGAACAATTCCCAACCTGAAGCAGCTCAACACGGAGGAAAACCTTACTTGGGGGTTTTTAGTTAGAAATTTCAGAGGCTGTCAGTCAGCATCTCATTTCCAGGTATTTAATTTAACTAACTCTGGTGATTCCAGCAATTTGGGCGTCTGTCAGCTTGGATTAGAGCAGGAGAACCGAGGGCTTTTGGAAAGGTAGCTGGCAGGGTTTGGCTGGCTGTTCTGGTGGGAGGGGGTGTTGTGGTGTTCTGTTCTGGGCCTGGGAGGGGGCAGAAGCCCAGGCAGGTGTTGGGGTGGGGTCTCCTCAGGCTCCAGAGGCACCCACAGCTCGTTCCCCACGAGCCATCACTGTCCCAGGGCAGGCTGGGGACCCCTGGGGGTCACACCCCACCCCAGAGATCACCTGGGAGCCCCTGGCTTCACCCCAGAGGGGCTGCTCTGGGGTGTCAGAGGCAAGGCAGGGATGGCAGAGCAGCCCAGCTGGGATGGGGGAAGGTGCAGGGATGAGCCTGGGACCCCTGAGCCTCCCCTGATCCTCCCAGGGACTGGGGATCTCCTGCTGGGAACACACACACCTCACCAGGTGAGAGCAAAACCGCATCCCTCCACGCTCAGCAAACACTCCTCCGAGCTGGAGAAATGCAGATAACCCAGAGCCCTGCCACTGCCATGGACAATTTCACCTGAGGTGGCTGCTCCTTAGTTTATGCTGTTTAAAGAGTTTAAAGAGAACACTCATGGTCTAGGAGCCCGTGGGGCTGTTTAAATTCATGGGAGGGGTTTCCTGACTTCCTCCTCCACGCTGGAGTCTCACAGATCACATCCTAAACAAAACACCTAAAAGTGATTCACAGCTCTGCAAAACACCCAAAAGTTATTCACAGACAATCCCTGAGTTTGTCCCAAATTTGCTAGAATAACATTTTACCTTGTTTTAATAAAATATCAATCAAAGCTTGGATTGTCTTTTCGTAATTTGAAAATGTTTATCATTTATATAATGAATCCTTCATTTTCTGTTATTTCATGCATCGTATCATTTATTTGATTAAGCAAGTCCAAAACTATCTAATAAATTCATACCTTGCTAATGTGCTGCATACAATTACTGGGATGCAGATGAGCTACTGATTGGCCTTGTTTAATTTTTAAATTACAAATGATCCATCATTCTAACAGAAATAGAGTAAATATTGATAGTTCCAGAGAGCCACCAGTGACTTTTAAATGCATTGAACAATAACTTATCTTTGCCATAGGTGAGCAAGCAGTTGCAGAAATGAAGTTTTGTAATTGCTCCTTGAAAACAGGTCTTTAAAATGGGTTCATTGTAGTAAAAGGCACCAAGTAAGACAGGTCTGGTTTTTTTTTTAAGTTCATTGACAAATCTGTTTTCATTTCTCTTTCTGCCCCTTTTAAGTGCAACAAGCCTGGTTTATACAAATTAAACATGATTGTTCCCAAATGAATCACTGTAATTAGGTACAGATTTTATCTATAAAGCACCGATAACTTAAAATTTTGAGAGGAGAAATCTTCCTTTCTGCAACAGGCAGCAGTTTTAGTGCCTTCACTGATGAAAACTTCCACTTCCCTGGAAAACCTGGGATGTGGGCAAGGCCAGGACTGAAGCTCAAGGAACAGTTTATAGGTTTCTTCCTAAACACACAACACATTCCACAGGATGTGTTTTCTCTTTCTTAATCTCATGAACGTCTCAAAGCAAGACTGCTTTCTGCATGGAGCAAAGCATCAGAATTCAGTGGTGCTTGAGGTGAAATGGTTAAATCCAGGCTGTGGGGGTTCCACACTCCCAGGCTGGCTGAGCTGTCCTGTCCTGATCTCATGGCAGTGCTGCCTGAAGGATTTTGGAACACAAATTTCATGTAGCAGAAAGACTCCTGGAAAGGGGATGGCTCATGGGACACAGCAGTGGAACTGGAGAGAAAGTGCTTTTGTCTCAGGTCAGAGTAAAGCCTTGGTTCAGAGCAGTTCCAAACCCAAATCTGTGGCCACTTTATGGAATTACTTCTATCCCTTCCCTTGGTTGAGTTCCAGATCTTTGTCATGGTGCTAACAGCCTTTCTATTAGATCTCAGCACCTCCCATGCTAAATCCATTTATTTTGTTCATGGTTTGCTCACAATCTTTCCTATCAGATCTTCCCATATCAGCCAACTCGATATATGGGTCTATTAACATTTAAATATATATAGCTCAGAAACAGAGAATTGGATTCTATAAGCATAAAACTCTGAAAAAAAAATCAATAAAAGTCTGTTTTATTCTAAGGGCTGAAGTCTGTGTCAGCACATTACATGTACAAACAGTGTAGATATAGATCTAGGCTAATAGTAAAACACAGTTTAAGACTTAATCACTAATAATTGAAAAGCTAACACATACTACAGCCACAGGAAACAGAGTTAGCAAAACAGAGTGTAACAAGGACCAGAAAAAGAACTTTTTTTTTCCTTGATTGAAGAGTTGAAGATAAGCAATCGAAGCTCCATGCACATACAGTTTTTAATAACAAGCCTTATGCATTCCCTACAGCCAGCACCATTGTGTTGATTTATAAATACCTCCAGAGCTCCTGACTCATTCTGGTTGGGATTTATCAGGCACAGGGTTTTTTGGCATCCTCTGGTAGTAACAACCACGTACACACCGGGGTCTTTCCCAAGTGTGGGGGATCCTGAGTGACTCACAAAACTGGAGTTTGATCTAGAACTGTGTAGGAAGCAAAATAATCACACTGCCAGAAGCCAGTCAGCAAAAAGGGAGGGAAAGGATTTTCTGTTGCTTCAGGAAAATCCTCTGGAGTTCTGGCATCCCTGTTTCTCCTGGTTAAAAATATTCCTTGTGTGCTCCTTTTGTTATTATTAACACTTTGCTTCCATTGGCCAAGCTCCTTGGCTCTCAGTGTGGTCAAAAAACATAAAGGGAATTCTGCTCCAAAACCCAACCCAATCTCTTCCTGCCCTTTGTCCTCTTCTGTTTTTTTTAGATTTTTCTTTGAACTGTGCTGATTTTGATAGACAGTATGAAGCAGACATTTTCTGAGCTGCTCTACACAAAATCCTCATGAGAGAGGTGCTCCCATGGGTTACAAGATGCTGAGATCCTTCCACGTGGTTCTGAATCCCAAATATGCCATGACTCAATTCATTTCTACTCTTTAAACATGGCAAGAAGCCAAAGCTGAATTCCTCTACCTTTGGTCCTCTTTCATTCATCAGCCAGCAGATACATGACATGCAAAAAATAGTTGGGAGAGGTCTTCCCATATTAGTTATGTTCTGGAAATTTTAGATACTGTACTAAAAGCAATTAGGTTTGAGTTCTCCCTTGCATTTAAAGTAGAGGGCTGGGATGGGTTAGGGCAAGAGCAGGGGAAAGGAAAGGTCAGGCAGCAGGGAAGAGCTGCAAGGAAAATCTCAGGGAATGGGATCTTAACCTGGCAGTGGAAAGGGCTGACTCTCAGAAATGCTGATCTGATCAAGTAACTTCATCTGGTGAGGATGTGGCCCAAGAAAAGTGATCACAGATGGGATTCTTCTCCATCAAATGGAATCAAAGCTTTGCCTTCACATTAAACCCTTGCTGCAGGACATGAGAACAAGTCCTGGATAACAGAACAGCTCATATTGTCCCGAGATTAAACTCATCCATGAATAGAAATAAGTAGTAAGAAAGCTGATAATAATTTGTGTTCCTAAGAATATTCCTGCTGCACAAGCACATCTCACCTTCAGGTTTCAAGGCTGTGAAGTGGTTCATGAGGTTTTGTCTTTCCCAAAGGAAACAGCCTCTGTAATTTGACAGCCCCACTGTTTGTCAAGGCCCTGTTATTCCTGATGTTTCTGATATGAGTGGTTAATGGTCATCTGTGAGAGATTTTCCCTCAGTTGCCAGAAGCTGGGTTGCAGTTCTGTGGTGGATTTGATGGGCCATCAATACCCAGTGGCTGCTCCTGAAAAGGATCCAGCCCCTTGCACTCCAGAGCAGTCTATGAATGAAAACCATTTTTCCCTCTCCTGCAAATTTGCTTCAATATTTTAATGAAAAATACTGTATCAGATGCGAGTCTTAAGAATAAGCCCAAATAAATTACAAATTTCCAAGCTGTAATATGCTGTTTCTGCAGCACAGACGTTATGAATAGGATGCTCTTTGCAGTTCTTTGGTGGAGATAAGAGTAGTATTTTTCAAAGGAACACAGATAAAGCATGCTAAGGTTGTCTTGAGATACAGCAAATCGCCTTCTCACCAGAGCTTTCCCCAAAATTAAACACAGATTTGATTTTGATGGAATGTGTGTACAGATGAAAAGAAAAAGTAGGCATTATTTGCAGGAAAAAAAAAAAAATCCCAAACCTTTAATATTATAAATCCCTGAGGATGTGTTTTGAGGCTTTATACCATTATTACATGTCCTACAGGCCCTTGTTTCTGTATTTCCTTTTAATACCCAGCTCCCATGTTCAGATTTTTTTCAAGCTCTTTCAACTGTCATCATTTTCAGCTTGATTTTTCTGTATTTTCCACAATCCAGACCTGTAAATAGCTTATTTCCTGATCACACTGGAGACTTTAGAAACCTCACTATAAAAGGCTTATTATCAAGCATGATTCCTCAATATTTTTCTAAATACACAGCATTGCACTTGTAAATTTAATTCCTGGGCAAGGAGCCCGTTCTGTGGAAGCATCCTGGTTATTAAACACCAAGTCCTCTTTCTCTAGAAGGTACAAGGTCAGTGATGCTGTTGACTGGAGCAAGCCTGACTTCAGTAACCTGGTTTTAGGCTGGGTTTAGCGCTGAGCTTGCTGCTGTGATTTAGAGGATGCTCCTGTTGAGTGCCTCCCCCTCCTAAAGCCTGGCCAAGGAGGGTGCTGGCTCACTGAGCACGGCACAATCCCTGTTTTATCCACGGAAAACGGGGGTGCAGAGCTGCAGAGACCCTGCTGAAGGGCAGAGCAGAGCAGGGCAGGTTTTACCTCCATCACACAAACACACAGAGCCCTTTCCTTAAACTGTCCCAGCTGCCTTTAGCCAGCCCGAGCTGCCCTTGGGGCGCTCCCTCCGCTGCTGCCTGCAGCACCCACAGGGCTCCAGCTCTTCTCCAGTGTCCCCTCGTGTCCCCTCTCCCACAGTCACAGGGTGGCTCAGGCTGGAAGGGACCACAGTGGGCATCTGCTGCCACCTCCCTGCTCCAGCAGGGCCATCCCAGTGTGTCCAGATGGCTCTGGAGTGTCCCAGGGAGGAGACTCCAGCCCCTCTCTGCACAGTCTGTGGTCACTGCACGGGGAAGTTCTGCCTCATGTTCAGCTGGAAATTCCTGGGCATCAGTTCCTGCCCGTTCCTCTTTGTCCTGCTGCTGGGGGACACAGCAGAGCCTGGATCTGTACTGATCCCAGTCTGAATTCCATTTCCCAGTTCCACCTGGAGTTCTGCTCAGCACCACCTCTGCTCCAGGTCCCTGGGCAGGGCTGCCCCACCTGCATTCCCCACCTGTCCCGGGCTGCAGCACCTCCTCAGCTTCTCCTGAGGGATGCCAGGCTGTCCCACAGGATGGTGATGGGGATGCAGGAGCTGCACCAGTCATTAGCAGAGCATTAGCACAGCAGAAATGTCCCAGCACACAGCTCCCATACCGAGCCTCAGCCTGGGAAAATGTTTCTGTGGAGGGAGGGGAGGAATGGGGGATCAGGGTGTGCTTCTGGCTCACAGCAGCTGCAGAATAAATTGCTTGTCTTAGCCTGAGGTAATTCCTTTGTGCTTCTGATCCCTCCAACTTTTACCTGGGCACACTCAGCGCAGGTGGCTGCTGACCAAAATCTGGGCTGATGCTACTGCAATATAAAAGAAATTCTGCAAGAATGAACTGCAGAACTGTGGAGAGGGAGGATTTGCTGTGGCAGCATCACTGTTTCAAAATGCATCCAGATATCCATGTGCAAACAAGATTGGTGCTCTTTTCAGCGAATTTTAATAGTGACCATTAATACAGTTGTCAGGGAAGTGACAACACTTTGTTTTCCTATTACCAAGCAAAAATGTTTAATATCTGTTCTTCTGAGTTGGCAGGTTAACTGTGAACACTTTTAATGAACAGTTTATTTCATGCTTGTCCCTTCATATTCTCCTCTTCCTGCACTGGAGGTTCAAATGTACTTTTCCTTCCCATCACCCACACACCCAAACTCTTTAAGAGCCACCAGTAAAGCCATGGCTGCCAGGGCACCCCTCTTTCCAAGGAACACCTAAAGGAAGGATCTTCTACTCCATAACCAAACACTCCTGATTTCACCCAAACAAATTCTCAGTATTGACTGATTGTCAGAACTTAGGTGGAAAGGGAGGAGTTGGACCTCCCCAGAGGATGGGAGACAGGAATGATGCTCCAGTTTCTGCCCTCAGGGAGCAGGAACAAGCCAGCACCCCCAGCTGTGGGTTTGCTGGTGACAGAAATGTGGTTCCTTACTGAGCAGTGCCATGGAAAATGCATTTAATTAGCTCGCAGTAAAATAATTCCCTCCATATCTCTGACTTAAAATTAGCCATTATTTCTGCTGATATCAAGTTACCAGCTGTTAAAACTGCTGTTGTGTGTTGGAACAGCAGAAAATGCGAATCTAGGGAAGGGAGGGAAGGCAGGGAATGCTGAAAGCTTTCCTTCACACCCTCAGTACCTGTGACAACAAACACTGCAGAGGTGTTTGGGATCAGACTGGAAAGCTGAGGATCCTGGGCCAAAGGGATGGCTTTTGGTGGCTGCTCTGCTGCCTCTGTAGCTTTGATCAGGGCTGTGCATGGGGTTTTACACATCCAAACAAACCAAAGCCCATGACTTGGGTTGTCCCTCCTGATGGGGGCTGGGGCACCTGGGGCTGCTCAGAATTCACTGGAATTACCCTGGAATTTCATCCAAGCTGCTCTGGGCCAGGAGAGACTGAGGAAAGCAAGATGCAGCTTGTTTCTAAAGAACATTTGCAGTTAAAGAAAATTAAATCCATTTGCAGTAGAAAATAGCTACAGAAGAGAACAAGCCACTAGGAACTTGTAAAATCATATATTTACAGTGATCATAAACCCAGAACTCTGGTCAATAAACCCACAAATGCCTTCTTAGCAAGGATGAACAGGAAATGTAACGTGCATGTAAGAGGATATAAATATTCAACAAAGCAAGATCGAATTTTGAGTTTTTTTGCGACATCAAGACACACTCCTACATATTTTAAAGAGCCTAGGAAGTGTTTTTCAGGCAGTTTGGTTTTTAAAGCATTACATGATTCACACAGGTACATCAGGGCTAAAGCAGTAGTAAAACATCATTAGGGCCCTCAGCTTGGTAAGGCTCCAGCTCCCTTCTCTTCATCCCCTGGGAAGCTGCAGGAGGAATTCCACAGGAATTCTGCAGGAATGTTGGGAGCAGTGCTCCCTCTTGGGTGCTCCTGCCCTGGGCCAGGTGCAGAGCTGGAGCAGGGACACGTCCCTGTGTGAGGGGACAGCCCACGGGCACCTCCTGTACCTGCCTGGGATTGTGACTGGGGAAAGCACCGTTATTTGTGTTATTCACTGCAAAATGCTGCCATTTGAAAATCTGCAATTAAATCAATTAAACTTCCAATGCCATCAATTTTCCTAGAATTGGCTGGTTTGGGTCAGCTACAAATGTGTTGCTGTGGAGGGGAGCATCCATCAGAGTCAGCACAGCTCAGCCTCCTCATCACTCCATGCTAACATGTTCCCTACTATTACAGTGCCCTTAGGGTTTATTTTTTAATACAGTCTTAGTCAGTTCTTCCATCAGTTGGAAGTTATTTGGGAAGGAATGTTGGGGCTGCAGTTGGTTTTCCTCTCTCCAGCAGAGTCTGCTGAGCTCTCACTCAGGTCTCAGCTACCAGAGAGAAAATCTGACTCTACAGGGTCAGATTTATTCTGGGTCCCATTCCTCTAAACACAACCACAGAACAGCAATATAAAAATAAATAATCAAAATGCTGCTGTGGGTGTGTTCTGCCTTCAGCACTACATCATAATTAAAATAAAACACGGTCATTTCATTATCTAATGTGACCACATTTAGAAGTAAGTGTTGCACAAATGGGATTCCTGTCACCACTGTCCAGAGGAGTATTTTAAACCTATTTTAGAAGCTGTATTTTATTATTTTATATAGTAACCTCTTTTGTGGGCTGTGTCATGGTTGAAGCTTTGCTACACTAATTGGAAAAGATGTGATTTCATCACTGTATTCTCTCAGATATCACAGAGTGGCTTGGGTTGGAAGGGACCTTAAAGCCCATCCAGTTCCACCCCTGCCACCCTTCACTGTCCCAGGGTGCTCCAAGCTCCATCCAGCCTGGCCATGGACACTTCCAGGGATGGGGAGTCCATACAGCACATCCTGCTCATTTTAGTTACACAAAACCCCAAACCTTCTGTTTGACAAGTCTCAACTGCACTCACCAGAGGGATTTTCTGATGAAGGGAGGAGAAGGATTTTACTACGAGATTTTCCTGGAATATGCGTTCAAAGCCTCACGATACCCCAGATGTTCTGAGGTGCACAGAACACCTGGACACAGCTGGGTTAATTTAAAAGCACTCTTGCATGAACATCTTCAGGCTAAGCAGATACAAGTGTGGGGCTTACACAGCAATTTGGAATTGTGGTGAAGGGTTCATATGATCACAATGCAGTACAAGCTGCTGAAATAAGGGCAGTACATTCATTTAATCAAATTTACTGTTATTGTTTGGTGCTGAGCTGGATTAAATCTAAGCCGTTATCTGGAACTGATTTGATTAACTCGGATAAATTTTGGCAAAGTTCATAAGCATTTAGCTTCAAACTTCTGAACCAGCAGCTTCCTGAGCCTTAATTCCAGACGCCTGAAATCCGAGCCTTGGGGACAGGGATTGGGTGTTGACAATGAGGCCCCGCTGTGCTCACCAGCACATCCTCCACCCTCAGCATTCCTAGGCCATTCAAACAACTCCTGCAGGGTAAAACTGAGAGGGATCCATCCCAGAGTTTGATTTTTAGATAATTCACTCAGAGAGATTTCTCATGTAAACCCCAAGGAGAGAGTTCCAAACCCTACCTAATTTACCTTCACCAGATTGGGATTTTTGTAAGAGATTACTGCTCAAATAATGATTGTTTTCAGATATTTTCTTTCAAAAATTGAAGAAACTAAATAATAGATGAACTATATAGGAGCTGAGCTAACATCTACCCTAATCTGCTTTCAGGACCATCTTCAGGCACTGATTTGCAGAAGATTCTAAAACACTGAGGAGCAGCTGGGAGTCTTCAGAGAATTTCTTAACTTCACTAAACTCCGAAAATCATCCTCCACCTTTCTGGATGTCCAAGCCTTTCACCTTAAACGTCAAGCTTTACATTTTCTGCCTGGTAGGGGATCACCCTCTTCCTCCGTGGGGATTTTAGGGGGCCAGGGAGCTGAACCCCCCTTGCTGGCCAGCATGGCAAAGGTTAGAGTTGTTTTAACTGTCTGCCAGTTGGTGCTAGAATTGTTAATGAATTCATTAACTGAGTCTTCCATACAGAGCAACGAATGTCCACAGCTTTGTGTCTGTGAAATCAGGCCCTGGTTTACACCCCAGTCAACCTACAGGGAAGCCACCACAGTTGACTGCAACGACCTCCGGTTAACAAAAATCCCCAGCAACCTCTCCAGTGACACTCAAGTCCTTCTGCTACAAAGCAACAACATTGCAAAGACCACAGACGAGCTCCAGCAGCTCTTTAATTTAACAGAATTGGATTTTTCACAAAATAACTTCACAAGTATCAGAGATGTGGGGCTCTCCAATCTCACCCAGCTTACGACTTTGCACCTGGAGGAGAACCAGATCACGGAGATGACTGACTACTGCCTGCAAGACCTCTGCAATCTGCAGGAGCTCTACATAAATCACAACCAGATCAGCAGCATCTCTGCAAACGCATTCTCTGGCCTGAAAAACCTTCTGAGATTACACCTCAACTCCAACAAATTAAAGGTTATTGACAGCCGCTGGTTTGATTCTACTCCCAACTTAGAGATTCTCATGATTGGAGAAAACCCAGTGATTGGAATACTTGATATGAATTTCAAACCACTCTCAAACTTAAGGAGTCTCGTTTTGGCAGGTATGTACCTCACAGACATTCCTGGCAATGCCTTGGTAGGCTTGGATAGTCTTGAAAGTCTTTCTTTTTACGACAACAAATTGGTAAAAGTTCCTCAGCTTGCACTTGAGAAAGTTCCCAATTTAAAATTCCTGGATCTCAACAAAAATCCAATTCATAAAATTCAAGAAGGGGATTTTAAAAACATGCTCAGATTGAAAGAGCTTGGGATCAACAACATGGGAGAGCTCGTGTCTGTCGACAGGTACGCGCTGGACAACCTGCCCGAACTCACAAAGCTGGAAGCCACCAACAACCCAAAGCTGTCTTACATCCATCGCCTGGCGTTCCGCAACGTCCCTGCCCTGGAGAGCCTCATGCTCAACAACAATGCCTTGAACGCTGTCTACCAAAAGACGGTGGAATCCCTCCCAAACCTGCGTGAGATCAGCATCCACAGCAACCCGCTCAGGTGCGACTGCGTCATCCACTGGATCAACTCCAACAAAACCAACATCCGCTTCATGGAGCCTCTCTCCATGTTCTGTGCCATGCCCCCGGAGTACCGGGGACAGCAGGTGAAGGAGGTGCTGATACAGGATTCAAACGAACAATGTCTTCCAATGATCTCTCATGAGACCTTTCCCAACCACTTAAACCTGGACATCGGCATGACAGTGTATTTAGATTGCCGGGCCATGGCAGAACCTGAGCCAGAAATCTACTGGGTCACTCCTCTGGGCAATAAAGTCACGGTGGAAAGCCTCTCTGACAAATACAAACTGAGCAGCGAGGGCACCTTGGAAATCTCCAACATCCAGGTGGAGGACTCCGGGAGATACACCTGTGTCGCTCAGAACATAGAAGGGGCTGACACGAGGGTCGCCACCATCCGGGTGAACGGAACGCTCCTGGACGGCACCCAGGTCCTGAAGATCTACGTTAAACAAGCTGAATCCCATTCCATCCTGGTTTCTTGGAAAGTCAATTCCAACGTCATGACGTCCAATTTAAAATGGTCATCGGCCACGATGAAGATCGACAACCCTCACATCACATACACCGCCAGGGTCCCGGTGGATGTCCACGAATACAACCTCACACATTTACAACCCTCTACAGATTATGAAGTGTGTCTGACAGTGTCCAACATCCATCAGCAAACACAGAGATCCTGTGTCAACGTCACCACCAAAAACGCGGCTTTTGCGCTGGATATTTCCGACCAGGAAACCAGCACGGCCCTGGCGGCGGTGATGGGATCCATGTTCGCTGTCATCAGCCTCGCCTCCGTCTCTGTTTATATTGCAAAAAGGTTTAAGAGGAAAAACTACCACCACTCATTGAAAAAATATATGCAAAAGACCTCTTCAATCCCCCTGAACGAGCTCTACCCTCCACTTATTAATCTCTGGGAAGGTGACAGTGAAAAAGACAAGGATGGCTCTGCAGAGACCAAGCCAACCCAAGTCGACACATCCAGAAGCTATTACATGTGGTAACTCAGAGGATATTTTGCTTCTGGTAGTAAGGAGCACAAAGACTTTTTTGCTTTATTCTGCAAAAACGACGAGTTGAAGACTTTTGTATTTTTGACTTTGCTAGTCCGTGGCAGAGCGGTGAGGACAGGTGGATATTTCAGGATTTTTTAGTATAGCGTATCGCAATGGGTTGACACAAATGGCAGCTTCACCTAGCTTCCACTTCTCCGTTTATTTTCTTTGGGTTTGGGTTTTTTTTTATTATTATTATTTTTATTTTTAGTTATTGTGCTAAACTTAACGCTGTCCTAACTCCAGTGCTGAATTAAGAAGGAGAGGCCGTTCTCCCGAAGCCATCGTGGGGCAGGATCGAGATAACCCCCAGTTCTGGACCTGCTGTGAATTAGGTTTGTGACCCTGGTCTGAGGACTCTACCCTGAGAAAAGGAGACCCTGAATGATGTTAGTTGACTGTACTGTAATGTTGTATCAACTGATTTGAATGTTTTTGACTTTCAACAATGAGTTTTCTTTTTTTATTATTATTATTATTATTATTTTTGTAGTAGTTGAAGGCTTAGGTAAAGCTAACAGGCAATAGGAATATGTACATCCAGTTTTTTAATGTAACAGACTAAATGTTAATTGTTCTCTTATTCTTTTTATTCTATTTAGTAGATACTTTGGAAGAATTACTAGAGTTTTGTTGTGTTTAAATCACCAACACACGGTGTTTAATGAAGGCAGAGCTATAATAAATTTAGTTTTGTTCTGATTTTTTTAATTTAGAAGTCACAATAATGTGTTGGGTTTAGATGTCACTAGTTTGACTGGTGATCATGTTTTGACATAAAATATATCCAAAATGTTATATAAAAATATCGTGGGGGGTTTTTCTTGATGGAATGAAGTTCCAGGTTCAGGTTTTTTATGCATTTATGTTAATAGCAGGGTTTTCTCTGCACTTAAGAGGGCAAAATATGGAAAATAATTTATTGAGAAAAATGTCTCAGCATGGCTTTTGGACTGAGAGTCACATGCAGAATCAAAACTGTTCGGTGTAGGGTACACAGCAAGAAGAATTCACAGTGTGTAACAGGACTTTTTCCTTTTTGTATACTTTTCTGTTTATATCCTGAGCTAAAATAGAAATGAAGCTGACATTTAGCTGTCATTACCATCAGTTAGGACAAAAAAAAAAAACCTCAGTGCTACCAAACTGAAATAAACCAGTTGAATCTTGGAACATACTTGAAAAAAAAAAATAAAAAAAATATTTGGATTAATGTTCCTCCAAAAGCAGAAATTAAGATTAAAACTACAGCTACATTTGGTCCAATACTGAACTGTATTTTTTACAGGCTTAAAATGAATCGGTATTCTGAGTATTTTCCTGAATTCCTGTGGTAAAGGAGAGCAGCAGTGTTGTGTGTGCACTGGGTACGATATAAAGGCATCATTTACAGTTGAACCTATGGAAGCGTTGTCCGTTGTCTTTTCTGAATCCCTGGAAGTTCTGCACGTGAGTCATGAGCAGGGTGGGCTCTGTGAACACATGGCCACATCACACTGCACCCCTCAGCAACAAGCACAGCACTTTCCACACTTTCAGTGTGCAATTCTTACACATTTTTACACAGCAAATAAGTTCTTGGTAAGTAAAATTTCCTTGTTCAAATAACCGATGTGCCTGGGGCTGTGTGAAGTTTTTTTAACTCATTGGCTTCTCAAATATACCCAAGACCCCTCAAAATTTACAGATAAGCTTCAAACTTCTTTTTCCTTGTATAAAACTGGAAAGCTACCAGCATTGTTTGACTAATCAGCTGCCTTGGTACAAAACCCTGAGTCCATCCCTTGGACAACCTGCCCCACTGGTCTTGTGTTTCCACATGAGGTGAAGGTCTTAATTACGCATTTCAATCAATTTCACACCATCTTTCCTATGTTCAGGAGATCTCATACATTTTTAATCATGTGACAGTTAGATTTTGAGGCTAGGCAAGTGTCTTTTGATCATGGAAAAGCAACAGAGTGAAAGCATTTCTTCATCACCCTTCTCCTGGGTTTGTTTTTAATGTTAATGGGACATTTCCTCATGTTGCCTTCTCCAGAAGGGCTTCAGAGCAGTAATTACCATCTTGGCTATAGCCTAGTCTAACCTTACAGCTGCAGGCACGATGAATTTAACTGAGATCTCTTCTGCAGTAAATGTTCACTACTTTAGCCAGAGAAAAGGACACTGAGGACAAGGCTGGCCACAGAATGTTGGCTTTCAGCTTGCATGACATGTTAAATTTGTCTTTGGAAGACAATTAATGGAACAGGTGTCAGAAGAAGGTGCAAAGCAAGGCCCCTTTTCCATCATCTCAATGTCCTGCAGCATTTTCCTGGGATCACACAGCTCTACCTGAACCTCCCACCAAACTGGTGGAGAAAACATCACTTTTGGTTCCTCAATGACCATAAAAGCTAACCTGTGCATGGGGCTGCGCTCCAGAGGAGCCATCCTGCTCTCCTCCATCCCCACCTCCTATCCTTGATCCCAAACAAGCTCGATCCCGTCTGAGCCAGCTTGTGCTGGTGGACACAGCCCACAGCACCTCTGACTGTGTGTGTGTGGGCAGATCTGTGTTCAGCAGGCTGTCTGTGCAGATCTGGGCAGCAGAAAACAGAGGTGACAGGGCCACATGGCCACGGAGGGGCACAGAGCTCACTGAGCTCAGCAGTCTCCAGCCAGGAGTGCTGGGGAGAGATGTTTAACATGTTCATTTCCACCGGGGAATAACAGGCCCTGTGTTCCCCCTCTTTTCTGTCATTTAGCATCTTTTTAGAGCAGTGCAGAGAGCTGCAGGGGAAGCAGGCTTGGGAACAGCCACACTTCTTGGGGAATCTGCAGGATTGCAGGGAAGCTGCTGCTGCTGGGAATCTGGAGGGAGATGCAGGGCACCCGAGAGCAGCAAGAAGCACCTTGTTAAGGCAGTGTATTCTGCACACACAGCCACCTGTGCTAAGTATTTCCAGCCTCTTCATCTGACCCTGCAGAATTCTGTAGAGATTCCCCTGATACTTAAAATCTTGCTAATAAAAGAATAAAAAGTGGGGAAGAGATTAATCACATGTGGCATACAATCGTAGTAAATAACCTTCAACCTTGTGCTAGCAGTTTTATTGTGCTTGCAGTTTACTGAGAGCAAAAATAAAAATACTCTAATTGCCTTCAAAATGTATTTGCATCTACTCTTCACTGAAGACAAAAACCACCCCAGTTTGCTCAGAATCAGGGACTGAGACTGGAAACTTGGAAAAGAGGAGGGGAACACTGCTGTTAGCTTTCATTTGGCTAATGGTTCAGAGGGGCTGTGTAAGAGCAGATTTTTCATACCCAACTAAACTGCACTGTTACTTCCCCTTGGTTGCCCAAAAGTAAAATATTTCAGCCCCCTGAAGAGTAAATAACCCTCAAGTGTGGGATGCAGTACTTTAGCTAAACTCACTTTTCACCTCCTCACCTAAATCATGTTTTACTGGATTGAGAGATTTTCACCCACAACCCAAGACTGACCCAGGACATGGCCTTGGAACCAAGAGCACGAACTGAACAATCCTTTCACACAACCTGTCCTGCCCAGGACTCCTCCCTGAGCCACTCAAAGGTGGCTGTGAAAAGAGCAGCACTTTGGGCCACTGGTTCCAAAAAGGGGTGAAACTGGAAACAGGTCAGGGAATCAGAGATCCAGAGGGAAGGGCATAAATTCCTTCCTGACAATCTGGGACATCAGTGAGAAAGAAGCATTTGAGTTCAAATCAGGCAACTCTTTTTGCTTTGTGCTGGCAACCTTGAAAATAAGGCTGAGGACAAAGCGCTGCAATGGAATTCCTGAAATTACTGGGACGAAGAAGTGAGGGCTAATTGTGGCCAGTCTCTGGCACAGCAGTGCCCTGCATGGGAACACCTGTGTCCATCTCCCCATCCCACACAGCACCAGGGTGGGTGTGCACAGCGGGAAAAGCACACAGGAGTGTGGGACTGGAGAGGGAAGGAGCCACCTCACAACCCCCCAGTGCACCAGGAGTGGTTGTGTGCTGCACTGGGATCCTGTTCTCACCACCACAACCAATGCCAGGAATTCCTGCTGCAGCTGGAGTTTGCTTTCTCCTGCTCCCTGTGCACAGCCCCATGCCAGGAGGTGGATGTGTTGCCATGGGATTTCTTCAGGAAAAGCCAGAGATGCCAAGGCTGTCCCAGGCAGCCCAAGCTCAACCAGGGGCACTGCAGGAAAAGCCATTCCACTGCCCCAGCCCAGCTGAACCTTTCCTTGCTGCCATATGGAGGAAGTGTTTCCCCTGAACTCTCATCCTGCAGTCAGCTCCAGCTGCTGCACTGCTTTGTCTCTGAGCTTTCATCCACCTCTCAGCCTTGCTCTGCACCAGCCTCCCCCTGCCCTCCAGCCTGGCTCATCAGGAGACCTGCAGAGCTCACACTGAAGGGCTCCATTTGTGTTTCCCTTCCCCTGTTCCCTTTTTCCCCTCAGCTGTTCCCTGTGCTGGCTGTCAGTGAGAGTCACATCACGCCTGGTGCCACCTCCCAAATCCCCAAACCCCTTCCCTCTGCTCCAGCTCCCCACCTGCCCTCACTCCTCAGCACATCACAAACCCCTGTTACATTTCCTATCGGTATTTAGCAACAAAAGACTAATTTTCCTTTTTAGGGAGATACAGGAGATTTACCATTAAATTTGTACTGCTGTAGAATTAAGTAGACCAAAGGAATGCTGAAGCACAATGAAAGCATCATAACACTTTTTTGAAATGCATGGAAATAAACACTTTGGAAAATCTGGAACTGATCATTAAGTAAAATATTCAGAAGTGACTAAATGACTTAAGAGCTTACATCTCATTAACTTCAGTGGTGTGACAAGTTCAAAATCAGGTAAATGAGATTTTTCTTGGGTGCATCTGGAAGCATTAACTATCCTTAAATTCTCAGCAGCTGTGAAACATTTTATGTGGAATTTTATAACATGGAGGGTTTTTTTTCCAAAAAAGTCACTTGAAACCATAATTTTTATCCCCATTATGGGAGCTGGGGGACGGAATTTAAATCATATAATCCTCAGTGGAGTCACTGATTCGCAGTGATTAAAGTTAAAAGAAAGAACTTTAAAAACTGCAATTCCAGCTTTCTGCTCACAACTGGAGTAAAAGTTTTTGGCAGTGTTTTTTTTTAACCAGTTTTTCCTACCAGGGCCTGTCCTTGCTGTGGCATTCCCTGGGCCTTGGATAAACCTGGATGCTCCTGAAGCTGCATCCATGCACAGCTTTATCCAGAGCAGCCAAACCAATTCTGGGGAGCTCCAGGTCACTCCAGGAGCCCGTCCCTCAGTCCTGCTCCTCTCTGTGCCCCCCAGAGAGCCACAAATCCCTCCTCATGGAGGGGCCCCACCATGAAACCACTCCCAACACTGCTGAATTCAGCCTCCAAAATACTGCAGGGAAGGGGGGATTGGAGAATGGTCGAGGTGAAGAGGTTTGCTGCCTCATTTCATTTCTCTGGCCCCCAGTTTTCCAGTGTTTTCCATTCAAACACAGATGCTATGACACCTCTACATATCCAGTGAGGAGAAGGCCAGGAGCTGGACTTCAGTGATCCTTGTGGGACCCCTTCCAACTCAAGATAATTTATGATGCTATAATTCATATTTTTCATAGTGACCAAGTTTTTCTGATTTGCCTCTTGTTGGTGGGAGCCCAGGATGCATTCCTAGAGAGCAGCATCCACTCACAGCAGGAAAACCAAACAGCAAGGGGGGGTACAGCTCTACTCCCACTCTGCCTCACCTGCTTCTACCTCCCCAGAGCTGGACATGCAGTAGATCATCATGGAACCAAGCTCCCCAGAGCAGCTGGGGCTGCCCCTGGATCCCTGGAATGCCCAAGGTCAGGCTGGATACTGGAGCTTGGAGCACCTGGGACAGTGGGAGGTGTCCCTGCCATGGCACTGAGTGGGATTTAAGGTCCCTCTCAACCCAAACCATTCCATGATTCCATAATAATAATTCATAATAATCAATTTTACTGCATCTCTCTCCTTTGCTGAAACAAAAACCACAGGTGTTTTGACACGGATTTGTAAAACAGACATCAATAACTCTGGCAGTGCCAACACCATCCCCATGGCTGGACTCAGCCACTGAGCAAAACTTCTGTCAGTTTTTATAGGAAACAGAGACAAGCCCCAGCTCTGCACTCCACGTGCCATGATCTGTACAAACTGCAGACCAAAGCTGAGCCTAACATTCAAAACCCACAGAGAAGGAGGGAGAGCACGGGAGGAGCCTCTGAGAGCTGAGGTTCAGTGTGAGAGCCCAGCCCTGCTCCTGCCCCAGGGAGGAACACAAAGAGCAGCCCCAAAGAGGAACACAAACAGCAGCCACAGCAGCTCCCCAGGCTGCCCCAGCCTGCCTTGGAGAGCAGGGAAAGGAAGGTGCAGATGCTGAAGTGCACCACTGATCACTCCCAAGGAGATCCTGCAGTGCCAGCAGCTCCTTAAGGCCATCTGCAGGTCCCTGAAGGGCAGCTTGAAGCAGGTTGTGTGGGAAATGATGCCTTTAGAGTTACTGAACTGCTCCCTATCCTCCCCCAGGGGGAAGTTTTGCTGCCACACATCCCTGGGGACCAATGCCAGAGGAGTGGATTCTGTGGCTTCCACTTTCCTTCGTGTCAAGGCTGATAGTGGAGCTACAAACCTTCAAGGTTATCAGCCACAATGAGCTTTTTCTGAGCTGTTTATCAGAAGAGACTGGGAGAGTTATGCTCCAGCTGCAGTTGTATTTTAATGGAATCTGGACACCTAATTTCCTTTTGGCCCAATTTGAAAAATCCCATCTTGAAAGGGTTCTTGAAAAGTGCTTCATTCTCCTCCATGTAACTGTATGAATTGAATTTACACAGGGGCCCTGATCCTTGTCTTCCCAACGTCAGTAAGAACTGCTCTGCTGCTACAGGTACCAGCTCATCCCCACAGCCTTCCTGAACTGCCTCTGAGTTCATTTGGGAGGCTGCCTTGAGACAGAGACCAGGAAAAAGGCAGCAAAAACATGGACCAAAAGACTTCTCACAAACCATGGACAAGGGCATGGTCTTTCCTTCTCAGCCTTGCCTGTTCATTTCTCCCATTTTCACATTTTTAACCAAACTTTATTTACTTTATTTTTCCTGGGATGAACTCCTGTCAAAATCTCTGCTGACCTTTGGCTACTAAGTAGAAACAAAAAGCTAAATCCAAACATCATCTATAACCCATTCATGCCTATAGCCTACTTGTTAAATGTAGTCATAATAAAAATTCATTCTCTGAGCAAATAAATTCTTCCTCTGCTGAGGTAAGAAGGATGGCACCTGCTTCTATCAAAGATCCAACACAAACACTGCAGTTACCCCAGCACAAAGAACAGGACTTGTGTCAGGTATATAATATATATTAGATATATACATAATTATATATAAAATATGGGCAAGGAGCTTTTCTCTCCCCCTGACACACAGAAAACAGAGCAGCTTCACAATCTCTCACTGGATTCTGCCCTCACATTTATCCAGTCAGCAAACACGAGCCTAATAGCACAAGCTCAAATGATCAGCT
The DNA here is from genome assembly GCF_971803275.1 of Cyanistes caeruleus. Lineage (NCBI taxonomy): Eukaryota > Metazoa > Chordata > Aves > Passeriformes > Paridae > Cyanistes > Cyanistes caeruleus. The sequence goes on along the minus strand of NC_141711.1, from coordinate 1,711,891 downwards.
TGATAAAAGATAAAATAGATACTTTGACTGCTTTGCCTGTAGGAAATAATTTAAAAGCCATTTAACAATTCAAATCATATGCAAAACAAGATACTGTAGTATTTAATATCAGGTTTTCTTATCTCTATAGGGAAGGCAGCATAGAAACCACCAGCGCTGGGTGGCAGAAAGCACTGAATAAATGGAATTAAAGGGTTAATAATATTTCAAGTCTTTTCACCTAAAGAGCCTGAATATTCTCCAGCACTTTTAAGGCAGAAGTTCCTCCAGCTGCATGTTCCTTGCCACAAGCCCAGAGGCCTTGTCCTTGTAAGCTCCTGAGGCTCAGCCATTTACAGCTCTCCTGTCCTTCTGGAACCCCCTTCAGACAGCACCTTTGAGATCTCACCTCAAAAACAACAGCTTCTTCATCCTCTTCCCACTTCCCATTCTGAGTGGGGAGAAAGAGTTCACACATAAAATCATTAATCTTAATACTTCTCCAATAGTCTGTGTGATTTTTCTAACCTCTGGCACCAGTGAAAGCGAAGCTGTCAGGGAATGAAAGGGCAAATAAATCCTCACCAATTCATCCCTCAGATGAAGTCTGGAAAACCTCCAGCCTCTCAATCAGCACATCCCTGTCCCTGATTTACTCCAACTACCTGGAGCTAAACAGATTTCTTTTCATTTTATTTGGAGAGGTGAGTGACTGATGGCTGGGGCAGGAAGGATCCCAAGCCCTGCCGGTGAGGATTTGTTGGGATGACAGAAGTTCCCAACAAACCCTGGCAGGGACAAAAGAGAGGAGTCAAAGTGCTGGGAGGGAGCAAAGCTGCATCTTCTCAGGGAAAACCAGGGACACTTTCCAGGCTGACAGACCTTGAAAGCACCACAGTCTTTGAGAGGAGCTGCTACAGAATGCTGAGGATTTAAGGCAAGGAACGTGAAGCAGCTCCAGCCACGGTGGTTTGTATTTAATGTCCATGAGTAATAAATCTCCTTTGTAATTTGAAAGTTCCCAAGTCTATCCATCGTTCAGACCTTTATTAATTGTGAATGTGCCATGATGAACTCCTGGCAGAGCGTGCTGCACACCTGGATGTGCAGAATCCCAAAGTGCTTGCTATGAATTAACCAAACACCCACCAAAATATAAATTCCTGCTGATTCCAGTCCTCCTGTGACAGCTTCTACCCTAATGTGGCTCCTGGTTAGAATTAGCAACTGTGCAATTAACACCTTAATCAAACACAATTTGCACTGTGACAAAGGAGAATTTTGCTGAAATAAAGATTTCAGCGTTTGACTTGCAAGTTGTACATGTCATGGAAACATGGCTGGGTGACTGATGAGATTCTTGCTGCTTCAATTGTAATTCTACCCAGGAAAATGGTGTCCTTCCATGAAAAATAGCAATAAATCACATAAGCATATTCCTGTCATGGGAGGCAGGTGGAAAAGTGCTCTCAGTACAATAATTCTGGCTTGACTTTGCATATATTTCTTTATCTCCTCTCTTTTAGTGCTATTTACACTATGGCAGAACTAAAGAGGGAAAAATGGAGGAAGTTTGGATATCATGGAAAATCATCAGCTGGATCACCCAGCCCAGCCCCTGGCCCTGCCCAGACCCCCCAGATCCCACCCTGGACATCCCTGGGAGGGTTTTCCAAAGGCTCCTGGAGCTCTGGCAGCCTCGGGAATGTTCCCAGTCCCTGGGGAGCCTGGGCAGTGCCAGCACCTCTGGGGGAAGAACCTTTCCCTAAAATCCAGCCTAACAAAAGGATTAAACTTTGTATATGGAGTTGCCATTTAAAAAAGAGCTGGAATGTGTAAATATCATCAAGCTTCAATGCCCCAGGTATAAAATGCCTTTTTATGAAAAAAAACCAAATCCATTACAATTACACAGGAAAATAGGGAATATAAATAAGCCAACACTGGGACACAGGGACAGGATCTCACTTGAGAGAAAATCCCATCAGTAATTAACAGCTCCTGGGGACAAGGAGCAGCAAACCCCTGGCTGGAGTGAGAAAGCTTCATTACACCACTACAAGACATTTAACTACACAAACACTGAAAATATTTGTATCCTCCTAAAAATATAAGTGAAAAAACCTCCAAAGATAAACTTAAAAAATGTACAAAAATTCCTGCTGGAACAATATTGGGGGTGCCACACTCCCACACCAGGACTGGCTGAGCTGCACTGCTCTGGACAAAGCCAAAATTGGGATTTATACACAAGAACTGCCCACAAGATTTTACAGCTGCCTGAGGTACAACGCCAGGACGTTGTGACTGTGATGGATCTGTGAGGAAAACCTCCAGGACAGATTTGCAGTCTGCTGGAATTCTCAGATTTATGGAAGCCAGACAGGAGCCTGGGCTGCCCTGTCCCAAAATGCCAGCGGGATCCAAGGGCAATGAGGCTGAGCTGTGATGTGTGGAGCTGGTCTGGTGGCACAGCCACATCCTGCACAAACCAGCCCCTGCTAAGGAAATGGCATTCTGGAGATAGAGAAAATCCTGCCCCTGCTAAGGAAATGGCATTCTGGAGACACAGAAAATCCTGCCCTTGCTAAGGAAATGGCATTCTGGAGACACAGAAAATCCTTTCCCTGGAGCTGGGGGAGTGCCAGAGCAGCTGCTGCTGCCCAGAATGACATTCCATGGGATCACAGAACCACAGCAGGGTTTGGGCTGTAGGACCCTGAGGAACACCCACTTCCAACCCCCTGCCCTGGAAGGCTCCACTTGCACCTGTCCAAAAACCTGCAGACAAAGCAAAACACCCTATCCAATGTGTTGGAGCAGATCCTCTGGGGTCTCCTCTGCTCCCATCTCCTCAGCATCCCCCTCTCCTGCAGCACCCTCTTCTTCCCACTGACTAAAGAAAAATCACTCTGCTTTTGGCTGCTAAAAACATTAATGGTACAAGACAGCAGCTGGAAAATGTACCAGATGGAATGTGGTCAGTAACTGTGACCACAGAGAGGAGAGGGAGCAGCCTGGGCTGGGGTCCCTGCCCATGCCAGGGATGGAGCTGGGTGGGCTGTGGGGACCTTCCCAACCCAAACCATCCTGGAATTCCATCTCACACCAACACAGCTGGCAGGAAGGGGCTGGCTGAGTGTTCAGTACAATGCAGTGACAGCCAGGCTATTCCTCACTGTCCCAGTGCCCACAGAGAGTGGGGCTTGCACTGATCTCTCTTGAGCTGCTCCAGAGCCCAACTTTTTAAATCTTCAATTTTTTAATTCCATTTTTGATGAAATGCAATGCTGCTGTTCAGATATAAAGCATAAGCTTTCATTCTGCATGCAAGCCAGGCTGTCACAGGCACTAATACCCAGAATTAGTATGCAGCTAGGAGTACATTTAAATTTATCCCAAATTGATATGGAATCCTCTGACAAATGTCTGTCAGGAGGCGGACAGGACCCAACTTCCATGTGCTTTGGCATATTGCCTTTCTATGGGTTTTAGGTCACTTCAAGACAGAAATGGTCATTATCTTTTCAATATAAAATGATATAAAAGTTTCTAGGTGGTTCCAGTATGTCCAATTATCCATCCCCTGGCATCCTCTCCTGGGAAGAGTGTCAGTGAGCAAGGATCTGTCATTAGAACCATCACTGCACCAGAACAGTCACTGTCAGGAACAGTTCAACAAAACACTTGATGCTTTTTCACGGTGAACCACCTCCATTTTCTCTATCAATTAGATGGAAAGTATAAAAGAAGTGAGGCATTAATTCCCAAAACACAGTTGCTGCGTGCCCCCATGCAGGAGGGGAAGGCTGGGGAGGAAAGCAAACAGCACTTGCTGTAAAAGGTCTGGGGGAGGATTTTTACCCTTTCTCTTGTTTCCCACAGCCCTGGGGTCAGCCCAGCTGACAGCCAGGCTGTCCCTGCTGCTCCACAGAAGGGAGATAAAAGCTCTCATCTGTGCCATGAGGAGAGCAGCTACAAACAGGGCACAGACAACTGGGGTTGTGTGTTACAGCTCCAGGGGTGCAGCAGCAATCCAGCACCAGGGCACCAGGATTTGGGGCATTTTTCACCAATTAAATCTATTTAAGATATTGCAGCTGGTGGATGAGATCAAACACGCTGTGTTCAGCACCACCAAGGCAATGTTGCTTTTGGTGTGTGCCTAATGTCCTAGTTTGGCTTTTTTCTTTTTAAATAAATCCTTCTTTTCACAGTGATGACCTTAAAGCTCCCACTACCTGAGAATTCCAACACAAAACCTTTCCAGGTTAGTTTTCATGAGACATTCATTGTGGTAACAGGTGGGACAACCTTTGTATGATCCTATTTTTGTATAAAAGTCGTGGCAAAAGGACACCTGGCTGTGCTTTGTGGCTGCCCTGAGTGCAGGGGTCAGAGATTTGGGGATATTTTTTGGAAAGCACTTGGCTGAATGAGAGCCAGGCCAAGGGAATTGTTCTCCCTTCGGGCACTAATTAGCAGAGTCTCCCCTGTTCTCCACTTTTCACATCCTCTGACATTTCATCTCTTCCCTTCACTGGGAGCAGCCATCCCATAAAGAGATTTCTTTTAGCAGTAATTGGGAATAAAAGTGACTAGTGTGGATTGTGATCACTTGGGAAATTTACCTTCCAACTGGGTAACTTCTGGATTGTTTTGGATGCCTGAGAGACTCCCTTGCTGCCTCTAAAGGTTATTGTGCATTTAATGAGACTTTGGAGGTTTAAGGTAAGTGAAAACAAACAAAAAAAAAATTCACAGATTTCATAACAGAGTAGCAAGACTTTTCCCAAGATTTGCTGATTTATGGGACAAGATTCTGGAACTTGTGGGAGTTCTAAAGAGATAATCCAGGTGTTTTGGGAGTAGGACAATCCATGAATTCTGTATTTTAAGGTCTACATTCTTGGGGCTAGAAACCTTTTTAAGCCCCATTTCAAAAGGAATGGTGATAAATCTTCAGAAAATGGGATTTTTTTGGTAAATTATTTTTTTAAATGGCAAATACAACAGCAAAATCTATCAGGATTTCACTATTTCACCTCCTCCTTTCTTCCCCATCTGCAGCACAGTTATTCTGTACATTGCTCTCCATGAAACCAAAGGATTTATAGATATTATTTCCATAGTCCAGTGAAGCAATTATCCAGACAGGAAAAATAGTGCAAATCCCATTGTTTGTTGGCCTCAATTTTTCCAGACCTTTTAAAGTCAGGAATAACATTGCAGAAATCATCCAGACCTAACCCAGCAGAAGATCATAACAGCATAAGAAAATAAGCATTTAGAACTCAGGGCTTCATCTATGTATTCATAAATACACATTACATTTTTTATTATTTCAATGTACAGCTTCACTCCTACAGCAGATTCCTGCAGCATTTAACATCCAAATTAATAACAAAAATTCTGACTATTCATCAATTCCATGCAGCCAAACTGAGACATGGTATTTCTTACAGCCCCATGTTTTCTGAAAAAACCCCTTATTCTTAAACATTACTCTTTTGAATAATTAGTTCACTGACATTCTTGTGCTAAAGAAAATATCATTAGCAATTTACAGAAGTTGCATGAAGAGTAATAAGAGCTCAAAAACCCAGTATGAGATAAATGAACCACAGGTCCCTGAAAACCATTAAAAGGCAGCACTAATGATAAACATTATCCTTCAGCCAGGCTGAGCAGGAGCCCTGCCCATGCCAGACCACCCTTATCTCAAATATTTGATCCTGTAGCCCTGGATAAAACCTCAGCTTTGGTCGTGGAGAGATGCTGGGACTGGTTTAGAGAGGCTGCTGGAACCCAGAATAAAACATCTCCAGATTTTGGATCCCTCCAACACCCCTTTTGTCCCTGTCCATGAACAAGGGCTGAGTTTGCTCTCTCCTCCACCATCCAAATCCTTCTGTATTTCAGATCCCTCCCCATCATCTCACACCTCAGAGACACAACCTTGCACCACTGTGCTGTCATTGACTTCATCTGTTTGCTTTCATCACTCCATTTGCACATCCTTATCATATTATTATTATTCCTCACAGAGCTGTGCAGCCAAGAAACGTGTGAGCTCAGGAACACACACAGAAAATCCTCCTCAAATAACTCCTAAGTCCAGAAAGGAGCAGCTGAGGGAGCTGGGAAGGGGCTCAGCCTGGAGCAAAGGGGGATCAGGGGGAATTTCTGGCTCTGCACAAGTCCCTGACAGGAGGAGAGGGAATGGATTAATTCAGGAAGAATTTCCCCATGGAAAGGGAGCTCAGGCCTTGGAACTGCCCAGGGAGGTTTGAGTGTCCATCCCTGGAGTGCCCAGGGAATTCCTGGAGCTGGCACTGAGGGCTCTGGGCTGGGGACAGGGTGGGAGTGGGCACATGGACTGGGAGGGCTTTGCCACCCTGAATAATTTTGTGATTTTAGTCTGTGATTCCCAGAAGAGCTGGAGAGGGTGGTGTGAAAAACGAGGTTCACATGTTGGGGTTTTTTTTATAGAATTTAAAAGTTTAATAAAAATACAACTAGGAGATAAAAATAAAGTAGACAGATAGGGCCAGGTGTCCCTGCATTCAGCTAAGAGAGCACACTTTATTAACAAAGGATTGTCCCTTAAAAACAGAACCCTGCTACATATCCCAATATTTGTGAAAAGCCAACAATAATTATATTGTTTAGATATATGTATCTATAACAGGTGGACACCAGGGTGTGGTGATCCAGCCCCCAGTGCCAGGGACACCTCTGGGATGTGCTGCCATGGAAGATGTGGCACAGTTTGGGCACTTTTTATAGCAGATTTATCACCTTCAGCTCTCCACCTTATAGGATCAGGACTTTGAGACGTGTGTTCTCAGATCAAATGAGATTAAGGGAGAATTATGCTGAAATCAGGTGACATTCAGTGATTAAAGGCCTAGAAGGAAACACAAGACACAGAACTTGGTGTTCACTCACTGACTCGTGGAGTCTGGGCCTCAGCAAAACAGACCACGGGAAATGAAGGCAAAGCTTCATTAAACAAGTGGCTTCCTAATGAAGGAGCATCAGCCTTTTTGTTTGTCCACTGGATCTGTGCCTTAATAAAACAGCAGATTGAAAATCTGCTGAAAACACCAGAAATTCCCACAGGGAATCCTTGCTAGCCTGAACAGTTCTATAAATAATTCAACATAATTGACAAGAATGCCATTAAAAAACAGTGAAGTCATCTCGGACTTTTAGTTGGAATTTAAAGTAAAAATTTCACCTGAGCTGACGTGGTCGATACCAAAGTCACTCCCAATCCCCAGCAAGCAGAGAACAAAAGGGAAAGGCAGATGAGAAGGAGCAGCTGGTGCCTGGGAGCAGTGGGGTGTGAAACAAAGCAGCTCAGCCTTTACCAGTGCTGGTTCTGCTCTCCAGTTTGCTGCTCAAGGCTGGGCTGGGAGCAAACGAGCTCCAGAGATGGCTGTGAGTCAATCCTCAAACCCAGGTACAGCACATGGCAGCTTTCCTGACTCTGCTGCTCGTAATGAAGCTCCCAGCCCTGCAACATCTGGCTGTGCTCAGAATGAAAGCCCAGGGAAGGCTCTGTGCAAATTTAATCCTTCTCATTACCACAGGCAATGCAACGCCTTCGTTTTTCTATCTGACTTCAGAGCTTGTTCCTGATTGTTTAATCTTTTTTATTTTTACTTGAAAGAATCAGATGAATCTAACCCAGGAACATCAACAGCCCTTGATGCCCAGCATCCCCGAGCTCACAAACAGCTCCTGTCCTTGGGGGAAGGAGAGCAGCTAATGACTCCCCACTCCCGGGGTGCAGCTCACTTCATTAACAAACCCAATGTTTTCACAAAGCCCTTTCTTTCTTCGAGTTAATGGTGCACAATATTAGCAGGCAGAGCTGCACAGAGGCCCCTGGACAAGCCCTGAATTCCCTGCTGCTCCCATCCCATCCCAGCAAGCAGTTCCACTGGGAAATGCTTCCCCTTCCAGCTCTTGGCTGCTCCTCCATCTCTCTGGCCCTTCCACAGAACCCTTCCTCTGCTGCATGGAATGGCACCTTTTTTATCTTTTAATAACCTTGCATATTTATAATAGGTTATAAATATTTATATATAATATATATGTTCATGTATATTTTATATTTATATTTTTTGTATAATATATATTATATAAATAATAATATAGTTATTCACATATTTCATGATACTCAATGTATTTACACACACACAGAGCGAGCCAGGAAACACCACCCATATTTTCCTTATAACATTGTGACACCCACCTCAAACCTCTGCTCTATTTTATCCATTTAAGTTGCTTTGTTTGATGATGCAGAAATACATTTAACACAGCCAGTTCCTAACATCTCTCTCTCTCTAGTGAAATCCTGTGGCACACATGAATCATTTCAATGGAAAATTTAGAGAAAGTTAATTAAAGGTCATTGGTTTTTCCTCTTCACCCCCCTCCCTTTTTTAAAATAATTTGAAGGACCTCCACTGTCTATCAGCATGGGGGGAAATAAGACAATTTTGTTAAAGCTGACAGAATTAGCAAGAGATAAGTAAAGGTCAAATGTGAGGATGAGGACTGGAAGCTTAATCTTCCTCCACCACACAGCAGAGCAGCAAAACCAAGAGGAAAAAAGGTATATTTAATCAGAAAAAGGAGACAAAAGAGAAATTTGCATAAAAAATATTCCTGCAAATTAAAAGAGATTGAGATCTTGATCAAAGACTGTAACGCTTACAGTTAATTGAGATTTTTTCAGGGTTCAGACTATTTTGCAATGGGTTAAACCAATGGAATGAAGCAAAATCAGTAATTCTGGGAAGAGCCAGGTCGTTCTTGTGGGTGCTGAGGGAACAGACAACTGAGGATCCTAAAGCTCATCTCCTTCCACCCCTGCCATGGGCAGGGACACCTTCCACTATCCCAGGTTGTGCCAAGCCCTGTCCAGCCTGGAATTTAACTTCAGCATCATCCTCATAAAAGAGCAGCTGAAACAGGCTGGAAATACAATCATTGGAGTAGCATCTGCCACAAGGAGCAACCTGCAAATATTTTAGATTATAACAAGTTACAGCCAATTTCAAGTATAAAGAAATCATGGAAGAGTCTGAAATATAAATCAAGGGAATTATTTCTCTTAGTAAGATTCTATGTGAAATCCAGTTAATGAAGCTGAGAAATTGAAGGTTACTCCAGATCAGAGAAGAGCAGACAAAATATTAGAAGAAAAGGATGGAACAATGAGCCATTTCTAAATAAACACCAGTGGAATCCAAGTTCTACTACTGCCTCTCCTTTGTGACAATAAAAACTGGCTGTGGAGAAGCTGAACATTGTGCTGGCTGCTTTTATCTCACAGAGAAGGCACCAAGATTTTATCACATGCATTTTAATATTTTTATAGTTTCAGTATTATCTGCGTGAGCAGCCGCTCATCCTCTCACTGGTGCTCCCTGGGGGCACCTGGAATAATTTCCCATCACACAGAGCTGAACAATTTCTGTCTGTGCAGCACAGATCCCAGCTGATGGGATCTGCCTGGGACTTCTCTCAATTTAACTATGAAACAATAACTATTAAGGGAGTTAATAGCAATAATAATATTAATTACTAATTATGAAAATAGTAAAAATATTAATAATAGTAAAAATAATAATAGTAGCTAAACTACTTATATATATAAAATTATATAATTATATCTATAGTATAGCTATAATATATATAATTATATATATATACAATAAATAATAATAACTATAAAGAACTATTTAGCTATTTATTAGTTACAAAATGCCAGGCCCTGAAGGCCAAGTCAGCAGCACCTACAGCAGAAATATCTTGGCAGAACTTAGTAAGGAAAGAGCCAATGGATTCCCTTCCTGTGCTTTCCACAATGCTACAGTGGAGAGCTTTCCAAGGTTCATTAAGAATGATTAGAAACATAAATAAAGATAAAATTTAATGTGAGATTATAAACTAACCATGTTTTCAGTTCCAGTGCTCCCATTCCATCACTGCACCTTTTTTTGTACTGGTGCAGATCACCACTACGATGTGACAATATCCTCCCAATCCATATTTTTATACTCAATAAGTCATTCACATGCATAAATTATATATAAAAATAGACAAAGGAATTCCTGTGTCATCAATTTGTATTTTCTATTCCTCCAAGAGGAGAGGGGTTTATAGAATTTCCAGCACAGAGAAGTGCTAGAATCCCAGGACAGCTGTCTGTCCTCTCTGTTTCACACCACCCTTAAACAGTATTTTATTTGGATACCATATGCTTCAACCTCTCTGTCTGCCACCTTCACATTTCCCTTTATGAGCTACAGAAAATAATATGCTAAACAGCAAGAAGAGTGGTGGTAAAACCATGGTAGAATTCTCTTCCTGAAGTAGAGGGATGTGGATTAAAAGCACACCTGAAAGAGCCTTCATTTTCCAGGCTATAAACCAACCCCTTCCCTCACAGGGGGAACACATCAAGCCTCATTACACCCATGTCCTTCAAAGCAAAAAAAAAAAAGAAAAGAAAGTCTAAATGCAGCCTGGAAAATACACACTCATTACTGATCCTTGGATTTCAGTGCTGCCAAACAGGGCTGGGAGCGTTATGGAAAACTTTCTCATCTGGGAGCTCATCATGCCAAGGATGGAATGAGGCAGGATTTGTCCAAAGTTCCAAAAGAGAAGGAAACATTTTGGCTTGGCTCCACGAACGTGCTGTGGATAAGCAGCACGCCAAGAGCAGAGCAGTCAAACAGGAATTTGGGCGAGGGGAAAAGGCTCCCCAGTGCCAGAGGGCAGGGCTGGATGGGATGGGGATGTGGGGAAGGGATTGTTCACTGGGAGGGGGATGAGGGGCTGGCACAGGGTACCCACAGAGGCTGTGGCTGCCCCTGCATCCCAGGTTTTCTCTCCCAGCCCTCCCCAAACACCCCAAATTGCCCCCCAGTGCTGCCAGAGCTGGGGCAGGAATGGGGGAATGCCCTCCCTGCTGCTGCTGGGATGGCAGCAGGGATGCAGCCCTGTCTCCAGGACAGGGAGCAGCACCGGGCCCCCACAGCAAGCACATTAAATCTCTGTGTGAGCAGCAAAGCACGATTAAACCTAGCACTGCCTCCTCCCCAGCAGCTGGGTATAAATCTCTCCACTCAAAGATAACTCCTTTCAAAAGCTTTATCAGGAGGAGAAGGAGTTACCTCGTGTCCAGCTCTCTCACAAGTTCTCTGCCCGTGGGAAACGCAGCTGAGGGGATGCTGGCTGTGTCCTACACCACATCCAGCTGTGGATCCCCTGTGCTGACACCACCCTGCATCACCCCAGCACCCCACAGCAGAGCCAAGCCTGCCCCAGCCCAAGGTGTCCCAGATGTGCAGCCCCACGCTGCAGCACAGCCAGGACTCCTCCACTCGCAGCATCCTCACAGCTCCTGGCACACACACACACACACCGAGGCCAGCAGAAGGCTTTAGACTTCACTGCTAGAGCTGGCACCGGGCTTGGCACCAGGTTTCACCTCCTGAAATAGTTCCTGCAGCTCAGGCAGTTCATTTGCTTCCCAGGCTGTTTGGCAGGTGATCAAGTGCAGCTGCCCTGAGGAGCAAGGACTGGTGATGGATGAGTGAGGAGCTGGGGAACTGGACAGGGAAACAGTTTAAACACCAGGACTGCTTTGTCAGGCACTGGAAATTGGCACTTTCACCTGGGACATGACAGGATGAGCTCAGCCCAGCTCCAAGGCACCACAGGGCGAGGGGCTCCCTCTCCCATCCTTCCAGGACCCGTGGGGAATCCTGAGCCCCTCTGCACTCTTTGTTCTGTAAATACAGGGAAAACCTCAGCCTTCTGAGCTGTCTGCAATTTGTCATCCCCACAGTAATTCCCTGCATTTTCTCAAGAGCCTGGGATATGAATAACTTCTCCTTCGTATTCCCTGCAAATGAGAAAGGCTCTCTTTTTAAATTATTCATGACATTATTATTATTAAAAGTCAAAGCGCCATTTAGTGAAATAGCGTTTTTAAAGTCTGATTGCTCTAAAGCCAGAATGCCACGGTTTGTAAAACATCAGTGTCCTTTAGCCTGTGCTGAATTAGGAGAGATCTGAAATCACACTTGTAGCTCAAGAGAAAACTCTCCTCCGATACACAAATCAATACATGATTTAATTGTGTTTTATTGCTGCTTTTGCTTCAGTCCAGGGTCAGAAAAGAGCCTGAGAACATCCTATTTGCTATTTTCCCAACAATCACCTGTTTTTTTTTAATTCCAACCTTCAAGTTCTCCCCAGCTGCAGGGCTAGGGTGAGTGGGGAGGGAGAGCAAGCTCAATATTCCCCTCTGGACTGAGCTCAGGGTAAGGTTTTCCTCTAGGCTTGGCTTCTGAAGGTGCCAAGGAAACCAGGACAGGAGAGGCAGAGCTAAAATCCTTTCTGAAACCAGGACAGGAAAGGCAGAGCTAAAATCCTTTCTGAGCACAAGGGTCTGTGCCATGGAGGAGGCTCTGGTACCATCCCATGGTGGTCCCCAAGCCCAGTGTTATCCTGCACAGAGCAGGAGAACAAAGACATGGAGCTCCTGGAGCAGGAGATGCTGAAGGGCCTGGAGCACCTCTGTGCCCAGGAAAGGCTGAGGGAGCTGGGGCTGGGAGCCTGGAGAGGAGCCCCAGCTGACAGGGGACTCATCCCTGGGTGTCCCTGCCTGCAGGCTCCCATCCTGGAATTATCTTAAGGGAAAATACAAACTCAGCTATTCACTTCTAGACTCAGAATACACTGCTTTCCTTTTTAGAGCTTCCTCACTCAGCATACACTTTTGTTTTCTTTTGTCCAAGTTCCATCAAACTTTGTTTCCAGGTTCAGCAACCATTTTTCCCATGGAACAATAAGATATAATAATGATGATTATAATAAGATATATTATTATATTAATGATTATATAGCATATTATTATATATTAATAATAATGATGATATATTACATATTATATATTAGAGATTATTATATGTTATTATATATTAATGATTATTACAATAAGATATAAAAATTATGATAATTATTAGAGCTATGTGCACTAATCCCACTGGATAAACCCTCATGCAGGGACCCTTCTCATCCCACAGGTTTTTCCAATAGTGGAAGAATTCCTGAAAATTCCTAGGCGTGAGATAGAAATCCAGATTCACATCCCAGCTACTCCCTGTTTTCTACTCTGCCTTTTTAGCCTCTCTCTAATACCAACACATGCAACTGATGGCTCTGTTTTGACTTCTACTCTGGAAAATAGCAATAGTTCCATTAAAATCAGTAAGAATTTTAACCTGAAATCCAACTGAACTCCTGATTTTTACTCTCCTCAGGTCTCTAAGGAGATGCACAAGTTTTTAGAGTATTTACCTGAAGTTTTATTTTTTTTAGAGGTGAAATGGATTTTTATCTTGGAGGATGGAAATGTACTTTAAAGCTTGACTGAAGGAAATAACAGAAAACCATGTTTTTGCTTGAGGCTATGCATTTATCCAGCCATCTTTTCCCCCAAATCTTGTAGGCACAAAGCTGCAAACACATCCTTGCCTCACCACATCCATCTCTGCACCAACACATTTAATGTCTTCCAGGAAAAATCTGTCCAAGATGCAGCCAGGCCCTCCTCCTGAGCATGGAAAAACAACCACTGATTTGGCATTTCTTACACTTTTCACTGCTGGCCATGCAACCCTTTGATGTCATTTATTTTCAGAATGTATAACAAGAAATTAGGTAATGATCTCAGAAGATCCCCAACATATGAAAACACCTGCAGAATTGTGTGGTGAGATAAATCTACCCAGGAGTGTTTGTTATTCCTTAGTAAACAGACAGCTGGAAGCAAAATTGCTGCTTTGTGCAAACCACCGAGGGTTTGTTCAGTAAGCTCAAAGCAAACCAGGCAAATTTGGGTTTCTGTGGAAGTTTACCTGAGCCCCTTGTGAATCCCAGACCTTCCACTGCAGAGCCAGGAGAATGGGGGCTGAGCTCCTGCAAAACCCATCTCCTCCAGCAGAACTCAAGATCCATCCCCAAAGCACAAAAATTGCATTTTTTGCTTTCTTTTCTTGTTTAATGGCCATTTAAAAACAAATATAAAAAAATCCTGTGTTTCAAGAGGCATTTTCCTCCATTATGCACTAAGAAAAGCACTACTCAAAGATCAGTTTTGCAGCTGGAATTGAAAACCAGGATGAAGAACAATTGCTCTATTCAAGGCACTGCTGCAGAATGAGGAGTTGGATTTAACAAAGCCCCAAGTTCCAAAGATTATGAACTGGCCAGAGAAATTCCCCATTCTCTACACCCAGGGAATGTTCTACTGAACTACATGGACTCCAATGCACAGTCCTTGAGAGGCTCAGCTGCCAGAGCTGCACAAATGCACAAATAAAACCCACCACGGGCTCCTGGACCCAGTGGAGAGGCAGGAAAGGAGCAGAGACAGAGCTGCTTCCTGACTTTGGGTTTTCCTTCTGCTGGCACTTGCTCCAATTACCTCGCAATTCCTCCTTTTCTGAGGAAATCTGGAGCTAGAATTTCACTTAGCACCTTCTTCTGTGCTCATCAACCGCTACAGATAAATCAAATCTATCCCCTTTTCCTAGCACTGTGACAAGCCAAATCCATCTGGAATCTAATTATTGTTCCAATGCCTATTGTTCCAATATAAATCATCTGGAACTACAATACAAAAAGAATAATCTGTGGTACTGCTAATACTTGCCATGCTCCATTTTCAGCTATCTTTGTGAGTAAGTCAAGGGTATGATAAATCTTTGCAGTGATACTCCTGAATTTATAACCCAGATGGATCAATAGACTCACTCTGACATGCATCCCTGGAGGGATTCTGCATGTGATTGCTGGGATGAGCACAGTGACATCCACACCAGGATTTTCCTGTATGTTGGAGTCTGAGATACAGAGTGTGTGCCCTTGTTTCTAATACTTAGTTCTAGGATTCAAAGAAACACTGAAATTTCATATAATATGAAATTCATGAGCATGTTTTCATGGTGATACATGAGAACAAATGTTAAAGTTAGATAGGAAAAGTGTAAGTGTGTAGATTAGAAAGTTTTTTAAATCACTGGGTGAAAAAGTAGTTTAGAGAACAAGAGACAAGATGGGGATTTAGGGTGTTGTCCTTCTTTCTTCTTCATGTTCTTCTCCGAGGGGTTTTTGGGTAGTAGTAAGTGATTGGGTAAAAGATGTCACAGTGCAGCACAGAGGTGTTGGGTCATTGGGTCACTAAGGAAAATAATTTAGTTGGCATCTGTTAACTGGGTAAATGGACATATAAAAGACCTTGAAGAGGATCTTTGTTATCCATTTTACCCCTTTTCTATCATAGTGCACACAGCTCCTTGTACCTTGTAATGCTGATAAGAAAAGAATAAACAACTGAGACCGAACAAGAGAAAACTGCCTCCCTCTCATCAAGCTTCAGTTCAAAGGGAAAAAGAACCTAATCCAAAAGTCCTTAACAGGACACCTGTATCCAGCTCCCCACAAACAAAGCTCCTGCCCTCCTTATCCTTGTGCAGACTCCAGGGAATGTTGGGGTGTCTGTCCTGCTCTTCAGCAGCCTCCTGCACCAAGCATGGGATGAACAGAAAACTCTCCTGGCAAAGCACTGCCAGGCTGATGCCAAATTCCAGAGTGGGAAGCATTGGGAGAGTCCCCCAGAGCTGGAGGCTACACCAGAGGAGAGAGACAGGGAAGCACAGGGAGAAAAAGAGATGTAGAAAGAGATGGGATGAGAGAAACACATCCAGTGAGCTCCGAGCATCCATCACGGAGCATCCCCAATGCCTCCTGCTCCAGGGGAGCCAGAGAAAACCGCTGTTCCCTGTGGAAAAACTCCTTCTGGAACTCACTGATTCCACCCTAAACCCAACTCCCTTAGCCCAGTTAACTGAAGGGAAAATGAAGAGAAAATGAAGAGACACACACAGGCACCCAAACTGTGCTTGGGGGGGGTTTGAAGTATCCAAAACTCCCTGGACACTCCTCCTTGCAGAGCACTGCACAAAAGGCTCATTTCCAGTGAACAGGAGGTTTTAGTGCTGCACTCGACAGACACAAAGGGTGTTTTAGTGTTTTAACAGTTCCTGAGCTCTTCAGTTGTGGTTACAATCTGCTGCCATATTAATCTCACCCCATAATTAGCTGCCTGGGGAAAACGTGGTGTTATTCAGAGGAGCCAGGTGAATGGGAAAACAGCTCCAGAGCTCTGAAGCTCATGATTTATTTCCTTTTCCAAACAGGAAGGTGAAGCAAGGCATATCCCTCCCTCTATTATACGCACTGGATGATTTTGCTGTGCACTTGGCAAAGTGCAGAAGTGAAAGATGACCCAAAATAGTCCTGCAGAAAATCAAAATTACTTGGTTCTGATACAAGAGAACAGCAGGAAAACCCTGCACTTAAAGACCTCCACCAGACAGCCCCAAAGAGGCCACAAGGTACTCTACAATATTTATGAGTGCAAGATATATACTATAGATTAATTCATAAATTCTCCATACATAATTTATAGTCTATTTACAGAGTAAAACAGTCATCACACAGCAAGCACCACAAATGCATTCACTTAAACTTAAGGGCATCTGTTATGCCTGCTCAGAAATCAGAGCCCATAATAAACCAGGCACAGGCAATGAAAAGCTGACTAAAATGCCCAGGAAGAGAAAGGAAATGCATTTTTAAGGCAGCTGATGTGCAATAAATATTTAATGCTCTATAAAATCTTTCATTTAGTTATATTTATATAGTATTAAGTACGTTGTTCCAGTTCAGAGTAAGAAATCAGTCTTGAGTTTTAGAGAGAACTTAGTTTTTCTTGCCTACAGTTTAACCTCACACTAAAAGCTACAAATCGTGGCTCAATCAATTTGTACTAAAGCAGCAGAACTCCTTCATCTCCTCAAAAATCCTCCCCCAAACAGAATTATTTCCTCTATTTAACAATGCAAAGCAATTGTGCATTCATTGAACCACAGAATCCCAGATTGGTTTGGGTTGGGAGGGACCTGAAATCCCACCCAGTGCCCCCCAGCCATGGTAGGGACACATCCCACTGTCCCAGCCTGGCCTTGGGCACTGCCACAGGGAAGAATTCCTTCCCAAAATCCCACCTATCCCTACTCTCAGGCATCAAGGTCAATGAATGTGGTCACTGAACACAGGCACAGATGACACTTTGAGGTAGGAGACCCCAGGTGTGTGTTTGGCACTTGGAAATAAAAGCAGATTTTGCTGCTCTACCAGCCAGGAAGAAGCTCACTGTGACTCCTGCAGCTCCCAACACTCTGGAGGGAGACAGAATTCCCTGGCTCCAGCTCAGGGCATCACTGCTGCAGAGCAATTAAAACAATCAGCCCTTCAAGTTACGCCTCCTCCTTCCACTGTTTTCCCAAAAATTAGCTGTGAGATCACAGCCTCAAAATGCTATTCTGTCATTTATTCACTGAATATATACTCTGAATTTCCATCACAGGAATAAGGAACTTCCCTTAAAGAATGTGCATGATGAGCTCCCTCATTCCAAAGTTAGTTTATAAAAATGTTGAAGGATGTTGTTAGGAGACAGCTTGTTCCCCATTAGGAAAAGAAAAAGCAGGTTAAAAAGCAGTGGTGTTACCCTGAATCACAAGGCCCAAGATGCACTTTTTGGGTTTGCAGTTGAATTTCTGCAGTAGGATGTGCTGCCTGCCTTGGCCCCAAGCCAGCAAATCCCACTCCTTAACCGAGCACTGTCCTCTTCTGGATGACGTTTTTTCTTCTTTAAATGTCTTCATGGTGTTCCTCTGCATCCATATAAAGATCTTTAATTGCTGTTTAATATTAATGCAGTTTCCAGAATCAGTGAAAAAGCTGGTTTTTAATTTTTATTTATTTATATTTTTTTTTTAGAAGTCCACATCAACTTCAAAGTCGCAGCTATAAATAGGAGTGTTGGAGACAGACATAGCCAGGAGCTACTGCAGGGTGCACTTCATCCTCTGCACAGGACTGGAAATTATTGAACATCTGAGATGCCCCAATTTCAGCAGAGGCTCCTCAGCAGCGTGTCCTGACCCCACAAAGCCTGGAGAAGTCCTGGCTCTGCTGAGGACACCGGCACCTCCTGCCTGAGCTCCATCACTGGGAGCTTGGATGAGGACTAAAGGCTAAAACTTATTGTACTTCAATCACCTCTCACCTGGCACTTGGGCCCTGTTTGAGAGCAGATCACCTGCTTGTGTTTAATACAGGATTTGTTAGGATAATAAATATTCCAGCCAGGCATTTTCCTTTGTCCTGCTGATGTTTTAATTGACTTCTAAGGACAAAGCTGATTTTATGTATTTTAGCTTTAATTGCTGCTCACTTTCCCGGATTTCTTTCGCACAATCATATTAAGAATTAGGTTATTTAAGGAGATTAGTGAGTCTTAGCATTGAGAACCACACTCCCAGTGACAATGGAAATACACCCAGCAGTAGAAATTGGTTGAGCAAGAACTTTGAAACTCGTTTTGAACGAGTTCCCTGAATCTGTTTCACACAGACCCATAGAAGGGAGCCTAAGGATTATGTGAAGGAGTAAATCTGACACTGCTTAATGTCTCAAAAGGACTCGCCTCCACCTCCAAAATCTGTAATTATGTGCGATTTGCATTAATCCTTAGAAAGAAATCGAAATCCCTACACAAAACAGAAAAAGCAGATTAGGAGCAATATTCTGTTGACAGTCCCGCAAATGATTTATGTCAATTAAGATAATGCCAGCGCTCTCATGAAACCACCTCTCGCTCCATCACCTCAGAAGTGGGGGATGCTTACCCAGAGCCACACAACTCCATTTCCCAGGAAGGAACGGGCGGATTTGAAGCGAGTCCAGTGGAAAGCGCGTTACCTCCACCACCGCTTCAGAACGAGCAAAGCTGCAAAGCAGCAAGAGAAAAGTCATTTTTCGCCAGAGCCTTGGAGATGTGCAGGGATGAAGCCAAGATGTGCAGGTGTGATGTGTGCAGGGGGCTGAGCTGCTCCCCACGTCCCCCTGCTCTGCTCCTGCGCCCACCAAAGGGCACCGATGACGAAGGGAGGCACAAACTGCGCTGCTTTCTGCCGAGAGAGAGACGCTGATACATCCTGCATCTATCAGGCACCTCTTCAGGAGTATTTCTGGCAATTGATGAATCATTTTGCGAGTCAAGGCAGAAAAGCCATCATTAAAAGCACCTTGTTGTGCCTGCTGCTGGTGCCTCGTTAAGAAATCCGCTTCAGCTCTCATTTGCCAATTCTTTGTTGGTGCCTCCGCAGATAAAAATTTCCAGCCTCTCCAAGGCTTTAATTTACCCCCAGACAGCAGCAGAGGTTAATGCTGATCTACAAAACACATCCAAGAAGGAATTGCTGTGCCACCTGACAGTATCCTGCACCTGGGTGTGTTGGAAATCACGATAACTTCTCCAAAAAGCAAGAACAGGCTCACCAAGGCGCTCTGGCAAAACCACAGCAGGTGAACCAAAGGCATCCAGCAGCTGTGGCAGCACTGATGGCAGGCAGGTCATTTACATATATGCAAATGACCACACAGGGTGATGTCTTGGGCCGTTTACAGTTTCCTCTGGGAATTATCAGGATTCACCTTTCAAAAGCTGTTTCCAGCAGTGACAGAGCCCCAGACTGGGCTGGAGGGGACCCCAAAGCCCACCCAGAGCCCCCCCTGGCATGGCAGGGACACCTCCCAGTGCCCCAGGTGCTCCAGCCCTGTCCAGCCTGGCCTTGGGATCCAGGGACAGCCCCATCCCAGGGAACAAAGCAGCAGTGCCCAAAAATGACCCTGAGCAGGGTTACCTGGGTACATGTGGAAACTGCTCTGTAATGTTTATACCTCAAGGAGAACTGACTAAGAGAAATCACTAATAAAATGCAAGAACGTTTAATTGGCACATTGTTAGGAGAACATTAATTGGCAACTCTAATACACTGAATAAATTAGCATAATCAACAAGCTGAGTACTTACATGCATTATCACGTACCTCACAATGACTTTTTAATGATTCAGAAAGCAAATCAATTATTTCCAAACTTGCATTTGCCTCTGTTTCATGTTGTCCTTGTGGCTTTTAAATACATATTAACATATTTTCCTTTCTCAATTCAAGTCTACCAAGCCCTGGTAATCCAGCTTGGTTTTCTCCTCCCGTGGAAGCATGGGATGGGAACAGAAATCACTGTGTCACTTGTAAGAGCTGCAAGATTTCAGTCATACTTGCAAAACCTAAACCCCTAAAGCTTCAATGACACAAACAACACCTTTGCAGAGGAGGAAGAAGAACCTGCTGGTGGCAGTTTTAAGCACACTGATGGATTTAAATATGGTATTTAAAGATGGTGTTTCTAAAGCTACACAAACAAGGTGTTAACCACATTTCAATCTAACTAACCACAACGTTAGATCAGTTTAAAATGCCCTTTTTTTTGGAATAATTAACACTTGGGATTAATCAGAACAGGCAGCTTTGTTCTGACACAAGTATCAAGCACTTCCCCTTCCCAATAAATCCCAAGCTCATAAATCTCTCTCTCCAGTTCCCCCTTTCAGTCCCAATTACAAACACTATTTTTAGCCAAAGCAAATGTCAGTGTACAAATAAAATTAAAACCTCAATTAACATTACCAGATATAATGAGATGTTTAATTACCCTTGAAACTAGGCCTTGTGAAAAGCCAATAAACTTTAAAGTGCTTTTGTTACCAATCCAATTACCCATCATACAGAACACCAGGCTGTTTGCATTGCCCTCGAACGAGGGTCCAAGAGTTGGGACAGCAGGGCGAGGAAATTATTCTGACATGAATGGTGGAGAATGGTACAGAAACCTCTGTTGTAAAACCTCAGTTCAAACCCTAAAAAGAGACTAGAAAAGCTTGATAAAGTGTAGAATATCTGAAACAGTTCTCTAGTGTCTCATGTGGCAAAGCAGCGAACAGAAATCCTCCAGACGAGCCCCGCGACTCTCGAGTGCAGCACAGCAGTGATGCCACCAGATCCACAAACTCAGCCTCCAGAGCCAAAATCCCAGCTCTGCTGCCAGCTGAAAGTGGGGAGGAAAATAAATCTGCATTTCAAACGCCCCTGGGCTGTACACTGCATTATCCTCAATGAAAACCAAGATCTCTGCAATAGTGAAAAATGTTTAAACCTGCAGCTGCCAAATCCAATGAGAGATTTTATGAATTTCATGCACATTTGGAAAAGAAGATGCAGCAGGGGCTGGAGTCCAAATTGTCCTTAAGAAATAACAAAAACACCCACAAAAAAGCCAAACCCCACAAAAAAACAGCACCAAAAAAGCCCAAAACAACTTGCACAGACTTTTTACCCAAATTCACTGGATGATTTCCTGTACTTAAGAAGTTATTTATATCATTATTACCTTTTTTTTTTTTCTGGACAAAATCAACTCCTAGAAAATCTTGATTAATTTGCAGCTTGATGCATAAAAATTGAGCTTGTGAAATTACCAGAAGAGGTAAATCAATGATTCATGTGGGTTGGTTTTGCATGAATAAATTATTTGTTCCTTCTCCGTGCTTCATCTGATAGAAGAATGCAAAATTAATGCTATTCTATGCAAATAGAAAGCCTTTTATAAAATTCTGACCTAATTATAGGTGTTTGCTAAGAAACTCAAACTTGAGTGTTCAGGGAAAAAACTCCTTGGTGCCACATGAGTGTCATGGAAGGCAAGAGTCAAACAATAAAACATGTCACTCAAGGGTTATTAATAGAAATAGATATTATTAATATTTCTGTCTTCTTTAACCACTTCCATCCTGATGGAGAGGTGCACAATTGGCACCCAAAACGCTGCATCCCTCCAGCTGATGTTGAACACGGCACAGGATGGCAAAGACATCGCTGCAGATCAAGCAAAGTTGTGTATCCCTGCAGATTTTCATTAATGCCAATAAAAGAGATGGCATTTTGATGATGTGGTAGCCAAGGAAACAGAGAAGCACCTGACAGATGTTATCCCCCTGCCTTCTCCTTCAGAGGCAGCAGAGGTGAACGGTTTGGGCCAATCCTGCATCAGCTGATGACCAAATGAATCATTAAAGCATCCTGATTTCCAACACCATGCTGCTGACTGCCAGGGAGCTCATAATGAGAATAGTTCATTTTAAAACAAAGTGATGAAAAAAACCCAAATTATTTCTTTCTCACCACCATCTGAAATAACACAAAACATCTTGCCCAGAGCAGCTGTGGCTGCCCCTGGATCCCTGGCAGCGCCCAAGGCCAGGCTGGACACTGGGTTTGGAGCACCAGGGACAGTGGGAGGTGTCCCTGCCATGGCTGGGGGACACTGAGTGGGATTTCAGGTCCCTCCCAACCCAAATCTGAGATTCTGTCATCTCCTTTTGGAGTTTGTATCTGTCAAAGATATTTTTTTAGATTTTACAGTTTTCCCTCTTTAAACTGCTAACCCTTAAGAAATTCCATTAACAGGATTTCATCACAGTAACTGTCCAACAATTCCAGAAAAACTAGCCACAAAACATCTCAAGGACTTAAAAATAAAAATCACCCAACTAAAGCCTATTCATCTGTAAATATGAAGATAAAAAAAACCCTCCAATTCTGAAGATTAAAGGTAATCTTTTACCTGTAAAGTGAGAGGAACTCACACCATAAAGCTGACAAGATGACAGGCAGGAACCAGAATAAATAAAGAAACTTTGTGCTGTCAGCCACAATATATTCTGTGGTTGTATCAGACACTGTACTTTCAACATACAAAGCCCTTCAAGAATTCACCTGAAGTCTCATTTTGTGTAAATCAGAAGAAATGAAGCGAATCTTTCCTGTCTGACCTGTGTTATTTTAGGGACATTGATGCAGTGGCTTTGGCCTGCCTGCAGGTGCTTTCCCCAAGGCCATTCCCTGCTCTCTCACTAACTCCAACAAGCCCCTTTGTGCCTGGAACAGGCAGAGCCTGATTGAGTGATTGATTCAATCAATCAGAGGGTTCCAAGAGGGGTTTTGCAGCAGAAGTTCCCATTAACTGACCTGGCTGCTCCTTCCTGGCTCTGAACCCAGCAAGGGCTTCACTCTTTGCTGATGACAACACACAGCACTGGTGATCCTGTGTTTCCAAGTGGTTTAGCCACTCTGTCTAATTAATATGAATGCAGTAATTCCTCTCTCAGATTTTCTGTGGATGGCAAATTTGGCAGCAATAACTCAGCTCGAGAGGAGGGAACTGAGCACCACCCAGACACCATTCCCAGCGGGGAATCCTCATGGAGAAGGGCCTCTATGCACCCACACCAAAGGGTGGAATTCCTTCTGAAATGGATATTTAAGTCAAACTAATGAGAAAAGCTTACTGGAAAGGTCCACAAAGAACCGAGACACTTTTCAAACTCAAGCCATTATTCCTCAGCAGCCATCCTGCACTTGGGAGCATCCTCAGAGCAAGATGTCCCAGACATCCTCCAGGAGCAACCAGTTACAGCAGAGCTGACTTGTATCCAGATACATCTGGCAGATTTTCCAAGTGCTGTGGATAATTAGTGGCTGGAGGTTAAACAGCCACAGAACTCCGGGACTTTATTCCAAGCTTGAACGCCCTTGATAGAAGTCAGCGAGGTGTCGATTCCAAACATTTCTGTTTCTGTACACAAAGTGGCTGCTCCAATTCAAAACAGACAATTTAGTGGGTGGATCTGTAATTAAATTATTATGGCTCATATCTAATTAAAACAGATTTCAAGGCACATTTCAAGCTGTGGTTGGATGTCAGTTTGAAGCTGCGTCGCACGGCTTGGCAAGCAATTGCGCTGAAGGAGGGCAGGAACAGCATCCAAGAGCAAGAAAAGGAGGAGCTAAAAATAAAAATGTTCTGGAATGCCTGGCTTTCATTTGAACCCAGCAGTTCACTACTGGCATGGTACCAACCCCATGGATATCTCAAAGGGCCTCGAGTCTCAGAGAGGGAAGGAGAAACAATCGGAAATTCACGGCCCGCAGTCGTTCCCGGGTTCTGAACAGAGCTTAACAAAATCCAGCGGAATCAAAGCCTTCCTGATGGGAAAACTGGCTCAGTGGGAATATGGAACTGCAAGCTGGCCCAGGCAGAAAGGCACAGCCTAGTGAGACGCACTCCACAGTTTGTTAAGCTGAACACACACCTCGGGCTTAGCACTGGCTTCTGAGAATTCACTGCTGGAACAGGAACAGCAGTTCCAGGATAATGTTTCAGAAACCAATACAAGGGTTTAAAAAAGCAAAGTTTAAAAATGTTGTAACTTCTTTTTTGTCTTTAATTTTCCTCTGTTCACTGTGTTGGAGCTTATGTCTACATCAACTTTGATTTAAATAAATGGATGTATTTTCAGAAGACCTCAAGGTGCTGAAGCCACCATGGGAATGAAACCATAAGAGGAACAAGCAGGAGCTGGAACTCCATCTCTGGCCTCCTGTGGGATCTCCCCCCAGCACTCCCATCCTGCTCACTAATTACTTCCCCTCCCTCTTCTTTCTCTCCTTTTCCTTATGTACTTAAACACATTTCAAATGTAATTGCATAAAAGATTGCCTGGTTCACACAGGAACTAATAAGTCCAAGTAACTGTTATTACAAAACTCAAATCAAAGGCACTGAATATTGCCATTGCAAAGTAATTAAGGCAGTAAAACCATCGGCGACTTGAAGGGCTCTTTCATTAGTAAAGAGAATGCAATTATTTTCCTGCCATGTCTCCTGATTCTATTAGGCTGACAGGCAGGAACAGACACAGTAAGCAGGCTGATTTCTCTCCCAGCACACTGACACCCTGGAAATCCCTCTTCACGCACAGCTGAGCCACTGATGGTCACCACAATCCCTGTGCTGTCAGGGCTTAGCCTGGCTATCGAGCTTAAACAGGCTGAGCAGGGCCTAAAACCCTCCAGCTCTCAACAGCAAATAAAAGTCTGGTTGGTTCAAAGGGAGCACACAACACCAGGCACGAAGGTGTCCTGTCATGGCAGGGGGCTGGAATGAAATGATCTTTAAGGTCCCTTCCAACCCAAACCATTCTGGGATTGGGGGGAAAGCTCAGGTGTCCCAGAGAACAAGGGACAGGATGAGAGGAAATGGCCTCAGGCTGTCAGGGGAGGATCAGACTGGATATTAGGAGGAATTTCTCCATGGAAAGGGTGCTCAGCCATTGGAAAAGGCTGCCCAGGGAGCTTTGGAGTGCCCATCCCCAGAGGTGCCCAAGGATGTGGCACTGAGCGCTGCGGGCTGGGGACAAGGTGGGGATCAACTTGGACTCCATGGTCTGGGAGGGCTTCTCCAACCTCAGTGATCCTGGGATTCTGTAACCTGAGAGCAAAGCAAACTTCTGGAAACTTCAAAAAAGTTTTGCTTTTAAAGGGCAAACACCAAGCAGAGTCCTCCTCCAGCAAATTCCAGCCAGGGTTTGCATTCCGTGTTACAACAGGCGCCTTCGGCTTGATTGTTCCAAGTGTTTGAAATCAAGTTAAACAGCAAGAAGAACAGAGTTACATTTGAATCTGAGCAGGTTAAAAAATAGAAAACAAATATGCTCTGCGAGTGCTGACCCTCGCTGTGCGCGCTGGGGCTCCTGAGCACAGATTTATAATGAGAAGGCACTGCCAAACTCCCAGTGCATCTTAATTCCACCAAAATTCAGACTGAATACTGAACGGGACAGAGGTCGCTTGAAATTCAGCTCAAGAACGCTCCTACCTGACACACCAAAGGAAAAAGGGCTGAATTTCAGTGGGTGGTACAGTTTTATGACAGAAGGAAATAAATTTGCCTCGGGTATGATTGGCACTTCTGGAAACTGAGTTAGCTTTGTTTCCAATCATCACGTCAAAATAGATTTGGGTGCTTCTATTCAGATCAGCACCAGAATCAAAAGACAAGGAAACACCTCCTTTCCCACTACACAGTCTGAAGTCATCTCTTGGCTTTGTACTAGGGCTCTCCTGATCATGAAACCCACAGCACTGAATAAGATTTCTTCCTAAAGCCAGGGTCTGGTTTCTTCATCACCTTTAGAGTATTTCAGAGAATCATAAATGGTTTGGGTTGGGAAGGACCTCAAAGCTCATGCTGTTCCTACTCCCTTCCCAACACCTGCCACTGAAAGGTCCCTGGGCCACTTGTCACGTTATTTCAGATGTGACAGAACAGCTTCTCTCTTGAAACACTGTATTATCTTACAACTATTTCTTGTTAAAGAACTCTGCTCTCTCCAAAGATCACGCAATTGTTAAATTGATTGTTTGCAGGAAGCCATTTCCAACCCTCACAGCCTGTGGAGGCACTGCTGGTGATTCCCACACTGAAATCTGGAAAGGGACTGGGAAGGTGCAAGGAGGTCACCAGGATGATTTGGCACTCATGTCACGGATTCACAGGCTGTCAGATCCATCAGGAAAATTCCCTCTGGAGTTTCACAAACAGGTACAAGCAGACAAGTCCTCTCCTCTCACAAGCTCCAGGAAAAGAGCCCTTCTTACAGCCTGCCTTAGCCTGAAATCACAACATCTGAGACACCAATAACACACTGGTTTCCCCTTTCACTCTCAGCAAACAGAGCTCTGCTCAGAGGTGCTACAAGAGCAGAGCAGATGATTTGGAAGTCAAGCTGCGAGCTGTGCCTGGGAAAGCTGATCCCAGGGAGCAGGAAGGGCAGCAGCAGGATAACATTTGATCCAGAAAGGGAACAGGCACCTGCCAGGCACAGCTTGCTGGGCTGGAACCTCAGCCTCGGGGATGATTTGATGTGAGCACACACAGTCCAGGAGCTGCTCACAAGTTTCACCTCCCAGCCCCAAGGCCTTTGATGTTTATGGTTTATCCAGCTGGCCATTGATCAGTATTGATGTAACCCAGCCCTCAAAGGTTTCCTTATCAGCTCCAGATTTATGGTTTCTTCAAAACATCTTCACCAATCTGCCATCTAAACTACAGTAGGGAATTAATTTCTTCAGTCATTTTCCTGGGGTTTAATTAAGCATTCTGAAGATGGCTGCAGTGATTCAGCAGTGAGGGTGGAGCAGCTTGGGTGGCCATCCTCCTGCCCATTGCCACTATCAAACCACAATAAACACATTTTTCTGCCTGAAAGACATTCACTAGAAGAAATTTTCTTCTAAAAGTGATGGCATAAGGTCAGAAGACAGAAGTTTAGTGACTGCTCATTCACTTTAGGTGGGATCGGTGCTAAACACACCTAGCTAGCTCACCCAATTAGTGCTTAATTCCAAGTATTAAGGACTTGGAATTTTCAATTCCAAATTGAATTAAGTTTCAGTTAAATGCCATTTACTTAGAAGGAATAAAAGCAAGATGAGATTGAGGAAAAACCAGTTGGATTCACATGGATGCAGCCTCCACTGGCACAGGGCAGTGCTGTGAGGGATATTCCTCAGGTGCTGGGAGCTCTGCTCCCCAGCCAGAGCCATCCCACTCCCACACCCAGTTTTATTTTGCCAAGGATCACAAAATTGCAAAGTGTGGGCCCAAATCCCTCACCTGCCAATGCAATTTATGGCCTGTGCCTGAACACCAGGTGCTGAAATGATACCTGATCCTGTTAGCACACCTGAACGGCTCAAGTGTCACTGCTGGGGCAGGACAATTCCTCTGCTCACTTGGGAGCTGCTGGGGCACTTCCCATGGCCTGACAGTCACACAGCCATAATTCATGTTTTCTTACATCATCCCCAGGCCAGGGAAGGTGTTGGGAAGATAACAGGCAATTCCAGAAACCTGCTGAATTTATCCAGTCCCATGGCACAGCCTCATTTTATCAGAATCCCGAGGGGCTGAGGATTTATGGGCAGAACACGAGAGCAGCCAGGTCAAACAGCCCTTCCCAGGTGACAGAATTTACAGGGCAGTGTTTGCTCTCCAGGAGAGCAATAAAGCAGTTCCTGGAGAGCACAGATTTACAGGCAGCACCAGCTCCTCCAGCTGTGAGTTACTGGCAGGTTGTGGCTGTGCTTTCCAAGAGCTTGCACCAGACCAGCTGCTCAGAGCAAAATCCTCAGCTCCTGTCTGCAAGAATTAAGTCAAAACCCGGGTTTAAAATTGAGCCAGTCTGTGCATTTCATCAGCTGGCCAGCAAAGGCAAAGAGAAAACCAGGCTGAGAGATGTGAAGAAACACTCACAGGAGCAGATTTGATGATGATAACATGTGATGAATGAAACAGAAATAAGTATTTCCTTCAGCCAATTATCACTCAGTCCTCACAAGTCAAACAAAAACATTAAATAAATATTATCTGGCATTTCCACATGATTCTTTAACCCATCTCATAATGACAAAGAATTTTCAACTACACCATCACTGTGTCCATATGATGTATAACACGATGGTCAATGGAAATACATCCTTGAGCCACTGGAAGGTTGGGAAAAGTCTCCAAAGCTGCTCTCCAGAACCCCTGGATTTGTTCTGAATTACATATTCTTAAGGAATAAATAACTTTTCCCATAAGAAGCTATAAGAGGACACTGTGGGATTTCTGAAGACATCAAATGATGTGCAATTGCAGCAGAATTATATCAAGATTTAGGGTGTGTTTAACAATAAGGAATAACAAGAGTAAAAGACAACGTTGCCTGCATTTAATTCATCTGCTCTAAACAACTAAATAATTATATAAACTTGGGAATGAATAAATTTGGGAATAAAGGCAAAGATCAGTAGAAATGCAGAAAATTAAAATAATTATTTGACAACATGGAACAACTTATTCTCATTCGAGTGAGAGCAGATGAGGTCATCAGCCTCCTTTTTGCAGTGGCAAACTGGAAGTGGCCTGAATATCAAAAATGTGATTGCAATCAAACAGAGCAAAGCTTGGAACAGTGCAAGAAAGCTGCTCCTGTTGTGCTGCATTCTGGAGCACAAGAGCTCCTATCAGCACAGGTTGGCACTAAAATCAGCCATTTCTCTCTGCTTGCTGTGAAAAATAATGATCTGTTGATCTTGGTTTGTCACTCAAACTGTGTAACCCACTAAGTCAGCATCTGTCTCTTTACTGGATCTTCTTCTGGGGTGTTTACCAACTGTCAGGACTAAACAGAAATGCAGGAGGAAAACTTCTAGAAGCACTTTGAAAATGAGATTTGCAAAATGGCCTGATAGTAATGACAAGATCTAAAAAAAGCTCATCTACATGAGTTTATGACCATGTTCTACACAGAAAAGCATGAATCCATCCCCTTCCCAAACATCAGAGTTTTCCAAGTAATTCTGTCAGTGAATCTTTTGCTTTACTTCTCCATAAACAAGGTGAACAGCACATCTAAATGGTGCAGATGAGAGCCTGAGATTTCAAAGCCGAGCAAATCACTCCAGATGCATTTTAAATGGAAGGATTCAAGTTCCCACAGGCAAAGCTGGTGAGGATGAGGCAAAGAACAAGGTGCTGGTGGCTGTGGCTGGGCAAGGCAAGAGCTTTGCTGGAGCATTTTACCTGAGTTGTGCCCTTAAATTATTGAACAGCTCCCTGAAGAGAGGGCCTGAATGTGATTGATTTGGTTCTGGGATTTCAGATCTCCTGACTGGGAGAAGAGGAATCTGTCAGGTGCCTTTGCACCTCCCAGACCTGTGAAGCCAAGAGAATCCCACGTGTCAGCAGGAACCCAGTTATCCCAGCTTCCCAAAACCAGCCAGAAGGAAGGCTCTAAACTGCAAAATACTTGAAAGCAACAGTTTCTGCCCTTTTAAAAGAGAAAAAAAACAAACCCTGAGATGCATCAGAACAGAACACCAAAGGAAGATGTGCCTGTCAGTGATCCAAAAGGGGATTTTCCCCTTTTCCTGCCATGTGCCTGGGCTGTCTCTAGCAGTGTGTTAACAAGTTTTCCATGCTCCAGCTGGAGAGTGGAAGGTGCCTGACAGAAAATCTCTGTGTTCCTCCACCAGGGCTGCCAAGGTCGCTCTGGGGGCACCCCCAGCCAAAGGCAGGGAATGGCCCTTGATTGGGATGGGGAACAGGCAGAGGGCTGTGCAAACCAAGCCTGGCCCCAGGCAGCCATGAGCAGCTCGGGAAGCCCTTCCCCAGCCCAGGCAGGCACAGTGGGAATGCTGACTGGGCTGTTCCCAGCAGTCCTCCAGTTAAAATATGCAAAAAAATCTAATTATTGATTGTCTTGATCTGGTCGTGTGCTATCCTTAAAGTCATTCCAAAAGCACAGATCATTCTTGGAGAGACCACGAGAAAATGAAATTATCCTTTAGCACTCTCATCCCCAGCTTTGCAGTAGCTCTGGGAGGGTTTATCAACCCCCTCCCCTTGCCAGCCTCCATCACATCCAGAGGGAGATAACGAGGCACAGGCAAGCCCCAGAGTGCTCCCCAGGGAAAGCTCCCTAAAAGCATCCAGAGTGGGGCATTTGCTCTGCAATTCCATTCCCTCTGAAGATATTGCCATGGCAGACCAAAAGGGGCAGGGGAAGGAGCAGAAAGATGAATTATCCAGCTGGAAACAAGCAGACCCAGAGCTCTGCCCACACCAAACCTCTCCTGCTACTTTGGTTGGACAGAGGGAAAAACCTTAAATTTTTTCCTCTCTATCTGAAATCAGATTCTAGTCTGGAAATGTCCTTTTAAAGAACTCTGCAGTTTTAGGAGCTCCAACCACATTTGGGCAATGACAAATGCTGGAAGGGTTGAGGCTGCTCCTGACATATCCCTGGGAAGAACAGGTGAGCTCTGGGGTTTCCTGAAGAATAAAACACATCTTTGTACACCTTATGAAAGATCACATCTCTAATTAGGAACTTCAGGGGAGGCAGTTTTAGGTGCTCAAGTGATGAGATCAGCTCCTTGATGTCCTCTCCATGCTGAGGGGGAAGAGCTGGCTCCTTCCAGAGCAGAGTGGGAGGCACCCACGCTGTTCCTGAGCTGTTCTCCAGAGGAGAATCCCTTTTGTGCATTACACACAAGGGGTTGGTGCTGGAGGATGAGGGGATCCCCCAGCAGTGCCACACAAACCCTCCTGGGGGTGACACCCCAGCAGGGCTGCACAGTTCAAAGAGAAATTGGAGACACCTGAATTGGTCACACCTTCTTGACTGGGTGCTCAAGCAGGCAGTCAGTTCCTGCACATTTAAGGTTTTTAATTAATTTAATTAATTAGTGTATTTTATGGGAACCCTGATGACAAGTGTCAAGGGGCTTCAGACAGATCCTTAATAACAATTCAGTATCCTCAAACAAGAGCCCAGGCCATTGGCTTCTCAATTCCTGAACAGCCCAAACCAGCCCTCTGATTATCCAGAATTGCTTTTTGAAGCACCCAATCTGTTCCTGCCTCAATCTACTGCAGAAATGTGTTTGAGGAGCTCCAGCTCCCCTGATTTATTTCATTCCATCTGACCTCAGATGGTTCCAGCAGCGAGCCCAGCCCGCAGCAGTTAATGCAAGGAACAAAGAGATGATGATTGGAAACTCCTTGTGTTTGGAGAGGGAAACAGGAGCCAGCAAAACCAGAGCAGGGGAAGGGGAGAAGCACAAGGCTCTGACTTCATCCCTGCCACACCCTCTGGCCTGCCAGCAGCTGGATCAGGGAGCAGTGGTGAACACCTGGAAACGCCCCAGAAGGGCACATCAACCATCTCACTACTATTACTCTATCCAGAGTTCACAAGGAAAATAACACCAGCCCTTTTGGTGGTGTTCTCCACATTTAGAGAAGGAAGTTCAGACCTCAGCATTTTTAAAAAGCAGCTACAAATATAACAGCACTGAAAGAGATGAGAGCTCAAAAACGCTGAAGGACACTGCAGGATTAAAAAAGAAAAAAAGCCAAATAAATATGATTATTGCTGTCAAGACTCAGTAATTCACTAAAAGCTGCTGAAAAAAAGCTTATGTGTTAATAATGCAAAACAAATACATGTACAAACATTCATACAAGAAATATCTCCAAGCACTGCCGTGTTTGTCAGGAGATGAATTGCCATGTTCCAATCACATAATGCCAGCAACAAAAGACTGTACATCCTCCTCAGGAGCAAAGAATTAGCTACCACTGACTGCAGTGGTTACTGATCCCAGAAATCTGTATTAACTTGAACAGTATTTGCATGCAGGAACAGTCCCTCTAACGCTGCTGCAGCCCAGATTCCAAATGTTGGGATGCAGAATTCCAGCTGCTCCAACCAGAGTCTCCACCATCCTGCTCATCCACAGGCAGGAGCCCCTTCTCTTTTTCCCTGCTAAAATACTGCTCCCTTTCTCTTCTCCCTACAGAGAACAAAGGTTCTAGAGAAGCTAAAAAAGGGGGGAAAGAAAATCCACCCTCACTCCTGTGAAAGGCAGAACATTATGTAAGGAAAAAATTTATTTTATTTTGTATTTGGTGCACAGATAGCAGGTGAGAGAAGCACAGGTGGTTTATTGGGAGTGAAGGCAGGGGGACAGGCAGGGTGTCCAGCAAGCTTCAGAGCCATGGCTTGGATATTTTGATATCCACACCTTTGTCTCCTGCCAGACCTCTGCTCCCATTCCACAAAACACACTCTGCACTTGCAAACAATCCAGCAGCCTCCTGGAAGCCTGGCAGACAGCTCCTGCTGCTTTCTGCTCTTGTTTCAAGGGTACTGAAGCTGTTTGTACCTCCTAAAAATGGCTAAACTTTTAGGTGAAGTCACAACCAGTTCCTCAGAACACACTGCTCCATTGGGAACATTTCCATTTTTGAGCTTTCAGATGGATCAGGCACCCACTGCTCTATGCCCCCACTCCTAAACCCACACCAAAAATCCCAAACCACATCCCTGGCATCACCAGGTACAACGGGGATTTTGCTGGTGATGGGAAACACTGAGAGCTCAGACTGTGTATCCTAAGTGTGGAATTCTCAGTAGATTTACCTGCAAAAGCAGCTCCTGGCATGGTTTGTACGCCAGGAATTCTGCATCAGCACCTACCTCATATCAGTGGAGTTTTTCACCTTCTCAGTTCGTCTGTAACTGCCTGAATCAGGTCCAAGACTGATCCTGAACCCAAGTGTTTCAGTTCTATCAATATCTAAAGCAAGTTTATTTACTACACAACACATTGTTCCTTTAATGCACAGCACCTGGTGCACCAGGGACACCAGCAGGATTCTGAGGTGGTACCACTGTAATTCAGTTAAACTGCTTAAAACAAAAATCCCCAATAACAAAAATCACATTGAAGAGCCAAAAAACACAAGATCTATTAAAGCCATAACTACGGTAGCAAGAAAGTTAATAAACCTGCCAATAAAAGTGGCAACCACACAGAACCCCAAACCTGCTGTTAATTAATTGAACAGAAAATAGTACCTTTTTTATAGAGTTTTAGGAGCTCAACAGCAGTCTGTGGTACAGTTACATATTTGCTCCATAATTAGGTTGGGAAGGCCTGGAGGAAGAGCTCTCTTTTGTGCCATATTCTGTTATGTCCTTACAACGCTCTGCTATTGATTTGCCAGCCCCAGTTACCTCTCTGGGACTTTTCCAAAAGGTTATTATTCACAAACAGCTGCTTCCATGTGCTCAAGAACAGGGAGGCCACCAGATCTGTGTGTGTGCAAGTCATGGAATGGTTTGGGGTTGGAAGGAACCTGAAATCCCCCCCAGTGCCCCCCAGCCATGGCAGGGACAGCTCCCACTGTCCCAGTGTCCAGCCCCAGTGTCCAACCTGGCCTTGGGCACTGCCAGGGATCCAGGGGCAGCCCCAGCTGCTCTGGGCACCTCTGCCAGGGTTCTCCACCCTCCCAGGGAACAATTCCTGCCCAAAATCAGCTCTGACAGGTCCTGCTCTGTGCTCTGGTTTTCACAGAGGCAAAGCACAACTAAATTACGTTCTCCACAAATCTCACCCCTCCAAACAAGGAGTCAGGTTTTGTCACCAGCTTTTATTCCACACTGAACTTCCAATTTGTTGAAGTGTCAGTCTGGTGGCTTTGTTGGAAATCAATGAGGTGAGATTATTCCAGCAATTAAGAACCAGAATGAATTGCTGTGTTTGAGAAACATGCAAGCAAAAAAATAACAAGATACAACCCCCTTCTCATTGTTCAGCAAAAACACTGGTTTTTGCAAGTTTCAAACAGCAGTAACAGCTTATCCTTGAGACATGCAGGAAATACACACAAGGCTTGGCTTAGAATATTTCAAACAGCCATGGAAGTCTGTAAAAATGTTTGGGGTATTGTCTGAGCTTTATTCTGCTGATGTTTTCCTTTCCCCATCAGATTTGCCATATTTATGCTTTAATTTTCAGACACAAAATTTGCATAGAGCTCCCTCTCAGTTTAGTACCTGCAGAGGATCTAACGAGTTACTGGCAAATCTCTTATGTTAATACAGCACAAAAACTGAGACAAAAGTTAAGGGCACTGAAACCAGACAAACCCTCTCACCTATTTCAGTATTTTTTTTTATTATTTGCCTGTATTTGCACATCCAATATTAAGGGAAGATGGAGAAGATGTTGTAGCCACTGTATTAACGAGGGGCAATAATAAAACAAGCTTAAAGGGATGTGCCTGAACATTTCCAAGAATTATTTGTTTTGGGCTCACCTTTTGCAAGGAACTTTTCAGAGCAAGACCCCAAACAAGTACAGGCAGGGGCATTTTTGTTATTAAGTATTCACAGAGCACTGATAAATCTGAGGGCGAAACCCCAATTTTCCTTACTGAGAATGGATATTTCCATGGAATACAAACCTGGGGAGTTTCTCTAACAAAGAGCAGGGTATGTTGGCCTCAATCCAGCATGGAATGTCCATAAATCCAGTTTAGCTCCCTGAATTAAGGACAGATGACTGGACTGTGCCCTCAAGGTGCTGCTGCAAGAAGCCCATGAGCTGCTCCTGCACTGCCCAGCTCTGCACCAGCCTGACAGAGCAGCTCAGAATATTCCTGGAATCAACAAACCACACCTCACCTCCCTCAAGCTCCAGAAGTTTCTTTACTGTGCTGAAATAAAGCAGAATTTCTGTGCAGATTTGCTGGACAGATCTGCCAGTACCTACAGCCAAATCCAGCATCTCTGCTGTGGCCACGTGGTTTAAACCAGGTGAGACCATGCTGTGCTCTGCCTCTCCTCCCAAAGACACCAAACCTTGGCAAGTTCAGCCCAAACCCTTGTCCAGCTGAACATTTCTCCAAAATCTCCCGACCAGCAGCACCCTGAGGCTGGTGTTGGCTCCCATGGCTTTCCTCCTGGGTTACTCGGGGGATGAAGCTCTCCTCAGCTCACAGCTGCCACTGAGCTCCTCCAGGAGCAGAATCCCTGCTGGGGAGGTGTGAGGAAAGAAAGCCAGGAGCTATGGAACACCAGCAGACCTCGGGAAAGAGCACACCACAAACCTCCCTCCGAGACATTCCCACCAGCCCTGGAGCTCCCGAGGATGCTCCCAACCCCTGTAGGAACTCTGGGATGGAAGCCACGAGCACAAGTTCCTCTGCTGGAATTTCTGTTTGTGCTTCTTGCCAAGCCTGTGGCCAAGGTCAGCCAGAGTTTCTTTATTCATGAGATCCTGGTGCTCCACAGGGCCCATGCAATGTGTTTTTCCAGCATCCTGATCCAGTCCCCGCAAGGCACACGGCGCAGAATAAAATCCTTCTAATTAGAGACAACTACTCCAAAAGTGTAGCCCTTGCACAGCCTTGCTCAAGGTCATGTGCTAAGTGGCTGGTGAACAAACAGATCTGCTCACTTTCAGCAGAGTGAGGACTTAAAATCCGATTTAACTTCAGCACCAACCCCGGTATTTGACACTGTCAAAACAATTTTCTGTTTGAAAGCAACAGCAGAATGTGAGTGAGGCAGCAAAGGAAAGCCAGCAGTGAAATTTGAAGTCATTTTGTTCTTAAAATTAGATTATTTTAGAAGAAAAAGGTTTATCAGGAATATTAATTAAGCACAACAAAGTTCCAAATCCAGTTTTTACTGTTCTGCTGGACTACTAGTTTGATTCTAAATTCAAATTAATAATTGAACAAAGATTTTCCTTAGGCATATTCTTCATATTAAATATTCAATGCCCAAAATGTCTTAAACACTCTAATTTTTCCCTACTCACTGAACTTGGCCCATAACAAGGTGCACAGAACAAACAGGATCAGTATTTCTGTAATTTCACACTTTGCAGCTACCTCTCAATAAAAATTATCACCTGTAACCAGCATCTTGTACTTAAGATAATTAAGAAATTGTCCGAGGAAATTGTTTTTCACATTAAATTATAATTGCTGTTAACAGGTTAGTGCTCGTGTGGGAAATGCTGATTATTCCCAGGACTTGGGCTGAGGGATGGAGCAGTCCATCCACAGTCCCTCCCTCAGCCTGCCAAAGAGCAGGAACACAGCAGGAAAACAAAGAACTCCAAATTCCAGGGGGATGAAGAGAAATTAAAGGCACTTTGCCAGCTCTCTGTTGCAGAGAGGCTCCTGAGCAGCAGCTCCTGCCGCGTCCAGAGCTCGGACACCTCGGAGCATCCCAGCTCGGGATGGTGCCTCTGCTGCTCCAGAACTCAAATTATTCCGGTTACTGCCTCAAAACCCTGCTCCTGTAACTTTCTGTGACAGATCAAAACCCAGCAATGCTCTCACAGGGTCTGGGAGCAGCTCCAGATGGAATTTGGGACAAGGCTTTTCCCAGGATATGCTCCCACCCAAGGGTGGGGGGAATTTCACATCCACAAGGGGGGAGTGACACAGGGACACAACCCCTGCTCCTGTTCAGGAAATGTAAAATATCCTCTTTAGGGTGTGTGGGGTGGCAGAAGGGTGTAACTTCTTCATGTTTTTCTGATTCTGTACTTCTCAAACGTGGATTTCTGGGTCCCCTCTAGGCCGAGCTCCTTGGGGATCCTCCCTCACAAGGAGTTTTGTTTATCCCAGTTCTCTGGGTCAGAAGAAAACCCCAAAGCTCGTTGGGATCTTGTTCCTCATGTTTATTAGGATGTTATCACAAATCCTGGCAGGTCTTTCCAGACTTTTCAACACAAGTTCAAATCACTACAACCTGGCACACTGTGACGGCACAAAATAGCCCCAAACTGTGCAGCCTTTTTATCTTTATACTCATTCTTATCCAATTAACAACAGGCACATATATTATTTTTCTTAATGACCCAACACCTGTGTGCTGCACTGCAGCATTCTCTATCCAATCACCTACTACCACCCAAAAACCTCTAGAAGAAGAAAATGAAGAAAGAAGGACAAGAGACAACACCCTAAATCCTCCATCTTGTCTTCTGTGTTCTAAACTAGTTTAAACTCTAACTTTTTCACCCAGTGACTTCAGAAAACTCTCTAATCTACACACTCACACTTTTAGCTTTTCTATCCAACTTTAACAGCTGTTTTCATGTATCACCACAGAAGCATGCCCATATTATTCATGTTCTATGAAATTCAGTGTTCTCCTGGATCCCAGAGCCTGGATCAGAGACAAGGGCTCACACTCTGTGTCTCAGACCCCAAACAAAGGGCAGGGGCACCGTGAATTCCTGCAGTGCCACACAAAGTCCCCGCTCTCCTTCTCTGCTGCCTCATCTTCCCTCGAGCCTCACGCATCCTGACACGGCCTGATTGTCCTGAACCAAAAAATTGGGGTTTTTTGTGTGCTGTTTCCTCTCAGAGAGTCATTTCATTGCCTTTACTCATCCCCCTGCTCCTGGGTTTGTTAAAAAAGCCATCCCACCCTCGGCACAAACACTTTTGGTGGATGCTCAAATGCAGATAAATAAACAGGGGAAGGACACAACTCAAGGCAGACAAGTGGAGGAAAGAAAAAAACCTTCAAAAACCTGGAAATGGTAATTATAGAGCTTAAACCTTTCCTTTTGGACACCCACCACAAATATTAGAAGAGATTTCGCAATTCCTTTCTCTTCTCCATTAACAACACCAATCCCTGACCTTTATTCAGTGAAGTTATGAGAGAATTTTCCTTCTCTGCAATGAGCTGACTTTCTCCACTAAATCATTTACAGCAGGAATATTAAAAAGAACCCCTGTCAAAAACTGAAACAATGACAAAGATTTTCTCATTTTTAGCAAACTGCCAGGGGAAAAAAAAAATATTAAAACCAAAGTTATGAAGATGAGTCAAAATAGTTCATATTCCCATGAAACCATTCCAGACCATCTGCATTATAGCTGGCTTAAGCCTTAAAGGTCCCCTTTTCAGGTTAGAAAAGTTAAAACAGGTGAAAATACAACATTTGACAATTTTTATATGCACCTTTGAGCTCCTTAAGTTGGCCAGATACTTCCATGGAACACACTGAGGTTTGATGAGCAATTGCTTCAACATGGAAACAGAAAAAGAAGAGTGTTTGTTCCTAGGTAGAATATTTCCAAGAGAAATGGCACTTCCTTCTGACAAACTCCACATCCCAAAAGGACAATCCTACCCCTCTCCTCCCATCCAACTCAGGGATGTTCTCTCTGTGTGCCCAGCACACCAAAAACAGAGCCAGAACATTTGATATTATCTGATGAGAGATAAATAAGGCTGCAGTGGTGACAAACTTCTCCAGGAGCTGGAGGATTGCATTTTAAAGCAACACGCTCTTCTAAGTGCTGTTAAACACAGAACTGCACCACAGAAAGGGCTCCACGTTTTCAAAGCCGTGTCAGGGAGATTACTGGGTTGTGTTTTCCTTCCAGGAACAAAGGTGTGAGGTGTTCTCTGGGAGCTGGTACAAAGCAAGTTCCTGCTTTGCTGGCTCAGGGAGGATGAAAGGTCCCCACAGTGCTGACAACTCTGCAAACACCCAGAGGGGTGTGAGATCTGACACCCAGGGATGAGAGGGGAAACCTGGCACCACGAACAGCCTCCAGAGACCACTCTCACCCCACTGCCAGGCCAAGGGCTGGGGGACCAGGGGTGCCACCGAGCACCTGCAGGGTCAGGGATGCAGCTCCCTGCTGTATGCCATCCCATGTGCTGATGCTAAATCAGCTCTTCAGAATTGGCCTTCAAATTACAGCTTCTACAGCAGCTTCTGATAAATAAACCCTCTAATTTTTATCCTTTCCAACTCTCCTCTCTGGCACGCTTTTTGAGTAAAACACGAGTCAAGCCTGTTGCTTTTTTAATCATCCACACAACTCCTCGGCCACAGCTCTTCTGAACAGCATCTCTACAAGAGACAGGAGAACATTTCCATTTCAGTGTATTAACAAGGGGCAATAAAAACACAGCCTAAGGGGATATGCCTGAACATCTCCAAGAATTATTGGTTTTGGACTCGTCTTCTTTTGCAAGGAACTTTTCAGACCAAGACACCAAACAGGTACAGGCAGGGGCATTATTGTTATTAAGTATTCACAGAGCACTGAGAAATCTCCAGTTTTACACAAATCCCAGCACAAGCACTGCCAGGATATTGCAATGATTTAAGAAAGCACAAAACGATGCTCAGTACACTGCATTTTTAACAAAAACATCTGAACACCATCAGTCCTTCTCCTTGTACCCACAGAGAAGAAAACAGTTCACACCATGAGTAATTACAGCATTAATAACTACAAAACTGGATGTATTATTGAACTGTTGGTCCAGCTCCCTTTCAGCAGGCAGAATGATGAAGCTGCTTGTCACATTCTTCTCTAAATATTTCACATTTATGGTTCTTCCTATATATAAAAGCCAGCACAACAATTCAAACCTCACTCCACACCAGGCTGGGGATTTCTAAACCAGCCCAGCTGTGCTTATAAGTTCCCCTACAAAACACTGGCCTGCAAACGTGACCCAGCTCCAGCTTCTCACACAGAACCCTTCAGATCTTTCTCTCCTCGTGGTTCTACAGGAATTAATTGCTGAATTTTACAATCATCAGTCCCAGCTGCTCACAGAGTTCATGCCCAACTCTCCAACTTGTTGTAAGGCTGTCTGTAACCCCTGCTAACAGTCAAACCCTCAGTGACAGGGGTTTGTGAAACGTTTTGCTTCACTACTCAGCAGTTACACACAGGTGGATGTTTGGAGGGGTTTCCCAGCATCAACCCTTAAATAATTTTGCACCCAGTACAGGCAGCAGCTGCTGATGGGCTGAGTCAGGGATGTACCAGCAACAGGTGACAGGAAAATTATCATCTTGGTAATTAAACCCACAGTGAAACCTCCAGTAACCCTTCAGTGCAATGTCTTGATTTTTGTGTTGGGAAAGAAATGTCTTCTTTGTATCTGAAGTTATTCTGACAGTAATTCTGCACCTTAAAGTGATATCCCCAGGCTGGTACATGGGAGTCTCACACAATGGAGGTGTGTAAATTACTGGGAGAAAGGATTATTCCATCCCAGGAAAATCTGTGCAAACTGATTGAACAAGTTGTTGATGATTGAACAAGTTGTTCCACATTTTGCTTACCCCATCTCCCATCTTTTCTTTCCAGAACATGAAAATTTAAGAGCGAAAATAACCGAGGATTTATGAATCCAATAGTTCTACTGGAAATATGATGCTGTTTATCTTCAGGTTCAATCAGCCTCTGCAAACTTAAAGTAAATAGTCACAGGAACAGGCAGAGCCTCAGTTCCATTACCATTTCCCAGGATCAATGGGCGCCAAGGCAAACATTTGCCCACAAGCATGAGAAGCAGCAGCCCTGCCTGCAGTGCCCCAGCTCCTGACTAATAGAGACCTGCTGTGGGATGGATGGCAGGGAATGAAAACACTGCCACGCAGCTCTGTCTCATTTGTTTCCATTTCCAACTAATAATACAAGATCAAATCCTGCATTAGCTTAGCTGCTAGAACAGGTGGCATAAGGAGAAAAACAATTTGAGATCTTATTTGTATGAATATTTGGTCACGTTGTGTAATATTCTTCACTTTGTAGCGAGCAAATGGAGAACTAATGGGTTCTGAACAAACTGTGCTTGTTTATTATCAGCTGGATTTCCTGAGGCAGCCTGCAGGACACTCCCAGAGCCTTGGCCAGCTGGTCACTCCAGGCCACCTCTGTCCCCAGGGCCAGGGGGACCAGAGCCCTGAAGGTGCCCCATGGTGTCAATTCCTGCCTTTCCAAGCCCCTGAGGGCATTTCCAGATGTCACAGAAGGGACAGAGGTGCCCCATCAGCACAGCCCCCAGTGCCAGCTCTGGAGGGGCACAGCTCAGGTGAGCTGCTTTGGTCAGTTAGATGATTTTGGACAAATACTGCAATTTAGGTAATTATCACAGAATCAGCAGCGTTGGAGGAGACCCTCAGGATCATCCAGTCCCACCATCACCACCCTAAACCATGTCCCCAAGTGCCACATCCATCCACTGACCACCCAGTGCACAGCTGCCAGCAGACACTACCCCTAACTCATATTCTCTTTTGGTTTCTTCCATGGTCACAATTTTCTTTCCAATTCTACAATTTGCTGCTTGCAACACAAAGAATGAGAGCCCTTTTCTCTTGACCTTGATCAGCACTACCTCATTCCCATTGTGCCATCTCCACCAAGCAGTTGTGGAAGCCACAGGAATTTTGCATGGCCTTGGGAATCAACCCAAACTCCAGGGCAGCGATGCCTGGACACCCAGCAGCTGGTCCTGAGGCTCGTGTTTTACCTGATCCAGGTGTAACACCATGCAAAAGTCAATTAAGTGGTTTTGTCTCTCACCCTTTATATCACAGTGCCAGTGAAACTCCTTCCTTGCCTCAGAACAGCAGTGATAACATTTGCAGCAGAGCAGCAAGGATTAAACAAGAGAGAACTAGGAACAACTTCTTAGGAGATAAGAAATTAAAGCACCTAATTGCTGCAAAGAAACACACAAAAGCAAACCAAGCTCTATAAAAAATTACATTCTACTCCTACTGCCACAGGGGACAAGCCAAAGGCTATAGAGATGCCAAACAAAACAAATTGTGCTCCTAAAATGAGACAAGGGTTGATTCTGTGCATGCACACAGCAACTCAGCATTCAGATGAATTTATGACAAAGAATCCAACACGTGCAATCTCTGTCACTGCTCCTCGTTTCCTGCTCCCATCTGCTCGGAGCCAGCTGAAAGCTGCTGCTGTGCCTCAGCCAGCCCCTCTGCTCTGGGGCTCTCAGATTGTGCCACAGAAGGTGAGGAATGAAAAGGCTGGTGGCAGATCTGCTGCCAGGATTCGCTGCACAAAGAATTCCAGAGCCATTGTGGCAGGACTGCAGGGGATGGAGATAAGGGAAGTGCCTCAAACAAAAGTAAAGCAGAAAGCTCTGGTTTCCCCACGTGCTGCTGAGTGCCAGCCTCCAGCAGGAAAACCCACACCAAATTCACAATTACCTTCACCAGGAGAAATATGGAGCATCACAAGACAGGAATGGGCACAGAGCCTCCTGACTTGCTCTGCTCCTGGATACATGGAAGCTGAATTGGACTGGAATTTTAATAGCAGCTGCAACCTCACCACAAATAATAATTACATCATTTATTAAAGTCAAAGTCCTCCATATTATCCCTTCTCCAAGGGCAGAAAGGATATGGATGAGGTTATCCTGTTAGTTTCTTTAGCTCTTTGGGACAATCCACACTCTGGAGAATTTCTGGATGCTGCAGCCAGGTCTCCCTGTTACCAACACGGAGCTAAATAAAACCCAGCTCTCTGTAAGTAAAACTGGCACCAAAACCTTCTAACTGGGTATAAAAATTTGTCAGATACAATCAGAACTCAATTCAAGTAGACAATTTCCTCTCAACATGGTCACAACCTACTTCTGTCTCCTGGAGTTTATGCTCTT
Source organism: Cyanistes caeruleus (assembly GCF_971803275.1). Lineage (NCBI taxonomy): Eukaryota > Metazoa > Chordata > Aves > Passeriformes > Paridae > Cyanistes > Cyanistes caeruleus. The sequence continues at coordinate 1,669,110 of NC_141711.1, read as the reverse complement.
GCCACCTGCTCAGTCTTCTATTACCCAATTTGGCATTATGAAAGTCAGCTAAGCCATATATAATGACAGCAAGCTCAAACCCAAAGTTTAAATAATGAATAACAGCTTACATTATCTAAATAGTTGTTTTCAAGCCCTTTATTTTTCATTTCTTTAGTAATTTTTGATCCATACAACGTGGCAGTTTTCCAGCAGAACATAAGCAAAGCAATTATTTCACCCAGTAAAAGGTAACAGCTTTTGTGACACAGAGGTCACACACCATTACTACCACTGCTTTCTATGGTCTTAAAATCATAAATATGTCATTTCATCAAGGAACAGGTCAGGCTAAAGAGGGGGAAGTTGGCAGCAACAGGACTAAGCTGCAACAGGAAAAATTCTGTACAGTTCTGCAGGAGTGTTCTCACCAAAATAAGGATTAATCAGCCTCACTGGGTAGCAAGGAGACAACAAAAATATAAAGGACAATTCCATGGTAAAGATAATGAAAACTAAATACCAAGAAAACGGATGGAGAATAGCTGGGCTAATTAAAATTACATGATATTTAACTAATCACAAAATATTCTCACAGCTCTCATCTGTAAGAACTGTCAAGTCATGTGCCAGCCCTGAAGGTGATCCTGCTGGAATTCTTCCAAGAGATTCCTTAAGAACAAACCTGTTTATAGCAACGAGGGTCTGCAGAGTTACTAAAACATTCTGTACAGATTGTGTTGATCAATACCCAGCCACCTGCACGTGGCACAGCAATATCCCAGGAAAACTGATTTTTAATAGGCCCTGCACCTCTCCCCACATCTGGCTCCACTTCTCCAAAAACCCTGTAAAACTTCTGTGGCAGGAAAACAATTCCCAGGCCAGATGTTCTCCTGCTCCCGTTCTCCTGATGCTTTCCCTCACTACAAGGTTAATTAGCAGCAAGATATTAATAAGAAAAATACTCTGCTTTCTAAAATATTCTGTTTTGTTGCAACACTTTAGAAAATGAGAGTTGGGTAAGAATTTTTGGGGCTGGTGTATTTTTATTATTAAACTCTTATCTGCAGGAATTCTGAATGCCATCACACCTCTCCTGCCCTCCCCTCCCAGCACTGCTCCAAGACAGGCCAGAAGTTTTTAAAACATTTCCAGCACTGCAAGAAGGAATCTCTCACAATGAGAGTTTCAAGGGTTAAGGCAGAAAATATCAAAATATCCAAGCCATTCTAAGAGAAACATTTACACATTCTCAGCGCTGAAGAGGAACAACAAAACTTTATAAGGCTGCAATAAAACGAGGCCAGTAGCTAATACTAAATACTAAAAACTGGCATTTTACCAAGTGCCAAAGGCAGATCGATAAATAACCCCCTTAAAGTGGAGCAGAAAGGCTGGGGGATGTGGGCTGAGCAGCCTGGCAGCAGGGGAAGGACAGCAGAGGCACAGGGGTGGTGGGGATGGGCAGAAGGAGGGGTTCTCTACAGCCAGGAGAAGCTGTTCCCTCTGCTGTCACTGCAGGTGCCAGGTACACCCCACCCTGGAGCTCCAGGGGCTGGGAGGTGTTTGGAGGACACAGCTGGAGGTGTCTGCCTGGTTCTGAACTGCTCAGGCATCTCCTGCAGGAGCAGCTGGGGAGTGACACCTGCCAGAGGTGCCAGCACTGCAAAAAGCACTCAGCAGGATGGGGTGAACACAGCTGGGACAACACTGCTCAAAGTCAGCCTTAACCTTCACAAATGAGCCAAAAACAGCAGCAGCTTCCTATGCCTGAGAGCACAGAACTTACAAAGGAAAAAGGGAGCTGGAAGAGCTGCTCTAGAACAGGCCATCCCAGGGGAGACATACACGGCAGTTCCAATTTAAGGAAGCAGTTCTGAAGGATTTCTGATGCACAGGATGATCCCAAAGTTCACACAGCAGCAGGGAAATGGGTTTTGAGCACCCTGGACTAGTGGAAGGTGTCCCTGCTTGTGGCAGGGAGCTGGAACAAGATTGTCCTTAAGATCCTTTCCAAGCCAAACCACTCTGGGATTCATTTCCCAGGCTTTTAACCAGCAGATTTCCAAGGGATACAGCTAAAAACCAAACCCCAAAATAGCCAGTGCAAAGGGAATGTCTGCAGTGCTCAAAATGAGATCCCTTCAGCCAAACATTCAAGGACTCAAAAAGATCCTGACACAAATTGGCCAGCTGGAGGTAAATGGGCCAGCTTTGTGCTGATGGAGCAGGTAAGAGCCTGACCACTCAACCTGCTCTGGTAGCCAGCATTTAAATGGTGAAACACAGGCTGTAAAATAGAGGAAAAATATGTTTTGAATGTCAATTTCTATTTTTTTTGAAATTTAATAAAAATTAGTTCAATTATTAAATAAATAATAATATTAAATAAATTAAATAGAAATATTTTATTTGTTATTTTAAATCTTATTTGTATATTTATTATTATTTTTCTTACTTGTTAATTAGAAAGTAAAATGTTTTCATTCCCAAATTGCCCTGTCCCAAAAGCAGGAGCATCCCAAACCAGGCTCAGTCTGGAGCTGTTTAACACACAGGGAGGATCAGGAGTGCTTCTAGAAGGATCAAAGCCATTTGGCCCAGCAGGGGATGATCCCTGCACTCCCTGCCAGGCTGACTAATTAATTTTTTGAATGACCCAAGTGTTTTTGTACCATCCACCTAAACTAGTCTACACTTTTTAATTATCTGGAACAAAATGAAACAAAAATCAAGCGAATTACATTGAAATACGCAGTGAAAACAGAATAAATTTGCATACCAAGAGAATAAAGTCGCATATTTTGTAGTTTCCATGAGGTCCTGGAAAGCCACCAGCCAGAAAGGGAATAAAATGTTTATTGGAATAAGTTCTCTTAAACAGATGGTAAAAAGAGATGGATGTTGAGAAGATAAAAATACAACTTTAGCAAATAACATAGGGAAAGGAGGTTTTTGAATAATTCCTCATGGGAAGACAAAGGAGACCAACACTGGCTCTGGAGCTCTTTGTGAGGTCAGATGTCCAGCTAATGTGCCATTCCCCATGGAGCTGGGACAGTCCCAAATATCTCTAATTTCTGATGTCACAACTCAACCAGAAGAATTAAGAGATCCCTAAATGTGATTTAGGGATGTGTGACTTTAATACAGATGAGTCAAAGGAAAAAAACAATCATCCTGTGCCAGAGGGAGGCAGGTCAATATTGTATAATTCATCAGCAAATAGACTCAGAATTGGAACTTTTTGTAAAAGTGGTCTTGGAGTGGTTTAATCTTGAGTCCCAAAAAATATGGAGTAAACACCAATCCCAGATGCAAACCCCAGTAATGAACAGCAGACCAGGCTGAGCAGGAGGGGTAGAAGCAAAGCAAGAATGAAATCTGATTTTCCTCACACATTCTGTCAGCATCACCCTAACAACCCATCTTCACCAGAAAGTCAAATATCCTTTACTGAAGCCCTCACAAAACTGTTCAAATTGGACTTGGGCTGTAACAGAAGCAGAATAAGATGACCTGACCATGACCACAGCAGCTGCACCACCACCAGGCAAACCAGATTTTAGTCCACGTGCATTGTGACAGCCAAAGAAACCAGGAAAAGCTCATAAAGGTCACTTTTTCATTTTAAAAAAGTCCCCAAAAGCTCTCACCAAGGGGCAGGTGGGGCAGGAAAGGCCTCCTGTGACACAGCACAGTAAGAAAAGGACATTATAAAGATGGAACACAAACACCGAGTTTAATTTCATTGCTTTGTGGGTTTTAGTTTAAGGCCCAATGTTATCTAAATGTGCTTCCTGGCTCCCATAATTAAATTCACTAATCCCCAGTCTTAAGGCATCAGCAAGTTAAGCTAATTTAAAGTTAGTACCTGAGCCTACATCCGCTGGTTGATTTCTTTTCCCTTCAGCAAAGAAACAAAATTATCAAACCCTTGCCATGGCAAGGAGGTATTTCTGTCCATGTAATTTTACTGGCTCCTTCTCCACAGTCCTCATTCTGTACTTGAAGGGTTACAAAGAGTTTTGTATATTCATTCCTGAAGATTTGGATATGTCTGGATAGTTAAGCAAGCACTGAAAATATCTCACAATATCCCTGCTGCAGGGCTGCTTGATATTCTGAGTATTTCTTAGTGTTTGCAACTCACCTGCTGTTTCATCTCTCTGGTGTCTTTGTTTTGGGGAGGGGGAGTTCCTGAAGGCAACACCTGAAAAATCATTGTGTCAGTCACACCTTCCAACACCGTGACCCTGGCAGAGCTCACAGGGAAAGCAGGATCAGTTCCCCATCAATCTGCACACTGCAGACAAACACAATTACCAGATAAAAATCTCCTGGAAACACGACTGCCTGGAAAAATAAATTTACCTTGCTATCTGCAAAGAAATCACCCAAGTTTCTCCATCACTTCAAAAAGAATGTACCTGGGTCATCTTTTTAATTACACAGAGAGCATTTCTCAAGTATTTCCAGCTATCCAATCTTCCTCAGGCCTTTTCCATCAGCAGCATTAACCATCCTATGGCTCAGTTTTACCTTTGCCACTTGTTTGTGCTCTACCTTAAATTCCTTTTTGCAGTTCCAGTCATCCCAGTATCATCTGCTTCCTGTTCCAAACCACACCATCGTTCCAGATGATTTCCAGAGCCACCAGCTTTTAAGAAATGTCCCACTTCCCACATGGATTTCTCCTTGTTAGATGCCACAGTTATCCTTGTCCTGTTCTTTCCCAGATGCTCCTCAAGCAATGCAAATCCAGTTTCTATTCAAACAACAGTTACCAGCAATAAATGACATCAAAATACCTATACTGGAACATCTGCAATGGCATTCCAAGTGAATGTTGAGAGGATTAGCAGATCTGGATGGAAGGAAAGAGACTTTGCCCATCTCTCCTTGCTGGAGCAGCTCTGGCTCCAGACCACAGCCTCCTGCTGCTTTCCCACAGCTAATGGATGTGTCCAGCTGAACCCAAAATGATGGATTACAAACACACACACAAAGAGCAGTGTAGATATATTACAATCAGACCTTTAGTCTGATTGCTATCTTAATTAACATCTTATCTGAGCAGAACCGAGGTGCAGCTCCACCTCCAGAGCTCTGCTCCCGTTGTCCTGGAGGAGTGGGAACGCTGCTCTGGCCAGGACAGGATCTGTCTCTCCTTACTCCAGTGAGGGGGATGAAGCACAGGCAGGATCCAAAACCCCATTTTTCCCCTGCCACAGCAAACAGGAACTCAGGGCTGTGTGCAGGCAGTGCTCATCCATCACTCCAAAGGATGGCTCTGCTTGTTAAACTTGCAGAGCCCACCACTTTCTCCTTTTTTTCCCTTTAACATTAATTAAGCTTTAAAAAAAGGCAGTTAGGATAAGAAATTGCAGAAAAATTATGGCCACTTTATTGTTTGTTCCCTAATTGCACATATAATGAGGGAAATTTAAAGTAGTGCACCTCAGAAGTTGCATTTTAATGATGCTGTTACTGTGGTCTGGGTGCTAATGCCCTCGTTTATATCACCAATTGCTGCTCCAGTGACTGCTCAAAAAAGGCCTTGTTAAGAAATGCTTAAAAGGCATAATCATATATTGTTCCTATTCAGGTTACAGTTAAAGAAGCCAATAATTTATTTTATGAAAATATATTGTGTATTACAGTGTGCTGGTTGTAGTCTTAGAGCTGTACAAGGAACAGAGTGCTGGCAGCACCCCTAGTGAAGAAAAGCTATTGTTTCCCATTTAAATAACAAGTGCTAATTCAACAAAAAGATGCTTGGCTGTTCTTCCAACTTGAGATCCATCTGTGTGTCCTGACCAGATAAAACACCAGCAGCACTTGTGCCTGTTCTCCAAGCAGGACGAGCACAGAGACCCAAAATAAATATATACACACACACATATATATAAAACCCAATACATTCCAAACCTAGGGCTTAATTGCAGCTCTGTCTGCAGTTGTAGTTTGGTTTCCAGCAGCTGCCAGCAGGAACAGGTTCCCAAATTCACGCTCAGGTTTCCTCCAGGCCAGGCTGGACGAGGCCTTGGGCAATGTGGGACAGGGGAAGGTGTCCCTGCCCTTGGCATGGGGTGGGGTTGGATGGGCTTTAAGGTTCCTGCCAACATTCAACATGCCATGATGAATTCTGTGATTCCAGAGCTCTCTGTACATCCTAGAGCTCCTCTGTCCTGCCCCACAGGAGAGGAATGTCCCCTTGCTCTGCAGCAGGACACACAGGGATGTCTGGAAAAGCAGCACAGGACCCAGAACAAACACAGAGGCTCTGAGGATAAATAACTGGATTCTGAATTCTGCTCTCAGAGCAGTCAGGAGCTCTTAATGACACATTTATGAACATCACGAGTGACAGTGGCAAAAAATTCATGGTTGCAATTGAAATCATGAGTAAAATCTTCCTTCTTGCATGAAAACTTCTCAAGAGTCACAAGTCATTTTCTCAAGCATCCTTTTCTAATTACTTCTGCTGTGCTGGACAAACACACATTTAACCTAATAAAATCTATGGACATTACTCCTATGAAATATTCCCAGAAGCACTGAAACATTTATAACCAGAGAGAGTGTGTAAAAAACAATAGAGCCATTAATTGTAGTGGGATATTATCCCTGAATCTGCATCCTGAGCTATTTCCTCAGGCCACAAGGAACCCCTCACTTGCTCAGGCAGGCACAGATCCTTTCAGAGACCCTGAAATTCCTGGCATTTTGTGTTCTCAGCCTGAAGCTGCCTGCAAGGAGCTTCTGCTAAGGAGGTTCAGCTGCTGCAGGGAAGTGAGAAGACAGTGTTTGATTTTTCTAACAAGTTCCTGCTTGGAGTTCTGCTCCTGCCCCATCCCTGTCTGCCCCATCAGGCCAAGGACCACGCTCAGCTCACAAGGCTGAGAGCTCCAAGCAGGAAACAGTAAAATCATCAACAATAATTTACCTCTCCCTCCATGCTAAACTTCAGTGAGTTATAATTTGCCTTTCTCAATACAAGGTCTTAGCAGGAGACAGCTAATGACTTTTTCCACCTTAAAATAAGCTGTTCCACACTGTGCTCACTTAGCTTTGTGTGGGAAGCCTGGAGTCAGGTAAAATAAGCCTCTTATGCCACAAAAGCAAAAAAAAAAGAATATTTCAAAACTAAAATTAGTCATATGGCTTAATATCCAATTTTTAGCATGTACCATTGGGGTTTTTTCCCTCCTTAGCCTGCACTGGGAGCGTGTCTCCATGAAGTGGGGATAGTCCAATTTAGCCCTAAGCAAGCAAGGAAAATGATTTTAATAAAGAACTGGAATACAAAATGTGACAGCTTGCAGTGATTGTACACAAAACCCATCGCTCCAGAGAACACTGCTTCTGCTTTCACACTGCCTGAGTCTCCTTCACTTAACACCAAGTTTCCCCAGTTCTAAATTCAATTGTTTGTACATACAGAGCTACTCTGCTTCAGAGCAGGGATCCAGGAAATCAAAATATTACAGGATTAACTATCAACTTTTTATTATAGGAAAAAATACAGGATAACTTGCAAAGACTGGACATATGACTTCAGCTAAAAACACATTCCTTTCTTTTTTCTAATTCTTTTAATGGTGAGAAAGTGAAAAAGAAAAGGCACAGAGATGATTTATAGCAATAAACTAGAACTGGATGTTAGGATTCTGTGGCTGAAGTGGCCAAGAACAAAAAATAACAGTTTGGGTTTTTTTTAATTAAACCAAAGCATATTTTAGTAACAAATACCAGGAAAAGAAAGCTATATAAAGGCAACAGCAGGACCAAGGGACATGCTGACAATCAAGAGCTCTCACACTGCTGTTCAGCACGCTGCTGAAGACCCAAGGACAAACCCTGAAAGCCAGAAAACACATCTGTGTGTAGCACAATGAAGTCTTCATCTCTGAGGAGATTTAAATGTTCAAGGACAAACCTTTGACAGATTCCATGAGTTGGGCCAGAGTTACTTAAAGGGAACTGCAGTGATTTTCTGTCCCTGTGCTGTGCCTGCCAGCCCCACAGGGCTGCAGTGCCTTCCTCCTCCTCCTCCTCCTCCTGTAGTGCCTGCCCTGCTGCTGCCCCAGAGCATCCATCCCATCCCTGCCTCCCCTGCACACCAGAGCCTGGGCTGGCAGCAGATCCAGGGGGAATGAACAGAAGCTCTGAGCTCACTTCAGAGCTGCCAGATGTGGCATCCCTTCAAATTAATTACAGAATCCCAGGGTGGCTTGGGAGGGACCTCAGAGCCCCCCCAGCCATGGCAGGGACACCTCCCCCTGTCCCAGGCTGTTCACAATGTCCAGCCTGGCCTTGGGCACTGCCAGGGATCCAGGGACAGCCACAGCTGCTCTGGGAATTCCATCCCAGCCCCTGCCCACCCTGCCAGAGGAGGATTCCCTCCCAACATCTCATCTAAACCTTCTGCCTTTCAGGTATGAATTTCCACAGCTTCGAACAAAGGTGCCTAAAACTTCCTGAGACAGAGGTACAGGTCTATTAATAGCACCACAATCCTTCTGTCAACCAGGCTGTTCATTACAGTGTCAGAAAATATTTAGCCTGCCACACTCAAACGAGGTGTTTTATTCCAGGTGGAGAGCTAAAAATAACTTTTCACACCTTAACACACAGAGTTTGTCACAACATTCCCGTTTCCAAGGCCAGGAGGTGACAGCAGGCAGCAGCACTGCTGATGGTGTGATGGTTACAGAGTGCAGGCAGCAGTGCAGTGACCCAGGTGAGGAGCTGTGTGTTCCCTGTTTCACTGCCCAGTTCTGCTGCTCTGACACCCCCCTGTGCTGTTACACAGAAATTCCTCTTTGTGCAGAGCTTTGGGAGCAGCAGGGACAGCCAGCACTGCCAGCGTGGCACTGCCACCCCTCCCTGCCCCAGGAGGGACAGGACATAGCCAGAGCCACCAGGTAATGCAGTCCCTGAGAGTGGCACACACAGTTTGTGCCACTCAGCTTCAGCTCATCATCAGGAGATGGTGCCTGGAGAGGGCTGACCTGGAACAGAGGCTGGACAGAGTGCAGAATAAAGCTGGCATTTATTGAAAGGCTTTAAAGGACCCTGTGCAGTACAGGAACCTGAGCAGGGCTGCACCCAGGATGGAACAAAAACGGTCACAAAATGCACAACTGATCAAAAATTTCACTCTTTTACAAGTTTTGGTGCACATCAGGGTTAATTGTCCCATCACTGCTCCAGGTTATGAATCCCCATCCTTATTTCTGCTTTGGGGCTGGAACTTGTAAAGTCTGCCCTTGGTCCCAAGCTGGAAATGGAAATGTTGTGTCTGCTCTGTGAAGAGAGCTCACTGACACTGACCATGGAGCTCAGAGCTGCACACCTGGGCCCCACACAATGGGAAAATCACAAAAGCTAGAACTGAAGGCATCAGGGAAAGCTGGAAGGAACAGGAACAGCTGGGACATGTTTTGCTCCTGTAAAACAGAGTTTCCTTTAATAGAAGCAAATTTCTCATTTGTGTTCTTCCAGCACAGATGAAAATACTTGGGCTGGTTTGGCTGCTTCAAATACTTGGTGCTCAAATAAGAAAACCTTTCTGGAGATGTCTCATCCACACCAGGAATCCAGAGCTGCTCATCCCCTGAAAGGGTGGGAAGCAGTTTACCCTCTGCCCACAAACATAAAAATAGTTTTAAGTTTGCAACTCGTTGTGACAGAAAATACACTTTGAAATTAACAGCATCACACCCAAAAAACATTTTCCAAGTGTCACCACCAGGTCTCAAAATGAACACCTGGGAAATGACAGCAGATAGGGAAGAAGCTATCAAAGGATCAAGCCACAAATAAAGTGACCAGCACAAACCCAAAAATTGATCTTTGACTTACGGAAACCTTCCTCAATCCAAATTCAGACTTTTATTCTTACCTTATCTTTCCCATCTACTAGCAAAGTTACTAATCCATTTTACACTATAAAAAAGGTGGTTTTTTTAAAGGTTGCTTACTGAAAGTGCTATGAAAAATTAATGTGCACATATTGACTAGACCACTCTTATCCACACATCCCTTAACTCCTTCAGACAAATCTGATTTGCCAGGCCTGAATACCTTAGAAAGCTTTATTTTCCTACTATTCTGTGCTCATACATGTGTGCAATAATCTTTATTCTCTCTCAATGAGCTGGTACAGCAGCCACACCTGTGGTCCCCACATCCCCTCTCCTGCTCCTCCCCATAAAGGACATTTCTTTTTGTCTCCTAGCGCTGAGGCTGATTTAAGTGACAGGTTACTCCACAGTTAACAGCCCACATTTGAGTTCCCTTTTCCACCAAGGATGCTGCCATCTGCTCCTGTCACTTAGTTCCTTTATTGACTGTTTTGACCATCTCCTCCTGACACATCAATTTGTGACAGTTCTTGAGGTTATTCCCACAGGAGAAGGAGCTGAGAGCCTCCCCAAGCTTCCCCACACCGTGTGCCAAGGCAAACCCTGCACTTCCTCTTCTGCTGTCACATTCCTTTCCTGGAGTGGGACACGGGTAATTGTTTCCTCCTTTACCATCCATTACCTGTTAAAACACAAGTGCCAGGCTGCTAAAGCCTCATTTTCAGAGTGCTTTCTTTGCCTTTTTTCATTAAGGTTTCCAATTTCTCATTTCTTTTCCGCTTTTCTTATGGTTTTAAATTTAAATTAATCAGAATGTGTGTTCTTTACATTTTCCTTCTGTTCTCTTTCCATTCATTTTCTAATGATGCTGTTGGTGTCCTTTCCAAATCATTGTGCTTGAAACCATTATACTCTCATTGTTCCTTTAAAATTATGTCTAAACAGCCTCTTAGGTGATTTTTTTTTTTTAAGTTAAATGCTTTGCTGTGCTGGATTTATTGCTTCTCCCAGGAGGTCACATTTGAATAAAATGATGACAAACCTCATAGCAGTATCTTGAGTCATGTCCTGTTCACTATGCAGGATTAATCAAGATTTGCTTTGCCTTTTCAGATGAGGTTATTTATTTTGCTGCAAATACCAGGAGGTTTGTAAGATTTAAAATCTTATCTTCAGCCCCAAACCCAGCCAATATACCCATAATTGCAGTCTAATTTCTGCTTTGGCAACTTCTCTAATCTCTTAGCCTTTCGTGGACACTATCAGTATATCATGACAACAGCTCCTGTCACTGTCTCATGATTATAATCATTCTACACTGATTTTTTTATTCATAAAACTTCACAGCTTCTTTTGATGCAATTTAATAATTTACCCTATTTGATTTAGAACTGTTTTGAATGAATATATATGTCTGTATATCACAATTCCTCCATAGTATGTTCTGCTCCACCAGTTCTGTGTAATTTTTACTCCAGAAGAAGAACATCACTCAGTAACTTCCTCTGCAATTTGGAAAACAAATGGAAGGATAAGATATTTGCCTAAACAGGGAACTGCCTAAGATGCAATAATTCATTTACAGTCATGCACCTAGCAGTTGAGCCCTGAAAACCCACAGAGCTCAGGGTATTCCACAGCCCCTGGGCACAGCTTCCAGACCCAGCTGCCACAAGGGAATAACCAGCATCACTCTGGCTTGTGAGACAGAAAGAAAAAAGGCCCTTTCCTGACATATTTTTAAATAATCCCAGCTTCCATCAGCTCCCACAGCTTCAGATGTCAGGAGAAGGAAAGGTGATGGGACCTATCAAGCTCCTGGTTTACAGGGACACATCCAGACAGGAACCAGGGAAGGATCTTCTCCTCCCTCACAGCTCACAAGTATTGCACTGTAAAATCACACCAGGTTCCCTTGACTGCACACATCACTACAAGGATACTTTGAGACTGTTTGGTGTCTGTGGATGATAAAAGCTGCTGTTAAACCCAACTGTGCTGCTCTGAAATTCAGGCTGTGAAGGCCCTGGGAGCAGGACACCAGGCACACTCGGTGTTCCCAGCCCAGGGAACAAGCCCTGCAGTTCTGGAGCCCCAGCTCCAGTGGGGAGATGTTACCTTGGCTCTCTGCAGCCAAATTCCAGCCACAGGATTTCAAATGCACTCCAGCAACCTCCTTAACTCTACTCCACTGCTGTAACTCTCAGCAGCACAAGGGTGCAAGTGTCTGTCAGGTGTAAAACTCCTCCAGACACTAAAATAAAATATTTCCTCAGCTGAAGTTTCTTTATATCCTCTGGGTCATTCTCTCAGAGTTAATGGTGTCCCGTAAATCTGATTTAACTACAGTGCATCAATCTAACATTTCAGTGACAAAAGCTTATGTAAACTGATCTCCATTCCCCCACTGGGGGCTGGGGCTAAGTGAGGCACAGATTTAGGGTTTCAGACAAACTGAGAATACTTGCAGGCTCTTCTAAATAAAGTCTGGGATTTAAAAAGCTGTTGTTGCTTTCCCTCAGGCTGCCATATTTCTGTCTCAGCACAGAAATACTCAGCCAAGCTCTGTTCTCCTGCACCCCTGACACCTCCACAGCAGCGGATTTACAGCTCCTGCAGCTCTGCCCGCACACAAACAGCTGCCCAAGGGGAAGAGACATCGAGGGAAACACTCAGGGGCATCTTGATCCTTACAGGAGGGGATCTCTGAGCTCAGGTCAGGTGAAGAACAAGGTCATTTCTGTTTGCCCAGTGTTCTGGAACCTAAACTGCATGATGGCAGATTTTAAAAGGAAGTTTGTGTTCCACTGGAATTCTTGTTTGGATGAAACCAGAATTCCTATGTCAAAAAACCATTTTGTCCAGAGGCACCTTTTGAGCACACTGCTGTGAAATCCAGGAAACCTGGCTCTGCAGGGAAGCAGCAGAGTCACTGTTCCTGAAAACATTCAAAAATCAATCCCACACAGCTTCACACTGCACGTGTTGATTGAGCACACTGGTATCAGGGCTTGATCATCTTGCAGGTCTTTTGTCACCCTGAGAATTAAACCTTCTGATCTTGTTTTCATAGTTTCTAACCACTTTCCCAGGAAAGTAACTATAAACACAGAAGTTTATACATTCCATTAAAAAATATATTTTGATAAACATTTCTCACGACCAGTGTAGTTAAAAAAATAACCTAACTATCCAATCCCTAGTTGTTATAAAAAAATCTATAAATACCAAACCCACAAAATAAATCACTCTCCTTTTTCTATCACACATGAAACTGTGTGTGAATCATTTCATGTCCAACAGTGTCAGTCTTTCCCTAGCAATCCTGTGAGTCTCTGATCGAGGTCCCCAGGTAGAAGCCTCCAAGACGATGCCTGGGCCAGTTCCCTCCTCTCTGTGGCCTCCTCAGCACAGCTGGGAGAGGGGAACCCTTGCCCTGGGCTCAGCCCAGGCTCTGTGCCCCTCCTGCAGCTCTGGTGGGTCACACACACCCCAAAAAAACACCCCAGAGCCCACCCTGCTTTGATGCTTCCTTAGCACTTACCATCTCTCAGCATCCAAGATGAGCTCCAGAATACTTGAGAGGAAGACCTTGCTCTGTTTCCCCTACTCATCTGTTCTTTTTTGCATAAATAAATATTCAGGAGACACACAATTAGAATCCAGGCTCTCTCCATCTCACTTTGTCCATCCCGGGAGTCCTCTACCCCACTGGCTATAATCACTCTTTTCCATCACTTCTCTCTCAAAGACCGAGTTTTCCCTAATAAGGAGAACAACTTCAGTAGAAAAGGTTGAGAATTCACTCTGTAGAATACTCCTTAGCACAGTGCTTAGAATATTTATTGGCTATTACAGGAAAATAAAGAATTGAGCACAAATCCCATACTAGGAGAAATTAATGATGTGTATACAGGACTCTTAGCACTGAGTAAACTATTTGTACAAAGCAGTCCCAAAGATGCACAGCACAGGCACCAGGCAGAGCAGAGGGGAAGGGGGATTTGTACCCACTGTGGTTATGTACAGAAACGCATCACTCACGTCCTGCTCCCCAAAAAACATCTCCCAGATTGCTGACTGTCCCCATGAGACTGCAGCACAGGAGGCACAGGCCCATCCCAAATGGCCAAACACAGGCAGGGAGGCACTGCTGAGAGCTGGAGCCCATCTCAGCCCCTTCCCAATGCACAGCCAGAGGCTCCTGCCTCACCCTGAGGATTGTCCCCATCGTCCCACAGCATTGGGGTTCTGGTGGAGGGAAGGAGCTCACAGACCCAGCCCCACCTCCCCACACTCTCCCAGGAGCTTTTCTCATCCAGTGGAGGCAATTAAAGCTGCTATCACAGCTACCAGCTACATATTTTAATCATCTAAAAGGGAATTATTAAGAGCTAATAATAATAATCTCTAGAGGAGCTTCCAGGCAAAGAGTCCATCACTGAACAACCCCTCCCTCTGAAAGCATTAGGAGCTATCACTGATGAAGTGTGTTGTCACCCACCAAACTCTCTGGGAGACTCAAGCATTCCCTCCATTTCTGTTTCAGTACCTCAGGAGATGAATAATACGATTTTTTTTTCCTACCAGTTTCTCAGAAAAATTAATTCAGCGCACAGATAAACCTGCAATTCTCTTCTGCCACCTTGGACTTGCTCTTTCAATCCACAGTCCCAGCTAAAACATTTCCAAGTCTTCCTTAGGATATTGCACTTCTCACCTGGCAAGGGCCACATTTAGTCTGTCCTTTCTGCTATTATAACTTCAGTAAGTGGTAAAAGGAGGAGCAGCAAACACTCAGCAGCTCCCAAAACACCATTCATTCTCTGCAATGGCCTAGGCAGCCTCTTGTGCTGGAAAAGCATAAAACCATTTACATGATTCCATGAGTTAAAAGCAGAGAGAAAGGAAAAAAAACAGATTTAGTCAGTTTTGTAACTGCTTTTCTTGGTATAGCCCTAAACTTTCCCTGCATCTGAGGGCAATAAGAGTTTCCAGACCTCTGTTGGATTTTCACTCAAGTATCTCTTGAGGGGGCTGGATTTCTTAGTGAAAACAGACTGAACTAGTGCTAAAAACACATGGACTTGGTTCATCAGAGAACAAGGCCAGCAGTCACTGGGGTGTTTATTCCAAACTGGACCCCTTTCCCACAGTAAAATAAAAGAAGATAAAGCAATGATTCTGTGCAAGCACTTGTTTTGGTGTGTGTTTGCTGGTTTGCAGCTCGAGGCACGGCTGCCAGGCACAGCCAGCACCAAGGAGAGGTGGCAGCAGCCAGGAGAAAAAGCTGGAACAAGCTCAGCAAGGGCTGGGCAGCTCCACAGCTCCCAGCCCAAACCATTCTGTGATGGTCTGGGACCAGTCAGGTGCCCACATCTCACAGCTCCATCAGCAGCTGTTTACCTGTATCTAACAGGATGCCTCCCCTAGGAACCCTGGCTGGAATGCAATTACTTTATTAGTTAATTATCTAGAGGACTTTAAAACCCAAGAAGCAGCAACCAGAGCTGAGCCAGGAGGAGAAAGCTCTGTAGAGATAGAAATGCATCCATAATAAATCACAGGGGTTTCATCCTGGAGAATTATTGTTGTGTTCTGTTATTTGCAACAAGTACCCTCAACAGCTACAGCCAGAGTCCCTGCCTTTCATTATTCCCCAAGTGTTCAGAGATAATGAGCCACATCTGATTAATCCTCCTGCCTTTGGGGGTTACAGACACCAAGCACAAACCAGTTTGAGTTCAGGCTCTCTGGCCTGATAAAATACTGCTGCCCAGGCCCACTGAAAGAGATGAAAAATACAAATCTGTAATGAGTTTCTTACACCTAGAGTTTGGATTAATATTTCCCTTACCCAGCAGGAATTAGAACACCATATACCTCGAGAAAGTGAAATGTGGCCAGGGGAGGTGGCTGTGGTGCTTTTATTTGTTAAATGATGCGATGCAGAAGCCAAGTTCACCCTGAACAGCACACTGGTCAGAAGGGCAATAATCAGCAACCAGAAAGGACCTTTTTCATAAAGACCCCTCCCCTGGCTCTGCCTTTCTTCTTGTGTGCTCAGCTGGAGCAATTAAGAGAATAATCTATAGGAAGCCTACCCCCAAAAGCCTCTCACAGCTTTCTCCAGCTGTTTCCTTCTTTTTGTTGCCAGCAGACCCAAGCTCTGAGGAGAGGATTCACCTCAGCAGGACTCCAAACTCTGCATCTGCTCCGGGGGCATAATCTTTGCTGGCTGCATGGAAGTGGTCTTTAAACTAATGGAGTCACCAGACTAGGCAAAAAATCCTCCTCTCTGAACCCACACACAAAGGGTTTATTTTCAATTTTATTTCTAGATGGGCATTTTCATGATTATCATCTTTCTTTTTTAATCATCATAATGCTGCTTTGCAGCTCACATTGCTCTTCTGAAAGGACCTTACTGTGTTTTATAAATGTAAATCTGCATCATCTTTTTTACAGATTCAGAACATCTACAGTGCCTTGTCCAGCAACACAGAGAAAATCCCTGGAAGAAGTGGAACTGGCATTCAGTGACCATAAACTCTGCCAAACCATAATGCTGCCCCAAAAAAAATACTGAGAGCCACAGAAATATGTTTTTAAAATGGATTTGAGCTTCCCATTCACCAAGAAAATAGAGTGTTCCACCTTAATTACAGCAAGTGGCTGGAAAAAAGCTGTATCTGGAATTGCTGTGAAGTATGGAGAGCATTCCCCAGCCCAGGGAGAAATCCACAGTGAAACTGAGGTGGAGGGAGAGGGCAGAAGGATTCCATGGGGGAGGAGAGCTCCAAAGCACTGGAGCTCCTTTGGAGCAACACAATGAAAACCATGGAGAGAGGTTTTTGTGGCTCCCTTCTTTGGGCCTCCATGTAGGAAACACATTAATATTAACTAAAATAATATTAAAGTTAATAACATCGACTGAGGAAGGGAAAAGGTAAATTATTTTTCCCTATTTTTATAGAATAGAAATAGGATGAGTATTATAGAATACAATATTTATTATATATAAAATAGAATGAGCACAGATATTTTCCTACCATATGTGGAAGTTCCCCTAATTCAGTATTTGACTAGGAAAAACCCTGCTATTGCTCATCACTCCAGACATTGTCCAGAGAAGCTCCTCTGGTAATAAAACTAAAACTCACACTCAACTTTATAGTTATTAAATACCATTTTCCCTTTTTAAGAAAAAAATACTACTTTTCTGTGAAGCCTAGAGAAGTCAGAAATGCAGAATAAAGTAGTAATTTTCATCACTCAGTGGTTTCCTGGCTAAAAGAATTTCCTATGGATAGCAGAAACTTTTCTCACAGACGCTGAGCAGGCCCATTTCCACTCTCTGGAGACCAAGAACTCTCTTTTGAGCTCCTGGGATTGTGAATTGTCACTCCCTCCACATTCATTACCCAGCTGCCATCTGCCAGGAACTAATAAAAACAACAGTTACCTCGTGCTCCTAAAATAACTAATCTCATCACCTTTGGAGAATCATTAGCAACGAAGAAATGCAAGCTTAATAATCCCTTCCCTTGGGATTTGGAGTGCTGGGCATGTATTATCATAAAAGAAATTCATTTTTGTTGGATGTTCCAGAACAGGAGTGTCCATGTAGGAAAATCTGAGGAGCAGGGAACAAAGCCTGGATGAGCCATGCATTGTGCTTTGTGTCATGAAACACGGCCCAAAGCTCAGACTGAGGCTTAGCTGGGCACCAGCCTTACTGAAATAATTCAACACAGAAAGGGACCCCAAAACCTCCAAAAGAACATGAAAAGGACTCTCAGATTACGTGTTTTGGCTTCTGAAGCACAGCAACAGCACCTGCTCATCGTCACGGCATAAGAAGTGATTCAATAATGAATTTGCTGACTCCCACTCCAGGAGATGCTGTTACATCTACAGCCACAAAGAGATCAGCAAGCTGCTGGAATGCTCACAACACCTGCTGCTGTGCTTGTCATAAAAACATGGAAGCAAAGAGGCAGCTGGACTCGGATCAGAACCTCCTGGGCAGGAGGAGCTGCCAGCCCAGCCGGGCAGGGTCAGCCTCAGCAGCTCCCAAAGCTCCCCAGCACCCAGCTTCTGCCACCACCAACAGGGTTTGTCCATAAAAGAGACTTTTCAACCCAAACACTGACATAACAGCAATGGATCACAAGGAGAAACAAACCTTCAATCCCAAATTCTGGATGAAATTCACCCAGCTCCAACCCCACAGTGCATTGAGGGCAAGCAGAGGAAAATAGTTCCTACAAACTCCACGTTCTGTAGTGCTAAGGTTCAACCTTTTCCCACAAATCTCACTTCTGTTATGGTCTCTGAACTATCTTTTAATAAAATCAACTGCTCAAACTGTGGTGGGGCAGAAATCAAAGTCTGAAGTGTCTAAACCCTGAAGAAACACCTCTTGCTGTGCCCATCCAGCCCAAAGCTGCTCGGTTCTTCTCATCCTGACAGCATCACTTACAAGTAGTTAGTGCACAGTCCTCACCAGACCTAGCTCTGCCTTTTGCCTAGGTCAGGATGAGGATCTGAGGCCCTGCTGGAAGGGAAGCCCAAGGCAGTGACACATCCAAGCTGGCAGCCCCCGAGCCAGGGTTTGCACCCCCTCAGCTGTGCTGCTCTCCCTGCAGTCAGCTCTCTGCCAAACGCACTTCTCGGCACCAGAATGGCCTCATTTACTGCTCTGGGTTGGCTATTTCTGTTCACATCACAGGGCTTAATTAGGCTCTTGCAACTAAAATTACTTCTTTGGACTAATTTGTATTAGAAAATGCTTTAAAAAAAAAGTTATGTCTGTTCCCTAATGCCGCATCTCAGCTACACTTGTCCCTCACTTCATATCAGCTACTTTAGGGAAATTTCCTTCATTGCAAAACTCTTGTTGCCTTCCAGGCTCTATATTTCTTTTTGTCACACCCAGAAAGCTCAGGTCCAAATTATCAACCAGCTGATAGATTCTTTCCAAATAATTTAAATCACAGACTCACTGACATTGGGAAAAGCCTCCAAGATCGAGTCCAGTGTTTGAATCCCACCAAGCACTCTAAACCACATCACAAAGTGCCATGCTTACTTGGTTTTGGAACAAAGCACTAGTGAAATAATACCCACAGCATTTTTCATGCAGGTGTTGAAGTGAATTCTCCCCTTTGTCCCCTCGAGCCCCACAGCAGCCCAGCTCTGGCCCTACAGCCTGTCCTAACCTGAACTTGCTTCCCTACAGCTGAGGAAATCCCACTTTTCCCAGGGTTCTGTCTCACCCTTTGGGCTCTGGCAGCACTCAGCCTTTACAGGAAGGTTCTGGAACAGCTGCCCACAGTGACAGCCCATTCCAAGCCCCAGTGCTTTGTGTTTGCCCCTGCTCCAGCAGCACCGAGGGCAGACAGAGTCACTGTGGTGTTTCCATGGGTCTCATCCCACTGGAGCTGCAGGATGAGACATCTCCCCCTGCCACAAAAGGCTGCCCACATACCCCAGGCTGAGACTGCAATGGGCCCCTGGACTGATGAGAGCCTACCCAAACATTCAGGATTAAATTCAGTATTTTTGTTCCTGCTCAGGAAGGCCTCAGCTCCCTGGAAGTCCCTGCACACCTTCAGTGCAACAGCAGGCCAAGTGTCTCATCCTACAGCAAAGGTTTGGCCTTTATGAGACCAAGCAGAACGTGAATTCTGATCTATAAAAATCTTTAATTTCTACTCAGTGAAAAAGCTAAGGCAGATGGGAAGCAGGAAGGAGAGTTAGAGAATACTCATTATTACAGAATATGAATTATTACCCACAAGTCTCTCAGGTCAGCTCTGCTCTGCTGTGGAGCACACAGACTCCTTGGCTTATTAAAATACAGACTATGTGACAGAATGGGGATAGTTCTTACCCAGGCTGAACAGGATCCAGGCATCCTTCTCAAGCACTTAAACTCATAATAAAAAGCACATTAGCAAAGCACCAAAATTAAACAAAGCATATCAGAGTCCAGTTCCTACCCCATCCTCCCCTTTCTGCTGTTTTTGCTGCTGAACACAACGAGAATAATCATGTGCAAGGCTCCCATGTCTCAGAGCTGGTGTCACACCAGTGCCTGCACTGCCCCTGCTCCCACTGGCCATCCCCAGCCCAGGGACATCCCAATGGCCAAAATCCATCCCAATGGCCAAAATCCATCCCAATGGCCAAAATCCATCCCAATGGCCAAACCAATGGAACCCCCAAGAGAAAGCTTTGTGTGCCCTGGGGGTCCCTGACAAAGAGAACATTGGGATGAGGATGTTCTCAGACATCCCAGCAGCTGCTCAGCACCAAGTGTCACAGAGCTGTTCCCTGGCACCAAGGCTTGTGGAATGTGTCCCATAGCAGGGTGTGGAATGACGTCCCTTCCAACCCAAACCACGCTAAAATTATCTGAATTTTATTTACTTTTTGTCCCCAACTGAAAGGTCTTCAACGAATCATATTTAAGCACTGAGTTACAAACTTTAACCTTCTTTTATTTCGTGTAGGTGAACTACTCTCTTCCCTTTCACACACTCAATCCTTCTGACAAGTGTTCACTTCTTACCTCCCTTTTATCTCCAGAGCCTCTTCTTCCCTCGGGCACGTTTTTAATGGCCTTACCAACTGGCTGGTAATTAACTTTTACTCTGGTTTAGTTATAGACCGGATCCCAGGATAGATTATGCAGAAAAACTCTTTCACCCATAGCACAGCTCTAGCCAGAGGTAAAACAATACCTAGGAACAGATAAGTCTTTTTTTTTCCCCCCCCCTTCTGGGAGAGTAAGTAACCATGGATGCACAAGAAACAATGCCTGCAGATAAAAAGAATGTCTCTAGATAATAATGTTTGTCAGAAGAGATTTGCACATTTCTTTGAACTGATATATTTATATCCTGCTAATTATTTGAGAAAAATCTCAGAGACCTTATCACAAAGACAGTCAATGCCATGGTTATGGTTTTTTTCCCTTCAGGTCTATGTTTCTTTTAAATGCATCCCTCAAACTTTTGGCTTTTCAGAGTTCCCAGTCATTTTAGCAGCTTACACCTATGAAAACAGCCCTACCCTAGACAGCACCTGTACAATTTGTCAGGAAACATCTCCAGATTTGAAGCCCATTGGAAATTTTCCACAGCCAGCCCAGGTCAGGTTTTGATTTTACTGTAAATAATCCCTCTCTTGCTCTGCTTTCCCAGGAAAAGCACAGGACATGGCTGTTCCTGCTGCACCACCACACAACAAGCTGTACAAGCAGGAACCAAACACAGGCAGGTCACACAAGGGTCTTTTTTCCTTGATAGCCTCTGGAATGGCAATTTAGAGAATATTCTGCTCAGCAGCTTTGCAGCTGCTGCTTTTCCCTCACCTCTTCAATAAGGTGTAAGGGAGGCAAAACACCACAGGAAGGCTTTGAAGCAGCATTGCACCTGGACTGGAGGAATGGCCAAGCTCAAGGTCATGTCCCAAGAGGAGGAGGAGATAAAACACAGTGCAGTCACCTGCAGACCCCCAGGTCACTGTCACCTCCACCAGTCCCCTTCAGGATGCTCCAAGGACAGCCCCAAACACCGAGGTGGGAACTTCTCCTGGTGCCAAACTTGCCCTGGACTTGGAACTGGAACACTGCACAAGCTACCCTCACTTGAGAGGCAGAACCACCTGTTAGAAATGGCAATTGTCACATTTGAAGCTGTTCTTAAATTTCTCATTTTTTCAGCAGATGAGCTGATGGAAGTTGATTTAGCTTCAAGTTACATCAAACACCCCAAAGTCTGAACAAGCTGAACTTAGATCAAACTGGGGAAAAAAATCAGCTCTTCCTTAGAAATGACAGGAAATGTCCAGCACTCAGTACTGAACCATCCCCATCTCACCCCCTGGCACCACAGGGAAACCATTCCATCTACAGAAACAGCCCTTATTATAAGGATTTAAAAACATCCCAAAGTACAGCTGCTTCTTCAGCAGCGGGGCAGTGCTGGCTAACAGAATTTCAGCCTGCAAACCCTGTCACAGGCAATGTCATTCTGCTCTCCTGTGCCACTGGAAGCTGACATATTTCAAAAATAATACATTTAAAGTTGTTCCACACCACCAAATATGCAGAGTACACAGAAATTCCAGATGTCTTCATGGAAGCAAAGACACCTCACACACAGAGCAATTCCTTTTCTAAAGCTCAGCATCTCTTCAATTCAATTCCTATTTTATTTAAATGCTTAACAGTCTTCTGCACTTTACAGTACTGAGCACTAGGCTACAAATCTTCCTCGATTAAAGCAAAATATCACTTAATTATTCCACTCAAAATTTAGTGAAACAAAACCTGTGAGTCATGGAAAATGATTCACAAACAAGTTCACATGAACATATTTTAATTCCTGTAATTAAACAGCCAACCTGATGTCCCTTAGTGACAGAGTCTCTGCTGGTGTCACCTGTCACAATTCTCTTGAGCTCAGTGAGGAATATTTGGATCACCTGAGATCCACATCCTTTTAGAGAGGCAAATCACAATCAGTGGTGATTAACCAATTAAACTGCTCCAACAACTATTTTGTCATTTGTAAAGAATCCGAGTGCTTGACAGAAAAGGCTTCTATTTATTATGAAATATGGCTCTTTTCCCCAGGCTGTAACAAATGTGTGCAGACACTGCCAGCACAGCAGAAGCTGCTCCAGAGCCTGACTGCAATGGGACAGCTCCCACTGCTTCCCCTGGAGAGTCACTGGGACCCCAGGGATGAAGGCAATCACTTCTCTCCCCTAAAACCATATCCATTAAATAGCCACAGATCCAATTTGCAGCTTTTAAGGCCAAAAAGCGCCGTCACTCCTGTAATCTGGCCTCCCAAAATCAGAGTTCATTCCATTCTACAATCTCCTCCCTCAGGAAGAGCTGCATTTGTGACTGATGGTGAAGGATATTGGAACTGAGCCTGCCCAAAGCCACTGGGGTTGCACTAAAGGTTGTTGGAAATGCAAAACTTGTGGCTGCAGCTCCTGTGAGCAAGGCAGGTTTTATTTCCCCCCCTTTGTTATCGCTCTCTCCTGCATTAAACAATTTGTGTGCTTTGTTTATATTGTCAACAGCACCGTGTGCCAATTGTGATAGAAAAATTTACTTGGAATTTAATTATGTTCCAGAAGCCCCTGGGAAAGCAGTGGAAAGTGGGAGTGTGAGAAGAGGGAGGGAAGCATTGTCAGAGTAGGAAGTCCCAAGCTCTTTCCCTTTTTTTTTTGTAAAGGTGAATCTTGGACATGAAGTACTTAGTCAAATTCCTTTACCACATGTATGTCCTCCTCAGGTGGCTGGAAAAACAACCACAAGAGCATTTAAACACTTCAACTCATACTAAAAAGCACATTAGCAAAGCACCAAAATTAAGCAAAGCATATCAGAGTCCAGTTTTTTGCCCCATCCTCCCCTTTCCATGATCCCAAGCTCGTGGATGCACTTGGATCCTGGAGTTGCTTTGGGAATATTCCCTCAGCAGGGGCCAAGCCTGAACAGCAGCATCCAACTCAAGACACAGACTCACAAAGCCACTCATTTTGTGTTTGTGATGCATTTAGTGAAAGGACCCAGCACAGCCAGGTCTCCACTCGAGCTGGTGGCCCAGTGAAACCCAGCCCAAACCAGCACAGCTTTTACTGGTTTGTACATTTACACTTCCACAACAAAGAGGAGGGAACAAACCTGATGGAGGGCAAGGGTGGGGAGAATAAATCCCACATACAGCTCAAAGCACAGCTCAGCTCATTATCACAGCCAGGAAAGGAAAGCTATTTCAACCCTAACAGAACACATCCTAAACCACACTAGGAGTACACGACAGAACCACAGGAAACACAAAGTTTTGAAATGACACTGTGAAGGTAGAAGACAAGAGCAAACTCAGATAAAAGGCCACGGGGAAAAGTAGGTCCTATGCAAAATAAAAAAAGTATTCTGGCTTTGTTGCTTTCTATAAAAATCTTGTCAGAGTCTTTTCCCTGGAAGGAAAGCGTCTGTCAGAGCAAGCGAGAGGAACTGGGAGCGGCAGATCTGAGTCAGGGGAACAAAAGCAGAGCAGCAGAGTAGAAAGAAGTCAGCAGCCAGTCCCCAACAGCCTGGCACACAATAAAACACACCAGCAATCACAGCTTCGGTGAGAGACAGCGCAGGAGCTGCAGATGAGATGAACAGATGGAAAGACAAAGGCAATCAGGAATCAAAATGCACGGCTCCAGCAAGGAGACTCCACACCAGAGCACATTTCACAGGCCTCAGTTCCATAACTAGGTCAAAGTGATTTTTGTTTTCTTTACCCCTTAACTGCTGCTGGAAGTAAAAAGCTCTGAAGTGAGAATGGATCCTAAGAAACCCCAAAAATATTCTGAGCATGTATGGAAAATAAAGCAATGGGTGAATATACAACATGCAATGCATACAAATCAGATTTTAGCGTAAGATTTAACTGGGGTACAGAACAGGACACTTCATGAAAATATAGGGAAGGGGATAAAATACAAAGTGATTTTCAAAATAACTGGAGAGGTTGGAGACATATACACACAAACAATGCTGACAGATGGCAAAACCCCTTGGTAATTGCATTCAGTTTTCTTATCAATAGGAATTAATTTTCCCCCCTTAATCTTTAGAGTTTCTCAATACTCCAGCTAAATTTGTGTTGGTAACAATGATATACTTCATTCATGAGAACTCCAGGTTTATGTAGGGATCAAGTAAAAGCTCAGGAGCAATGCCAGGGGTTGTGTACAAAATGCAGTCACTGCTGAATAACCCATCCCTGGCAGCAAACACTGCACAGACACCCTCAACAAAAGGCTTTTCTCCCTCTGCCCCCACACAGAAATCACTCAGACACTGCCACCCTGGCATATGTGCAGATAATCCCGAGCAGGGAGGATTCCCAGTGCTGAGCACATTTTCTCTGGAGAGAGGGGGAGCACAGCTGGGCCATTGTGTCCCGGTCTCCAGGGGACAAGGCACAGCACCCTCGCACTGCCTGCCACAACATCATCCACAAGGAAACAAGAACTCGGGGAATATTTGGGCTGACACCCCCACAACAGCACAAAAGACACAAAGGTGTTTAATGCTGAGGTGATGCTGACTGTGTAAAAGCAGGTGCAACCAAAGGGGAGGACTCCCAGCACCTTTCCTGGTGTTTGGCTGGAGCCCAGAGGGAAAGGAGAGCCACGGCAGCAGCTCTGGCTGCTCTGCTCTGGCTGGGCCACTCTGGCAGGGGGATTAGGAGGCTCTCCAAAGACCTGAATCCCCTGGCACATCCTGCTGGGGAACCTTGGATGAGTCATTTGTCCTCTGGCTCGCTCTTCTCCCATCCTCCCCTCATCTCCTTTCTGAAATCCTCCTGACGTGGCTATAAAAGTAAAAAGCAGAGCGCGCTGAAGCTGACACGGATCAAGGCCCAGGCCTCTCTGGACTCCTGCTCACAGCTCAGCTTCCCACTTTCATGTCCTGTTGGCCAAGGACCAGCGTTTGGTCTCCTGCCAGCCATCTGCACTGGAGCTGAGCAGAGACAAGCCCACTGAGACAGAGCATGATTCCAGCCGTGCCTTCGGAACACACACCAGGGACGACACACCAGTTCAGGTTCAGTTTTCAAATGATTATAAATTTTCTTCACCTTGGTACACAGGGTTTTTTCCTCCCTTTTCCTCAAGTGAAAAAGGAAATAGCTGGACTACGTATTAAAACTTCTGAACCAATTCAATTTGAGAGCAAATGAAAAAAATAGACAAGATGTGCACAGGTAAGAAACGCCGCATTCACTCTGAAATTAAATCATTAAAAGCTATAAAATTGGAATGAGTATATAAGGTATTTATCATAGTGAGACATCAGCAAACAGTATTGGGTCATATTGAGACATAGAAAATTTAGGTTTAATATTACAAAACTGCCCTGACGAAGTGCAATGATAATCAGCCTGTGTGAATGGAAGGAACACAGTCGAGTGCCAGTGCCATGGAAGCAGCCTCAGATTTTAGCAAGAAATGGCACCAACTGAAGGCCTGTCCCTACAGACACCTGCTCAAAGAGGGACATTCCCCAAGAGCACGTTTCAGCCTTTCCCAGTCGGTGGCAGCAGTGACAGCACACCAGCACAGCCCAGCTGAACCCACAGGACACCGGGAGAGGGAGGCTCAGGGCAGGGATTCTCATTCCTGAGGGATTTCTCTCCCCAGAGCTCAAGCAGAAACATCATCCAGCAGCTGCAGCCCCAGCCTGGCACTGACCCACAGCCAGAGCTGTCACACTGTACTGGGAACAGCAAGGTGACAACACAGACTCTCCAGCCCTGGTTACACAAGAAAGCGAGTTTTATTATTCCTGATCTTTTACAGACAGGTCTGAGAGGTGAAACTCTCACTGGTCATGAAACCAACACATCACCAGCATTGGGCAGCTGGAACAACACCCCTCGATCACTTCTAAACAACAAGGAACAAACAACACCTGCACAGGTTGTTTTCCTTCCCTAAGGACTGTCTGGATCCCTCCTTATGATTCCCCAGGCCAGAGTGAGAACCTTGTGTGACTCAGTTTCCCACAGGCTCAAGCTAATGCCTGAAGCCTAAAAATCTCTGATTTGACCTTTGTCAGTTCCCACAGGGAGGCACCAGCACTGACAAACTCTTGGAGCCTTCAGCCAAGCCCTGTCAGAGCCAGGCACAGCTCCAGGAGAGAACAAAACCTCCTGCAGACACCCAGACCACCCCAGGTTAACAGGGAAACACAGCCCTGTGCAGCTGGATCCCTCTGATCTCACACACACCTTCTCCAAGGAACACTTTGGTATGCAGCAGGCAAAAAGGAACTTTTTCAGCATTAACAGCTCCGTGTTCTGTGCCTGGAACGTGGGGCTGTACAACAGATCAGAAGGGTTTTCACACCAGAATCCTCCCAACTCTGACAAATGAGAGGGATTACCTGGCCCTACCAGCCTTGCCTCGCCTCCTAGCACCTAGCAGGAATACCAGGGGATGCATTTTGAGAGTAAGAATTCTCCTTTTCAACACTCCCTGCAACAGAAATCAGTGTTACACACCACTGCTTGTCAGGGATGGAAATGATGCCAGCCTCAGAGCTGCCTTGGGATTTCCCTTGAGTGAAAAACAGCACAGAACAAGCTCCTAAAACCAAAATTAACTCCATCCCAGCCACAGCACACGTTAAGAAACGCAGGACAGAAGTGAAACTTCCCAGAGCTACCAGAGCAAAGCAGACAATGGTTTTAATTCCACTTATCCTCTCGACCCACAGCTTGTATGAAGTGAACTGATAAACGCTGCTCTGTTCTAGGAGAGGCCACCAAAAGCCTCGGGAAGGAGGCTCAGGTTTTCCCAGATTCTCAGCCTTCCCCAGGCTCTGACAGCACAAGGAGCAGCATTGCACCGCCATCTCTTGGCAGATGTTTGGATACCAATCTAACCACACACCAAGAAATTAACATTAACAGCAGGAGCTATAAACAGCCAGGTTTCTCTTACAAGCCAAACAAAAACAGACAAAGTCTAGCCGAGGAATCTATATCCACTTTACTTTCCTGACTCTCAATGTTTAATGTTAGACACACTTTAAAAAATAAACAACTGAAGATTTAAATATGGTCTAGCCCACTCCCTTTTTATTTTCAAGTTTTGTACAAAAGAGTAATTTTTACAGCCAGCTTATATAAGCAGCAACTACTCTGAATTAAAAATCTTACCCACTTGATTAAAAGAATATCAAATTACCCATCAGACTTATGGGAAAATATATGGCTCAAAGTTCTTGGTTCTTTCAGATATATATAGTGACAAATAGTAAAGGGATTAAATAAATAATAATTTATTTAATTTATTATTAATAATTTATCTCCTAAATAGCAGGGAGTTTGGTTTCTTTATTTTCTAAAAACCTTTGTCAAACCTTTGGAAAGGAGTCTTTATCCAGCTCAGAGCTGTAAAATCTACTCTAAGAGAAAGTCCCTAAAACAATTTGAGGATTTAGTCCTAAAGAAATCCATGGCACCTGGGGGACTCTTATAAATTTTATTCACAATTTCCATAATTGTGTGCAAGTCATGCACTAAAACACACAACACAAAGTCTTGGCAGGCCCAACAGAGTTCAGAGCCCTAAGCCAGAGGCTCCAGAGGATTTTAGGGAGACAGCAGCTGGAAAGGAGTTAAACAATTCCTACAGAGCACCAAGCCCAGCACCAGGGTCATTCACCATTATTCCATCTGAGTGAACAGAAACAATTTGCAGCAGTTCAACATCATGCCCATCAAATGGGGCTCTTGGCAATGTTATAAAGGAATGACAACAGCAAGAGCTGTAAAAAACCACCCAGAATTATGAAGTTGCAAACACTGGGAGATAAACAAGGCCACTGACTGCCTCCTCAAGATGCAGCTATATGGATTTGACCTTTCTGTAAAAAGTGGTAATTTCTGTAAAAATAACCTTTCAGTTCCAAGGGAAGGGGGAGTAAGTCATGTCTCCTGCCCTGGCAGTTTATGATGAGACTCCCAGCCCTAATTTAAAGGTCACCAACAATCCTTTGAAAGGAAGAGTGCTTCCCACTTTGTGCATGTTCCATGTAACATGGTCAGAGCTGACTGGCCCACAGCAGCAGAATCAGGCAGCTCTGCCTCCCTCAGTGCTCATCACCCCCCTTGGACACATTAAATTACACCAGAGTCAGCAGTAAGACCTGGCACAAAGGATGGCTTTGCTGATCTGTATTACAGGAGTTCTGTCACTATTTTCACTCTGGTAACAGGGACTGAACACCTTGCTATGCAACACTCATTAAACTCAGCTAATGCTGCACTAAAATCAGAGCTCCAGATGTTTTCCAAACAGCAACAGCCTCCACTCCATCTCTGCCTGCTCAGCACTTTGTGATGGGGGCTGGATGCAAAGGACACGCTGGTGGAGGTCAGAGCCTGAGCAGGACTAATGAGCCCAGGGATATGTTCCTAAAAAAGTTCATTTCCCACCTGGAGACCACCCAGAAATCCCCCTGGGACCCTCCCACTGGTGGTTTTAGCTTTGGTTTGCATCTTCAGGAGCAGCTGTTGTGAGTGCTGGCACTGACTGAGCCTTGCTCATGCCTGGAGGGACAGAGAGCCCATTTCTCCTGGCTCCCAGGCACCTCCCAGCACTCAGAGGTTTGCACAGAACCCCAGAAGGTTCCATCCCATCCACCCTGCCAGGGCAGGGACACCTCCCCCTGTCCCAGCTGCTCCAGCCCCAGTGTCCAGCCTGGCTTTGGGATCCAGGGATACCACAGCTGCTTTGGGAATTCTGTGCCAGGGCCTCACCAGCAAGAATTCCTTCCCAATATCCAATCTAAACTGACTCTCTGTCAGTTTAATGCCACACAAAACCAGGGCTGCATAGAACATTAAGACAAAAATTGAGGGATCACATCAAAATTAATAGCAATTAACTTTGAAGAAACTGAAATTCTACATAAGATAACTTTTATATTTCTTTTTTTTTCCTTCCTAAATTCCTTGAGAAGAAACATTTAGCATTTAAGCATTATGCCTTTGAGATAAATTGTATTTAAAGGTTACAGCACAAAACTACATCTCTCAGTCCTCTGCAAGATGGTTTATTAATTGCCCTGGATACACACAGAGGCTCATAAATTTGTTTGGGTAATTTGATGAGGGGGATTGATTTACTATCACAGTGAAATACTACATTAAACACACACAATTCATTCTTTATGCTGCTCCTCCCCCATTAAAAGCATCCTGTCTGACTGCAGGCCACACTGAATTATTATTCTGTAATCATTAAGTGATTTATTTAACCACAGCACACACAGTTAACATTAATCCATATTGCTATTCTAATTTCACCTTTATGTTTTCTGTTGTCCTACCAACAAGAAAAAAATTATGGATTTCATTTAAGCTAAAGTACAGTTATGGATCAGCACGACAAGATAAGGGACATTTCTACTCTCAAAAGATCTTTTTCAACAATGCAAAGGGAAAAAATGCAACACAAAATCTTTCTGAAAGTATGAACAGTACAGAATCACAGTGAAAAACTGGTAATATTCTAAGCAAATGTTGCTTGTGGGGGGAAAACAAAACCCTAACCCACTTTTATTACTGTTAAACCATTTAAATAATAAAGGAAAGGCTCAGACCATGATGGTACATGGGATGAGAATTAGACTTTTTCCATGATCCATCACACCTGGCCCAACATTTGCTCAAGGTAAAAGTGATTATTCCTGACTCAACCTTCTGTTTATTCACCAAGCACTACAATTTTCCATCAGCCTTTGCTCCTGTGCATTTTCAGGTGACTTGCATCCCAGTACTTCTTGAGAGGCAGCAAGATGAAACACAGCAAACCTCCACAAAGAACCACTCCAACCAGAGAATTTACAGGCACCACGCCACACTAGTGCTGAGAAATCAAGAGCAGGAAACTCAATTTTATTTTTAAAAGGAAGCTTAAATCATAAATTTTCATCACCCCCTGTTTTATGAGGTGATGAGAGCTGGGGGGAAAAGGAAGCATCTAGATTCTCTGAGAAGCCAACTTCAATCAGTCCTTTGGGGGAAAGAGAGGTGAAAATGCTGTATGGAATGTGTATATCCACCCCCCAAGGGTCACCAATGCACAGAGGGACCCCTGGGTGCACACCTGGCCTTTCCTGTGACCCAAACATCTCCAGCACAGGTCCAGAGTCGTGTCTCAAAGGAAAACAAGGTGGGCTCTGGGGAGTACCCTGAACAAAACAAAACAGAGCTGTGAACCTCTCCTGCCAGCTGCAGCACAACCTGCAGGGAATGCACTGGGTGAAGGCCAAGGAAACCCTGAAATAAACATTAACCAATAACATCAACAGCTCTGAGAGCAGCAGCACTCCCACCCTGGCACCCCTGGGCACAGGCAGCTGCTGACATGGATAGTAAAAGGTTTTAAAAACATAGAAAATTTGGGGATTTAGAAAGGAAGTTAGGCTTGGCAAGCCCTGGGAAAAGCAGGTCCTGGGAAATGTTAGACCTTGTGAGTGCTAAGATCAGGTGAAACTGCACCTGTGTAATCAATATATGATAAATGATACAATTGTTAGATGTGATTGGATATAATTATTGTTTAAAGAATCATGAGGAACAATGTTAGGGGTTTGGGGGGATCACGAGAAATCCATGCTTGGGTAAAATCAATGCATACAATAGAACGATGTAAGTTTAATAATTAATATGTAAGTTATATAACAATAGAGTATAAAACATGTTCAACTCAAAACCAAGATGGGTCAGATTTGGGTCTGTGCACCCCTGACACCCAGAGCTCTCAATAAAGCACCTTCATATAATCATTAGTGATGATGTGCTCCTGAACTCTAACACAGGGCACCAGTGCCAGCTCCAGCAGGGGCTGCAGCATCACCTCCATCAGCCCCAGCAGGACCTGGGCACAGCCACCTGTGTGCCAAGGAAAGCCTCCATGGGCCAGGGCAGACACAGAGCACAGCCTTGTAAAAATGCACAAGCCACCACAGCACACCAGGCACGACCCAGAGCCCCTGCCCAACACGTTCTGGGGGCAGGCAGGACAGCAGATCCAGGGGGGATCCTCTCCCAGCTCCATTCACTCTGGCAGCTCTGCCTCTGGCAAGCAGCAGCACATTAAGTGAAACCACTTAATGAGCAGAACTGGCAGCAGAAGTTTGCTGAGCCTGCTGTATCACTGACACATCCATTTAAACCCTCCTGCAATCCCCTGGAACTGCCCAGTACATGTGTAGTCCATAAAAACCTCAAATTGTGAGCAAATACATCTCCCTCACCCAGAGGGAAATGCCAGAGGTCACCAATGTCAAATGAGGTTTGTTCATACAAGGCAGATGGGGAGCACAGGAGGAATTTGATGTGCACTTCAAAGGGAAGGAATTTGCCCAGTCTGGGAGGCAGTTCTGTGTCTCACCTGGTAATGAGTTTCTTTTGAAAAAATACTGTTACACAAGGCTTTAGCTGGAAGGGTGTTCTGTGACTTTCTCCATTAACAAAAAATAGAAAAATACACTCAGGAAAGATTCCCTGCAAAACATCAGAGATGAGCAGTCCATCTGGTCTTTGGAATTGGCTCACCTGCTGCTGCCAGGCCAAAATAGGAGTGAATTTAATTACCTGAAATACATCAGGACTATTTTCACAAAAAGATCTTACTATTCATGAGGAACCCATTTGCATGGTGAGAGCTGAATGGTTCTCATTGATCTTTATTTTGCATACATCCAAGGATGTGACAAATCATTGAGTTATAAAACTTGGTTACTCATCTCAAAGTCAAGACTTTGTGAGTGCTGGGTATTGACAAAGAGATTTATGGTTCCTGTTACCCAATCAATGCTGCAAGAGCAGCACATGGGATGAAAATGCAGAGCCCTGTGATAACCAAGAGCTCAACCACTGCTTAAACTTCTTTCATGTGCCCCTGCGTCAGTTTTCTTATATGTACAAGAAAGGAAACAAAGTTCATCTCTCTCTGCAGAAGCACTGGGAGATATTTTGATAAACTGCTTTATTCAAACACAGCATTTTCCAAGGTCAGCCCTCTCTGTGCAGCTAAGGCACGCTTAAATAAACTGATCTTCAACTTGTGCTCCCCTGCATTTCCAAACACAAAGCCTGGAAAAGCACAAATGGATTGAGCTGTAAACGGCCAAACCACAGCCTCACAGCCCAGCAATTAGCCACAGGTGTTAATGCGCTAATTGCATTTTAATCAGAGAGGAATTGCACCTGTGGTCAGTCAGGTGTTCGTGGCTGGCTCTGAAGCAAGGAGCACATGATAAAATAACTGTGGGCAGCTCTGAGAATGGTTCAAAAGCGGGAGACAAAAAAAAATACAAGTTTGAGTTGCCCATTTTCAGTGGCAGGCTGCTGAGGAATTTCATACTAACAAAAACCAATAAAATCTCCATACCTGGTGTCTCCACAATTCTCTGAACACTTCAGGCACCACTATCACATCAGATTGCTCCTGTCTGTACATCTGGCCTAAATGCTCTGCAGAACATTTATATTCTATTGTTTCACTAGTAAAAAACAAAGTGTTCTAATAAATCCAAGCACCTCTTGCATTATAAGCACTTTTTAGGATGTGGCTGTTTGCCATGAACACACCTGAACAAAACCCTGCTAGGACATGGTTTTATCTCACCTGCCCAGTGTGCAGACACCAACCTGAACTTCTCCAGCCTTAGAATGTTGGCACTTTACTCCACTTAATGGGATATTGACTTTTTATACTTCACTCTCTGCAAATCAATATTCTAATAGACACAAAAGAGAGTGGCAGAAGGATCCAGAGCACCTGCCCACCAACCCCATGGAGATGATGATCCATAAATGAAGGTCAAATCAAAGAAAAAGTCAGACCTGATGTGAAAAGAAGAGCAGCACAAATAAGCCTTTAAATAAGGGAATTTTACAAAGTGTCTAAGATTAACTACAGGAGGAATGAGACAAGCCTAAAGCAGACATAGATAAGGCAGTTCAAACTCTCAGCCAGGGAACACAGACTAAAGTCATTTTGGAATGTCTGTACTCAATGCCACAATTTAATTTAAGAAACCCTTCAGGAGGCATCTCCAGTATATCACACAGGAAATATACTGCCTTTTAATGTAAAATAGCAACTTCCAGTAGCTGAAAAGCATCTGAATAGGCTATTCAGAACAAAGTCAGAGAGAAACCAGGCGCAAAGTAAAATAAAACACTTAAAAGGGATCACCTTATTCTTTCAGAACTGGTTCCATGGGAAACTAGGAAGCCAAAAGGAGCTTTTCAAACAGGTTCCTTTAGCAAAAGGCTCCTCATCACTCTCCCTGGGAGAGCCCTGAAACCAGAACCCTTTGGGGCCAAAATCAGCACAAGGGAGGCACAGCTGAGCTGATGGAGAAGCAGCAACACTCCCAGCTGGAGAAAGAGTTGTACCAGATCCCCAAGAGCACTGATGGTGACTCCAGAAACACGTGGAATTCCCATGTTTGTCACCTGGGATGGTTCAGTTTCACACCAAGGTTAGAAATGGCTTCTTTGACTCCTGGGCTTCTTACCTACCACAAGCAGGTTTTGTCTCCAGTTTCCTCTGGACCAGGATTGTACCAAGGTTCCTGAGCTCACCTCCCTGAGCTGCAGCTGCTCAGTCACAGCTCACAGCCCGAGCTCCACCACTTGGGACAACACAGCCACCAAAACTCAGTGGAGTGAGGTGAAAACACAAACTCACAGCTCGCCTGCCAAATTCCAGTGTGCAGAAGAGTATTAAGAAATCCAAAGAAGCGCAGAGAGGAGTCACAAAAATTTATGAGCAGAAAGCATTATTTATATAGGGGGAAATAGCTTAATACATGCAGTGTCACAAAAGGGATTTGCAGTCTCATCCCAGAGTCTACAAGAGCCATTTCCAGTTTCACCAGGGGCCTCAGATCTGCATCACAAGGTTCACCTCCAGTTCAGTCTCCCAGCTCTGTTTTGAGCTGTTCTTCCACAACAATTTCACATAACAATTGAAAATGAGCTCTCATCTATTTTTCACCCACCCTGGACCTCTCACACTTTAACCCATCCAGAGCTGAACACAACAGAGCCCTGGTGAGATGAGGAGGAGGACAACACTGGATTTTCCATGACCTTTCACAGATTCCCAGATCTCTCCCATAC
This sequence comes from Cyanistes caeruleus, assembly GCF_971803275.1. Taxonomy (NCBI): domain Eukaryota; kingdom Metazoa; phylum Chordata; class Aves; order Passeriformes; family Paridae; genus Cyanistes; species Cyanistes caeruleus. The sequence continues at coordinate 1,634,507 of NC_141711.1, read as the reverse complement.
ATAAAAGCAATCTGATCTTCTACACCAGAACAATGACTCGTTACTTCAATCACTCCCAAACAGCAGAGAATTCCATCTGGCACTATAGATCAACAGCCAAATTACAACATCTTGAGCTAAAGGTCAACTTGGTAATAACAGGAAACCCTAAAGTGAAGCATATTTTAATATCACCGATCACTCAGCATTTCAGCATCGCCCATAAAGCTCTGTCACCTTCCCCAGGCTGCACAGGGTGAGAGCAGCCACCCCAGGGAGACAGGGCTTGGAGGCACACGAGCAGCTGTGGGCAGACAAAGCCAGAACAACAGGCTGGGTTTAAACCCCCCCACCGTGTGCATTATGGTCAGTAACAAAAAACTGCTTTAATTTAAACTGATGGAAGCCTTCCCCAAAATTAGAAGAGCCAGATATTGGGAAGCGCTGACCTCCAGAAGTGCCTCCTCTGTACCTCCCCTTCTCTTACAGCTCCAGGGCAATAAACAACTCTTTCAATTATCCAACAAACAATACTTTCATTATCTTCACACCGTTATCCCCCATAAACACAGACTTTATCCAAACTCACCAGCAACTCCTCTGCTGCTGCTCAGCTCCTTTTCCCAGACAAGAGGTGACAACTCTTTCCACTTCTTAAACATTGCAGAAGGAGGGAGCAGAAAAGCCACAGCAGTAACCATCCCAGGGAAAAGAAACCACAAGTAACATCTTCCTGGAGGAGCACAGAGCACACTCCAAAAACCTCTGACACGCAGCTCTGAGGGGAGGCTCATTAGTGTGTGTGCTAATTGAGTTCTAAATGGAAACACCTGGCTCCTGCAGGGAGAAACAGGTGAAATGATTTACCAGATTCGTTAACCCCAAACCCAAAACACCTGAGCCGGGGTAAATACAATTTACCCTAACTGAGCCCCCAGCATGGGAGCACAAGCAGGGCTGTGTTTTCCCAAGACATTGTTTCCTCCTCAGAAAGAGATGGGGTGAGATGCTTTAGAAGAACTGGTACATTGCACTCAGGACATCCCTGAGCTGGGTGTAGATGAGAGATTGGGAATGAATTCTTGGCACAGAATTCCCAGAGCGGCTGGGGCTGTCCCTGGATCCCTGGCAGTGCCCAAGGCCAGGCTGGACATTGGGGCTGGACACTGGGGCTGGACACTGGGACAGGGGGAGGTGTCCCTGGGACAGCGGGAGCTGTCCCTGCCGTGGCTGGGGGACACTGGGGGGGGTTCCCTTCCAACCCAAAGCGGTGTGTGATGCCAAGCCACGGCTCGTTGCCATGGATTGGTGTCTCCCATCACCCGGAGCAGCGGTTTGGCTGGATTGTCCTGCCGAGAGCCGTGGCCATGGCTCTCCCCGTGCCGGGCTGCCAGTCCCATCCGCTCATCACACACATCAACGCGTTAAAACCCGAAACGAACACCTTCAAAACAAGCAAGGCCAGGCAGCCGCGTGAGGAATTAAAGCAAGACGGTTTTTTTGCGGTTAATATTGATCATTGATCATTGATCATTGATCGAGAGCTTCACACGGATCGCACCGGCGGCAGCGCCGTCCGGAGCCGGTCCCAGCGCACCGCCCGTACCCCGGCACGGACACCTGCAGCCCTGGGCCGGCCGGGAGCGGGACCGAGCGGGACAGAGCGGGATCGGAACCGGAGAGGGACGGGACCGGGATCGGAACCGGAGCGGGGCCGGGGAGGGACGGGACCGGGATCGGAACCGGAGCGGGGCCGGGGAGGGACGGGACCGGGATCGGAACCGGAACCGGAGCGGGGCCGGGGAGGGACGGGACCGGGATCGGAACCGGAACCGGAGCGGGGCCGGAGAGGGACGGGACCGGGATCGGAACCGAAGCGGGACCGAGCGGGATCGGAACCGGAGCGGGGCCGGAGAGGGACGGGACCGGGATCGGAACCGGAGCGGGGCCGGGGAGGGACGGGACCGGGATCGGAACCGGGATCGGAACCGGAGCGGGGCCGGAGAGGGCCGGGACCGGGAGCGGCACCGGAGCGCGGGGCGGGGCAGGGGGCGGGGCTCCCTAGCAGTGCCCGCCTCCTCGCGGCGCTGTCAGTCATTGCTCCCGCCCAATCAGCGAGCGGCGCCTGCCCCCCGCAGCCAATGGGAGCAGGGGCTTGGCGCGGGGGCGGGGCGCGGGCATGGCGGAGCTGAGCGGCGGCAGCGAGGCCGTGGCCGTGGAGCTGTGGCCGCCCGGGGAGGCCCCGCCGGCCTTCCAGGTACCGGGGAGGGGACAGCGAGGACCAGAGCGGGACAGGGACACCTTCCACTGCCATCCCCTTCCTCTGCAGGCCCCGCCAGCCGGGCCTTGGACACCGCCAGCGATGCGGCAGTCGCTGCTCCTCCGGGCACCCCGGGCCTCCCCATCCTCACAGGGAAGGATTTATCCCTAATACCTAATCTGAAGCTGCTGGCGTTTAGTTTGTATCTGTTCCTGCCTGTCCTGTCACTCCGGGATGCCTAGGAATTTGCTTCAGTGGTATTAGAGCCTTCACAAACCAAACTGGGGAAAAATGAAGGTGTGATTGATCCCTGTCGACCCAGCTCTCCCTGAGCCCATGATGTGCTCGTGCTCTGCCCAAATGGGAAAGCTTGTGGTGCCTGAGGAACATTAAATTTGGGTTCCAGTGAAGCCGAGTGACTGAGAAGCTGATGCTTATTAAAAAAAGAAACTTGCAAATGCACTGGCATCTTTCTCAACAGCCAGAACTTGCCAGGTAGAAGGTGCTGTGAAATGTAATATTTAGTGATAGCACATCCTCCAGGCTTCTAAATAAAGCCGAATGCTGAGAAGGGAGTGACAATACACCCGTGGCTGCCGTTTGCTCTTGGTTTCCAAATGCAGCAGTTTCTGTCAGGTTTTGTTTTGCAGCACTCCGTGGTTCTGTAACCATTCACCTGCTGGGGGCATCAGTGGAATTTTGAGAACCTGATTTTCTACCAGAATTAGGAGGAAGTGTGAATGCAACAAGTTGGAGAGACAAATTGAAAGGATCTTTATTTTTAATATAATTATGTATTTGAAATGTGTGGCTTAGAAGAGCTATAGATTAACCTTAGAAATAATTTACTGAGCATTTTCAAGTGTGGGGAGAATTACCTTAACTTGATAATTTTGCAAATAAATACATCCATAAATAAATATCTTTATCTCTATAAATGAAAATCACATATAGTAGAGTAAATCTAACTGATTTTTTTCTGCTAAGCATTTTTTGTGGCCAGGGGACTATTTTGAGAAACTCAGGCACTAACAAGACTATCACTTCATTTTTGGTCTGTATGGAATATCTGATTTGTAATGTTTTAAGCATTTCAGACAAATGTTGGAGGTTTACAGAAAAGCGAAGCGTTCATGATTTGAGTTCTGGGATCAGTCATTTACAGACACAGATGTTTTTTAAATCCTGTTTTCAGTCAGTGCTGGTGCCAAGGCTCTGACTGCTGTTCTCTGTGTGCAGTACAGCCCCGACAGCGTGGCCGGAGCGGACGGAGAGCTGGACCCCACTGAAGTCACCTTCCCTGGCTGCTCGTGCCGCAGCAGCTCCTGCGCGCTGCCCCAGTGCCCCTGCCTGCGCCGAGGGCACAACTACAGCAGCCTGGGCCTCAGAGTGCCCGAGCAGCAGGAGCAGCCCTTCTCCAGGCCCGTGTTTGAGTGCAACAGCCTGTGCTGCTGTGGGGAGAGCTGCCAGAACAGGCTGGTGCAGCGGGGGCTGCAGCTGCGGCTGCAGGTGTTCCGCACGCCGAGGAAGGGCTGGGGAGTGCGCACGCTGGAGCCCGTCCCCAGGGGCAGGTTCGTGTGTGAGTACGCTGGGGAGGTGCTGGGCTTTGCTGAGGCCCAGAGGAGAATCCAGGCCCAGAGTCCAGAGGAGCCAAACTACATCATAGCAGTGAGGGAGCACCTGCACGACGGGCGCGTCATGGAGACCTTCGTGGATCCCACCCGCATCGGCAACGTGGGCAGGTTCCTGAACCACTCCTGTGAACCCAACCTGTTCATGGTGCCCGTCAGGGTTGACTCCATGGTGCCCAAACTGGCACTTTTTGCAGCTGCTGATATTTCTGCTGGAGAGGAACTTTCATATGATTACTCTGGAAGATTCCATAATTCACCAAGAGCTAGCAGAGAGCACAAACCTCCAGAGGAAGAGAACAGCCTGAGAAAGCCTTGCTACTGTGGTTCCCGCACGTGTGCTTCCTTCTTACCTTGGGACAGCTCCCTCTTCTCCACATCTGCGAGTTCTCCATAGCCTTTCAGCCTTAAACACACCTAAAACCCACTATTTTCTCTAGCAAAGAGTTATATCAAATTCATTCTGTTCCAACAAGGAAGGACGTGAGGTGTGAGGAGCAGCAAAGAGACGAGGTCTCGAGAATTAATTTTCTGCAAAACCCTTTTCAAGGTGAACAGTACATGGGATTATTGGAGCTTTGAGACGTTCCAAAATCAGTGACTAAACCAGGCCTGGTGGTTTTGTCTGGTTTTCCTCTGACAGCTTGCTGTATGTTAAAGCAGCTCTCTCAGTCTGAACCCTTCAGAAAGAATTTGTACTTTTAACACTTTTACATGGACAGGACATGTGATAACAGCAAGAAAAGTTAGTGGCAGTAGCACAAGAAAATGAGACCATGAACCTTGACTCTTGCAAGAAAGGCATTAAGCTTCTTAAAATCCATTAAATTATTGTTTTTAAATTACTTGCTGTATTTTTTTGTTGTTCCCCAAAGCACAGTAACTCTTAATTATTGACATAAAAGGAAAGAGTAGCTTTAATACTTGATGTGTCCCGTGTAGCTGCATGCCCAAAGCAGCTGTGACTGACTGGCTGTTTCACTCCCATTTAGCTTTGTTGAAGTGGTGCAGGACAGCAGTTTCTGAGGAGCACAACCTCCCATCTTTTTAATCACCTCAGCCTCGAGGCTGCTCCCATCAGATCTCTGCAGTCACAACAAGCAGCACATCCCCAGCCCCTGCAGCATGAAGCAGGATGATGCTGACAGCTGACTGAAAGTAGAAATACAGAAGTGCATCTGAACACCAGCAGAGTTGTGGTTTTGTGCTGAACAGCTGACAAATGCACGAGGCTTCTTTCAGCTCCTAACTGATCTATGTTTTCACTACTCCAGGGCCAGGCAGCATTAAGCAAGGCCTGGCCTTTCCCAGCACATTTCACTTTCTTTGCATCATCCCTGTCCTACTCCAGCAGCTGTGCAGGGCTTTTCTGAGCACCTCCTTCCACCAGGGATGCACTGCCAGATGGGCACATTCTGTAACTGCACATTCCTTCACTTCCTTTCTGCAAAGATTAAATTAAGGCAGCTTCACAATGGCTGGTTTTGATATTTAAGATGGATAAACTGCAATGCAGTGGTTTATTCGTGTCACACTGTGCCAGCAGCAGCACAAACCCTCGGTTATTTGCTCTGGACAGTTTGATCTTTAGCTGTTTCCATACCCTTTGACATAACACACACAAGGGAGTACATCTCATGGGGATCAGCTGTTCTGCAGGTGATCAGTAACTTCATTTTTAAATTACAGCTTTGATTTGGATCTGAAAGATTGGTGCCACTGAAGGACTGAGGTTTCACTCCCAGCTCAGGGTGCTCTTTCACAAGGAATCCAGGCAAACAGCTAAAAACTGGGAGCTCTCTGTAATCCTGTCTACTCTCAAAGAGCAGCAACGATTCTCAATATTCCAATATCCATTGGGAGATTTACTTTCCTATTCAAATATGATCAGAATAATTCAAGGATGCAGCTCTGAACAAATTGAAGGTCCCCTGCTCTGGGGAGAGGGGTTGGAACAAGATGAGCTTTAAGGTCCTTTCCAACCCAAACCACTCTGATTATCCTGATTCTGACCAGGGATAAGGGACATTTTGCTATTTGCTAAACAAAACCCTACTTGGTGTTTACCTTTGCTTCCTTGATAAGATGCAGGTTTAACCTCTCCCATTTAAGTGCCTTTCTGCTGCTGTTGGGGTTTACACATGGCTGTGGGGTTATGTTAAGATAAACATTACCACGTGATTTCTCTTAGAGTTAATCATTAAGTCTCATTTCTGTCAGTGCAGAAACCTTCCAAAGCATTTCAGCTGCTTGTCAGAAGTAGTTTCCAGGCTGAGTGGACATTAACTTCACCCCTTGCCTCTTAGGGCTCCTGCTGGTACAGGAGGGAAGCTCCCTGGATCCCGTACCTTGGAATGCACAGGATTCCAGAGCACAGCCTGGCCTGCAAGGTCTCTTGCATAGAGGAGAGTTTTATCTGGTTTTCTTCCTGGGAAGGCATCACACCAGCCCCTTTGGGACCACAGGGCTGGAGCAGATGATCCAATCCACTTCCTCTGTCTCTCCTGAGAAGTTTCAAGATTAGTGTTAAAGCATCTGCACTCCTCGTTTTCAGGATGACAGCACGGTTTGTTACCTTCCTGTTATGAGTATGCACTTGGCATGATTTTGAGTAGCTAAGGAAGTGCAGATTAAAAAGAAATCCAACCACCTTTAGCAGTATCTGGTCCTTGATCACAGCCTTCCAGCAGGAGCACACCTGAGCCTCTGTCCCTGCAATCTGACCCCTCAGTGCTGCAGCTCCTGGCCAGTGACCTGATCCCAATTATCTGCTTAGAGCAAACTTCCCAGCACAGAACAGGAACAGTGTGGGACTGCTCAAAACAGCCACTCTGAAAGCCTTGCAAAAACAAAGTAATTGTTAATTGAGTTCTAAACTGTCCTGACAGTTGTTAATGGCCTTTTTCCATACAGCACATGAACAATACTCCACCATACCTTGGCACTGCAGCTGCCTGGGAGAGTGGACCAAAATCCTACTAAAAAAAATTCCCTGTCAAGAAACTAGAAAAAAAATAGACCCTTTGTTGTATCTGCTGAATTTCTGTTCACTTTCTCCTTCAGGCTCCTTCCAGCTTCAGAGCCCCAGCCTGCCCCTCACAGCTCAGTGTGCTCTACCACAATGAATCCAATCAAACAACTCAAAAGGCTCGGAGCTTCCTCTGATCCCCTCTACTTTCTTCTCTGAGTGCAGTATTAATTACCAATATCTTAATATTGTGCCATGTCATGCTGTGTCCTGGAACAGTTTTTCTGCTTGCTGGGCTTACCTGGACCCCACTGGAGGCTGCTGTTTGGTGAAGGGCTCTGCAGGCATTCTCCTGTGTCATCTTTTCAACGTGAAACCAGTGCAGAAGGAGCTGGCAGGTGATGGATTTGCATTAAAGCCAAACCCAGTTTTCTACAGCTGGCAAGGACCAGCAGCAGTGCCAAGGCTTTTGCTAATCCACCGTTACATTCAGATCCCCAAATGAGGTTGCTTTCAATTACTCCCATTTCCCTTCTTGCTAAAATTCCTCTCCTTTTCAGTGAGGAATTTTATTTTCAACAAAACAGTTTAGAAATTTATCCTATTAGGTCTTAGGCCTCACAGTTCCATCTACCATCACTTCCATGACTTTTATTCAAGTGGAATCATTCATTAGCTTCAGTTTCTAATGAGGCCAGTTTTGCATTTTCCAAGTCCCTAAAATAAAATAAAATAAGCCTACGCTGCGTCCAAGAAATTCAGAGGAAACAGTGTTTTTCCATCAATAAAAGTCTTTGTCATAAACAAATGCTTGATATTTTATTCAAATATGTACAAGATTTCTAATCATCATCAGCCTGAGGATCATCACCCTCAACTGCAGAAGGCACTTCCTAAAGAGCAGCAAGTATCTCCTCAGAAGAATCCCATTTCTGGACATGATTTTCACTGCAAGTGGAATGTAACAAAGGGCGAGCTGCCTGTGGGGAGAGCTGTCATCTCCCAGCCCTCATTCCTGACTCCTTCATTCTCTCTCAAAGCTGCCTAGAATTTCTTTTAAAACTGTCTAGATGTTTACAAAGTCTTTGCTTATTGCATTTAAGTGTAGAAGCTCTACATAAATAAAACTGATTAATAAAGATCTTGTCTAAGGAGGAACTTGTAGTTGACCAGGTGGTGATCAGTCAAGGGTTGGACTCAATAATTCTGGAGCTCTTTTCCAGCCTGAGTAATACATGGATTAAGTAATCTTTGAAAACACAATTGGCATGTTTCTGCTCAGTTTGGTTCCAGCTGAATCCAAAACACTCCGGTCAGGAGCTGCTCATGAACACGAAGGTTCTCCAAGCGCCGTTGAGTCGCGCTGGTTTTTCTTCCCTCAGCAGGAACTTCAAGCAAGGTTTTTCCGTTGTGTGTCATCAGCAAGGGACGCAGCTGACGTTTCTCCTCCCTGGGGTGGACAGCCCTTGCTGTCCCTGGGAGTGTGGCCGTGTCAGCGCGGCCCCGGGGCAGCGGCGGCGCAGCGGAAGCCCAGGTTGGACGCGGAGCTGTCGGGGGTGTTCTGGCTCCGAGCTGCACAGCGGTACCTGTAGCAGTAGGACTGCACAGCAACACAGAAAGGGAACTTCTTAGCACAGCTGGGCTTCCTCAGGCAACAGCTTGTTAGATGAACGGATTAATTAGTTAGATTAATACAGCAAAACATTGCCTGCGCTGCGGGACAGATCAGTGAAGTGATACGGATGGGAATCACTGCGTTAGAGATGAGGGGATCCTACACACACAGCAGCTGACACAAAAATGGCAAAGTGTCTGCTAAAGTATCAGCCAATAATCCTTCCTGCTCTGGGAAAAAGCCAGAACAACCACTCAGCTTCCCCTCAGAGCTGGGTATCCATGTGCTAAAGCCCCACTGGAATGGACAGGTACTGGCACCTGCCTGGAAACATTTCCCTGAACGAGATGCCAGACTTTTGGTATGGGATGGAAAACGGTGCAACTTCAGACTCTGTCAGCTCTGAGAGGGAGAAGAGCATCAGCACACAAAGATCAGTCTGTGCAGACATCAGGCACCTCATAAAGAGCCCTTGTACTAACAGCAGTCAGTGGGTTTTGTCTCAATACACAGCCTAGTTTTATCACCTACAAAAAAAGACTAGGGCAGGCTAGAATCTTCACAAACCTTCAAAATGGGTCATGTTATTCATCACTGAAGAGCCTATTCCAGTGTTAATTTAATCAAAACTGCTAATTAACATCTGACATTGATTTCACCTAAGAAGAAAATCAGTGTAGAAAATGGGATCTCGCTGTAGAAAATCTAATTATGAGAGTGATTTGCCATCCACAGGCTTTGCAAGGGAAGAAGAGCAGGGCAGCTTTCATGAAACAGGAGCTGTACAATGAGGGGTTTCAAGCACTGCACGAGCAGAGTTAAAACACAATTTTGTGTCATGAACAGCCACATCTCTGTGGTGACATCCTGGCTTTCTGAAGGATTTTCAGATATGCCATCACCTCAGCTGAAACACTTCATCTCCCAGCCAGCTCTGCAAACGCCTGATATCACAGTACCATGGAATTATAACAGGATTTGGGATTGAAGGGCCCTTAAAGCTTATCCAGTCCCATCCCCCTGCCCTGGACAGGAACACCTTTCACTAGACTGGGTTTCTCAGAGCTCCTTATCCTTTCCACATCAAAAGCCATTCTAAAACTTAAAAAATAAAGTCACATCCATACTTTCTACTCTGACAAGTTTCACTCAAGCTTTATCATAAAAACAGCATTAGAAGCTCACATCAGTTTTAAGTTCTGCATCTAAAACCCATACTGATTAAAAAAAACTTACTTGTTTTAATTCCAAGCTAAGCAAAAAGAGATCCTTAGGAACATCAGGTGTTGCTCTTCATAAATTCCATGAAACCCTTTGACAAGCATCCAGGGAACTCTGTCAGAGGATCATTTCATGGTCAAGTGCTTTCAGAGGGAAGAGGAACATGAAAACAGCACGTTACCTTATGGCACATGTAGGATCCACCCTTCTTCACTCTGTCCGTGCCCGAGGACGGCCCTTTCTGGGGAGGGGAGGACACTGGTCAGTACTCAGGGAATAACTGCTCAGTACAGGGAGCAGGGAGATGGAGGAGGAACCATAAATATTCCAGACAGCTTAGAATCATTCTGCCCTACAGGATTTGCAGGTGACAGTAACTGTGCTCCCTCCCCACTGCTGCAAATATTTCACATTCCAGTTGCTGCCCACTGATGGTGCCTGGCAACAGGCAGGTTCCTAAAGGGGATTTTACCAGGATGGAAAGCAGCTCCAGCTTTCCTCAGTAACCAGTCTGGTCACACCTGGCACAGATCCCACTCTCCTACCCTGTTTCAAGGGGTTGCCTCCCACCCAGGTCTGAATTACCAGGGTGATGTTCTAGAAGAATCTACCCCAGAAGAGGTTTGTAACTGGACATAAATCCCAGGGGCTGTCAGAAAACCTTGAGCGTTGATGTTGGTACTCCAGAAGCTCCTGCCTGCACCCCCTGAGAGTTTGACTGCTTTGTGTGGAAAGCTCACCACACCAACTGCAGCAGCTCCATGTTTATTGCCCAAATTGTGAAAAAGAATTTGGCCTATCACTGCCTTTAATGGCACACAACTACTGAAGGAAAGCCACACCCTGGGGCAGCATCCGCTCCTTCCACAGCCCTGCTCCCACTCCCAGACCTCTGGAAATTGTCCTCACAACACCTGCAGGTGGATGCACAGCCCCTGCTCTGAGATAAGCCTCTAACCAGCACAGTCATCACCCAGCCTGGTAATCTCATTTTAAGGGAAGCCAGGAGAAAACTGACCTAAAAAAAGTTCCACGGGAACAAGACAAAGCAGAACAATGGGGCTGTGGAGCAGGATTTCCCCTAAATGTGCAGTGCTGAGCAGCAATCTGTGTTACTGGCTCCAAAGACACTTTTATAAACTAAGAGGAACTTTTTTGGTTGGGGTTAGAAAGCCCTAAATCTATCATGTGTCAGCAGTGATAAAGGGCTGACCTGTACTGAGCAGTGGGTGAACCAAAGGCTCATAAGTACATCTTTTTATTAACTGTAAATCTCTTCCACCAGGCAAAAATTGAGCATCAAAGGTTATCTGGTAACAAAAAAAAAACAACTTAAATTGACCCCCACATCCTCTGAAGGAGGATTACAGCCCTGAAACACTTCACCACCTGCAGAAATCTGCTGTGGTGTCCTCCATTAATCTATTCAATTAAAAAACATCATTCTCTTATTTAAAATCACTGAAGGTAAAGAGTTTATCATAAAACAACTGGCAAAGATGTCAGAAAATCAGAAAACCAATAGATATCACCAGCATTCGCAGTGTTAATATTTTCTTGTGCATATATCTCACTTTAGAGATGAAGGAAACTGCCTTGGCTGTGCTTCCCCTCACTAAAGCTAATCACAGCCCAGCAATTAAGGTCACATTTGATTAAAACAAGCAGATCTCTGTTCTATCAAGCACCATTGTTTGATGGCCTGACCTGGAGAAGTGCACCAGCTGGTACTGGAGGGGAAGGACATTGGCTGCCTGCTGCAAAGGGCCAGAGCTGTCCAGACTTTGATCCTGGATTTAAACCCCAGAGTTTACTGTAAATTAGCAAGGTTATTCTGTACCACAATACTGCAACAGCCATATTCCAGTCTGATTACATAAGTGCTTGTGCATTCCATTACCAAAGCTCATAAAAGTAGGATTGTTCTTCTAAAAGTTAGTTAGAAAAAAAAAAAAAAAAGGTTTTTTTTTGGGGTTTTTTTTGTTAATGAAAAAAAGTTCTATTTCTTTCATTACATCAAACAAATGTTTTCTGCTGGTGCATGGTGATTTTCAGTGCACAGCCATATGGTTACTCTGTGTTGAGAGAAATCAGTTTTCAAACAGAGAACTGCAGCTCATACAAAACAATCAGAGCCAGAAGTCACCACAAAATAAGCCCTAAAGGGACTGTGGTTTGATTGACCTCACACACACACTTGGCTCTCTCTGCTAAAGGATCAGTTACATTTTTAGGGAGGAAATTCTTCCCTGTGAGGGTGGGGAGGCTCTGGCACAGGGTGCCCAGAGAAGTTTTGGCTGCTCCTGCCCTGCTTTAAGGTCCTTCCAGCCCAAACCCTTCTGGGACTCTGTGACTGCAGGGAGGCACCTCCGTTATGTTTATTTGAGACATTTTTGTGTTGATGATGCCAAAGCTGCAGCACTTCCCTGCTGGATTAAGGTGATGGTGGGGAACAACTCTCTTGTGAATTTTGTTCTCTGTTAACCCCCAGGAGTTGCTGAAGTTTAAAACCCAGACACTTCAGAAAGTATTTAAAAGCTAGGCTTTCAGGGGGTTTTCAGATACAAACTGATTGTCAGAATCCAGTGTCTGAGGCAGAGCACTTCAAAGTGAATTCCAAAGGATTTTTCTGGTTAAATGGGTAAAGAAACTGAATCTCCTCATGTGAAAAGGTGTCCCAAAATAGCCAGGCTGCAGTTATCTTCTGAGACATTAGAACTGATTAGCACCAGATCTATCAGAGCTCAGCTCTTCAGTCTCTGCAGAGCACAAGGCAGTGTAACCTAAATATAGGATCTGTTCTCTGGGCTGAAAAGACTCTCAATTCTTCCAGAGGGTCAGAGCTCAGGCAAAGTTTTTTAACATATTTAGTTGAACACCCAAAATCTTCAAAGCAGCTTTCTAGCACTGGAGAGAGCTGAGCTATGCTGGGGATTGGTTACAAGGAATGGATGGAATTCTGCACACAGATTGTTGGGGGGCTTCATGATTGATTGTCTTGCTTTCACAAGTAATTACCAGGAGTAAAAAAAAACCTGCAAGTGCTTTGGATGTTGTAAGGAAATAAAAACCACTGTATTTGGTGGGGTTTTGAGTGACAAACTCTATGTGGCCTTACTTGTCATAAATCATGAGATTTGCTCATCCTGACAGACTGGGAGAGGAGCAGATCTAACGCAGAACTGGAATCTGCTGAGACAGAACATCAGTGACCCCACAGCTCTCACCCTGCAGGACCCTCCATCTGCCTGCCACAGAGGAAAACAAAGATTCACCTCTCAGAGCCTGGTGACTTCTCCTAAACCTCAGCTTTATCTCATGTTCAGTTTAAAACAAGCTGCTAGAAGCCAGAAAGATAACTCACCATGGTTTGTTCTCTGCCTGGGATGGGGAAAAGAAGTACAGCTTGTAGCAAAATAAGTGAATTAAAAACCTTCCTTTTTTTAAAGAAGTCATTCCATAAATTCTTGACTGCTGTAATATGAGGCCAGTTTGGAAGTATTCACTGGCTAACCAGGTGTGGACAACTAACCAAACCCCACAAAAGCTGCACCAGAGCACTGTAACTGCAGTGTGGATGAGCTGTGCTCTGCTGCTCCCCCAGGACACAGCCCACGCCAGGAGCACAGAACAAGAACGGGATCCCAGGCCCAGAGGGGATTCTGTGCTCAACACAAAGCCAAGAAAACACTTACAGGGTTGTGGAGCTCCTGTGGGGAGTGGTGCACAGCCCACCAGTCCGATGTCCACTCCCAGGCGTTCCCCACCATGTTGTAGAGGCCGTAAGCGTTGGGGGGAAAGGCAGAGACCTGCACAGGACAGGGAGCACAGCTCTAAGCACACAGAACAGGGCTTGAATCCTCACATCAGGCTGCTGAAGGTGCACTTTGGGCAGCCCCAAAAGCAGGCAGGAGATCAGCAGTGCAGAACTGGAATGCTTGCACATCCTGCATTTCAATCGAACAGGATGGAAAGCTGTGAGCACCTCTGTGTCCTCAGCACCAGGTTCCAGTGTGGCACAGCATCTCCTTGCTGGTTTTGGAGACTGACCCTCTCCAGAGAGGCACTGTTTGACCAGCAGACACACCTGGCATTACTGACTTGACCCCATTCCCAGATTCCCTCCCCTCTCACCACGGAAAAGCCAGGGTGGCTGCCAACTCCTGCCTGTGCAGACTCCTCTTCTGATGAAACTTTTGGACTTACTTAACTACCATTAAATAATTCATTCACATTCTTGATTGCCTTTAAAATTCCACTCTGGTTGTTATACTAGACAGGCTCATCCTTTCCCCAAAAGGGAAGATTAGTTTCTTTTAAACTATTGTGTGATTTTTGAGTTCACGAAACTGTGAGGCCAGAAGTGCAGGCAGAAAGTATTTCAGCTTCTGACTACAAACTGTCTGGGAAGGGGGAAAAGAGGTCAGTTTGAGAGGAACTAGAAGTTAAAATCAAAGTAATCTTTACTTTTCAATTAGCTTGTAAAAGAGTCCCTTGATAATGCTCAAGCCTGCAGTGAAATTTAATGTAATTTAAAATCTATAATGAAAGAGAAAAGAGATGGAAAACAGCTGTGGCTCATCCTGCTGACAACAGACCTTAGTTTTAGGAAGATTAAGATCATTTCCACATGCTGGATTGTCTTTGAGACACACTTACAGGTGCAGTCCCCTTGTAGCCATCCTCTGCTGTGTTATTGGTGGGGAATTCTCCCTGCCAGATATTGGCATAGTGTTGCCCTTTGGGCTGCAATTTGTTGCCCCAGGGGAAAAGCCTGGGAAAAGACAAACAGAGCAGCTGTCAAACACTTTTAATTAAAAGTCAGTGTTATACAGAATCCCAAAATGGTCTGGGTTGGGAGGGACCTTAAATCCTACCCAGTGCCCCCTGCCATGGCAGGGACACCTCCCCCTGTCCCAGGTGCTCCAGCCCCAATGTCCAGCCTGGCCTTGGGCACTGCCAGGGATCCAGGGGCAGCCCCAGCTGCTCTGGGCACCTGTGCCAGGGCCTGCCCACACTCCAATAAATACCTTCTTCCTAATAATCTAAACCTCCTCTCCTCAAGTTTAAAGCCATTCCCTGTCCTGTCCCTCCACTCCTTGTCCCCAGTCCCTCTCCAGCTCTCCTGGAGCCCTTTCAGGGGCTCTGAGCTCTTCCTGGAGCTTCTCCTCTCCAGGTGAGCACCCCCAGCTCGGCTGCAGTGCAGTTCTGAGGGTAAGAAACCCCTCACAAGTCCTCCTCATCTCACAAACCCCAGTGCAGCCCTGGTCAGGGACAGCCCTGGGACAGGTACCTGTTCTCAAGGCCCCCTCGACAGCTGTATTCCCACTCAGCCTCCGTCGGTAAGCGCTTCCCTGCCCAGCTGCAGAAGGCCATGGCATCATTCCAGGACACATGAAGGACTGGATGGTCCATTCTGGAAACAAAACCAACAGGACAGGCTCCTCAGGGCACCAGGCACACTCAGGGCTGCACAGCACAATGTGACACCCAGGCAGGGGCACACAGGAGTTACAGCTGGAGCAGGCACCAGGTGACCCTTACAGGAAAGGAGCTGCTTAAGGGAAGGCAGCAAAATGCTGGAAGGGAAATGCAGCCATCAGAGGGGAACAAGGAAGAGAAAAACAATTCACTTCTGTTTGTCTCATCATGTTCCTACATCCAGCTGCAGACTTAAAGATATTTATGGTTCAGTTAAAGGTAATTCTGGTTCAGTTAGAGATATTTATGGTTCAGTTAAAGATATTTACAGGTGCAGCACCCAGGAGGCAGCAGAGACCTGTCCACACCCTGCCCTCTGGGGGAACCTGGGTGCTTGCAGACCCAAAGGAAACTGAAAACCTGCAGGATCACCACTGTTAAACCAGCCTGGCAAGGGCCACCTCAGCCAGAAGCCAGGATTCTCAACAGGAAAATGCACACTGCAATTTAATGGTGATTGTTCTTCACTCCCCTGTGGCTCTTCTCCTGCTCTGGGTCTGTCCTTGCTGTCAGCTGTGCAGTTTTGAAGGAGAAGGGACATGAGGAAGAGTCTTACCAACATCAGCTTTTTCAGCACCCAGTCCAGGAAAAAAACCTGCAGAAATTTAGCTGGGAAGTGATTTTCCTTGGGTGCTTTAAGCAGTCCACAGTTTACACAAGAGCTCCCATCTTCACTGGGGTTTGGTTCCTGGCATTAAAATCCTTGTCTCTTTTCCCAGAAAGACAAAAAAAGTGCCCAGGCATCCTTGCAGAAGGATCCTCCCCATCCAAGCCTCCAATAGACCAAGATGCTTCCAGAGCTGAGGGTCCAGGAGAGAGAGGAACTTCCTATAAACTTCTCTTTCCTGCCCCATTTAGGAATCCAGCGTATCCCTGTTAATCCATGGGGCACCTCCACGTGGCAGGCTCCCAGCAGCTGTGCCAGGCCAGCTTTGCACCACCCTTGCACAAGCCCAGAATTTCGTGGCAGGTTTCCAGCTCCTGGCTGCTGGCTCTGACCTCAATTCCAGGCTCCCCCTAACAACACCTCCAGCTATTATCTCTATTTTTGCCTCAGATAATTCTTTCCTTGCCCTTGGAGAGCAGACAACTCGTTACTGAGCGTTTCAGCCATCAGATGACGGTGCACTAACAAAGTCCTGTCCTTAGAGGACTCAAAAACCTACTAGATCTAGGCTAGAGAGTCTGATTTGATTTCAAAATGCTGTTAGAAACTTTCACTGGTTGATGAAGTGCCAACTTCATTGACACCTGCCTAGTGAGAGGAGCAGTTGCAATGTTAGAAGTTCTAAATGAAGACAGTAATTTGATTTTCTAGGCCTAAAATTCATCCCTCTTCAGAACAGAAAGCAATTGCATGAAGACAAGGATCAGTGAGTTTCAGGGTTTGTGCAGGCAAAGCGTGGCACTAGCTGTAAGGAAAAGCAGAGTTTTCCAAAGCATTCAGAGGTTCAATACAGTCACAACTGATTTTTCATGGAGTCTGAATACAGTAAAAAAAGCACAAAACTTCAATCCTCTGTTGCCAGAGAAAGAGGCTTCCAAATCCCTCGTGGAAGAGTTCACACTACCCAGACTCCTGGAGTGTGCACACAGAGAGGATTTATTCCTCCTCTCCAAACCCAGTTTGCAGTGGAGTTTTTGAGCCTTGGGAGATCTGCTGTGTTTCACAAACATGAACAGCGAGCACTGAGGCTCCATCAGCAGGGTCCTGCCAGACCTTTGTGCCCCACATCACTGACCACCAGGGAATGCTGCAGGCAACACCTCTGAAGGTGGGAAAACGCTCCCAGAAGCAGCAGCAAAGAGGTGACAAATAAAAGCCCTTTCCTGCAGCCCCATGGTGGTGGGAGCCACAGGGACAGCCAGCAGCTGGGTTTTGTGGTGGAATGGGTGCTCATGGCTCACCTGCTGGAGATGCTGGAGTCAGGGCCCTCAGGGTGCTTCCAGCTGGCTCCTTTCACAGGCAGCCACCAGGGAGCAGCTGCCACCTGAAAAAGGACAAGAGCAGCAGGGAAGGACACTTAAATTCCCAGCTGAGGGATCTTCTGAAAAACCACCAGAACCCTTCCAACCCAACAAAGCAGTCTGTGCCTGTGTGAATTTCACCTCCTGGCTCACTTCAGTCTGATACAATCTGCAGAGAGGAAAGAAAAATTACAATTTTGACCTAAAGAGCATTTTCACCCTAATTATTTGCTCTCTGGACTCTGTTTTGAGATGACTGAAACAACCCCCTGACAGTGCCCTTTAGCTGGGGTCAAACACACATCTTGCGACACATTCGCCTTCCAGGTCATTAACCCACTAAGCTGATTTTAAATTGTTTGCTCTCAGCTTCCAGAAGGTGGAGACAGAAGAACCACACAAGGGAAGTGAAGCATGAGGCATTTCTCTCTTTTTTTTTTTTCTTCCCCAGCTGGTTTGCTGGGAAACATCAGACAGTCAAAATCCTCTGTAGCAGTGCAGACATTGAGCAGCTCTCTCAAACCAGAAATCCCAAATTTGGTGCTTCAACACCAGCAGTTTTTCCTGGAAGACATATTTTGAGGATTTCCTCTAAAAAGCACAGGAGGTCATGCTTAACTGCTCTGTTCTGATTCATGTTCACTTAGAAATACTTATTTTTATAATGAGGCCTTCACTGAGGCAAAAAAAGGAACATTAATGCCACCCAGCAACAGTGAGTTTATTCCAGAAACTTCCAAAATACTCCTATTACAGAGAATGTCTATAAAGAACAAAAATCCAAGGAAATAAGCCTGAATGCTTTAGGAGGTAAACAAGCCAGAGGCTGGTTAGTCCTAGACCAACTTTGCCGAATGTTATTCACAGAAGTAAGAAAGAGTGTTACCCTCTAACTCACCAAACCTTCAGAGCAAAGTCCAAAAAGCCACTGCAAGCTGGTATTGAGGAGACCCAGAATCAGTCTGGTCAAACAATTTTAACAGCAGCTTCTAGGGGAAAGCTGCATCCTTCAACAGAACATGAAATTACATGTGTGTGGGAGAAAAGATTATCTGCACCACACATAAATTGTTGAGAAAACTCTGGTCCAAGCTACACATGAAATCCCTCACTTGGATATTTCAGTAGGCAAAATCAGCAGAAGTGCCCAAACAGACATTATCCAGGGTTTAGAGCACTTCATCAGGCTGTGCTCTGACATTCCCCTGACAACCTTTCCCTCTTCCCCTCTCAGCACATCTGGGTCCCTGTAAATCAGCAGCAATCCTGGACTAAAGCTGCAGAGCCCACAGCTTCTGGGAGCCCTGGGAAGGGCTGTGAAGTGCCTGGGGAGGCTGCAGGAGTCCTGCAGGCTGGGAAGCTGCTCACACACGGGCTGTGGATGCCTCCCTTCCAAAGGGAACAGCTGAGGGTTAAGCCCCAAAGAAATAAAGATGCTCCCAGCAGGCTGCTGGTGACCCAGGCATCCTGTCCTCTGCTGTCCCCCTGGGTGACATGACAGGTTTTACAGACCCTCTCTGACCTCCCCAGCACACACAGATCAATGCCAAGCCCACTTCTGGCTCAGTGTCTAACTAAGGACATTCTCACCCCAAGCACTGGCACTGCCCTTGGCAAAAAGCATGAGAAATAGCTGATCTCTCACAGGGAATTACAGCTCTTCAAACCCCAAAATGAGAGCTTCCTGCAGATATTCTGCTCAACTCTCACAGCACTAAAGCTTCAGAGTGAGGGAGCTGCTAAACTGATACAACAGTCAAGGGGTTTAAAACCAGTCTGATTTAACCAATTCCTTGCCCATATTGAGGTTTGACCTTTAAACTACACTGAAAATAGGACAGAAATCCAAAATTAGCATTTTACAGCTATTTAAGGAAAATAAAAGAGCAGCAGAACCGTTTGCTAAAGCTAAAATCTGAAAAATCACGAGGAAGATTTCGACAGTTTCTAAGCACAACATATTTGTGTAAATTAAACTGCTGGGTTTTGGATAAAAACATCTCTGCAGGAGACTGCAAAGATTTACACTTTAGGCGACTTTAATTTTGGAAAACATTTTTGTGATGTAAAAGAAAAAGCAGATGCTTTCAATCAGGCTGGTTTATTTTAACCCAAGAAAAATGTCTCTCCACAGGAAAGCACTGCGTGTGCACAGCTCCAGGTTGTGGCTCTGCAGAGCTGAGCACCAAATGGCTCTGCAGAGCACCCAGAGCACTCAGACATCCAGTGTGGGACAGGGAAAACAGGGAGAGAGCGTGGAGAGCCTGCAAGAATTACCTGGAGACTCAGCTAAGGCAGCCCCTGGCTCCAGAGCACACCCCGAGCTGCTCCTTCCAGAAATCTCCTACCTGAAATCTACACTTCTCTCACAGAACTTCTCACAAGTATTTAAAGCTTTTAATTGCTCTAAATCTAATTAGGAGAAGAGCTAATTAGACAGATATTACAACATCACAGTTAATACAGCCAAGTCCTCCCTTGCCAATAATGAGCTTAGTTACTTTCATAACACTTCACATTCTGCTTCCCTCCGAAACACGTTCTGTGCACTGGCAACAGATTCCTGCTGTCAAAATAGCAGCAGAAGCTGCTGAATAGATCTGAAACCAGAGGACAATTCTGTTCCTTCTGGTTAATTCTTGCAGCATGTCACCTGTCCCACACCTGCCCTGCGATCCTTACAGCCTCGAGCACAGGGAAACACTTCCCAGAGCAACGCCGAGGCACAAAGCCTTGTTTTGGTCTGATCCACCTGGAAACGGGGATTATCCAGCTCTCCCCACCAGGATTAAACCTTAAGAACTCGCTGTTCTGCTTCTCACAGACTCAGTGTGCTGTGAAAAGAGAGCCCAGTGTGATAACCCTGGGAAGAGCTCGAACAATTAATTCCGACCCACGAGCTCTGCGCTGGGGCGGAGCAATTTGCAGAGCTGAAGCCTGAACTCCCACTAACAGCCTGCAGAAAACTCTCCTTCCAACTATTCCATTCTCCTTTCCAAGTAGGCTGGGACAGCCTAACTTTAATTGCTCCATTACAAGATTTTTAAACTACTTCATAATTACCTTGAGGAAAATTCCTCCCTAAATGTATGGAGGAAAAAATCAAATTGGAGTGGGGAACATCACCAAGTGTCAGCATTACCCTGTTGCTGTTACTGCAGTAGGGGAATGCTCCTAAAAACCACCCCAAAGCCACCCAGCTCACAGCCATAAAAACATTTATTAGTCTTGCACTAACATGACACAGGCAACGTTTGAGAAAAACAACCCTCACTTGAGGAGCAAATCTCAAATTCAAATCAGATTTATGTATTCGAAAAATTACCAAAAAAACTCAACAGAGTAGCTCAGCATGGCTCAGACTCCAACATTTCCATCAAGTAGCAAATCCTCTGAAACAACAAAGCTGTACATTTGAACCTTAAGTCAGGCCCACAAAAGGATGACAAATTCATGCTGCTGTCCAGACATAAGGCACCAAACATCATCTTTTTTTTTGTGCTACAGCATTCTAATGCTATTTTAATGTAGCAAAGCCTTCCACCAGCTCAGGATAAACAGCTGGGAAAAAAACAAGTGACTGCAGAGTAAGAACTGCAGAATTAACAGTGTGAAAAGAGATTTTGAGTGAAAAGCAGCCCAAGCCTGGAAACCACTTTAAGAATCATTTAATAAGTGGTGTGTTCTTAAAAAGCCACTCCAGTGCAGAAGCTGACTTAATAGGTTACCACTTGTTTGAATCAGATGGTGTCAAGCTCTGTGCATCTTCAATATGCAAAAGGATCTTGCTAGCATTGGTAGGATGAGAGAAAAAGCTTGTTATTCACTAAAAATCATCATTTTTGGACCTGGTTTTATTTTATCCATGTAAGGCAGATACACATAAATCTCTGACAGTTTTCCCTCCTCTAAGCCAGATCCTAAACCTTGAGCACTGATTAATGAACTATCAAAGAAAGAGGCAGATGGAAAATGGAACATTTTTAGTAGGGTGAGAAGTTTAAGAAATAAAAATAATTACTGTGCAATGGTTCCACTTCTTTGTCCCTGCAGAGAACAAACCTGCTGTAATTATGGACAAGAACTGAGCCAGGACTGGGAACTTCTGTCACACACAGACCCAAACTCACAATTAGCAGAGGATTTGTCCAGCAGGTAACCCACACCTGTATCAGGGGCTGGATCTCCAGAGGTCCCTTCCAAGCCCAGCCAGCCTGGGATTCAGTGAATACCTGATTTTGTCAGCTCCTGCAATTCCCATGCTATTTATTCCATCAATTAAAAGTCCCAGCTCCCCCAAAGCTCTAATTACAGAAGAATCTGTTCTCACTCTTATGTTCTAACGTTAATGACCTCCCTCATAAGCTCAGAAACGGAAGCAACAAGGGGGTTTGTTTAATATTGAATATTGAGATTATCTGCCTTAAAATCCAGTGTTTTA
This sequence comes from Cyanistes caeruleus, assembly GCF_971803275.1. NCBI lineage: Eukaryota > Metazoa > Chordata > Aves > Passeriformes > Paridae > Cyanistes > Cyanistes caeruleus. The sequence continues at coordinate 1,612,943 of NC_141711.1, read as the reverse complement.
CAGCAGTTTGAAACTGCACACTAAGGAAAGGCAGCAGCTTTAAAATACATTTAATTTTACTTTGCAAGTCATCAGCTACAAAAAATATTTCAGACTTGATTGGAAACAAGCACTTTTATGAAGGGACCTTTTTTTTTTTTTTTGCATAAGGAAAGGTCATTGAACTTCAGTTCAGACAGTGTAAAACTTCACAGCCTTGTCAATCCTCCAAGAAAAATAACCACAAACATGCGCTGCTAAAATCCAGTCAGATTCATTAAGTGCAAGTTTTGGAATCAGAAGAAGCTTCTTTTGAGGAACTGATATTCCTGGTGAAGGCAGACACCTCTGGAAGTCTCATTTCCAGCCAACATCTAAATCTGCACTCCAGTTGGTCATTTTTTTCCAATAACCAAGTGCACATGAGCTGGAAGGAAACGAGATGTGCACGGATTTCTCCCCAGCCTGAGGCACAAACCACAGCCTGCCTCAATGCTGCAGCTCTGATAAACACGGGCTAATATTCCTGGCAATTCCCAGGGAGAATTCCCGCACATCCTTCTTTATCCCAGCAGTGGGAGTAAAGCACAAAAACCCACAGATGAGCAGTTCAGCAGCTCCTGGCAGGGAGGAGCTGAAGCACTGGGGGCTGTGAGGAACAGCTCACCCTGCCCACACTGGCACTGCTGTCCTACCTGCAACCAGGGCTCCTCTCAGCAGCACTTGGAGATGTTCAGCTGAAATGCAGAATGTTTCAATTTGGGGTTGTTATGAAACAGGCACATTGCACAGCTCCAGGCCACTGCAGAGATTTCCATACAAACAGGGATGAAATCCCATAGTTCTGGAAGGGCCAGAACTTCGTGTTTGCTTGAGCTGCCAGTGAGCCAACTCCATTGCATTCCAGACCCAAAATTCCATACCCTTACAACAAAGGCAGCACATACATTTGTATGCTCACAGCCTCTTCAGTGCAGAATTTATCTGGCCTTGAAGCAAAAATTAATTTTTCTGCCTTCCATGAGCCAAGAATAACAATGTCCCCTCTACTCTCCAGTCAGCAAAGACTGGGGCTGCTCTCCTGTTGTGCCATGCTGGTTCCCTTTTCCACAGAACCTGGACAGCAAGGAAAACTCCTGCAGGGATTGGCAAGAGCTCTCAAATCCCCTCAGAATCAAATGGAATTACAGAATTTTTTGGGTTGGAAGGGACATTAAATTCCACCCAGTTTCCCCCAGCCATGGCAAGAACACCTCCCACTGTCCCAGCTGCTCCAGCCCCAATGTCCAGCCTGGCCTTGGGCACTGCCAGGGATCCAGGGGCAGCCACAGCTGCTCTGGGAATCTCTGCCAGGGCCTCACAGGGAACAATTCCTGCCCAATATTCCATCTCACTCTGCCCTCTGGCAGTGGGAAGCCATTCCCTGTGTCCTGTCCCTCCACACCCTTTCCAAAGCCCTCCTCCATCTTTTCTGGAGCTCCTTTAGGCTCTGGCAGGGGCTTTAAGCTCTCCCCTTCTCCTCTCCAGGCTGCAAGTGAAGAATTTAAGATGTGAAGCTGTAGTAATGTTTTAAGCCACACAAATAATTTCAGCTTCAAAGGACCTTCCACCCTCATCCTACAAAATCCTTTTCCATTTGGAGGAGCCCTCATCTGGCACAGCACTAAACCCTCCCTTTCTGCCACGTGACCACCACAAACTGGGAGGCCAAAACTAAGACTTGAGTTCCCAGAAATCTGCAACAATTCCATCACTGGCTGCTACACCCCTTTTTACTGCTTCCCTTCCAGAGGCTGAGGCCAGCCCACATCCCTGTCAGTGCCTATCTGGGAGCCCACCTCACCTCCAGGAAAGGCACACCCAGAGCTCCAACAATCACCCTACGTGCTCAGCTGGGGCACTCCTGCAGCAGCTGCCACCAGCCCCAGCTCTGCCCTCAGCCCATGGCTTTGAGGCTCTGAGAAATCTGCTTTAAAAACTGGAGAGGACAAAGTGGCCAAACAGAGCAAAATCCCCAACAGACACACACAGCTCATCATTTATGAATCATTTAGTTTGGTACCTTTCACCTTTCCCCAGTTATTTCACTGCATGTGAAATACTGCTTAAAAAAAATTACATTCCTGTTTCTCTTCCCCTGTATTCACATTTGCATTTCACATCCCTCTGCTTCAGCAGCAGAAAATCCTTGTTAAAACACTCCTGAGCCACTGAGGCAAAGGAAAACCACAATCCTTTCTCCCATTGGTTGCTTGGAGGGATTTTCAGTAACACACCAATATTTATATCTTATTTCTGTTTTTCATCTGATAGTTATGATTGAAGAAGGTGACTTTTAACAGCAAGTTTACTTTTAACAACTCCAAAAAACCTTCATGAAGCAGCAGCCAAAAAAGACCAGTTCAGGCTCCATTCCAGGCCTCTGGCATAACACTTGTCCTGTGAGCACTGCAGCCAACACTTGGAAATTTGGCTGACACCCCCAGGAAAGCAGCTCCCAACACTCTGTGTTTACAAAATTGCCAAGGCTGAGCTTACAGCAGCATTCTTGGGGTTTGTTTGTTTGTTTGTCCCTGATTTAGGGATTTCTGCATCACAGAACTACACGGGGAAAGGAATTTCTCCAGTACTGAGTGTTGGGAAGATGGGATCAGCCATTCATTTTTTTATTTGTATTTTTTATTATTTTTATGAAGGCAGAACAAATCCATGGATGGATTTAGCATCAGTTATGCTGGTGGTGGGAACTGCAATTTAGCCTTATCTCTCCCAGTGCACAAATGTTAGACCTGAATTAAAAGATTACAAACTGCACTTGTAATCTTCCTTCCCTGGCAGGAGGAACCCAAATCCCACGTTCTTTGCCAGTCCCTCACAGCACACACTCACACAGGGCTGCCTTTTTCTCAGGCTGCCCCTTGGAAACAAAAATCAAACTGTGCCCCATCAGAGATGAGGGAATTCTGACAGGAGGGGACCTCAGGAGGTGATTTTGTCCAAACCTGTGCTCAGAGCAGATCAGCTCATTCAGGAGATGACAGGACACAATCTGCTTATCTGCCAAGAGCTGCAAAGGGGACCTGACCTGTTGAGGAGGAGGTAAATGAAGCCTGAGGAAGGCTCAGCAACACATTCACAACAGAAGAAGAGGGGAGGAAGGGCAGGGAAGATCTACTACAGAATTTTCTTTCTTTTTAAAGCAGTATTCACTTCCAGCCAACAGGAAAATGGGATCAGCTCCAGAGCAGTCAGCACTGCCCCTCCCAGGATCACTGGGGATGGGGATGAGGGGAGCTGGAAAAGCAGCAAATGAACACAGGATCTTCTGTAGAAAAGGAGGAAACATCAAAATCTTCAGCCATTCACAGCATAAGGAATCTTACAGACTCCGCCTGAACTTCTCAGGTAGAGGGCAAAAAGAGACAACAAGGGGCTGATACCAACTTTTGCTAATCAGGAATTGATGTTTTAAATTGTTTTTTAAAAAGAAAGGACAGAGAATAGATTGCAAATCATTCCCACTTCAGTCCATGACTCCAGGCCAAGCCCTCTCCACAATCCCCATTTTTGCCCCTGGCTTTGGGGACATCAGAGTTTCCTTTTCCCTGCTGTGATTACCAACAAAGCCCAGGGATTGCTCAGGGAGTTTCCCCCTGCTGTGTTACTCACTGCCTGGTGGATGTCAGCCTTCACTGCTTCACTCAGCATCCCCTCAAACACAAAGGAGTCACCAAATTTCTCTGCCTATGGGAAGAACAAAAGATTCAACCATTATGTCATCAAAGGAATGCTATTCATAGAACCACACTCAACATTTACAGCTTTGCTTTATCAAGAATAAGAAAATTCAGAGAATCATTAAGGTGGGGAAAAAACCACAGAGACCATCAAGTCCAACCTTTGATCATACAAATTCTAATTGTGAATTTGAGTTCTCTTTCAAGGAAGCTGTTTTGGAACAAAAAATAAGGGATTTTTATTCTGGACGTTGTTTTTGTTCAGCAGCCACTGGGCAGATGGCAGCTCACTGAGCTTCTGCATCTTTTTATTAATTCTTCTGCATAATTTTTATTAATTAAAAATGCAGTTCTGATTGTCCCAACTGCTTTCAAATGCTACAGTCATCAATTTAATATGGAATAACACGTTTCATTTCTCTTATTTTTTCTTTGGGAATCACAGTAAAAGATTTGAGCCCTGTCACTGCTCCATCATCACTAGTACCATGTTTTAAAGTGCTGCTACAACAATAAAGAGTTAAAAGTAACTCAATTATTATATCTAGCATTAGATAAATCCAAAAGAATAAAAAATACAAATAATTTCGATCAATCACAGTACATTATATCAAGAGAAAAAAAAAAGGGAGGAGGTGTAAGTGGAGCACTCAACTGCACCAGCTGAGCCATGAAGTCTGAAACAGACCCCACATGATGCAGTTCTACCTGCCAGAGCTCCAGGAACATTTGGGGAACACTGTCAGGCACAGGGTGGGATTGTGGGGGTGGCTGTGCAGAGCCAGGGGTTGCACTGGATGATCCTTATGGTCCCTTCCAGCTGAGGGCATTCTGTGATTCCACATTTAACCTCACCCCACACGTGCTCATCCCAGCAGCTCTTTGCAACAACCAAGCTGTGTTCCAACCCAAAATAGTTAAACCACTTTTTTTTTTTTTTTTCATAATTATCGAGCTAAGAAACAGAAATAGGAGACAAAAGAAGCTTTTCATCCAACCAGAGGATCCTGCCTTCCAAATGAGAACCAGCTCATCAAGTGAATTCAGCAAAGTGCCTCCTCTGAGACCTGTTCCTTAGCGAGGCTTTCATTTGCCTAAAAGGGCTGTCAGGGTTTTGTCAAAGTTGCTAGGAACAGTCACCTGTCAGGAGGGATCTGAGCCTCAGGCACAGGCGGCTCCTTCCTGGGAAGAGCCTTAACATATTCTTAGTCCATTGTTCCCAGGAAGCCGCACACAATTATCACTGCAGCTGCTATTGTCTCCTCCTCAGGCACAGGGCTCTGTGTCAGTAGCAAGGAGCTGAGCCAGCCTGCAAAGTCCTTGGCCATCTCAGTTTGTTAAATCCAGGTTTCTCTAAAACAAGGAAAATCTAACCTGATTGGTCCAGGACCCAAATGTCACAAACCCCAAGCAAACCACCCCAAAAACCCCTGCAGAGAGCTGCTGGCAGCACCCAGTCACGAGTTCAGGTGACAAATCACTAAAAACAGCAACACCTGAATGCTCTTTCAGCCCAGGACAGCAAGGCCAGACAGTTCCTTCTCCCCACCACTTCCATCAGAAATATTGGAGTACGCAGATCCCAAACAAGTATTGTGACATCCTTCAGAAAGAGAAGCCTGGGTTTTCAGCTGGGGTTTTCTCAGGAGCCTGGGTGCCCTGGTGCCTCACCTCAGTGATGTAGCCCGCGGAATTCACAAATCTCTCGAAGTCCTGGTTGCTGACCTCGTACTGGTCCATGTAGAAGCTGTCAATGTGCACTCTCCTGGCAGGCCCCTCTCCATCCTGCTGGATTTCAGGCTCGTGGGTGCCCATGGTGAACACCCCTCCCGGAATCAGCACCATCTGCACAGCAAACACCACCCAGAAGGTTGGGATAACAAAGGACTGAGAAGTCCCACACTGCTTTTACTCCTCCTGCACCTCATCTTTGCAGGTGTTTTTGAAAGAGCATTTTGGCCAAATGGGGAAACAGCAAACAGAACTAAAATTGGGAACTGCAATTTCAACAATTTGAAATTGCAAATCCCCATTTGCAGGTTTTTACATGAAGTCTGGGTGATGCTGGTGCTCTCATGAGGAGAAATGTTCTGTTTCCTGTGTTACACTTTGCTGGTATTTCTGCAGTTACACCACTGCCAGGGTAGCAAAGGAGCAGTAAACGAGCTCAGCACCTCTCCTGGTTCTTCAGGGCAGCTGGAGTGAGCATTGGGCATCACCTTACTCATCACACTTCAGTGTTTCTTCTCCACTGTAGCTCTCTCCTGCTTGGGTCTCTCAAAATTCACACAGCCTGCAGCTGGCCCATGAAAAATGCTACAAACATCTTCTCCTTTGGCCTACCCACATCTGAAGCTGGCTGTGTCCCCAAAACTTTCACCACTGAGAAGAATCTGAGCTCTTACAGATACTCTGAAACTGACTCCATCAAAAGGCTTCAGGATAAACTTGCTTACATTTTTTAGGACTTAGGAAATGACAATATAGTGTAAAGTTGCTCCACTTCCTCCCTTCCAATCTCTCTTCAACCCTCGGTAGCTGACACAACTCCCTGAAGGGATTCCCAGCCAGGCTCAGAGCTCACTGGGATAAAACCACGTGCAAAATAAACTCTAGCTGGCTATCCAGTTCTAAAATCATTCTGGAAATAAATAAAGCTGTTTGTGGTGATACAGAGGCCAGTTTTTCTCTGCTAGTAAAGACGTTTTCTAGCTAAGCATCATCAAATTATGTTGTGAGCATAACTTAATCCAGCAGTAATTAACTTTCATTACCTACTACTGGAGCTGCCAGCTGCTTAAAAAGGAATTTTTTCATCCTCCAGACCCAGGGTGAACTGCTCAGCTTTGTCACACAAAATACCCATCGATGACATGGATCCCGAGCACAGGGGCATTATTCACTCCACACTCTTTAAACATTGCATGGTTTACGGAGGGCAGCCTGCAGTACCAGAGTTCACCTTTCACCCAGCGAGCTCCCGCTGTCGGACACAGCTTTTTCCAAGCTGATGCAGCTCCCCAGCATTTCAGCCGAGCCAGCTGGAGAGGAAGCCGCTCATGTTTTCCTGTTCTCTCCGCGAGGCAAGAGCGAGATGTGGCCAGAAGCAGCACCCGCGCCCCAGCCCAGTTCTGGGTTCGGCCCACCCGCCTGTCATTTCATTTAAGCTCTCCCACAGCAGTTCCCGGCTGCTCCGTTATCCCGGAGGAGGCTCTGCCCCGCCGGGCTCCCCCCTCGGCCCGGCCCGGTCCCGCCGCTCACCGGCCCCAGCCCGGCGCTCCCCACGCTGCCCGCCGCCGCCGCCAAGTAGCGCCGCGCCGCCGCCTCCCGCCCGTCCCCGGGGGCCCGGCCGGCGCTGCAGCCGCAGTCCCCGGTGCCGGGGGTGCCGGTGGCCGCCACCATTCCCATGCCCAGCAGCAGCAGGAAGAGGCAGCGGCACAGCCGGGTGGGCGCGGCCATATTGGCGGCGAGGCCACGTGCCGGGCGTGGTCATGTGACCGGGCGCGTCTTAAAGGGGCCGCGCCGCCCCCGAGGGGCGGGACCGGGGCTGTCCCTTCGTGTCCCCTCATGTCCCCTCTATCCCCTCATGTCCCCCCGTGCCCCCTCCATCCCCTCATGTCCCCCTGTGTCCCCCCTGTTCCCTCCATCCCCTCATGTCCCCCTGTGTCCCCTCATGTCCCCCCTGTCCCCTCATGTCCCCCCTGTCCCCTCATGTCCCCCCTGTCCCCTCATGTCCCCCCTGTCCCCCCATCCACATCGGTAGCTGCAGAGCCTGTGTGGATAATGAGAGACTGCTCAGGGCCTCTTTACTCCAGAGAACGGTGAGGGGAACCCAGCAATGCACAGAAATACCTCAAACAGCCCCGGGAATCTCAGCCGTCCATAGAAATACCTGGAATACCCACACAGATCTCTGCTGAGGGGAGCCAGGAGTGTGCTTCCATCCCAGGAAGGGTGCCTTGGCATTCCCCCTCTCCCTCAGAGAACTCACACTTCTTCGTTATTCATTTTCCCACAGTTCACTGGAGTTGTTGAAGATTCTGTAAAATCTTTACTTTCTTGTGGGAGCTGCTGTTCAGAACTGCCAAAAGGATGGATCTTCTGCATCATCCCCTACGCCGAAATAATTGTTTACTCATCCTGCGGGATATTAATTCAAAATAGTCAATGTAATATTTGTGTATATTTGCAGCAAAGAGAAGCATGGTCAGAGTGAAGGAGGGGTTTTATCATTTGCAGTTTGAAAGGAACTGCACTCGAATGTGTTTGCTGTGTGATGTTTTACTGTGTGCAAAATGTCAGTGCTGGGAGGCCTGGCAGGGATGAATTCCAATTATCCATCATTAGTCCCTTTTGCCCTATGACGTGCTCCAGAAAAGCATCAGAGTGCAGGAAAACAAATGCAAACTTAATTATACAACTTGCTACTTTGGGTCAGAAAATGGAAATATTCCTTTTGCGTTGGTGCGGTGATCTTTGCCCTTTGTCAAGGAAAGAATGTCTATGAAAATGAGAGTTAAATCCATCTTATTTTCTCCTGCTAAATTTTTCTCAACACAATTCACTGAAGCGAGAGCAAAACATAGGCATCCAAATTCTACAGCCTTCTAGAACTGAAAACAGTCTGCCAGGATAAGGTCCCTTTGCTAAAGCCCTGGGATTCTGGCTGTGTGGTGCTGGAATTCAGGAAAAGCAGCTGATTTCCAATGAGCTGGGACAGCTCTCTAGTGTATCCTGCCCACTCGTTCTCATGGCTCGTTTTCCTGGAATTCTTGTGAGCATCGTTTGTGTAGCTCCATCAGGAGGGTTCATATTCCTTCCTCTCCCTGGAGAACAGATGAAATAATTACACTTCACTTCTGGATGGAGCAACGTCCAACTCCCAGTCTGAGATCCTGAGGACTTTGGAGAACTTTTGCTGGTGTGGATTATTTTGTGCTCAGCCATGCAGGCTTGAGTTTTTCTCCTTCCTTACTCTGAGTCCCCAGGCTTCTGACCTTGCTGTTATTAAAATGGGATGGGAATGAGAGATTTCCCAGCACTTCACTGAGAGGCTGAGCTGCTCTAGCATTTATCAGGAGTGCTTTTCATCCCTGAGTGCTGGCATGGATCTCCCTAAGGACAGGGAACTTCTGGGATCATCTTCCCCATTGGGAAGACCAGCCATGAGCAAGAGGAGACAGATTGATCCTCAGAGTCCTGGAATATCTTCTGCTCTCGTTTTCCTTCCAGGGCTGTTGAGCTGCAGCTGAGCCAACAGCAGAGACAAACCCTGTGCAAAGCCACCCCGCAGGCTGGAGGTGCAATGTTTCCAAAACAGCCCAGGGAAGGCAATGCTTAGGTGCAAACTTGTCAGCATGAAACAAGACAATAGAAATAAAAAGCAAATAAAAGACTTCAAAGTTCATTTTAACATCTTTTATCAATGCTGAATTTCCATAATTGCTGACAATAAAGTAGGAGTGGAGCAGAATAAGGTTCGAAAAGGAGAAAATGAACAAAGTACTCCAATAACAAAAAAATACAAATCCCTCACAAGTTGTTTTCCTGTGACTGAAACCACATGTGAAATTGGGCCAAACATTCACAGCACAGCTCCCAGGGCTGAAGTGATACCTACCAAGTAGTGTTTTTTCACTGTTTCCTCTCTGAATTCTTGAGTTCATTCCCTCAGCCCTCTGGGGGTGTGTGGGCTCCAAGCCCAGCCCTCATTTGCTACTGAGTGATCAGGACTCTGTTCCCATCTCAGGGCTGCCTCCTGTAGTTCCCATTGTCAGCAAAAATTCCTTTAAGGAAATAGCTCTGGTCCTTCCCAAGGTGACTTTTTCCACTCCCACCCTGTCCTACAATTTTATCTCTTTTCAATGCTGTAAGATTATAGGAACTCACTGTGCCTGCTGCAGCATCCCAGAGCAAGTTCCTAAAGACAAATGGAAATGTTTTCCTTCACTGGAAACTTTCATGATTATCTTGTCTTTGCCAGCACCCCTTTAAATCTAACAAGTTATTCACAGAGCTTGGCTCAGTATTTTTGGCTGAAGGGCCAAAAGTTGGTGAGGGGCCATCAGTGCATGGAATGACAGGACAAGGGGGACAGATTCCAGCTGACAGAGAAGAGGTTTAGATTGGACATTAGGAAGAAATTGTTCCCCATGAGGGTGGGGAGGCCCTGGCACAGGGTGCCCAGAGAGAGCAGCTGTGGCTGCCCCATTCCTGGAAGTGTCCAAGACCAGTCTGGATGGGGCTGGGAGCAACTCAAACCATTCTGGCCTTCTGTGAGCTCCTCAGCCTTTGAAGAACTGACTAAGACCCAGAATCAAACGAAGCCCATAAGCAAAAATTTGGTATTTGGGAGAGGAATGTCTCCAGAGGGACAGACTCCATTCCCCCCCTGGGCAGCCTGTTCCGTGTCTTCCCCCAGTGCTGCTGCTGGGATTTATCCCTCAGTGCTGGAGCTATTTCAAGGCAGAGCTGCTCAAGGTGCTCAGCAGGCAAAGCTCTGCCCCTGGCTCTGGTGACAGCCCTTCTGTCACTGCCTCAGAGCCTCTGCAGCCACTCACAGCCTCTGCCTGCTGAACCCAGCCAGAGATTAGATTTGATTACACAAGAATTCATTAGGATTATCTAATGATATTAGGCACCACTACTCTGCCAAATTCCTGATGAGTAATGGCTTGTAGTATTGCAGCCATGTAGGAAACCCATAAAACTCTGTTCTCTGACCTTCGCTTCAGTTCCTGAGTCACGAGCTTCAGTTTCTGCATATCCTTGCTCCAGAGCCACAGCTACAACTCCTCTGGAGGTATTTTTAATGGAGAGCCAGTGCAGGGGGATGTTACATTGATTTTAAACTGGCTAATCTGGGCTTGTTCCCATTCATCAGCGTCATCCTGCTGCTGTAGAGATGGAAACAAGCCAGGAGCCGGGCACCATTTCCTACCTGTCCCAAGAATCAGGTGGGTGTGGGTGAGAGGGAGCGGAGGGAAATGTTTCCTTCACCTAAATCCCAGTTAAAGTGATACAGTTCTTCAGGCAAACATTGCACCCACCCCTGCGCGGCTCTGGGTGCTGCCAGCCAGCCACGGAGAGCAGGAAAATTAGGGTGTAACTGTGGGAAATCACCTTGGCTAATATTTAAGGACAAATAATTGCATAATAAAATAAATAAATTAGTATTACTATTTTTTATTCGTTGCTGGTCATTCTGGCTGAAGTTGTGATGTCTCTTTGTTGATAGCCCCGTGCCGTGATTTTAGTGCAGAGGAACCCCAGTGGCACTCGCTGTTTCCAGAGTTTGGAGCAGCAGAACGGCCGAGATCTGCTCAGGCAAGGGCTCGCACGAGTCACGCCACAGGTGACAGCACCTGAGCAGGCAGGTGCCCACCTCAGCATCACCTCCCCGCTATTCTGCGCTCCCCAAGTCGCGCTGACACCTGCTTTACTCAGTGTTTACTCAGTGTTTACTCTCCCTGGCTGCTTTCCCCGCAGCTCTGTGCCCGCTACCCTCGCCCCTCGCCGGCTCCAGGGCTCTGTGCGAAGCCCCCCGGAGCAAAACACATCCGCGCCCCAGCCGGAGGGGATTCATCTCCATCAGTGACCGCACGGAGCGAGGGGTCCGTCCCCATCACTGACCGCACGGACCGAGGGGTCCGTCCCCATCACTGACCGCACGCCCCCCGGCCGGAGCGCGGCGCGGGGCACGCTGGGAGCTGTAGTCCTGCGGCACGCGCCCCCGCGGCGGCGCGGCGGCGGCAGGACTCGGTTACCCAGCGTGCCTCGCGGGTTATTTAAGGCACGGCGGCGGGCGAGAAGCGCAGTGACCATGTGGACGCGCAGCTGAGGCGGCGGCGGGCGCAGCCTCCGGGAGCGGGACCGGGAGCGCCGCCGGAATGGGGCTGCCGAGCCGTCCGTAGCCCGCCCCGCCGCCTCCGCAGCCAGGTACGGCCGGGAGAGAGCGGGCACGGCTGGACAGGGAGGGAGGCGGTGAGTGGCCGCCGGAGCAGCCCCGTCCCGCAGCCCGAGGGATGCAGCTTGGTGCTGGGCGGGGATGCCCGGGGATGCAGCCCGTTGCTAGGCGGGGATACCCGGGATCGCAGCCCGCTGCCGTGCAGGGCTGCATTCCCGTGCTCGGCGGGGATGCCCGGCCGCCGCAGCCCTGGCAGGACCGGGCAGAGTCCCCTCCGGCCTCCCGGCGGGTCCCGCAGCGCTGCCGGGCCGGGGTCCCGTCCCCGGGACCACCGCGGGCTCGGCACCGGAGCTGCGCGTCCGCTCCAACTTTCCCCGTGTTCTTGCCCCCGTGCTCGGGGCTCGGCTGCGAGGGATGTTCGGCGTTATGTAAACACTCGTGAGCGCCGATGGGGACTTGGCTATGGGCGCTCTTCCTCTTAAATGGTCAAAAAGCGGGCAGCTGTGGGTGGATGTTTCGGAGGGTCCCGGTGACTGGCCTGACAGGCCAAATATTTGGCTGTTTCCTGGACTACAATAACTGGACTTCGGCGGGGGAAGGGGTGGGGGCACATGTGCATTCCCCTGCACGTACGTGGGATGTGCCATAATCCCGAGCGGTTCCACGGCTCCTGCGGGTTCTCTGGGGCCGGCGCTGCCCCGCGATCCTCCGGCTCTGCTCGGGCTCCCTGTGCCTGTTCCCTGCGGGCTCCAGCGCTTTTCCCCGGAGGGAAAATGCTCCATGCACCGGGACCAGCTGCGGCTGGCTCAGCCTTTCCCCTCCCTGCCCCAGGTGGGTTCGCTCTGGCTCGCAGCAATTTGTCTAAAAAGGGTCCAACAGGTGAAAGGTTTGAGTTGAATTTATTGCAGCGAGCGGTTCTGTGCCTGCTGAGCCACAGATGGATTGGGCTGCGGTCCTGCTGCAAATCAGGAAGGGAGAACGTGGTTAATACGATCCAGATCTTTGCCTGATGAAGATTTAGTGACTGCAAGTCGTGCGGGGAGTAGCGTGTGTGGGAGCTGGTGGTTTTATTTATTAGCGAGGCACTTGTGCACGTGTTTTATTTCTTAGTTATTTTTTGCCTTTGAGGTTCTTGGGCTCAGAAATTTGCCTGCTATCCCAGGACTTGCAGACCTGTTGAGCCAGAGGCCCATGGTGGAGCTGTTTTCCTTGCAGGGCTCAGCTGTGTGAGTGTGGGATGCCATGTCAGGCCAACATCCCTTCCTTTCCCTCCGTGGTTCCTCTGTGGCCAAGTTAATGGGCTACCAGGCACTGGATTTCTCATTGGTTTCTTTTCTGTACTTTAATTTACGCCAATTTCCTCACACAGTAAATATTCCATGGTCTAAATGCCTGGTGGTTTTGCTGGTGTAAGTGCCTGAAGCAATAACAGCATTGCAGGGTGTTATGGCTGGAGCAGAGCTTTGGCTGCTCAATCAGAGGAGAAAGCTTGGTGGCATTGATAAGTCCAAAAATTCAGCGTTCACTGAGGGTTAACAGGACACCTGGTGAAACAAAGGTGGAAATGGACCACTGTGGGACAAAGCTGTAGTGCTCAGTGTGCCTAAACCAAAATAAGGAGTCGCTGTGAAAATAAAAACAGAATTCTAGTGTGTTTCAAAACAATCTGATGCTGAGCTGATTATTTCTAATGTTTTCTTTAAGCCGCCTCTTGTTTGTCAGTAGTAGGGGTTTTTCTTGTTAAAATACCTTATTTCCCCAAGATTAAAGTGTTTGCTTAGATGAAGGGTTTTCTCCCCCCATCTGCTTGTTTTGCAGTGTTGATTAAGCCTTGAAAATTGTTTCCTCTTACAAGGTTAAATTGGGAAGTAAACAAACAAGAGTAACTTTGGCTTTGCAATCGTGGGGTGGAGCTTAGCTCGGGGAAATGGTTTTTATGAGATGTGCTAATCCTGAGCACCATCGTTGGAGGGTGGAGGAGCCCTTAGTGAGGAGCACAGGAAGGGGACATTTGGTGTTTTGCTTTGGTGGTGGCTGCTGGAGCTGCAGGTTTGGGTGAACAGAGCTGTCCTGGATCTGATGAACAGAGTGGAGGGGATGGAAGGGGCTGTTGTGATCTCTGGTTAGAAATGAGAAATGTGATTGCGGGAGGAATTCGTCACTGGAAGGGGCTGGGAGGTGTGGAATCCCCATCCCTGGAGGTATCCAAGGAACACTCAGTGCTCTGGGCTGGGGACAAGGTGAGGATTTGGACTTGATGATCCTGGAAGTCTTTTCCACCCTCAGTGGTTCTGTAACATGATTTTATCCACATCACCATCAATCCTCTCGTGTTCCCTCAACAAACTTGTTTTGGCATGGCGTAGTCCAGAAAATGCACGAATGGAGTTAAAGTGAAGAAATAATCTCAAGTCCTGGCAGCTCACAAGTGAGGCCATTGCAGCTGAGAGTGAGAGCTGCAAACCACAACGTCCTGCTGTTGTGTGGTGTGAGGTCTGGGTCTGGTTTTGTAATAACTCCTCTGGTAAAAACAGCACTGAATGTCCCTGACAGCGGGGCAAGCACGAGAACAGGGCACCTGCAGGTTTGGGGTGAATTTTGGGGATCCAGCTCCTCCAGTATTGTGTGTGTGCCAAAGAAAAGGGAACAGTCCTGGGGCTGGTCAAACTGGGGTGGTCCAGAGGTCTGTTCTGGAAGCAGAAGCTCCTTTTGGCTGCTTCTCATCAGATGAGCTGGTCTCTCCTGGTAAATTTCTGAAATGGACAGCACTGAGGTGGAACTTCTTGTTCGTGGCTGTCAGGCAGAATTAAAGCAGATCCCAGATATCCTGAGCCCTTGTCTGGGACCTGTCCTTGAATTGGAGCCGTCAGAAGAGCAGGTGTTGCTTGTTCTGGTGAGCTCTTGGAGCAGGTGGAGCTGCTCTTGGCCACCTGGGCTCGTTTGTGTCTGCTGGGCAAGAGACCAGAGCCACCTGAGCTGTCCCAGCACTGGTGCAGTCCCTGTACTGGGCACTGCTGGGGCATCTCCTGTCTTGAGGGAAGCTCTGGGACCCTCAGTGCAAGAAAAGCATTGAGGGGCTGGAGAGTGTCCAGAGATGGGAGTGGAGCTGGGGAGGGGTCAGGAGCACCACGAGCAGCTGGGGGGGCTCAGCCTGGGGAAAAGGAGGCTCAGGGGGAATTTCTGGCTCTGCACAAGTCCCTGACAGGAGGGACAGCTGGGGATCAGGCACTGCTCCCAGGGAACAGGGACAGGAGGAGAGGGAATGGCCTCAGGCTGGGCTAGGGGATGCTCAGGTTCAATATTAGGAAAAATAACTTCACTTGAAAAAGTAGCCAAGCATTGAAATGGGCTGCCCAGGTAGGGTTCCCATCCCTGGAGGTGTTCAAAGATTGTGCAGATGTGGCTCTTCCTGGCAGGGCTGAGTGGGCACAGTGCTATCAGTTTAATTCCATACCTGGGAGGGCTTTTCCAACTTCCATGATCCCGTGATTCTGGCTGGTTTGTTGACTATGGCACAGCAAACTCCTTTGGACTATCTGATGTGCCAACTTGCAGAGTGTACTGGGAGTCTTTGAGACATTATTACCCCATAAATACAAGATAGTTGTAGTTGTAGGATTGTCTTAAAGCCAGGAGGAATCTGAGGCTCCCGTGGGAGGTGGGATGAGGGTAGTGGCTCTGTAGTAGCTGGTAGACGAGCTGCTGGCTCTCCCGTGGGTGAGTGTGAGGGAAGGCGGCCTCACCAAAGCAGCTTATGGAGACCAAGGGGTTTAGAGGCAGAAAACCATGTGCTGCTAGAAAGTTATGTAAATGTAACATCTCTGTCACAATGAGACTGTGGTGGAAATCCTGATTCCTAAAAATCTGCATTACTCTATGTCCCAAATTGGTTTCTTCTGCTACAATGGCAGCAGAAACTGAAGGAGCTGTTTTTGTGTTGTTGGTGTGTGATAATGCACAAGGGGAGCCAAAAGCTGCCCAGTTTGATCCAGTGGCCTGTGCAGGGTGGGGCCAGGTGCTGCTTTACAGGCTGGAAGAGCAGTAGAGAGTGTCCCTGTGCTGCAGGGCCGGATGCTGGCTGTGTCCATGGCTGTTCCAAGAGATTCCTGTGCTCTTCCGCCGAGCCTCTCCTGGAGGCTGCTGCGGGAGGCAGGATGCCAAAACTGCACAAGCTTTCATCTGGCTTGATATTCCTGTCTAATTTCTGCTCCCCGTGGACACTACAAAAGCACCACAGCAATTATTGCCTGGTTCTCTGTCTCAGCACTGGGAGGCAGTGGCTGGGGATGGAGGCAGATCCCTCTTTCCAGGGTGCTGCAAGTACTTGTTAGGTTGGCAGAGGCATCCAGAGGCTCCTTGTGTGGCTCTTGCTTGTGCTGTATCTGTTGAGAAAGTACATTTCCAGGTCTTCAGGGCAGCTGTGCTTTATGGCATCAAATTTGCTCAGAGAAACCATGGCTGGTCCGTCCCTGGAAGTGTCCAAAGCCGGGCTGGAGAGGGCTTGGAGCAACCTGGGGTAGTGGAACGTGTCCCTGCCCATGGCAGGGTGGCAATGAGAGGATCTTCAAGGTTCCTTCCAACCCAAACTGTTCTGGAATTCCATTCTGTGAAAAAGATGAAATGGAAACTAGAGGAACTGTAATTCAAGTGAGGAAAGCTGCAACATTCAGCTGTGGATTCTGAACTCAGAGGAGTTTCATTTTCATGCTTGTGGTTTTGGTTAAGCTTCCCAAAACTTGGATCAGAACTTCTTAGCAGCGTTCTATGGAGAATAAAATGTCAGTTGATATCTGAGCAAGTTAACCCACTGGAGCGAAAAATGGGTTGGAAATGTGCATGGAAGTCTGTGTTATTTGGAGATTTGTGGCTTGTGGCAATGTAATTGCATCTTCATGTGCCAGAAAGCCAACATGAAGAGTGCTGCAGGAAGCTGAGTGGTCATATCTCACTGATAATCTTCTCTGGAGGTGTCCAAGGCCAGGCTGGACAGCGTTTGGAGCACCCTGGGACAGTGGAAAGGAGTGGAAGATGATCTTTCAGGTCCCTTAGAAGCCAAACCAGTCTGTGACTCTGTGATCATTTGGCTGCAGAGGTGATCAAAGGAGGGGGAATAGCTCTGAGAAATGGCAATGCCAGATGTTTCTGGGTTAGGATGTGAGGTAATGCCTCTGCTTTGGGAGGAACGTGATGCTGAGCTCTAAGGGACAAGGCTTGGTTGGTTGAACTCAGTGGCACGATGGACACAGGCAGCTCATCCTCTCCTCGTCTAGCTCATGATGGCTGTGGTCACAAGGTGATAATCTGAGCGTGCACATAGAAGAAATTTCTGATCATAGTAGGCCAAAAAATGGCTGTTGCTCAAAGGCTGTACTTTGTTTTTTATTTTATATAATTGTTTAGTAGAAATTTTTGCATGGAACTTCTGTAAACATTTCTTTTGTGCCTTGGCCCATCCTTTCCACTTCTTCAGAAATTCAGAAATCTGCCAAGAAGTTGTGAAGAAAAAAAGCTTTGTTTGCAGTCCAGCTCTGTCCCATCTGCGTCCCACTCCAAGAAGAAACACATGGCCACAGATGCAGACGCTGACCTCAGCTGGCTGATGGTGCTTGATCTGAAGGGTTAATTGAAAACTTCTGATTAAAATAACTCTGCAATCCTTGGCTGCTCCTCTGTGAAGTGTTCAGTAGATTCAGATGCTAATGCTCGTGGGTGGCTCAGCATTTTGAACCTTTGCCTTCTAGAAAATTACAGTTGGGAGGCCAACAGGTAAAGTCAGCCTGGGAAGCGGAGCCTTCATCTGTAAAGCAGCCCGGCCCACCAGGGCTTTGGAGCTCAAAGTAGGTCCCCTGGCCACCAGTGGCTCTCCACACGTGCCCATCATGTGCTGGCAGTGGCTCCTCCTCTTGGGCTGGTTGTCCCTGGCGCTGAGGTTTTATCCAGAGAGCCGGAGCCAGCGGAGGTGTCCGGGAGGGTCCTGCCTCGGGGACAGCAGCAGCGCTCGGAGCCCGCCGCAGCGGGAGGGACACAAGCGTTGGCATCACTGCCAGAGGGGACCCGAGCGTGCCGGGGGCCACCCTGGCCAGCGCAGCCCTGGAGACCGACCTGGAGACCTGCGGCCCCAGCATGGAGGAGAGGGAGCCCCCGCCGAGGTGAGGGGACGGGCAGGGAAGGTGCTGGGCACTGGCAGCAGCTGCAGGGGATGGAGCGAGGGAGCCGCCGCCGAGTTCGAGGAGCACGGAGGGCTGATGTGGGGAGTGGGGTGAGGGAACCAGCCCCACTGTGCTGAGCCCTCAGCAGGTACCTGGCCACGCAGAGTGACACTGGGCACTCTTGTGTGCCATCTTTGTTCCTTGGCCGAACTCCAGTTGGGTGTAACAAACCAAGCTTGCTCCCTTTCCCCATGACATTGGTTGTCCTGCTCCTTTTGGCGTGTTCCAGCTCTCTCCTGATGGAAATACGCTGGAAAACATTGTGTGCTCGCAGGGGCCTCGTCCAGAGGCTGATGTCCATCCAGACTGCCTCCTCCCAGCAGGGCTGGAGCCAGCAGGGCTGGACTTCAGGAACTATCAGCTTCAGTAAGTGCTCCTTACTTTTCATGGGATTAAGAAGATGCTGTCAGGTTGTACTTGCTTTGGAACAAAAAATGCTGGTTTTCCCCTGACAGTGTGTCTCTAATAGATTTTCTTTTTCCAGCTGTCTGCAGATGCCTGTCAATAGGACCTGTCAGTCGTGTTTCTTACCTCAGTGGCTCCTGTGTAAGGGATTGCTGTCAGAGTGTAACTTCCATGCTTTTGACCTGAATTCTCTCTAACTAGCTTGTCTGGTTGCACTAGGCAAATAATTACAAAAAAAAAAAAAAAAGGAAGCAGGTGCCCTTTCTAAGGAGAAAAGGACACTGTGAACGTTTGCTTTCCTGTACTGAGGTTTTATTGAGGTTAAAGTTACTGAAATGAGCGGCCTTATCTGTTTCCTTAAACTGCTGCTGCACCTATGAAATAGTAACTTCTGAATAACTTTGTCACTGATATGATAAAAAAAATCTATTTATCTGTGGAGTGGCAAATAGTATGAATAGAACATAATTAACTTGGCCATCATCTTGCTGTGTGAATTTACACTCCTCTTCCTACTTATTTTTAGAGGAAGGGGAAGCGTGTGCTTGATTGGATGTGCAGTGAGAGCGATCTCTCTCCTGGGAGCGGAGGGGAGCGTGGGCTGGTGGATGGGGATTCGGGAGACCTGGATTCAGATCTGGGCTCCGAGGCTGACCTGCTGCATGTCCTTGAGAAAGTCACAGCTCTGTGCTGCTCCTTCCTTCCCCTCTTCCCCATCCTCCATCTTGCCTGCTTAGCCTGGAAATTGGGAAAAAAAATCTGTGTTTTAAGCGTCGGGAGGGAAAATCCTTGGTCTGAGAAAGTGAATTTCTCCTCCTTAATCTAACGGCACATCAGCCGCCCATGTGTGGCAGAGAGCAGCCTCCTGGACATGAAAGGTTGCAGCTGAAGGGGAAAACAAGATCCTGTGGTAGATAAATGTACTGCACTGATAGGTTTTCTTTTAACGTGCAGTCTCTGAAATGGAACTCCATGAAACAGCGGTGCTGAGCTGGGTCCCAGTGCAGGTGTGTGAGGATCCTGGTGTCCAGGACGTGGCCTGCTTCACATCCCAAAATCCCTTTATTTGCTTTCCCTGGCAGCTAAAAGAGCTGCTTTTAGATTTGCTAAGTCAGAAGCTTTGCAGATGACAGAGCTCTGTCCTCAGCCCCAGCACGGTGATTATTCACTGGGTGAGCTTTTAAATAAAGCACTTCCTCCCTTCTTTGGCTGTTTTCATGGGATTCTTGGGAATCTTTCTTAGCGTCCTCAGGGAGGAAACCTTCCCTTTTTTTTACTGAAATAAGAATGAGAAACATCAGGTTTGGGTTCAGATTTTCAAGTTAGCTGCACCTGGGAAAATACAGAGTTCTCTGTGGGTGTTACCCAAAAAACCACATGAAATCTTGATTAGCCTGTAGGGCCAAATTTTCAGCCTAGTAATCTTGTAAAATTTGTATTTACTAGATTATCTAAGCACTGGATTTTCAGTGTAATACAGGGTTTGGTTGCATTTAAAAAATATTAACTTCCTTGGCCTAGTTTACCAACATTAATGACTCAATTCCATTTAATTCAAGCACAGACTTACCTGGTCTTGGGGGTTCTCAGATCTGCTAATTTCTGGATGATTGTGCTTATGCCATTAAGCAGTTCTCTATGTTTGCTTCTTTGTTGTCTCTCTACCCTTAAACTCTGGTCTTGTTTCTGTCAAAAACTGAAACAGAATTAAACTTCCACTCTGGAATTTCCTGTCGGCTGTAATGAAGTCGAAACACTTAAGTACAGTTTGAGATTCTATTCTTAAACAACCGAGATAGTGAAAAAGACTTTGATAAAGTGCTGCTCCAGTTTTGCTACCAGTCCATATAAAAGTGCCAGTCTTTATTGAATTGTTTAGTGAAAATCTGCCAGTAGAGACCTGAGTGCATCCGGGGACTGTGAGGCACAGCAAGGAGATTTTTTTTTTGCTCTAAACAAACATAATTTGAAGCATCTTGGAGTAATCTGTGTCCCAGTTGCTGGGAATCAAACAGTCTGCAATAAGGCACATTTGGCCTTGTTTATTTTACAAACAGGATTTGCAGTTGCGGAGTAAAGAATTAAAATCCTACACAAAGCAGACGCGTGAGACGTGAAATCAGGGAAGTAGCTTCGGATTCTTCGGAAAAGCCTTTTCACACATGCTGGAGATGAGGAATGACAGTGCAGGGATGTTGTCACAAGCAGGGACTTCAAACGGGGCCTTGACTCTGCTCTCCAAGGAAAGCAAACTCCCAGTGCCGCTCTTGAAACCTGTTTTTTCTGTCTTAGCGTCGGCAGCGAGATGAGTGATGGGAGAAATTAGCGTGAAATGTTTACAAAGCGGTTGTGTTTCCCATTCTGGGGGTTTCAAAAGGCGGCTGTCTCGCTGAGGTGTTTGATACTGAGCACTTGGTTTGATTTCACTGTGTTTTCACTGTTAATCCTGCTTTAACTGCCGGTGTGAAATGTGTTTTCATGAGAAAAAGGATTGAATTTCAGGGGCTATATTCAGCTTATCCTGGCTTGTTCAAGGCCATTAGGCTGAGCATATGCTCTGCTTGTGCCCTAAAATACAGCAGAGTCCTGAGAGCTGCTCTGGGTCCGCAGAGCTTCTCCTTGGGTCTGGGGACAATCTGTGGTCAAGGACTGCTACAAACCCTTCCTTTGCACTTCAGAACTCGTTCTGTTCAGTCCCTTACACTGCAGGAGAAGCAGTGGTCTTGAGGATACACACAAAACCATCTGTAGCAAGAAATAGAAATGAACCCCGGAGCTGTGTCGCTTTCTGTTCACTCAGAAGATCGAATTCTGAGTGTGGTGGTGCAGATTGTGCTGGCCAGAGCAGGAGGGGAAAGTCCTGAAGCTCCTGGGCTGAGCAGGAGGTTTTCCTGGGTTTAGTTCTCTGCCTGGATTCAGCTAATGCACGTTCAAATCCAGCCCCATGGAAAATTCGTAGGTCGGTGTCTTGAAATTCACATAAAATTCAGCAGATTTCTATGTTTGTTTATTTATTTTAGTCAGTTTCTTAAACAGAAACTTGATTTTCTGTTTTCCTGTGCAGATAAACTGTATTTAAAACATACTGAGACTAACTTTGGTATAGACATGAGGAAACAGTCACCAACATAATTACAAAAATTCAGGCTTTCAGGGCTTAAAAATACTGAATGTGTAGAATGTGTTCATATCTCAGGAATTTTTTGTTGTCTATGGGCAGATACAGTTAACTTCTCAATGCACAGTCCACTTTTAGTTCACGTTGCTTTTGTAGCCTGGCAAGTCCCTCTGTCTGTTAAAATTAGAACCTTCAGCTTAGTGGGAAAAGAACATTATTTTTAAAGCTTGGGTTGCTGCTGTCGACGTTGCTGCCACCTGAGTTAAGCTGCTTGAAGAAACCTGGCTTCATTTTTGCCAGATAATGCCATGCTTATCAGTGCTTCATCTTTGACTTTTTTGAGAGTGAGTTTACCTGGAGGGAATCTTGTTTTCCTGCAGTGTTTAAGGGGAAGAGGAGGCCGATGCTCCCTGGGTAACTCTGCCGTGTTTGAGCTGAACAGGATGAATTTCCTGCAGGGCTCTCCTCTTGCAAGGCTCTGAGAGTGCCATTAGAGCTGGGATTATGCACAGAAAAACTGCAAATGTTCTCTTAGGGTGCTCCCCCTCCTCTTGTATAAATCAATTGCTCTTGGCACTGCCGTATCTAAAATAAATAAACAGTGGGGTAATGGCTGCATTTGTCGATGGAGCACAATTGCTTTTTGAGCAGCAGGACTGTGCTGTACCCACAAGAGCCAGGTACTGGGGAGGGTGAAAATCCTCCTGTCCTGCCCTTCCTGCTGGTCCTGATGCTCTGATGCTCATCCCTGGCGGTGGGAAGTGTCCCCTCCACAGCCAGGGGGACACACACGGATGCTCTGACTGACGTGTCCTGGAGCAAACCTGTCCTGCTCAGTCCCTCTGCTCTCCCTGTGCTGGGAATTGGGGATAAATGTGCCAAGGCTGACAGATTTTTGCTGCCTCCGCTTCTGGCTTGTCTTGCTGAAGAAAATAATCAAAAATGACCCCCGTAGAGGTCTGATTTTGGGAGGATTGGTGTGATCAGTATGTTTTAGGAAGAGGTTTTCAAACTAGATACCTGGAAATTTTGCTCTTGAAAACTTCCCAGTTTTACTTTTTCCTTCACATTTCCCAGCTGTCAAAGGCAGAAAATCCTCCATTTGAGGTGGCTGATCATTTGGTGTTTGATGCCAATAACTGGAGTGATTTTGGTAGTCCCTTGTGAAGAGCCTGTAAAAAGCTTTGAAGCTAAATCAATATAGCAATGATTTTATTCCTTTGCGTGTGTGTGGGGGCCTGTGGGGTCACTGAGTCCTTTCTCCATCTGCCAGTCCAGCGTGTTCCTGAGCCCTGGCCGAGCTGAGCAGCAGTGTTTGGATGGAGGAGTGTCAGGGGAACTGACTTTTTATTAGAGAATAGATGTAGCCAGTGTTCATTTGGACTGTGGGGAAGCCTGAGGATAAATCAGTTATATTTATCAGTATTTATCAGTTTATAGGAGGCTCACCCCAGTGGGAATTGGCTCTCTGCTTGCCAAGGTGGTGGAGCAGCTCCTGGTGTGCTGCAGATGGCATCACACTGATGGCTGTTAGAAAAGTATTCAAAAATACAAGAGAAAGGGGAGTGAGGGTTTAGCTGGTGATTAATCCTTGCCCAAGCCTTGGGAAACAAGGTTTTTGTAGCCAGATGAGCCCTTTGGAAAGCTGAGGTCCAGCAAAGCTGGAATTGTGAGGAGCACAGCTGTCCTGGTTGGGAGCAGGACAGGCTGGGATTCCAGGCTGCAGCCCAAACCCAGCTCTGCTGTGTGACTTGGGAAACTCATCCCAAAATTTTAAGGATGAGCTGGTGAAGACCCCAGCAGCTCAATTCACTGAGCTGCTGCCAGCCTTAATGCCACCCTTGTAATGCAGAACTCTGTGATGGCTGTGGGTGAAGCTGATAAACATTTATTAGTGGAATTTTCAGTAAATTAAAGAAAAGCTTTTTTTTAGAGGTTTGCACGATATGTCAGAGTTACAATTTCAGGGTATGTTGGGGTCTTTCTTGGTGAAGAAAATGTAAGAAAATTGAGGCTGTATCCTGGAAAGGGATGCAGGAATTTGCTTGTCCATCCCTGAGCCTGGTTTTGGGCAGTGGTGTGAGGCTATTTTTGTTCCCTCAAGAGAAAAATCTCTAATGGAAGTCAATCATTTTGACTGTCCCATTCCCTTGGGAACATCTGTGGTGAACATCTGCCTCTTGTGAGGAAAAAGCAATCCTCCTCACAGGGGGAAACCTTAATGCCATTGTGGAGAAGGTTAAATTGAAAGTATCTGTGGTTTTTGTTGGCTTAGACAGCTTTTGCTTTGGGCTGTATTAATTCAGGGTTGAGCCTAATTCTGAGGAATGAAAAGTTTTTTAGTCTGAAGTTGGTAGTTTAACATCCAAGTCAGGAAATGGGAAAAGCTGTGTTTCCAGTGCTGCTAATTCAGTCACTCCACATATTTCTGTATGTTTTGTGGCATATATCTTAAAATAGGGAGCAGTGTTTTTCTGTCCACTTATCAAGAAAGAATGGGAACAGAGTGTGTAAGGTGCAGTGGCTGAAGGACCTGGCATTTAACAAGCAGCCTGGAGCCAAAGGGTTTGGTTTTGGCTGCACCCAGATTTGATCCCAGAGGAACTGAGACCCCTTTACCTGCAAATCAGCCTGGCCTTTTATCTCATGGTTTTCCTGGATTTGTTTTTCATTGCACCAGTGACACAGATTTACAGGGATAGAATGTCTATGGTGTGCTTTGATTTAATAATAATGAAAGTTGTTATTGTTATTCCCAGCAGGACAGGTCCTTTGGGAGTGAGGAGGGAGAGCTGGCTGGAGCTTTTAGAAAGAAAAGTGTAACTTTAGGTTTTTATTGCCCTTTCATAGCTGCAAACAGCAGCTTTTAGATCACCAGGAATTTGTCCTTGTTGAGCTCCAATCTTGCCTAACAACCTGATCCTTTTGGTAAACAAGATAATGTCCAGGGAGAGGGATATTTATCCCTGTACAGTCAGAGCTGTGCTCTGGAATAAGCAGAATTTCCTGCTGCTCACTTCTTCTGCTCTTAGACCACTTAGAACCTCTTTGGGTGTGATGGGGAGAGAGGGTGGAGGTGGTGTGAGTTCTTTTTCCTCAGCTGTGGCAGCGTGGCCCTGGGCAGTGTTGGCTGCTAGGAGGAGCAGTTTGGAGGAACCTTGGTGCTCCTGCTGTTGGAAACCTCAAGCACAGGAGCTGCTTGGGCCTTTTGAACCTGGTGATCAAAAAGCAGGGCTTGGGAGGATCTCCAGGAGACCAGTAAACTGGCTTGGAAAAGATGTCTTTGAAAATCTGCACCATTGGGGTTTTTTAATCTGGGCTCATGTTGTCTCTTTGTTGCTGTGACAGATTGAAACTCACTTTTTTTTCTATATTTATTGAAATGACAGGTGGGCCCTGTGTCATTTGGACTTGGGGCTTTAGAGAAAATAAAATTCTTAATACAGTGGAAGCTGCCAATACTCAGTGTCTGTCTCCTCAGTGTTACATTTAAGCCATCTATTTTCAACCTGGGATTGAAGTATTACTGATTTCACAGGGATTTGGTTTCTGATAAAGCATTTGACTTAGAAAAATCTTAATCTTTCTGTTTTTACATGCAAAAACCTGTTGTCAGGCATGCTGAGTGGGTCTCCACCTAATTCTGGTTTTAGGCCTGCAGGTGTAAGCAGGAGGCTGCTGGTGTGTCAAAATTTTGTTAAAAAATATTGCGTGAATCGGATCAATATTTTGAATTTCTCAGGAGCAGCCTTCCAGCACAAAGGAGAGCCTTTAAAGGTTGCTTAAACCTGTCATAAACCTACCTTTAATTCAGGCAAAGAAATGTGATTTAGATACAAATATGCCTTAGACTGAAGCAGTCCCCTCGCCCCCTTTCCCCCTGGCAGGTGGGATGGAATATCTTGGTACAGCTGCACTGAAATCCAGCATCCTCTGGGATCAGTGCCTGCCTGTGAAGCAGTCCCACGTGGAATGGCATGCCAGGAGCTGCTTGTTTTTCCCTGGTTTATTTTTCCAAGCAAGCACTCTGGCTTGCTGGCTTTTCTTTGATACCTGAAATTCCACTGGGAGAGCTCGTTGGGTTTTTCAAACAAACCAACAATCAAAGGCAAAGGGTCCTGTTGCTGTAACCTCAGGTAGCTGCACTGAGGAATTCTGCCTGATTAATGTTGTGCTTTATTCTTTATTCTTTCTTCCAGGGGCAATAAGCCAGAGATGACTGACAAGATGTCGAGCTTCCTTCATATTGGAGATATTTGTTCTCTCTATGCAGAGGGCTCAACCAATGGATTTATTAGCACTTTGGGGTAAGAACAGCTGTTCTCTTGTGTTCAAAACACCGTAAGAAGGACTGGCAGAGCTCAGCTAGTTCTCCTGAGCCTGATCCCAGGGAATCCTGGCTAAAGCAAGGGAGCTTTATGGATAGATTTGGCCCTAAATTTAAAAATGGCCTAAAGTGAATATGGCAGGGTAGATTCTGGGAGGCTGGAGAGTGTATCAGTGGATGTGGTGCAGTTTTATGTCCTTGGTGGGGAGGAAGAGCCTTGTCAGGTGAAGGGGTGGAGGGGGAATGAATGCAATAATGCAATCCAATGATTTTCATGTTGTTGTCTGTCCCGTGTCCATCCGTGTGTCCAGTCCTGTCCCTCCCTGCCCCCTCCCCAGCCAGGGATGAACAGACCCCAGTGCACTCTGCTGACTGCACAGAGGATGTAGCATAGGCAATGGAAGTAGCTTAAAAAAAATATATCTATCTAACAGAACAAAAAACAAAATCCCTGACCCAAGTGGTTTAAATACCAGTAACTCACCACTACAGCTAGTTTGGTCTTAAAATTGAGGTTTAATTTAAGCTTCTCCTACAAACAAAATTGTTTATCTCCTGTCAAAGGAGCTGTTTTGACCCCTGTGCTGTGCCAGAGCTCTGGAGCTGCAGTGGGAGCTGTGTTGTGCCAGCTCCTGCCCCTGCTTCCCACAGAGCCCCTTGGTGCTGCCTCCCACAAGGACACAGAGCAGGTGCTCTGGGGCAGGGAGAAGCCAATGCTGCTCCAGTAACCAAAAAAGTGCCTTTTCACATGGGAAAAGGACGGGTTGGCAGAGCACAGCCGTGGAATCGGAGCGCAGCTCTGAGGAGGGCCAGGGGAATATTTGCTCCTGCTGAGGAGGAACCTCTGCAAGCATCAGGAGCTGCTTGGGGAGGAGCCCTTGCAGGGGAGAAGCTCCAGGAGCAGCTCTGGCCCGTTCCCGAGGGCGGGAGCAGCGTGTGGCACACGGGGATGTGCCCGGAGAGGGGCACACACACAACCTGCTCTTTCTCATTTCCAGTAGCCCTAGGGGCCTCAGGGTGGGTACAGTCACAGCACATTTTTTGATGCCTACAGTCCAGATGCATCTGATAAATGGAGCTCCCAAGCAGGGTACAGAGACAGCATCCTGGTAAGTGCCTCGGCAGGAAACGGTGGGCTGGAATCTCACCCCAGTGACTCCAAACTAACTTGTAGGTTTAGTCCTCTAGCTATTAGGATTCTGGAAAATAAGGGGGCAGAGAAGGAAGCAGTCACTGAAGATGCACCATGATCTATTATAGGAAAGAGAAGAAAATATGGGATGCTGCCAGAAAGGAAAGAAGGTATGATAAAAGCGAGGGATGTAGTAAGTAGGGTTGATTGAATAGTATTTGGCGAATGTATTTGACAAATTTCCCAGGTCCTCGTCAAATATGACACGTGCACTCTGCAGTCCTGGATCAGCTGTGTAACGGGCCAAATACTATCTGCTGAACACTGGCAACATGAATTATCCTCTACATCTGCCTATTGTTTTTCTTCCCAGTCCTGAAGCGAGTTTGGCAGTAAATAATTCCAGACCAAGTAGAAAGTTGTTCTGCCATGTGGAATCCCATGCGGTGCATGATGAACAGTATGCAGTGGCTGTGGCTTCTGATGGCATTGCTGAGCAGATATTTTTCACCATGGGTAGTCCTTTTGGACATGACAGGCCCCCAGCACGTGTTTTGCCTAGGCTTGGTGGGATGTTCTCGTGGCAGGCCTAAAGACCCCTCAGTGTTTGAGCCTCCTCTTTGATTTGGTTAGCGCTGTTTTAAGGTAACTGCATTATATAATGGCCACATATCTCTGAGCCTAATTTAAGCCAGAAATCCTAATTGCTATGTGAAACATGAAATGCATTATCATCTTAATAAGCCTTCCTAATCGAATTAGTTTTGTCCCATATTTAATTTAGTCTTTGTCCTGGAGAAAATTAAAGCAGCAAAGGAAAGATTTGGTGTAATTGTCCTCCAGCCCATGTGGAGCTTTGACAGTCTGATGTCATAACGATGTGTAATGACTTGTTATGTGGTTACTGAAGGTTGAGGAGCAGATACCACTCTACATTCTAATGCTGTCCTAAATCTCTGGAGAGTGTTCCTATTTAATATTCCTATGACATGTTGCTTAATCAGAACTTTACTCTTGCTGTTTCCCGAACTCAGTGCTGTCATCATGATGATTACTGGGGTACAATATATCCTCTTTCGTGTTTCTCACCCTGTAAAATCTTCCTCTTACTAGTTTGGGAAGTTCCTCTTTACTTTCAACTTAATCTCCGATGAGAGGGATACACTGCACTGAGAAATCTGGATGGGATGACCAGAGTAACCTATTTCCCTGATATTTTTGGCCATTTGTTCACCAGAAGCAGGTGCTTCATCTCAAATGACAATACCATTCACGTTGGAGCACCTATAAATATATATATTATATAAGTAATACTGAGTAGGGAGAAAATCCATGGGGAAAAAGCAATTCACTCTGAATGTTTGCACATGCAAATTTTAGATGCATAGAACTGTTGAGCCCACTTAGTTTCTCTGATCTCTTAATTTCCATGCACTTCCTTATTTTCTCTAATTGTTGTCTCAAGATGCTCCCTGCATGTGACCAGCCTCTGCAAGGAACAACTCTCATATTCTAGGTCTCAGTCTTTCTCGAGTTGATTCTGCATGAGAATGGACCTCTCAAACCTCTGACCCTGGAGTTTTACTTTCTACGTTTGTGTAGAAAGCCTCTTTGACAGATTGGGTGTAAGGGGCCAAATTGAGTCATTTAGGATCAAATCAGACCCCAAAGTGTTTGGTTACAGGTGCAATTGTCCAGTTTGGGAAAAGCCCAACTCCACCCTGATCCAAAGCTGCTCAGGCTGAGCTTCTTAACCGTTCCCTTTATTCTGTGGGATTTCAGCTGACCCTGTGGGGGATGTGCAGGGACAGACAGCTCTGTCCTGGCATTCCCTCTTGGATTCTCTTAGGTTCACTCGTCCAGCTCCCCCACTCCCTGGCAGAGCAGGAGGAGGTTGGCTCAGTCCCTTGACTTACCTTGTGTTTGGCTGGTGAGCAGGAGGGTACATTTGTGCCTTCCTTTCCCTCAGGAGTCAATTTTTATTGTGGCAGTGACCATTCCTGCCATTTCTTAATACTTGAGGGGTCACAGGGTCAGTGTCCAGTTTGCATAGCTGTCATATTTTCCTGTTCTCTATTCATATAAACACATTTGCAGCGTGACTCAAATCTGTCCAAGAGGCAGGAACTGTCCTGAGGCTGTCTGTCACCTCCCTAGAATATGGGCTGTTCTGTCTGCACCTCGAGCAGGGCACATAAAGATGATGCAGAACACAGGAGCAATGACTTATTTATTGTCCCACCTACCAGGAGCATAGCTCTGGGCAACACTAACAATTAGCTGCATGCTTCTGAGAAAGATCTGGCATAAGTTGGCATTTGGGGAATGTCTTCTGCTGAAGTGGCCACTCGGATGAAATATTGCAAGTGAACGACTTTGGTTTTGTTGAGGAGGATGTGAGGGGCTGCAGGGGGATGGAATCTCACTTCACTGCTCATTTCTTTGCAGCCTTGTGGATGATCGGTGTGTTGTACAGCCAGAAGCAGGTGATCTTAACAACCCACCCAAAAAATTCAGAGGTAAGTTGGTCAGACAGCTCCTTACCCTTCTGCTCTGAAAAGATTCTTTGATTCTTCTTCTAAGATTGTTCTTCGTAAGGAAATCTTTTCAAAGATTCTTCTCTTGTGCGGTGGCGTGTGACAGTTTCTGACCTCCGTGCTTTCTGTAGTGTATTTTAGTGTCATCTTCTTCCATGAATGACAACTCATGAGGAAAAATGTGTGTGTGTGGAATGTCTGAGTCAGCCCCACCCGGTGGGATGGGGGAGAGAACTGGGAGAGGAGGAAGAGTGTTCAGATAAAGCAGTTTAGTAGGTGAAGGATTGATTTCCCATGGGCAGGCAGGTGCTGGGCCAAGACAAATGCCATCTCTACAGGTGCTCCCAGCTCTGTATCCCAGCCTGATGATGATCCCATGGTCTGGGATCTCCCTGGGCTTGGCTGTGCCCCCCAGCACTCACAGGTGAGGTGAGCAGCAGAGATCTGCTCAGCAGTCAGTGACACATCCCTGTGTTATCAACAGCTCCCAGCACAAATCCAGAATGTGGCTCTACCAGCTGCTGCAAGGGAAATGAACTCTGTCCCAGCCAAAGCCAGGAATGAAGACAGCTTTGTGAGGGGATGGAGTTGAGGTTGTCAGTTATTTGCTTTCAAGGATCCCTGGGAATTTAATTTCTTTTTCTCCATTCTATCACACATTCTTTCTAATTACCCAGTACCAAACCTCAGGGAGGAGGGAAATAAAAAGGAGCAAGTGTTTGCCACAACTATTGTTATCTGACCTAATTTGATATGAGCTACCTTGGGCTTTGCTTTCATTCTGCCAGGAGATTTCTGCTCAGTGATAAGAAATTAGTGCTCTGCTTTTCACAGTTTGGCAATGGCTGACTCGTTCAAGAAGGGCCTCAGACAGGAAGAGAAGCACTCACTGGGATTTTGTTTGCAAAGACCTTGAATTCTTTTTCTGAGCCCTGGGTTGCATCTTTTACCCAGAGGATAACTCAGCCAAACTTCTGGGCTTGATTTTATTGTTTCAGATGTAGCAGCAGCTGCCTGTCTTGTTTCTTTGGATGAATCTTGTTTCCTTGGTTATGCTTTGCCTTTATCAGGGCCTCAGGATCACCATCATTCTCTTCAGGTTTGGCCAGAACTGCAGGTGATTGCCCTTGAAAATCATGCACAATCTGTTCTGCTACTTTTGCTTGCTGTTATTTGGGTGGTTTAGGGTTGGTTTTTTTTTTTGCCATGACATGATGTCGCATATAATGAAACTCTCTTTTGAAAATATTGCTGAAGCCTGCGAGTTCTTGTTGGTTTTTCTCCCTTTTTCCTGGAAAACTGCTGATAATTGAAACACTAGAGAGGCAACCTGGGGAAGTTCAGCATTCAGTGGTAAGCTCTCCAAGAAAGAACAATGTTTGTTGTGTGAAGCAGAGCCTTGACTTGAGGCGTTCTTGATGTTAAAATGGTATGGAAGAATAAAGCCAGATTTGACTGTGACTGCTGGGTGCAGAAGGAGGTGGAGAGAGAGAAAAGAATGAGAAAAAAGCAATTCTTGCCTGCACAGTTTAGGAACTGCAAGTACAGAGAGACATTTGTCTGACATAAAACACCGTGGTTAGACATTGTAAATGTTCTCATATTACTTATAATTTATACAGGGAGAAAGAATAGTGTGAACCTTTTCCAACCTTTGTAGTTACTTTAGTGAAGCTTTCATGGGGAAGTTTATGCTTAATGGTAAATGGCAACAAAAGCCATAAAATTTTAGCAGGCTTTTCTCTTATTTATACACATACTTTGTAAGTGTAGTCTGAGATAAAATGCTTTCCATGATAAATATGTTCAGAAGAAGTAATAAAGGAGTTTATCACCCCATCTTCACCAGAAATGGAAAATATCCCATTTTTCTGAAGTTGGGTGGGGCTTGGAGCGAGCTGGGAGAGGGGAGGGTGTCCCTGCCCATGGCAGGGGGTGGAAGGGTTGGGTTTTGAGGTCCCTTCCACCCAAACCATTCTGTGGATTGTGTTGGTCATCACAGCAGCTGCAGGCCTGAGCAGTGGGGTCAGGCACTGCTCATTACCAAGGAATGCTCAGAAATCTTCTTGCAGCGAGAGGAAAATGAATCAAATGGAAATGACTTGTGTTATACCCTTAGAGAGGACTGGAAAAACACTCCTGTGCTTCTGTGACCTGTTTTATGTCCTGTGCTCCAAGTGTCCAGGTGCAGGTCAGGCCCCTCCTGGGAGGGACACTGAGCCTGTCACCTTTGCCCAGGCTTGGGGATCTTCTTTTTGGTATAATTTTTTGAGAAGTGCCATTTTGAGCTTCTTAGAGCAGATCTGTCTTCTGTGGGCAGATGTAAAACAGTTGTAAATACAAATTTCATGCTTAATCAACGTGAGGAGAGATGTCTAGAGGCAAGATTGGCTGCTGAGATATGCATAGATGGCTCCAAGAAAATTCAGTGTGGGACTCAAGCCTGTCTATCCGGTGGCAGAATGAATCCATCCTGCTTCTTTCCCTACCCACAGGTGCTTCAGGTTGTAAAAAGTCATGTTGCCAAGGCTACATTTAATCACTTGCATCTGGTGGCAGCAGCAAGGCCCTGGTCTAGAGGGTGGGGGATTTTCTTTCTTCTTCAGAGCCTTGAAATGGAGCAGAGCTGCTGTGCAGAGACTTGGGGTGTGTGCACCATGCTGGAGAGAGGGATTTGGCAGCAGTGCTTCAATGTGAGTATTTTCTGTCACTGAGCACTGATAACCTGCTGGTGCTGTGAAACCAGCCCTGCCTGGGGAGCCCCTTCCCAGCCCAAATGGGGCTTTGTGTGCTGGAGCTGAGTCCTTGGAGAAGGATTGGCTTTGAGGCAGCGAGGGCAGCTGGGGCTGTGCTGGGACAGGAGATGTGCAGCTGCAAGGGACACAGCCCTGCAGGGACGAGCACAGGCATCCTGAGGACACCAGCACCGCCTTTGCTGGCAAAAGTCATGGGAAAATTTGGCTAATAGATGGATCTGGTGGTGGGGCAGCTCTGGAAAGGTGCAAGAGGCAGCTGAGACTCAGAGCTGGTGGTGTTCAGGCTTGGAGTGTGGAGTAAAAGTGCAAATTAAACAGTTTAAAAAAGAAGAATTTCAGGGTTATTAGATGGAAAAAAGTGAAGTGCTGGAGTTGGGAAGAACTCCAGAGGAAGTTAGTGCAGTTTGAGTTCCTGGGAGTGTTTACCTGCAGTTGTTTCACGTGGTAAATGCTGTGGTGCCTCTAGCTCATTAAAATACTCATTTGAGCACTTGAAGATGTGAAGGCTGATTCTTTTTCCTACTCTTTTCCATCCCAAGCAGAATTACTTAGCACCTGAGGTCAGTGGTTTGAGGTTGGATGGTAATTATGATCTAAGATTTCAGTGGGATTTTTTTTTTATTCTGGCTTTCTCTGTCCACTTTAAATGCAGTGGTTTGGGTGTGTTTGGGTTTTTTGTTCAAGTACAGCATTTCTCTGGCCCTTCGTGCCTCCAGCTCCAAAAAATTCAAAACTCCTCTAGAACTGCTTTTCAAAATGTGAAGTTGAAGAGTACGTTGATTAGGGTGTTTCTTTTTACTAACTTTATTATGCAAAATGGGGTTTTTTTACTTAACTGTTATAAATGTACTGTGTACAGATGAGATTCCTGGAAGAAATCCTACTTGTATGAGTCTCCAAAAAAAGAAAGAGTGTGACATTCCCTTAGTTATCTGCACTGCTTTAAACAGAAAAGACATTTAATGTTTTTATTAAGCTCTAATTGCCATCTTTGAGTGTGACTGTGCAGCTGAAGAGCGGCTATAAATGAATTTCCTGTTAACGTGCGTGGATTGATGTGGGAAGTGTCAACTGGAGCTGACCCTCAGCTGGGCCAAAGCCCCACATTTAACTGGAGATCATTCCTGAAATGCACACAGAGATGCTTTTTGTGCCCTGGCGTGGCGGTGGAGCTGCAGCAGAGCCCGGGGCTGGTGCTGTGCTGCTCTGGGCTGGGCGTTTGCAGGGTTTTATTTGTGTTCATTTGTAGCAGAGCACAGCCAGCCGTGTTTGTTTAATGCAAGACACTGCTACTACAGCAGAGCAGGCTGGCTGACAGGCTTCTCAGGAAATTCCTTCCAGCTCTTTATTTGGGATGCAGAGCTGGCTGCCAGGCTTCCAGCAGCTCTGCAAGAGCTCCTTGAAACTCTGGCAAAAAGGGCACTCACTGGGTTAATTTGTCCAGCAGCTCCCTCCTTCCAGAACATTGTTTTAGTAGTTGCTGGGCAACACTCTTTTTTTGGCAGGATGTTCAAGGAATGAACCCATATCTTAGACTTAAAATACCCTCATGGCGAGGCAGAAGAGGAGTAGTTCAAATTCTGTTTGTTCTTTTGATCCTAATCCACGCTGTGCTCCTGTGGCTGGTGCCTCTGCAGGTGCTGGGGGCCAGCTCTGGGGGGCTCAGCCTCGGAGCTGCAGCAGCAGGAGCTCCCTGGGCACCTTTGATTTGTAATTACATGGGTATAAAACTCTATTTAGTATGAATCATGGGATGGAAGGAACCTTGTAGATCATCCATTCCCACCCAGCCATGGCAGGGACACCTCCCACTGTCCCAGGTGCTCCAGCCCCAATGTCCAGCCTGGCCTTGGGCACTGCCAGGGAATCAGGGGCAGCCCCAGCTGCTCTGGGAACCTGTGCCAGGGCTCTCCACCCTCCCAGAGAGCAATTCCTGCCCAATATCCACAGTTTTGATGGATGTTCTTGAGTTATCCCTGTGCTCAGCACTGAAGAAGTCAATGTGCTCCTCCCTGGCAGAAATGTTTCATATTTTGTCTTCCACAGCTTTGCCATCACTGATCTGAAACCTCCCCACTCCTGCTTTGTGTTACGTGCAGGAAACTCCATATGAAGGAAAAATATGAAGGAAATCTCGGATTCATGCAGGTCTGCTGGAGGCTCTGGAATTCTGTTGCACACATACACATTATTTACCCTTATTTAGCCAGGGCAAGCTTGTTTATATTTGGCATCAGGGCTGAGATGAGGGATTCTTTCAGTAGAAGGGTCACATACATAATTTTCCCAAACACTTCTGAAAATTAAAAAACAAGCTAAAACAAATAACCAGGTCCCTCTGCCTGTTGGTTTTGGAGGAGCATGAGCAGCAGATAGAGTGCCCTTTGTAGGCTGTGGGGTGGCTCAGTGCCACCCCTGTGTTCATCCCAAATTTTCTGTGGGATCAGCCTGAGGTTCCTGTGTTCAGCTTCCAGCAAGTGGGAGCCTTGGCTCCTGGTGCTCTCCAGGCACACTTTTCCTGCTCTGCTGTGGGGAAAGGGATGAGAGCAGCTTTTGAAGCTTTGAATTGTTTGACTCAGCTGAGTTGGAGTGGGTGTTGTGCAGGGGATGGAGCTGGAGCAATGGTCAAGGGGATGGGATGGACCTGAGCTGCACAGCCAAGTTTGGGCTTCTTTTCCTCCTGAACATGGAGCTTCTAATGCTGCTGAAATGCTTGGATGCATTAATTATTAAGGTACCTGGATTCCTTTAAGGGATATTTAAACTAGAGTCTAAATATGGCTTCTTTTTTTCCCTCTGCTATTAGCAGTTCAAATAGCAGGATTTGTTTTTCATGCAGGAAGCAGAACTTTGGGGAGTGCCTGAGTGCTGAGGCCAAAGCCTTCTTGCACAGACATCCATCACTTGCAGTAGAAACTCCTTTCCAATTTTGAGATGTCCAAGTCAGATTAAAATGCCTGTGCTGAATTCCAGAAGTAGAAAGTGGAACATAATAGTGAATATCCCTACCAACTTCTGTTTTACAGCCAAACACCATAAAAAGAAAAAAGGTGCCCCTTACCCCCTTTCCAAAAAGAGTAAAAATCAAAATAAGTGTAAAATCAAAATAAGCTTTTAGGTTGTTTGATGGGAGAGAAAACTGGATAACAATACAGTCTGTTGTTGTGCCTAGAATTTTTTTTTTTTAATTCAGAATTGAAGCATTGAGCATTTTGAGTAAAAAAAAAGTCTTTCAGTCTTGCTGAATTAGGATATAGTTAAATCTAAAATACATTTTTTCTGCCTTGATGAGGAATCTTTCAGTATTTATAGAGCTGCACTAGAAAACTGCCAACTGCTCGTGCACATTTGAATTTGCTGCCCTTTATAAGATGAAGAAATCCTGAATCCTGTCTCTGAATTGTGAAACTTGAGCCCACTGCAGCCTACGTGCAAGCAGATGTTGGGGACAATTGTCACTGCAACATTTTAGGTGTTTAAAAAAAGCTGGGGAGTTGGAAGTGTTGTTTTTTCATGCAGACAAGTTTGCTAAGGCTTGGGACACCCTGAGCAGGGGGTGCAGGAATCAAAGGGAAGCTTGGCTGGGCTTTTTTATCTCAGAGAGGGAATTGGAAAGCTGTTTTTATTTAATTTCCTGCATCCCTTGCAGGTTCTTTACTGGCCTGTGGAGCCAGACAAGTTTGTGGTGTAGTCAGAAATTAGTTGTGATGGAGTTCCAGGGTATGCCAAAGACATCCTGGCTCTGTGGTGCTTTGTTCCCCAGAGCAGCTGGGGCTGCCCCTGGATCCCTGGCAGTGTCCCAGGCCAGGCTGGATGGGTTTGGAGCACCTGGGACAGTGGGAGCTGTCCCTGCCATGGCAGGGTGGGAATGAGATGAGCTTTAAGGTCCCTCCCACCCCAAACCCTTTGGGGATTGTGTGTTGATGTGCTTAGCAGAGATAAAAGACTGGCTGGAGTTAGTGGCTTCATGAAGGTGCTGAGGATTTTCTGAGTGCCCCTGGTGGGGTACTGAGATCAGTGGGGTCTGTGTGGCTCGGTGACAGCTGGGGACAGTGAGCAGCTGGCTCTGGGAGGCTGCAGAGACTGGCTGGGCTGTGTTGGTTTCCTGCTGCTCTGTGGCCAAACAGCTGTCTGCCAACTTCTGGGTTTTAGGTGCTTTCATCTGGGATGTTCTGCGTGGAGATGAAGGCAGAGCAAAGCCCCTTTGAAGCAGAAAGTGCCATTAATATGCATAACTGGAACGCTGTGTGAAAGCCAATCTGTTGGTTCAGGTACAGCAGAGGAAGGAAGGGGGATTTATTTGAACTCCTGGGGAGAAGTTTGGTCCGTGCTCTTGGTCCATCTGCAAATGTGGGTGGCAGTTCTGTCCTCATCAGTTCTGTGTGGGACAAGACTGTCCTAAATTTGTGTCCTAAAATCGAAGAAATAAGCAAAATGATCTTTTGAATATTTATTCTTTGTCAACTCTTGCGGGTCTGAGCCTTTTCCCCGTGGAAAGCTCAGGGTGTTTCAGGTAGGATCGAGGAAGGGATTGCCAAAAAGCAGTGCTGAGCTATTAAGTAGAGCAGTTCTGTTAATAAACCTGGTCCCAACCTTGTAGACAAAAGAATACTGTGGCTTTGTTGCCATAGTTTCAGTGCAAAATCTGACCTTAGCTACAATAACATTCGGTTAGAAAGAACTAGCTAATCAGTTTTCTAAAATTAGTGTGTTCCCTAGTACATAAGCCAGTATGAACAGGATATTTAATGAAATATTATACTTAGTCACAAGAGCCCAAGGGAGTGAAATGCCTTGATGAATTGTGGGGGTGGGGTGACATTGGTGCCTATCTTTTAATATAGCAAAGTTATTAACATTTGTGGCTTAATATTTAGAGTAGTCAAGTGTGTTTTTCTGTGCACCCCATTTATTCTGCTCTGTTCCCTCTGGAAGGCTCTCAGAGTCTGTTCAGAACTGGCAGGAATGGGATGCTGGGGATGCTCATCAATCCCAGGTGCTTCCAAAGGACCTTCAGGTGAGGGTGGCTGGTGTGTTCCTGCCAGCACAGCCCCAGTGCTCTGCAGAGGACGGAGCCTCACTTGTTCAGAAGGATGCAGACAGATGGATAATGTCATAAATTGTGTGGAAAAAAACCCTGTGTGAGAGGACAGAAGTCTGCCAGGTACTGGGAACATCTTGAGCTGTACACTCATTATCTAAAGTGCTGGGACACTAAGGGAGAGGCTCAGGTAAGGTGTGGGGTGTAAAATCCTGCTGGCGGTCCTGAACACCCCTCTGAGAGTGAATTTATTGTGCCCAGGCTCACTGACATGGCCCTGGGTGAGATTTTATCCAGCACTGGTAACCCAGAGCCAAAGATTTGTTTCTTTGCAGTATGGGGGCTGTGATGAATTATTGTTTTCTTATATGCAAGTTGTTATTTGTGTATAAATATAAAAAATACAAAATAGGCAAGGCTGGGTGGGCTGTCTGTCCTTCACTTGTGTTTGGAGCTCTCTGGAGCTGTGTTCACCTGCTGTTGCGTGCTCAAGACACCAAAATACACGGGGAAAGGTTTTTTTAGACAAGAATTATCTAAAAGATGCTTCCCAATTTGGGGAGCTTTTGGAATTTGATACTCAGTGAGTTTGAGATAGCAGTGGATCATCACCTCTTGCGGCAGGGCTTTGCAGCTGAAGTTAAAAGTGCTTGTGATCAGTCAAAAGCAGCTTAAGGACGTTGCCAGGACTTAGCTGTGGGCTGTGCTGGATGTGTGGAAGCACAAACATTTGGTGCCAAACTCACTCAGGTTTGGTTCAGAAAAGCATTTTCAGCTTGGAAGTGCTGACACTTGCAGGGCTGAGCCTCAGGCACAGCCTCTTGGCTTGGTGATTCCTGAGGAGCACTCAGGGAAGGTGTGATCCTGCTGGATCCTCCAATTCACATCTAGATTTGCATGTTGATGCTTCAGGAGTTCTGTTTTTAGGTCTGCCTTCCCCAGTAAGCTTTAGGGAACCACATCTGGCCTCTCAAGCTTTTTCCCCTGGACGTTTCTCTGTGGCCAGGTTTGATTTTCTCTCGTGCCTTGACTTGCTGTGGTCATGAGGTGTTTGGTTGTTCAGAGGAGCAGATGAAGGTGCTGTGACACCCCTGGGGAGCTCATCTGTGTCAAACTTCAGTCTGTTCTGTATCATTCCCCTTCTCCTGCTTTTAGGACACAGCAAAGTTCTCTACTGCTTGCAGAAGCAGAAAGTTACACTAAAGACTTCACTTATTTCACTTAAATAATAAGGCTTTATGCTTCAAAATCAGTTAAAATTCAAAAATATTCTCAGTTTGGGTTATTTATGTAAGAAGATAAGAAATAAATACGCTGAGTACCCGTATCTAGGAGTCCTTACAGGTGCTGTGTCCAAGTGCCACGTGGAAGTCATTAGTCCAGGAGGAACCCAACCCAGAAGTTAAATAATTTCACTTCTGGTTTTCTGGGCAGCCTGAGCAGGAGTCCTGCCTGCAGTGGTGGTGTGTCAGGGAGGTAAAGCTGTGAGTGCTGGTGTTAGAGAGCAGTCAGGAGGAAGGTGGTGAGGCAGAGCCAGCCATAGGAATGTGCTGAGAGGGAAGCCAGCCCTTGCCAGGTGCCATCAGCAAACGCTCTGTGCCACTCACATCTTCCTCCTCCTCCTCCCTTCCCACACTGCTGGAATGTTCTGCCCTTCTCCTTGCAGGATCTGGACTCATCCCCCAGGATGAAGTGTGGTACTCGATGTGTCAACAGCTGAGTGTGATCCCTGTCCTTCAGCTCTGCTGCAGTTCTGGCAGCTGCAGCTGCATTCCTCACTGCTGGCTGGGGATGGAGCTGCCAGTGCTGCACTGAGTGCACAAAAACCTCCAGGCTTTCCTGCCTCGCTTGAGAGTTTGGGATCCAAACTCCAGGAAACAAGTGAGCTGTTGGTGAAGGTTCTTGTCTCTGAAAACTGCTTTGCATTTTTTTGCCATCCGCAGAGGAGTTTGCTGCTTTGAGGTCAGTCTTGAAAAGCACCTGACTGGATCTTTAGGAATAAACTGTTTGTTTCCTTGCTTGGCAACTGGCTGGCTGGGGGTGGGGAGCTGCAAAAATCCTGGATTAGCTTTAGTGGCCCCTGACAAATGTGTAAAAGAAGCCTTATGTCTCACTTGAGTGTGGAGACACCAGAATAGCCATTACAGATTGACACAGAG
This sequence comes from Cyanistes caeruleus, assembly GCF_971803275.1. NCBI lineage: Eukaryota > Metazoa > Chordata > Aves > Passeriformes > Paridae > Cyanistes > Cyanistes caeruleus. Next base: position 1,573,637 of record NC_141711.1, on the reverse strand, counting down.
TGCAGTGTTCCTTGAAAATTTTATTCTAATGAACAAATACTCAGTCAGAGAGGGACTTAGGTGTTAGGGCTAACACTTCTTCATTCCTAATTTGTGAAAATAGTCAGCCCTGAGCCCTCAGTGTTGGCAATTATCATCTGTTTTGGTTATGTAATGCACAGAAGTTCAGTGAAAACACAACTTCTTGTGTTGTGGCCTTTCTGTAGCTCTCAGTGAGATGTTCAGAGTAAGGAATCTCCTGCAAGCTCTGCTGACAGCAGAGAAACCACTGAGAGAGCCCTGATACAGGATCCTCCCCTGCCTGAACCAGAAGAGTGATGCCTGAGCTGGGTTTTATTGAGGATACAGAGAGCAGAAGCAATCTGGTAGCACTTAGACCTTGCATTTGGTGAATGTCAACCCTTTTATTTGTCGAGGTTAAAAATTATACAAGGAAAAAATAAACACAGAACTTGCAGGCATGAGGAAGTGAGGGAGCTGGATGAGGGAGCAGCCATCCTGAAATGGAAAAAAAGCTGAGCTAGAGCTGCAAAAATGCTTTTCCTCCCCTTTGGAGCAGCACGTGATCTCCAGGCAGCAGCAGTTGGCTTTGGCCAGCCCCAGGGGCAGAGGTTTGGGCTGCTGGTGGCCCAGCACGCTGGGAGCCAGCCCAAAGGGGCTGGTTTGGGCTGGGAATTCCAGCCCACAGCTGCTCCTGTTCCTGTGTTCCATTGTCAGAGAGGGAGGAATAAATCTCAGCATTATTAGAGTGTAGCAGCAGCAGTGTGGGAAGAGGAAGAGTGCAGTCCCCCTGCAGCCCTCTGAAGGGGAGGACAAGACCTGGCTGTTTGCTTTGGTGCTTCCCCAAACTCCTCCCAAAAGCAGGAATTGCTGTGCTGATCTGGCAAATGCTCCATTTGGAAATCCAATCCAGAATCACAGCTTGGATTTTCCAGCAGCAGAGGCCTCCAGGAAAGCACCAAGTGGTGGATCTGTGATGTTGTGTGGTCACAAATGGCTCCAGCACTCTCATGTGCATTTAACTGGGGTTTTGTGGCAGATGCATCCAGGTGCCTTTGACTTCTTGCTCATGTCTTAACACCTGGATTGAGCAAAGAGGCTTTTTGGAGCCAACACTTCTGTGCAGTTTTGCTGAGGTAGTGTGGACTTCCTTTGTTCTGAGCTTCAGAAGTGCATTTTCTCATGTCCCATACTCAGGTGATGGCCACAAAAAGTGATGAGGAATGGAGGTGCTGTAAGGGTGACTGGCTCACCTCATTTTCCTGGGGACTGAGAGCTGTGTGTTTGTCTCTCTGTGGAGAGAGTGCACAGTGCATCCTCAGTGAGCAGCAGTGGCAGCACCCTGAGCTCCTGCCTTGGGCACTGGAGGTATATCTGAAGGAAATATAGATTTTACAAATAACGTTCTTGGTTGGCATTGACAAGCTTTAAAATAAGTGAAGAATTTCTTTCCTCCCACTCCCTGTCAGGCAGATGGCTTTGGTCATGAAGAATGACAATGAGGAGAAGATCCTTCAAATATGATCTATAAGTTTTAATCCCAAATATAATTTTTTCCATATGCAGCCTGTCATGTGCTGCAAGTTTTTGTGTTCTGTGAAGATTTGGGCAACTTGACAGATGATAATTCTGCGTTAGGATCAGAACTTGCCTGCAGAGCACTCTGGGCTTTAACAGCTTATTTGTATTTCAGTCTCCTTACAGGTTCAAGTGTGCATTTCTATATGTATACATAAACAAATAAACATTGTAGGAGAAAGGAATACAGTATATAGAGATGATTTTGTATTTAATTGTAGTAGCTTATGCTATGACTGTCCACTAATACTTCACAGCAGCTCCTTTCAATCTTAATATCACGGCTGACATTGAATTTGTAGTTTTTTATTTATGCAAAAATAACAGGATGTGTTTTCCTATTTATTTTTTTAGTATCTAGGTGCAGTTACCTTGAAAGACCAGAGGGCATCACCAGAGCTGCTCAGTGTTCCCAGTCCTCAGTGCTGAGCAGTATTGGGAGGACCTTGAAGGCAGAGGAATAGCAAGGAGAGCTGTAAAGGGAAGAAATGTGATGAATTCTTTGCCTCTGTGCAGTGTTTGAGAGGAAACCCTGCAGCTGGGCTGAGGCTGAGCTGTTTCAGGATGTGTTTCCAGAGGGGTGTCACAGTTCCCTGTGCTGCCTCTGCACCCACTCAGTGGGGAGAGGGAATCCTGTAAGGATGGGAGGAAAAATCCTTAGCAAGGTTTTGAGATGTGGAGTCCACGTGGAGTTCTTATTCTTCCCACTGATGAGTAAAACAATGTTCAGAATTGAATGGGAGAAAATATTCTGTTTTTCCAGCTTCACCGTGAATCCCTTACTGAGAAAAAATATTAAAATAGCCAAGTTTTTGAAATTCAGCAGAAAAGAAAAAAAGCACCACCCTAAACCTCAGAGAAAAAGTAAAGTTCTTTGGGAGGGGAAAAAACAAAATCATAAAAATTGGTTGTTTTCAGGCCCTTTCCATGTACAGGGGATTTTTCTGAGCAGAAATTCCTTCCTTTGAGCTTTCAGTGTTATTTTCATACCTGATGGCTGCCTACATTTGTGCAGTACTGAGGATCTTGTGATCCTCCACCGAGGTTTGCTCCTGCCTAAGAGCAGGAAGGGATTGAGGGGAGCAGTCTGCATCTCACACTGAATTAATTCCCTCTCGCTGTACCTTGTGTTCCCTCCAGGTATTTCCAATGTTTACATTTGCTGTTCTCTTTCTTGTACCTTTTCTGTGCAGAAACTTCTGGATTTGCCTGTCTGCTCTGGGTTTTTAGAAGTCTGCTGAGCCTGGTCCTTGCTCTGATGTTTAATGCAGGATTGAAGTTCAGTGTTGTGTTGGGAGCTGGATATCAAAGTATTCAAAAACCAAAAATAAAAGGGAAAAAACCAGTGAAGTAAAGAAGCTGCAGCCTTAGACTGAAAAACTCAGGAACTTTAAAAGAAAAACTTTTATCTGTCAGAGATTTTGAAGTGCCTGTCACTGAATGTTCCTTCCTTCAAGTCCTGGTTGGAGGCTCATTTCAGAAAACCACAATGACTCAGCTACTTTGAATATCTGTTCTGTGGCGCGTGTTGGAAGCTCCCAGAGCTTCTCCCGCCTCCAAAGGTGGTTTTTATTGGTGGATAATTCACTGGCAGTATCTTGTGCACTGTGCTAATTTAAACCACACTTCCAATATTTAGATTTTTGAAGTGTAAAGGCATAGTGCCCTGATATTGGTAAGTGGAAAGGAGGACATTTGTGTACAAATATTATTATTTTGTGAGTGTAAAGCTAAGCTTATCTAGATTTTTGTTCCAGATAAATGCTGAGTTCCTCTGTACAGCACTAAATGTTCTCAAGGGCAAGGCTTGCCTTGTGCTGTTTATGTCCTCGGGCTCTTTGGGAATGGTGTGGAGAAAGTTGGTTCTGGACAGAGCTTTTCCTGAAGCAGTCAGGTGGCCTACATGTACAAAGGGAATTCTTGAGCAAACCCTGTAAATACACACAAAGCAGAACGAGTGAACTGTACAGGAAGGAAGCACGTGGCTGTGGTCAGGATTTTCATCCCTGTTTAACACTCAGAAGCCTGAGGATGTAGGAATAGATGACAGGGACTGGATATTTGTGATGATTGGGAAAGGAAGGTGCCCAGTGGAATAACCTTTTCCTCAGACATGGGTCCACAGGAATTCTTTACCCATCTGTGATGGAGCTCACGTGTTTTGGGTTGTTTCTGAATGCCAGGATTTTGTGCAGAAAAGGAAAACTTGCCTGAAACCTGATTCAATTAATCTGCAACCTGAAATCCTGCAAATCAAGACAGAAAACTGATGTAGATCTGGAAGTAGAGACTGGACCACCTGACACAACCAGCAAGCATTCTAATGCAATTATGATACAATTGATAATTGGAAATAAAGACAGCAATTGAAACAAATGAAGGAAGAGAAGGGAAAGGAGCAGTGTTAAAGGAAGGTTCCTGTGAGGGTTGGCTGTGCTGGGTGCCAGCTGCCAGGCAGGGATTTTGGGCTTCTCCTGGAGCCAGTCCAGCTGTGGCTGGAGTTTTTTGGGGTGCTGGGGGGCTGCCCTGGCTGTGCAGCGATTGCTGGTGCCCGCGGTGCGAGGCTGAGCTGGCAGCAATCATCCCAAATCCCCGGTGTGCATGGAAGGGTTGCCATGGAGGAGAGCGTGGGGTGGGAGTGGGCAGGAGCCAGCTGCCTGGGGACCCTGGGGGAGGATCCTGCAGCAATCCTGGCAGCTCCTGCTGCCCTGAGCTCCTGCATTCCTCAGGGAGAGCTGGGGTGCTCTGTGGGCATGCCTGGAGCTTTCCCTGCACTGCTGGGAGGGAGGAGGTGAAGATCTCCTGGGCATGGTGGCCTTGGTGGACCTTTGGGTTTAGTGAAGTTCTTCCTCCATCCCCTGTGCATTTCTACACTGTTTAAACTGATTGAGCAAAAGACTGGATGTGGCACTCAGTGCCATGGTTTAGTTGATGAGGAGGTGTTAGGTCACAGGTTGGGCTTGATCTCAAAGGTCTTTTCCATCCCAGTTCATTCTGTGATTCTGCCCCTTCAAGGTGTGCAGAACAACTCTGTGATTTCCTTGAAAGTCCTCTGCAGATTTTTCATCTGTTACTTCTTTGAAAAGTCCCCTGCAAAGTTTTGATCTAGCAAAAGGGTGTTCTGATGGTGAACTGACAGATCCATCTGCTCCATCACAGTGGGTTTATCAACAGTTTCAGTTTAAATATTTTTAGTGAAAAAGTTGATTTGTGTACATGTAACAGGCATATGGCTTAAAGCTTGTACTCAGCAGCTGTTTGTATTTATTAGGAAAATTACCATGCAGGGATGTTTGGTAAGGAAATCTTGTTCTCTGGGGTGAGCTTGGGGTGCTTGAAGTCACTGAGAATCCACGAGCAGCCCTGGAGTGCAGGCTGGGAGCTTTCTCAATTTAGCGGTCATTTGTGTCCCCAGACGTGGGACACGGTGTCTGAGAGTGTGGGCAAGCTGATGACAACTTTCCAGACATGTTACATCAAAGAAATGGAGATAATGTGCATGAAAATTACAACATTTGGCAGTGTCTGTAGTAGTGCAGCTCAGGGCTGGAATAGCAAATCTGTTCCATCCCTGTGTGCAGCACGGCTCTGTCCCTGCTCTGACCTGCTGTCACACTTCCAGCCTCAATATTGCCTTGTAAAAAGTACAGGATTATTCTCACAGCATCACAGAAGTGATTTGGCTCAGAAAGGGCTCTGCAGTGCACGTGATTTTCCAGCAGCTCATCTGTTTCTCCTCAAACACCGAGTTTTTGTCACATTTTTAACCATACTTGCAATGGCTTCACCTTGTAAAAAAAAGCTTTCAGAGCTCTTTGAATGAGCAGGAGGGGAAATCTACAGGGTGGAGGTGCTGCCCCAGGGCACCACTTAATTAATGAACTTCTGTTCATTAATGCTTCTCTGTTTCTGCACGAGCTGGGGGTCGTGGCAGTACAATTCACTGAGTTTGTGCCAGCCAGTATCTTTTGTTTAGATCCTCTCTTGAAGAAGTTTCTCATTTCACTTACGTGTAGTATCGTAAGTGCTCATTAATAAAAAACAATGGATTCATTCTGCAAATCCCTAACCTGCAGTTTGTGTTTTTGAGTGGAAGAGTAGCAGGCTTCTGGAATATTTTCAGAGGACAAAGAGAAGGCATGGTTGGTATCGTGAAGTTCACCTTTTCAAAGTCCAGAGGCTTGGCAGACAAATTTACCTCCCTGCTCCTAGTGGTGTCCTCAGTAACATGGGAAATATACGTGGAAAGTCCTAAGTGCTCATCCAGATGGAAGAGTTCAGGAAACTGCAGATAATCAGCTTTTCACATCTTTTTCATGTAGTTTTTTGGGTTTTTTTAACGTAACTTCCATATCTTCAGATGTTTTGAGGGGAATTTTTGTTCTGTTTGTACCATTTATCTTGGAATAAGGTTCAGATATTTAATCAGGATTGGCACTTTCCATGATGGAGCCTTTGGATAACATCAGTTTTCTTGGTTTCATTTGGGATTAGCTGAAACAGTTATTTCTGAACCTATTTTTTGGAGCATCTCTAGTACCAAGGACATTTGCAATCCAGATCTCCTAACTTGTGTCTGCTTTATCACGTGGGAGTTGCTTATTGGATTTGAGAGGTTGAGAATCTTGGTTTTTTTTCCCAAAGATTGGAATTGCTGTGGGTAAAAATTATTCCTGTGGTCTGCAGGTGAGTAACAGAGTCCTCTGTAACCTCGTGCTGCTGCAGTTTTGCTCTGGAGTCATAAATCTGGGCAGCATTGTTCTCCAGCTGCATGGGAGAGCTGGCATTGAGCCCTCCTGGAGCTGGGTTCTAGAGGCAGGAACCAGCAAGTGGCTCCACAGGGGTGAAGTGGCACCACTCAGGTGTGGTGAAGTCCTGAGAACTCCCCCTGAATTTACAGCAGAGCCAGAGAGGGCTCCAGGAGCTCTTGGAATGTTCCAAGGTGGCTGTGAAGCCACCAGGGCTAGGTCTGTCCGTGGGACTAAATTTGAGTGTAAATTGGAGTGTGGCTGCTTTGGGCACAACTGAAATGTCTCATTTCATGCTGACCCAGCACATCCCCACCAGAGGGTTTCACCTCCTGCTCTGTGCCTCTGTCCTGCTCTGCACACCCACAGTTGTAAATTGATATTATCAAATCTGTGGGACCGAATCAGATTTTTTTTTTTTGGGTCGATTCTGCTGTTTCTGAATGCCAGGATTTTGTGCAGAAAAGGAAAACTTGTCTGAAACCTGTTTAAATGAATCTGCAACCTGAAATCCTGCAAATCAAGACAGAAAACTGGTGTAGATCTGGAAGTAGAGACTGGATCACCTGACACAACCAGCGAGCAGTTCTAATGCAATTATGATACAATTAATAATTGGAAATAAAGACAGCGATTGAAACAAATGAAGGAAGAGAAGGGAAAGGAGCAGGCTCTGTTAAAAGAAGATTTCAGTTCATTTTTCTGCACTTGGAAGGTTATTTCTGTGTTGAGGCTAGTGACAGAGGTGGTGTTTGTGAGCCAAGATGACTCTTTGCTGGCTCTGGGTGGATGTGAGTGTAGGATGCCTTCAGTGGTGCAGCTGGTGTTACTTAATAATCCTTCATCCATCACTTCTGAATCCAGCTTTCTCCCTCACTGATTCATGTGTTACCATTGTGTCAGTAAGGCAGCTTGAAAGATGGCTGAAAACAGTGAAAATACCTAATTATTGTTCTTTGTGGAAAAGGAAGTTTTTAAATAGCTGTAGCTTGAAGCAGCTTGAATACATTTATTTTCTGTAGAGTTTTCATGCACACACACAGGATATTCTTTTTACTGGTTGTCTCCAGGATTTTGGGGCAATAAGGGAGGCATTGTCAGCAGAAGTCAGAACTTCTTTGCTTCGTAGCTGGGCATGGAGTTTAAGAAATGAAACTTGTGGTTTTCTTTGCAGGTGTGTTTTAACTCTGGCTTTTCCCAGGAATTTTTGGTGTTCCTGTGGGTGCTTGCAGCCTGTTCTCCAGGGGGATAATCAGCTGTGGGAAAACAAAGAGCCAGAGAAGCTGCTCTCTCTGTTGGAAAATAGGCAGCAAGTTAACAAAGTGTTTATTTCTGCAGAAGGCTCACACTGGGAGCATGCACAGAACATCCCTGAGATGGAGATAGCGTGTTCTGCTTCTTCTGATGGAAGACAATGAGCTAGCAGAGCAGGCAAAAATAGAGTTACATCCCTGGGTTTAAAAAAGAGAGGAGAAAACAGCAGCTCAGTTGAAGGTGAGAAAGAAGCAGTTTCCCTTTAGCAGCTCTGTGTTGTGTTGTGTTGTGTGGAGGTGCTTGGCTCCGTGCAGCAGGTGAGTCTCACCCCCGTGGGACACACGGAGCATCCCCAGCAGCTGGGATTGTCTTTGCAGGATTTGTTTTAAGCTGCCCCAGGGGAAATTTGGGTTAGGATTTTCTAAACCTTTAGAAAAAGGTTTTATATTGAAAGAGTGATAAAGTACTGGAATGGTCTGTCCAGGGAGGGTGGAGTCACCATCCCTGGGTGTGTTTAAGTCAAGACTGGGTGTGGCACTCGGTGCTGTGGTCTGGTTGAGGTGTTGGGGCTGGGTTGGACTGGATGTTGAAGATCTCTTCCAACCTCGTGTTTCTGTGGCTCCCAGGTGCTCAGGTATGGCTCAAGTGCCCCATGGTGTGTGTCACACCGTGTCACACCGTGTCACACCGTGTCACACCGTGTCACACCGTGTCACACCGTGTCACACCGTGTCACACCGTGTCACACCGTGTCACGGGTTTGCCTGTTGGCTTTGCCACCCCCAGGACGTGCTGCCCGTGGGGTGAGTGCCTGAGCCCTGTCCTGGCAGGCTCCTCTTCCTCTCAGGGCTGCAGAACATTTGTTGTTGCCATCTGCAGCGCAGCCCAGCGGGGCTGGCTGCTTCCCATCCATCCCTGGGATCCAGCTGTCCGCCGTCCCGGTCCAGCGGGGCTCGGCTGCCTTGGCTCCCTCCGCTCGCTTCCCTTATTTGGTAACGCACAGCTCTTGGGCTCTGCCTGCAAGGGGCTGCTTTGCTGCTTTGGGGACTGTTTTCCACTTTCATTTTTGATCTCTAAAGCTGGGGATTGTGTTTCAGCAGCGGTGCTGGCACAGCTGAACTCTGAAGTGCTGTCAGACTGGAATATTGTGCTTTTCAGAAGAGCCTGGCTGTTTTACTCGGTGCTGTAACGCTCTGCTTTGCTGCTGCAGAGGCAATATATGGCAGCACTTGTGTTTACAGGGTATATACACCTTGTCAGCATAACCTGCTTATTAAAATGACTTCCAGAGTGCAGCCTTCAGTGCTAAGATTACGTTCTGGAGGCCAGATTTTAATTAGCTGCATGATTTGTTGGCGTTTTCCGTGCTGTGTTCCCGGGAGGGGAAGCAGCGCCCAGCGCCGGAGCGAGCTTGGACAGATTGAGCTGCATCACTTGATAGGGCTCAGCAGAGCATCTCTGGGCTCCTGCCAGAAAGGATGGGGACTGTTTAAAGTGCAGAGAAAGGAGAGGCCTTCAGGAGGTGAAAGTCTCAAGCCCAGCAACAGAAAGCAAGGAATAAAACTTCCAGACTCGGAGCAGATGTGGGCAGTGGTGTTTTGCTGGGTTTTCCTGGGAATACAGCACAGCAGGGCTCTGCTCAGCTCCAGGGTGTTGTTTCCTATAGTTAAGGCAGGCCTGGGTTTTTTTCCATTTATCTTTCCTTTATTAAGCCAATTTCTGGAAGGCTGAACATCTGTGGCAGCTGAAACCTCCTGGGTGCTGCCCATGTCTGCCCACAGTGTTGGTCACAGCTGGTGTGAGCTCTGCAGAGGAGACACCAGCTTGGGAATCCACTCAGAATCTGTCAGAGGCCGCTCTCAGCTGGCTGCATCCAGAGAGGAGCAGGGTGGGCACGTGGCAGTGCCATAGGGAAGCATCCATGGTGTGGGAACTGTGTTTAGAAAAGGAGTTGCCAGCGCTGTGCTGTGACAAAAAGTGCAGTTGCTCTCTTGGAAAAGACAGAAAAAGAAACATTGCTAAAGAACAGTAATTATTTTTTCCAGTTTTGCTTTTTGGCAGAGCCTCAAGTGAAGTTTCTTGTGCTTTCAGAAAGGTATGAGAGAAGATCCAGGAGGGAAATGGGCAGGAATGCCACTGAGCAGTCTTGCATCTCTGGCTGTGGGACAGAGGAGCCTTCAGATACTGCTGGGAGAGAAAGGAGTTCTCTTCTGCCATGTCCATGTGGAGAGGGAGGACAATCATGGCATGAAACTGTAAAAATGAATAGGTTAGATAGAGAAATAGTGGAGTGCTTCAGGTGTTTATGCCAGGAACGGAGCTAATTGTGCCCTTGGAAGGGAGGGATGAGCCAAGGGAGCTCTCCAAGGGGCTGCCAGCCCTGTGAACCTGCATTTGGAATTCTGCAGGAGGCAGTACCTGGTGCAGAAGGAAAGAAACAAATAAGCAATTCAGGCAAAGGATCCCAATTGCTTCATTAGCCTAAGAGAAATGGAAGCACTAAATTCAATTTTATTATTCCTTCCATTCTTCCAACCAAGGCCTCAATAATATTATCAAATATTTATTTAATCTCCTTACATCTTTTTTTGGCAATGCAGTTTTTCTTTAAGCCAAATCCATTTAAGAGTTGAAAATGGAGCTGCTTTATTGAGCAGCTGAAAAATTTTGCCTTTTCTCCTGCATGGTGCTGTGGTGGTTCATTCCTTGTGACACGCACACAAAATGTTTTTAAATAGAAGTGACTTTTATTCTGCTGTTCACTCAGCTCTGCCTAATGGCACGACAGTATTCTTTCCATGCTGGTCAACACTGAAGCTTCCAGAGGGGTTTTGAAATTTGATCTTCCTTGTTCTTCCTGTGCTCAGGCTGTCCAAGCTTTCCCTGCCTCCTGCCCCCACTTCCTGCCCCGTTTTCAGCAGGAATTTTCATCTGGAAAAGCAGGAGTAAGTGAAGAAGGAAACGTGAGAGTGAAATTCAAAGGGTGAGCAGCCAAAATGAAATGAAATTTGGCCAGAAAATAAATACACTTTGATTTACTGCCAGGGTGAAATGTAGACTGAAAAGATGCAAAGATTTTGAGGAGGGAATGTCACAGGGTTCCTGTCCTGAGAGTTGTGACAGGAAGATTGGTCATGGAAACTATTAAAATGGAGATTGGGAATGGCTTCCTGGGTCAAGGACCCAGCTCTCAGGCTGGGACAAAGGCTAGAGCCACAACAATTTACTTCAAACTGCTTCTGGAGCTCATACGACATCAGTTTGCTGAATTCCCTTGATATAAAGTACAAATCCTTCTCCTTTTGTGTAAAAATTGATTTTCAGCGCTTGTGAGGGAGAGAAAGGGATGGCCTTCAGTCTGTCCAGGTGACCTCTTGTTCAGGGCTTCTTTAATGCTGGACCAGAGATGGAGCTGAGCTAAGACAGAGACACTCAGCAGCAGCTTCCTTGGGATCCTGGGTTAATTCACATTATTGTGTGCAGCTCTGAACCTCTCACATGAGGATCTTTCCTCTCTTTTTCCCTCTCCTCAGTGTGAAGAGTTCTTTTCCTGACTTGTGTCTGTTATTAGCCAGGAGCCATCAAGGTGCTTTGATGATTTATAATGAGATTATTCTTAAGCAGCTTCTCCTGGTTGAAGTTATCCATTATGTCCATAAATGAGGCTGTACCTTAATGCTTCCAGGGATACCTGGTGCATTCACCGTGTCCTCTGAGAAAACTCCTCTGTTCTGTCCTCTCAGACCTCTTGTAGCCAGTATTGCCCATCCAGGGACACCTTATCCATGGTGATGACAGGGGGAGGAATGGTTTCCTTGCTTTTTTAGCCTGAATGGATGTCAGATGGGATATGTTGTAGTTAAATCAGTGAGGTTTAGGGATTTTTTTCCTTTCTACTTGTGCTGCTCTCCCTTCTGGCTCTGTGTTTTCACGCAGCATCTTCCCTCAGTACCAGAGATAGAAAAAAGCATCTGGTCCTTCCTGCAAATGTTTCCTTTTGGAACTGCCTGTATATCCAGTGTCTAAATATTTCTCTCTTTTCGAGTAGCAGTTTTCTTTTTGAAGGAGACCAAAGAGGTTACGTGTAGAAATAAAACAAACACTGGTGTGTTCTGAACTCTTTGGAACACAAGGTGTTTATTAAAGGTGCATTTCTCAGGTCAGCTTTAGGTTTAGCAGACATTGATATGCAGTGTCCATCTCCCAGGTAGATAATTTTTCGCTCACTGAAATCTCTGTTCAGTCTTCTTCCTTTGCTTTGATATCTCAGCTCCAAGTTAATAACAATTACATTATTTCCTGTGTTGTTACAGCTTGAACAAATGAAGCAGTAATTCCCATTGGTAGGCCTTTGCATAAATGAATATAATGGCAAGAGGGTGGTTACCCTCGTGTCTTGCAGATAGGAGTTGAGGGTGGTTATTTTAACATAAAAATTAAAATATATTTAGATCACAAATCGTGCACGCTCTCAATTTAAATGTTGGTTGCAAGGGTGATTTTCCCCCTTTATTCTGCTTTAAAAAGCAAAGCATTGAAAGCCCTTGAAACACAAGATGCAGCAGCACAAAGCAGGGAGGTACCAGACGTCACCACAGCAGAAACCGCTAATAAATTTTGTCATGTAATTAGTTCAGGGGTTGAATCCTGAGCGATTGGGCTGCTCTGCAGAGGGATGTGATTGCTACGAGATCTTTGGGCCTGGAATGCAATCCCAGAATGGGTTTGGGTTGGAAGGGACCTTAAAACCTGTCCAGTGTCACCCCTCCCATGGCAGGGACAGCTCCCACTGTCCCCGGCTGCTCCAGCTCCATCCAGCCTGGCCTTGGGCACTGCTGGGATCCAGGGCAGCCCCAGCTTTCCCTGTTCCATCCCAATGCTTTGGGCACTGCTGGGATCCAGGGCAGCCCCAGCTTTCCCTGTTCCATCCCAATGCTTTGGGCACTGCCAGGGATCAGGGGCAGCCCCAGCTTTCCCTGTTCCATCCCAATGCTTTGGACACTGCTGGGATCCAGGGCAGCCCCAGCTTTCCCTGTTCCATCCCAATGCTTTGGGCACTGCCAGGGATCAGGGGCAGCCCCAGCTTTCCCTGTTCCATCCCAATGCTTTGGACACTGCTGGGATCCAGGGCAGCCCCAGCTTTCCCTGTTCCACACCAATGCCCTGCTCACCTGTGCTTCAATTTCCCCACTGGTGCAATGGCAGAACTGTTGTTAGCACGAGGTTGGAATTCAGCTGAGCTCTTCCACCAGGCCAAATGAGCAGGGGCTGGGTTTGGTTTGCTGCTGGGATGGAGCTGTGGATGGATGGAGCTCCTTTGGGACCACAAAAACCCTGTTCTGATCCGAGCTGCTGCGCTCCCAGCAGAGCCTGCTCACTGCAAATTGAAAATGAAAGGATGTCTTCTCATCACAAAGAGAGTCTTTTCAGTAGGATCAGGTTCTTTTTTTCTCCCTCTTCATGGAAATGCAGGAGTGATTAATAATCAACGCATTTCTGTAGCTGCTTTTGTTCTATATTCTTTGAGCCTCTTAGGCTGTCATCTATTAATTTTAAATCTCAGAAGGAACAGAAGTATAGAAATAGATGATGGAGTAATCCAGGGGTTTCTGAAAAGGTGAAACTTGTCTCTGATTGAATATATGCATTTTGTATTATTCTCTAAGTCTCCTATGTGAAAATACTGCATTTGAGCACAAGAGAGGTCTTCTTTTTGTCTTCAAATAAACTCCTCATCGTGTTGAGCTCCATCTTTGTGAGTGTATTGAAGCTGTGCAATTTCTTAATACAAAGTCAACAACTTCTATTTACAGTATCTCCATCATTTCCAGCTATGTTGCTTCTTCATTGCTGCTCTTCTTTCATATTTAAAATAACAAGATACTACCTGTGTGTTTATTCTCTCCTGTGAGCAGGCTTTGGCCTTGGGAAAATATCAGGGGTCTAAGTATAGAAAAGTCTGAAGGGAAAATGCTAAATTTCAGCAGGGAATTGCTGGTTTTCTTTTAATTTTAGTTTTGCTGTGCAAAAATGAGTTTGGTTTTTTCCAAGTAATGAGGAAACAGCTGTGTTGGTGTTAAATATTCAGTGGATTTGTAAGTGACTTATTTAAAGATCTTCATCTTTATAGATTTCCCTCATTTGAAAGCGCCCTAAAGTATGATTTTTGTGAGGGGGAGTAATTTCTCTTGGTTCTTACCTTTCTTCAGTTGGCATTTTGGAGAGTCTGAGTTTAAAACCCGAAATAACGACACACCTTTTTGTTGCCAGCGAAGTATTTGATTCCTGCTCTCTCCAACTGCAGAGAAGTTGGTGAAGACCTTCTCCTAAGTGCTTAAAATAGGCAGTGGAGATTTGGAAAAAATGATGAGTGGTGGATTGCACAACCAGCCTGGCTGGAGCTGAAACTGCTTCCAGATCTTTCTGGAACGGGCGTGCTGGGGAAGGGCAGAGGAAGGAAAATGGGTTGGGGCCCCCAAAACTGAGCTGAGCCCTGGCAGCAGCCAGGATGGCACCTGAAGAAAGAAAAGACAGGGGAGAGGCTGCAAGGGCCTGGAAGGACAGAAGAAAGGGGTATGGGTTCCCACTGCCAGAGGGCAGGGTTGGATGGGATATTGGGATGAAATCCTTCCCTGGCAGGGTGGGCAGGCCCTGGCAGAGCAAGCCCAGAGCAGCTGGGGCTGTTCCTGCATCCCTGGAGTGTCCAAGGCCAGGTTGGATGGGGTTTGGAGCAGCCTGGGACAGTGGGAGGTGTCCCTGCCAGGACAGGGGGTGATGAGCTCTGAGGTCCTTCCCAGCCCAAAACATTCCATGGATCTTTGCCATTCTCTGAAAGGTGTTTGGCATTGCCTGGTGGAGCTTTGGGTGTCAGCAGTGCCTGTTCTGGAGCTTTCTGAGCTCTCCTCATAGACCAATGGTAGAATTGAAATAATGGCCACACTTAATGCCCAAAACTGTGGGAAAAGCCTCTGAAAGGGAGACTGGAATTGCATGGGAATGTTTCACTTAGATATTTCTAGGCAGTTTTGTGTGAAAGGTGGTGATGATGTCTTGGGTGGGCTCTGAAATACTCAACTCCATTTTCCATATCATTTCAGCCTCTCTAACCCTGGCATTTGCAATTTTTGGACAAGTCTTGCATTATATTTTTAAATAATCTTATTGAAGTACTACCTAAATGTGACTTAAATTCCCATGTGATGGCATCCACTGTAAGAAAAAGCAAAAGCTGAGTCTTTGTCAGGCTTTTCACTGTGCTATGAGAGCAAAAATTGGGCATTTGGGATGTGGCTGCTTGGGCTTGGACTGGAGGGAAGGGTTGAAAAATTTGGAATGTGTGCTGGGTTGGGAAGGAGCACAGCCAAGTCAAGAAGGGAATGTGGAAGGGAGAAGAGCTAAATGGAAAGCATGGGGTAGAAGGATTTGGCAGTTGGAATAACGCTGCTGGCAAGCTTTCCTCTTCCTTGAACCCCAAAATACTTGGGAACACGGGGGTTTCTTGCCTTCCCAGCATCCTTGCTGGTGCATGCAGAGGGTAACCAATCCTCGCTGGGATATTTCGGGGAGCTGCAGGTGGCAGAGGCCCACGTGGGCTGTGAATGTCCCACCAGTGAGAGCATTCATCTCTCACGTGGAGCAGTCGCAGCCTCGCTTCATTCCACGCGGAGCGGTCGCTGACGGAAGAACAGGATTTATCTGGGAAGCTTTGAAATGCACATTTAATACGTGCCCATGGAGCATTCGTCATCCTGATGGGGTAGTGGAGGATTATGCAATCCCTTTTTCCTGCAGGACCTTTGTTGGGTGTTCAGGCTCGATGTACCACGATTTCATCAGCAGTGACGTAGTATTTTATTTTTATACTTCTTCGTTGTGCAGTTCTGCCATTTTTCAGTGTATATCATGAAGATCTGAAAGGAAAATGCATTCCTTCCTGGTTAATATGCAACAAACAGTCTATAAAAAGATGTCGTTACTGTGCAGTAATTGCTTTATTTATCACCTTTCCAATGTGGCTAAAGCTGCTCGAATCACTGAGCGGAGCACGCAGCTGATGCTTTGGGCTGCTTTGGCTTTGGGTTTTTGGCTTTGGATTTTTGGCTTTGGATTTTTGGCTCCTGTTGTAGAAACAGACCTAAATTCCATAAGGATGGTGTCTGACAAGTGTGGGTTTATCTTGCACAGTCATCAGGACTGTGGGTTACAGATCAATGACCACGATGGTACTCAGCCAGCACATCCTTGACTTTGTAAACATCCAATGCAACGGGGTCTGGGGATCTAAAAGTCTTCTGGCCATAAAGTTCATCTAGTTTGACCTGCAGCAAAATACATTTGGTGGCCATGTGAAGGTGAATAAGGCAAAGTTGAACTTATCAGCCACTTCAGAAATAGATTTCATAGAACAAATACTACCAAAAAAAAAAATATATTAGGTGCTTTTTGTTGTCTGTTTTAGATCTGTAGCTTTGTTACTAGTTAGAAAACCTAAGGAAAACATGTAACACTTTTCCCTTCCTGCACTGGACAAGGTCAAACACTTGTAGCCCTCTCTGGGTGCTTCAGGCAGGAGAGGGGGTTACTTGCAGTTAACAATTTGGAAGTTAAGCCTAACTTGACAACTTTCTTGACTGAAAAGGATGGAAAGAAGTGCACTGTGACTAAATCTAGCATACAATTAATTCTTCTCTGCAGTTCTGTGTGTTAATTGCTGTCATTGTGTGAACTGATGGTTTAAGCAAAAATAGAAAATTTTATAAGTGGTGTGTTGCTTACAATGCAGAGTCTTAGCTCGAAGTGCCAGCCCGCAGTGGCTTTTTGAATCTCTGCTGTGCTGTCAATCTCCGTGAATCATCCTGATGGGAATGGAAAAAATGGTGAAGAGCACAAACCTGGGAAGTGTGGTTTGCACTTTTCCCTGGGTTCAGCAGCCCCAGGCTGGCAGTGTGGATGGAGATGGAGCTGTTTGTGCAGAGATGTGTCTCGCTGTGCCCTGAGCTCTGCCCTTCCCCAGTGCCGCTCTGTCCAAGGGTCCCCGTGCCGTGCCCGGCTCCTGCCGGCCCTGGGCTGCTACACCAGCCTGGAATGAGATCATCTCTTCCAGCCCAAACGTTCTGGGGTTCTCTGCCCTTCTGTGAAAGGTGCTGGATGTTGCCTGCTGTGCTCTGGGGATGGGTGGGAGGAAAGGCATGAGGACGGTGTCCATCTCAAACAGCGTCCAGAGGTGAAATTACCAAGCTCTGTCTCAGCCCCTTCAGCAACTTCAGCCTCTGGCAGAGCTGCCATGACCTGTCTCCAGCGTGGGGTTTCTCCCTTTCTGGTTGATCAGGTGTATCCAGAGTGTCCATGAACAAGCAGCTCTGAGGATAAAGCCCAGGTGGGTTTCTCCTCACCTTGCTGCTTCCTGAATTGCGGGGCTGGGCCGTAGGGATACACCAGGAGCCTGGAGAAAGGCTCTGGGAGCGAGGAGCCTGAAGCCTTCCATCCACCCTGCTGCCAAAGAGGCTGGGAACAGCCTCCTGCCTCTCCTGGCACTTTGTTTGAACTTCTGAGCTGCTACTTTAGGCGCTGCCTTTGAATAGCTGAATTTATTTTTCTGCGTGTTCCGTTGCTTGGCGACGACAGGAGGAAAAACAGTCACTGCAGCTCATGTGGGTTTATTACTGATAAGTTAGCATCTCTAATACAGAAATGTATTTTTAATAAGACTAATGAGCTGTGATTCCTGACTTTTGCCAGGCAGAATATTAAGTAAACTGTGTTGCTGCAGTGGGTATAGAAGCTGACACCCTGAGGGGTTTGATGGTGCCTCAAGCCATGCCTTGAATGTCTGTGCTTGTGCAGGCTTTTGTTTGAGGGTATTTTATGCTGCTGACACTTCATTAGGTGAGGAGTTTCTCCTGGTTTTTTTTTTTTTGCAATGTTTTCCTTAGCAATAGAAGGGATTTGATTTAAAAACTAAACTGACAACAGCAGCAGTGAAAAAATCCAAAGCAAAAACCTGCCCAACCTGACCGAGTTTACCTGCTGAAGTACAAAAACTCCAAGCTGAAAGTGCAGAAACCAACTCTGTTTTCCTGGGAAAGCACTGGAACGTGTTCCCATTTTAGTCTGGTATCGTTTTTGACTGGGACAAGTTATAAATTTTCTGCTCTTGCATCAGATGTTGGCAGCAGCAGTTAGTTTTTATCATTCATGGGGCAACATTCCTGTTGCTCAAAAAAGCATTTGTCTGATCAAGAGCTTTTTGGAATTTGTTTATAAAGCTCTCCTTGCCGCTGGAATATTTGGAAGAGCCTTAGCAGGAAGAATGCAGATGATTCTGAGTGGCTGTAGCCATCCCTGTGTTTGTTCCATGTTTTTCTAGATTGCCTGTTCAAGCTGTGTCCCATGAACCGCTACTCGGCGCAGAAGCAGTTCTGGAAGGCAGCAAAGCCAGGAGCCAACAGCACCACGGATGCTGTGCTGCTCAACAAACTGCATGTGAGTATCCCCAGCACTCACAGCCTTTAAATGGGATTGAATAAGTTTTAATTAAATAATTAAAATGCTTTAAATGAGGATTTCCAGCCAGCCTGGCACACTTAGCAAGGAGACACAGAGTGTACATGGGAATAAATCAGTGCAAGATTCCTTTGGAGACCTTCACTCCAAGTCTCCAGGCTCTGATTTTGGGCAAAATCACGGAAAAAGCTGAGTTGGAAGGGACCCAGAGGGATCATCCCAGCTCCTGGCCCTGCACAGACACCCCAACAATCCCACCCTGTCCCCAGGAGTGTTGTTCAGTGCTCGGGCAGCCTCGGGGTTGTGTCCATTCCCTGGGGAGCCTGGGTAGTGCCAGCACCTCTGGGGGAAGAACCTTTCCCTGATCTCCAAACCCAGACCTGCCCTGGCCCAGCTCCAGCCACTCCTGGGCTCAGTCCATGCCACAGAAAGTGGGCAGAACCCCATCCTGCTCCTGCTCAAGGTCTGTGTGCCCCAGTGCTGTGTCCATGATACTGGGGGAGCCCTGGGAGCTCTTGTCTTTAACCTGTGGCAGCGATAAGGGTGCTCCAGGGGAGCATTTTGGGCATTAAAAACCTAAAAAAGGGACCCTGGAAACAAAGGCACAGAGGATTCTCAGGCACTGCATCTCAGCTTGGGAAATCAGAGCTGCTGGTCTGATCAATCTATTGGGACTGCTCAAACATGGAAAGGTTGATGGGTAATTAGGAGTAATTATAAGGCCAGACAGCCTCTCCTTCCGTATTAGCTTGCAGTATTTAATATTTTCTGGGTAAAATGTTGACATTCAGCAGCTGAAAACTCAGTAAGGCAGTTGATTGCTGTTTTTAGAGCTCCTATATAAAAAAAAGCCAACTTAACTTAAATACCATCTGTTGACTTTAGAGTTAAATAAACTCAGTGTTTATGTTAAAATTACATAGCTGGAGTACTTCATGTCAAAATTACAATTCTAAATATTTTTAGGTTCTTTAAGCCTATATTAAGCTCATTGTAGCCTGGAATACGAAATGGCCCCGTAGGAGAGTGTCACTTGCTGATTGCCATATGGCTGCCTCGCTCCTGCACTTCACAAAGACCCACTGGTGGACTCCTTCTGCTTCAAGAAATGTATTTATAACCCAAAAGTATCAGCTTGGCAGGGACAAAGCTATTTTGGTAGCACAAAGCTCCCTCACCTGGGCCGTGTTTCTCGTGTTGATAAGGGAAGCAGGCTGTGGCAGCAGGTTCAGAGTGATGGGGGCTCTGGGGTTGGCTGCTTGGGGATACCAGGAAAAGGGAGAGTTCACATGTTTTAACAGAAAATAGTCTAAATACTGCAACATGGGGAAGAAAAAAGGCTTTGGAATTGCCCTGGATTACATTCTCATGTGGAGTTGTCTCCTCATCCCAAGGTACATCCTGGCACGGGTGTTTGGGACCTGTCCCTGCTCACCTGACCCTTTTGTGCCAGGGTCCTGGAAGTACAGCATGAGGTTTTTCCAGGATGGGATTTTTCCAGGATGGGGTTTTTCCAGGATGGGGTTTTTCCAGGATGGGATTTTTCCAGGATGGGATTTTTCCAGGATTAGTGTAAGCCCAGTCATGTTTGCACAGAAATGTCCCACCAAGACCTGCTTGGTTTGGAGAATGGATTTGAGTGCCTCACAGTTCTGTTGTGGTTTATTTAATCAGCATCCCTTGGGCACGAAGTCTGATGGGCTGGATCAGGTGTGCAGTGACCCAGGGCTTGAAGATAATGGTGTCCCATGGACATGACTCATATCAGAACTTCCTCCTGCCAGTCCTGGGTGTCCATGGGTCACCTTTTCCACTTGCTGGCACAGGGAATGCTCTCAGGCCCTGTGCTCACAGCTGTGAGCTCTGCCCAGGATGAGATTTCTTTATCAGTGCATTGCGTTTCCAACGCAGCTGATGATGCAAGATGTGTTCATCATCATCACTTGCCTTTTTTGGCTTCTGTTTGTCTGCTGATGGAATTTATTGTCTGCCACAGAGCGCTCCGTGCTGAGGTCAGGTTATTTTAAGTTAATGCCATTTAAGGGATTTAAAATCTGGGACACTTGTCTCTCTCTGTGGTCGCAGCATCAGAGCTGCTTGAGGAGCTGACATCTAGTGGCCAGAAAAGTGGTTTTCCTGGAGGGACTGTCAGGTTTGGGAGGTGCTTTTGAAGTACATCTGAAGTCCTAGTTGTACTTTCACAGAAAAAAATTATGTCCTGTGTTTATAATAAATGTGGCACCCAGTGTGGCAGGGCAGTCCTGGCTGTGGGTGCTGTTATTTGGGAGGGCTCTGGTGTCTTGAAGGAACCTTTTCTTGACAGAATACTTGGAAATCATGCAAAAAAGTTGTATTTTAGTAATACAGAGAAAATTGTGTTGCCTTCAATTTTGAATTTGAAAGAGCTGCTGTATCTCAGGTTCTCCTGGAGTAAGAAGCCAGTTTCATACCTAGCACAGCATCTGAAAATGGCAGGTTTTGATTGAGGTGAAATTCTCTAAGAGTGTGCAAATAGCTGCTCCTTTGTCCAGGTACTTCACCTGACTGTAGTGAGGAACTGTGGGCACTTGTCTTCTCCAAGAGGAACCTGGACCCACCACAGTTCTTGAGACCTGAGAACCAAACCATAATCCTTGATGCTCAGTCTCCTAAAAAGTTCACTTTTAAATTGTTCTCCACCTCCTTATAGCAGTTAAAGCAAATACAGATTGATGTTTTTAATTCAAAACATCATCCTTCCTGTAAAGGGAAGGACAAATTCTTTACCAGATGAAATTGTTTAAAAACAGCCTGGGCCAAATACCTCACTTTTAAAACAAGAATGGCAAGAGGCTCATTGTTAATTATTAATTAGGTCTTTGTGTCCTTATAATAATTCATTTTTGCAGGGGCTTTCCCTGTTCTTTCTCTGGCAGAGTGGTGCAGGAATGCTCAGCTGTGGCACAGAGGATCCATCAGCTCAGGGAGCACAAGCCCAGCTGTGGGGAGTGGGCAATTCTCAAATCCAGAGCTGCAGTGGGTATTTGTATGTGCCTTCCCAGTGATCCTGCTGCAAAGAGAGGGGCACTGGAGTCCCCAGGAAAACACAGCCTGGAGCCTGCACTGGCAAAGCAAAACACAGAATCAAAGTTGAGGTTCTTTCATTCAATTTGTGTAGAAGTCAGTAGAAAGGAAAATAGAATTCCTGGCTGGAGTTGTTACCAATCCTTTACTCACCTTTCCTCCCCAGGTATCTGCCTTCTGTCTTGTCTGAGCTTTTCATCTCATGCTTTATTCCAGAATTTTGTCCAGTTGTACCCAAATTACAGGTTACTTACATGATGTGTGTCTATCTCCCCAAACAGTAAAAAAGGGAATTGGAAATTATGCTGTTGAAAGCTGGAAAAAGAGGAAATTAGGCTCTTTCAGATGCTCACTGTTTTTCCAGTCCTTTGAAATAATCTCGAAGAAAAGAGAGTTTTGTAAAGCCCCCTTTCCTAAAACACTCAGCAGCTGAAGTGTTCTCCTTTCATTTCAGCATGCGGCGGATTTGGAAAAGAAACAGAATGAAACTGAAAACAGAAAACTGCTGGGAACAGTCATCCAGTATGGGAATGTCATCCAGGTAGGCTGTGAACATCTGTGCAAGCTGGACAGGATTTAGTTGAAAATTCCCTGCTCAGTGGACTTCAGATTTCTGGAACTGATGCTCAGGAGTCTGTAGTTTTGCCAGGTTTCACCATGCTCTGAAGTGGGATCCTGGGAAGCAGGGCCTGGGTGTTTTATCTGTCTGTGATGAGGTCAGTTTTTTATTGTGGGTTAATTGTGTTTGGTTTTGAGGTCACCATTGATTGTTTTCTTCAGAAATACTCGTTAGAGCCCTCATTAGAGTTGTTGGAAGGTGGCACGTGTACACCACCAAATATCCTCTCACAGTGAAATGTTAAATCATAAACTGACACAGAGGAGGAAAATCAGTAGAATGTTACATTTTCTGTTGGGTGAGACCAAGCAAAGTAAGAGAAGAGCAGCTCTGTCTCTTACCAGGAGGAGCCTCTCAGTCCCCAGCATTTCACCCAGCTTTTTCTGAACAGGTTGTTGTAAGTGATGAGGGCATCTCCATGTGTTTGTCCAAATTAACTGGATTAACTGGAGGTGTTTTGTGTCTCTGAGTGTGGAGCTGTGCCCGAATCCCTCAATATTTGTGCATAATTCAGTTTGCAGTTGTCTCATGCACGCTCGGGTTGTTGAGGGGAGGAAGAGGAGCATTCTTAGAACTGAACTCTGATTCTTATTCTAGCTGCTTCACTTAAAAAGTAACAAATACTTAACAGTAAATAAGAGGCTTCCAGCTCTGCTAGAGAAGAATGCAATGAGGGTGACCTTGGACGAAGCTGGAAATGAAGGCTCCTGGTTCTACATCCAGCCCTTCTACAAACTGCGCTCCATCGGGGACAGCGTAAGTGCTGCAGCGGGGTCCTCACTCCTCCCTTGGGGCTCAGCTCACCTTGGGGAGGCCTGTCTTGCAATTAATGCAATGCACAGATCTCCCAGAGCGTGAGGATGATGCAGGAACAACCTTTTTTTGCTATGCTGTCATGAGGGGGAGGAAAATTGCTATGGTAACTTGTATTTTGGAAACGTGGAATGATCTAACATTGGAGGGAATAAGGGACCTAATTAGGCTGGCCTTGTACAATTCCTGCTCAATTCAAAATGGTAGGAAGTGTTGAGCTCCTTCAGGAGGTTTGGAAGGAATAATTAGCATCTTGGTTTTCAGTGTTGTCAGCTCAGAATCAAGATTCGTCATCACTTTGGATATGAGGAGTGAGGTAATGAGGAAGTGAAATGCTCCTGTTGATGGGAAATCTTTCAGTGCATTGCCATTTTAATCTCTTCTTTTGCAACATCTGAATCACTTGGGTACAGAATCTTCCTCCAACCAGGAGGTCATGAGCTTCAGTGTGCTCTGGGGTTCAGGCCAGGTAAATTTGGCACCTAAACACGGGGAATTGATCAATCAGCCTCATTGTCCTATAGCCCTTTCTGTACCAGAACCCAGTCTGCCTCTTCTGCAAGGCTCTGAGTCCAGTAGCATAGGGGTTTTTGCCTCAGGGGCTGAGTTTGGTGAGCTAAATCCTTCACCAGACAGAATCCTGGTGGAATATTCTGACTGGCATCTCTTCCAGGCTGCAAAAAGGTGATTTCCTCCCATCACTTCCATAAAAAAAAAAAGAAAAAGAAAAAAGGTTTTCTCAGGGTGCAAATTTGTCTGATGCTGCACTTCTCTGCAGGTTGTCATTGGAGACAAAGTAGTCCTGAATCCTGTCAATGCTGGCCAGCCTCTCCATGCCAGTAGCCATCAGCTTGTGGATAATCCAGGATGCAATGAGGTAAGGGGACCTGGGCACAGCTGGAGCAGCTGTACAAACCTCTCTGTGCTATTTGTACGTGGTTTGGAATTCAGCAAGTTGGTTGGTACCCGTGGCACTGCTTAGGAATGGTTATCCTGGTAATCAGTGACTGAAAAGAAAAGTCTTGGAGCTCTGCTTTCTCTTGGGTGCTGGCGTAGGTTTGAGTTTGATTTCTTCTGCATGACTGGCTAAAAACAAGTTGTTCCTTCAAAATCAAAATCGGGAGATGTGCCCCCTACTAGTCACAGTGAAGAAAATTAAATCTACCAGCACAGATGTGTAGCAAATGGCTTCCAAGCAAATCAGCTCTGAAATGACTTGTTCTGGAGCAGAGGCAGGAAGGAATTTCCTCCTCTAGAGCAGTGCAGCCAGGCCTGCAGTGGTCTGGTGAAGATTGTCTAAAAATTAAGACAGTGGCTGATGGCAGGGTTCTGTGAAGGGACTGATGGTCTCAGTTCTCCTTCTAGGTCAACTCAGTGAACTGCAACACCAGCTGGAAAATCGTGCTGTTCATGAAATGGAGCGACAACAAGGACGACATCCTCAAAGGGGTGAGAGCCAGAGCTGTGGCTGTCTGCAGCTGGGGCCCTGCTGGGCACTGCCCCTGCTGACCCTGCTGCCTGCCTTTGGCAGGGGGACGTGGTGAGGCTGTTCCACGCCGAGCAGGAGAAGTTCCTGACGTGTGATGAGCACAGGAAGAAGCAGCACGTGTTCCTCAGGACCACGGGCAGGCAGTCAGCCACGTCTGCCACCAGCTCCAAGGCCCTGTGGGAGGTGGAGGTAAGGACTGGAGCTGGGGCTGGCTTGGTAGAACAATTAGCCCTTCTGTTTAAGAACACTCTGTGTGGGTTTCTCACTTTAGATAAAATTTTCCTGGTGTTAGAAGCTGAAATGAAAATTCCTTCTCTTGCTCAGTGAAGTGCAGCTCTGCTCTCTGATGGTGCAGCACAGAGCTCTCGAGCTCAGGTGCTTTACAGTTCAGGAAAGGGGCACAGAGAAACATCAATGAAGTCATTTTCTTACCAGTCACTGAAGTTTAACAACAGCTTATAATTTCCACTGTCCTGCTGAGTGTGCTGAAGGCTCTATTTCTGGTGTGGAATAATGTCATTATGTAGATCCTCATTTGATAGGAGGCTGCAACCCCTTGCTAGTCAGTCTGAGCTGGCTTTTTAAATTCACTTGGCTTTTAAACACAGTGACTAACACCTTGGCCATCACTGGCTTCTGAAAATAGCCTCAGTCTGTTGGTATTAGTAGCCTTGGTTTATGATTTTAAATCTGATTAAATTAGGGCCTGCATATAAGAATCAAAAACTAAATTGTAATGATGGATAGATGTTTTTTATAGTCCTTTTCCAGATGTACCTGCTGTGGCATTCAGCTTCCCCTGTATTTCAGATGAAAGTCTGGCTGTAGTTAGCATTACTGCGGCATTGTTATCAGTCTGTGGTGCCTGTCCATGTGTGTGCAGTTACCTGGCACAGGTGAAACAGTTCTTCCCTGAAAGGTACAGGTCAGCTGTGATGGGTTTATTTTAGGAATCAGGTGTACCCACAGAGCAGCCAGTATGGGGTTACACGTGTTGGAGGCTCTGCTTGCCCCACTTTGTCAGTAAATATAAATATTTGTGCAGTGTTGTTGCATTTGAAATATTTCCAGGTGTCTTCCCTCATCCACTTTGAACAAAGATTTAGTTATAGCTGTAGGTAATGGATTTGTTGCCTTTTCTAGGGGTTTTATTCAAGACCTGGCAACACATGCACATCGAGAGCACCTTCTTTAATTCATTCATAAACTGGGGTGAACTATTCCCAGCCAGCTCAGAGCACTCCCTGCTCACAGATAAAGGGTGGTTTTGTCTTTTCTCAGCCTCTGGTTGTGTTTGCTGTTTCCTGACCACATGAAATGAGGCAGATGCTGGTGGCAGGGGGGTCTGTGCTGTGCTCCAGGTGTGTTCCCTGTCCTTGCAGGTGGTGCAGCACGATCCCTGCCGAGGGGGAGCTGGCTACTGGAACAGCCTCTTCAGGTTCAAGCACCTGGCCACGGGGCACTACCTGGCAGCTGAGGTACGTGGGGCTGGGCCAGCACCTCTGCCTGCCCCTGCACTGTGTTCTCCTCCTTCAGCACCTTCTCCAAATCTGTCATTTCCCACCCTAAAACTGGACACGGGCAGGGGAGGAGAGCGCTGGTTTGGATTAATACAAAATAATAGGTGTTAAATGTGTAGGGAATAAGATGAAAGAACTGAAAGAACACCGTGGTTTGGGGTAGTCATGAGCTGATTACACTTTTTGTATGAATTCTGGAGTCAAGAACTTGTACTGCAAAGAATAGGCACTAAATAGTATCCTGTCATGTGGGCACTGGAATCAATGGGACTTTATTAACTGATGAATAAATGGTAAATGACTGAGAGCCTTTGGGGGAAAATGAATTCAAGTGTTGGTAATTTCTCTTGAATCACTGATTTTTGAGCAGAATCGTAGAACTGGGTGTAAAATGAAAACACTGACTTCAGACCAGTCTGCAAGAACTGGAAATAGAGAAAAGTCCAGATTAAATTTCCCATTTTATGTTCTTCTGATAAGCAGATTGGAAAACCAGAAGCATTTTGTCACATGCACACTGCAAATCTTTTTCAGTAGTGATCCAATGTAGAGCTTTTCCAGTAAATCTTGGGTTTTCTAATCAACCAAAACAAAAACATGCTCTTAGATCATGCAAGACTGTCCCAGAGGACATTGCTCACCTGATCCCTGGTTAGCATAATGTTTGTTCTAAAAGATTTCTCCAACTTCTAGTTGGAAATTACACTTGGAATTTAAAGAACAACAACAAAACCAGCATAAACTGGTTAACTCTCTGCTCATGCTCCTGTAGTGATTCTCCTGAATGAGCTGAATCTCCCTGCACGTTTGCAGTTTATTTAATGTGATTTGTAGGCTGCAGAGCTGTGCTGGCTGTGGGCAGTGTGCTGTGTGTGAAAAACGAGGTTCACATAATTTTTATAGAATTTAAAAGTTTAATAAAAAAACAATTAGGAGAAAAAAATAAAGTAAAATATGCAGATATGGCTGGGTGTCTCTGCATTCAGCCAAGAGAGCACACCTCACTGACAAAGGATTGTCCCTTAAAAACAGAACCCTGCTACCTATCCATAAATTCTCATACATATTCATACATTCTTCTGAGATCTTTGGTGTTCTTCTGTTTAGTTTTCTCTTGCCCCCTTCCCAATAGATCAATCTTCTTGGTGCCATCGAGATTTACATTCCCTGATACCAAAGATGCAATAAATTCCTTCCCCAGAGTTCTGGTCACTGCTGTCTTCATCTGGACCAGAAAGTTTACAAATGCAGGAGCTCTCCAGCTATTTTTTTTTTTCCTCAGTCTTTGGATTATACAGACAAAAGCAGTTTTTATTTTAATACTATGCCATAGCCTAACATATATGTATTATACCACTATTTCTAAATTTCATCAATAACAGAAATAAAGAAAACCACATTAATACAACAAAATTTCTCATTCTTATACACATAACATTCATTCTAATATTTTCAAAAAGCCAACAATATAAAATGTATCTATAACACTGTGCATGCCTGGTGCTGCTGGAGCAGTGCAGGGCACCATGAGCAGCAGAGTTCAGGTGATGCTCAGGCTGTTTCCCACTTGCAGCTGTGCTGGAGTTTTGACGTGCCTGTGATTCTGTTCCATCAGGTAAACCCTGACTATGAGGAAGATGACCTGGAGTGTCAATCCTCAGTAAGTATAGGCAAGGGTATGGTCCTGCCCCTGATTGAGGAGGGCTTGGCACAGGCCCAGGGCTGACCTGGCCAGCGCACAGCTGGTCCAGGCTTTGCTGTTAGAGGAGAAATTAAAACCTGAGAAGGCTCTGGAGGCTTTTATGGCCTATCCAAGGAGTGGTTGTTGACACCTTAGTGAAGAACAACCCACTTGGAACTGAATTAACACATTACCTGAACCCTCCCTCAACTCCTCCCTTTGTGGCATCTTTTTCTGTCTTCCTGTTTGCTCTACCCTTGCTTCCTTGGAGCACTGTCCTGCCCAGGGCTGGAAATGAAGATGTTTAAGGTGACACCAGATGGGAATTGTCCCTGAGGGAATGTCCCCCAGTGCTGTGCCTGTGTGACCTCCGTGGTTGAGCAGTGGTCTCAGGAAAGCAGGATAACAGAGGAGAGGAATGGCAAGGGCATCCCAGTGCCATTCCTCTGATTGTCCTGTGGGAACCACTCTGTGTTGTCAGTAAATGTTGTTTTGTCAAAGATGGAGTGTGTGGTGCTTTGTACTGACAGAAGCATCTCTTTGGTGCCAGAGGGAACCAGCATTGCTTCAGTGGTTGAAAACAGAGAAAATTGGAACAGCACTTTCCGTTGTGGATTTTATTTATTTAGTTGGATTTGATCACAGGCTTATGCAGCTTTCTTGGTAATTTATCCTGTATTATGGAGGATTTGCACCATTTGGATATGACAAAGAGCTATTCCTTCCATTCTTAAGAGATGGATGTGATGCTTGGAAATCCTGCAGGGTGCATTTCTCCTCCTAAAAGGATTTTTCATTATAGCCTAGCTATTAAAATGCTTCCCTTGCCCTCAGATATTGAACTGCTTTCCTGATTACTTCTTGGTGGCATTTGGCAGCTTGACTGCAGTGAACATGGTAAAAAACTGAGCAAACCCCACCCACAGCTATTGTCTGGGGTGTGGGGGGAATCCAGCCCTGAGATGTTTTGTTGGGTGAATTTTCTGAGAGTTAATCAATGTTGAGGCCTTTAGGTAGACGCTCCTGTGATGAGTCCTGGCACGTGCATGGAGAACATTCATGCACTGTCTCAGCTCTCTGGGTTTCCCCTGCTCTGTCTCTTTACCACTAGATGGCAAAAACAGACCAGCAAGAACAGCACCAGGAGCACATAATTCAGCTCTGACAGGGAATTGCCACATCCTTGATCATTCACTGGTGACAGGAGGGTGGAGGCTGCTTTATCCAACTTTATCCAAACTCCAGCTTGATCCAAGAGCGAGCTTCTGCAGGGTTTCTGTGCACAGCTAGTGGTTATAGTGTTGCTTCCTCCTTGTCCCTGTGCAGGAGGGCTTTCCATGGGCATGGGTGAGGTGCCAGCTCCACCTTCCAGCAGCAAAAAGGGGTTGTTCTTATCGCCTTTGGGGCTGAATTTCAGTGCTCCCTGAATTTCCCCATTTCCTGCTTTACTGCTCACGTTCAGCTTTGCCACAGTTTCAAGAAGTGACCCAAAGGACGAGCTGTGAATGCAGAGCAGCTGTATCCCTCACTGCATTCCCTCCCCTAGCTGGGGGGGATGAAGGAGAAGCTGAAATTCGGAGAATTCATTCCAAGTGAGCGAATTCCTCCCAGAATTTCTCTCCAGATGGACTCTGAGTGTAGAGTTGCTCCTTCCCTTGAAGGCACAGTCCCAAAGTGTATTTCTGTTCCATACAGATAACTGCCTGTTCCCATGTACAGAATCAGACTTGAAATGTCACTGCTTTGCAGCCAAGTCCATTGACTGCAAATATGTTAACTTGGGAGTATCCTGAGGCACAAGCAGCACTGGATACCTTTTCCATCTGCTTCAGGATGGCAGTGCCTTACAGCAGGACTTTGACAGGCAGGTGCCTGAGTGCTGACTCCTTTGGGTGCCACCAGCACAGAGAAGCTGAGAAATTGATTTCTTGGTCACCTTGGAAATGGCAGCCAGGATTGAGTGGTTGTACATGGCCAGCTGGTCATGCCAGGACAGCGAGCAGCTTCTTTAGGGACTTGTGATAGCTGGGAGTTCCCCAGGAGAGGATTTGGAGAAAGTTGTTCCTTTTTCTCAGTTCATCTTTGTTTTTTCCAACCCTTTTGTCCTTCCATCTGAAGCCCTGGGGCTTTATCCAGTTGATGTGTCTTTGCTGAAGGAGGCTGGGGATTTGCTGGCACCTTGGGAATAAAGATCCTTCTGGTGCCATGGCCTTTGGAACACGTTTGTGCTCGAGAGCAGCACAAGCTGTGGTGTGAACAGCAAGACTTCCAACTCCTTGATTGGCTTTTTGTTCCTCTTGCCTGGGATTGATGGATGTGGGTCCTGTTTTTGCTGCTGAAGCTGCTTATTTCCCAGCAAGGTTGTTGGTGCATGGTGTGGCCGGGTTTTTACGTTTTCAGCTCATTAATTAGGTGATTAGAGGGATAATTGCAGCGTGTGGGATATGTTTGGAGAGCTGGTAGTGTCAGGATCGGGGATCTCAGCTGATGTGTGTTACCAGAAGCCAGTCAGAGCTCCCAGTGTGTGTGGGGTGAATGGCTGGGGGGGGTTTGTCTCTTCTGGCACTGTCAGTGAGACACAAATCCTGCGTGGACGGGGAGCTGCTGTGCTGGAGCTCCAGGAGTGTGTGGCCAGAGCAGCTGGTCAGTGTTGCTGTGTCCTGCAGCCCAGGCCAGTGCTCCAGAGCTCTGTGTGCACCCCGTGGGGGGCAGTGGGGGGCTCTGCAGGCTCCCCTGAGCCGTGCTGTTTCTCCCCAGCTGGACCCCGAGCAGGAGGCGGCGCGCCGGGGCCGGGGGGCCCAGGAGAAGATGGCTTATTCCCTGGTGTCTGTGCCTGAGGGCAATGACATCTCCTCTATCTTCGAGCTGGACCCCACCACCCTGCGAGGAGGAGACAGCCTGGTCCCCAGGTACAGCCACCGGGCACCACGGGGGTTTGGGGGTTTGTAAAGTAAAGCTGCCCCAGACTGCTCTCCTTTCATCCTTTGGAATCGGGTTCCTCCTCAAATGAATGTAGAAATAATCAGGAAATGCCTGAAGCTTCACCTGAGTGCTTTACAGCTGAGGTGTAAGAGAACACCATTTTACAGATGGGAAAACTGAGACCAAGTGACTTCCTAAGTGACTTCCTTGCCAGGAATGACCTGGGACTAAAAGCCTTGGCTGTCCTGTCAAGGCATTCATTCCTGGGACCTGTCTGTATTGTGTTAGGATGTGACACCAGCTGTTTAGCACTGGATTTTTTAGTTTGTATGTTCTTTACTGTTCATGTGGCACCTCTGGCTGGTGAAAAGCTGCTGCACCCTTCCCAGTCTCACACTCTGCACGCTGCCCTTTGCTGCTGCTCCCACTGAGAAAGCACAGCAGGTTTGTTCCATCTCTTCAGCAGCTCCCTAAATCATCAGGTACCCATATTTTGGAGTATCAGGGAGTTCTGGGCTGAAAACCCCTGTGCTAAGGGGAGAAATTGGCAGCTCATGGCAGTGGAAAAGGGAGGATGGGAAGAAGTTCAGGTTGTTGCTGTGCAGCAGCTGAGTTACAGCAGCTCAGAGTGGCTCTGGTTCTGTTTTAGAGCAGAATCCCTTTCATTGTAGATGAAGCCTCAGGTGAATTCACAGGATGAGCAAAGGCAGTAAGAATGTTGTTCCAGTTGTGGTAGGCAGTGAGGGCAGAGATGACAATTCTCTTCCACTTGTTCCTGCCAGCATCTCCAAATCCCAACAGTGCAAATGCTGGGAGGCTGACTCATGCTGGGACACTCCTGACTTTCTTTCAGGAACTCCTATGTGAGGCTCAGGCACCTCTGCACCAACACCTGGGTTCACAGCACCAACATCCCTATTGATAAAGAAGAGGAGAAACCCGTGATGCTGAAGGTAAGTTCTGTTACTTTGTGTAAGCACATCCCTTCATTCCTGTACTTCCACAAAGTGCTGCTGGCAGGAGCTTCACTCTCTGAGCCTGTCACACACCGAGCATGTGACAGCAATGAACAGTGCTGCTGCAAAATATTTCCTCTTAATGGCTCAGTTTCATGGTATTCTCCTAGTTTAAGTGTTCAGCATCTACTACACAACAGTCACCAGGAGAAGGGTATTTTTTCCACTGGCTGCAGCAACATTTTACCATCTCACCTGCTGCTCCTTTGAATTTAGGGACAGCTTTGAGCTTGCACAGAGCATTCTCAGAGTTTGGGTTCAGCAGAGTGTAGCTTTTCTGTTCCATTATCACTGAGTGTGTGAGCCACTGCTCTGTTCCTGCCTTTGGGTTTGCTGATGAAGCTTCTCTGGGTTTCAGATTGGGACCTCTCCAGTGAAGGAGGACAAAGAAGCTTTTGCTATAGTGCCAGTCTCACCTGCAGAGGTTCGGGACTTGGATTTTGCAAATGATGCAAGTAAAGTTTTAGGTTCCATTGCTGGCAAGCTGGAAAAGGGAACAATAACCCAGAATGAAAGAAGGTAAGGAAACCAGAATTGGGATCAGATAACATTGTTTCCTTTAGTCAGGAACTGTTTCTTTGAAAATTTTATCAGAGTAAGCTATAGAAGGGGAATTTGGTTTCCTCCTTGACAAGATGTGATGTTGTGCCCATAGTGGAGGTTCTGGTCTGTCCAGCCCTCCTTGTCCTCTGAGAAGTGAGAGCATGAGAAGTGTTGTGAGCCTGGGGGACTAATCCCCAGCATACCTCTGCAAGTGGAGTGTGGGAATTCCTAATCCATCTTGTGAGGACTGAACATGTGACTTGCTGCAAATCCTCTGACCCTGTCAGTGAAAATGTGGCCACACAAAAAGAGCACAGGGCTGGCTGTGTCACCCCAGGGTCTGTGTGCTTCCATAGTCAGTGCCTTTATTTGGCCTTGGGAGAGATTATCACCTGATTTATTGTTTGTGGCAATTGAAAGAAATGCCAAATAGAACTTGGCAAGTGTAGAGTTGTCCTAAAGTGAATTTCTTGCCTTGCTGCTGCTCTGGTTTAGGTGGACAGTGAGGCTGCTGCAAAGGGGGGAGCATTAGTTCCTAATTTTAAGTTCTGTGCAAACCTCTGAGCTTTATCCACTCTCTAATTGCTGTTAGTTTTTCACTTATCATTTAAAAATCTGTTTAAACTTACTCTGGCACTGCTCTTTCAGCACAGAGAATTTGTGTTCTCATGTTAACAGCTTCTGGCTCTTCCCTAGATCTGTTACCAAGCTGTTGGAGGATTTGGTCTACTTTGTTACTGGTGGAACAAATTCTGGCCAGGATGTCCTTGAGGTGGTGTTTTCTAAACCTAACAGAGAACGGCAAAAGCTGATGAGAGAGCAGAATATTCTAAAGCAGGTAGGCTGTGGTTGTCTCTAAGCTCTGCCTGTGAGAAGAGTTCTTGGAAAAAAAGAACCTGATACCAGAGAACCTGGCCAGGCTGTGGATGGGGCTTGGAGCATCCTGGCCTGGTGGGAGGTGTCCCTGCAGGTGGCAGAGGACTGGGACGAGATGATCTTCATGGTCCCTTCCAGCCCAAGCCCTTCTGTGGCTCTCTGAAACTTTGGTCTCAAATTATTGGGACCAAAAGGTCCTTTGAATCTGCAGCTTTCATCAGGCTCTGGGCAGTGGACTGTAGACTCACCATTGCTGGAACTGAAAGCTCCAGCAGATGGTGTTGAGTAAAGGTGAGCAGCATCTTCTGTCCAGGCTGCTCCACGGCCACGAACCGTGGTGGCTGCAGCACATTTCTGATGGACCTGTTGAAATACAAAGGCACAGAGCTTTGGCACTAAATCTGAGCAGAAGAAGGCAGTGCCTCATGGGGTTGTGTCTGTGTTTTTTATTAAATCTGTAGATTTTCAAGCTGTTGCAAGCACCCTTCACGGACAGCGGGGATGGGCCGATGCTGCGGCTGGAGGAGCTGGGGGACCAGCGCCACGCGCCCTTCAGGCACATCTGCAGGCTCTGCTACAGGGTGCTCAGGCACTCCCAGCAGGACTACAGGAAAAATCAGGTTGGAAATAAGTCTGTCATAATCAGTGGCATCAGTGTTGTTCCTCTGCTCAAAGGAAAAAAAAAGTTTCTCCCATAAAGTAAAGCTTGCCCTGCTGTGGTTGCTCAGTCAGCAAGAGGTTTTGGGATCATTCAGATTCATTCTGTTTTTCATTTTCATTTTTCATCTCTGTCAGAGACTGTGATATAATTAGCACTGGTCTAAATGGGGTTTAAGAAAACAACAGCATTTCTAACTGTCCCACACAGGTGAATTACAA
This sequence comes from Cyanistes caeruleus, assembly GCF_971803275.1. Taxonomy (NCBI): domain Eukaryota; kingdom Metazoa; phylum Chordata; class Aves; order Passeriformes; family Paridae; genus Cyanistes; species Cyanistes caeruleus. The sequence goes on along the minus strand of NC_141711.1, from coordinate 1,540,133 downwards.
GACTCTGTTCACTCTTGCTGACTACAAGCTCCATTGAAAGTTGCCCTGTAAATTAAGGCTGTTCAGTTTTTGTTGCCATGTATTAAAAACACGGTCCTGTCAGATAAGTATAAATGCCTTGCTGGTGTCTAGCCCTGGAGGGATGGAGGTGTTAAGGTTGTCTGTCATTGTTTGCTTTCTTTCACACAAACAATTTGGATCTCACCCAGCTTGCTCCTTGGGATGTTGGTATTGACAAACATCCACCTGTTTTCTGTTATTATTTCAAATTCTGAGGGTTAATTACACCCCCTTTCCTCCTTGTCTGTGTGTTTTGAAGGAATACATTGCCAAGCAGTTTGGCTTCATGCAGAAGCAGATTGGCTACGACGTCTTGGCCGAGGACACCATCACAGCCCTGCTCCATAACAACCGCAAGCTCCTGGAGAAGCACATCACAGCTGCTGAGATTGACACCTTTGTGAGTCTCGTGAGGAAAAACAGGGAGCCCAGGTGAGAGCTGCATTTTTGAATATGTGATCACCCTTCTCCTTCTGGGAAAGGTCTGTACCTGCCAGCTCGCTCAGGAGGAGGCACAGCCAGTTCACTGCGTTCTGGCACTCCCCTGCCGTCCCCTGGGGCAGCAAGTCTTGCTCTGCACTGTTCAAGTGGAGTTCTGAGTGTTTGCTTGCTGAAATGTGGATTGCTTCAGTCTAGGTCTCCACAGTGATTGATACCCTTTTGGCTGGTGTTTCCCGACAGGTTTTTGGATTACCTCTCGGATCTGTGCGTTTCCATGAACAAATCTATTCCCGTGACACAGGAGCTGATTTGTAAAGCCGTGCTGAACCCAGCCAATGCAGACATTCTCATTGAAACCAAGTAAGTTTGTGCCTTTAGAGGTGGCTGTGCTGGTGTGAAGCAGAAGGAAGGTGGTTCAAAGCCGAGCACGCTGCTGGCACGTCCCAGGGAAGCAGCAATGAGCTGTGTGGGGTTCTCTTGGAACACGGGGAGCAGGGGCTGGGGACAGCAGGTGTCTGCCAGCTGCTCCCTCAGCCCTGCAGGCACAAATCCAGCACATCTCTCCCGTGTGATCCAGAGCAGGGAGACTGCAGGCAGGTCCAGCTCTGCTCACCTTTCCTCCCTCTGAGCTGGGTTTGGATCTCCAGCTCTCCTCTGCCACTGCTGAGGCCTCAGAGCAGGCACCAAATCCTGCTTGTCTTTGATAAAGGTGTCTTTATTCCATATATATACTAGGGAATAGATAACCACTATCAAAATACTGCAGAAGGGAAGCAGGTAATATTTAAAATACAAATGGCTGAGAGTATGCCTGCACATTTAATTTTTGTCATGAAATCATAAAGGCTATATTTATTCCCACAAGCACTTAACATTGGTACATCACTTACTTGTCCTTGAGTATTTAATTTGGGGCTTTTTCAGATGTTGATCTTTTCTTTGCTGGAAGCCTTTTTAGTATCAGCAGCTGATTTATTTCTATTTATTTCATCACATAAACAGAAAGAAGTTCTGACCCATTTGGCATTTATGGGATACAGAATGAATCAATTTTTTTCTTGCCCATATCTTTTCCTGCTCTGTTGAATGATCTTTGAATCAGTTCTCCTGTAAAGAAGGTTTTCAAAGTCCATTATTATGTGTCTTTAACTTCCTCGTTTCTTTATCTTTTTCACTTGAAAGGAGCTGAAATGTTCATCTTTTTAAGGTTGAATGGAAAGCTTATAATCTAATGCTTTTAATAACACACCCCAATGATTTGGTGTAGTAAAATGCTACTGCTGAAAGGGTAAGATACATTTTAGCAGGTGGCTTCAAAAGAATGTGAAGGATGTATGCAGGTCTGAATGTAACCTCCTCTCCTCCTGGCAGGCTGGTGCTCTCACGATTTGAATTTGAGGAAGTGTCAAGTGGAGAAAATGCCTTGGAAGTTGGAGAGGATGAGGAAGAAGTGTGGCTGTTCTGGAGGGACAGCAACAAGGAGATCCGCAGCAAGAGCATCCGAGAGCTGGCCCAGGACGCCAAGGAGGGGCAGAAGGAGGATCGGGACGTGCTCAGCTACTACAGGTGAACAGCTGACAGCAGCTCAGGGCTCAGCAGGGCTGCCTGGGGACACCCTGCCTGCACAGGCTGTGCTCTGGGAGGAGAGCTCCTGTTCTGTGCACAAAACAGCCTTCAGAAGAGGGAGGGTGAAATCTCGCAGAAGTGAGAGCTGAAAGAGTTGTTCATGGTGAGGAGTCCAGGTATTGACATGTGCCAGTTTCAACTGATTTTTTTAAAAAATAATTTGAGTGTGTTGAATTTCCTGAGCAGTTTGTGCTTGGTTTCCTGCTGGTGGGTTTTGGGAGAGCCCCTGCAGGTGAGCACTGGGTTCCCTGTGCTCAGGGGCACTCGGGGATTGCAGGATTTGGGTGTGCAGACTGCTTTGCTTGTGGTTTGCAGGAAGCCACTGCTGTTCTCTGTGCCTGCTGCTTTCTGTCCAAGCCTTGAGCTGGGCTCCCAGCAGCACCAAGGTGAAGCTGTGTTGGTGCCCCAGGCTGGGTGTGGAGGCTGTGCAGGGCTGCTTTGGGCAGCTCTGACATGAACAATGTTCCTGGATGACTTGACAAGACACCGAGTTCTTGGCATAGTGTAAGGTCAGGTTTCAGCCCAGACCAAATTCCTGTGTCTGGGTTATAAACCCCTGAGAGTCATTTGACAGACTCAGCTGTGGCAGAACTAGACTCTTTGTTTTAATAAACATTTTGTTTTGAATTCTATTCCATTGAAATTATTCTTGCAGGAGAATTCATCATACCTGGTTTAATTTGAGCCCGTTGGAGCTCTAAAGGTGACCTCATAGATAAAAGGTTTTAAAATATACTTGATTTCAAAGTATGCTTGGTTTTAAATAGAATTGATAAATTTTGGTGTATGTATATTTATTAGTATAAGAATGGTAGTGTTAATTATTATTTTTTAATCTACATTATACCTCATAAACAAGCTTAAAGGAAGGGCTTAGGATATGGTTTGGTTAAATTCCATGAGAAGAACTAAAAGTGAAAGGAATCTGCTTTCAATTAACTTTTTTCCTTCAGGAAGCCTCACACTTGACAGTGCTGAGCAGCAGCCTGTGGGCACTGCCGAGTGCTGGGCACGTGCTTTATGGCTAAAGGTGAATTATCTGTTGGCTGGGCACAGGTGAGGTGCCAGTGATCAGTTCCTGGAATGAAAAGCTTAGCTCTGAAGTTCAGTTTTTCTCTCACAATTCTCCACTGAAGGGGGCAGAGCACAGTGGCTGTCTCAGCAGGTCCCTGATTTTTGGTGGCTGCAGCCATCGTGGTGTTGCCTCAGGACAAAGTGTGGCTCCAGCATCTGTAAGAGATGTTGGGCCTCAGCAGTGTTTAGGCTGAGCTGCTTTAAACATTTTTAATGTTTAAAATGTTTGCATTCTGATGGAGCTTTCCTAAAAAACATCATTTATTATTTCCTGTCAGGGTGTGGGGGCCCAGAGGAGCTGGGGCTGCCCCTGGATCCCTGGCAGTGCCCAAGGCAGGGGGTGAAACAGCCTTAAAGTGCCTTCCAACCCAAAGCATTCTGTCATTTTAATGCTATTAAATGAGTGATTCTGTTATTTATTCTATGCTGATTCACTTATTCAATTGTTGCAATGTTTGCTAGTGTTTGGTCAGTGCTTTATCCTTTCCACAGTCAGGATGGAGCTGTATTGCTAGACAATATAATTTTATTTCTATCAATACATAAGTGTATAGCAGTCTACTTCATAGTATACTTTATATATATATTTATATATTCTTTATATATATTTATACTTTATATATATTTATATATTTATACTTTTTATACATATTATATATATTTAATTATACTTTATATATATGCTTTATCTATATGCTTTATATTTATGCTATTTATTTATGCTTTATATATATTTTATTTACATAAAGTATACTTTCTATGTATTTATATATGCTTTGCATAAAGTACCTATATATTATATATATATATATAAATTATAAAAATTGTATATATATATATATTAAGTACCTAGGAGATATGTATTTATATATACTTTACAGTACACAGAAAATGAAAGTATAAGCTTCAAGCCTACATAAATTAAAGGACATAATTTTCTTTTTTCCTTTTTCCCCCTGAGGATACCAGCTGAACCTCTTTGCTTTATATATATTTTTATATATTTAAAGTATACTTTATACATATACTATACAGCATACATATACTATATACAAAGCATATATAAATACATACAAAGTACATTGTATATATATTTATATATACTTCACGGTACACAGGAAATTAAAGTATAAGCTTCAAGCCTACATAAATTAAAATATGTATTTTTTTCTTTTTCCCCCAAAGATACCAGCTGAACCTCTGTGCTTTATGTATATTTTTATCTATACAAAGTATACTTTTTACATATACTGTATAGTATACATATACTATATACAAAGCATGTATAAATACATACAAAGTACGCTGTATATATATTTATATATACTTTACAGTACACAGAAAATTAAAGTATAAGCTTCAAGCCTACATAAGTTAAAGCACAATTTTCTTCTTTTTTTTTTTTCCTTCTTCCTCCTGAGGATACCAGCTGAGCCTCTTTGCTTTATATATATTTTTATATATATCAAGTATACTTTATACATATACCATATAGTATACTATATGCAAAGTGTATATAAATACATACGAAGTACCCTATATACATATATATATTTATATATACTTCACAGTACACAGGAAATAAAACCATAAGCCTCAAGCCTACATAAATGAAAACATTTATTTTTGTTTTTCCTTTTGCCCCAAAGATACCAGCTGAACCTCTTTGCTTTATATGTATTTTTATATATTTAAAGTGTACTTGATACATATACTATATAGCATATATATACTATATACGAAGCATGTATAAATACATATGAATTACACTTTGTATATATATTTATATATATTTCACAGTATAGTGAAGTATACTTCATATATATATATATACAGGAAATTAAGCCATAAGCCTCAAGCCTACATAAATGAAAACATATTTTTGTTTTTCTTTTTGCCCCAAAGATACCAGCTGAACCTCTTTGCTTTATATATAAAGTATACTTGATACATATACTATATAGTGTATATATACTATATACAAAGCATGTATAAATGCATATGAATTACACTTTGTATATATATATATACTTCACAGTATAGTGAAGTATACTTCATATATATATATAGGAAATTAAAGCATAAGCCTCAAGCCTACATAAATGGAAACATGTATTTTTGTTTTTTCTTTTCTCCCAAAGATACCAGCTGAACCTCTTTGCTCGAATGTGCCTTGACCGCCAGTACTTGGCCATCAATGAGATCTCTGGGCAGCTGGACGTGGACCTGATCCTGCGCTGCATGGCCGATGAGAACCTGCCCTACGACCTGCGCGCCTCCTTCTGCCGCCTGATGCTGCACATGCACGTGGACAGGGACCCCCAGGAGCAGGTGACCCCCGTCAAGTACGCCCGCCTCTGGTCCGAGATCCCCTCCGAGATCGCCATCGACGAGTGAGTGCCGCGCTGGGCCAGGGACTGGGCTACAGAGTCACAGAATCACAGAGTCACCGGGCTGGGAGAGACCTTCCAGATCATTGTGTGCAACCCAAGCACCTCACCCAAACCATGGCACAAGTGCCTCATCCTGTCCTGATTTAAACACATCCAGGGATGGTGGCTCCACCCTCCCCCGGGCAGATTCCAGTACTTTATCACTTTCTATAAAAACTAATATCCCAGTATCCAGCCTATAACTCCCCTGGCCAAGCCATGGCACCGAGTGCCACATCCAGTCTTGATTTAAACACATCCAGGGATGGTGGCTCCACTCTCCCCGGGCAGATTCCAGTACTTTATCACTTTCTATAAAAACTTCTTCCTAATATCCAGCCAATAATTCCCCTGGCACAGCTTGAGGCTGTGTCCTCTCGTTCTGTCAGTGCTGCCAGGACAAAGAGCCTGAGCCCCAGCTGCCCAGAGTCACCTTTCAGGGAGGTGTGGAGAGTGATCAGGTCACCCCTGAGTCTCCTTTTCTGCAGGATAAACCACCCCAGCTCCCAGGCACCATCAGTCCTAAAGTCGTGCATTGTTCATACAGCTGCTGTTTGTAAATAAATGGAGCACCCCCATAATGTGCTGCTGAGCATTAAACTATTAAATAATAATAGCATAAATAATTCAGTAATTAAAGCATGTGGGGTGAGCTCAGTGGTCACAGTGTGCCTGGGCATGTCCTGACCTGGACTTCTCTCCTCCTGCCTCGTTTGGTTGGAGGAGAAGCAGAGATTTGTTGAGCTTGGAAAAGCCCTTCAAGCTCAACATTCACCACTGATCCTGTCCCCAAGTGCCACGTGCACACATCTTTGGATCACTTCAGGGATGGTGCTCCACTGCCCTGAGCCCCCTGATCCAGCAAAGATTTCACTAAAATCTCTCGAAACCTCCCCAGTTTGAGGCCATTTCCTCTGAGTGTGATCCCTCAGGAAAGATTTTCCTTATGGGAGCTCTCCACCACCACCAGCAACAAGGGGAAGGTGCTCAAACACATTCCTGAACTTCCAGTGGAAAATCCTCTGGCACAGTGCTCAAAAACCTACACAAAACCACAGCTGGAGCAGACACGTGGTTTTCTGACCACTTGTATTAACTCTATAATTAATAATTCCAAATTTATAGTGCTCAACTGTTCAGAGCTCATTTTTTTTCAGTAAGAAAAAACACCTAAAGTAGATGTTACATGTTAGGAATTCAAATCTTCTCAATGTTGATACTGGTGTTCAGTGGTTTCTTGTATTTCCCTCCTTTCCAGCCTGGTTTTTCTCTTCTGAGAGGGATGCAGTAGATAATAAATCAAATTAAAAGGTCAAAATATAAAACCAAATGGTTTTAGCTCTGGCAGAGGTTCACCAGTGATAAGTGATCAAACAGGAAGCAAAAGTATTTTGTGGGAGGTGGTGGGATTGTCCTTCTCAAAGTCACTTTTCACATACTGAGGAAAACCCTAGAATTCATATTAAAAATTAATGTCTGCTTTGCATATATATTGGTTTTATTTGGAGGAAAAAATACCATCCCCACTCAGCCTCTCTTGGCCACCCATTCCCCTCAGTGCTGCACAGCACTTGTCATTGTTTCCACTCAAATAATGAGACCTGGTTTTTTTGGGACAAAATTATCTTGTTTTTTTTGTTTTTTCTCAGATGTTTTAAAATAGTACCTAATGAGCATATGGGATAAACCAACAAAAGCCAGGAAATTCTGGTGTCAGTGTCCTGACTCTCTCATTTGGATAAATTATTAACCAGCCTTTAGCTTTTCTTAGGTTTTGACAAACCAATGAAGAATTGTACTGGGGGGAAAAGAGCCCTGTGTATTTGCATGCTAAGTTTTGTTTTGTTTTCTTTTTTTGTTTTGTTCTTTTTTTCCCCTCTTCAGCTATGATAGCAGTGGAACTTCCAAAGATGAAATTAAGGAGAGATTTGCACAAACAATGGAATTTGTAGAGGAATATTTAAGAGATGTGGTGTGTCAGAGGTTCCCTTTCTCTGATAAAGAGAAAAATAAGCTCACTTTTGAGGTAGTTATCCAGTTCTGATTTTATCCTATTCTTTTTTTTTTTTTTTCTTGTGGAATGTTGGTTATTTTTTCAGTACCAGGTAGTTTGGCAAGTAATTAGTGAGTGTAATTAATGAGTGCTGAGCCTCAGCTTGGCTCCTTTCTCCTCGTGCAAGTAACCCCACTGAAGTTTGTGAGTTTGCAGTGATGGTTCTTGAAATGCAATTAATGAATGTGAGTTTATGTCTGAGGTTTGCAGCAGCCTTGTTTTCTCTCTGTGCTCTCAGTGTTACTGCAAAGCCAGGCTTTACTGGAATAAGCATCTCAAAAATTAAACACTGTCTGCACACACCAAAAGACTCCAGAGCTCATAGTTCACCAAGAGAAAAAGTGTCCTGTGACTTACTGACCTGTTAAAATAGTCTGTGCAAATAAAATGTAGCAAATCCATGCAACAAATAATCATTAATTTAAGAAAAGCTGTGATAATTCTGTTAAAAATACAGTCGATGTAATGTACTTCTGATAATGGGGCTACATTAAATATTTGCCCTGTATGTGATATTTTTATGTGGATCTTTATGGGGTGGACTTGTGGGGAAACTTTGACTTGAAAGTTGCAGCTTTATGGGTGTGCTATCTTCTGATAAAAATTGTGTTACCTTCCCTCTAGTCCTGCCCTGTTTAATAATGAGACAAATACCAGTCTGATTCTGTGGCTGTAGAATATCAGTTGCAGATACAGACATTAACTGCAAGCATTGCAGTGTTTGTAGGCAAGTAGAAAACTTTCTGATGTGATGTAGAATTAGACAGTCTTGCAGAATTCCCAGATATTATGATAAAAAATGACCCTCAGCCAGGTTCTTGATCTTGTCACTGTGTTAAGACAACTTGACTGTGATAGCAAAATGTTTAGTATTAATCAGGCTTTTTATTGTTATTTTGGTAGGTTGTTAACTTAGCCAGAAATCTGATATATTTTGGTTTCTACAACTTCTGTGACCTCCTCAGACTAACCAAAATCCTCCTTGCTATATTAGACTGTGTGCACATCACTACCATCTTCCCTATTACCAAGATGGCAAAAGGCGAGGAAAGTAAAGGTAAGGCTGGAAAGTGTAGGACAGAAAGTTCTTGGTGGCTCTAGTTCATCTCAAAGTGTCACTGTGGGGTGGAACAATGAAGTCACACAACCTCCTGAGCTGGAAGGGACCCAGCAGGATCACCGAGCCCAGCTCCTGGCTCTGCACAGATGCCCCAAATCCCACCCTGGGCATCCCTGGAGCGCTGTAAAAGGCTCCTGGAGCTCTGGCAGCCTCAGGGCTGTGCTCATTCCCTGGGTAGCCTGGGCAGTGCCTGAACCCTCTTGGAGAAGAGCCTTTCCCTGATCTCCAGCCCCTCCCTGGGTGCTGTCCCAGGGAGCAGAGACTGGAGCTGCCCCTCGGGAGGAGCCCCCGGTGAGGTCTGACCTCAGTCTGCTCTGCCCCATCTGAACAGACCAGGGGATCTCAGCTGCTCCTCATGGCACTTCTCCTCCAGCCCCCTCCCCATCTCTGCAGCCTCCTTTGGGTGCTCTCTAACATCTTTAGATCTTGCATTTTGGCCTCCAAAACTGCCTCCTGGACTGGAGGGGAGGCTGCCCAGTGCAGAGCAGAGTGGGACAATCCCTCCCTCCCTGGCCCTGATGCTGTGCTCAGAAATCTCCTTTCTCTCCATGGCTTGGTTGTAAAGCTGAGCCTGTGATGGGCGAGGGCAGGGGGCTTCTCCAAGTACTGCAGTGCCTCTGTTGGCTTCCCCTGTGCCCAGGGTGTGGATGTGGAATGTTGAGACAATTTCTCTTTGTAGGACGTGGCCAGTCCTTGCCCTGTCAGTGCAGTCCCATCCCAGCACGCTAACCCTGGCTGTTTCCTCTCTGAAGGGAGCAATGTGATGAGGTCAATCCACGGCGTGGGGGAGCTGATGACCCAGGTGGTGCTCAGGGGTGGGGGCTTCCTGCCCATGACTCCTCTGGCAGCTGCCCCCGAGGGCAATGTCAAGCAGAGTGAGCCGGAGAAGGAGGACATCCTGGTCATGGACACCAAGCTCAAGATCATCGAGATACTCCAGGTACCACGCTGGGGCAGCTTCTCGTGCTGTCCTGCAGCATTAACTGTGTCCTGCTGCCTCTTCATGTGTTCTGACTCTCAAACTGGGCAAGTATTGCAAGGGTGACCTTGTCAGGCACAGGGTCCTCAACTTGTTTGTGACAATATTGTGCCATTACTGCAAGAATTTATTTGGAGAGTTTGCAGTAGACATTTGCATATTTAGCAGTGATTTATGAGTATCTGACTTGAGGCAGAGCTGTTGTTTTCCACCCTATTGTCTTCCTAATTTCTCTGAGTCTGCAGGGCCATCTGAAGTGCCCTGAGGACTGGGGAGGTCTCAGCCATCAGCCTGAGATGCATTTTCAGCATGCACAGCCAGCCTCTCTCTCTCCCATCTCTGGTTTTCTCACTTGCTCACCCCAAAGTCTCTGGGACGCACACGTTCCTTCCTCGCTATTGACTCAGAATTATAATGAAATGCATCTCCCCTCTCTGAGTGTAGGAGTCCTTTTTGTGCTCAGTACCTTCATCTGCGAGGTGCTGGGGGTCAGGATGCTGCTGGAGCCTGGTGGGCAGAGGCAGGAGAGCAGCAGGAGAGCCGTGCTGTTCCTTCCCGTGCCCCGTGGGAGGCTGTGCCCTTCCTGCAGCAGCAGATGCAGCACAGGGGAGGCTCCGTTCTTTCCTTGCACCACTGCTAATTTTAGCAGAATCCAGAGCTTCTCTCGTGGCCTGGCACGTGCAGGGGGCTTTTTCATGTGCCAGTATTCCCTGCTCCCAGGGGCCATTCAAACTGGCATTGTGCATTTCCCCAAAAGCTGTGAGAGAGAGCTCCGAGTGTTCTTGGCTTTGTGGCTCCTTCCTCGGGAGGAAGAGCATGGAGAAGGTGGTCTCTGCCAGGCTGGAGGTTTCTCTGGCACCAGCTGGTCCAGCCCAGCTGAAGTGGTGACTTGTGTGGCCCAGCCTGGCTCCTGGCAGCTCGTGCCCTGCTCCTGTGTCACAGCACCCCGGGAGAGCAGCAGCACGTGTTCAGGATGGAGATGGAAATGCTGCTTTCCTTTCCTGGGGGACAGGGTGAGGATGCCAGCATCACACAGGAATGAGGCACCAGAACTCTGCCAAGATGTTTTACTCATCAGTGTTTATTATGTGTGTGTATCATGGTCATTGAAATCCCTGGAAAATATTACTGAATTCTGGGGGTTGTTAAGGCAATGTTTGCATATCTTGGAAAAATGGAATCCCAGAATGGATGGGGTTGAAAAGGACCTTGAAGTTCATCCAGTTCCACTCCCTGCCATGGGCAGGGTCAGCTCCCACTGTCCCAGGCTGCTCCATGCTCTGTCCAGCCTGGCCTTGGGCACTTCAGGGATCCAGGAGCAGCCACAGCTTCTCTGGGCTCACTCTGCCAGGGCCTCCCCACCCTGGGCAACTTTTCCAGGTTAAATCCTCATCTCTACTCTGTTAATGTTGCACATCAGTAGCTCTGCTTTGCGTGACTTGTGGTGCAAATACACAAATTATTTCAACACTTTTCCTACTTGTGTACCATCAGTTTATTCTGAACGTGCGGTTGGACTACAGGATCTCCTGCCTGCTTTGTATATTTAAACATGAATTTGATGAGAGCAATGCCCAGATGTCTGAATCCCCCACTGGAAGCAGTAGTCAAGAAATGCCAGCTAATGTACCAGGTGGGTTATTTGGCAAGGAATGAGGTTGTGTGGCTTAGGGAAGGCTCTGGAATCCTTAAGGGATTAATGGGATGATTGCTTCAGGTCCCCACTTGCCTTTTAAAATGTTTTTAAGCTGTAAAAACATCTTTGCTGCTGCTCTGACCTCATGTATTTGTCCTATTTTATTTTTTCAGGAACCCTGGACTTTGAACACATTGAAGAACAAGCTGAGGGGATCTTTAGTGGAAGGAAAGTATCTCTTCACAGGTGCTAATGGAGGGGGAGTCCCCAGGCTGGAGGGCTCCCAAGGAGGGGGGACTGGGAAAAGGGCTGCCACAGCTACCCAGGCTTCTTTTTCCTCAAATGGCTTTGATGCAGCTCAGAGTAGAGTCCATTTGGATCAAAAAACAGAGATAAGGAGTAGGGATTCAGGGACCAGCCAGAAGGATCCTCAGGAGAGGGCTCTATGGTGTGGGTGAAAGCCAAGCTGCAGTGCATTTCAGCTCCACGCTGCAATAAAATCTTAGTACAAATTACCCCTTTATTTGAGTATAAAAGGTTTTCTGGCACTGCTAAGAGGACTTAGAACCTGCTGGGACCCTCAGTCTAACGTGCTGGTTAACTCCTGCTGTGTTTCCAGTGAGGAGAACACCCCTCTGGATTTGGATGACCACGGGGGCAGGACTTTTCTCCGGGTGCTGCTGCATTTAACGATGCACGATTACCCTCCCCTGGTGTCTGGTGCATTGCAGCTGCTCTTCAGGCACTTCAGCCAGAGACAAGAAGTCCTTCAGGCTTTCAAGCAGGTACCTGTGTGCTTGGAGAGAGCTATTCCTCATCTGAATGTATTTATGGCAGCTGAACCCAGCCCTTTTTGTGCATCTAATGGCTTTGTCTCCCTGTAAGGTTCAACTGCTCGTCACCAGCCAAGATGTTGACAACTACAAGCAGATCAAACAAGATTTGGACCAGCTGAGGTCAATAGTGGAGAAATCTGAGCTCTGGGTGTACAAAGGCCAAGGTCCTGATGAGGCCATGGACAGTGTGCCAGGTGAAAACGAGCACAAGAAGAAAGAGGTAATTAGGTTGTGTCTGTGTGAATTTGGGTGGGTATTTGGAGGGTGTAGCTGCTTTCAGAACTGTGACAAGGCCCATCTTCCCAGCACACTGCCTAGGTGAGGTTCTCTCTACTGCTTCCAGGTTGAGGCAGGAATGAGAGGAGACCTTGAGCCAGGTGGTGCCCAGTAGCAGCCACTGAGGTGTCACCTTTAGGGTCTAACAGGGCTGGTTTGGGTTTGCTCTGGCTCCCCAGCTGTGTCCTTTCAGCACTGACCGATGGCACGGGATTTGTGCAGTCAAAAGTACCTCAAGTAAGGTAAGGGCAGAGCTGTGAACTGCTCAGGTGATGCATTTTGAGTCCTGGCACTTGATTAAATGACAGCAGAGAACTGTGCTTTATCCCTACCTGATAACACAGGATTTTCCCAACGTGCACATCTGGCTTAGAACTCTTTGAGCATCTTTTGCTTCCAGATAATTTGCAATCAAATAGGAAAGACTGGATGAGGGCATCCAAGAAGCAGTCCCTGGTTTAGGAACATTTATTGTTGGAAGTAAATACAAGTAATCCATTTGTTGCTTTTCTTGTTCACATTGCTGTGAGGAATCTCTTGGTATTTGTGCAGTGACAGTTTAATAACAACAGAGAGGGAGAGAAAGGAAGGGGTTTGTTTTGAGGGGAGACTTGATTAGAGACAGAATGTGACAGGCAAAGGACAGGAGGTTGCTGCCTCTGAAATCATCCTTCCCTCACCTTATTTTGTGTCCTAGAGGTCAATGTGACTTGACAGGATAATTGTGTGTATTTTTCTGAGGCTGTCAGAGAGCTGGAGGATGCCAATCCTTCCCAGGAGGAGAGCGGGCGCTATCCTAGAACGGTAATTTTAGCCTTCATGTAGACAGTAGTATAAGCTACTAATAAATTGTCTGATTTTATCCTCAGGAAGGTCACAGCAAGTCTCAAAAGCCTGAAAGTACTAGCAGCTACAACTACCGGGTAGTAAAAGAGGTAAAACTTTGCTTCTTGATAGTTCACTGGAAGTGTAAATGAGTAACAGAGCTCTGGAGAGCTGCAGTCAGAGGGAGGCACCCAGGAAAGTCTGAGTCACTCTGCCATTGTGGAAACTATTTGCTGAGTAATAACAAATCCCAACTTGAATGAGAAGCCAGGATAGAATAAGCACAACGTGTGTATTCTTTCCTTAAGAATGGATTAGTGAGAAATGCGACGTTTGCTGCTGTTTCAATGGTAACACAATATTTTTATTGTTAAGGACTGCAAAGGCAGTAAGCAAGGGGAGAAGCAATTTTAATTTGCCCTGTCCTGAGTACCTTGCACTCAAAGCCACTGTGCTGTTGAGATTTCACGTAGACAATACCAGATCAAGAACGTGCTGTGGTGCTGGTGTGGTGTGAGCTAAAGGTGTGTCTGTGGCTCTGCTGTGGAGCTTGATGTTGGGTTCATTTGACATGGCTGAGTTCTGCAGGAGCATAGAATCTCAGAATTGTAGAGTATCCTGAGATGGAAGGGACCCACAAGGATCATCCAAGTCCAGCAGCCCTAGTCAGATGCCACGGATGGAGCCTGGGCCTCGAGGGGCTGCCTGGAGCCGCTCTGCTCCGTGCAGACGAGTTGGTCCCTGTTGCTGCTCTCTGGGACCTGGCGTTCTCTGGAAGAAAAGCCAGAGTTGGGGCTCTAAGGCCAGTGTCTCCTGCAGATCCTGCTGCGGCTCAGCAAGCTCTGCGTGCAGGAAGGGGCCTCGGTGAGGAAGAGCAGGAAGCAGCAGCAGCGACTCCTGAGGAACATGGGAGCTCACGCCGTGGTGCTGGAGCTGCTGCAGATCCCTTACGAGAAGGTGGGGCTTTGTGTCACGGTCACAGGCTTTTCATACCTCCTCTGAATCTTCCTGAGCCTCCTCCCTGTAGATTGGATGCACAGAGTAGCCTCATAGTCTACAAAATACCCATGCTGAGACAAGCTCTGTTTATCTGAATATACACGTATGTACTACTGCCTGGAAAGTGTTCATGTGTCATCCTTCAGAATTGAGGCTCAGCTCTGAGCTTTCCCTGCCAGGCAGGTGCTGCCTGGAGGTTAAGCTGTGTTGATGGAAGCAAGACCCTGGTTTGAGGCAGCTGTGTGAGCACCATCCTGGGAACAAGGAGGGAAGGGAGGATGCCTGTCCCCGGGGGTTTTATGAGCAGTAGATACAGACCCTCCCACAGCTGTGGAGTCCTAAACTCCCCCTTAGAGGTGAGGAAATACCCACTGGCTGTCCAGCTGAGCCTGCTGCTCCTAGTTAGCCACATCAGTGTTGGCACTGGCCAGCTGTGCAGGCTGGAGCCCACTGGGCCTGCCTTGTGCCTGTGAGGTTTCTGTGCTGACTGCATGCCCCAAGGTCAGCACCTTGGCTGCTCATGAGTCACAGGTGACAGGTATTTATCAGTACACAGGTGAGGCACCTCTTCACATTTTCCTGCTCACTCTGCTGTCCTCTGTTCCAAACCCATCAGGTTTCTGAGAACCAGTAATTCTACATGGTGGCTTTGATTAATGTTAATTCTTGTGGCTTCTTGCGTCATATTTTGCTAAAAATCAGCAGTAGAAACACCCTTCAACACCTTCTCATCACCTTTCTGTCCCCTGCATGTGAATGTGCATCATACAGGCAGTGTGGAAGGGGTTTCACCCTTGAAAATCCATGAAATTCCTTAAAAATAAGAGCAGACAGTAATTTTCCAAAGTGTGGCTTCTGCCATGGGTGGGTTGGGAATCCACACTGACGTCAGAGGAAGGGCAGCGGGTCCTCAGCGCTGCTTGGAAAGGCTGCAAGGAGCGTGGAGCTTCCAGTAAAGATAAATTGGGCTGAGCTGGTGCAGTAGCAACTTTCCATCCCTGCCTTGTCCCGGTCCGTGCTGCCGGAGCGCGCTGCGGTGGGACGTGGCAGCTCTCCTGGGCAGCCCCGAGGTGATGATGTGTGCTTTGGCCAAGGGGCTGGGATGTTCAGAAGCGTAGAAGTGACTAAAGCACGTTGCTGGCAGGCCTGGCTGTGGAATAGGCACTTTCAGAGAATAAACTACTGTAATTTCTATTATGGGCTGTGTTTTTGACGCTCTCTGGAAGCGAGGAGCTGGCCCAGCTCATCCCAAATGTCTGTGAACTGGGTGGAGGTTTTTTTTCCTTCAGGGTGTGAGGGACGTGACAGTTCCCTTGCTGGAGCTGTGGCTCATCCTGTGCTCACCTCAAGGTGAACCTTGGGATTCCTTTTAACCCCCTCTTCTTTGTCATGCAATCCCAGGCTGAAGACACGAGGATGCAGGAGATAATGAAGCTCGCACACGAGTTCCTGCAGAACTTCTGTGCTGGGAACCAACAGAACCAGGCCTTGCTGCACAAGCACATAAACCTGTTCCTTAACCCAGGGGTAAGAATAACCTCGGGCCATGATTTATTTCTTTGTTCTAGCAAGAGAAAGGACTGGATTGTCCTTGGTGATACCTCTGGGGCTGTTCTGTTGCAAGATTGGTTGAAGCGGTCACACTTTGTTTTCATTCTAAAGCCTCAAAAGTTGGCAAGATGTTTGTTTAGGGCAGTTTCAGTGTAGAAAGTTCAAGTGGCTGGAGTTACAAACAGGTTGAGATGGGAGCAGTGGTGTTGAAAGCTGAGGTCCTCAGCAAAGTTCCCTTCAGTGCCCACAGGAGCGTTGGCTTTACCCTGACCTCAGTAGGGATGTGGTGGGTTGTTGATTTCCTGATTTTTTTGTTCCTTTCCATCCCCTCCATCAGATCCTGGAAGCAGTGACAATGCAGCACATTTTCATGAACAACTTCCAGCTCTGCAGCGAGATCAACGAGCGCGTGGTTCAGCACTTTGTCCACTGCATCGAGACGCACGGCAGGAACGTTCAGTACATCAAGTTCCTGCAGACCATTGTCAAGGCAGAGGGGAAATTCATTAAGAAATGCCAAGATATGGTAATGGCTGAGGTGAGAGCTGCAGAGATTTGCAGGGTCTGAACAGAAGTTTGCACATAGCAGTTGGTGAACATGACAAATTGATCCTCTCGCTTTGGGGACTGCCAAGAAGCTGACAGCTCTCACCATGCAAAAAGAGCATTACAGCTCTCAGGAAGCTCAGGCTTTTTGGGACCAGAAGCTCTCTGAGCTCTTGACTCACAGGTGTAACAAGGGGTTGGTTATTAATGGCACGAGTTACTTCCCAGGCCTGTACACAGCAGCGTGTAGGTGGGGTTATGCAGCAAGGGTGCCTTTGTCAAGTAAAACTGGCTTGAAGAGAAGTAGTTGCATTTCAGGATCACTCAAGCAGAAGGAGAATTTCACCATGACAGCATTTTGATGGGAATTTTTTATGAAATTGTAGAACCACCGTAGAATCACCTCCCACTGTCCCAGACTGCTCCAAGCCCCCTCCAGCCTGGCCCTGGGCACTTCCAGGGATCCAGGGGCAGCCACAGCAGCTCTGGGCACCCTGTGCCGGGCCCTCACCACCCATATTTTTTCTGCCATCTAAACCTCCTCTCGATTTGAAGCCATCCCTCTTTGTCCTGTCTCTTGTAGCCCTTGCAGACAGTCTTAGCACGATGTACTCACTCAGCTGTTCAAGTGCAGGAGGGGAAGAAGATGAGGACTGGAGAGAGGGATGTGGGTAACTGGAAGCTGGGGAGTCAGGGGAAAGGGGAGAGGTGAGAGAAGGGTGACTGGATGCTTTAAGCAGGCTGTTGGATGGGATCTGGCTGGCAGATCTGCACATCTGCTGGAATGTTTCCCTCCTCAGCAGGGGGAGCCCCAGGATCAGATTTGTCAAATCTGGCTCTTGGGCATCAGTCCTGATAGATGGATAGAAAACCTTCCATATTTCCTTGTTCAGCTCAAAACCAGCTCCATGAGCTTCTCAACATGTAGTTGAGTGTGAGATGCTCAGTGAGGGGCTTCCCCGGGGTCAGTAGCTGCCCTGGGGCTTTTCCTCTACATTTTTTCCTGCTGTTTCTCCCAAATCCTGTGGCAGGAGAGCCCTGGATCCCTGCAGCTGTGTGCTCAGCAGTGCCCAGCCTGGAGCAGGGCTCAGTTTGCTCCATCTCCTTCCTTTCCTGGAGTTCCAGGAGGTCTGAGCTGCTCTGAAGTCGTTGCCAGCCAGGTGTCAAATGTGAAGCTGGTGGAAATCTTCAGTGTGCCTTAATGTGTCACTCCCTGGCCTTGGAAAACAGCTGGTATTTGTTGGGAAGGGTGGAAGGAGTGAGCCCTGCAGTCCTCCCATGCCCTGGGCAGCTCTCCACCAGCACAGGGCTGCCCACAGCTGCGTTAGAAAGTCACCAGGGGCGACAGATGGGAAATGGAAAGGCACACTGGAAAGTCACAAAATTCTTGGCACAGGTTCTGGCTAAGCAGGCAGCTGGACTGGCTTTGAACTTCTTCAGCAGTCCAGAAGTGGTCAGTGCAATGGGAAATGTCCTCCTGGAGCTCTGTGCCCGTGAGGGCAGTGCCCAGCTGCCCTGAGGGGCTGCAGTGGGGTGGGACAGCCCCGAGCCAGGGCAGTGCTGTGGGGGGATCCCAGGCTTTGCTCTGCTGATGGAATGTTCTCCTTGCCCGGTAGCTGGTGAATGCAGGGGAAGATGTGCTGGTGTTCTACAACGACAGAGCCTCCTTCCAGACTCTGGTGCAGATGATGAGGTCAGAGAGGGACAGGATGGACGAGAACAGCCCCCTGATGTACCACATCCACCTGGTAGAGCTGCTGGCTGTGTGCACAGAGGGCAAAAACGTCTACACAGAAATCAAATGCAACTCCCTCCTCCCTCTGGATGACATTGTCAGGGTGGTGACCCACGAGGATTGCATACCCGAGGTGAGGGCTTACAGGAGAGCTGGGCTGTTTGTGTTTGAAATGTTCTGGGTTTGGGTGAGAGAGGGCTGGCACTGCTGGGTCTGGTCTGGCAGGGGTTGGTGCAGTGGGCAGCGAGCTGGGAAGCTGCAGCCCTTCCCTGCTGCTGCCCTTGGCACCCCCAGCCAACCTGGATAGTCAAGTTGAATCCTTTTCTGCTTCCTTCTTACCCTGAAAGTGGGACTGTGTTGCTGTACTTGGTTATTTTATGGGGTTCTTGAGGCAGAGAGGTTTATGGATGTGCTGCTAACCTTGAACAGATGGTTCTGCAGAACTGGAAATTATTATTATGCTGACGTTTTGTCTGCAGTGATCCTGGTGGTTTTTTATTGGATGGTGTCTTTCTATTCATGGCATTAAATTTCACCAGTGTTTAAGTAAAAGGAAGAAGTAGAATTCCAAATGATCTGTGTAGCAGTTTTAATGTGACATGATATTCATTCATGCCACCATTCTGGTTTTTATTCTTTATGAATTGTTTTCTCTACTTTTAGGTCAAAATAGCATACATCAACTTCTTGAATCACTGCTATGTGGACACAGAAGTAGAAATGAAAGAGATTTACACCAGTAATCACATGTGGAAGCTGTTTGAGAACTTCCTGGTTGACATCTGCCGGGTAATGTATTTGCATCAAGGAACTGAATTCAAGAGGCTTAAAAACCTCTTTAATCCAGAGCAGTAGGGATAACACATCCCAGTGCATCAAGGCAATGAGTACCCTGAATGCTCCTGTAAATATCTGCCTCCTTTTCCCTACGCCTGTGGATTTCATTAGTCATATTCCATGGAACACATTCATATTTTCCTTTTTAAAAGAAAAAAATCCAAGCCCAAACCGAAGCTCAGTGAAGCTCCACACCCTGCTCCTTTGTCCTTTTCTGTCCTGCCACCTGGCCTGCTTATTCTGGCCAGGATCACCGAGCTCCTTCCTGAGCAGCACTCAGCGTTTTTTTGGCAGGTCAGGACAGATTGTTTTCCAGGCTTGGTGTTTATTTGGCCATATGGCTTTTTGCCTGGGATTCCAAGTATTTCCCCATACGAAAGCATTACACCTCAGTCCTCCCCATCATGCTCTTGCTTTCCTCCAAGCCACTGTGGTTTTTTCCCTCCCCCAGCCGTGCTGTGTTGCCAGCACATCCAAGCAGCAGCAGCAGCGCTGGCTTTGCTCCGGCGCGCGCTGCAAACGCAGAGCCCGTCAGTATCGCTGCACTGCTGGGACCAGGACGATGGGAAATGAGGAATTCCAGTCCCAGCTGCCTTGGTGAGCTGCTCCTGACCCTGCTGTGGTTTGTGCTGCAGGCCTGCAACAACACCAGCGACAGGAAGCACGCGGACTCCATCCTGGAGAAGTACGTGACCGAGATCGTCATGAGCATCGTCACCACCTTCTTCAGCTCCCCCTTCTCTGACCAGAGCACCACCCTGCAGGTGGGAAATGCACAGAGACACACAGAGACACTGCCAAGGCAGCTGTGTTCATTCACTTCAGTGCCATTTACCAGTGCAAACAAACATGGGAGCAGTGGTGGTGTAACTGGGGGGCAAATAGGTCGCTGTTCTCGGTGGCCAGACTGGTCTTTTTGCTGCAGAAATAGAAAAATATGTAGGTCACAGTCCAAATGTTCTCCTAGAAAAGCTCAAGTGTCACATTAATTCATTGGTGGATTCAACTCTGTGCTGCCACCGAGGTCTTTTGTAGAGAGTTCTTGTGTGTCATTGAATCCCAGAGTGGTTTGTGTTGGATGGGACCTTAAAGCCCATCTCATCCAACCCCCTGCCACAGGTATGACTGAGGGAGCAAGGGTGATTAAGGACAGGATTTCTATTTTACAGGAAGATTCTAATTTCCCTTTAAAAAGAAAAAAAAAAAAAAGATTCAGAAGAAAAACCCAGAAGCTCTCACGTGTCTTACTGAGTAGATTTTTGCCTTGTCCAAAAGGCAATGGGGAAATTGAAGGAAATTGAATTTCCACATTGGGGAAATGTGAAGAAGGAGCTTGGAACACCTGAGAAGGGGAGAAGGCAGAGATTTGTACAGCAGAGCAGCAGTGTCAGGATGTTGCCCTAATATTTATATTTGCTCAGAGATAACACTGTTCTTTCATAAATAACTTTCTGGGAGGGTGTGGGTGGAGTGCTCAGGTCTCTGGCAGGAGGTTCAGGGGGGCAGATGCAGTCTGGTAGTGCCAAAGGCAGATGTTTGCAGTGCAATCTCCAGGTCTCAGAGCTCATCCAGTCCTACCCCTGCCACGTCTCTGACCTCACCTGAGCCTGAGCAGTGCAGCAGCTGATTTGCTTCTCAGGTGACTTCAGTTGCTGTTGCCCATTACCTTCTGTGCTCATCAGAGTGAGAAATGGAGACAGTGGCCTTGTCCCCAGGCTCTGCCCTTCCCTCTGTGCCATGCACCTGAGCTGCCCTGCTCTCAGTTGTCATCTCTGAGATGCAGCATTTGAATACACATCTTGCCATCCTATTTTAGCCATCTGTTAATGTTATATCAGCAGTTTTTCTTTAGTTTCTCAATCTCCCCCTCTGTCTAGCAGGATGAAGTCACTTGGTTCACCTCTTTTCCCATCTCAGTTGATAGATCTGCCTTGTCCTAGATTCATCTTTCCTCTACATCTCCAAGTTAAAAGCAGTTTCTCTCCCTTTTCCTGCCTGCCAATACTCTTGTCTGTACCAGGGATTCTCCCCCCTGAGGAGCACAGCCTGTTGTCCCACCTGCCTGGTGTCCACCCCTGCTCCAGGTGGGATTTCCTCCCCCCTGAGGTGCTGCAGGTGGGCTGATCTCTGTAGGTGAGGGATGTGGCCACTCTGGGTTCAGTCCCTCCCTGCCCTTCCTGCTGCACCTCCTCATCCCTCCCAGCCTTCTCTTGCCTCCTGCTCCTTCATGTCAGGGCTCGTTTGACTGAAATTCTTCCTGCCCTGACTCAGCCTCGTTAGTTCAGGGAACACCTTGTCCATCCATCATGTGGTTCAAACCATAGAAAATTAGGAGAACACAAATCTCTTGGCAAAGGACAGCTGCCCACAGCTTCTCTTTAACAAACATTGTTCAGCCTGTTTGCCTCCAAAGGCTCCTGCTGCCCAAGGTTTCCCTTCCCAAGTACAGCTGGAGACACGAGGGACATGGGGTAAATCTCCTATTTGATTTACTGACCTTATTTAAGCAAATGAAACATCTTAAAGGCTTTTTTAGACCAAAAAAATCTTTAGATGTGAGCTGAAAGGAGTATGTGGGTGGTTTAAATCCAAACATTCAGGTATTTTCAGGGCCCTGGGTGAATGCTGCTGTTGGCCATGGTTTCTGGTGTTTGGCTTATTTCCAGAAAGGGTAATGGGTATTTGCCTCCTAGCAATTTTGGGGGCTTGAATGTTGGTTCTACTCTTGTACATTTTGTAATGGTGTTTCATTTAATTGACGTAATAGATTTAATTAGCTAATAGATTTGGCTTTTTACTCTAACTCCGCTTTTTTCTTGCAAACAGGCTTTACTGTTGGCCAGAATAAATGAGGTATTTTTTCCCTGGTGTTCCTAAGTCCTGTGGTGGTTGCACTGTGGTGGAGTTCCTTTAGCTGATAGAAGCATTCCGTGGCTAATGGGCACGGGGACACGGGGTGCTCCCTCTCAGACTGAAATATTTAAAATGCTCTTTCCTCTACAGGTTAAATGTGTTGTTCTACTAAGTAATCACCAAAACCAAATGGAGTTTTGGTCACTATTGTTGGGCAGCTGCAAAGGTGAAGGAACAGAGCTCATGGGCTTGGGTGTGTTGGAGCAGCTCACCTGTCTGTAGTGAAGGTGAAATTCAGGGGTGGAAACCACACCTTGATTTTGGCTGATCCACAGCAGCTGCAGTTTGCCACTAAGCACTGCCTGTGTTCCACATAACACACAGCTGGTTTCTTGGTGAATTGGAGACCAGCTAATAATGCTTGGAACGATGAGTCTCCAGCTCTGGAGCTGTGCTGTCACATAGCCAAGTCCCATTTACCTGTGGCCTCTTGAGTCAGCTGCTGGTCAACACTAAAAGGGGAATCGGTGTGCCAGGGTTGCTGATAGCTCTGATAAAACAGATGAAGGTGACTGCTCATTTCCTTTGCTTAGTCAGGCCTCAATTACTGGGGCTTTCTGCTGCAGAAGCTCCCGTTTCATGTTTCCCTTGCAGCGTTGGTTCCCACCCTTCCCATCCAGTTGCTGATCCCGTGGTAGATACCCTGCAGCCACAGGGAGTTGCCCAACTAGTGCTGCAGACCAGTTAGAAGGGACTGGAGAGTGCCAGCTGGGCTGGGATCAGTGGAGCCCAGCTCTGGGGGACGGGGCTGTGACTGTGCTGTGCTTGCCTTGCAGACTCGGCAGCCCGTGTTTGTGCAGCTGCTGCAGGGGGTGTTCAGGGTGTACCACTGCACCTGGCTCATGCCCAGCCAGAAGGCCTCTGTGGAGAGCTGTATCCGTGTGCTCTCTGATGTAGGTAAGGAGCAGAGCCGCCTGCTGTGGCTGGCCAGGGCCACGGGGCCAGCGTGGTTTGTGTCCTGCAGGTGCCACCTGGGCCTGTCTCAGTCCAGGCTTGTGCTGCCAGGTCCTCGTGGTTGAGCACTGGTGCTGTCACTGTCACCTGAAGCGTGTTCTCTGTCCAACCTCCACACTCCCTGCAGTCCTGTTGATCTGCAGCAGGGAGATGTTTTCATGGAATCACGGATGTTGGGAAAGCCCTTCAGGATAATCCAGTCCCAGCTGTGCCCAATCCCACCCTGTCGCCAGCCCAGAGCCCTCAGTGCCACCTCCAGCCCTTCCCTGGACACCTCCAGGGATGGACACTCAAACCTCCCTGGGCAGTTCCAAGGCCTGAGCTCCCTTTCCATGGAGAAATTCCTCCTGATGTCCAACCTGAGCCTCCCCTGGTACAGCTGGGAGTGCCAGTCCTGCCCTTAAATTTGTTCCACTTTCAGTGGAGCCCACAGGAGTAGCTTGTACTGGATATGGGGTCAAGTTCTGCTGCTGTGTGTCCACGTGTGCCAGCACGAGTTGTTGGGGGTGTGTGTTTAGGGATGGATTCCTACTCCCACACCTCAAACAACAGTAACAGCTCTGAGGTGTGGAAGCTCCTATCATAATCCTGCCCAGGCCTGACCCTGCCTGGGGACTGAGAACTGCCCTGTTTAAAATGCACTCAGAGTCATGGAGTGGTTAAGGTTGGAAAAGATCTCCTAAGGTTGTCAAGTCCAGCTGTCAGCCCAGCAGCACCACTGTGGTCACCAATAAAACATGAACTCAAGTGCCATGTACAAATATTTTTTTGACCACCTCCCTGGGCAGCCCTTTCTAATGCTTTACAACCCTTTCTGTGGTAAAAAAAATTAATTCCTAATGTTCTAATTTCCCAATGTCTAATTGAAACCTTCCCTGGTGCAACTTGAGGCTGTTTCCTCTCAGCCTGGGAAGGAGGGTTTGTAGAAGGAATTGCACAGGCCTTTGTCCTGTTGTTGAGTTGTTTCATGGGCTCAAGGTCTCAGTTCCCACTGATTCTGCTTGTTGCAGCCAAAAGCCGAGCGATTGCGATTCCTGTGGACCTGGACAGCCAGGTGAACAACCTGTTCCTGAAGTCCCACAGCATCGTGCAGAAGACAGCCATGAACTGGCGCATGACCGCGAGGAACGCCGCCCGCAGGGACTCGGTGCTCGCCGCCTCCAGGGACTACAGGAACATCATCGAGAGGCTGCAGGTGACTGCACAGCTCCCCTTCCTCCTGGAGGGGCACAGCAAGACTCCAAATCTCACCTGACCAAACCCTGAAGTCTTTTAATTTGTCCAGGCAGGACAGACCTAATTGTCCTGTCCCTCATCCACCATTAGTGGAATTAACTGACCTGTGCACGTGCGTGTCGTTAATGTTTGCTCAGAGCTGGCTGTGGTTGTTTCCTAGGACATAGTGTCAGCCTTGGAGGATCGCCTGCGCCCTCTGGTCCAGGCAGAGCTCTCAGTGCTGGTGGATGTGCTCCACAGGCCTGAGCTGCTCTTCCCAGAGAACACAGATGCCAGGAGGAAATGTGAAAGCGGAGGTTTCATTTGCAAGTAAGTTGTAAGTTAGAAGTCTGGCTTGTTTCACTTTTTCCCAACCTTCCCGTACCCTGTGGAATGGAACCCTCTTGTCCAGCTTGGTAAATACTTGATATCCTCTGAAATACCTGTAAAAATCAGTATTCTGTGATATGGTCAAGGCAATTTGTCCTTGGAGAGGAAAAAAGCTGCTTGTGTAAACAGGGAAAGACTGTTAATATATTCTCTCAGCTAATGCTTAAAAATATCTGTTTGCTGCAGGATGCAAATGTCCTGAGCAGTTGTACAAATGAGTTAAATATTCAGCTGATCCAGTTATTGATACCTGCCTTCACCCCAGGAATGTTTGTGAGGTGCTGGGTGAATACATTGGGATCAGTTGTTGTCATGGGCATCAGCACAGCTAGAGGGAAGGAAAGGGGAAGGTTACAAGGTCACTTAGAGAGCAATTCAGAGCAGCTCCAGCTTCTGTCACCTCCTGGAGGGGTGGGCTCTATGGAGAGGTTGTGGAAGCTGGGCACTGAGTTAGTCCCAAGTACTGGGGTGGGATGGATTTGGGATTGCACCCTCCATGGCTCCCAGTCTGTTTTTTTAACCAAGTGGAATAGATTTCTTACTGTTACCTGCTTGTTCTGGAGAGCCAGCAGGTCCTGGATCCCACTGCTCCCTTGCTGCCTGCAGCCAGAGGGATTTTGGGCTCTTTTCCTGCCCAGGGGCTGCAGGTTCCTCCACAGCTTCCCTGGTAGCTGTCAGGTAGTTGTGTAACAGTATGATGATAAACCAGCATAAACCAGTTGAGATAGCTCATATATCTTACCCTGTTTTTGGAATATTTGTGCTGATTGATGGCTTTTTTCAGGTTAATTAAGCACACAAAACAGCTGCTGGAGGAGAATGAGGAGAAACTGTGTATTAAGGTATTACAGACGCTCAGGGAAATGATGACCAAAGATAGAGGCTATGGAGAAAAGGTAAGGTGCAGTCCATCATTCTGTTAAATACTGTCTTTATTCAGGAAAGGAAAATAAAATTCCTGCTTTTTCAAGCTGTTCTGTATGTGTAAGCACTTCTAGGCTGGAGCAGGGACAAAACATTTTTAGGCAACTAACACCTTTCAAATCATATTTGAAGTTAAGCTTGTTTCTGTTGCTTTTCTTCTTGAGGCTGGCAAGTTTAAGTCTAATCCTTCCAGTTGCTGGCATTTTAAAACACCAGTTTTGTTACCTTTTTCTGAAGGCCATAACCTCTTTACCTGCTTCCTGGGTCTAGGTGACTCTTCAGCTCATGCAGCCTTGTAACAAGAAGGTGTTTGTAGTTAACTTGAATTTGTGTACAACTGAGTAATCTTGTTGTGATTTATAGATGGAAACTCTCTGTACACCCACCCATGTTTCTTCTTTCCCTTTCCTACAACTGTTGACTGGTTGAGAGGAACATTTTTCTGTAGGTACAGACCTGTTCTTTATTTCCATCAGGGGAGTGTGTATGCATCCATATGTTTGTGTTTCTGGAAGTGGTTACAGGCAGCTGAGACTGGGATTTGGAGATTCTCCTGGAATTCTGATCAGCTGAGGTTCTTCCCCTGCCACCCAGTGGGTAGAGAGGAACACACCCTGCAGTGAAGGTGTTGGGGAGCAGCTGGCAGTGGGGACTGGGGGAAGCTGGGATGTGGAAGGGCTCTCTCTGCCACTGCAGAGGCCGTGCCCAGGAGCAGGTGGTGTCTCAGTCCAGTTCTCCCCCCCAGATGGGTTTGGAGCTGTTGCCTCCTGCTCAATTCACAGCAAAAAGGGCAAAAGCTTCAGAGGTCAGAGTTTCATAACAGCAGGGATCGTTTGTAGCAGCTGCCAGGGAGGGAGATGCTCTGCAGGCAGAGGAACCTGGAGCATCCTGGCCAGCTGGGAATGTCAGCAGGAGGCAGGAGCAGGATGTGGTGCCCTGGGCTCTGGGGAGGGAGCAGTGGCAGCCTGACACACATGGGTGTGCACGTGTAGGCTGCTCCCAGCACACCCAGGGCAGTGCCAGGGAGGAGGAGACTCCCAGGAAAATGCCCAAAGGGTAGGGATGGCCCGGGCTGTGCTCCTGCCCTGCCAGGAACGCTCTTCCCACGTGCTGCCAGGTGCCAGCCCCAGCTGCTGCTCTGCTCCTGCTGGGCGCTGTCCCGTTGTGCAGTGGTTTTGAGTAAGTTCACTGGCTTGAGGGAATTAATTCCCTGTCCAGCTGCAGGAAAGCAGCACATCCCTGTGGGATGAGGGGGAGCAGGCTCTCTGGGGAGGGGCAGAGCTGCAGGTGTCAGCTTGGAGCACATTGTCCTGCTCTGCTCAAGCAGCTGGATCCTGTGCTGGGACATCACCTTCTGTCCTCCCCTCAAGGTCCCTTCTCTGAGATATCCCAGCTGGAAGGGGCTGCCTGTGGCCTGCAGAAGTCAGGCCTGGGAAAGGAGTGGGATTGGTGATCCTCAAATGGGTGCTGGTATTTCCTGATGTTCAGCACAGGGGTGTAGCAGACTCTGTGTGACCATAGATCACTTCTCTAGCAGATCAGTGTATCCTGTCCTGTTAAAACAGCCAGGAGCCACTGGCCAAGGTCACCTGAAGTAATAAAAGCCATGTGTGGTGCATATTGTACAGACTATACACCAGTGAAACCCAAATCAGAGCTTAGAGAGTTTTCCTTAAGTGTCATCTGCCACTGAGAGATTTTCCAGAATGGAAATTAATTTCTAGGAGTTTCTTAGACTTTATTCAGCTAACTTGGATGAAGCAGTATTTCTAGAAGCTGCAGTTAACATACCTTGCACCATTCAGACTACGGAGAACCCCACAAGATGCTAAAAAATCTTCAAAGTGTGGCAGAAGCATTAATTTCTGAAGCAGTAGCTCAGTTACATAAGGAGTCAGGATATGCCTGCCTGCGATTTCCGAGTCGGAAGAAGCAGCTGATTGCTCACAGATAGACTGTGAGTAGTAGTAGAACAGCTTTTACTGTCTGGCTGTGAGCAGTGAAGTCGGATTTATTCTCCCTTGTGACTCAGAGAACTGTATTTAGGCACCACCTAAAAGGCAGCACCTTTTGTTTTTAAAATCATCTTGTAGTGTAATAAAAAAAATAAAAATAAATAAAAAATTTAAAAAAAAAAAAAAAAAAAAAAAAAAGAGGAAAACCCCCTTATATTGTAAAACCCTATTGTAAATCCTGGAGTCCCTGTGTAGAAGTGAGTTTCACTCACCCTTGTGAGCAGCTTATTGAACTCACAAGCACAGAACCATGAGGGCCTTGCAGATAAGCCAGTTCCACCCCTGCCACAGGCAGGGTCACCTTCTGTAGCCCAAGGTGCTCCAACCTGACCTTGAACCCTTCCAGGGATGGGGCAGCCACAGCTTCTCTCTCTGGGCCACCTGTGCCAGGGCCTCCCCACCTTCACAGGAATAATTCCTCCCTGCCATCCCCTCAAATCCTTCTCTGTCAGTGCAGAGCTGCCCTGCCCTGTCCTGTCCCTCTGCCAGGGCTCTCAGCTGTCCCTCCGCACCCGTGTCCAGCCCCAGAGCTCCGGGCAGGTTCTGGCAGTGCCTGTGGTTCTGCTGCAGCACCACGTGGAGCTCGCTGGGACACTCTGAGCTCTGTAAGGATGGGGCTCCTGCTCTGCTGGTCCCAGCCCCTGGGCCAGCTCGCCCTCCTGGCCCGTGTCCCCAGGGAAGGTGGCCAGGGTAGGAGGACACGGGGCGTGCTCCTGTCACCCAGGGCCTCGCTCCCACAGCTGGGGCTCCTCAGCAGCGAGCAAAGCCCTTGGGGAGAGCACAGATGTACAGAAGCCTGTGGGAAGGCTCAAATTTTTACATATTGCCGAAGACTCCTCGCTTGGCACGCGCTCAGGATGGCTCAGTGACGGGGAGCATACTGTGGAGTATTTAATAGGCACAAAACTGCTCTACATTGACAGTGTAGGCTAGACCCAAGTTTTTCACTGTGCTGAAACATGTCATTCATGCCCGTCTCTGCGGGTGCCTACCAGCTGACTCTCCTCAGCAGTGCAGGACTGGCCTTGGAAAGCTCCATTTTCCCCCCACAGTGGAAGCGCAGCCCCTGCTGCTCCCAGCTCGTGACACTCCCGTGCCCAAGGGTGAAGTCCTTGGCTCTGGGTCAGGCAGCCCACGTGGTTTATCCCTGGCACAGCAACAAAGGCAGGGTACATCCTGCCTCCCAAGCTGCCTGGCACAGCATTCCCAGCAGTGTCTGTTCCCTGACCCGCCACTGGCAGATGTTCCTCATGCCCACTGCAAAAATAATGTTGGATTGCAGCATTAAAGTGTTAAATGATTTGTAAGATCCTTACATGAAATTTATGTTTCATTTCTCTTACTAATCCTTGCTTTCAATTCTTCCCCTTCTTTCTTTTCCCGGCAGATTACCATTGAATTGGATAATGCTGAGGTTTTAATTTTATTTCTTCTCTCCAGTGTTGTTTCTATGGTGTTTGTTTTACCAGTAGCCCTGTGATCTGTCCTGTCTCTGCAGCACTGAGCGTTCTGATTTGTGTGCCTGTGTCAGTGAATTAGTGGAGTTTTCAGTCTGCTGTGTGTCTATCCTGGGAGTAGTTGCCATAACTAAAAATGACATAAATTCCATATGTCATTACTTGGAATATTAATCCAAACGGGGTTATCACTTTTGGTAGTCTGCAATCAGCTGGTGCCGAGGTAGATCCCGTGAAGTTCAGGATCAAATCTGGAGGATGAGCTGCTCTAAGCAGTCAGCATTTAGCACTTGGCCACCGTTCCTGTGTCATATGGGAAAGGCTTATTTCCTTTTATTTTCAAAGCTAACTAGTGAGGTTTAATGGTGTCCCTGCAGGAGGTGGGTGCAGGTGGGACTGGGGAGAGGGGCAGGTCCTTGTGCAGATTGTGCTGCTGCTTTTCCCAGAAAGGTACAGTCCTGCACTCTTGAGAAGATTTCAGTGCCCTCGCTGAGCCTCGCTCGGGTCTGGGTGTGAAGCCACGTCAGGCAGTGGGATGGGTGGTGTGTAACCCTGAGGAACCAGGGCCTTGGGAAGCTATTTCTGGGTGAGGAGCCTTCTTTGAGGGAAAACTTGGAGTTTAACCCAAGTGGAGCTTTCCAAGGACTCTGAGGAGCCGTGTCTGGTCGGGGCAGCAGCGCAGGGCGGAGGGAGCTGAGCTGCCTCTGCTGTGCAACTTCCTCATCAGCTCAAAAAAACCCTGGTGTGGGCGTGGAATTTGCATAAATGTATAATACTGAGAAAGTGATTGACTGGCACCTTATTTTACTAAAATACCACGGAAAAAAAGAAATATTTTCCTCTCAGTGCTTTGTTTCCTGTGTTCTCTCCCAAGCCAGCCTTTTATTTGGAACAAAGCTCAACCGCTTAAAATGTCTAAAGCATTTCTGACCTTTATTTAGTGGAGTAGGCAGTGAAATCTACAGAAAGCAATTTATGGTGTGACTTGTTAATTTTGATGTTAATCACCTGAATTCACTGGACAAACTTCATTCTGAGAGTGAAATATTTGGGGACCTTGCCTGGTGAAATGAATTTGAAGGTTTGAAATCCATTTGAAAATGGATTGTCACTAAAGTAGACAAATGCTGTGCTTATCACCCAGGGTTGGCCTGGAGGGTGTTTTCTCTTCTGGAGGGCTTTTAGGGCTAGAGCTGAAGGTCCCTTCCCTAAGAAATGAGTTTCCCATCACTAGTTTCAGCCCAGAGTCTGATTTTGACCTGAAACAAAAGTTTCTTGTTGCACAAGTTCATTTACTGCCCTGCCATCACCTCTGAGCTGGGCAGGGATGAGGTCTCAGGTGTGTCTCCAAGCTTCGCACTCATTTCTGGCATTACAGAGGTGCTCTGCTCTCTGTTTCTCTGAGTTTTTTTGGTTAATAAACCCAGTTTTTTCCCCTCTTACCTGGGGCATGCACACCAGCAGCCTGCTCTGGTTTGCAGAAGTTAACCTGTAGCACAGAGACGTTTCCATCAGGCCAGGTCCTTGGATGATGTGCTGCTGCAGCTTCCCAGAATAGCACGTGTGTATATGTGTAATTTCAGCTTGGAGAAACTTCAGAGAGAAAGTTGAATTGTTTAATTGCAAATTAAGTCATAATGTGAAACTCTTTCCCCTTTGGTTTCTGGCTGTGATGTGCTGTCTTTGCCTGCAGTAAATCAGCCAGAGCGTGCAGAGCAATTTAGGATTTGGTCTGGAGGCTGCAGAGAAGGAATTTTATTGCTCCTTAATGAAGCAAGTGCATGGAAGGAGCAGGTGTGTGTATAACCATCAGCACTGAGCACTGCCTGCATAAGGAAAGGGATTTAGATGGAGCTGGCACTATTGGCAAGTCTCAGAAATCCTGGGGTTTTCTGTTTTCCTTTTGTTTATTTATTTATTTTTATTTATTTCCTGTCAGCCCTGGAAACTGTAAATATTTAGGGCAAAGAATACAAAAATCTCCATTATTAGTAAAATTATTAACTTGCTGTTCTGTCAAAACTATGCACAATTTAATTGTTTTGATCAGCTGAAATGTTCCTTACTCCCTCAGGGGAAACTCCCCTGAAGTAACTGTTGATGGCATAATTTCATAGTGGCTTTTTATGCAGGCTGAGTTATCTTAGTTGTGTCCTGCAAGATAATCCCAGTGAGCAGTGGGTCCAGGAAAGGAAGGAGACTAAAAATGCCAGGAGATCCATGTGTTTGTTAGTGATAGACAGACCCTCTTTAATGTTTTTGTGAGTGAAGAAGGGAGAATCCTTTGGAATAACACTGGAATTCACCCAGTGGTAGGAAATCCCCCGAGTGTGGGGCTGACAACCTGGACAATTTTGGGTGAGCTGGGAGGCTTTGGGTGCTGGAGAAGTGGAGTGGAAGGGAACAGCAGAGCTGGTGCTGTTGTCCTAACTCACTTTTGTTGTTGAGGGTTTATCTGTGATTCCCTTTGCGTTGGAAAGGAGGGACGGGGAGGAACTGCAGTTTTCCAAGGAGAAGTGCTGCAGTGTTGATAGAAAACCCAAAGCATGGTGGGATGGTGTCCCACCAGACAGGCACCGTGGTTGTGTTGGTTCTCTCCTGCTCCTGGGGAGTTGTGAGCTCAGAGCTTGGCTTTGAGCCGTGCTGGGGCTGCTCTTGGGCTCTCCTGGAGCCGAAGAGCTCGGCAGGGTGGGTTTGACACTGGCTCTGTGCAGGTGTCTCGGCTGCTAAAGCCAGAACCACAAGGCAGGGCATTGTCCTTGAAAGCCCTTGGGCTGAGGCTCTGCTGGTGGCCTCCTCCCCGGGCTGGAGCTGCTCTGGCCCTGCTCTGACCCAGCCTGTGCTGCTGTCTGAGGGAAGCGCTTCGGGGCCAAGGTGAATTCTTCCCGAGTGCCACCAAGTGTGAATCTTCACACAACAGCGAGAACTAAACCCTGCTTTGTAATTAGACACAACAGCTTAATTTGCTGCTAATTCAATCCTCAACCCACTGAGAGGTGCAGGCGTGATACAAATGCAGATTTCCTGCACCGTGGGCTCCCTGTGCTCCAGCCCGGCTCCCTCACAGCCGGGCCCTGGGAGCGTTGCTGTCCATCCTCCCCGGCCAGGGCTGGCGTCAGGGGACACCATGGCCCAGTTTCCACCTGCAGTGCGAGTCCTGGCTACTAAAACACCCGTCCTGGAGAAAGCATGAATGTTTTATGGCCTGCCAGGCAGGGCCCCGTTGGTGCTGACCTGCAGGTGGCACGCTCAGGATGCCGATCGCGCTGTGAGATGGCCTACTTTGCTTGCTTTTTTTTTTTTTTTTTATATATTCCTTTTCCCCCTCCCAGCCACATTGCAGTGAGCTGTTCCGCTGGGCACCTGCCAACATTCAGGCAGCAGTTACATAAGAAGAGCTTTTTTTCCTGGAATTTAGGCCTGCTGCTGATGTGTGACCTTCAGCAGTAATTGCCAATAAAGGCGGTGGGGATGTTTACAGGCACCGGGGCTGGCCCGCAGCCCGTGCCGGTAGCGGCCGAGCCCAGGGCTGTGCTGCTGCTTCCCCAGCCTCATCCCACACCCCTGCAGCTCTCCTTCCACTTCCAGGGTGAAATAGGGGTGCTCTGCTTTCCCCCTGCCTCATCCCACACCCCTGCAGCTCTCTTTCCACTTCCAGGGTGAAATAGGGGTGTTCTGCTTTCCCCCTGCCTCATCCCACACCCCTGCAGCTCTGTTTCCACTTCCAGGGTGAAATAGGGATGCCCTGCTTCTTCCCCCAACCCTCAGGGCTGGGGTACGGACCAGCAACCACCCAACCAAATCCAGCACAGTTCCCTTGCAGTTACTCAGTTATTTTTTAAGGTTGTGCTGGTGTTTTATCTATTTTTTCAGTAGTGGCACTTCTTTATGCAGCTGATATATCTGTAGGCAGCTCTGTCCAGTAAAATGCACTTGCAGACCCACTCAGTGGAGTTAAGGTTTGGGGTTTTTTCACCTCTTTGTGTTAGGTGAAAAGGGAACTGAAAATCCTTGTTCAAAGGGGTTGCCTGAATTAACCTTCTCACTGCTCTTTATCTACAATAAACTAAAATTCCAATGGCTAACATGCAAAATATGTGCTGTTTTATGCATTTTTGATTGGAGTTAGGAAATGTATTAACCTCTTCAGAGCTGGAAAGCTGCACTTGGGAATTATTTTCCTTGTAGAGAGCTTACTCTGCAGTCATTTCTCTTGTGTATTTTGCACTTAGACAGTGCTTCACTTGTTATGTCTCGAGCAGAGGAAATGCAGGCACTCATAAATTTTTGTGGGCTGCCTTATATTTTTTTTTCCCCTTGAGAAATCCTGCAATCTTTAGACTGGGCTTTTTTTCTCTTTTTTTTTAACACGGACTGGAATTGGTGAGCTCCTTGGAAAAGGAAACTGGAACATTTCTTACAGTTACTTGTCACCAAAAAAATACTAGTTATACCATCTTACCGGTTAATTAAAAGTGCTGCTGTAAAATGTGTTGTGAAGGTAGCTCTTGTTGTATTCAGTAGAAGTCCTGCAAGATCGAGGATTTCAAGAGGAGGAAGTGGTTGCACTCCCACTGAAGGGGAAAGACTGAGGTCTGCAGCTCCTGGAATGTCCCAGCCCAAATTCAAACATTATTTCTCCGCTGAAAACTCCGGAAAACAAGGGAAGGCATTCCCCTAGGCAGATCTTGGTGACCTTTGAGTGCAGGCAGGGGCAGCCCTCGTGCCAGATTTGCCACCTCCTCGCCTGGCAGCGCACAGAGTCCCTGCACATTGGCTGAGATGAGGATGTTCAGCCGTGTCCCTGCCCTGGGCTGGCCCTGGGGGGCTGCCCCTGCCCCCCAAATCCCACCTGCCTTCTTGGGGGACCTGTGCCAGGACAAGGTGCTGCCCCACATCTTCTGCTGCTGCCTGGTTTGGTCTGAGATCCTCCATCCCCAAAAATGCAACGTCTGTGCAGGGGGAAATGTAACGTGGGAAGTTTGTCAAAGCAGTTCAGTGCTCCTGGGTCCCAGTTATTCCCCCCTGCCCTGAAACTTCTCCATAACAAGTCAAATCCCTGTTTGACAAACACCTACAGATCATCTGCAGGGGCTAGAAATTTCCTATCCAAATTTCTCCTCAGCTCCACAAGGTAACAGTGTTGGCTTTACAAAGGGGACTTGGCAAGGAAGCTGCACAGAGTTTTGTGGTATTTTTAAAGAGTTATGAAGGACAGCAACATAATTTGTGCTCCATTCTGTTGCCATGAATCAGACAAGGTGATGCTTTTGCTGTGTGCCTTTCAAGGGAGAGCTGACGGTATCTCAGAGGGAAGAGCAGAGAAGTTCAGAGAAGGGAGGAAAAAAGTGGAAAGGGACTTGCAGGACTCAATCAGAACAGCCATTCCCACTGGAATTCCAGCTGCTACTGGAGATGGCAATGCAGGAGCTGAGGCAGAGGCCTCAGAATAACATTTATCTGAGATTCTCACTCCAGTTCCTCGCATGTGGATGTACAACCTGGCTATCAAAAGCTTAATGTGCTATTTGGCTGACTCTGCAGTTGTGATTTTTCCCTTTTTATTTCCTCCTCTCTGCCAAATGTCTCCCCCTGCCACCCCAGTAATGAGATGCCATATGCACGGAGTTGGGTCAGTTCCTGAATTCACAGATTTCGGGACCAGAAGGGATCTCTGAGAGATTGAACTCGACTCCCTGCACAGCCCAGGGTGTCCTGCTCCTCACCATTGTGTATCCACGGAGCCAAATCCATGGAGTTTGGCTCTGCTTCCTCAAAGTGCTCAGTGTTGAGCTCAAGGACTTCCCAGGACAGGAGAGAGGGATGTTTAGAGAAAGACCTGAAGGAATTGCGTGGAGGTCTGGAAAACGTCATTGGTTCAGCAGCCTGAGGTTTGTCACCTCCCAGTCCTTTGAACTCTGGGCCTGAAGTGTAGGAGATTGGTGCTTGGAATTCTGCTGCTTTGTCCATTATTTTGTCAAAATTCCAAAGTCTGGTGAGGCTGGAGAGAAAAGGACCAGGTTTTTGAATGTTTGTTTGTGTGGTCCCACAAATGTGAGTTTTCTGATGAGATTGTTTCCCTCATTTATTTACAATGTGAGATGTTTTCCAGCCTATTTTTGCTGAAGCCACTCTCTGGAGCTTCCCCAGTCTGTGAACTGGAATCTCCACCAGCCTTTTAAACACATTTCAAGCCTTTTCACTGCTCTGTGGTCTGGGTGTTCACTGCAAAGTTGGGTAAAAAAAGTGGAGAAAAATAATTCTGATGCTTCCAACTTGAATGAAAATCTTTCTGCTTTTCCTCAAGCCTTTTCCACTCTTACCACAGCAGTAGTTTGAATTTTCTGTCTAAAGTTTTTTTTAGACAACTTTCATTTTGCCTGTTATTTTGAAAACAAATGAGAATAAAACTTTGAAGAATTCCTCCAAACCATAAAGGAAAGGACAGAAAGCTCATCTGTATCTCAGAAAATGAGATGTTATGAATTCACCCTGGAGCTGTCACGTGCTCTGGTGGTTTTTCAGGGGGATAGATCCACTCTTGAGTCAGTCAGTCCATTCTGGGAAGCACATATGTGCTGGGGAATGGATGCTGGAAGCACTCCGGTCACCAGAGGGGCAGAGATTGTGCATCTCCAGTCATGGCTCACGAGCAGTGGTTTATTGGCCAGCCCTGGGGGAGTGCAGACTTCAAAGGAAGGGGAGATTTTGCTCAGCAAGTTGAAAGGACCTTTCCCTACTGCTTGTAAAAAGCACAGATGTTGGACTCTGACCCGGCCACCCACTGGGTTCCAGTTCAAACGCTGTCCACTGTGTCCTGCTACTCACCTGGCTGTGCTTGGTATTCCACAAACCTGCCCCCCAAACCATCACTTGCTGACAGCTGAAATAAATGGAGGAAATCTTGGAGAATTACTGCTTTGGGCTGCTCTCCCATCCTGCTCAATCCTTGTAAAGCACGAGGTGATACTTTGGTGTTGCAGCACACAGAAGAGTGCAAAGTGTAGCACAGCAACAGGAGCTCAATAATTCTTTTTTATTTGAACCTGTTTTGACTCAAAGAATAACAATTTCAGGATTTGGAGTTTATATTCTTAGTGAAAGCCTGCTGAGGGCTGTGCTGCTGTGGATGATCCACGTGGGCATTGCCCAGGGCAGTGGTTTTGCTCCCAGGTCAGTGTGTGGGGCTGGCTCTGATGTGCTGTCTGTGCCTCCAAGGGAAGGCCCTGGAATTTGTGAGCTGGAATATGCAACTTCAGCTTGGGAAAGAGCAAACTAATTTGATGCTGATTCTTCATCCGTGCTGCTTTCCAACTCCAAAATGTAAATGTATGTTTGGTTGAAATGGGGTCAGGGTATCAGCCCAGGAATCCCAGAATGGTTTGGGTTGGGAGGGACCTTAAAGCCCACCCAGAGCAGGGACACCTCCCACTGTCCCAGGGTGCTCAGAGCTCCATCCAGCGTGGCCTTGGATACTTGAAGGGATGGAAAATCCATGGTTTCTCTGGGAAAGCTGTACCAGTTCCCAGAAGGAAACTTCTGTTTGGAATCCTGAGTCCAGCAGTCATGTCCACTTGACCCGGCAGCTTCAGTCTCCCTCCCCTGGAGGAAGGGACCTCATTTCCCCTGCAGGGGAACAGGCCCAGTTTCCTTGCTGCTGTTGGCTCCTGGGGAGGGCAGGGATGTTTCCTGTGCCCTAGGCAGGTTGTGCAGGCAGGACAATGTGCCCAGCCTCCTGTGAGCTGTGCAGGTCCAGCCTGGGAGCGGGGCAGGGACGGTGTGTTCTCTGCAGGAACGAGCTGCTTCCTGTTCTCCTGCGCTCCTGGCTTCAACCCTGCCTGCTTCCATTTGGCCAGACAAGGGGGTTGCATGCTTGAGACGTGTCCAGGAGCGGTGACAATGCAAGGAAGCCACTACCAAAGGCCGTGGGAGCTGGCCAGGAGCAAAGTCCCTTAGGAGGAGAATGGAGAAGGGTCTTTTTCCTGGCTGTGGAGCACTGCAGGGGAAGCTCTCGCTCCTGCGGCTCCTTCCTGGGCAGTGCAGCCTCCTCATTCCCACTGCTGGCTCTGTGGCCTCCCTCTCCCTTTGCTGGGCGCTCCAGCAGGGCCTGGGCTGCTCTCACAGTCTGTGCTCCATTGGTGTGGCCACAAATGCCTGGCTCAGGTTGGGTTTCAGGACTGTGGGAGTGGGATTTCCTGGGCCCTGCTCCCGAGAAGTTGCAGCAATTCCCCCACAGTTCAGTCAGCAGCTGAGTTTGAATGTTCAGCTCTCTGTTGTGTGTCTATGCTTGACTAGATAAAAGTTACTTGTCTTCATCTGTTTCAGTTGAAGATGGGCATTTTAAATTTGAAAAGCTGTCACCATTCAGGCCCTTATTTCGTTGCTCCTGTTTGGTGCTGTACCGTGTATCTTTTATTTTGAGTAAAGCATGTTTATAGATGAGAATCCACAGAATACATTTTTTTAAGCTAAGATTATAAGGCTGCTACCTTTGTGATACGCAGCCCTGGCTTCCTCCTCCTCCTCCTCCCCACTGGGATGGATGTGCAGCATTCCAGTGACAGATCCTGGGGGTGTGGTCCCCAAAAGTGCTCTGGGCACCTGCAACTGCATTTTTTTGCTTGTGCCTGAGTTTATGCAAAGCAGTTTGGGATGTTCAAAGGATACCTGTGAAATTTGCCAGATGTGGCCCTTTGAGGAGCAGGGTGGAAGTGTTTACACTAATTACAGCTATAATTCATTTGTGATGATTCAGCTGAAGTCAAGTGCTTTGCCAGCTCCCTTCCCCTCACTGTTGACCACTGGATTGCTGTTGGGATGGAAGATTCTGGAGGAATAACTAATTTTTCTGCGTTTTACTTTCAACTAGCTGCCGCAAGCTCCAGAAACGGAGAGCCCTGTGGAGGTGTGTCAGCCACCTATATTTGTACAGCACACAAATATTGGTGTTTCAGTAGTCCTAGTGGAGTGTCTTGTTGGTAAAAACCCCTGTGAAATGTGTGTTCCTGCGTGGTGTTAGTGGAAATAAATAGATTTGTTAAAGTGCCTTAATCCAATACAGCATCAGTGTGGTAGTCTGAAAATATTAAAGAAAAATGTAAACTAATCCTAAATCTGTTCCTTTCAGCCATTTCCTTTATTCTTTAAGGGTGGCACTGGGAAAAGTCTCCTCTCAAACTTTCCTACATTGGTAAAATGAGACTTCATTTTGGCTCCTAATGCAGAATTTTGTTTTCCCTTTGCCTCACATACTTAAAAACTTCAATACTTTAAGGAGAGGGAGGTGTCAGAAGTTTTTAGTGGAAGCTTCATAAGTCCAGAGCAATTGGTGTCCCATTTAAAATGCCCCAGTGGGCAAGCTCAGGGTCACTGCACATTGTCATGGTCACTGGTTCTAAGGGAATTGGATATTTGCAAACATGTCCTTCACTTGCATAAAGCAGATTATTTGCTAAAAAGAAGGCAGGAAAAGTTATCAAATCTTAAATTCTTTTAAAATTCATGGGACATCCAGGCATGGCATTGGTGGATTGTACAACTGGGTGCCAAATCAGTGCAAATCTGAATGAAATAGAATGCAAGTCTAAATCTGGGAGTCTAAATCCGTTGATTCTCTGAGCTGTGAAGTTTATAAATGTGAGATCATGTAGAAAAAGGAATGTTTGTGATGGTTTAGGCCTTTGTATTTGTAATTTTTGTGGAACGGTGTTTAAATGTAACCTGAAACTCTGAGTGGTCATCAAATGGATTTGAGATGTCTGGGAGATGGCTCCTGGTTTCTGATGGGTCCCTGTAGAGCCAGTATTCTACACCTTTTCAGATGCCTTAAAGCAGGAAAACCCCAATGTGCTTCAGCTTTGCAAAGTGGAAGTCGCATTCCTGAAAATGAACATCTAAAGCCAGAGAGATTGGATTTGGAAGCGTGCCCGTGCCGAGGGGCTGCGTTCAGTGGCTCCCCACTGGCACCCTGGCCGCTGGAAGGGATCCCCCCAGAAGCCCTCCCCAGTCTCAAATGAGTTTCAGTGACCACGGTGGGATGTGTTGGGGTCCCTGAGCCCAGGGTGTGTCCCGTGGGCTGGGGGTGTTGTGTGTGTGTGTGTCTGTGCATGGGCATGCGAGGGCTGAGCCCCCCCGAGGGCTGTGGCTGTCCTGGGGGCAGTGACACCAGTCAGAGCCTGTGTTCCCTGGAGCCCAGCACTGCTGGCACACGTGCATGTGAGGGGGGCAGAGCAGAGGGCTCAGGGCTGCCACAGGCCAGGTGTCCTGTTCTGGTGGCTTGTCAGTCCATCTCCCTCATCTCCCTGCTGGCATCCAGCTGTGATTTCCCACTGTTCCCCATCAGTGCCAAGATGTTGGTCTCTCTTGAGTGTTGTTCTGCTTTAAAATGAACTTTCTGCACGCACAGCAGGAGCTTGATCAAACTCTACCACAGAGGCAACTGGAGGATCATAGAAGGGTACGTACAGCAGTCAAGCACATTCAGAACTCATCTCCCCCTCTCCCTTTTGAACAGTGAAGCCTAAGTCATGTAAGAAACTTGTGTGGTGAAATGCTGGCTGTTGGGCTCGTGGAAAACCTAAAAAAATGAGCCATATTTACAGATTGAGGTGCTGGAGCCCCTTCCCTGGGGTTACGTGGAAGGGGTGAGTGTTTGGCTGCTCTGAATTAAACTCAGGTCCTGGTGTGGTCCATTCACACTGCCAGAACACTCCCCGTGGGTGGTGGTCGCTCCCTTGTGAGGTGACACTCATCAGTGCTTGTGGAGTTGTCTCCTCTGGCCACGCCACCCCTTTGTAACCAGCCAAGCAAAATCAGCATCGTTGGTCCCTTTCTCCATTTCTTCTGCTCATGCAGCTGGGAGCACAAGAGCAGCCACTTACAACTGCTTCACTCTAAAATGTTAAAGACGCTCTGTTTTGAAGTTTCTAACAGGTTTCTGATATCACTTAGAGTTGTGTGTTGCATCTGCATTGCTGATCCACGTACTGTGATGTTTCTGTGTGACTTACTCTTACTTTACCTGGTGTGAATGCAGATGAAACTGGACTCTGTTGGGTTTTTTCCCTAGGTACCATATTTGATATTTCTGGTTACTGCCAAACATCTGATATTTGTTTGCACACTGCCCTCGTCAAAGTGGTGCACAGCACTAACAGGATGGTTAAAGAACTGTTCTGGAGCCAAGCATTGCAGCTGAATTAATTAGAACATTTCTTAAATACCACTTATTTTTTCTCCCTTCTGCTTTGATCCCATACTCATACTTTGTTATATGCTGATACTGTGGGCTTGGATAAATTTGTAGGAACCAAAGCTTTTCTTCCCAGTTAGAGCTGGAAATGCTGATGACTCTGTATTGCCAGACCTGGATCAGCACACTCAGACTAGAAACAACTGCTTGATGCTTGTTCCTGCTGTATTTTCTGGGGATTTGTCTTGTTTTGGATACATAACACCTACAGACACCAGAGGTGCCTGTCCTGGTCGGGTCTCCACTCACCTGTTTGACCATGGAATAGAAGACATCTCCTGCTCCACAGGGGCCCACAAGGAGAATCTGGGGGCAGCTTTAGTTGCCCTCCTGAATTCAGGCAAGGTGGAGCTTGCTGAGCAGCTGTTCTCGAGGCTGGGATATGTGTTAGCTTTGTAGTAAGTAGTAAAAATCACTGGTTTAAATGCCAGTTGTCACGATGGCTGCCAGTTACTTCAACAGAAGAGGAAAAAGGTGATGTGAGAGCTCCCTTGTAACCATTTGTGTCCTAGAGCTCATCTGGGTGCCAAGTTGCCTTTCTAATCATTGCACATGTACCAGGAAGATGGAGCTCAGGGGGTTTTTTTGTCTGGCTTGGCCTTGTTCTGTCACGTAGCCTCCCTTACCTGCCAGACTGGGAGCAGGGAGGTGGATAAAACACTGCACTAAAGGCTCTCATGTCACTGTCAGTCACGGGAGCTTCCTCCAGGACAGGATTTGCTGCAGCTCCTGAGCTGTCTCTTGCCTCTCCCACATGCTCATTCCTGCCCCAGTGGTGATGGGGAGCGTATGCCCCTTGGAGAAGTGCTCGTCTCCTCCTACTGTTGCTTCCACAGGAATTTTTCCTTTTTTTCTCTGTTGTTCAGGAGCTTTTGGAAGCAGCTGGCTGGAACACTGACTCGGTGTTTATTTTGCATCCTGTTCCCTGACATTTGCTCCCTCCCCATCTGATGCCATAAAATGCAGCTCCTGTGTGCAGCTTTCACACTGATAATCCACAGGAACCATTGCTGAGCTGCTGGATTGTGGTGGCAGGGTGGCACTGGGAGCCCTGACTTGAGCCCCAGCCCTGTGGGGAGGGCAGAGATCCCTCACCAGCTCAGCCTTCTCCCTGTAGAAGTGATTTCTGGAATTTGTTAAAGAACTTGATTATCAGACAGGCTTTTTTTTCCTTTTGGGATGTATTTTTTTCTTTTGGGGTGTATATATATATATATTTTTTTTTTCTTTAGGGGTATAAGGATCTCTTGAAGTGACTTTAGTGAGTGCCAGCTGTGTATAAAATCAGTGGGACTGCAGCAGGGCTGGAGTTCTGTACAAACCAATTAATGCACAATTATGTTGTTCCAGTTACTTTCCTGTGAAAGTTTTAAAAGGGAAACTTCACTTTTATGACACTTAATGTATTAAATTATACCTTGAATCTATAGTCAGACAATCAATTTCATTTGAAATACAACTGAAAATCAATAAATCAGTGACAAGCAAGTGTTTTGTGAGTGGAATTTAAGATAAGATGCTTTAGTTCATTTGACTTATTTTTAATATGATATTCTTTTTGGCTAGATCAATTTTTTTTTAAATATTTGTTAAAATTATTATTATTTATGATCTGAATCCCCAGAAAAGCCCTCCCCTCCCCTCTGCAGCACTGTCCCGGGATGGTGCTGCTGTATCCATGCTTCCATTAGCAGTGACAATAATCCCCAGCTCTCCTTTGTGCACAAAGACTTTACAAAAATCCCTTAATCCCTGTGCAGTGTTGGTGTGCTGGCAGTGCCGCCAGCTTTGTCCAGCTCCCCAAATTCCTGGGAATTCCTGTGGAGGCTGAAGTGACAGCGGAGGGGTGACGTTCCACCCGGAGGTGCTGGGTCTCCGCTGGCTCCGTGCAGAGCTCCCGGGATTTGGGGTTATGTGAGGACCTGTGCAGTGCTGTGTGCTGGGGTGGAAGGGCTGCCGTGACTCGGGCAGCTGCCAGCAGGGAACAGAGCCGGGATCCAGCGGGATCGCTCGCGTTTCCGCTCGGCGGCCGATGGATCGCGTCAGCTGCTCTGGAGAGACAACTGAGCACAGCCCCGCAGGCTTGGTGGGATGGCAGCACAGGAGAGGTGTGAGGGCATTAAATGGTTCCTTAAAACCATTCCTAATGTTCCTCTAATCCACCTCTTGATTCTGTGTCCGTGCTCTACAGATGCAACTCCTTTGCATTCAAGACCGAGACAATAGAACTTAATTAAAATTCTCGGAAAATTAAATCTGTCTAGAAAGCTTTACACAAAACCTGAAGAGCAGCTGTCTCTGTGCTGCATGGGGGAACCCATAATCTTATTGATCCCCATGAGACCCCCCCCAGTCCCCAGCCTGCCCCAGCACATCAGGAGCCGCTCAGTGGGTTTTTCCAACTCTCGCGGGTTTCATTCCCCTCTCCCTCACCACAAGAAGGGTAAGAGCAGCCCTGCTGCCAATGAACGTGGGTGGTTGGCTTGCTCACGGAGCCCCCATGACGATTTCCTTCTCCTCTTTGCACCCAGGGCGAGGCCCTGAGGCAGGTTTTGGTGAACCGCTACTACGGCAACGTGCGCGCGGCCGGCCGGCGCGAGAGCCTCACCGCCTTCGGCAACGGGCCCCTGTCCGCCAGCAGCTCCGGCAAGGCTGGCCCGGGAGGTAGGACACACTCTGCTCATCCCTGGGGCTCTGCTCATCCCTGGGGCTCTGCTCATCCCTGGGGCTCTGCTCATCCCTGGGGCTCTGCTCATCCCTGGGGCTCTGCTCATCCCTGGGGCTCTGCTCATCCCTGGGGCTCTGCTCATCCCTGGGGCTCTGCTCATCCCTGGGGCTCTGCTCATCCCTGGGGCTGCCCTTCTGTGCTCTGGGTGGGTATTCCTGACTGATCAGCCCCCTACAGCTGAAATCGGGATGTCTTCCCTCAATGGTTTTGTTTGAATTC
Organism: Cyanistes caeruleus; assembly: GCF_971803275.1. NCBI lineage: Eukaryota > Metazoa > Chordata > Aves > Passeriformes > Paridae > Cyanistes > Cyanistes caeruleus. Next base: position 1,497,041 of record NC_141711.1, on the reverse strand, counting down.
CCAAAAAAATTAGAGCTGTCCACTCTGTGGGTGAGCAGTTGAGAGCAAAACCAGCAGGCAGGGCTCTTTGTACTTTATAGTGACTGCCTTGGGCTGGCTTGATGTTTGTGACAGTGCTTTGAATAAATGTGCTTAGCAATCCTGATCAATTGAATGTTCGCAATAGTATCTAGGAAATGGGCCCATAAGGATGTCAGATTATTAACCATTTCTGAAAGAAAAACATTTCATGCTGTTGCAGAGATTGTAGGGTAGGATGGGGAAAAATTCCATTTGAAGTCAGTGAATGCAGTGAAGTTTATTTAATTTGAGACAGCTGCTAAAAAAAGTCACTCATGGAATCACATCGAAGGGACCTTAAAATTCATCTTCTTCCACCTCCTGCCACGAGCAGGGACACCTTCCACTATCTGAGGTTGCTCCAAGCCCTGTCCAGCCTGGCCTTGCCATCCCCATGGGGTCAGTGCCATCCTCCTTCTCACGATCACCTTACAGGAGGCAGCTCTGGGTCGAGCTCCATGAGCCGAGGGGAGATGAGCCTGGCAGATGTCCAGTGCCACCTGGATAAAGAAGGTGCTTCCAACCTGGTCATAGATCTCATCATGAATGCCACCAGTGACAGAGTCTTCCACGAGAGCATCCTGCTGGCCATTGCCCTGCTGGAAGGTGGGAACACCACCATACAGGTAGGGAAATGGAAAACTCCATCTTGGGACTCAACTGTGTCGGGAAGGGAAATGTTTTTATGAAATCCAGGAAATTGGAGAGGGTTAAGGAGGCGGGAGGGGAAATGATCTGATTGATCTTTGACCTGTAATTAAGGGAAATATTAGTGTCTGCCATGTAAAACTGAACTTATTAAAAGTTTGCATGGACACTGGGTACTTGAGGTGTTTTCCCAGGGCAATCTAGAGGAATGTGCAATAAAACAGCTTTGTAGGTAAGTTATTGACTGCTCTTAAAAATAACTTAAGCAACTGCTACATGCTCAGAGACTTTTACAATCGGCTGTTAAATTTCAGACTGGAATTTGAAGTAAGTATATGGTAAAGTCCAGACCACCAGCATTCTCCAGCAGTCTCACTGTTCTTCCTTCCTGTGTTTTCAACAGGGATTAGATTCCCCTAAAAGAAAATTGTCCCTGGTGTGGATTTAATGCACACACACCAGCAGGCTCTAAAGTTCTTCTAAATGGAAAGTAAAACCTTATTCCAGCAAAACTTGTTTTACAAAGATGATTGAATCTGTGATACCTTATTTGTTTGGCTGTGCACATGTTGTGTGTGCAGTCTGTCTGTGGGGCTGAGTCCTGAGCAGTTACAACTGGTTGTTGTGGTTGAAACACACAGATCCCTTCAGCAGCACCTGCTGTGTCCATGCAAACTTCCCTTGAGAGAGCAGGGAATGTCTCTGGGCTCCTTCACTGTCTCTGTAATCAGTACCCTCATTAATCCCCCATGTATAAGCTCTGGAATGAAACTTCTTTGCAAAGGATAAAGTGGGAATTGAGTGTTGAAAATCCTGTGTCACCTTAAACTGCAATGACAAGATTAACATTCCTGGGGGACAGTCACTCCTTTAAATTTCCTGCTCTTCTCTAATGTAAAGGAAGCTGAGCTTTCATCTTTACAGCTCTCAGGGAGCCTCAGGTAACCTCACACTGTCATGCTGGAAGGAAAACAAACTGCACCAGCCTGACCTGGAGAGATCCTTTGCTTGTGCTGGACCTCAGTGCTAAAGGATTGAGCAAAGTCACTTCCCACTGTGCACAAATCCGTGTTGGAAGCAGATTCCTTAGCTCACCCAGTGAAATCCAACAGGAAGATCTGCAGTCCATCTCCACAGACACCTTTTTGCCCAAAAGGGAGGTAGTTTAGTTTGTATTTGCTGTCTGTAAACAGGAGCTGGGAGGCTGTGGAATAACCCTGCAGTCAGGAGCGATGGATGGCTCTCAGGGCATTGGTGCTTCCACCCCACACCATGCACTGCTGCCAGGTCCTGCTGCACTCCAGCCTCTTCAGATGTGCTTCCACAGCCCAGAGTGGCTGTTTTCCATCCTCAGGAAGAAGTGCCTGCTTGGCAGGTGTCTGTAGGTGTCTGTAGCAGTCTCTGGGTGCGTGCGCTGCTCCGGCGGGATGGGCTGGGAGGGGGCTCTGCTGGAGTGTGGGCTGCTTTTAAGGACAGAATGTTTTAGGAACCAAATGACTTGTGATGCCTACAGCTAATGCTGTGAGCTCTGAGGGCTCGGACACACCCAGCAGCTCTTACTCATGCATGCAAAGCACGAACGGGGTGTTATTGAAAATGCCCCGTGGAGAGGTTGGGATGCGGATGTTCCGTGCTAGAACACTCCATGGACTTCGTAGCAAAAGGCAAAAAAGGAGCATAATCAGTGCAAAGACATGTTCTGTGCCTTTCCTCCACGTTGGTTAAACTCCTGGTGGTAGGGAGAGAGTTTTCTGGTGCCCTGCAGTGGCTCCAGCACGTGGGGGCCCGTGGGACGTTGGGAACAGCACGTCCTCAGCACTCTGAGCTCTCAGTAGGGCTTCAGAGAGCCAAGTCAGGAGAACTCCAGTGGAGAAAACACCAGCCACAAAGCTCAACTTCTGCAGAACAGCTGGCTCCACACTGGGAATCAAAGTGAAGGTGGAGGCTTGCTCTTCAGTAAAATCTTTAATTCAGGGCTGTATCTCCCAGGGTAATTGTGGAGTGCTGTGCTGGCCAAGTTAAACTGGTGTCCTGAGACACTGAACTCGTGTCACCAAGCTTTGCTGTCTCCACGTAGGAAGAATGGCTCAGTGCAGAGGGCCCTGGTGCAGCCCAGCTGTTCAGGAGAGCTGTGTGGGTACCTGCTAATCTGCTTTGTACAGCAGCCTTTGGCTGTGACACAGTGAAGATTTTCTGAGTGCAGCAAAGTGATGGGCTCCCCTTAGCAGGAATTCATTTTTACAGAACACGCAGCAAAATTTGGCTGCTTATGGAAACATGAGGCACTTGGGAAAATTAACCTGATGCTTTGTGTTTTATCCCAGTCTTTCTCTGATGTTCTTTGATAAGTGTTGCAGACTGGGTAGGTAGGGCTTGGCAACCTCTGCGATGTGCAGAGTGGATTTTCTGCAGTTGTTTCTGCAGTAAGTGCCAGTGGAAGAGTCATCCTCAGTCTCAGGGCTAGTAACTGTTCATTGTGCATCAGATGCATTTGTCCTTGGGAAAGCTGACCTAGCCAAACCAGCCAGCTTTGTCTTTGAGGTCTAACAGAGATTATCTTCACCATTTTTTTGGTTTTTATTAGCAGCTTTTGATTGATAGTGTTCCAAAGAAGTTTGTTCTGTGCTCAGTTTAAATAATTTCTACTGAACTTCAGCTTCCTCTATCTAGAGGCCTCTGAGAATAGGAAGGTGGTGGGATAGGGACAGGTTATGTAAAAAAGGCTCTTTGGCAGCAAAGCCAGAGATGTGTCACCCCTGCATGGCATTTTCTTAACTCCAGGTTTTCACACGGGAAATGGATTCCGCCCAAAGTGCAGCAGAAGGTTTGTACCAACAGACAGGAACTTGCACGTGATGATTGTAATATGGTTAATAATGGGAGTTCCCGGTAACTCCCATGAGCTTCAGTGGGAGAACACATCCCCATGATGCTGGGAAGGGATAACTGCAATAGGTGTTGCTGTTTCATTAGGTACAGGCAGGGCCAATATTAAGGGTAGGCAAAGTAGGTGGTTGCCAACTCCTGCAGAAAAGCAAATCTCAAAACATTCCTTATTGTAATTGGTAGGAGGGATTTTTATTGTATTGTTAAGAAAATGAATGTGTGGGTGAAGCAGGACAAGAGAAAACGTTCCTGGTTCACCTCAGGAAGGAGGCTGAGCTGGTGCTGTGTGGCACCGGGAATCCCACGCTGCTCCGTGTTTTGCTGCAGGGGTGAATGTGGCAAATGAGCTCTTCTGGGAAGGACTTTACTCACTTCCAGCTCTCTGGGTGGAAACTTTCTGGGCTCTAGCTTCTGGAATAAACTCAGAGACACTGTCAGGTTCTTTGGGAGCGGGATGGTGGTGACCTTGTGGTGGCTGTGCCTGGTGAGCTCGTCGCTCCGGCTCAGCGGGAGCCCTGGGTTTCAGTGGGAAGCCTGCCCTCGTTTGCTCAGAGACAGAAGCAGAGGTGGAACCACGGGGTCAGCACCAGACAACAAATTAACTTGACAAATGCTGCAACTCACTGAGCTGCAAATTACATCAAGCCCTTTATTAATTTACATGACCCTGAGCACCACCTGGGGAGCGCTGGCTCAGCGGTTCTGCAGCCCTGGGGATGCCCCACGCTCCGCTCCAGAGGGTGAGGGCTGAGCCTGCCCTGCTCCCCGTGTGCCAGTGCCTTTCTGCTGTCCTGGTGCTGCCTTGGCTCCCTTCTCCAGGGCCAGGAATGCTCTGCTGGGTGCTGATGCTCGTGGGCACTCGGAGCTGCGTCTCCTTGGGCAGGGATGAGCTCTCAGTCCCTTCCCCACGCACAGCAGCACAGCCAGGCTTTCCTCTGGTACAGCGAGGGAGTGCCAGTGCAGGAGGTGGCTGAGGACTTGTCCTGCAATGCTCATCTCACATCTGCTAAGTAAAAACTCCACGTGCTGCTACTGTGCCTCACCTCAGCTGGGTTTGGGGTTCCTTGGTCGGTGGAAGTGAATGGCAAGTAAAGTCCCTTACATAACACCTCTCCATGGAGACTCTGCTCCTTTAATTAGGGATCTTCTCCAAAGTCAGCTTGCGTGACAAATTACCCACACGCACACATTGGTGCTTTCAGCAAGGGAAGGTAAAATGAGGTTGATGGCATTGGCTGTTCCAGGCAGTTTTTAAGTGCTGCCCCACAGTGACACAAGGCACATCTGCCACTTCAGAGAGCAGTGGTGCCTCTGTTCCCCTTTGTCCAGTGCTGTCCCCTGGCTGGGCTGCAGAGGATGGGGTGATGGCAGCTGGCACACAAGGAGAAGGCGGTTGTTTCTCAGGAAAGAAGTGGGATTTGCTCCTGGCTTTAAGGTATCTGAGCAGAGTTGCTGCTCTGGCACAGAGGATGATGGTGGGATGTGCTCCACAGCCCTCTGTCCCCAGCAGCTGAGGATGGGATGAGGACCAGGGGCCACCCTGACTCGGGACAGCACCAATGAGCTGAGACTGAGACTCCAGTGCTGGAGAGCTGTGCCTCCATCACAGCATGGCAGAAGTGAATCAGTGCTGTATGGAGTGGGGTTTGGAGCTCCCTGTGGTGTGTGAGGCTCCTTTGAGATGTGCCAGTGCAAAAAGCTGGTGGCTTTGAGCTGCTTGAACTTCAGAGCTCATTGGTTGAGCCCCCACAGAGGATCCTCCCTTGAGTGTACCCTGGGGCTGGGCTGTCCCTGGAACCCCATGGACAGAGAAATCTCAGCAGCCAGCTCCTCATCAGTCAGCTGGGAGGAAATTCTGGTGGGGACTCACCCAGCTCTCCCATCCCAACCCGCTCTTGCTCCGTACTTGGACTCAGCTGACATTTCTCCACATTTCTCCTCCTTTTTTCCTTGCCACCAGCGAGGAAGCTCCACCAGGGTGAATCCTGGTTTTCTGTGCCTCTGACTGTCCAGAGATGATTGATAGTTGTTACATAACTGCAGAATTGATGCACAGAAGGAAATTATTCCAGAGCTCTGCAGTTCTTTGTGTTTCTGGCATTTGGGGGACCTGGGGAAGCCCAGAGCTGGGGGCTACCAGCCACTGGGGCTGGTCAGCCACAGCCCTTGGGCTAGGGAGAACAGAGACTTCAAGACAGATTTATACCCTTTAGCTCATTGTAGCATTGGCTATGAAATACTGTGACCAGCATGTCCTGTTTGGTTGCAGGAACACTTTGTTTCTTTTTTTATGTGGCTGCAACTGCCCTACAAAATGAGGGGAAAACTTTGCAAAACATTACAGGAGTACTGGTGGGGTTAAACGTAGGCTTAGTGACACATCAGTGCTTGAATTTGTGGTTTGGACTTTTAAAATCAGATTTATTTCTTGCAAGATTTGTAGCAGTCGAAGATACCAGTGAGCACAGACAATTGTATGTGATGGCAAAGGCTGCAGAGGCAGGAATGTCTTTGGGTCACTAAACTTCTGTAAATAGCACTTGAAAACTTTTGATCATTGATAAAACAAGTCTTAAATCTTCTGTTTGTTTCTAACAGACACAGTTCTGTGATACAGGATGTTACATCTTTCTTCACATTGTTTTAATGATACCTGTTTAGGAAACCAATGCACAATCAGCTCTTGGAACATGCTAAACCTGTGTCTTTCACTGTTTTAATGTGTTTTTCCTCAAGGTAAAATGCACCTGGTTTTTTGGGTTTTTTTCTAATTCTGAGTAGGTTAAAAACATTAAAAACCAGTTGATAGGGACCTGCATCATCAGCTGCGGGCAGAGATCTTGTCCTTTTCTGAAAGTGCCCTCTCCAAAAGGAAACCTTGTGCAAATCCTGACCTCCTTGACAGTGGAACTGCCTTCCAGAGAAGGCACAGGACCTGCAGCAGCCATGAGGAATCTCTATCCTGCTGCTCCATGGCATGTGAGGAGCTGCCAAGCCTGTAGCAGCACACCCATCTCGTATATTTTAATGTATTTAGCACGGTGGAGTCTTAGTGTCCCTCAGCTGTTGGACACCACCGTGCTCAGAGCAGCCCAGCCCTGCTGATAATGCAGTGTGAGGAATCCTTCCTGCAGGGGAGTGTGTTTTCATTCAGGGTGCTGAGATGCACAGCTGAGACTGAGCTGAGATGGTGACAATGCCACCTCGTCTTTCCACCTGAGCTGCAGCTCCTGCTGCTTCCCGAGGTGTCTCTGGGCCATCAGTGTTCCTGGAGCAGAACACCTTCCAGTCTTTTTTCCCAAAGGGAAGTTTTCTGCTGGATTCTGAAGCTCCCATCTGTGCAGTTGAGCAGTGTAGGTGGAGAAGAAGGAGAAGAGAGGCGCTACCTCAGGGTTCAGCTGTGCCTTGGTGGCCTCGTGTTGTTCATGGTTGGGTACCACCTCCTGTGTGGCAATCCTCTCAGCATTCCACTGGGATCCTGCTCCTGCAAGGAGCAGGGAGGTGAATCAGTAATTCTCCCAATTCCTCTCCACGGGATGCAGGTCCAACATAAACTTTCAAGATGATCCCTAGCAGGATTAAAGTCCTCCCCGAGCAGGCAGAGGCAAAGCTATTCAGCAAAACAAGGTCATGCTGCCTTTTTTTTTGGTAAGCACAGGAATCAACAAAGCGCTGTTATATAACTTCTATTTATATCCCACTTGCTCACTAGCTGCAGGCACACAAGAGTGGCTGAGAAGGGAATTTAATGAGCTCTCAGGGCTTGCTCACCTTCCAGAGCGGGTAGGAGCCAGCTTGTTTTTGAAGTGCGTCAGCAAATGAAACTGGTGGTGGGTGGGTGGTTTGGGTAGGTGGACTGACTTGTTGCTATGGTTTTCTTTAATTCCTCTGTCTCTCAAGGAGATCTTACACTTTTTCTTTTTTTTTCTTTTGGGGAGTCTGCAGACTTCCTTGTTTCTCACACCTACACAGCACTTGCTGGTTCGGTGGGGAAGTGGGGTCCATGCTCCTGCCATGGGACATGGGATCCATGGGGAATGGGATCCATGGGGAATGGGATCAACAATCCTGCCATGGGACATGGGATCCATGGGGAATGGGATCAACAATCCTGCCATGGGACATGGGATCCATGGGGAATGGGATCAACAATCCTGCCATGGGACATGGGATCCATGGGGAATGGGATCCATGGGGAATGGGATCCACACTCCTGCCATGGGACATGGGATCCATGGGGAATGGGATCCATGGGACATGGGATCCATGGGGAATGGGATCCACACTCCTGCCATGGGGAATGGGATCCATGGGGAATGGGATCCATGGGGAATGGGATCCACACTCCTGCCATGGGGAATGGGATCCATGGGGAATGGGATCCATGGGATATGGGATCCAAGCTCCTGCCATGGCTGGGCTGAGGGACCCAGCACAGTGTTGTTCCCACAGGAATGCAGGGGAACCCAAATCAGCTCCATGCTGACAGTGGGGCAGACCCTGAGTCTCCCAAGCTCCCGAGGCCATCTGTGAGCCCAGACCCCGCAGTGATGTTTGTTCCCCCACTGTGCCTTCACCAATGTCCCCCCATCCTTCCAAGGGCTCCTACTGGCTCTGTGAGGGTGTGAGGGAACTGTCTCTCTGCGAGGTTTGTTCTTGCTTTCTTCTGTGAGGTGACTTTAAGCTGCATCAAGATTTTGGGTGTTGCAGCAGTGTAGGATACGAGGATACGAGGGCTCTCCCTGGTGTGGTTGTGCTGCTGGTCTCATTTAAAGCTGCTTGGGACAAACAAACGTTTCCACAGGTCAGGCTCTGTACACTCATCACCCCCAAAAACCATTCCCCAAAAATGGGCAGAACCCCCAGCAAAGAGCAGAGCTGTGCAGGATGGAGAGTGGATGCCCATGGCAGGGAGGGTTTGTCTTGTTTGTGGAAAACAGAGCTGGGAAGTCCTCCTTCTGCTTTCAGTACAAAGTTTATTTTACAGTTTGCAAAAAAAACAGGCAATTGAGGTGTTCTGGCAGATTTTCCTTATGGGTTTATTTCAAACTGTGAAGTATGTTCAGTGTGAAATATTTCAGCTGCCATTTCCTTAAGCTATGCAAGACTAATGATATCCATCACTCATGCCCAAAGTGATGGATCTCCAGCGAGCCAGGACGTAAGAGAGATTCAAGAGAGAGATTAGCAATAATTAAAATAAATAAATGAGGAGGGACCAAAAGCAGAGTTAAGTTGGAATTTTCTGCAGTGGAAGCCCTCGCAATATGTTTAGGCAGTCTGTAGAGGGCTGGCACTTGTGCTTAATTCAGTGCTTGTGTTAGTGCAGTTCTCCTTAAACTGTGGCTTGTTTGAAGTAGTCCAGCTCTAAGCACTCATCTGGGGGTGGCAAACTCTTCCTGCAGAGATGAAGTAGCACACAAGTTTTGCATTAGTTCGTGCTGGCAGCCTGGCCCGATAACCCGAGCCAGCTGAGGTCCCTGCAATGGTTTCTCTCTAGTGTTGGAATAAAATGTCCTGAGTTGAAGCCAGATCACTGAGCTTTCTCCTCTTTCTGGAGGGACTTTCCTCTCTTCAATCTCCCTGGCTCGCCAAGTTCACGGGGTATTTTCTGTTCACTGGCATTAGAGAAGTGGGGAAGGAGATGACAGCTTTAATTGGTGAGGTGTTTGCTGGGGCTTTGCTTTCCCTGATTTCTTGGTAATCCAAAGCTTGTTTTGCTGGGGGATTCTTTGGGATGTGTTGGGATGGTCTGGCAGGGCTGGGTGGCTGATGAAACAGCTCTGGGAGGGTGCGGCCCCAGGAACGCTGCGAGCTCCGTGGGCTGACGGCAACCTCGGAGTGGCTCCTGCAGCCAAGGCTGCCTCAGGCCAGGCCACCCCTCGTGGGGAGCAAACACAGCTGAGCAGAGCCTGCCCAAACCCAGGGCTTGCTGCTGGGTTTTGCTGCTGCTTCTCACAGGATCAGTCAGACAGCCCAGCCTGGAACAAGTCTGGGGTGGAAAGTCAAGCTGTTCCATGAGAAACAATCCAAGTGTTGTTCCTTTTCTTGGCTGGCACAACAGTCGTGACTTCGGGGCAGAGCCAGGTGACAGGGGAAGGAAAGGTGTCCCCAGTAAAGGGGACAGCACACACAGCCCAAGCTGCAAGGCTTTCAGGGGCAAGAGCTAGAAATCAGCTGCCTTCAGCTGCTGTCGGGGCTTTTTTTCCCCATTTAACAATCCTACACTGGGCACACTCATCATTAAATCTACTGTGGGTTAGTTACATTTGTAGTGGATTAGTTACCTGGGTCTGTCCTCTGTACACCTCACACAAAGGTACCAGCCTGCTGTGCTGTATGGTTTCACTCCCCACAGGACAGATGTCAGTTCTGCTGGCCAAAATCCAATTTGTTACTGACTGCTGGTATGAGAGACATGGTAAGGAGTATTTGTCCCTGCCCTGTGGTTATCCTGCCTCCATAATCCCTGCTGGGGAGTTAGCTGAGCTTCTCTTCCACTCATCATTACAAATTTGCTATATTACACATGTCAAAGGTCTTAGAATTAAATGCTAATGCTAGGAAATGTGCCTGTTCTTTGCTGTTTTTGTGGGTTTTTTTAATGTGGTTCTACAATCCAGCTTGTTAATGATTTGCAATATTTAAGAACATGCCAAAAAATACCCACCACAGAAAATTATATTAATGATGAAAAAAAAAGTCAGCAAGCAAAAATGGTATTTTCAGTTTAGCACGAAACATTAGGTAAACATTTCACAGAGTATGTAAATAGTCAGAAGGGAAGAGGAGACCAAGTTCCTGGGAATAACTACAGAAGAGGCACACAAACTTACAAAAATATCAGTGACTGGAAGTTAGTGGCATAAAAAAGAGCTAAACCACATGTTTCTAACAGTTGTTAACCACTGGAACAGACCATGGACAGACACAGTTCATCATCTCTGACACTTGCTCAAGAAAGACAGGATTCTTTTCTGAACAAACCACATTAAACACAGGCTGGGTTGGTGAGGGAGCTCGAGGGGCTGCTGCTGCTCCAGGGTGGGCTGGGCTGTAGCTGATCAAGGTGCTGCAATTGAAACTTGGCTTTTGGTTTCTTTTCCAGAGAAGTCCATCTCTGGATTTGCAGCTTTTCCTCTGCCACATGTGGTGTGGACCAGGAGATGAAGTCATGGGTGATGCTGGGATTTGCTGACCTCCTTTGGCCCAGAGGAGATCCCCTGGAGGGGCAGTAAGGGGGATGTAAGGGAGGTGTCCTGCTGTCCATGAGGCTTCTGGCTGCAATTCCTTAGCAGCAGAGTTGGGAGATGGAGAGGAAAGGAGGGTATTCCACAGGTTTCCTGCTAGGTGTTACCAGTTGCTCTGCTCTGTGGTGCTTTAATCTGGATGTCAGGAGGAGCAGTGGTGCAGCTGCTTCACAGATGTGAGGCCTGGGCTGGCTTCTCCTTCCATCCCCTCAAACAAAATGTGTGCAGGAGGTGGCTGCTCCCTCCTTAACAGTGATGGAGAGCTCTGTGGTCATGTCCTTGCTCACAGTGTCCTGTCAGACACTCGTGCTCGTCACGTGGGGTGGCTCTGGGTTTCCTCTGTGGCTGGGTAATTAATTACCATCCCATTATCTGGGCCTCAGAGCGGCCGCGGTTCGTTTGCTCCGGAGGTTGCTGTGCTCTGGAGCTCTGCTGGGCTTCCCTGGGCTCTGGGCACCTGTAAAGCTCTTTGCTGGGCCTGGGCTCATGGGGAAAATTCAGGGGATGCTGTGGCCCTGCCATAGCTCCTGTCCATGGGCAGGGAATGAACAGACATTGCAGTTTTGCAATGCGTGAGTTTATCACTCTAAGAATGCCAGAATGCTTTGGGTTGGAAGGGACCTTAAATATCATCTACTTCCAACTCCCTGCCATGGGCAGGGACACCTTCCACTAGCCCAGAGTGCTCCAGCCTGGCCTTGGGGCACTTCCAGGGATCCAGGGACAGCCACAGCTGCTCTGGGCAACTGTGCCAGGGCTTCCCCATCCTCACAGGGAAGAATTTCTTCCCAAAATCTCATCTAACCCTGCCCTCTGGCAGTGAGAAGCCATTGCCCTTGTCCTGTCCCTCTGTGCCCTTGTCACAAATCCCTCTCTGCCTTTCCCTGCCCATGTCTCCAGTACCAGATGGAGCTGTGTCTCCACTGCCCCTCAGACAGCTTTTCAATACTGGGACATCCAGGCACAGCCCATACTGGTTCCTCATGGGACACAGTTCCCTGCCTGCAGCAGGTTTTTAGGAGCTCCCAGACCCCAGTGTGATGGTGACTGGATCCTCAGGGGTGGCTGGTGTCAGATGCTGCAGTGTCAGGGCTGTGTTTAAAGCTCTGTTCCTCAGAATCCCGCAGGAGTGTGGAGGTTGGCTGTTCCTCCACACTTGCTCTTTCAGCAGCCTGTGGTTCCATGGTGTCTGTACACAAGCCAGGACCCCAGCAGACGGTGCTCTAAAATGGCCACTCGATTTCCGTTTTAAAAAGGGAGATTTCTCCACTTTCTGCTTCGAGGCTATATCTGTAAATAAGATTTTAGGATTTCTGTCATAATTATCACCACCCGTTACCTGCTCAAGCGCAACTTGCAAGATCACACCTCTTAAAATACAGTATCTTTGGGAGCTGGCATGTGGTTGATTCATATGTGTGAAGGTGTTAGGCATCCTGACCTAAACTGAAACAATCATTTGGTGGCACCCCTTCAGTGTATGCACAGCATGCACAAAAAGCTTTACTGGAAATGCTCCTTTCATTTGGGGTTTTTTTTTCTCTGAAGTGCAGTGGAAACTCGGTTAAGAAGCTTGAAAAGAAGACAAAAATCAAGTCTGTCAGCAAGTAGTAATTACTCTCATAAAAGGTATTTCTTTAGTGTGGTTCATTAAAAAAAGGCTTTTCCTTCAGCAGGGCTTCATCACAGGGAAACTCCTCCTGTCTGGGCTCTGCAGAAGCGACAGCCAGGTCACGGCCATCGCTGCCTGACAACCAGGTTTTTGGGAAAGTGCTTGGCTTTTCTAGAGCCTGTGGTTTCTGCTGGTCTATCTGTAAACTGCTTTTGTTGTTGTTATTTGTCATCTTGGTAGAGTGAAATTTCCGAGCTGCTCCTTAGGCACGAGCTCTTCCTCTCGCTGTCCTTGCAGCCACCAAGCCACAGAGTCAGTTCAGGCTCGGCTGCCTCACCCACCCAGTCCCCGAGGGGCTGCTGCAGCCTCACCCCCTTCACAAGGAAGGATCTCTTGACTATATCTAAGTCAGCCCTCTTTCCATTTAAAGCCATGGGGAAACATTATGAGGAGACATTCCAATTGTTGGTAGGAAGTTTTGGATTAGATATTTTATTTTTGCTGTAGCAATGCTGATAAACGAGCTGGGCAGGCAGATGAGCCCATGGCACATCACAGGCCCAGCAGTGTTTGGGCAGAGGGCATGTCCTGCAGTGCTCTGACACCTCAGCCTTGCTGGGCTCTCTGGGTGTCAGGAGGGGGTACTGCTGGCACTGGGATGTCTCACCTGGGTTATTCTCCTTCCTTCTTCTCTGTTAATCACTAGAAATAAACACAATCTTCAGAGTTTACCTGAGGTGCTGAGAGCAGGTGGGAGGTATTGCAGTGGTGGGAGGGATACCTCGTGAATATTGACCACGTTCTTTAAATAGCCACACTCCTGCTCTGCCTGTAATCAAAGACCCAGCTCTGGGAGCGTTCAAAGTCACTCCGTGTGTTCTCCGTGCAGCTGCTGGGGAGTGATCAAAGGCAGCAGCAGCCACGGCCCCGAGTGCTCCGCAGCAAAGCGGGCAGGATATATTGCTGCTCCCGTTTTAATTTGTTTTTTCAATAAATCAGGCTTCATTCCTATTCATCATGTAAAGCTGTTGGATGGCGAGCCGCTGCAGAATGCTAACTAATTTCATAATGCTCTGCATAAGGTGACCCACTTACAAGTTCATCCTTCAGTCGTGTTTAAGCTCTGGTCCTGATTTATGTAACAGCATATTGGTTTCATCAAGAGTTGTCTGATCACTCACTGTGTTGGCTCCTTCTTGACCCGTACATGATTTGTATTCTCCTCGATTTTAGGGAGAACTTTCTGTCTCCATGCACATATGTGCAGAAGAAGAGTAATAAACCTTCTTAAAAGTAGTCAGTGCTTGGAGTTTTTCTGTCACTTAAAGATATATTGGAGTGGGAACTAGAAGGAGTTTTAGGAAGCCTGGTGCAGGCAGGGCAGGGGATGCTCAGCACGAGATGTCCCTCACGGCATCGCCCTGTTCATACATTTTTGGACTGTGATTAACATTGGCTTTTGCGTGTTGTGAGTCACAGTCCCTTGGATTTGAGGGTGGGAGGGCAGGACAGTTCTTCTTCCTCTGGATTTTGCTCATACCCTTTTGTTTCTGAACTGAGAATCAAATTATAGGGAATTCCCTTCTCCTTACTTTAATTCATGGTACTTAACCTATCTCCCTTGCTGAGAGTGAGGTGTGCTGCCCAAATGTATCAGGCTGGTGTGATTTATTGCCCTCACTTTTCTTTAAATCCGTATTTGAAGTTGTTAATGGGGGACTTAACAAAGCTGAGACACTGGGGCTGCCTCACAATAAGCTCTGAGTTTCCATTGCTCCGAGTTTCAGTTTACTGACAGCTAATGAAGCTCCCAGTCCTGCAGGATACCACACAGTGCAGAAAGCTGGAATTGTCTGGATTCTCTGTGTGTGGAGCTACAGATGCTGTTCCTTTTCTCCTTCTAGCATTCCTTCTTCTGCCGACTGACAGAAGATAAGAAATCTGAGAAGTTCTTTAAGGTATTTTATGATCGCATGAAGGTGGCACAGCAAGAAATCAAGGCAACTGTCACAGTCAACACCAGTGACTTAGGAAACAAAAAGAAAGATGAAGACTCGGACAGAGATGTCCCCAACAGGAAAAGAGGTAATCCCCAGTCATTCCCCTTCTGAAGTGACAGTGAGTGTGTTTTGAGCTCACTTCAGCTGATGCAATAATGCTCTGATCTCAGATCCCACAGAGCAAAGTTCAGAGATCAGTGGTGCCCTGGCTTGGGATTTCAAGAGCTTCATCCCCTCTTCATCCATTTGTGAGGCTGTGCTATTGAAATGAGGAATCTTTCTGAGCTGAGACTCTGCTGCTTTGTCTCGTGACAAGCAGCCCAAATCTGACCCATGGTAACAACCCAGGACTGGGGGTTGTGGTCAAACAAAAAGTGAAGAAATCCTAATTTTGTTCTAAAAGCAGATCCTTTTACCATAACGCCGGGTAGTGCTAGATGTGTGTCCTAAGCTGTTAATCCCCACAGTGATAACCCTGCTGTGGTTGGTGTAGAAGGTGCAGAGTGGGACACGAGCCCCTGGCCTACACTGCACACTCACCAAAGAGCCGCTGCTCAGCAGCTGGGCCTGCGGGTGAAGCTGCCAGGGGAACATCTGGACAGATTTCCTGACCCTCTTTATCCAGCTTCCCTGAGGAAGATGTGTCCTCGTGTGTTGCAGTGAGGGAGCCCATGACCCAGATCACAGAGGAGGTCCGGGACCAGCTGCTGGAGGCGTCTGCGGCCACGCGCAAGGCGTACAACGCGTACCGGAGAGAGGCCGACCCCGAGGAGCACTACTCGGCAGGAGAGGGAGCCCAGGCTGCAGCAGACAAGGGCAAAGATGAGCTGGAGATGAGTGCTGTCATCTCCATCATGCAGCCCATCCTGCGCTTCCTGCAGCTGCTGTGTGAAAACCACAACCGGGATTTGCAGGTACCGCCTGGTTCCGGGCAGCTGTGCTCAGGGTGCCTCGTGCATTCGCTGCTGCCACACCATTATCCCTAATCCCAGGCCTTTTTAAATGGATTATGTGACCAATTATTCTCTTTGGTCTTGATGTTAATCCAAAAAAAAAAAAGTACTTATACCTTGCTGGGCTGTTACGAGCAAATCCAGTTATCCAGTGCTCTTTGAAAGGTACATGAAAGGTGGTGGGATCAACACCTTTTACAAAGTACATGTTGAAAGCAAGCAGGGGTTGTGCTGTGAAGTTACTGATTCGCTTTTGAAAGGGGAGGGAAAGAAAAGTCATGTAGGAAAATGAAGAGGTCACTGGGACTTTGGTTCCAGCAGTCCTCAAGCTTAACTTTCCAGTAACCGGGTTCTCCTGGATTTTCTTGGACCTGTTCATGTGCACAGAGTTGAACACTTAGTGAAGGTGTCAGGAAAGCCTCAGCTGCAGGTGAGGGACATGAAGGGCAATGAGAAGGGTTTCTAGGTTGTATCTGCAGAGAGGAAATAGGCAGAGATGGGTTTGCTGTGGAATGGACACAGCCCCTGGTGGCAGAGGACGTGAGGAAGGTCAAGGAGCCCAGTGCCACCTTCACCTTGCCATTTACTGGCCTTCACTGACCCTACATCCTCAAGAGGTGATGACCCTGGTGAGGTCTGGAGCAAGGGAATCTTACCCTTGGTGGAGAGTTGGGATGGGAAAGATCTAAATGAGCTGGACATGCATTTAAACGAGCTGGAAGCCCCAGGCTCCGTGTGGAGTTCTGGCCTCAGTCCTGGGCTCCCGAGTGCAGCAGGGAGTCTCAGAGATGACCAAGGGACATGTGATGGGGAAGGAGAGGCAGGGGGAGCTGGGAGAGGTCGGGCTGGCGAGGAGGAGGCTCGGATCCCTCACCATGTGTGCAAACACCTGATGGGAGCACAGGGAGAGCAGGCCAGGCTCTGCTCCAGCTGCCTCGTGACAGGGCTTGGAGTTGGCAGTGTCCAAAGGTCCTGGCAGCCTCAGTGTCCTGTGCTGCCCTGGGACGTGTCTGTAGAATTCCAGGGAGCCCAGAGCAGCTTCCCCTTCCAAAGGGGCTGCGGTTCAGATGATTTTTGTTCAGCTGGTGAGGCGCTGTACAATGTGCTAAATGCCCTCATAAAGAGCAATAATTGCCTTGATTTGCCATTGTTCCCTGGCCGGCAGGAGCGTGGGACCCTGCTTTGCAGAGCTGCCAAATCGCTTCCTCTGAGCGGTGATGCCCCGGCAGCACGTGGGACCGCAGCTGCATGGAAACGTCCTGGGAGCATCTCTGAGTGCCCGGCTTATATACATCAGCCTTTCTCTCATTTTGAAGAAAAAGAGCCCTTTGATGTGTGTTTTGTCAGAGGATTTTCCTGCCGCTGGCGGTGTCGGTTCCCGTGGCACAATTCCAAACCGCACGCTCAGGATCCGCCGCTGCCTTTGGCGAGGCACCCGCAGCTATAGGAGCACAACTTGAATTCCAGCTAGTGCAGAAACTTGGCCTGGCCTCTTCCCCATCCCCAACAATTGGATTTCCCAAACAGCAGGTAGTTGTAGTCAGCTCTGAGAGAAAAAGGGATTTCTTTCTGTAGCAAAAAAAAACCCCAAAGGTAGAACAATTTTTCCAGTGTAATCCTCTTGCTGCCTGCCTGCCTCGAGGTTTGTCCTTCTCCCTCAGCCCCAAAGGGAAGGCAGAAGTGTCTGATCATCCAAATTCTTGGTGTCTGCAGCTGGTACATGTAACTGAGCTCCCTGCAGTAGTGCCAGAGGACTCTGCCTAAAGCAAACAGGGAAGGACTCTCCAGGAAGCTGAGTGTCTCCCAGAACTGCACGTTATATTTGAGTGAGGGATCACCTGCCTGGTGATAAACCTTTCCAGGCTGTTGGGAGGTGATGTGCAAACACAGGGAAGTGCAGGTCATGCTGGAGGAGCTGCTGTGCTGAGGAGGAGGAGGAGGAGGTCTCTGGGGTGCTCAGCTGCAGTGCTGTGCCCTCTGCATCAGTCAGCCCTTCCCTTGCCAGATACAGCCCCAATTTGCTCCATGTGGATGCAGTTCCTGCATGGAGCTGCAGCACCTTCTCCAGATGAGTGCAAGGACTGGGATGAGCGGGTGGGTGCATCCTTCCCCCATGTTGGAGCTGATCTGCAGATTTAGGGTGCAGGGTGTGTCAGGGTCCCCACCTCGGGCTCATCCCACGGAGGGCACTGGGGTGGCACACTCAGCACTGGGGAGCTGTGTTCCCTCCCCACAGCCTGTGCTGTGCTCTGGGTGACTGAAAATGAAGAGTTCGCTCTGTCCTGGCTGAGACAGCAGCAGACACTCCCTGGGGCAGTTTCTCACAGTGCAGCAGGGTTTTATTTTCTACAATTTTTTCTTTCCCCCTGTTTTAGCTTAACAATGTCCTCCTGCCTCTTGTGCCTCATTCCTCTTCTCTCCTTACTGACTGTGGATCAAGCAGCTCAGGTGCAAGCTTAGCTGTAACCAGAATAAATGCAGCCAGGAGAATTTTGCTTCCTCACTTTTATCCTTTCATTTTGCTTTTTTTTCCTGGAGGGAAGGCACAAGCTCCAATTTCTGTAGGATCAACCTTTTTTACATTCTGACAAGTTAATCAGAAGTCAGGATACCAAATGAGCAATCAGCTGAAATGTGCTGAATCACTGTCACCTTTAGTCTGCTTTCATAGACAGCGTTTTCCTTTTTTAGCTTCGCCTTCCATTGAATCTGCAATTTCTCTCTCTATTTGCCTTATAAGACTCATTAGTCTGACTCAGGCAGAGACAGCCAGGGACCAGGGCTGCTCCCTGGGCTGGCAGGAAGGATCCTGATGGTTCCATACTCCCATGGCTACTGTTCCTCTGAGGCCTTTTTCACCCTGGAATTGTTGTTACTTCCTAGAATTAAGCTAAATAAGAGTTTTCCTGATGAAACTTCAAGGAAAAGCAAGTGGTAGTGGGAATGCACTGGCAAACAGCATCTGAGTCACTGGGAAATTGATTTTCATTAGCTGTCCTTCAGTTTTGGGTAGGTCTGGTGCTTTTTTTCATCTGGAATATAAGAGATCAGAAAGCTGTTAATCCATGGCTTTTCATTAGAGGAGCTGCTCCTAATCAGCAGCTTGAAGCAGGAATCACAATAATTATGTGGAAAGAAACGCAGTGGAGAGAATTCCATTATAAGGCACCTTCCTTCAGGGTGTGCTCTCGGGTCCCCCTTGTGCAGGTGGAGCTGCTGGCCCCAGCCAGGGGATGGCTGCTCCCACCCTGGAGAGGGGTCTGGGAGGAGGGAGCCTTGAGAGATGCTTGGCTGGGAAGTGCAGCAGGTGGAGTGGAGCTTCCAGGCTCCAGAGAGCTTCCCAGAGTGCCTGTTCGCTGCTCTAAGGGTGTGTCAGGCTCTAATGGATCTCTCTGTCTGTGGGATGCACTCTGTTTATTGCTGTACAACGTGAAGCCAGCAAGCTGCTCAGGAGAGCAGCACGTTGCAAATAAGCCCTGGAAAGAGGCTTAAACTGCTTGTACAGTGAGCCAGAGCAATCCACCATGCAGTGGAACTGGGGATGGATGAACTTAATAAATGCTATCAGCCAAACAGCATTTTGCATGTTTTTTCCCCTCCCTCATGGCTTTGACACTCTCCTCACAGAATTTCCTACGCTGCCAGAACAACAAGACAAACTACAACCTGGTGTGTGAGACACTGCAGTTCCTGGACTGCATCTGTGGGAGCACAACTGGGGGACTTGGACTTCTGGGTCTGTATATAAACGAGAAAAACGTGGCACTGATCAACCAGACGCTGGAAAGTTTGACTGAGTACTGTCAGGGGCCCTGCCATGAGAACCAGGTAATGAATCCAGAGCTGGGAAATGCATCCCCCTTTCTCCCTGGGCCCCAGCTCTGCTAGGCTGCTGCTGTCTTACAACACTGCCCACTTTACTTGCCCCACAAACTGGAGGATTTTTTCCTTTATAAGCTCCTCATAATCAACTTGTCTTTCTCAGGGCCCCTCTGAGGAGCTGACACACTCAAAGCAGTGGAAGTATTTCTGCTTTGCTAAGATCTGTTTCATTAGATTGGACGGGGAGAGGGGGGAATTTCTGTACTCCATAGAATCCCAGAATGGGTTGGGAGGAACCTTTAACATCATCCAGTGTCACCCCTGCCATGGCAGGGACACCTTCCACTACCCCAGAGCGCTCCAAGCCCCCTCCAACCTTGGGCACTGTCAGGGATCCAGGGCCAGCCACAGCTGCTCTGGGCAATCTGTGCCACTTTCTGCTTATTCTCTCCATTTCCTTATTGACTGAACCATGGTATTGTCCTGAAAGTCTGGAATGTGACTTTTCTGCCTTTCTTGTGTCTGCAAGAGGATGTGTGAGGCTGTGCATGCCAGGGAGAATTGTCAGTGTCCCTCTGCTCTCTGGATCAGGTGGAATAAACCCTTTAGGTGTGGATTTCAACTACAGAGCAGGGCTCTTTGTGGATTTGGAAGCCAGCAAGCTGCTGTTTGTACATTTTAGTTACAGACCATCCCAAAAGCAGGCCAGAAGGTTACGGAAATTCCCGTTCTTTGTGTAGGCAGGGCTGAAGGAGGTGTTGATTGGCACGTTTATAATAAAGAAAACTCTCCCTAATCTCAGCAAAACACTGTTCCTCCAGCCTGCACACTTTGGCATGGAAATGCTGCATTTATCAGCTGTGGTTCTTCGAGCTTCCTGAGGCCGGGGGCTCCAGCAGGACCACGGCTGAGGAGAGGAAAAGCTTGGAACAGAATGCTTTAATCTCTTGTTGTTGCACTGCCTGGAGCTCTGTGTGCAGCTCTCCAGCCCGGGCAGCCCCTGAGGTGATGACAGAGGGGACTCTGCTGCTCTGGCAGGGTCACCAGCCCGGGCTGTGTTTGTAGTACAGGCAATTAGTGAAGCCTGATGACTTTTCTTTGGACAGAACTGCATTGCTACTCACGAGTCCAACGGCATTGACATCATCACAGCGTTAATCCTCAATGACATCAACCCTCTGGGAAAGAAGAGGATGGACCTCGTGTTGGAGCTGAAGGCAAGTGAACCACGCTCTGTGCGAGGCACGTTAGCAGTGAGATAAAACAGAATTGTATTGTTGGAGCTATGTGGGTGTTTATTATATCCCAATATTCATAAGTGCACAGAAAAATTATATACATCAGTGAGCTGCAGGCAGTGCCCAGAGATTGTTTGTCATAGGTATTTCATCTTTTAAATGCTGACATGGAGCCACCAGTTCTCACACGGGGGATGCAGGCAGTCAGAACACGCTGAGGAATCCTAAAATTACTTCCTGTAAAAAATACAAAGCTGATGAAAACTGTTCTGTTGTTGCTGAGCTTTTACATGGGCAATGGAAGTGAAATTTCTCATGTTGCAACTACTTTCCTAACACTTTATTGGTGTTGTTTAATCAGTTGACATTAAATCATCAACAATTCTTTAGTGCTGTCCATATTAGTGCTGAAATAATTAGCCCTGGTGCTGGTTTCAAAACACAAAAACACAGGAGCAGGTTCCCCTCTAGCAACAGCAGTCCCACAGCACTCTTGCTTCAGCCTGGGCTTGAGAAATATTTCCTTTCTGACTTATTGCCCTGCCTGACACTGCAGTGTCTCCTTGTTTTCCGTTGCCGACTCACACCATTATTATGGGTAATGTGGGTTTTTTATTATTGTAAATAAAAAATGCTCTTAGACTCGATTAGCATTATACTTCAAAATTAAATACTTTTATTGGGTTTTATTGTCAGGCATGATGGATTTTAATCTTAATTGTTCGTATTAAAGTAGTCTGGTGCCTTGTGGTAGTTTCCCATTTCCTCCCCGTGTTCCTTGGCGTGAGCAGACTGCAGAGTGATTTCAGTTAAAAGCAGCAAAGCACGTCTGTCTTCAGCCCTGGCTGTCCCTTGATTTAATCAGCAGCATCTTCAGCAGAGCTGAGCTGCACCATTTGGGAGCTCAGAGCTTGTGGTGATGCTGCAGCATCTTTAAACCAAACCAAAACAATGTGAGCATGAAACAGCAGCATTTTTTGACATTTAAACCTTGGCTGGGGTTAGTTTGATGTCTCTCAGTAAGCAGGATTTGGGGAATAAAAAGCCCTGTGAAGGTGTATAGGTCAGTAATTAGAGGAGAGGGGCTTGGTGAGGTGAGGCTGTGAGAGCCCAGGGCTGGGTGGCACAGCCTGCCTGCAGTGGCTGCTGGCCGTGGGACCCGTGTCCCTGAAGCCCTTCTGGCAGCAGAGTGGTGCCACCCAAGCTGGGTACCCTCACCTTTTGGCTCTGGCAGTGATTCCATTGCTTTTCCCTCCCCTCAGAACAACGCTTCCAAGCTGCTCTTGGCCATCATGGAGAGCAGGCACGACAGCGAGAACGCCGAGAGGATCCTCTACAACATGAGGCCCAAGGAGCTGGTGAGTCCTGGCACCGCTCCCCAGCTCCTGACTGTTCCTTTGCACAGGAGACAAAGTGAAAATCCCTTGTGCCCCAAGAGCTGTGCAGCAGCAGTGCTTTGGGGCTGGTTAATGATGTAGGAGCTGCTGGGAGCACAAGCAGGAGATCCCAAGCACAGCCGGATCACCCCTGACTTGTGCCAGTGCTCGGGGCTGCCTTGGAGCTGGGGTCAGAACGTGACACAGGTGCAGAGAGGGTGGCCTTGGGGGTGTGACCTTCAGGGAGATGTGAGGCTCAGTTTGTTGTGCCAGCAGGCTGGACTGAAGCTGAGATCAGTTTGTCCTGGGTGTGCAGAAAGCCACTGACCTCCCTTGGAATGTCCCTGCCCCGCTCCCGTTCCCGTCCGTAGGAGTGCCGAGGGTGTGCTGCCCTCAGCAGCTTCCAGCCTTTGCCTGAGCCTCCTCTCCTTGCCTCTGTCTCCTTCTCCAGGTGGAAGTGATCAAGAAGGCTTATCTGCAGGGAGAAGTGGAGTTTGAGGATGGAGAGAACGGGGAAGATGTGGCGGCATCTCCGAGGAACGTGGGACACAACATTTATATCCTGGCTCACCAGGTAAAGTTTCACACGAGTCACAAACTGGGAAAAGCCAGAGCCTGCTTTTCCCTGGAGCTGTTCTTATGGCTCATCTCTGACACTGACTCACTGCACATTCTCTTGTTATCGGAGCAAATCCGAATTTTAACCAGGAACAAAAATAGTATAATACAAGAAAATTTGGGGAATTTTCTTTTATAGTGGGAAGCAGGCAGGGTCTGGACCGAATTCCTGAGGACACGTGGCTCAATTCTTGGCAGCACTGAGCAGCAGTGTATTATTTTTCAGCTGTATCAAAGGTTACTTCATACTCCCAAAGAAATTTTACTCACAGATCAATTAAAGTGTAATCAGCAATCTCGGTCCTTGCCACATTCTCTCTCTGCTGCAGCCACGCAGAGCCATTGTATTGATACAATGTGTGTTTGAAAGGTAAAAAAAACCAAAGGGGAGAAAAACATATCTAAATCTACTTAATATATCACTGCTACATCTCTCACTGCATTGGAGACTTCTTGTTCCTCCAGCATCTGAGCAGACAAACCCTCACTGTGCTGCAGGATGAATTTGGAGCATCCAGCAGCATTTTTGGAGCGGTGCTCTGTACATCTGCTGCTCGGTTGATGCAGATTTTCTCTTTGTCCCTGCCTGGATCTTTGGGTGATGAGCACACCTTTGGGTTAGGGTGGTGTAGAGGGACAGACAGAATGTGAATATCTGTGTGATCAGAAAGATTCCAGGCAAAGGGTGGGAGAGGATGGGGAAAAGAGGAGTACAACACTGGCATTAAAGAAATACATATTTGAATCATTCTGACTTGCTCCCAAAATAGAGCTGCAGGGTGTCTGGTTGGAACAGAACAAGCCTTCTGTCAACTTTGCCCTTTCCTAGCAGCTGACTGCGTACTATTTCTTTTTTTATGCCAAAAAATCAGAAATTTAATATCACAGAGAGACATCTGGTGTCTCCCACTCCCTGTGCATTCCTTTATTTTAGTTGGCTCGTCACAACAAAGAGCTGCAGAGCATGCTGAAGCCGGGGGGTCAGATGGAGGGGGACGAGGCGCTGGAGTTCTACGCCAAGCACACGGCGCAGATCGAGGTACCGGCAACCCGCAGGGCTGAGCCCCCGGGGGAGCACCAGGGAGAGCAGCCCCAGTGCATTATTCATGCTGCTGTCACAGCTCTGCCTGCCTGTGTGTGGACTGTTGTCTCTGATACAGAGCACAGAGAGGGAGTTATTTATTTAATTCGCCGGCAGTGGCGGGGGGAGCTATTCCTGAGCTGTCATGTGTGGGCTCGGGGATGGAGCTGAGCAGAGCTCTCTTGGCAGGAGGAAGTGTGGCTTCGCTTCTGTTACATTTTGGCCGGTGCTGTTGCTGAATCCAGAAAGTTTGTGATAGCTTTTGCCACTCTTTCTGGATTCAAATGACAGTTTGGCCTCGTGTGCCATCTAAGAGCTTTATAAAAGTAAAACGTTCACAAATGAGGAGATTTCCTGGAGAAGCTGTGGCTGCCCCGTCCCTGGAGCTGTCCCAGGCCAGGCTGGACAGGGCTTGGAGCAGCCTGGGACGGTGGAAAGTGTCCCTGCCCGTGGCAGGGGTGGGACTGGATGGGCTTTAAGGTCCTTCCAACCCAAACCCAAAGCAGTCCATGGTTCTGTGACTTCACAAAACTCTCTGATAAGCAATGGAGATATAACTGTTATTCCTTGTTCTTGCCCATTGCTCAGATTTGCCAGTATTCTTGAATTAGGCCACCACATTGCCCTGAACCCCATCCCAGCTTTGGTGCAGGATTCTCTGGGCCCTTGGGAATCCCAGCTAAGACCAGTACTGCCAGAATAAGACCACAGCATAGAAATTACAATTCTGGAGCTAAACATAGACATAGTCTGAAAGGTAAATTAAATTAAATCTGTGTCGAGATGCTCTTCTTTGGAAATGTGTCTGCATGTAGCTGGTTTAAAAGGGGGAGCAAAACAGGCAGAAAACCAAGAAACAGAAGCATTTAGGAAGCGGGCAGGGCTCATGAGGCTGCTGTGCAGATTGTCAGGTCGGACCGCACCATGGAGCAGATCGTGTTCCCCGTGCCCAGCATCTGCGAGTTCCTCACCAAGGAGTCCAAGCTGCGCATCTACTACACCACGGAGAGGGACGAGCAGGGCAGCAAGATCAACGACTTCTTCCTCAAGTCTGAAGACCTCTTCAACGAGATGAACTGGCAGAAGAAACTGCGAGGTGGGTCAGTGCTGCTCCATGTGGGGCAGAGAGCACTGGGGTGGGGATTTTGGGGTTTGAGCAGCAGGTGGTTCCCCAGTGTGGCAGCAGCCTCAATAGTGGTTTGCAAGAGCTGCTCCTTGCAGGGTGCTGGGGTAAAGGCAGCTGAATGCTGGAGCAATAGGGACCCTCTGGAGGGGATCCAGGGCAGAGTGGGAAGGAGCAGCACAGGTTGTCCTTTCTGAGATCCAGCAGGAAGGAACAAACATGTGGAGGAGTAGCTGAAATGAGTAGGAGACACGGGAGGATGTGGCTGAGGAGAGCAGTGACCTGTGCTGGGTGCAGGGGGGAGTAAGGCTGGGGAATGCAGCAGGCTTGCACCTGTAAAGGTCTTTTCCAGCTGTAAAGATTCCGTGGATTTAGGGCATCTCTAGGAGTGGAGCTGTTTAAGAACAAGTCAAAGATGGATTTCTCAGTAATGGTAAAGTAGAATTCATCCCTTTTTGGCAAGCAGACTGGCTGACAGGTTGATAAGTCCCTTCCATCCCTATGACGCTAAAATGTCTGAACGCAGGTGTTTTCAAGCACCGATTTTCCCTCTGTGGTTCCCACTGGCAGATGGGAAATCCCTTAAAATGATATTCTGATTCACACAGTGCCACTACATTCCCCAGTAAACCTTCTAGCTCATTTGCTTACATTTTTGTTCTCGTGCTGAAGGCCACATGCTGCAGCTGAGGCTCAGTGGGGAGAGGTGCCCAGCAGTGACCCTGGGAGATGGGAGAGAGGGCAGCTCCTTCCTGCCCCAGCATCCCCAGCATCCCCAGCATCCCCAGCATCCCCAGCATCCCCATCTGCCATCTGATCCTGCTGCTGCTCCCCTGCCCTGCAGCAGCCCCACTGCAGCGCTTAGTGCAAGAGCAGGACTGGTCTGGAACCTTCTCTTGGGGCAGATGTGGGACTGCTTCCAGAAATCTGAGAGCTCTGCAAGGAACCTGGGAGTGTGGCATCCTGAACAAATCACAACTTCAACAGCATCTGTGTAGTCTGTTAGATTTTGTTTGAGTCACTTTGGGGCTGTCTCCAAGCAAGCAAGATGGAAGGCATCCATCATTAACAGCAGACCACAAATTAGCCAAGATCCACCTGCAGGAGTGGAGAATATTTCTTTTGTTTTTTCTTTAAAAAAACTGGGATCATTTCTTCTGTCTCTAATATTCAGGTCTTGCCTTGCCTCTGAGTGATTTTTTTACCTTCAAACAGTTGTTTCTCACATTTTCAGTAGAGTTTGTGTTGGAGCTGTGACCTCTGACAGTGCTGTGTGTGCTCATGTGATGCCAGTTTATTCTACCCTCAAAAATACTTCTAAAATAAAGACCCATGTACCTCTCCCTTCAGCTCATGGTGCTGCCCCATAATCTGAGCACCAGAAGCCTCTTAATTGTTAATTAAGAATGGAAATGAGCTCCTGAAGCCAGGCAGAAGCACTGCACAGTCAGAGTCAGTGTCCATCCCCAAAGGAAGGTGTAAAGTTAAACCTAGACCTTTATAATCACCCTTATATAATTTCATATGAATTAATTCAACCTGGTTACAAATTCTTCCAGCTGGAAGGAAATTGGGAACATGGAGATATTGTGGATTTCTTTGCGCCTTTGTTAGCTGGGGGTGTGAGAGGAGGGGATTTGCTGGAGAGAGGTGGTGGCTGTAAGGCTCAGAGCCTGCTGCATGTAATAATAAATTACCCTTCAGCCCAGAGTCTGCATTTGCAGCTTGTTCCTAAATTTTACTGAGAGCTTTTCCTTTGCTCTCTGATATCTAAACACACTGCCTCCTTCCACCAGGGCAAAACAGTCCTTTCCCTCCTTTGTGAACATTTTTAATGGATCTTTTCACTACTCTAGATTTCAGGAGGACACAATTTGCGGTGCAGGAAGCCTGCAGGAGCTCAGATCAGGGGGATTTTGCCTGGGTGCAGAGGGAATTACTGCAAGAGAAGCTTCTTGGCTTCTCTTTTGACTTTGGGTTCACAACCACTTCAGCAAAGGAATCTTTCTGTTTTCTGCCTCTTGGTTCTGGCTGCAGGGATTATTAAAATTTGGAGTCTTTTTGAGAAGTATTTCTGTGTAACATGAAGGATTTAAATGTGCTGTTGGACTGTTCCTTGGGCTCTGTGCAGATGTCCTTTGCCCCTGGGGCAGAGGGAAGGCTGGGGAGCTTCACCCCCTGGTTATTCTGGGGCTACTTTGGGCTGTTCCCAGCAGAAAATGAATTTGCAGGTGGCACTGTCTGGTGCAGGTGAGCTGCTGGCAGCAGCAGAACACAGAGGGATGGGGCTGGAGCTCAGTGCTCATTTTCCTCCTCCAAATTGTTTTTTGTGACTCTGAGTACAAAGAATATTTATTAGGAGAAGCCTCTAGTGCTTGATCTCTGCAGATTCTCAGCTTGTTCTCTTGCTGCTGCTAAACCATGTTTGAAACAGGGATCCTTTGCCTTAAAACACCAGCTAGGAATCTTGAAGGGCCCCCAAGATGAAGGATAATTAAATAAACTTCAGAATAAGCCATGAATATTATTACTTTTGGGCAAACTGAAAGCAAACTTGTTTTGGTGCTGATATTCTTTTTTATATAGAGACCTTTTACTTTAACTAAACTGACCATTAAAAAGAAATCATTTTCTCTTTTGCAGCTCAGCCCTTCCTGTACTGGTGTGCTCGGAACATGTCTTTCTGGAGCAGCATTTCCTTTAACCTGGCTGTCCTCATGAACCTGCTCGTGGCATTTTTCTACCCATTCAAAGGAATTCGAGGAGGTACTGATACTTAACCTAAAAAACCATGTGAACAAATGAGATGTCATGAGCCAAATTCTGCTCTCCCCACTCGTGTCTGTGCACTGCTGTTTACATCAGTGGGGACAGGAAAACAGAATTTGGATTTTAAAGGTGCCTTGTTTTAAATTTTGCTGTTCTCTTTCTTGAAGCCTTTTTAAGGAAAATGTAGACCCATGCTTTTTCCTAGGGGAAAAAATTACCCGAGACAAACATCCACCTTTAATTGCCTGACTGTTCTACTTCAGTTTAAAGTCCTGTAATTAAGGATTGAGCTAAAAATAGACGAAATGTTGAATGTGTTGTTTTCCTTGAGCTTGCAGTTTATTAATGGCGTTTTCCACACACTTTTCCTGGTGCTCCAGGAGGCCTCTGAGTGCTGGGGGTGGGTGACAGGGGGGAAATCCTTGGGGGATGAGGGAGAAGAGCCCATTCCCAGGACTGCCTGCCCAGGGTTGTGTGAGGCTGGTGGCTCTCAGAGCCTTGGATCCAGCAGATCCAGCCTTGGATCCAGCAGATCCAGCCTTGGATCCAGCCCAGCTGCACCCCAGGGCAGGGCAGGGCTGCAGTCCTGTCAGCAGCAGTTGGGAAATCTGCAGGGATATTCTCAGGAATGTCATGTGCATCACTTGCAGGATGACGTGAATCTCTAGGTAGGAGCTTTTTCCTTGCGTGTGTAGGGGGTTTGCATCCTGAAAAAGCCTGTCAGGGGGATATTTTAGAGTGAATTCCAGTGCTCCTGAGAGGGGGAAGAGAACAGTTTTACCTTCTGCCATCAGGAGCAGCCGGCTGTGGCTGCAGCTGGGTGTCACACCCAGTGTCAGCAGAGTGGGCACAACCCAGATCCTGGCTGGAAGGCTCTGACAAGCCCAAGGAGCAGCTGAATTTCTGTCTCTAGCTGCAAAGATCCCAAGTTGAAAGCTCTGAATTGATGGCTGCCAGCAAAGCTGCTGGTTAAATGAGTTCCCTGAGATTACAAACTGCAAGACTGGGGCGGGGGGGTTGTTTGGTGTTTTGAAGATGCCCTACCCTACATATTTGAAATTCTTTATTTATCAGGTAACATTTTGATAAAACCTCTTCCTCTCCTAGTTAGAATCCAAAAAGTAAAAGAAATAAATACGTGTGTATCTTATATTTAGCTTAAAAAAAAAAAAAAAGAAAAAGACTTCCAAACAGACTGTTTGGGGGAAGTTGTCAGTGTCTTGAATTGCTCAGACACGGTGAACTGAGCAGCTGATGAGCATCTGACAGTAGCAGAAGCTGTAAAACTTCTGACTTGAGGAGCAGAAACAAAACTGGATGCCTGGAATTGGGTACTGGAATGGTGAGAATTCCAGAGACAGGGAGAAGTTCCTGCTGGTTGCACGTTCCTCCTGCCTGTGGTTGTGGAGGGGCTCCCAGCAAGGCTTTGGGGTCAGCTTGGGTGCAGGAGTTGGTGAGTGACCACCCTGAGCTCCTGAGGCTCTGCTCCCAGCCTCTCTCTGTCCCTGGGAAGCAGAGGGGAGCCCGAGCCCTGCTGTGCCCTGAGGTGACACTGCTGGGTCCCCTGAGCTCCTGGCACTGCCCTCCTGGTGCTGCTGGGCTTCTGGGCCAGGCCCAGGTGGGTGTTCCAGACAACACCTGAGGGCTTCAGTCCCTCCAGGTGTTCCTTCAGACCCGCTGGAAGCTGCTGCAACTCCTGAAAACAAATCTGTTCCCAATAAATCTTGTTTGGATTTTAGATAAGTCATTCCTAAATAAGCTGCTGCACATTTCTCTGTCCCCTCTCCATGCTGTTGCTTGTTCCCACTCAGTGACTCCATTCCCAGCCCTGCACCTTGTGCTGTGTGACAGCTCCAGGAGCCCAAACTCCCCCCAGGCAGCCAAAACAGCTGTTCAACTTTACGCTTATTAACTTTTAATTTCCATCCATCCTCTGCTGTCTTTATTAATCTGCAGTGATTTGGAACAAGATTAAATGGCTGCTCGTGGTAGTCAGATGAGAGTAATATTTCCTAAGCTGCCTGAGTTTGGGAGCAGGGGGAAAAAGCCCTGAGTGAGGATCTTGCCAGTCAGACACAAGTTCTGTGAGAATGTGTTTGCAGAAGGGCTGCAGAGTGCTGTGAAATCTGGGGGGATCTTGTTTTTTCCTCTGTTGAGGAACCAGTTGCTTGAAGACAAAAAATATTTAAGTCATCTTTGAGAAAGAGGTGTCTCACATTCTGCATAAACCTGGGGTAAATGGTGTTTTGGGCTGAATCTTTTTTATGGCTCTTTCAGGGAAGTGTATTTTTAGCTACACGGGTGTTGTGTAAGCAGCCAGTCTCATGGGACAGTGTAAATAGACCCAGAAATAGCAAGAGATGGCAAAAATGGGTACAAGGGTCTGCCCAGAAGCGCATCAGGAGGCTCTGGAGGAGTGTCCTCACCTGCCCAGGCACTGCCCAGCACGTCTGCACAGGGCCCTCAGCGCTCAGGTGTGCAAGCAGTGAGCACCAAAACAAAGATCCCACAGTCCTTGCCATGTGCAGAGTGCTTTAGTAGCAGGTTTGTGATTAAAACCTGCTGAGGGCTCTGGGCTCAGGTGCTGCTGCTGTGCAGTCAGGGGTGGCTGAACGGGGCTGGGTGATGCTGCAGCAAGGATGCAACAAATGGCAGCAGTCTGCTTATGCAGGAATTTGTTTCTCCCCTGGCCAGGCACTCTGGAGCCCCACTTGTCTGGCTTGCTGTGGACAGCCATGCTCATCTCCCTGGCCATCGTCATCGCTCTGCCCAAGCCCCACGGCATCCGGGCCCTGATCGCCTCCACCATCCTGCGCCTCATCTTCTCCGTGGGCCTGCAGCCCACCTTGTTCCTCCTGGGAGCGTTCAATGTAAGAACCCAGGGGCTCTCTGACCTCCTCTGGCCCCTTTTGTAAGGGTTCCTCACCTGCACGTGGGCACGTGGAGCAGAAAGGGCCTGGGACGTGCTGGTGGCACTGGAGGGAGGAGGGATTCCCTCCCTGGGCTGTTCCTCGCACAGCTGCTCTGTGGGGTGTGTTTAATCCTGAGCTCCGAGGTTCTGCTCGGTGCAGGAACAGCTCCGACCTCAGACAGGCACAGGGAGGAGTCTCTGTGACCTAAAGCACGTGGTTATTCACCCAAACTCCACAGAATTTATGGGGCTGTGTGAGGCTCACTGAGTGATGCATTTGTGAGTTACTGGGGAGCAGCTGAGGGAGCTGGGAAGGGGCTGGAGCCCCAGGAATTCCTGAGGGAGCTGGGAAGGGGCTCAGCCTGGAGAAAAGGAGGCTCAGGGGGAATTTCTGGCTCTGCACAAGTCCCTGCCAGGAGGGGACAGCCGGGGGGATCAGGGTCTGCTCCAGGGAACAGGGACAGGAGGAGAGGGAACGGCCTCAGGCTGGGCCAGGGGAGGCTCAGGATGGACAGAGCAGGAATTTCCCCATGGAAAGGGAGCTCAGGCATGGAAGGGATTGCCCAGCAAGGTGCCAAGTTACCTCCAGCTTGAAAAAGCCATCTGTTTACCCTGATATTGTAACTAATTTATGGTTGATCTTTCCTTAGGTTTGTAATAAAATCATTTTCCTGATGAGTTTTGTGGGTAACTGCGGAACCTTCACGCGAGGATACAAGGCCATGATCATGGATGTGGAGTTCCTCTATCACCTGCTGTACCTGCTGATCTGTGCCCTGGGGCTCTTCGTGCACGAGTTCTTTTACAGCCTCTTGGTGGGTGTTTGCCTGGCCCTCAGAACATCTTCTGGTCTGTTTGTGAAGGCCCATCTTGGGCATATCCTGGAAAATTTCTGTTTTTCTGCTGGGAAGGTGTTGAACAGACCCTGGGAAGAGCCACAGACTGGAGGTTTTCTTTAGGAGGAGTTACTGTGGGAGACAGCAGGACTCCTGCCACATCCCTTTTGCTGGTGTGTGACTTCTAGCACACAGACAGAGAGATACAGGGGGATAGTTTTAAACCGAAAGAGGAGAGGTTTAGGTGAGAGATGAGGAAGAAATTTGTCCCTGTGAATGTGGGCAGGCCCTGGCACAGGTGCCCAGAGCAGCTGTGGATCCCTGGCAGTGCCCAGGGCCAGGCTGGACATTGAGGCTGGGACAGTGGGAGGTGTCCCTGCCATGATGTGGAATGAGATGGGCTGTGATGCTTTGCTGTGTTATTATCAATAACTCCAACACGGTGTCTGTGCTTCCTGAGGTAACTTTGGAGTGTCTCCATGGCTGTATCCAGTCTCCAGCCCCCATGGGATGTGCACAGATCCTGGCACACGTGTTCCTTCTGTCTGGGGTGGGATTCACCTTGCACAGCACTGCTTCTGGAGTCACACTGAAGGAGGGGATCTAGTGCTGGTGGAGAAAATGTGTCACTGTTGAAGCAAAGCTGAAATCGCATTCAGAACAGGCTATTTTGTGCCTTTGGTTGGTGTTTGCCACATCCTCTGGTACCTGAGCTGGTTATTTGCTGTGTTCATGGAGGTCCAGTTTCACAAATACCTGTCCTGTGATCCACCAGCATAGCCACAACCTGCCTGGGCCCTGCTGTGATTTGTCCCAGACCCAGGGAAAAATGAAGGCAACACCAGCAGAGAAATCTAAACACAGAATTTGGGAAAAAGTATTGCTTCTTGAATGAGATGCTCGATAAATTAAGATTGAAAGCCAAGAGCAAATTGCAATTTGCAGTGAGCTGTTGGGAGGCTGTGAGGGGGTAGGTAACAGTGTAAGAAGCAGCTGCAGGCTGTGCTAGCAGCTCGCTGTGTGTCTAGCACTGAGGCAGGAGCACCTGCCCGCAGCGGGCACGGGCTGCTGGCCAGGCTGCCACAGAGCAGGGCACAGCTGCCTCGGCTCCTGCTGCTCCCCATGGCCCAGGACACGATGCCAGCAGTGGTGCTGCTGCTCCATGTGCTGTTGTTGGCTGTCCCCAGCTCTTTGACCTGGTGTACCGGGAGGAGACGCTGCTCAACGTCATCAAGAGCGTCACCCGCAACGGGCGCTCCATCATCCTCACGGCCGTGCTGGCCCTCATCCTGGTCTACCTGTTCTCCATCGTGGGCTACCTCTTCTTCAAGGATGACTTCATCCTGGAAGTGGACAAGCTGCCTAACGAGACCCTGCTGCCAGGTCAGTACCAGCAGCTCGTTCCTGTGGGTTACAGCAGCTCTTGTTCCCCAGGGTGCTGACAGGACAAGGGGGAAGGGTTCCAGCTGTGCCAGGGGTGGCCAGCTTGGACAGCAGCAGGAATTTCCCCATGGAAAGGGAGCTCAGGCCTTGGAAGGAGCTGCCCAGGGAGGTTTGGAGTGCCCATCCCTGGAGGTGTCCAAGGAAGGGCTGGAGGTGGCACTCAGTGCTCTGGGCTGAGGACAGGGTGGACATCAGCCACTAAATGAAGACTCTTGGAGGTCTTTTCTAACCTCAGTGAATCTGGGATTCTGTGAAACAAAACTGCTTTTGTGGCTGAGTTGGAAACCATGGAATGTGCAAATCAGAAAGTACTGTGCCCTTCTAAGCTCTAGGGTGAGATCCTGCTGTGGATGCCTTGTACTTGCACCCTGAGAACGATGGGGAGCCCTAATGCCTGAGAAGTCTCCTTGCACGGTGTTAAAGCATCCCTTGATGCAGCATTTTGTGGTTTCAGATCGCACAGAGCCAGGTGAGACCATGACTGGCGAGTTCCTTTACCCAGATGTGTGCAAGGCAGGGAGCAGTGAGAACTGCTCCTCCATCATTCCCTCCGACCGTAAGTACCACTCTGCAATCCCTTACTCACACCCTGAGTTTTCACTCTTTTCTTAGTTAATCACCTTCAATTAAAATAACTTCTTTAGAAAATCCTATGCAATCAATTTGGGAACAAAGCTATCACAAGATTAATTTGAAATAGGATTAATTTAGGCCAGCAGCATAAATAACATTTGTTACATGAAGTGGCTAAAGCAGAGAAACTTAGAACTAAGCCAGACTTCATAAAACACTGCCATACTCTTTCATTTTCTGCATCAATTGGAGAAGGAAGAGATGCAGTTTGCCTCTTTGCAAAGTTTATTATTTTAAAGCATGAGGCTATTAAACGTGGTCTCAGAGGATAATGCCCTGTGAAATACGGTTTATTGGCAGCATTGTTCTATCTCAAACTAAGGAAACTGTTTTAATATCATGGCAGGAAGTACTCAGTGGATTAAGTGGACAAGGGTAGGTTTGGGGGGTTTGGAGATCAAGAAATTGAGCTATTACCTGGCTATTGAAATATTTCAGTTTTATTTCTAGAAAATGTAATTTCCTTGTGGGAGATTTATGGTGCTGTCTGGGAAGGACAGACAGAACATCCCAGTTGCTCTGGGAAGGGCAGCTCTTGCATGGCCACCAAAGGTCAACGATGGCCACCAGCCCCTGCTCTCAGGAGGAGAGGGCTCTGCTTTGCTCCTCTCTGAGAAAGTAAAATCCTTTTCTCTGAGCAGGTAAAATTCAGCCTTGCTACAGGAGAAGCTGTTTCCTTCAGCTCCTTCACTCTGGCTGCAGGAAGGAAAACTCAGGGATGTTTTTGTATCACAAATAATCAATACAGTGCCAGGATGCTGCGTGGTCAGGGATGTTCGTGATGCCCCATTCTTGGCCATGGCTCTCAGGTTTTGGTTATTTCAGGGCTGCACAGGGACTGGGGCCTTGCCAGGGCTGCCTGTGGGAAGGTGGGATCTGCTCATGATGCTTTGTGATGAAATGAAAGTCGTGAGGTTTTTAATGGGAACAGGGGAGTGTATGAGGCTGGGGAATGGATTTCAGCAGCTCTGCAAGTGAAACAGTGAAGTTGGAGCCTTGAGCCAAGCGAAGAGAAGGTCAAAAAAAGAGTGCTGCTTTTCTAGCAGAATGCTGTTTCCACAAGCAGTGATCTTTTAGCCATTTGAAAGCTCTGAGTGGAAGTTGCCATTTTGAGTGCAGCCCAAAGGCTGTGCAATCTGTCAGGCACCAGGGGAGAGTGGAAGAGGCAACACTTTGTCCTCTGAGCTGTCAAAAAGCTCGGATTCTGTATAAACAGGCATCTGGTGATCTGAGCTGTGCATGCGAGGGATGGAAAGAGATTTCACCCAGTCACAGGCAGCAGTTCAGGCACAAAAGAAAACTGGTGCTGGGGAGAGGAGTCAGGGAGGAGATCTGCTCCCAGGGTGGCTCTGGAGAGGGTCCAGGGGAGGCCACGGGATGATGAGGGGGTCTGGAGCATCTGCCTTTTGGGGAGAGACACTTCAGGGCCTGTTCTGTCCAGGGAAGATTTGGGAGGGGATCCCATCACTCCATACAGTATCCCCAAGGGGTGTCAGAGAATGGTTTCTGACCCTTCCCAGTGGTTCCCAGTGACAGGACAAGGATCTGCCTCAACATGAGGAAGAGCTCTGTCCATGCAGGGGGCAGAGCCCTGGAGCAGCTGCCCATGGAGTTTCCCTTGCTGGAGACATCCCAAACCCACCTGGACGTGTCCCTGTCACTGCTGCAGGTGGCCCTGCCCGGGCAGGGGTTGGATGGACGATCTGCAGAGATCCCCCCAAGCCACACATGGGGAATGAACCTGGAGGGATTTGCAGCACGGGCTGGCAGTCAGAGGTGGGAGAGAGCATACCCAGCAGAGAATGGAGAGGAGGATTTAGAGCTAATCTTGGCTGTGAAACGTGTCTTTGCTTGCTGTGTTCCCAGAGCTGATCACTGAGGAGATGGAGGAAGAGAACAAGGAGCATACGTGCGAGACGCTGCTGATGTGCATTGTTACTGTACTGAGTCACGGGCTCAGGAGCGGGGGTGGAGTAGGTGATGTGCTCAGGAAACCTTCCAAAGAGGTAAATTACCACTGGCTGGGGGTGGAGGAGTGATACTGAGCAGGGCTGGGATCTGCTGTGTGTGTGTGCTCTGCTCCTGGGGCTCTGCTGATGGCTCTGGGGGTCACATCCAGCAGCATCAGCCACTCTCACTGCCTTCTCCCCAGCTCCTGTGCCTTGTGGGCTGTCCAGAGCAGGGCCCAGAGGAGCAGGGATGGGGGAGCCAACACTCTGAGCTGGGAGCTCAGGAGCTGAAGGAAGGAGATGAGTACAAATCAGTGAGGGGGCACAGGAAAATGCTGTGGTAGCTGGTGGATGCCAGTGGCACGAGGTTTTGTGGGAGCATCCCTAGGGAGAGGTGACGTGTCAGATGGGAGGGATGAGAGGACAGGGACCAGGCTGGGTTGGTGGGAGTGTGGGGGAGGAAGGAGGTTTGGAGCCATCATCAGAGTGAGGACCAGGCTAAGCAGCAGGAATTTTCCATAACACCTCTCTGGCTCCCACTCCACCTGCTGTTTAAGCTGGTTGTGTCCATTATTTAGGAAGGAATTGTTCCTGGGAGGGTGGAGAGCCCTGGCACAGGTGCCCAGAGCAGCTGGGGCTGCCCCTGGATCCCTGGCAGTGCCCAAGGCCAGGCTGGACATTGGGGCTGGAGCACCTGGGACAGTGGGAGCTGTCCCTGCCATGGCTGGGGTGGAACAGGGTGGGATTTAAGGTCCCTTCCCACCCATTCTACAATTCTGTGATGATTCTGTGATCTGAGGCTCGGGCTGTCACTCCCAAAGCCACAGTGTGGGCAGTGCTTTTTTGTTTTACCTGACATTTCAGTTTTTTTCTAAAACTTAGCCTTCAAAGATACTTAATTCTTAATAATAAGTTTGGCACTTGACTGACAGGATGATTGTGAAAATGGGGGTTGGATATTTTGGGTATTCAGGCCTGCAATAAATGTGGAATGTGTACTGAAAAGTCCAGCTCAGTGTTCATTTACATGGTTGTTAAATGCAATTAATGGTATTAAATTCCAGTAAAAGCCTTTATGGTCCACACTGATCCTCTGTTGATATACTGCAGATTAATATAAGGATGTAATTTGGAAAGGGCTTCAGGGAGGGGTGAGAACAAATTTCAGTGTGTGAGAGAAGAGTTTTTTTCTCTTGTGAAAGTGAGAGAAGTCCAAAATCTTGGACACAGGAAGAGCAGCTCTGTAGACATCCCACACTGGCAGCTGACTAATTTGGCTTCTCTTTCAGTGGTTTTTGCATTTCAGTTTTGCATTTTAGTTTCATTTAATGTTTTGAGTGTTGAGTTCCCCTTGGAGAGCATCAGCAGTGGAGAATCTCAGGGAAAGGGGTGTGGGGCAGGTGAGATGTGTACCTAATTGGGCTGTTCATAATTCCAAAATGTGTCTTGCAGGAACCTCTCTTTGCTGCTAGAGTGATCTATGACCTGTTGTTCTTCTTCATGGTCATCATTATTGTCCTGAACCTGATTTTTGGGGTGATCATTGACACTTTTGCTGATTTAAGGAGTGAAAAACAGAAGAAAGAAGAAATTTTAAAAACAACTTGCTTTATTTGTGGTAAGTGTGGAGACACACTTAACAAGAAGGGGTTACTCTGGGTAAGCCAGGGAGAGCTGCAAACTGACAGGAAAAAAGCCTTGAATTACTGGCTGTTCCTGCCTGCATTCCTCAGCCAGTTCATGTTCCTGGGTACCACGTGCACCGAGCTTGGCAGCAGGAGCAGATGGGGAATGCTCAGGATACCATTTTTCCTCAAGACTTCAGTTCTTGCTTCTCCTCTGCCTCGAAGAACAGTTTCCTATTGCAACAGGAGAGTTTTTTACCAGCAGTGGTTTTTTTCCAAGCGTGCAGAGTGCTGCCTGTGGAGGCTTTTCCCACCAGGAGCTCAGGAATGGAGGTGCTGTGGTTGACTGACATGGTCCTGCCATGTTGCATAACACACAGCCTGACGGGATAACCTTTGGAAGTTTGCTGCAAAGCAAACGTTGCTTTTGCTATCAGTTTGCCCAAAAATAGGAGATGTGTTATGAAATCCAACAAACTGCTTGCTACAGGGTTGTTGCCTTTTTTAACCAATTTTTTTCTGTTATGTATAATAAATATAAGCAGTACTGGTTACACTTTACTCTTTCTCTTCCTGCTCTTTTTCCTCTTCTTTCTCTGATCTTTTTCTTTATTTTCTCTCTTCCTTCTCTTCTTCCTTCTCTTCTTCCTTCTCTTCTTCCTTCTCTTCTTCCTTCTCTTCTTCCTTCTCTTCTTCCTTCTCTTCTTCCTTCTCTTCTTCCTTCTCTTCTTCCTTCTCTTCTTCCTTCTCTTCTTCCTTCTCTTCTTCCTTCTCTTCTTCCTTCTCTCCTTCCTTCTCTCCTTCCTTCTCTCCTTCTTTCTCTCCTTCCTTCTCTCCTTCTTTCTCTCCTTCTTTCTCTCCTTCTTTCTCTCCTTCTTTCTCTCCTTCTTTCTCTCCTTCTTTCTCTCCTTCTTTCTCTCCTTCTTTCTCTCCTTCTTTCTCTCCTTCTTTCCCTTCTTTCTCTTCCTGGGCATTTGTCAGATTTTCCCCTGATATTCAGTGTCCCACTCCAGAATGACTGACTTGCAGAAGTGCAGCATTTAGAAATGACTTTTGTTCTAGAGCTGATTTTGCTGGTCCCCAGCTGGCAAACACTCAGGGCTCTCCCTGTGTCCCTCTCGCAGGTTTGGAGAGAGATAAGTTTGACAACAAGACAGTCACCTTTGAAGAGCACATTAAGGAGGAGCACAACATGTGGCACTATTTGTGCTTTATTGTCCTAGTGAAAGTCAAAGATTCCACAGAATACACAGGACCTGAGAGTTACGTGGCAGAAATGATCAAGGTGAGTTTGGAGTTTTGCTTTTTTTTCCCCCCTAGTTTAGACCAATCCAGTGGAATGTTTGGTACAGTGCTCTGTATTGTATTTAATTCATTTTGTAAGTGCACCTGTGACTTCCCAGCCCCCAGAGCACTCTGTGTGTGTGCTGGAGTAGGTGACAGTGAGTGGCTTGGATCAAGGGAAGAGAACCTATTCTTAAATTCACATTTAGGGAGAGTATTTTCAAGCTGGTGGAAGTGTCTGACCAACAGGTTATAACTTGTCCTCGTATAAATATCTCCAACTGACTTGTAGGATTTGTTGTCATATGATTTGAGCTTATTATTGTGAAAAACTACAATTAATGTCTACTCAATTGGAAGGGCTTTTAATGAGAGAATTAAAAGCCTCATCTCTGCCAAGCTGCAGGTTCAGAGCTCCTGGAATTAGATCCAAAGCTCAGTCACTAATTTGTGTCTTCTGGCTGGGGAGCAAAATCTGTTTGATTTATAGAATTTCAGTGTGATTTCTTTAGAGCAGAGCACTTTGCTGCCTCCCTCTCCTCCCAGCTCTTCTGCTCTGAGGTCCCACTCCCTCAGGGTGGCTCTGGAGATCCCCCCGAGCCCTCTCCCAGGTCAAATGTGTTATTTTGGGGTCACCAAAGTGTCCGTCCTACTTCTGGATTTCTCCCTCAGTAATGAGGGCTTAAAGAAACCTTGTGAGCAGTCACCTGATAGAGGATTAGCACAGTGAGATAACCAAGTGCATCACTGCTGCTTTCCAGGCTGGCTGATTATTCTGCTCCCTTCCTTTATCCCCCAGCAGCACACATGACTTCAGGGGGAAGCACTGCACTTCTGAAGGGTTTTGGCTTCTAAAAGACCATTTTGTGTTGTGCTTTTGCTTCTAAAAGATGATTTTGTGCTGTGTTTTTGTTGTTGTTAAAAGCAGTTTAAAGAAAAGTTTCAGTTGGCAACCAATTCATTATTTCAGATGAACGGTTGGAATTAGATAAGAACCAAAAATTAGTCACTGAATATGTTTGCATGAAGCACAAAAACTGGAGAACTTTTATGATAATTCCCATTCATTAAGTGTCAGCAAGGGCTAATTACTGTGTGTGGATGGGAGTAGGGATAAATTATGCATAGCCAGAGTGTCTCATGCAGATGCAATTTTATGTAACCATGTGCTCTAGGTAGAGGTTTGGAGTGTGTCTGGAGTTGGTGGGGTTTTGCATTTCATGAGCCAGTTTTAAATGAGGATCTAAGAGCAGGTCTCAATGAGGGCTGATGAGTGTGGGCTGTGACTGCATGAGTGTGGAATAGGCAGGAAATCTGGATTTCACCTCAGAGCTCTGTCACCATCCTGCCCCAGGCTCAGGCTGCTGTGCCTGGAGTCCTCTGCAGCCCCTGTATTCCTGAGGAGCCTTTTGACAAAGCTTTACTCTGAAAATCAATTTCTTTCCAGTGTCCTTTAACGTTAAAACTTCCTGTTCTGCCCTGAAATCTGGGTGTGAAACATGATGAATCTGTTTCTCTACCTGACCTGTTTTAAATGCTGCTGGAGGAGCCAGAAGTGGGGTGGTTTTTTTTTTCCCATTTAAGGTGTTTTTAGGGATAATTTGGGTGGAGCTTGGTCCATTTCTGTGTTCACAGAATCCCAGATTGGTTTGGGCTGGGAGGGACCCCAAAGCCCAATGGGACACCTCCCACTGTCCCAGGCTGCTCCAGCCTGGCCTTGGACACTTCCAGGGGTGGGAACTCTCCAACCTCAACCTCTCTGGACAGAATCCCACGAATGCAGAAGGGCAGACCAAGGAAAGCTTTAAATACATCCCTGAGTGCCAAGGCAGGGATTCACTGTGGAGCTGCTGCTTTCCCAAGGGCTTGTTGAGCCACCAGCCTCTCCTGGGAAGCCTCCTTGGGGCATGGCTGGCTTTTAAAGGGAATTTCCTCCCGTGTTTCAGACTGAAGGTGGCACTGTAACATCTTGGATAGTGGCAGAGATGGGGCACGGCTTCCCCGGGCTGTGTGGGACCAGCGTTCAGCTCTGATTTTACCCATTTTTAGGAGCTGGGGTAGGAAGCATCATGTGCTCCCAGTCCTGCTGTGATGGCAGAGCACACCTCAAATGTTTCACCTGTGCTCTGACTCCCAACAAAACACCTTCAGAAAACTCTTGGATTTCTGCCCCTCGGTAAATGAAAGAACAAAAAAAAAACTAAGAAAACACAGTTTTAAAACCTGCCTTTGCCATTTAGTATTTGTGGGTTGTTCCAACACTACAGAGCAGTAAAAAAATAAATACAGAAAGAATTTAGGACACTTAAATTGTATCCACTGTCAGTTTGTGAGTTGCTTCCAGTGCTGCTTGTGCAACGCTTTAAAGATATTTTAAGCACTGTGGTATCAAAAGAATCCTGGACAATTTCATTTATGCAGTTAGTGAATATTCAGGCGCCTTTAGGAGTGATCTTCAATTTTTGATGTTTCCTTGTCTAAAAATAACGTGTGTAGAAAGGCAGTTTTGAGGATTCCCACTGTACTGGGGATGGCAGAGCTGGATCTGGCCCATAGCATTCATCCTGTACCCTTCACGATCCTGACCCCACATTAAAAGAAACTGTAGCCTTGAAAATCAATGATTAACTACAGTTCCATAGTGAATTTTATATTTCTTCACAGACAGAAGCTCTTTAAATTCAAACACATGATGAGGAAAGAAGTCAACAGGTACACTTGGAAATAGAGCTGACTTTAGGGCACTGAAGACTGGTGAAAAAATCAAAATTCAAACTATCAGTGATGTGACCTGAGCAGCCTGAGCTGGTGGGAGGTGTTCCTGCCCGTGGGGCTGCAATGAGATGGGCTTTAAGGTCCCTTCCCACCCAAACCAGTCTGGGATTCTGGGCTTCTATAAAATCAAATGTAATAACTGTTCTGACAGTGCTGCTGTGACTCTCAGCTTGCAGCACTGCCACTCTCCCTCCCATAACCCTGTTCTGGGCCCAGTTTGGGGCTGTTGGTGGCTCTGGGATCTGAACTGCTTTGGCTGAGTCCTGTGCAGGGCCAGGCTGCCCTGGGCTTGTAGCTGCAGGTCCAGGCTGCTGATAGAGGCTGGAATTCCTCCCCCTGTAAACAGGGATAATGTTCCCTTTCATCGGCGAGGGGAGCGGGTGCCTGCTGCGACAGATGATGTAAAACTCGGGCTATCTCAGGAATCCTTGCTGGGAATGGCTGGAGATGCTGAGGGAATGGGGCTGCAGGGGTGGGCTGGAGGAAGCTGTGCTCACCCCACTGCTGCCCTGAGCCACCCCTGCCCTGCCCTGGCAGCCTCCTGGCTGGCAGGAGATGGCAAATGGACTTGAGCAGCTCCCCTTGGCAGTGCATCCCTGAGCCACCTCCCCAGCACCAGTGGAGAGGCACAGGCAGTGCTGCAGGATGTGAGGAGACATCTCCTGGGAGCAGAGCTGATCTCTGGCTCTCCTGGCCAAAGAGGGATGTGGCTCTGTTCCTGCAGAGGGGCTGGCTCTGTGCTCCCAGCAGGGTTTATCCAAAGGGATGCTGAGGGAACCTGCCGTGATTCCCAGGAACAAAGGCCCCGGTTCTGAGGCTCTGCAGTCACCAGGAAGATCAGGTGATGTCTGAATAACACCCTGTGTGTGGGAGGTGGGGGGATCCACTTATCGCCTTGGCCAGACATTGACATCCACACCCAAATGACTCATGTGAACTCCGTGCAACTCCCTGCAGATTAGTTCATTTAAATGTCTTATCTTCCCATCCTGGCCTGAGAATTCCCCCTGGAGCTCTGTGCCTGTGGCAGCCTGGGCAGCTCAGCTGTCACCGGGGCCTTGGCAGGGCTGTGCCACAGCCAGCTGTGTGCAGGCATTTGGAATGTGTAAAATCTCTCACTCTGCAGCTCGGCACAGAGAAAACCACACGGGCACCCGGGGTTTGTGTGCGTTCCTAAGCTGTCTGCAGGCAGCTGTCACAGCACAGACAAATATTTGCATGCCCAACTCCTGCATCCCCTGCTCTGCACCTTGAGCAGTGTGGGTACGAGCCACGGCTGTCGGGGGCTGTGCATCCAGATGTGCTTATTAGAAAATAAAGGCTGCTTTGGAAAAGCTTTTAGCACAGAGCTTCCTAACCAGCTCCTGCAGCTCCCCCCTGTTTATAATCCAAGCAGGATCTGTGTCATTAACAACCTTTATTACAGAAATGAGGCAGAGGTGTCACGGTTGCCCAAGATCCCATGTCTGGATCGAGGGCACCGAGTTCCAAACCTGGATTGTGTTGTCATTGAAAAGGAATCGTTTACAAATAGGAGTGATGGCACAGATATCCTTAAAGGAATTTGGAATAGAAATGAAGGCTGCAGTTTTCCCTTTGTACCTTAGTTAACCTCTGTGTACAAACCTGGGGATTTAAGTATGTTATTGGGCTTTTTCCTTGGTGTCCTGAGCTCTGTCCTGTGATGAGAAGTGTTTCTGGTTCTGGGTTTGAGTGAGTGCTGCCAAGCCACAGCCTCCTGGTAAGCAAAGACAAGGTTCTGTCAGCATCAGGCTTTCAAATTGCATCCTTTCAGAAGTGCAAGTGTGCCTTGAGGCCTTTCCCAGGGAGTTACCCTGCAAGGACAGCCACTGTGCTCTGAAACCCAGCAGGAACGTGGCATTCACCAGGGGTGATGGCTTTGAGGAGTGGCTGTGTCCCAGGCTCTCCATGAGGTCCAGTTCAGCTGGAGATGACCAGGGCTGGCTTTGCACTGCAGCACCCACAGGAGTGACCAGGACAGACCATGAGACTTCCAACCCAAAGCATTCCAAAAGGCCCTTAATGATTCCAGCACTGGTGAAAGACATATGTACATGAAACTACAGTCTGAGAAAGTGCTGGAAACTTGGCCATGTTCATCTGTCATTTGTGCCTGGAAATCCTGTACTTCAGGCAGAGTCAAGCAGGAGAGATTTGTCATATCAGTATTGAGCAAAGCAGCTGCAGACACAGGAGTGAGCAGCCCGTGCAAATGACTCGGTTACAGATGAGGAAATTGGGGTTTTGGGGCTACCAGTCACCGTGATACTGCTGCAAGCTGGGAGAGGAGGAAGACCAAGGAGGTCAGGATGTGTGACCTGGAGCTGACAGCGCTCAGCTGGGTGGTGACTTCCCAACAAGCTGCATCTTGAGATAGCTGGCTGGAGTTAGCAATATAATTACAGGGTTAAACAAGAAATCATGGCAGAGGCTTGGAAGAGCCAGCAGTGCTTGGCAGCAGGCCCTGGGCTGCTGGAAACACTGTGTCATAGGCACGGGCTGAGCTTTGTGCTCACACGGGGAGGAACTTGTTCCACCCTTGGTGCAAACCTGGAGCTGCACTGGGAGAGGGAATGGTCAACCTCATCTTCCCCAGCCCTGGCACAGGTGCCAGAGCAGCTGGGGCTGGCCCTGGATCCCTGGCAGTGCCCAAGGCCAGGCTGGATGGGGCTGGAGCACCTGGGACAGTGGGTGGTGTCCCTGCCATGGCAGGGGATGGAACGAGATGAGCTTTAAGATCCCTTCCAGCCCAGCCCATTCTGGGATTCTCTGGAGTGTCTGAGCTGGCTGCCCCGGGGTGGGCTGTGGGAACCCTCCTGCTGCTGGAGGAGAACCCCACATGTTCCTGTGCTTGGTTTTCCCTGATAAACCACACTGGGATTGTCGGGCTGGCGCCCCAGCTGAGCAGGCAGAGGTTTCCCTTGGGCTGAGCGTGCGTATGGGGAAGGCCTGGGTGGATGAAAGCAGAAGGAAAGGCTTCGGGCCAGTTCTGGGGAATGGGATGTTTGCATAACGTGCTGGCTTTGGGTGGATCCCAAACAGCTGCCAGGGTGGGTGCCCTGTCCTGCTGCTGGAGCTGCGCCAGCGCCCTGGAGAGGGGGAAGGCTCCTGCCTGGAACCCAGGGGTGACGCACTGGGAACACAAACCGCCGGGACCAGAAAGCCCCGCGGGGCCCAGGAGGTGGCCCAGGGCTGGGGCGAGGCTGCCCTGAGTCATCACCACAAGTGACCCCGCTTGTGCAAGAGGACGTGGGTGACAGCAGCCACTGCCACCAGCTGTGGCCTCTGCTGGGGAATGGCTTGTCCTGCCCAGCTGTGGAGGAGTGACGTGCCCCACTTCAGCGGGGATCCAAACAGCCCGGAGGAGCTGCTGTGGAGAGGTGGCCTGGTCCTTCTGGGAGGTGGGAGCTGGCCTCCAGGAATGCCATCCCCACAGTCCATCGGGCTGGGTGGTGCTTGGCTGGGCTCCAGCAGAGCTGTCTCAGGGCTGCAGGGC
This sequence comes from Cyanistes caeruleus, assembly GCF_971803275.1. Lineage (NCBI taxonomy): Eukaryota > Metazoa > Chordata > Aves > Passeriformes > Paridae > Cyanistes > Cyanistes caeruleus. Next base: position 1,452,632 of record NC_141711.1, on the reverse strand, counting down.
CATGGTCATCCTCCACCTTTGGGAACGGTGTTTGTGTTCCAGATTCCCTGCTCAGCACCAGCCCGGGTGCCACTTGGGTATTTAACAGAGAAAAGGAGGTTATTGCACCCCAAACCTTGTGTCATCAGCCTTCTGTGGAACAACATGGGGCACGTGAGGAGTTGAGAATGTTCTGAGTGTGGAGTGGGGACACCATCAAGTGCTGGTTTTTATAGAGGGGAGAAGTGCAGCTCGTGTGGAAGAAGTGATGGTGAGGCCTTTGCAGCAGAGAGAGAACCTGATGTGGGGATTTTTCCAGGAAGCTCAAGAAAGACCCAAGAGGAGTCCCATCTCACCACAAACAAACAGATGAATTTTCAGAGTGCTGCACAGAGCTCTTTTGTAGCTGTGTGGGTCTGATTTTTAACTTCCCATGACAGAAACTGAAATTTGCTGCTGCCACCTTTCCCTGCTTGTGTTAAGAAAGAACTGGATGTGGCACTCAGTGCTCTGGGCTGGGTGACAAGGTGGGGATGGGGCACAGCTTGGACTTGATGATCTTGGTGTTTTTTTCCAAGCAAAATAATTCTGTTATTCTGTAGGTGATGCTGCTGGGCAGCGCTCTGATGGCATCTGGAGGGATTTATTTTGGAGAGGGTTGAATTATCTCTTCAGCACCTGTAACACTCAGGCACAGGGGTAGCTGGATACATGCAGACCCTGGAGAGGAGAGGAGAGCCATCAGCTGCCATCCCTTGCCCAGGAGGAGCAGAGCTGGTGCCTCTCAGAACCTCTCAGCCTTTCTCAGAACCAGCTCTTCGGCAGAAGCCGGGAGGAGCCGGCGCTTCTCAGAATGAATCGCGTGTGCCTCACGCAGCACCGCTTCCTCTTCCTCACCTTTCCAAGCAGGGATGGTCACCCCCGTGTCTGAGACTCGCTGCTACTTGCCTTACAACAGGGACTTTTCCAACTTTACCTAGAAAAGAGCTGCAACCCGAAACCCAGCCCTTGCGGTCAGCCAGCTTCCGCCAGCGGCCGCGCTCGCTCCGGCTGCTGCAGCACAGGAGGCTGTGCTGGGAACGGAGCTGAGTGTGCCCCAGGATCCTGGGAATGGGAGCTGAGTGTGCCCCAGAATCCTGGGAATGGGAGCTGAGTGTGCCCCAGGATCCTGGGAACAGGAGCTGAGTGTGCCCCAGGATCCTGGGAATGGGAGCTGGGTGTACCCCAGGATGCTGGGAACAGGAGCTGAGTGTGCCCCAGGATCCTGGGAATGGGAGCTGGGTGTACCCCAGGATGCTGGGAATGGGAGCTGAGTGTGCCCCAGGATCCTGGGAATGGGGAGCTGAGTGTGCCCCAGGATGCTGGGAACAGGAGCTGAGTGTGCCCCAGGATGCTGGGAATGGGAGCTAAGTGTGCCCCAGAATCCTGGGAATGGGGAGCTGAGTGTGCCCCAGGATGCTGGGAATGGGAGCTGAGTGTGCCCCAGGATCCTGGGAATGGGGAGCTGAGTGTGCCCCAGAATCCTGGGAATGGGAGCTGAGTGTGCCCCAGGATGCTGGGAACAGGAGCTGAGTGTGCCCCAGGATGCTGGGAATGGGAGCTGAGTGTGCCCCAGGATCCTGGGAATGGGAGCTGGGTGTACCCCAGGATGCTGGGAACAGGAGCTGGGTGTACCCCAGGATTGGGGGCAGGGGGAGCTGAGGGCACCCCAGGACTGGGCAGTTTGTGAAGAACATCAGTCTGTGGGTGCCAGCAGCTGCCCAGGAGCACGGGCAGGCTCCCCTCTCCCGCCTCACTCTGCCTCTAAAACACCTCCAAAGCCCAAGAGGGATGTGAGGCCGTATCTTTAAAGGCACCCCAGGGCTGAGCTGAAGCTCAGCAGAAACTGGATCATGGAGATATAAATCTTTCATTGACCCCGGAGTGGCAGTGCTGGGAGCCAGGCTGGCCCAGCAGGATCACCATCCCCTGACCTTTCAGCATTCCTGCTCCGTTCCATCGGTGCTGGCTCCGCTTAAATATTTATTTATTTGAAAGCAAACACCCCCACACTCCCAGCAGGGACAGGGATGGGCGGTGTGTCAGCAGCCTGGTCACATCCAGCTCCTCTCTGCGGGGCTGGGGGAGGCTGAAGAACAGGCTCAAGGTTTCCAGTGAAATCCAGGATGAAGAAGAAGGCAGAGCTGTGTCCTGCTGTGCTGGCAGCTTCCCTCCATCCTCCCTGGACAGTCCCAGCACCAGCCTGGCCCAGGGAGCGTTACCTGGTGCCTGCATTTGCTGCATCCACAGGGATTTATCTGCACCTCTCTCCCTGTGCTCTCCCAGCCTGTTTGGGTGGACATCCCCTTGTTGGGGTGGCAGCTGGACACGTGGATAAATTCTGGTGGTGCTAACCCTCTGTGAACAGGGAGGCAGATCAGTGCAGCCCAGTCAGGGTGGGCAGGGGGTGTCCAGGTCCTTCCCTGGGGCTGTCCCTGCACAGGGAGCTTCCAGGTGCCTGTTAACCCTTTCCCAGGTGGGTCAGCACTGAGCAGGGCTCTGCTGGCCTGTGAGCCCTGTCCCCCAGCTCAGAGCCAGCCCAGAGGGCTGTGGCTCCTCGTCCTCAGCCTTCCCCTGCCTCAGCCCCTGGAGTTCACGTGAAGCATGGTTTGGTTTTAATCCTTCAACCTGGGTATGAGAACTAGAGGTGCTTTGTTGGCTTTTTCAAATCAAAGCCAAGATTTACCGACTTTGAGGGCTGGGGCTTTCAGAAAGCCAGCGAGTGTGGAAGCTCTGAGGAGGCTGCAGAAGCTGTGGGTGCTGTTTGATTTCACCTTCCGGGCCTGGAACGATCAAGTCACAGCCTCTGCAGCAGCTGCAGCGTTGGCTTAAATTGCAGAGTAATGTTGGAAAGTGCTTTGGGGTATTTGTTATGAAACACTGCAGGTAGGGAAAGTTGGTGCTGCTCTCATCCCTTTCATCCTTCTCAAAGTTGGGGCCTGGGAACGCTCTGGGGATGGCCTTGGAAACGTTTTTGGGAACAAGGAAAATATTTCTGAAGCAAGAACAGGGCAGGCAGGAGCTTCAGGGCTCTTGTGTCTGCCTGGAAACCTCAGGACATGAGCCTGAGGGTCCAGGCAAATCTGCAAATATAAATTGCATTTTAGTCTAATTTCCCTTGTCCTCTGTCCTCGTTTCTTCCCTGGAGGATCAGGGAGAAGCACAGTTGGTGTAGTTGGTTTTGCCTGGGTGGGGGATGCTGCACCTGAGCACAAATGTGGAGCTGCCCCCTCCTCCCTAATGAGGATTTTACTACAGCTGGAAGAACACAGTGCAGTGTTGCCTGTTCCTACTATTAAACCTTAATTGTGGGACTGGCGTTTCCTAAAGTCCAAAATATTTTGGCACTTGTCTTGGTAAAGGCATATTTTTTTTGTACATAGATGATTTTTTTTTTCCCTTTTATTAGCAGAAACCATCTGCCCTGTAAACAGAGATCAGGAGCAAACAGCCTTCCTGGCAGTTCTGCATCACGTGGGAATGCTGTGGTGGCTGCATGGGAAAGGGCCTGCTTTCTGCCTTCTCATCCTGGCAAAAGGGAACTCCAGGCAGATCACAAGCAGCTAATTTAAGCTGATGAGTCTTGGCATGGCATCTGAATTGCAGAGAGGATGTGACTGGAGCTCTCTGTAGAGGTGCACAGCCCTGATGAAGCAGGATGGATGCTCCTGGGAATGAGGGCAGCATGGAGGGAAGCGGGAGCTGGAGATTCAGGCAGGGAATGACAAAAAGCCAGGAGTTCACAGTGCTGTAAAACCAAGCTGAGAGCCCAGAGAAGAGCCTGGCCAGTGCAGCGGGGTGAGCTTTGGTCACTGTTAATCAGCAGGGTTGATTGATTTTTGATTAAGTGCATCCCTCGGTGTTAATGCAGTGACTCTGGTGTGTCTGAACCTCCCCAGCTGTGTCACCTGTGGGAGCACACACACCCTCACCTCAGCCAGCCCCAGTTCAGCTTCCATTTCAGAGCTTATCTGTGGCGTGGGAGGAGAACCAGACTGGATGGGAAACCAGTTTGATGTTGAACTGTAAGGTGTCAGGACGTGGGGTGCACCCCTCCTCCTCTTTTGTGGCTTTCTGTTCCGCTCCTGCCTTTATTTTTAACATCTCTGGCATGTACACGAGTGCCTGGGTGACTGTTCAGGCTCCTCAGAGTGTGTCCAGTGACATTCCTGACTGTAACTTAAACATGGAATATGAGAGAATTTGTATGGCTGAAGGAAAACTCTACAGGCAGTGCTTGGTAATACTGCTATCCCACATTCTAGCCTGAACCAGACACTCAAAATATGATTCTCTTTTTCAGTAAAAAGGAAGTATTTCAGCTATGGAAGAATTTTTAGGTAGAACTTGGTTTCTTTTATCAGAGGGCACAGCCAAGCTTTGCTTGACCAAAAAAAGCAGAAAATCTTCCTCAAACACAAATGAAAAGATTGTAGGATGGCAGTGGATTTCTAGCAGTGGGAAATGCTGAGTCCAGACGTGAGATCTGGGCTGGTTTAATGTCCAGTGTTTGAGCATTTATCCTGAGGTGTGTGAGAGGGAGCAAGGGCTGGGGACAGTGAGTAGCTGGAGAGGGAACCCCAGCACTGAGCAGCCCCAATTCCCAGCAGTGCCTCGGGCTGGCACTTTGCAAACTTTCCAGTGAGATGCAAGTGCAGATAACTGCAGATAAGCACAGAGCTGCTGCATCCCAGGAATGTCCCTCAGAGCTGGCTGTGCTGTGCTCCCGGGACAGGTTTTCATGTGCTAATTGTGCCCTGCTGTGTGATCCTCAGGAGAGAAACCTGGACTGGTTCCCCCGGATGAGGGCCATGTCCCTGGTCAGCAGCGACTCGGAGGGAGAGCAGAACGAGCTGAGGAACCTGCAGGAGAAGTTGGAGTCCACCATGAAGCTCGTGACCAACCTCTCTGGGCAGCTCTCGGAGCTCAAGGATCAGGTAAGGAGTGGCCCCACACCGTGATGGGTGGCACTCGGCTCCTGCTGGGCTTCTGCAGCTCCACGGTTTCTCCAGACTCCAGGGAGAGCTTTCCCAGAGGAACTCGTGGTTAGGGAAGAGCTGAACAAACCAGATGTTCCCCCAGAGCCCCGTGCTCCAGCTGAGCTGCCTGCTGCTGGCCCAACTGGCGAGTTCCAAAGTGGCCACATCAGAAAGGGAAAACCTGTGTTAGAAACATCACCAGAGTTAACTTCAGTCAGCCCTGGCTGGTGCAGGGAGCCTGTGTTGTTGTTGTTGTTTGGGGTTGTAACCCGAAGAGCTGAGCGCGATCCTGTCAGCCAGAGGTGTGACACCGACACAAGGGCTGTGTCACTGTGTGCACCTCAAAACCCACCGAGAAACTGGAGGAGCACTGGGGTGGTTCCTGGCGGTGCTGCTCCCTCGGTGCTGCTGTGCAGATGTGATTTGGCTGCTGCCACCCTCAGCCTGCAGCACACACATCCCCAGGAGGGGTTTGCACTGCACCAAGCACAGCTGCTGCGGAGCTGGCGAGCGCTCCACGGAGCTCGTGGTGTTTTTGTGGTGCAGCAGCTTCTCTGCAGCAAGAGCTGCTTGGCCCTGGCTGGGCTGGAGGGCATCGTGGGGCTTTGTGACAGGCAGAGGCAGCAGGGCTTTAGCTGGTGTTGTCCACGGGGATTGCAGCCGATCTGGAGGGAAAGCTGCTGCTGTTTGTGGTGGCTGCTAATCTCTGTGCATTAATAACCTGAGCCAGATGGTTCAATTAGTGAATGTATGTCGGTACTGGCACTGGGTAGGATGAATTGCTGACTTGCACCCGGGTGGTGGATGGAGCTGCCCGGGGCAGGAGTGGCCCAGCAGCCCTGGGTCAGTTCCTCTCCCAGCACTGATGCCATCCCTGCTGCCTGGCTCTGCTGGGCTGGCTGGGGGTCTCCACGGAGCCCTCCTCTGTCAGGAGGCCCTGGCAGCCAGCCCTGCCCGAGATCCGGCTCCTGCCTTCCGATCACGCTCTGCACTCGGGCTGGAGCTGGGCCCTGTCCCAGCACCCTGTGGAGGCAAGGAAGGGATTAATGTGGGGGACTGGGAGCTGACAGCCTCGCTGCCCCGGGCTGTAATTAGTTCTCAGGCACGGTTCCACAGAGCCCCTTGCTCCAGTTGGGCTGAGGATGGAGGGCAGAGGCAGTTGCTCTTTTGTCTGGGCTTTAATTCTTGCTGGGCAGTGGTTTGGCTGTTTTGCCTGGAAACAATCATCCCTCCCCATGTGTTTCCCTGCTAAAGGCTCTGACTCCAAGGGCTCTGCAGGCACAGGAGCCTCCCCACGGCCTCACGACACATTCACATTTCTTCTGAAGCTCGCAGCCCTCTTGGCTGACCAAGCACTAAAACCCTTCTTTGCTCTTTGTGAAAATAAGAATGAAGGGTTTAGCTTTTAGAGAGCTATTTGACTGTAAAAGCAAGAGAGGAAACCAGCTTCATTAATGTGGTGATAGCTTTTAGGAATTCCCCTAAGTACCATTATTGAGAGCCCTGCTGAAGATGCAGGATGCTCCAATTATGTGACAAAGCCAGTATATCCCTCCTCCTGATCAGGAACTGTCTCCAGGAAAGGAACTAACTCGGGGAATTTTTATTTGTATTTATTTTCTTGTAATTAAATAAAGGGAAAACCTCTCATTCATTTGCTCTTCAAGCTCAAGTTAGGTTTCTGGAGACTCTAATTATTAGAAGCCGAGTTCCAGCCCGCCTGCTTCCCCAAAGTGCACCAAGAGCCATTAAAATCCTGATCACTTTAATTCTGTGCGAAAAGATTACACCATAATTGTCTGCAGCAGCAGGGGATTCGATGTAATCACCCAGAAATCCTTCCCAGCACCTCCTCCAGTGTCACTGAGTGCGAGCATCGCTCCTGGGGCCGGGCCCTGGTGGGGACAGACCCCTGAGCTGCAGGTGTGGCTTGGGCTGACTCAGCTGCCAGCAGCCCCCGTGTCCTGTGGGATCCTGCTCCTGTCCCTGCTCCTGTCCCTGTCCCTGCTCCTGTCCCTGCTCCTGTCCCTGTCCCTGCTCCTGTCCCTGTCCCTGCTCCTGTCCTGTTCCCAGAGGTGGCTCCAACTCTCCGTAGCCTTGGGAGCCTCCAGCAGCCCCAGGTGTCATCGGGGAGCCCAGCCTGGCTCAGCTGAACCCCAGGGGACCCCTTGGGTGGTGTTTGGGTCCTGTCAGCACAGTCCAGGGCCTGGCAGCTCTCTGGGGATTCGCTGTGCGTGGCTTTTATGGCCTCTTAGCCCAGGCATGCTGGCAGTGGAAAGCTGCTGCAGGAGATTCACTCTCCAGTAAATATAATGGCAATAAGTCGCTCCCTCCTGCAGCCCTGGGCCCTCCACACAAGCATTAAGCATCGTGCAGGATTAATAATGTTCTGCATCGACACTAAAACTGCATTTCTCCCTCTTATTTATGGTTGGATGCTTTATTCTTCCCTTTTTTTAAAGCCACATCTTCTACAAACACCTGCAGCAGGGTGCACCATCCCTTTTCTGCCCAGCCTGAAAAATATCCCCTACAGTCCCTTTTCATTATTCCTCTTTCTTTCCATTTTTATTCCATGTGTTCTCTGAATCAGTTTATTGGCAGTGTGAAATTGTGACTCCTGGTTTGCTCAGGGAAGATAATTAATGTCAAGGGGCATTTTTAAGCCAAGTCCTTGTGGCCTCTCTGAATTTCCACGTGTGGGTTATCTTAGAAGCAGTTTAACATTCAGGTTCAGCAGGGATTGCGTGTGTGTTCAGGGAGCTCTGGGAAGACCCCTCTCCTCCTGCTCCCATTCCCTGTGAAGCATCAGGTTTTTGTGGAGAGAATTCCAGCAGCTGTGCAGAGGAGCAGGAGGTGTGTCCTGGCCTGGGAGGCTGTGGGCAGCCCTGGGGAACGGGAGAGCAGCAGCTCTGCCTCCCCTTGGGCCAGGCAGTGAGCAAGTGCTGCGCTGAGGTCGAGCTTAATTATGGTTTCAAGAGGAATGCTGGTGTTTCAGCCTTTTCCTGGTGGTTCAGGGAGTTAAAGGAGTGCCACTGGACACACAGGGAGGTGTGGGGTGTGCAGCACATCCGGGCTGTGGAGGAGCCTTGGAGCAATCCCAGTCCCCACAGAGAGCTCCAGACCCGAGGTCAGCCGCTGGCCAGGATACCCTGCACCAGCTGGGAAACTCCATCTGCCAAACTGGGCTTTTAAACAGGTGCACTCAGTGGTTTAGTGGTGACTCTGGTGGTGGGGCTGGGCTGACTGTTGGATTTGATCTTAGAGGTCTCATCCAATTTAACAATTCCGTGATCCCAAGTGTGTCACAAATGAACCAAACGTGGCCACACCACCTCCCTTCTCCTGGGGTTGCTGCCATGAGCAGTGACATTGGCTGGTGTTTGTCACTAGACAGAAAAAGCTGGAGAAGTTAAATGGTGGATGTGGCTGGAAGGAGCAGCAGGAGCAGGATGGGAGCGTGGATTGTGTGCTGAGCCCTGAGGGGGCTCTGGGGGAGCCCAGGTGCCCTCGGTGGTGCAGGGATGAGGGGCTGTCCTGGCGTTCCCTGTGAGCCATCCCAGTGTCGGCTCCTCCACAGCGCAGTAGGAGCTGTGGGATCCAGCTGTGGGATCCAGCTGTTCGCTCCTGCCCAGCCAGAGTCATTCCTTACATGGCTTATGTAACTTGCAGAAACCTCCCAAAGTTTCAAGAAGCCAGAGTGGAGCCATTGGACTGTGGCCATTTCTCAGTATCAGTAATAACAAACAGTGATCCATTTTCCATTCACGGTTCACCGATCAGGAGAAACATTATTTAATTACCGGGCAGCAGATGGGGAATGCTGACGTTGGGGGTGTGTGGCAGTGAGCTGGTTAAATCCTGCCTTGGCAGATGGGGAGGGCTCTTGGCTCACTCCAGTCTTTTCCAGCAAAGGCAAGGGTATTCCCAGCCTGAGAGCAGGGCTCGCCCCTTTTTCCACCCCCTCTGTCTGTGCTGGACGGGTTGCAGGGAATTCCTGCCAGGAGCTCTCTGCAGGCTGCAGCGTCCCTGGCCCAGCATCCCCAGGCACACGGACGGGCTGGAGCCGGCGCTCCGGAGCAAACACCGAGCACAACAGGCCCTTGGGCGAGCTGACGCACAGGAAGAGCCGAGGCCTAATGAGCAAACTTGTTAATTTTCCAGATGACAGAGCAGAGGAAGCAGAAGCAGCGCATCGGTCTCCTTGGACACCCCCCGCCCATGAATGTGAACCTGCAGCAGCAGCCAGCCTGAGCTGGGAGGGACACGGCCCCTCCGGGACCATCCCCGGCCCAGGGGCTGCTCCCTGAACCTCCTGTGCATCCTGTAAATACCCTGGTTTTATACTTAGATGTACATGACTGCTACTCTATCAAGCTGGGGGCGTGTGGATTGTGATTAGAACTGTTGGCACGGGACAGAGGTTAAACTTTGTGCCAAAACTATCAAAATTGCCTTTTCCTTGGAAGGACTTAAGAGAGCACCTGAATTGCACTTGAAAAGATTATTTGACTATGTGACATGTATTTTGTATTTAAAAAAAAAAAAGAATAGAATAGCTAGTATTTATGTTTTTATACAATTGTGCAATATGAATTATGCAATCACAATATATTTGGAACTCCTGAATGTCCTAAAGGGAGTGCACATCTTTGGATCTGGTGTGTTAGTACAATGTAATAAATGGTATAAAATTACAGGTGTAAATGAGGCTGCTGCAAAATTGTGTAACTGGTGATTTTTTCATACCCTTGGACATTTTTGTACCATGTGTGTAAATATCTTGCAATGCCATATTTGTTGCCTCTTCCTCCCAGGGATGACGCTGGGACTCCGTGAGCTGTTCAATTGGTATCGATTAAAGCAAAATGTTATTTTGAAGCTTCCGAGTGAGGAAAGCAGGAGGTATTTTTCAAGAGATTTCTTTAGAGTACTGAGGCTAGAAGAGCTCAGACACCGGGTTGGGTTTTTTAAATGCTAAGATTTCTTAAAGGGAACTTTTTATGCAAAATGAAGTTTGGAATGAGGATGCACTGCTGGCGAGTCGGTGCAGTCTCCCAGGACCGAGCTGAGGCTGTCCAGGCTTTGCATTCTCAGTGTGTAGGATCCTCTCCTTCTATTTTTTCATTAGAGACCTACGTGCCTGCTAAAGCTTTAGCAAACAGGCGCTGCACCGACTGAAACGTGTCCTGTAGCTGAGCACTGATGTGTGTAATGCTTGTGTGAGAGCCACTGGTTTGAGGCTGCTGTGTCCCACCCCTTCCTCTCCCTGTCCCCTTTCATTTGGCCACTTTCTTTGGTTTCTGATTCTCCAGAGTGTGAAAGGAAACTTGTCAGGTTGTTGTTTGGTTGGTTTTTTTTCCTCCAATCCGCTGCATAGTTTTATACATGGACCTCATTTTACAGAAGCTGACTTCTCTCTGCAATACTGTCTACAAAAGAGAAAAAAAAAAAAAAAGAAAAAAAGCTACAGACAGAGCTATGAAAATTTGTAAATGCATAAATATAGGTATTTAAATAAATGATGCAAAATACTCTACAGTCAGAGGCTGCTGGTGGTTTGTGTCCTCTCCAAGGTGATGTGTGGCAGTTCTGTGTTCTGTCACACTCTTGTGTCCTGGGGTGTGGTGTCACAGGGGCCTGGCAGGTAAGGATGGGGCTTTTCCCAGTGCCCAGAGAGGCAGAGGTGGATTTTTTTAAAACCAGAGCATGTCCCTCCTCCAGTAATGAGAGGCACTGGCACCCAGGGAACTTCCCCTGCAGTCACCCCAGGCTGGGATACTTCACACTCTCCCCACTGCTAGTTTAGGTTTGTGGCTGTCAGTGGAGCATGTGAGAGTTAAAAACCCCTCCAGCTCCAAGCATCGTGTGCACAGGAGCGTTGCTGATTATGTGTATTTGATTAAGATGTAGCAGGAACTACCTGGTACAATTAATCATCTTTAATCTGGGAAGTGCACACAACCGTCTGAGGAGGGTGCGTGTCCCGAGCTCGGGTCATCAGGAAAGCTCAGCGGGAGAGAGGAAGGAGGGCAGCCTGACCAGCAGTCTCCCAGCCAGATTTATCGGTGAGATTGTGACTCCTTAATCACATGTATTTCCATTTATATCTCCTGGCAAATCTGTCTCCCCCTCTGCAGCAAGGTGTGTGCAGAGGGAGCGCGGCGCTGCGGCTGCCGCCGGCGTGGCGCGCTGGACGAGCAGGATTTTGTTTTCCCTGAGCAGCAGAGACACGTACCTGACTCACTCCTTCCCCTCCTGCCATCCAGGGAGAAGCAGACACACAAATCTGTCAGGCTGCCCGGAGCCCCTGGCAGTCAGGTGAGAGGGCTGAGCACAGCCTGAGAGGGCACCCCTGAGGATGTGCGCTGTTGCTTCATCTTTACCTTAAAAAGGCAGGAGCGCAGTGAGCGCTGGCACAGCCCCGCTCCGTGATCCGTGTCAGAGCAGCGGGCTGGAACCTGCTGCTCACTGCGGCTCTGCCCTCCCAGGAGCTTGGGGAGATGCAAAAAGGGAGGTTCTGTCCCTGGGGTGCAGCTGCAGCAGGAGAAGCAGAGCACAGCCACCGCCCTGGGATGCTGGGTGGTTCCAGGAGTGGCACACACGGCTCGGGAGGTCACACTGTGTCCCCAGCCTGAGCAGAGGCTGTGTCAGATGGTCAGCAGAGGAAGGTGACTCTTCCTCCCCTCAGCCCACAAACAGGTCATTCAGATTCATTTCTGCAGTGACATTTAACACTTTTTTCCTTTTTTCACTCTCGGGTCTTCTAAGCTTTTTTTTTTATTATTATTTTTCATTCTGGCTGTATCACAGCTGTGCCAGCAGAGGCAGAGAATGGCCAAAACCCTGCTGGGGCTGGGGGTGGCTCTGTCCCTGCAGCTTCCAAGGTCAAATCTGTGTTAGGACTTTCCCGTTCTGGATTGAGACCTGGTGCCCCATGGCAACTTCCTGATCTCAGAGAAAAGCTGTGTGAGGGATCTGCTTAACTTCCCCATTTGGGGTACTCCTTTCCACAAAAGCTGAGTATCTCTGACATCACAAAAAGCTTTATTCACAATTGTTGGACTCTCAAGTGGAAAAACCCCTCCAAAACCCGAGAGAGGCACCTGTAATGTAAGTTTAGGTCCTGCACAGGAAGGAGCTTTTTGGCTCTAAAAACACATCGCTGACATCCAGTAAAATTAATGACTGGGTGACAGACAGATGGCTGTTGGTTTAAGGATTAGATTGAAACCAGGGAGGTTCCACCTGCCCTGCACACACCTGGGTTTTCCTTTGGCATCAGGTTTCATTAAGCGGGATGCTAAAGTTTGAGAGCATGATTACTTGGTCTCTTAAATAAGAATTTCCATGTGGAGGTGGAAATCAAAGTGACCTTCTGAAGAGGAAGAACCAAACCGAATCTACCAATTCTGTTAGTAATGGAAAGCCCTAGAGGGGAAGGATCTCCGTGCATTCCTCAGTTTGCATGACTGGCTGAGTGCGTGGAGGAGCCTTTTCTCCGCTAATGAAGCAGGTGACATGCTAATCAAGGCAATGCAAATAACTGCTCTGAAAGCACAGCCGCGGCCCCAGCACCGCCACAATGGCAAATTCAAGGCTCATCCTCAATTTTGCAGCAAATTGGCGGAGGGCAGGACAAAGGAGCCGGGATTGCAGCCTCGGTGCTCGCGGCGGGGCCTCGCACTGGGGCGCGTGTGATGGAGACCTCGTTACATAATGGGGGCTTGATTGATATCGGGGAAGTCATAATACAGCTCCATAGAACAATCCCCCTCGTCTCCCCGACGGGAAATGCTCCTACACTCACGCCTAATAGGGGTTTTAAATTGCCCATTGTATTTCCGAACAAGAGAAACTTCACTGGAGCACTTTCCCTTTCCCTTTTCCAACGTGAGCAGCTGAGGACGCTGCCATGTGTGTTCTCCGTGCTCTGCAGATCCGCTGGCTGCAATTCCAGGCGCACATCCGATCCCAGAATGGCTCAGGTGGGAAGGGATCACCTGCTCCACATCCCCGCTCCATCGGGACCATCCAGGGCAGGAGGTCCCGGGGGATGCCTGTGGAGCCACCACGGCCAGAGCCACTTCCATGTCCAGTGCCTTCCCCAGCAGGGGACACAAGGGGCTGTAAGCTCATGCTGGGGTGGCTCCTGTTTTCCTGGGACACCCCTGGCTGAGGGCCAGCGTTCTCCCACGCCGCGCTGGAAGTTCCGTGCCGAGCTGTGAATTTCCTGGCCCCGGCCAGCACGGAGCGTAACCTTTACACTCAGCACGGTGATTTACTCCTCCAAACACACTGACCAGGCTGGGAGCTGGCTCAGGACGAGCTGGGGATATCTGGAGTAAAATCAGGACAAATAGTCCTTCTAAGTGAAACTGGCATTGTCACTGCGACATAAGGAGGAGCTTCTGGAGAGATGCTGTACTTCTCCATCCAATTTTTTATTTACTACCTTTCCAACCTTCTTTCAGACTAAACATGTTAATGAGCTGAATGTCAAAACCACCCACGAGTAAACTGAGCTGTCCCATCCAGTAGGCTGATGTTGGTTTGTTTTTAGTAACTAGCAAGGATGCTGGAAAACCCCTATAAAGATTTCATTTTTAACAAAAAGTACCAAAAACTCCACCAGTTTTGCATCACAAAGTTGTGGTTAAAGTCAAGATTTGAGTCAAGCAGCATGTCTGTGGTTTTTGTGGGTGGATGCATCTCGGAATGACTATCAATCTGTCAGAGGGAGATCTGTATGTCATCTCTGCATATGACAGGCAGAATCTGCAGTGACAAATATCTTTCCAGTACTCGCTGCGCCGAGCCTCGTACCCCTCCTGCCATCCAGAATCGCCAAATCTTGTCAGCACGTAGCTTGAACCCGCTTTTTTCCTTTTAAACCGACACAAACAGAGGAAGGAAAGACAAATATAGAGCAGTGCTCTAGAGATGCCACTGCACACCACTGCCAATGTGCTTAGTCACCCCGAAATTGTGACGTGCATGCAGGAGATGCCACAGCGGACACTTGGATCAGAGCAGCCTGCCCAATCCTGGCTGCCTTGCTGCAGTTACGTGTGTGAGGGGCACACTTGGAATTGAAGCTGTGTAAGGAAAAGAATTAAAGAATTACTCTGGACGGAATCAGAGTAACTCAGGAGATGCAGCTGGAATTGCGCAGAGAAGTTCACAGGAAAAAAAAAAAAGAAAAAAAAAAAAAAAACAAACCTAGAAAATCTGATTGATTTAGAGTTTGACTGCTGGTGTGGAAGTGCCCAAACCTTCTCCGTGTTTTCAGGTCTCCATGGGAGAAACAGGAGCAGTTTGAGCCAGTGCAACACAGGAAAAAAGCCTGAAATTCAACAATAACCAGGAGATGGGAAAAGCACCCTGTGCACAGCCGGAGTCCCAATGCTGGGATGCATCCAGAGTCTGTGTGAGAACACGCTGACAGCTGGATAAATTGCCTCGAGGCAGGTGCTTCCCCTGGAGCCCCACGGAGCAGGAACAGCCAGAGCCATTTGCAGGCAGCCCCAGAAGCACTGCCATCCATCCCTCAGACCTGGCTCTCGCCTTTCTCACCCATTAGTGCTCCTCAGCTGGCTCCTCTCACCCTGACTCTCAGCCCTTTTCTTCTCCTTTCTTATCTCAGGAATGACTTTGCAGCCCTTGCTTGCCCAGAGCCCTTCCACTGCCTGGAAATGGTGCCTGGTCCCAAGGGAATGGGCAGGAGCAGAGCCTGTTCCTGGGCTTTATTGAGGCTGGGGTTTGTTTTCACTTTCCTTTTCTAGCGCTAAGTAAATACACAGAACACCAAATCTGAAGGCAGCGAAGAGTGGAATTCCATCTCTGTTCCATGTGTTCCAATATGACTCTTAAAATAGTGGAGATGCTGTGTTATGATTTCCATTTCACTTGTGTCCATAACACTGTTTTTACGCAGCAGAGATGGAAACACAATCTGTTAAATCTGTAAGAAACTTTTCCTTATGAATGATGGGTGCAAACATCATGTACAATCACATTCCAGGAAGAAAATTCTATCCCCTCGGTGTTAGCAACCCCAAAAGGAGCTAAAAACTCCAGCTTGCCTCTATTTACACACCACGGGTGTTTTTTGCATCAATTTAATCACAGGATGATTCATTATTCACAAACCAAAGAACTGTTATAATCAAGTAGAATCATAGAATCGTTAAGGTTGGAAAAGACCTTTAAGATCATCAAGTCAATGATCAACCCAGCCCTGCCCCAATGTTCACCACTAAACCGTGTCCTCAATGCCACTTCCACAGGTTTTTTGGGACACTTACAGGGATGGTGACTCCTCCACTTCCTTGGGCAGCACCTTTTAATGCTTTACAACCTTTTCTGTGAAAAAATGTCCCTAACATCTGATCTAAACCTCCCCTGGTACAACATGTGGTTGGGCAGTAGCATAACTACCTGTGAGACTCAAACCACAGAGTATCTCCCAGTGTCCAGCCCCAAAGTGATGGGAAAACTGCCCCACATCTTCGTCTCCATGTGATGCTAAATTTGGTGTAGACCTTTGCAATGTGGCCCAGTGGCTGACTGCCTTTGCTGATAAATGTACTTATTGCCTTTAATTTGAATTTTTGCTGCCAGTGAATCTCATTCTGGTACAAAAGGTCACCTCAATAGCCAGCAGACTTTTGCAGAGAGCAACCTGGATTGTGTCCACAGATCTGGAGCTGATGAGGGAATTAAGCTGTTTAAACCCAAAATGCATGGAAATGCAGAGTCACCCTGGAGACACCCCCAAAACTACAGCTGCTCCAAATCTGGAAGAAGCCAGGACTATGGAAAACCTCAAACAGGCAGGGCTGGCCGGGCAGGATGAGTCATCCACAGGGAAATGCTGCTGATGGGCTCCTCCTGAATGTGCAGACATCCTGCTCTGCTGCGTCAGGAGCCTCTCTCCCAAAGGTGTGTGTTTGTGGTTGGCAACCAGAGCTTGTTCCCTTTTTTCCCTAAAATTAGGAAGTAGGAGGAATAGAAGGAAATGGTGGCCTCCAAAACCTGCTCAATGTAAATGTTGGGAAGAGATGGAAAGGCAGGTTCCTCGCAGCCCTTTGATGTCAGTGCCATCACGGACGCTCCTAAGCTTCTTCCCAACCCTGTGAAAATTTCCTGCACGGAGCCAAGGGCAGCAGTGCAAAGGATGTCTGGGATGAATGGATGGCCCTGAAGGAGCCACTGTGCACCAGCCCAGACACAGCAATCCATTTATTAAGGGAATGCTCTACCAACAGCTACTGCTCACCATTGGCACAGATGCACAGGGCAGGGGTGCAGAGAATAAAAATCCTTGGCTGTTGCCTGGAGCAGGCATGGATAACAAGGCTGTGGGCTGCAGGATCCCCTCACCTGGGGAGGGGTTTGAAGGAATAAGCATCCACGGAACAATGAAGCAGCTCCTATCTCAGGGACATCCTGCTAGTTAAAGCTTTTACCTGGCTCTTCCAGGCTGCTCCCCAGTGCATACTGCGCTTTGCTCCCACCTCGCCCTGGGCAGAGCTCCCAGCTGTGACTCCAGCACAGAAAAGCAGCTGGAAGTGTGTTCAGTGCTGACCAGAGGCTACAGCCCTGTGCCAGAGGTTCTCCTGCCTTCCACATACACCCACCCTTCTCCCCATAGCCTGCCTAAGAACTGAGACCCCAAACTCAGGGCCTGAGTGGATGCCTACAAGGTAAGAACATAAATTCCTGGATTTTTGCTTTTCAGATCTTTTCTAAGCCTAGTTCCTAGTATTTTTTGTGGGTCTAGTACTCAGTCTGAATGGCTGTAGGAGAAAATCTTGCTCCTTACCCACATCCTCACCCTAATTCTGAGTAACTGGAACTGTAAAGCAAGAGGGGAGATTACAAGCTTGTACAGTACCCACAGTGCTGCCCCCTCCCCTCTCTCCCAGTTCGTCTCTCTGGAAGACCAGGGTTACCCTCAGCCTGTGCCAAACCCCACATTTTATGCAGTGAAAAAATAAACAGGCAGAACACGCAATTTTCCTGAACCAAAAGCCCAGAGGTGGTGCATGAACTCGTGCAGGAGCAGACAGCGTGAATCAGAGGCTCGGGTGACTCCAGGGAGCAGGAAAGCCCTGGTGGCAGGCGGCCAGGCTGAGGCACGGCTCCTGCGGCGCATTCCCACAGCATCCTGCCCACCCCTGACAAATCCTTGCAGGCACTAGTGAGTAACAGTGGGGAGCTGTGACCAGCACCCCTCCCTCAGTGGCTCCTCTGGGGTTCACGCTGCTCTCTGAAAGTGAATGGCCCTTAAATTCACAGCTGGGGTTTGGCTTGTGATTGGAGCCTGTCACCCACAGACAGGAGCTGCGTGTGACAAACAACCGTGTGTGACCAGACCAGAAATATCAGGGTGCCACCTCCAGCGAGGAAAAGCACCTGGTTTCCGTTCTAAAAGCCCCTGAGCACAGCTCAGCTGCTGGTGGGCAGCAGTGGGTAGGGCCCTTGGCTGCTCCCCAGTGCCGTTGTCACCGTCTCCAGGTGCAGGTTAAATTGGGCTGCTGGCCTGGCTGCTCACCTTTGTACCCCGTGTTTACGGTAACCACGGGCTGGCTGATGTCTAGAAATTATTGCTCTTGCGTTACACTCAGTCCTTACTACACCTTTTTGGGGATGAACTTAAACTCCAAATCGAGACTGACATAAATCATTAAGCCATCCATCCTGCCTAAATTAATATATTACAGTCTTCTAACATACACAGGGAGGAGCGTGTGTGAGCTGCCTGGGAGTGGTTTGGGGAGGAAAGGGCATTTCTGCTCTGGCTATTCCGATGCTGTCCCCTGCAGCAGCGGTGACCGTAAAGGTTAAGCCTGCCACAGACTATTGTACCCAGCGGCACTGCTTGGCTGGGCTTTGCAGTCTAATTGCCACTGACCCCGTGACAATGAGGTAATGTCTCTGCCTCCCGGGTCAGATAAATACTGCTCATTTTATAACCACCAGACACGTTACTGAAAAACAGATAGGAAACGACCCAAAGTCCCATGATCACTGGAACATAAACTCTACTACAGCTGTTGCTCTTGTCCTTCATTTGAATGCTATGAGGTTTTTCTCGTAACACCCACTCAGAGGCAGAGCTCTTGGCCAAACTCTGGCCAGGGATCTTCTCCTCAGGTGGCCTCACCCGACCTAAAAGGGAAAGGTAGGAAAATGCCAGAGTGGAAGGATGTGATTGGTAAGAAACAACAGGGATAAAATTGTCTTCTAACAGATTTCTAAACCTCAGCCACCGGCACACCTGGGGTGGGAATTCAAGGGAAGAGCTGTGCTGGGGGCCGAGAGCCAGCACTCTCACACAGCTGCGGGGAGTTGCAAAGCCCCCCCGAACACCCCAAGTTCAACTCCGCGGGTTGCAGAGCTGCCGGTGCAGCCACGGTTCAGCCCAAAGTCCTCGCTCCCACCCCTCTGCCCCGTTACAGCTCCCTGGCAATGCGGCCTTTGATGATAAATGCCCGAGTGACGCCAGAGTGACGAGGAGGACTTTGTCCCTCTCCTGTGAGCACCAGCGGGACACAGGACAGTGATAACCCTCACTCCAAATCCATCCCCTGTCCTGAACCCTGCGCTCCCTTCTCGGAAAGCGACGGCCAGGGGGGAATGGCACAGAACGCTAAAGTTGTTTTGCTGGAGTAGCAAAGCAGCTTTTGTCCCCTGTGTCTCCACAAACTCCCTCCAGCACCGCCCCGCATCCTCAGCGCTGGGAAAAACAGGGTTATAAACCCTGCAGCCTTAAACCAGAACCTCTGCAGAATGAACCCCAAAGTATTTACAGACATTAACCCAGAATGACCAAGAAAATCGTGTCCTTTTCATTGATACATTCTTATTTTATATAAAATACCCCCAGAGCCGATAGCTGCTTTTGCTGCTATTCAGAATTTTGCCCTACTCTGCTGTACCTTTGACTTTAAGAAGGTGACGGCATTTTTTTTTAAGCTGTTGAAAAATGCTGAGGTGAAAAATATTTTTGCAGTTCCTTACCTGATATTTACAATAATTTGTGCTTCATAAATGTTTGATTTAAGTGGTTTTAAGCATTTCTTATCTTGATATACTGTCCCCTAATTGGTACACTCCAACTGTCCTGAAGGAGTGGCTCAAATTCCAAACTCAAAAGCTGCAGGATGATTTTCTTTCTTTCCCTCACAATAGTTTTTGGGTCACACTTTAAATTACCTTTTTTCCCCCCACTCTGGCCATGACTCAGCAGTGCTGATTTGCATTGGGCTGGCACTTTCGCATACAAGCTATGGAGAAGTGATTTAAATACAAAATGGTCAAATATTTCATAGACCTTCTTTGACCTTCTCCGTTCCTGTACTACCAATTTCTTTTCCACATGTTTTGATGGGGAGGGTGATTCCCAGCATGGGATGTTAGAAAAATTGGTACCATGAGACCAAAATGCATTTGGGAATGTCACTGGTACTTGGGAAAGTCATTGCTACTTGCAGTAACCATTTTTTGTAGCACTTAAAAATTTTCTTTTAATGTAGGATGCTCTGTGTTGTAAAGTTGTTTTTTAATGGTGTATATTTATAATATCTTACCTAACCTCTGCTTTCTTCCATGGAAGTTTTAATTGCTGCAGTGGTAGGGAGAAGAATCAAAATAAACTGAGTCCCACAAGCTGTGTTTACTCACAGAATCAATTACAAATAGTTATGCATGGAATTAGGGGTGTGATCCCTCTGTGAAGCAAACTCAGGGACTGCTCAGCCCCCCAAAGGTCTGGCTGCACGGAGGGGACACTGAGGAGCATGTGAAAATACAACAGAAAACATTTTCCCTCTTGGCTTGGCACAACCTCTGTTTGACTTTAAAAATGACTGTGCTGGGGGTTTTCCTCTTGGTTCTTGTTAACCATCACCACCTTTCCCTCATTACTGGAACAAACACAAACACATTTGGACTGCATTTCTTACTCTTTTAAAGAGAGATCACATCTCTCTGTGTCCTGTCAGGGCTTAAGGTTTACTCAAGGCATCACTTATATATCAAGCATATTTTATTTAAGAACAACTGTTTTTTTTGCAGGATTATATTGGGGAAATACAATACCTCCAGCAGATTAGGAGACATTGAATTAAAACCCCTGAAAGGTTTCTTTCTTCAAGGAAGCAAGACATTGATTGTGCTAAATTACCAGTTTCTGCTGAACACGATAATGCATCGACTGAGGCAGATGAAGCATCTGAGACCAGCCACTAATGGCACTGGCACATCAGACGTGATGTTGCAGCCATAAATTGCCCACTGGATATAAAAGTCCCAACACAATAAAATCTGGAAAATCACATTGTCCTCACAAGCCCGAGTCAAGTGAATCAGTGAGATCTCAAGTAACTGCAGTTCTGCACTGATAAATAATAAACTTCAAGGTAACAGCATGAGAAAGTGTTTTTATTTGTTTGTAAGTAAAATATTATCTATAAAATGTTAAAAAGAGGAAATACTAGTTTCTGCGAAGCAAAGTTCTGATTGAACTTTTTTTTTTTTTTTTAATGCTGTGAAAAGTAAAATCCAATGTAATTTCAGGGATAACACTTGAAAATTATGCAAGTGCATGCTTAGGCCTTTTGGAAAGAACAAGGTCTCACATGTTCTTCTATTTTAAATGCCTGCTGCATCTCCCGAAATCCCCGGGGAATGAGCTTAGCAAAAGGTGAGCTCAACATTTCCAAAGGCACAGAGCCGCTCTGCTGAGCCGGGAATTCGGGAATTCGGGAATTCGGGCATTGGCGCTGTGAGGGATCGGCACAGCGGGCGCCTCCAAGGCTACGCGGGAGCCCGGGCTCGCCCTGGGGGCTGCGGGTGACATTCCTGCCCATGAGGCAGCCCCGGGATTTAGCTTATAAAAATCCAGCAGTGCCGTGTTTTCATTTTATCTCAGAATGGCTGAGAGCAGCCCGGCTGGCGGCGGGCTCAAGGGACGGGCAGTGATGCGCGGCAGCCGCTACCTGCTCCCTGTCCGTTCCCAGCCCCGAACGGGGCTCGGCCGAAGGCGGAATAGACCCCGCGGCTGGCGCAGCTCGTGGTTTTGGGGGGTTTTCTCGCCTTTTGGCCCCGCCGTGCAGCCCCCGTGCCGGGCGCGGCGGCGGCGCTGGAAAGCCCCGCGGGGCGGCTGCCAGGCGGCGGCGGGGGCGGCAGGAAGGCGGGCGGCCACGGGCCGTGCCCGCGGGGGCCGGGCCGACGGGAGCGAGGGAGGGGAACAGGACGGGAGCCGGCTGCCCGCCCGCCAGCGACACGCCTTGGCCGCCCGCCCGGCCCCGTGCGGAGCCGGGGCTTGGCCGGGCCGGGCCAGGCGGGAGGCGGCGCT
Organism: Cyanistes caeruleus; assembly: GCF_971803275.1. Classification (NCBI taxonomy): domain Eukaryota; kingdom Metazoa; phylum Chordata; class Aves; order Passeriformes; family Paridae; genus Cyanistes; species Cyanistes caeruleus. Next base: position 1,431,269 of record NC_141711.1, on the reverse strand, counting down.
TCCCCCGCTCCCTCGGCGGCGCGGTCCGTCACGTTCCGCTCCGCATGGTCCGGGCGGGCCCGCCCCGAACGGCCCGGCCCGCCCTCAGGGGCCGCCGCGGGGGCAGCTCGGGGCCGCACGGCGCCCGCCCCTCACGGCCCGTGCCGGGGAGCGCGCCCTCACAGCCCGCCCGGCCCCGGGGCGGTCACAGCGCTCACCCCTCACAGCCGGCACGGCCCCGGGGCGGTCACAGCGCTCACCCCTCACAGCCCGCCCGGCCCCGGGGCACTCACAGCGCTCACCCCTCACAGCCCGCCCGGCCCCGGGGCGGTCACAGCGCTCACCCCTCACAGCCCGCCCGGCCCCGGGGCGGTCACAGCGCTCACCCCTCACAGCCCGCCCGGCCCCGGGGCACTCACAGCGCTCACCCCGCACAGCCCGCCCGGCCCCGGGGCGGTCACAGCGCTCACCCCTCACAGCCCGCCCGGCCCTGGGGAGCCGCACACCGCTCAACCCTCACCTCACCCCCCTCATCCTCCCACAGAAATGGTGTGAGTTCCGCTCCCCAGGGACGCAGTGGATGTCCCGGCCAGGCAGCCATCCTGCTGATGGAAGAGCGTGGGAAACGGTGTAAAATGAATGTGACATTTCCTGCTTCGCACCTACGCGTGTGTGTGAGCGTTCTCAACGCTGCCTCTCTGCGTGTGCTGTGCCCAAGGGTCACTCACTGTCCTCTCCAAATTCATGGAATCACAGAATGTTAAGGGGTTGGAAGAGACCTTAAATCCCATCCATCCCACCCCCTGCCATGGCAGGGACGCCTTCCACTGTCCCAGGTTGCTCCAAGCCCCATCCAACCTGACCTTGGACACTTCCAGGGATGGGACAGCCCCAGCTTCCTTGGGCACCCTGTGTGCCTCACCACCCTCACAGGGAAGTACTTTGTAGTGTCTAACCTAAATTTTCCCTCTTTTGATTTGTACCCATTATTCCTTGTCCTGTCATTACAGGTCATTGTGGGGTTCCTCTCCAGCTTCTCTGTAGCCCCCTTCAGATAGTGTAAGGTTGCTATGGGCTCTCCATGCAATCTCTAAATTGCCTCCATGGGTCATTAGTGACTGTCCTTCACCCACCTGTGGTACCTCAATGTCTTTCTGCCACTCATACCCACCTGGATCTTTTTTTTACTACACAAAAGTGGCTGCTGGGTCTATTTTGCCACGCATAAATGTCTCCTTGGTCATTATTGTCCCCACTTGTACCACAGCTGGCACAGTGAAGCCCCAAATGATTAAAGCACAGACATGAAACATTCCTCAAAGGCCAATTCTGTGGCTGCCAAATCCGGGACTGAAAAGAGATGCCTGTGCAAAATTAATTTGGCTTATCTCTGGGCATGGATTAGAAGCCTTATTAGATATTCATCTCCTGCTTTTTGCACGGAGCTCTGTCTAGCCGGTGAGCAGAGTGGAGGGTGTATCTTAATGAGCAAGGACTCGGTGTTCTGCTTTACCTTTGTAACTTGGGGTGTTGCCTGTGGCTGAGGGAACCACATGCCCCGAGCCAGCTCTGGGGCAGTCTGCCATGCTCTCAGAGCTTTTTCCACAGGGCCAGAAGGTTTCATGGACACTTGCAGATGGTGGAAGTGCAATGGGAGTTCGAAGATTTAGGATCTGGTCAAAGCTCTAAAAGGGAAATGCCAGACATTGAGCTTGGGCCCATCAGGACTCTGTCCTTCAGCATCTGCCTTCCCCTCTCATGGCTGCTTGTGCTTACATCCTTGCCTGGCCCCCAGACTCCCTTCCAGCCCTGCTGCTCCCTACCAGTTTCTGAAAAAAATTAGTTTGAGCTAAGGCAAACTGCAGTTTCTTGAGCACAAGTGCAGGTATTGCCCTCCTGGTGCTTGAGTGGGGCAGCTTCCACCCAAAAGGATCCCTAGGAAAACAATGAAGTTAAATATTCCATCTTCAGTCCGAGTGCCCAGGCTGAGCCCAGAGCATCTGTAGTTGCAGAGGAGAGCCCATTGGGCCTCACATGGAGGAGATCCTCAGGGAATTCAGCTGGGACCATCTATCAAACCTCTGCTGAGAAGTGCAACAACTGCAGCTTCTCAGAAGCTTATCAGTTATTAGCTTATCAGGTCAATGGCCTCATTGTTAAAATGGCAGAACTCACCCTTACTCCACTGCCAGGTTTTGGGTGCAAGCCCAAGGCATGTTGGCATCAGACCTTCCCACAAAAAAACAATTTTAGAATTATTTTAGCATGGATAAAATATCCCTGCCCCCTTGCTTCCTTGGCAGAGAGAGACAGTGAATCTTTTCACAGTTGTAATCAACTTAAGACAAGGGGTTTATGGTGGAGAGTGTTGGACAACCTTTGTGATCAGCGTTCTGCTCTCGTCTGGAATATTCATGGAACAAACAAGAACAGGGCAGCGTGCTAAGGATGTGTGTGGGTTATTAAGATAAATGTCTGGAAGGAAAGTTCAATCACACTGCTCTCTGCAACCTAGGAAATGTTCATGCCGGGCACTTTGAGGGCAATGACAGGGTGGTGTGGCAGTGAGGAGAGGCCAGAGTCCACTGGGAACACGTCTGCCAGGGAGGCAGCGCTGCCGCGACCTCTGCCCGCAGCCGAGCACGTCCACGCTGGACCAGGCACTCTGAACAGAGAGGAGCTGTGGGGCTGAAGTTTGGTGGAACATGAAGAGAGAGATGCAGCTGTTCCTGCTGGAAAAGAAGCAATGTGACAGTCTTTGAGCACGTAAATCTGTGTGTCTGTCAATGATTTATGTGCTGGGGGTGGCTGTGCGTTGTGACTCCCCTCACCTGGGCAGGGACCTGAGCCCCAGGCTCACCCCAAGGTCCATCAAGCAGGTCTGAAAATACATTAGAGTCAGAGTTGGATGGAGGAAATAAATCTTTATACAACCAGCTGTTTTCATATACCAAGATACAGCCACCTCTTCTGTGTCCTCAGAGATGATAAATGTGCTTGTTTGGGTAAAGTTGTGCCCTTCAAAAATCTGTCTTGTGGTGACTATTACAAGTTTGATTAAAAATCTCATGCTCTTTCTGACAAGCACAGCCTGCATAACAAAATAAATGTGACAGGCAATTGGCTTGTTAATAAGTGCAATTAAGCACTATGGGGGCTTGGTTCTATCACAGTTTATTGGGAAAGCCACAGAATTTTTTATGCAGCTGGTTTCACGGAAATGAAATCATTGATAGTTTTGTACAGGAATGCCATGGAAATCCTTTTGTTTCCTGGCTCAGAAGACACACACCATTTTTCAGAGTGAAGGAATTCATTTGGCTCCTCTTTGTTACTCACAATTACTTTTTGAACCCCTCACCCAGGGACCTCTGTGGGGTGGTCTCACTTGAAGAACCTCACCACTGGGTCAGATAAAGTTTACATCAAAGCCAGTCATCATACAGCTGTTTGTTAATAATGCAGTGAGGGATCAGCCAGGATCCAAGAAAAATTATCCATCTTGTTTGACCTGTGGAGTCTGAAAATGCTGGAGCCCCATGCTGGCACTGTCCTCAGTGCCATGGGAAAATTGTAGGAGGTGTTATAATTCCAAGGAGAGGTTTTCTTTTATTTCTGTGTGGCCAGTGGGCTCCTCATCAGGAATAGGGATTGAGCCTGGACCTGAGCCCCATCCTGCCATCTTCAGAGCACTTTGTGTTGATGAACTTATACAAGGGACTCCAGCATGCCATTTTAGGGCACATTTTCTATTAAAAAGAAATATTTGCTGGAAATACAGTACCTGTACATTAACTGGAAGAGAATTCTGAAGAGATGGGCAACCTGTAAGGTGCTGTGCCACAGAAGTTGAGAAATAGAAATAATTGGTGAAATTAAGTGTAGGCCACCCCTCTAAAAACCTGTTCTGTGATCTGTGAATGAACCCAGGCAAGGGTAACGAGCAAGAAATTAGGATAGTTTGCAGGTCATGGATTCATCAGAGGGCCAGCACAGAGACAGCTGTTAGCACAAAACTGCTGCTGGAATGACTGGATCAATGATGACCTGGGTGGAAAAGGGAAAGGAGAAGGAGACAACCTTCCCATGAAAGCAAGCACAGACAGCAGGAGAGAGCAGCACACAGGTGGTTGGGTTGGGGCTGGGTTGTTTTCCAGGAAAAGAAAACTTCATCTAGTGAGAATCATAAAAGGTTGCAAAATCAAAGAGCCAAAGACTGGGAGAGCTTTGGTAAATATTAACAAATAAAGATCTGCATGCTTTGAACAACTAAATTTAAGGCAGTGGGAGCTTTTGTAGCGATTTGAATGGCTGGGGGTCAGTTCTTAGTGAGGCTACAGAGGGTTCACGGGCAAGGGGTCGGAGCTGGGATCCTTCCTTAGGGCATGTCAGTCACTGCTCCAAGGAAAGGACTGTGCCAGCAGCACATCTCTGCTGCTGGAGACATCCAGGAGATACTGCAGAGTGACTCTTCCTCCAAGGGACAACTTGGGAGCAAAAAGAGGCCGGAGAGGAGTCAGGAGCTCAGAAAGGGTTGTGAGGTGGAGCTGGGTGGAGGGGCCCATTCACAATAGCTGGCAAAAGCATCTCCCACCTCTATAAATGAGGGATTGTCAGTTCCATTTTTGAACTTTGCCCTCCCTTGATGATTTGGCATTTGCATGGTGGCTGTTCCTGCTTGTCTTCACCTCAGCAGTTATCTACCAGCAGGGTCTGATTATCTCGGGGCAGCGCTCCGTGCTTGTGACATCCCTTAATTAAACTCTGACAGTTGCTAACTATGGAAAAGAAAAATACTGGAGGGAGAAAACCCTCACTGCATTCTCATTAGACAACAATATTCAAGAGACTTTGGGTGCCACACAGGAGAGTGGTACAAAGGATATTTTTAATGAGCTTCAGTAAAGGTGCCCTTGATTTTGGTTTGTCTCTAATTGTGTGAGCTTTGATCTTGATTTCTTCAAGAGATATTTTGCTGTGCACTTAGATAGCACTGAGACCTGAACAATTTTTTTTTTGTCCAGTTTCTAAGAGAGGAAAAAAGTTTCCACTGGAAAATGGTTCCAGGGAGTTTCATCAGGGAAAACAGCATCCTCAGGATCTGTCCCTATAATTGTCTCCAAACAGGTTCTGCAGAAGGAAGAGTGCTCGAGTGATATGGAACACATGCACTGGGACAGGTGAAGCCAGATGCTGACTCCAGGGATGTGTTTCATGTTTGGCTATCATGTGCAGGGAGAGAAAAGCTTTAGGAGGGCAGGAAAGCAGCTGAGCAAGATTGCAAGGGCAGGTAATGCACAAACCCAGCTCATGGCCTGGGACTTCTTGGCCCATTCACTCTCCCTCACATTATGGCTCCAGTTAAGACTGGAAGCTGCGTGGGAGGGAATTTCTGCATTTATCACTTGGAGCGAGCGCCTGGCCTCCCTGAGAAGACTGTTGAAATCTCTTTTCTAATATGAATCATTTAGTGTTTTGCTTATTAGTAAAGCAAGAAACAAGATGCAAACTTGAGGTAATTGTAAAGCTGTTTTTAAATTAATCTTGGCATTTTTCTGCTTGACAAATCCGAAGCCTCTGAAATCATTGCACAGCTGTAACAAATGAAGTTTTTATTCAGGAGAGATCAAGTCTGGGGTTTTTTGCATTTCCAGCCATGGCTTTACAGCTAAGGCTGCCAGGAATTAAACTTTCTAGAACTAGACTGAGCTCACTGAGGGAAGAGCCTTCACTTCAGAGGGAGCTCAGGCTGCCTCAGATTAATACTTGATTCAGTGGAGCCTCAGAATTGAGTTTAGGGGTAGCTGGCATAAAGGCAATGCTGGAGAATTTCTGTCGTGTGAGAACAGCTGCAGTCAGGCTGTGAACCCTCCTCTTCCCAGCAAGAGCACAGGATAAAACCTGCTGAGACATCCTTGGTACCCTGCCATGAGCTCCCTTCTTGGGTGCCTTTTCATCTCCCTCCCTTCCATGAATATTAACAGCAGTTGTTTCCCCCTGAGGAGCTGCAGTGCTAAAAGCCAGCCAGCGATGGTTCCTCAGTGGTGGCAGCAGCTCTGGGAGAGGAGCTCGCTCACACCCGGCAGCCGCTGCTCTGCGGCGGAGCCATGGCCATGTAGGACACTCGAGCAATCAAACACGCCCGTGACTTCTTGCCATTATCGAACCGGGCTGGATTTAATCACCAGCAGTTCCAGCGCTGCGCCCTCAGCGTCGGGTGCTTGGAGGTCACCGGTGGGAGGGAATGCTGGCCTGGAACCCGGGGCTTCCCTGCAGAGAGGCTCACAAAAGGCAGAGGGAAAGAATTCAGCTGAAGCCTCACATGTTCCCTGCAATAAAGTTCCAGCATAGTGAAAGTTTAGCTGCAGTGTCTGCATGTGTCTGCAGCTCCTTCATCATGACTCAGGGGAAAACCTGCTGTTTATTGGTGTGAGTGAGTGCTTCAAGGGGCAGGTCTGCAGCCGGGGGAACATCCTGCTCCCAGGTACAACACTGACCTTTAGAGGTGCTGTGAAAGCACTTTCGGCCCGTTGTCTCCTGGATGTCTATTTGCTCCTTTCTTTATTATTTTTTTCCTTTAGCTATCTGCAGATTCCAGCGACAAAATTACTCAGGGAATAAATCACTGCCCAGTGAAAAGCACCTAATCAAACAGATAGGTCTTGCGTTTCACCCTTGCCTCTCTCACTCCCACACATGACTTTGCATGTGAATCTTTAAGACCTGTATGCCCTATATTTTTTCACTCTAATGCTGCAATTAATCACATTACATAACCAGCCTACTGCTGTTTCTAATTAAATTTTTCGGGGAGGGTGGGGAGGGAAGAAAGAACCCTGCATTTAAATACCGTGAAGGGTCTGTCTTGAAATGACAATGCCAGGAAGCGGCGAGGGAAGGCTCCCTCCATCCTCCTCCTCTCACCCCCGTGCGCCGGGAGCTGCGGCGCAGGCCCGGCTTATGCAACATCCCACGCCGGCGTCTGACTCACGCGCACTTACCTCACCCAGGACAGGCTAAAAATAGGGATTCATTCTTAACTCTGCACAGCCGGGCTCTGCCTCGCTCCCGAGAAGACCCTTGCCGGGATTAAAATAGCGCGCTGTGTTTCCTGCCGGGGATGCGCTCCCCGCTCCCCGCTCCCCGCTCCCCGCTGCCGGGCGCCGGCTCCGGCCCGGCCCGGGCTGCTCGGGGCACGCCAAACACCTCCCTCCGCCCGGGGGGCTTCCAAACTGCTCCACACGGAGCCACGAGGACGGACTGGGCAGCGGGGTGGCCAGACTTCGGGAAGCGGCTCTGTAGTAACTGCGTGCCGGCAGCTGCCGCAGCTTCGGGCAGGGCTGGAGGATGTGAAATCAGCCCTGGGCTGGCTGGGAGGAGGCTGCTGCTCCCGGAGCCGGGATGCAGCGGGGCTGTGGGAATAAACCTCGCTCAGAAGTCTCGCTGCAGCTGCAGCTGTGACCAGAACACTGCCCCTTGTGCCCCATGGCTCCTGGCTCTGGGGTGCGTCCAGCCCTTTGCCCCACAAACTCCATCTCTTTTTGGCAATGGTCCAGCACAGGGCAGGGCTGACACAGCTCCTCGCCCCCAGGACGGGCAGTGATGGCACGTCCTTGGCACAGGGATGTTCCCACCTTTGCTGCAGCAGCCCTGCCCCGGCTTTGCGAGGCTCACGGCATGTCCAGAGCCCCCACGCCTGGTGGGGGATGGCTCAAGAGCTCTGCTCCAGTTTAAAACGAAGCAGTTTTTGAGCTGTCCTGGTGGCTGCAGAAGGATCCAAAGTGCAGACGAGCGTCTCAAGACTCAGAGCAAGTGAACTTCCAGATGAATTAGAAAACCTTAAAAATATTCTGGCAATTGATATATCACTCCAATGAATTTTCTGGCTGCCCTGAAGAAATAGTCTTGGAGCCTCAGCTTGGTGTAATTGGCACCAGACTGCTTCCCTTCCCCTCTGCTTTCTCAGCACATGAACCTTTGGCTGAGTCATTTAGAGGGGCTGGAGATGTTTTTCCCTTCAAATTCTACCTTAAACAATTTGAGAGTGAAAAAGTGATGTGAAAACCCATACTCATTTTGCATCCATTGGCCTTTTGGAAAACATCTGTTTCTAGGTTGCTTTATTTTCCCTGGAATTTCTCAAAATGTCTCAGCCCATCTTTAACCTGGCAGTCGGGATGAGCAGTGAACCAGCTCTTGTGGCAGAGCTAACCCAGCTGGACACATTCTTCACAGATTTACCATAACAATAGAATTTTTTAAACACAAATCGAGTTCTCGAGGAGATCCACGACCATTCCCTGATTCCGGAGCTAACTTTAAAGTATATTTGTAAGGAATTTCAATCAGATTATAATGAACATATCTAATTCCTAAAGGCCATGTAAAAACTCTTTAGCTTCTTGCTCTTCCCGGAGGGCACAGGCAGTAGCGGGGCAAGGTAGCTGTGTCCATTTATTTTGCCTCGGGCATCCGATCCCTCTGAGCCCTAAGCTCAGCCCTCACCCTGTGGCAGTCAGCATCATTCACCTCATCCATTGCCTCGCAGGAGCAGCAGAGCTGAGGCCTGAGGAGATGCTCTGGAGGAAGTGGCTCTGGGTCCCAGGACTCGGTGGCCCGGAGCAGAGGGGTGGCAGCGGGCACTGCAGTGCCTCTCACACTCTGTCACCACGAGAAGCTGAGCTCCTGCTCCACGGAGCCAGAGTTCAGGGAGGTTTGGGGAACGGAGGCTTTGATGCCATGCGGATGTCTGAGGTGTTTTCCTGATTGCTGCTAAATTGAAATCTCCTGTTTGATGTGATTGAGAAAGAATGCAAATGGCCTTGCAGGAAAGCCTGGGGAAGAGGAAGGAGACTCTGGTTAAGTGTGAGAAAGAGAGGATGATAAGGAAAGGGAGGAAGGAATAGGACAGAGAGAGAGAGAGAGAACTATTTATGGGAGCAGGTACCTTGAGCAGATAAAACAAAAAAAAAAAGAGTGGGACCAGCATAGGGGACAGCAACAAGCAAAAGGTTTAAACAAGCAGGGAGCAAAGCTCATAGACCAGAGCACAGAGTGAAGGAGGAAAATTAAAAGCAGGGAGCTGATTTATATACAGATAAAGAAAAACAGCCTTGTGCAACCTGGGTTTGCATGGCATGGCCCATGTCCTACATCAGTGGAACAGTCAGGAAAGGGTGTAGCAGAGAATGCTGCTTCGGAGTGCTGGAGCCTAATTACAACCTCCTGTTATTTGGGACAAGTGTTTTAAATTTGCATTCTACCCTGAGAGGCATTACTCCCTCTAATAATTTCAAGTCTTGGTTTGGAGCTGGGAGAAGGAGATTTCGGAATAGCATCAAAGTAAGTGGTGGGCCTTGGAGGTGGGAGCAGAACTGGTATGAGTGTGGCAGGTGCTCGGGTTTGGCATTTCTTCAGTGCTGGCTGCTGGCCAGAGGAAAAACCTCCTCTTGTGCCTCCTGGCCACCACCTGAATCCTGAGCAGGGAAGGTTGATGGAGACCTTGTTTGAAAATTGTTGAATTTTCATGCGTGTGGACCAGGTTCCATCATTTTCTGTGTGGGGTGTGCTGCTCTGTTTCATGTAAAGCAAAGCTAACCCAGCCAGAGAGTCCCAGAACAGAAGTTGTCCTCAATGCAGTGTCCAGAGGGTTTGTTGTGACACAAGGGACAAAGTGGAGGAGCAGGGCTGTCAGTGGTAGCAAAGCCTGTGAGTTGGATGTGACAAATTATGGACTGGTTACAAAGGCTGGAGATGTGGGACCAGCATCCTTGATGTTTTAGAGTAGGTGTTAGGAAGAAGTTCTGAGGAAGAAATTCTTTATTCAAACTGGTAAGGCCCTGGCACAGCTTGCCTAGAGAAGCTGTGGCTGCTTCGTCCCTGGAAGTGTCCAAGGGAAGCTTGGGCGGGGCTTGGAGCAGCCTGGGATAGTGGAAGGTGTCCCTGCCCATGGCAGGGTCCCTTCCAACGTAAACTCTTCTGTGATTCCACAATTCTGTGCACAGTTTTCACAGCAGTGAGGCAGGAATTGAGAAGGCAAAGCCTGTTCCTGTGGGCTGAGGCTCATGGCATGCCAGCCCATGGAGAGCCCAGGGCTGGGAACCACTGGCTGCCAGTGGCCCGAGGCCAGGTGCTGGTTGCCCAGCTCTGTGCACAGCCCTGCTGAAATGGGTGATCTCTTCCTCAGAGAAGGGCAGTGATATTCTCCTGTTTTCTTTGTCAATGCAGCGTGGCCTGATGCTGCACTGGTTTGGAGGCCAGAGATTTCCCAGGCACTTTTGGCAGGTCTTGCTGAGATCCGTGTGTACCCCAAGCACAGATCCCACTCTGAGTTTCCTAACTGGGCCATTAAATAAACAAACACAGCATAAATCCAGTGTGGGCAGTAAACTCCTTAAGCTGGGGAGTCCAGAGACATTGCATTGCTGCGGGGTTCTTCTCAGGGCGAGGGAGGGAGTTTGGAGTTAATGCACGAGAGGAGGAACGGGCTGATGTGAGGCTGGAAAAGAGGAGGGAGACAAAAGCAGGGAAATATCTTACATTTCTTTATTATGCATCAGATTCTGTAATGCAATTCACCTGTATTCCACAGGGCATAACCCAGAGGGACGTGGTTGGGTGGGAACAGGCACGTAGCACCCTCGGTGTGTGGAGTCCCCAGGTGCTGTAGGCAGTGGGGAGCCTCCTGCCAGGGAATGTGGGCAGCAGTGGGGCACAGAGCTCCCCTGGCTGGAGGACAGCAGAGCACTGTGCCAGGGGTCCCTTCAAACAAGCAAGCACAGAACCAGAGCTTTTCAGCCCCTCTGGGCTCGAGGGCCTCTGTCAGCAGTGCTGGTGCTGCCGTGGCTGGGGTGATTCCTGTGCACGGGGTCCCTGCTCTGTGTCAGCTGTACAGGCAAACCAGGCCAGCTGCCAAGGCCTTCGTGTGCCCACGGGATGGTGTTTGGCACTGTCCTGTCCCACTCCAAGGGCTGTGCTGGAGGGTTTGGACTGTCAGCTGATGGCTTTGTTGTCTGTGGTCTGGTTGAGCAACGTGCTCAGGCGTTTGCTCGGGGCTGGGTAAGGGAGTTCTTGGCGTTACTGTGAATAGAGGTCTTGTTATAAGCACTGAGCTGCAACCCCCCAGAAAAATAGCAGCTAGTTCCCCCAAACTCTGTTCATGACCTGAAGGGAAGGAGGATATCTTGGGAACACCATATAGGCATAAAATCCACCTCTGGTTCCAGTGTGATGTTGCTCACCCTGCTGCTGTTCCACGGAGCTCTGCAGGTCATTCTGCCACCAGCAGAACACAGCAAGGCACCCTGGAGCAGGTTTTACTGAAACCACACATTCCCAAAGAGTCTCCATTAACTTCTGAGAGGGACATTCAGGGAGGGTTTGCTTCTATTTCTCTGCAGAGCAGCTCATTTTTCCCCTTTTGCAGTAAACAGTCACTGCTCAGCCTGTTAAGGTGTTTGTCCTCCCCGGAGCTGAGGTCGCTGGCCATGACCTGCAGCTGTGTCACCTGGCAGGGAAAAGCCTGTCCCATCCCAGGATGGGCTGCCCAAAATCCCAAAGCCTGATGGATTGGCCTTTGCACTTGAGGATTTCTATCCTGACTTGTGGGCACAAGTCAAGCCATTTGGAAGTAGAGGAAGGTACTGCTCATTGGTACTGATTTATCTGGGACTGGCACTTAGGCTGAGAATGTTGCTGGACAGAATTTGGAGAAGAACCCAAAAGTGTTGCTGCTAGCAATGGAATACTGGGATGTATGGCTAGTGGGGGAAAATCCTTCCACTGAGAGTTGAGATGTGGCAACCACAATTGCCAGGGAAATTTGAGCCACCCCATCAATCTGTGATAATTTCATATTTATGGACTTTTTAGGGGAAGTTATTTTGGGGTGAGAAGCTGAAAAAGTCCTTGACTTAGCGTAAACACTGCTCAGCAACAACTGAACCATCAGAGTGTTATCAGCATTACTCTTATCCTAAATCCAAAGCACAGCCCTGGATCAGCTACTGGGAAAAAAGTTAACTCCACCCCAGCCAAAACCAGGACATATGATGGTGAAAGCTTCTTCAGGCAGCATACTTTGTTCATTTAATATCACATGCAAATGTAGAAACCTGAATTGGAACCTCAGAAAACCCCCAGAGAAGTATTTCTCTGTCTTATCCTCACGAGGGTGAATTGGAAGCTCTGGCTGAGGGAGGGGTGCTTAGAGATTGTAAATTAATTTAGGCAGTCTTCTTCTGATAAGCTCAAACTTCGATCCACATTTCCAAGATTTCATGCCTTGAAGAGCCTGTTCTCCCACTTCCCTGACTTCTGTCCCTTGGATGAGGAGGTTTGTTCTGCATCAAGTCACACAGATGAGGCTCGGAGTGTTTTTCTCCCAGCAGCAAATAGGGAGTCCATGGAATTTCCTGGCCCTGCCGTGGGACTGTGGCTGGGTGGATTTGGCAGTGCAGGTGCTGGAGCCCTGAGCATTCCTGCCTGGTTTCACCTGCTCCCCTGGGGCTGCCCAGGCTCCAGGACTGTCTGGCACTGGTTGCTTGCTCAGCCACTGTGATTCAGCTGTTGATGCTGCAGTTAAACCATCATTTAATATCTTCCTTCAGAACTCTGATTAAAGAGAAATCTATCTGATGTGTTGCAGTGGCAGAGGAGGCAGCTGGGTGGTCCCAGCTCGGTGTCTCAGGTGGCAGCAGCTGGCCTGGGGCAGCCACCACGGCTCCAGCTGTGGCAGCAGGGCTGGCGTGACTCTCAGAAGTCATCTGGGGAGGGTGCAGAGCGTGAATCAGTCTGGACTTCTCTGATGGTTTCCTAGCCAGAGTCTTCAGGCAAATATGTACTTTTGCATCATAACAGCTGCTGCCCTTTCTGCCAGTTTCTAACACTTGCGGTCGCCGGCTTGGCTCTCGCTCGTCCTTCCACCCAGTGTAAACAAATCCCACCCCTGTTATGTTTGGGAGATGAAAGCAGAGATGAGTGTGTGAAGCGAGGAGTGGCGATGGGAAGCGTGGGATGCGTGCTGCTCATGTGGTCAAGCGTGGTTATCGGGGAAGCACGTGAGCTCCTCACCTCACCATCCCTGCTCCCAAACCAAGCATTAAGGGTTGAGCTCGGTGATCCTGGAGGTCTTTCCTAACCTAAATGATTCTGTGACTCTCTGAAACCCAAACTCAAGGTCTTTAGCAAACATTATTGTAAATGCAAAGTCATCCCCATTTAAAATAAGGAATTGAGACGGCTTCATGCCTTAAACATCACAGCTATGGTTTGCCCTAAGTTTTCCTGGGAAAAAACATCCTTTGTCTCCATACTTCAGGGCCTTGGAGAAACTCTGTTCTTAGATGTCTTCTGATGTCTTGTGTTTGTGACTTGAGGGAGCACAAAGCAATTACATCTGTGAGTAATAACTGCTCCAGAGTGTCTGGAGAGAAAAGTATATGGCAGTGAGAGATGAGATATGAGAGGGCATTGGGAAAGGGTCAGGGTGGTGACAGAGCAGATGAGAGAAGGATGCTGCTCCTCTGATCCAGAAACTGGAACAGGAGCTGCTGGGAGCAGGAACTCTGCAGGATCACCACAGCTTCTCCCTGCCCTAAGAGGAGGAGGAATATTGGAGCTCCTTCTCCTTACCATGTGCATGAGTTGATCCTGTTTTAATGATGCTCAGTACTTGCACATCATTCTCCAGTAATGCCTTTTTTTGCTGTGTAAGGCCTTTAAGTGGGTTATGAGAAAAAAAAAGCAGTGATCTCCTATATTTTGATTTTGCTGCAGTGTGATTTCTGCATCTGCACTGGGGGTTTCATTGATGGTTGTGCCCTGGACTGGGTTGGAGGCTGATGGACCAGCCCAGAGGTGCCGGCTGGCTCCAGCCGCGTTGGCAGCTCCCTGCAAGGACATGACGGAATATGTCTGAGGAATGACAGTCCAAGCTTTCCTGTGACAGTCCCTGTCCCTTTATCCAAAGGGAATTCCCTGCATTTGGAAAGATTGTTCAGGCTCAGGAACTGCAGCCAAGATCCTGAGACAGGCAGCAGAGGTCCCGGTAGCTGTGATGGTAATGAAGGAGCAATAGGGACACTCTTTCCCTGGCTGCAGTCCCGAAAGCATTGCCAGATCAATTCCCGGAGAGAAAAAAAGCTTTATACCTCAGAACAAATGGCCTTGGGAGGCAGCTGATGGTGGAAAACTGGCCAAGGCAAAGCTTTCTGATGGGAGGTTGGTGTTGCCACTGTCTGCTCCCAACCTCAGGAGCAATGGCAATCAGGAGCAAACCAAAACTGGCAAGCAAGGGAAAGGTGGGGAAGGAAATGTGGGATGTGAGAAAATTAATGGCTGTTATGTGCAGTGTTTTGCATCATCAAAGGGGTCATTTTGAGCCCCTTTGCATTTTACTTTGGGTTTTTATGCCCCTTGAGTCTCCTGTGAGATGCACACCCAACGTGTTTCTGCAGCCCATCGTCACAGGGAAGTTCCACTGAAACTGTGGCTTGTGCAAGCCCTTTGCCATGGGTCTGACCCATCATCCTCACCACCCTCACAGCCAAGAATTTTTCCCCATGTCCAATCAAACCCTGCCCACAGTCACCTTAAGGCTATTCCTCCTGTCACTCCAGGCCATTGCCCAAAGTCCCTCTCCAGCTCTCTTATAGGCCCTCTAGCCAAGGCTGATGGGAGCCTCTGGAGACACATCTCAAATCCAGCAGAGGTTTTCCAATGATTTGAAAATTTTTTCCCAGAAAATGTTCTCTGGTAGAGAAGCAGTGCGTTAGCAGCACTCCAGAGTCAGGCCCAGCCATTCCCTCACTCCAAATATGTGTGCAGAAAACGCTTGGAGAGACTGGCAAAAGCAAGGAAAAAGCTTTTTAAAATTATCTGGACTTCTGCTTTGTTGTGGTCCCTCTCCTGGAGCAGCAGCAGCCGGCAGTGGCACCGTTAAATGTCAGGATGACTCAAGTGGTGTTGGGATCTGCTGGGTCAGGAGGGGACAGGTTCACTCCTGGGGCACGAGGCTGCTGGAGGTGATGTCCTGGCCAGGAGACAATCCCCCCAACACCCTCCTGCTGGCCCTGCTTGCTGCCTGCTTGGCAGCTGCACGACCCTTGAGGCTCTTGGAGGGACACTGGGATAACCTGGGCACTCCAGAGCCCTGCTCGCCCTCCTCAAAGCCACCTTTGGTACCCAAACACTCAGGTCAGCCTTGGTGAAGCTTCCAGCTCTTGATCCCTCTTGCTCCATCTCTTTAATGTAATGCCTTTTAAACTGAATTTTGTTTAAATTTAACTCCTGTAACAGTAACTAAAATTCTTTGCTGTCCTCTGAATATCCAAGGATCTGTGGGACACCAGGCTTTGCTGGAGTGAGGGTGAGGAGGAGCTTTGAAAGCAGAGCTATTGATTAAATAATTAAATGGATACAAATGAGCTTTTCTTAGGATTTTGTTTAGCTGATTCTTGGGTAGGAAAAAAAAAAAAAAGTAGGTGGCCTGAGAAGACCAGTGTGCTGCCAGGTCTCATTCCTGTTTGGAAAGGGTCTTTGGAATTTCTCACCACAGGAAATTGCATTGCCATCAATAATTTATTTCTCTTTAGCAAGGAGACCTTTTCTATAGTGCTGCCTGTGTTAGAGACCTGTCCTGCAGCACACCCAGCTCCCTTCCCCCAGCCCCAGCAGTTCCAGGCTGGGATTTCTCTGGTTCCCACTGAGAGCGGTGTCAGAGTCCCTGTGTGGTGGGGAGGAAGCTGTGGGTCTCGTGGCTGTGCTCCCAGTGCAGGTGAACACCCTGCTGAGCCCTGCAATGATTCTCCAGTTTTCTTCTGCAGCCTCGTCCCCCTGAGCCTCTCTGGCTCCAAGGAGGGCAGGGAGCCACAGGCGCTGTGGGAGCTTTTCTGTGCACTAATGCAAATATGATCACTGATATAAGGATGGGTTTGTGCAGCTTTCAGCAGCTTTTGGAGAAGATTTGTGTTTCCTGCTGAGCTCTCTGGGTGCTGGGGCAGTGCTGGAGGCACCGCCTCACATTCTTGGAGATGCTTCAGGAACCGCTGGGCACCGGAGGGTCCATGGAAAAGGTGGATCATGGTCCTGGCACGCCCCAGCATGAGCTGGAGCTGTGCTGACACTCCCCACAGCTCGAATCTGTCCAGTCCCTCCAGGGCTGGCTGTCATTTTGGGTTCACCTGTTAAAAAGTGAGACTCAGACACCTTGTAAAATAGGATTGGTTTTGTCTGAACACGCACCCTTCCCTCTAAAGCTTCTTTGGAATCCTGTTTTACCATTAAAAACAGCTAAAATGAGAAAAAAATTTGCAGAGATATTTCAATATTAAACCAGGGCAATTTTCACTGTCTTTCCCCTCTTCTTAATTTTATTTAGAGCTGATGGGAACTGTTTGGAAGAAAGAGCTGGAAAAGTTAATCTTTGAATAGCAAACATCCCTGAAGGGAGAAAGGGGGGGAGAAAAAAAGGGAGAATGGTCCTTTCAAAGAATCATTGACCTAAATTGCACTTTAATGCACATACCACGCTGTCCACACCACCTACGTGTCTCCAGGAATCCTGCTCAATAACAAGCACTCAATGTTTAGTCATTTCCTGCAGCACGTTTGCAGGAGCCGGTGGCTCCGTGCGATCGCATGTGTCAGTGCTCGGCAGCTCCAACAGTTGCTTTCCATATCAGCAGCTGCTGGCTTCCATCTCCTGTTGGGAAAGGAGCCACGGCGAGCCCAGGTTAATGTTTCAGCCGCCTTCCAGCAGGAGCTCCAGCGAAGGCTGCGGTGACGCGCTGACACCAAACCCAAAACCCAAAACCTCGCCCCAAACCTGGGCTTCTCGGCTGGCTCTGGGAAATCCTGGCTGCAGAACCGGGCGGGCTGCACAGCAGGACACGGGTTTGTCCTTTCCCTAGCAGGGCTTTTAAGGAGGTTTTATTTTTGTGTTTATGAATCTGGCGAGTTTCTGGGCTGGGTGGCAGCGAGTCACACAGGGGGAAGCAGGGGCTGCTCCGGCCTGTGCAGCTCTGGCTCGCTCAGCCCCAGCTGCCTGCCAGGGATGCCAGGGTGCCCTGCCTGCTGCCAGCCCTGCCTTCCCACTCAGGGGCTGCTGCTCCTCACCCTCTGCTGCATGGGGGGCCAGAGCATCAGGAATTTACGCAGACTAGGACAAGAGGGAACGGTTTTTAAATGGTTTTTCCTCCCTAAAAAAGGGGAGATTAAATTAAATATTATGAAGAAATTCTTTCTTGTGAGGGGGGCAGAGCCTGGCACAGGTTTCTCAGAGAAGCTGTGGCTGCCTCATCCCTGGGAGTGTTCAAGGTTGGACAGGGCTTGGAGCAGGCTGGGGTAGTGGGAGGTGTCCCTGCCCATGGCACAGGGATGGAAAATGAAATGAGCTTTAAGGTCCCTTCCAACCCAAACCATCCTGCGATTCTAATGAATTTTATAGCCATTAGCTCAGCCTTTGCTCAGCCATGCAGGGGAGATGATCTTGCCCAGAGAGGTTTGCAGTTCATGCATTGCCCTTTCAGACAGGCACCAGAGCAGCTTTCTGCCCAAGGAATCGAGGGCTGGATCCTCTCACTTTTTTAAGTGTCTGCCTTCAAAATGGAGGCTGCTTCTCACTTGAAGTTCATGGGAACAGATGGCTGGATCTCAGAGACAGGAGTTGCAAGCTATAGGGTGTTTTTCACCACATGTCTTGCTAGTTTCCCTCTAAAAAAAAAGATCCGTGTGAGAACCCTCCCAACATGCCAGGCCAAATCTGACCGTCTGTTAAGTTCACTTTATATAATCTGTGTTTAGAACTGAGTGCCCTTTAAAGCACCCAGGGAGGGCTCCTCGCTGGGAGCTCCCGGAGCCCAGGGCGAGCAGCAGCTGCACAGCCACCCCTACCCAGAGCCCAGCAGCCTCTCTGCACAGATATTTGACTTTTAGCTCTGGAGGAGGGGGGAGCCTGCCCAAATCCCCTCTCCAGGGCTGCGTGGGGGTCTCGTGTGCGTGCTCGGGGCACAGGCAGGGCGGCTTGGCAGCGCGTGCGTCCCACGGGCACATCCAGCAGGAGAACACGCCGGGATCTCACAGCTCCAGGAGCAGCATATGCTCCGGGAGACCTCGCTACGTTGCATAAGCCTCCCATCCCAGGAGCTGGCTGAGCACAGCACATGAGTCAACAGCACAGCGAGACTTGTGCCGTGGGAGTCACACCTACTCTTGGCTGCAGAATTATCCAGAGAAGCAGAAGGTTAATAGGAACAAAATAAAGCCTAAGGAAGCCTTAAAGGTTAGTTACAGGATTTGATTCTGTTGGAAAGAGAAGGGAAAATGGGTCAAGCCAAGCAGGGTGATGCAAAGCCACGGTGTCTGTCTTCTCAGGAGCCAGTCCGGTTTGGATCGGTAAAAATGAGATCAATAAAACATTTGTATTTTCAAATTATCTGCTTCTGGAGAGCGCCATTGTTAATTACAGAAAGAAAAAGTCACTTCACCTATGCCAAAGAATGTGGAGTAAAGCTCCAGGATGCTCAAGAAATATTAACACTGCATGAAAGCAGTTCTGCAAGACAGGGAATGACTCCTCAAAATGTGTAAATACAGGCACAGCCTGTACCTGACCCGGAGCATCAGCACCACCAGCACAGTCCTTGGCTTTGCTTCTGCTCTGTAGATCAATGCTTCATCTCTAGATCATCATTTGATCTTGGGACAGTTTGGGAATCAGAACCAAAGCAGGAGCAGGTGTGTGGCACCTGAAACCCCTGAGCATCTCTGGTCCATGCAGAGCAGAGCTCGTGCTGCTGAGGAGGGACAGCCTGGCTGGGCTCCCCAGTTCTCACCAGTTTGACCCCAGTTTGATCTCTCAGTACCTGGGCCTGGCTGGTCTGCTGCAGTTTGCAGGTTGAGTCCCCACTCAGATCTGATCCAAATTCCCAACTGGGCTCTGGGGCAGGGTGGGAAATGGGGATGCCCTGAAAAGGTGAATTCACTGGATTTCAGCTTATAAAAATGCTCCATTGAATAAAATTTACCTTGACATTGAATCTCTACTGTAGGCTCATGTAAATGAGTTTGGTTTATTGCATTTGTATTTGTCCAGAATGCAGAGGGGCCTCTCTGGCCTCAGGAGAAGTGAAAGAGGGAATACAGAAAGTTGTGTTTAATTTCCAGGATGTTATCTCAGGGTTTTTTCCCCTAAAACAAGATTCCTGTGGCCAAAGTTGATACTGCAGACTTGCCTGCCTGAGCTTCACCTCAGTCCCAAATCCGTGCTGTGAAGATTGGGGATTACCAAGGTGGGAGTGGAAGCCCTTGGAGGCTCCGAGCTGCCCAGGAATTGTGTCCTTGCTGTGCTGGGTCCTGGCTGATGGCCACGTCCCAAGGTCTGAGTGGAGCACGTCCGTGGGGGAGGTGTTGGGCAACACAAGGGATGTTTCATCCCTCGCTCCCGGTGCTCTTGCAGAGGGAAAGATCGTCTTGTGACCGGGGCACAAGACCAGGAGTCAGGCGATGTGGGTTACTGCAGACTTGGATTTGCAATGGGAGTGCAGAGTCCTGACACCTCCAGAGGCACAGGCACTCTGGGAATGTGCAGGTTGCCTCTGCCACGGCGTATTTGGGGTCCTTTGCAATGGTCTTGTTGAGGACTAACTGCTCAAGGGATTTAGCAAAATAATTTTAGTGATGAGCTGTACTGTGATGGAGCCAAAGAACACTTGGTGGCCTTGGGGTGAAGTTTGGGGACAAGGCCCTCAGGATGGGTGGATGAGGGGAAATGGAGGGAGAGGATTTGGTGTGAATAGTCAGCGTTCACAGGCATCGCAAGTGAGAGGGCACTTGCAGGGTGCTTATCTCACCATCAAACCCTGCACTCCAGCTAGTGAAAGTCATTTCTCTCTCCTGAAGGTCCCAGAATCCCCTTTCCTGAAGCATGAATGTGGAATGCCCAGGGAGCCATCACTGTGAGTGAGCTGCTGGGGTCCTGCACACATGGAGAGCCCAGGGGGGGCCTCACATCCTGTCGGGGGCTGTTTGGGCTGGAGGTGTCACCCTGTCCCTCTCCCTGGCTCCAGCCGTGGTGGGAAGGGGACAACACACCTGGCCAAGCTTCTGTGCCATGCAGGGTCCCTCCACAGCCCCTGGGCACACACAGGACGTGCAGGTGTGCTCATCACCTGTGCTCCCACTCACACCCAGCTGAGGGGACCCAGCTCAGGTATTTGGGTGCAGAGCCCAAAGGGGTCCCCAGGAGAGCTGAGCACAGCCTGTGCTGCATCCCTGGCAACGAGCACGGGCTCTGAGCTCCATCCCTGCCACTCCCCCTGCATCTGCCATGGGTCCTGGCACAGGAGACTGCTCAGTTTTTCCTAAATCTGGCTGATCTGTCTCCCGGGAAATGGGAGTCAGCTTGCTCATGCTCCTGCTTGCATCAGTCCCAGAGTGGCAGGTGGGAAGTCAAAGTCCCTCTTTAGCTGGAGACACACAGAGGAGCTTTCATCCCCAAAATGTGAAAGGTTTGAAATGTTCATGGGGGGGAAAAAAGAATGTTTCCTTACAGGGGAAAAAAGGATAAAATTCAGTAAATCAGTTTGGCTCCTCTGTGCCTTCTTTCAGGTGCAGACCTGAGGAGCTGGAAAGAGGCAGAAAGGAGGGAGAAATGCCAGCTGAGAAGGTTCTGTGTGGTGTGTCCAGGTGGTGGGAGCCTGAGCAGAGGTCCCTGCTTGGCTATGGGCTCCCTCCCTGCACCCCTGGCTCCAAACCACTGGTCTTGTGATTCCTTTTTTTAAAAATTCTTATTATTTCAGTCCCATGATTCTGTTTTCACCATTCCTAATTCTTTGCCTTGGGGAAGGGAGGCAGGGAACAGCCCAGATTTGTACTGCTGTGGTTTTCTGGGTGTCGTGGGTCATAACATGACATTGAAGTGATGAGGCATTGCCAGCCTCCAAAATGCCAACCCCAAAAATCAGATTTTTGATGGAAGGGACATAATGCAGTTCTAACAAAGCTGTGGGTTTACTTCTATTCATTTCAGTATTTCACTTCTTTGCTTGCTTTACCCAAGCAGTGAAAATCCATCAGTCATGAGCCTCACAGCTGAACCCTGGTGTGGTGCCACTGCAGGGCAGGTGCTCAGACACCTTGGTGAGCACAGGAAGGTGCTTGGCCAAGGACAGGGAAAGATTAAATCCTGCCTTGTGCTGAGGTTCCAGAACTGAAGGGGTTGTATTATTTCTAGGTAATTTCAATGGCACTCAGAGATAGTTTCAAACTTACACAGGGTTTTTCATCCTAAAGAGTCCCAGAGCAGAGAATTCCATACAGAAACTGCATGGAGATAAAATATGGCAATGGAGCGATAGTGCCTGGCAGGAAAAGCAAAGAACAACCTTCTGTTTTGGATGCTGAGGGAGGGGAGCACCCAGCCAGGCAGCTCTGTGTGATATCTGTGTGATATCTGTGTGATATCTGTGCAGCCACACCACACACCCTCGTGAGAGACACGAGAACGAGCGCTGGCTCCCAAAGCCCAGCTGGGAGCTGGCCCAGCAGTGCCCTGTGCCCACCTGAGCCTGGTCCTGCTGGGACCTGTGAGCAGGCTGAGCTGGAACCCCCTGCCCTGAGTCACTGCTGTCCTGCTCAGCTGCCCTCAGGCCATGGCCATGGCAGGCTTCAGGGGCTTTCTGTGCCTTGCAGCTGGAAAGAAGCAAGAGTGGTGGATCATCAGTGTCCCATGGGGTGTGAGGTGTCTGTCACCTCCTGCCAGCCGTGGTGGCATCACCGTGGCTCTGTGGCAGCTCTCAGTGTCACACTGTGTGTGATTAAAGGTGTCCCTGAGCCAGCTGGGAGAGGTTCCCCAAATGGCTGCTTGTCCTGGGAGGGTGTGACGGAGGTCAGGCCTTCCTTTGGCCGCTGCGTCCCGTCCTTGGCTGGGAGCTGGTGGAGATTCCTGCTGTGGGAGTGCCAGGCCCGTGTGTCCATGCCCTCCTCACCAGGCATGGGTGCTCTGGCTTCCAGCTGTGAGCCCAGCGTGCTCTGGCAGGGGTGTCTGTGTGTGTGGGGAAGGTTTGGGGTGCACCCAGCTCCCCACAGAACTCCCCACAGGAGTGTCCCCGTGCAGGAGATCAGGGAGCGCCGTGTCCCTCGGCTCGGCCGCGGCCACCGGCGGTGCCGTGAGTGCTGGGTCACATCCCAGGGCTCTGAGGGACTCCAGAGGGAGCCTGCAGCTCTGCCACCCCCTGCTCATCTCCAAAACCCTCCCCACCACATTTCCCAACGAGACACAGAATGGAAACAGAAGCTCCTTGCCAGGGAATTTCCACCCCAAATCAGTAACATTTGAGTAGTGGGAACAAGCCGCCAAAAGAGTTGGGTTTTTTTTTTTGTTTTTGTTGTTGGTTTTTTTAATTTTGCTTTTCTGGAAAGCTGGCTGTGCGGATGTGTGATGTGGTGCTGGGTGTGGTGACCCCAGCACTGCACAAGGTCTTGCTCATAAGGGTTGCTAAGTGATGCCTAAAACGACAGCCATGGCCGGGGACAGGCGACAGCCCGAGGGCAGCTCGGGCTCCCAAATTGTTTTATGGCTAAGGGAGGTTTTGGAGTTTTCTTTGCAAACATAAAGAGAATTTATCTGTATTTTTAAATGCCATAAGAAAAACAAACCCCAAGATCTCTCACTAACTTTCTGAGGAAGTTACTTTCTGATGGAAATAGTTTGGTATCCAAAATACACAAGGCTCGGCGGCTCGGGGGAGGTCATGGCAGGCAGCTGCGCTGGTCCTGTTACTCAGTGCTCTGGGAGGGGGTTGCTGGAAGTCTGGAGGAGGTTTCACGATGGAAGATTGGGCTAAATAAAGGTCTTCCACCTCCATAATTCCGGCAGCTGCATTTCAGCAGAGGATCCAGTCACAGTGTGACACGGCGTCTCGGATGGAGGAGGGAGCCTCAAACCTCGCTCAGTCTGGGGGCAGCCAAAGTGATTAATGGAGCAGCCTCTGCTCAGGTGGGTTGTTCCTGAGGTCCCCATCCCTGAAGATTATCTGCGATGATCTGGTGAGCTGGCAGTGATAATACTCAGTTTTTATCCTATCTGTCCCTGGGAAGTGCCTCTTGCTGCACGTTAGCGCCGAGAGGGCTGGAGCCTGGCAAAGCCACCGCACCCGGATGTCCAGCCCAGCCCGTCATTTCCAGTGAAACTGGGGCTGTCAGGGGCATTCAGCCAGTCATGTCATGGTCTGGGCATCCTGACAGCCCCTGGCTGCTGCCTGGGAACAATACCACTGTTCCCAAGGGATGGCAAACCAAAATCAGGGTATTTTAGTATTTCCGATGAGTTTGTAAGGAGTAGCCAAAGTTGAAGGGCTCCAGACATCTGTTCATAGAGTCCTGGAATGGTTTGGGTTGGGAGGGACCTTAAAAACCATCCCATTCCACTCCCTGCCACACCTTCCACTATCCCAGGTTGCTCCAAGCCCTGTCCAAGCGTCCTCTGGACACTTCCAGGCATGGGGCAGCCACAGCTTCTCTGGGCACCCTGTGCCAGGGCCTCACCTCCCTCACAGGGAGGAATTTTTTCCTGATACCCAATCTGAATCTCTCCTCTTTTAAGTTTAAAACCATCCCCCTGTTGTGCTATCTCAACAGGCCCAGCAGAAGGGAGAATGTGGTGGGATGTTTCATTTCCCTGTGCAGCTCCTCATGCCTGGCTGCCTCGTTTAGCGACCAGTGGGGTCAGGAATGAGCCCCCACTGATGCCCTCGGCTCACCCCCATCCAGGCTGTGAGGCCAAGGGCACAGCAGGGGTTAATGAGGGTACTTGGGGAGAGGAAAGCCCATCTAGGGCGTAGGAGAGGTTGTTATTCCCATCAGGAGAAAGGGAGAGAGGGACAGCAGGCCAGGTCCCACCTTCTGGCTCAGCCTTCACAGGGAGTTGCTTGTGAGGCCAACTTCCTCTGGGAGGAAGAGAAAAAGAGCCATGGAAGCTGTCCAAACCCTCTGCTGAGAAAGAGGGTGAGGCCAGACAGGGCTGATTTGGGGCTTTATTTGGGTGTGCTTGGAATTGCCTGTGCCGGGGAAGCACCGGGAGCCACAGGACGCAGATAACCTGTGGGTGCTGCCGGCGCAGCGTGAATCACCCTCCCACACCTGCACAGCACACCTTGCTGCTGGCTGCAGGGGCAGCAGCCACTGCTAAACTGGGCTTTTTTTGGGATGTAAATAGGAAATGAGCTCTGCAGCTGAGCCTCCGCAGGCAGCGGGGTGCAGAGGGATCTGTGGGGCGGGAGGAGGCTCGGCCAGCACAGGCACTTCATTAATAAGCAAATATATGTGGCTCCATAGGGTTTGAATAACTCCTGGAAGCAAAGCAGTTTTGAGGGTTGAGTCCTTTGCCTGCTCTAAATGACTAAAAATAATTGTTTTTATTTCACTTCCAAAGTGACGGAGCCCACGCGTTTCCGCGCGGCACACCTGACTCGTCAGGAGGGAGCCTGGATGGCAGCGCTGGCTGTCCCTGGGGCTGGAGCCCACTGCTTGTTTTTCCAGGTGTTCGTGTGCCTGCACACCTTGCTGTGGTTGGGAAAAGGCTTGGAAAACCTGAAACCTGAAGCCTGTGGGAAGGAGCCATGAGGAAAAGGGATTGCTGAGGGTGACAGTGAGGGGCTCCAGCAGCTCTGGGACCAGGCAGGACTTGGCCTGTGGCTGCTGTCGTGACCAGGGGACCCTTTTCCATGACACTCTGTCACAGGGGGGTGATTCAGCAGCTTTCTAGAAACACAAGGATCTAAAAGAAGTAAAGAAGGAAGTTTTCCTTCTCTGTTTTCCTTCTCTGTTTTCCTTCTCTGTCTCATTCTGCATTAAGAAATAAAGCAACTTGGGTGCTCCCTTCAGGGAACAGGGAAATTTGGCACCAAAAAGCCCCTCCATCCCTTCCCACATCTCTGTACCACATGTCTCTGCTTCACTTCTCACTTGTTTTGACATCAAGTACTTTCCCCAAAAAATATTAGTCACAACTTTGGCTTCAACCAGCCAACTCTTAACCTTCCTCAAAGTGGTTTGCAAGGGGTGACGTTGGTAATGTGTGATGGAGATGGGTGGGCGGATTCAGTGTTTCTGGAAGGTTCTGCACCGAGGTTTGGGAGCCCTAAGGCTGCTTCCTGCTGCTGTAAGGGAATCCCAAAGGACCTGCCAGCAGAGCCCAGGAGCTTTGGTGGGTCCTTGGAATAACACAAACTGTGAGGCTGGAAAACCAGGCCATCTGGTGGGGGTGAGACTGTCAATGGAGGCTGAATGAGCCGAGGGATGAGTGCAGTGTAAAGCTGACTAATCTATGCTGAGGGGTGTCAAACTTGAACCAGCTGCCTGAAATCCTGGGTTTGGAGCAGTAACAGCTCCATCGAGCAGTTCAGCACCAAGAGGAGGGAAAACCCCAAGGGGCAGGTTGGGATCAGGTATGGATTCCTGAGAATTCCTGGGAAGGAAGGAGTGAGGGATGCTTGGGTTGGGCAGAGCTGTGAAATCGTGTTCCAGGCCTGCAGCAGCTGCACATGAGGAGCCTGCAGTGGCTGTGGGATCCAGGGTGAGCCCAGCCCTGTCTTCCCTGCGCTTCCTCAAGTAATTATCACACACCTTACACCCTAATGAGATCCTGCTCCATTTTCTCATCCCTCTGCTCCGTGGCTCTTCCCTCATGGCTGCTCCTTCAGAGCTCTTTGCAAACCCCATCTGCTAAAGGGCTTGGATTTTCTTTTTAAGAGGAGAAATCATTGGAAATTAGTAGTTTCTCTGTGCGTTATTATGCTTATAATCCTCTAATTTGGTAATGGGGCTGTAATCACAGCCGTGCAGGGTGAGGAGCAGAGCCAGCCCGGAAAGGTGCCCTGGGGATTCCCAGGCACAGCAGCCACAGCGTGCCCGGACAGAGCGTGATTCCACAGCAGGAAAGGCAGGGAGAGAGAGCACAGACCTCCCAGCACTCCCAGTGATGGAAAACCAGAGTCAAACACAGCTCATGGGTGAGGAGCCTGAAACAAGAGATGTCACCGTGGGCAGTGGCAGACCCTGTGCCCAGAGCCCGAGTCTGTGAACAGCAGCTGAGCTTGACGGCCCCATCCCTCCCCAAAAAGCCAAAGGAAAACAACAAATGCCGGTCCTCTGCCAGGAATACTTCCTGCTCAGGAATATTTTTCAAGGCAGGTGAGTTCCCAGGATGCAGAGGAAGGTGTGGGCTGTGAGTGAGGCCCTTCCAGCCCCAAATCCCAACCTGCTGCTCCTGTGGCTGCTGCCCAGCCCATTCCCACAGGATTTTCCCCCTTCCAACACTGTAGTGAGGCAAATTGGTGCAAACATGCAGCTTGCTGAGGGGAACGTGTGGTCGAGCCACACCTGTATAAAAAACCAGCCAGGACCTTCCAGATTGTTAGAGTGGAAAGATGAGGGGAGCTAACTGAGATCTGCAGAGCCTGGCTGTCCAAACCCACCCGTGCTGGGGGTGGTGGCTGCTCAGGGGACTGTTCATTCCCACATTCTGCATCCTGTGAAAGGTCTCCTGTTGTGCCACACTTCCTGCTGCAAGGTGCTGGACACAGGGACCTTGCTCTCAGCAGAGCTAAACCCTGAGCAAAGCCCTGGTGAGCAGCACGGGAAGGAGACTGGAGCAGGTCTGGCTGATGTTGGAGATGGGTTATATTCCAAATAATGCTGGAAGTCAGTCCCAGTGCAGGAGAGGTGGATGGGAGAGGTTCCCAGGGGCTTAAACCTCAGGCCTGATGGGCAATCTGGAATCAGGGAGGTCTTCACTCAGCACAGCTGGCGCAGACATCCAGGGAAAACCCTAAGCCTTGAGAACCAAGGGACTAGAAATGCAAAGCAGGGATGAAAATGATGAAAATGAGACAAAGTCACCACTTCCCAAAACCTTCACAGTGAAGGAAACACCTCCCACTGTCTGGAGGATCCATGGGAATATTACAATATTTGTTCCAAAAACATGACTGGGTGGATCCAGACTCACTGACGCAGACACAAGCAGCTAATTGAATTCATACGTAGGAACCCTGGACACCATCTGGCCTCAATAAAACGTGGGTCCAGAGCTGTTTCTTAGCAGATGGTTCCTCATTTTCATAATCTGAAATCAAAAGATCATTTTTCTATCTGGAGATCAAAGGCACTTAATGTCTCCTTGGTCGAGGGTTACAAAGCAAAACCTCTGTCCTCTGTTTTGGCATTTTGTGCGAGGCAGACGGGGGTTTTCCCCTGAAACCTCTGCTCAGGCTCTGGGCAACCACATCTGGGCAGCAGCTGCAGATGTTCACAGCTCTCCAGGGCTGGGCTTTATTTCCATGATAGGGATGTGCAGTTTATAAACTCAGAAGGGATAGCTGTAATAAGCTTGTGTGGCCATTTCTGTCTCCCCAGATGACTGCAGTATAGTCCATGTGAATATTTGGGGATGAAACGATTCCTTTTCCCTCAGAAGAAGAGCTCAGAGCCCTGGCTGAGCTGTCAGAGCCCACTCTGCAGCCCTGTGTGCGAGGCCAAGGAGGTGCCCACTCTGATGTGGTGGTTGGGGTGTTCTGTGCAGGGCCAGGAGCTGAACTCCAGGATCCTCGTGGCCCCTTCCAGCTTGGGATATCCCATGATTTTGTGATCCCTGTAGGAGACACCCCTGCAGAGGAATGAGACCAGCCTGGAGCACAGGAGGCTCAGGGGGAATTTCTGGCTCTGCACAAGTCCCTGCCAGGAGGGGACAGCCGGGGGGATTTGGGATCTGCTCCAGGGAACAGGGACAGGAGGAGAGGGAACGGCCTCAGGCTGGGCCAGGGGAGGCTCAGGATGGACAGAGCAGGAATTTCCCCATGGAAAGGGAGCTCAGGCCTTGGAATTGCCCAGGGAGGTTTGGAGTGTCCATCCCTGGAGGTACCCAAGGAAGGGAGGTGGCACTGAGGGCTCTGGGCTGGGGACAAGGTGGGGATGGGGCACAGCTGGGACTGGATGATCTCAGAGGTCTTTCCAGCCTCGGTGATTCTGGGATTCTGGGATTCTGGGCTCTCCTCGGCTGGTGCAGGTGGGCGAGCGCTCGCCCCCCCGGCGACGTCAGCGCCGCTCCGCCGGCAGCAGCGCAGGGGAGGAGAAGGGGGCGAGATGCGTTTCTGTGGAAAGTGCTTCCACACCCACCCAAAAGCCTCCGGGACAGACGTGATCTTTGCCACCTCAGAACGAGAGCTATGCGGTTACTCGGAGCAGGTCGTAACAAATTGAGTCCTGCTCACCAAGCTCATTTTGCAGCGGGTACCTGCGGGCTCAGGGCCGTTCTCATCGGGCCAGGTGGAAGCCAAGGCCCCCCCGTCCTGCCGAGCCTCTTTGCATCTCAAGCACCGATGCACGAGGGGAATATTTGCGCCGGGATCAGCTCCCAGAGGAGCCGCAGCTCTTCCCTGCCGTGCCTCCCGCAGTATGGAAATGATCCTCCCGGCAGACAGCTCGGTCCCACCTCGCTTCCCATTCACCTGGAGATGAAAGTGCTCCGGCTGCCGGTGTAGGCGGGGCAAAACTATTTAAAAACCTCATTAGAGAAAGTATTCGGGGAAGACAGCAACACCCTCAGTTGTGGTTTGCTCCAGGACTTCTCAGCCAGATCCCTGCTGATACAGAGGGAAGGGCACTATGAGAGACATTCCTGTCAAATACTACTCCTCCTAGGGATGCCTTGGGTGTCCTTTGCCTTTCTCTCTGTCCTGGTGAGCTGTGTTTTACCGAAACATGGGCACATTCCCCTCAGGTGCTGTTTGGAGGGCTGGAATCAAGGCTCTGTGTGGCACAGAGGGGTCCAGGAGCGATGTAGGAGGGTCCTGCTCCGTGCTGCAGGAACACAGCCAGCAGAGCCATGTGTAATCTTGATTAGGCAGAAATCCACCATGAATATTTCCTATTCCATTTAATTCCTGTTTGTGCTTATTTCAGCTGAATTTGCAGCAGGAGTAATGCCCAAGCCACATCTGGCTCGTGATGCACATGGGATCAGACCGGGACTTTGGGAGGAGGAGGATCTGGATTCAGAGGTTTGGCTTCTTATTTAGAAAATGACGGGTTGCATTCTCCCACGGCTGCTCCAGACTGCCCCAGAGCTCAATGATATTCCTGGCCAAGGGTTTTTTCAGTCTGCCTGACGAGGAAACAATGTCATGTGTATGGCTTGTCTGGCCTCGTGCACCTGCACTTCCCTTTCTTCTCTCTGCATCCCATTTATTCCGAGGGGCCAAATATTCATTAAGTCCTGATGAGCTGGAGTGCCAGGAATCCCTTCAAGATCTTCAAGACGATCCAGTGCCACCATCACCCCAGCACCACCATCACCCCCAAACCATGTTCCCCATCCCCAGCTCCTGGAGCACTTTCAGAGGTGCTGACCACCACGTCCCAGGCAGCGCTGCAGCCCCCAGCTCCCCACCCTGGCCTCCACACTCTCAGCTGTGCCCTTGCCCTGAGGAGCAGCCCCTGCTCAGCCCCTTGCTGATGGCATTTGCAGCTTGGACCAACTCCCCCTGACCCAGCCCTTGGGTCCCCCACAGCCCATGAGCAGGGAGACCACACAGACCTTGTCCCAAAGCCTTGAGCTGAGAGGCTGAGGTTTAACTCAACCGTGTCCTCATATGAACTGCAGGAGGAACACACTCCTGGGCTCTTCTTCTGCCTGTCCCAGCTTTATTTTATTATTATTTTTAGGGGTGGGTGTGTAATTTTTTTGACTCGATTAGCAAGTTGAGAATATTCTCTGTGTTAATGTTTGAGTCAGACATGAGGCAGTTCAGCCCCGTAGCTGTTGTTACCTGCATCCCCCGACAGAACAACATCTCCCCAGACTGGGAGCCTCAGTGCTGTGGATTCCTGCCGGGGTACGTGGGTGCCAGTGGAAAATAAATAACGTGGTATTTTCCAAGTGGCAGATCTGAAGGCACCCTGCTTTCCTTGCTTTGCATACTCACAGAGCACCATCCTCTCTGCTTCCCAGATCTGAAAGCCGAGGCAGAGACATCTGATGGGGCTCCAGCGCTGACTCACTGTTTGATGTGAGGCAGGGATGTGATCAGATCCCATTGTGCAGAGCATCCACCAGACAACGCCAGCAGCGGGAGGAGAAGTGATTCCTCATCCTCCCTGCCCCTCCAAACCCTGCTGTCACCCCTTGCTGTCCCCTGCCCCACCTGCAGCAGCCAGGATGTCACCTCTCAAATGGCTCCTGGGTCGTGGGCTCCCATCCCTGGAAGCGTCCAAGGCCAGGTTGGACTGGGCTTGGAGCAACCTGGGATGGTGGGAGGTGTCCCTGCCCATGGCAGGGGTGGAACTGGATAACTTGAAGGTCCCTTCCAAGCCAGCCCGTTCCATGAGTCCCTGATTCCGTGATTAGGCAGTGTGCAGGCAGAGCCGAGGCTGAGCAGCCCCGGGGTGTGCCGGCTCTGCACGCCCGGGGTTCTTTCTCACGAGATGGTGCAAGAGCCGGGGGGGAACTGGTTAAACAGCGTGAGCTGCCGGGGCTTGGCAGGGCAGGATGTCACCAGGAAGCCAGCATGTTTTATTAAACACGCTATCAAAGTGGGCTAAAGTCTCTTATTAATGTCCACAAATTTTGCCACTTCCAAATAGTTTCCACCTACATGTTCCTCCCACTGTTGCACTGGGTGCTGGCAAACATCTCTGCTCCAAGAGGGGAATGGCTTTCATTTGAATAGTCCTCGGGCGAGTTTCGCTGGGCGATGCCAGCGTCATTCCCGCAGCTCTCACGGGCCCCGCAGCGCTCCGGGGTCGCGCCGGAGGGAGCGCACAGAGACAGCACAGCTCTGCCTGTGTTTTCCCACTGCTTTATCCAGGCGCAGCCCATGGCAGCCTAAACCAGCGCACCGAAGCGGCGATGGATGCACATATTTGCAATATTAAATCTCCACTTGTGACTCGTGGCGGTTCTCGACGGTTCCTCGGCGGCGAGCGCGGCCAGCTGTGCTATGGAGAGGCGCGCACAGCTGGGCTATGGAGAGGCGCGCACAGCTGTGCTATGGAGAGGCGCGCACAGCTGTGCTATGGAGAGGCGCGCACAGCTGTGCTATGGAGAGGCGCGCACAGCTGTGCTATGGAGAGGCGCGCACAGCTGGAACCGGCCGGCTTCGCACCGAGCGCGGCTTTTGCAGCTCCCACGAGGCCGAGACAGAGCCCTGGTGGGTGTCAAAGTGCCCCTCCCTGGACACCGGGGTGGGAAAGGGGTCGTGCAGCTCTCCTGGGAGCTCCTGGCCGGGCACATCCCACCGTGCCCTCACTCCGCAGGACCGCAGAGCCCTGGGCACGGAGATGCTGTGCCCGCGGCTGGCTGCGCCCTGCGGGGCTCGGAGCGGAGCTCGTTTGCTGAGCCCAGGAGAGAGCCCAGCTCGGTCAGAGGCAGCAGGAGCCGCTCCTGGTGCGGAGAGCACGCGGTGTTCCTGCCGGAGCCTCGGGTGCCGAGGGCTGAGCGCATCCCGCCCGGCCCCGCGCCCAGCCCGGGCACGGCTGAGCTTTCACCTCCGGTGCCGGTAACCCGAGCCGGGATTGCTGGAAACGGGAGAGAGGGAGAGTCAGCGATTTGATTACAGGCCACAGGCACATGCCTGGCCTTCATGGATATATTAAGTAAGAGACATTTTAAAACAAAACCACCCTCAGTAACCTTATCGTAAGCTCGAATCCACAACCCATCTGTTAACTCCCGGCGCTGCCCACATAGGCTTCCATCAGACAGCAGTGCCAGGGATTTTTGGAACGTTTTCCCCCAAATCCCTGCGGTCGGAAGGGGACAGTCCCCGGGAAGGGGCAGATCCTGAGTCTCGGATTCCCAGCCCACCCCCAAACCAGCCCCCAAGCTCTCAGCTTCCCGTGCCTCTGTAAATAGCTGCCAATCCCCTTGGACACGAGCTGTCCCTGTGACTCCCAGCCCTGCCGGAGGAGCGCTCAGGAGAGCTGCTGCTCCACGGATGGCTTGAGGGAATTCAGCCTTTTAAAACATTTTGTTACAGCCTGAATCGTGTGGTGTAAAGGAACCCTCCATGTAGAAATAATTCAGCAAACATAAGCGAGAAGGAGAATTGATGATTGCATCAGCTCTTGCTTATGAAAACTGATCCCCAGGAAAATGTAACTCAACTCTCGAGCAATCTCACTTGATGCCCAAGAATGTAATAACTTCATTTGGATCCTCCTTTTCGGGGGACTCCTAAATCTTTGGCAACGTCCCTTAAGGTCATGAGCAAATCCTGATATGGAGAATTGTTTGGCAAGCACGAGAACAGTAAAAGGGCTAAATAATTGGGGATTACCTCTGACCCCGATCTGTGGCTCACCACCCACTGCAGGAATGTACCGAATATCTGAAGGAGCATGCAGGACTCAGACAATCCACGGGCATGAAGCCGTCCACGTACTCTTGAAGCCTGAACTTCAAATGCAGAGCAGGTTGGCCCCAAACCTCATTTTTCATTAGCAAAAGGCTGCAGCAAGCTCTAATTATTTCTGTTGCCTTGGACAAAGGGTCAGTGATGGGACAGATGAAAAATTGTCTGTGTCTTTTTCACCCTTTGTTTGGACAATAACAGCTTGGGTCTTGGGGGCACAGAGGGAACAAACCGTCTGCTCCAGGGCTCGTTACTGAGGCTGCTTACGGTCCCCTGAGCTGCAGCAGGGGACAAACACACCACCCCCAGGTCTTCTGATGGTTATTGCTGAGTTTGTTCGGTGCCTGCAGGAAAGAGCAGCTCTGCTGTGAGAGGTGACAGCTCGGAGCTGTGATTCTGTGGCACTCGGAGCTCCACGCTCAGCGCCGGCTCCCCTCCCGCACTGTGCGCAGGGCAGGGGCAGCACACAGACCCTAAGGGAAAAGGGCAAGTCCTGGCAGGGGGTTGGACTGAGCTGTCCTTAAGGTCCCAAACCATTCTGGGATTCTGTGATCCTGCCCATAATCACCAGGTTTGTGGGCTCGGGTGTCATGTTGAGTGGGGCAGCCCGAAGATCTGTTTTGTGGGAGCCCCATGTCGCTGATGGGGCCGTGGTGTTCACACTGGAAGTGCTGCTGGGAGGAAGCGCTGTAGAGGAGATTGTGGGGGTTTATAGACCTTACATTTACGGCTAGCATCTTTCTGAGGTTCCAACTTCCCTTGGGGTTCTTCCTGGTAACAACAGACACCTTTGGATGGGGGCAAGCCTTGAACAGCCTGTCCCCATCGCCCATTTAAAAACCCCCTGTGCTCTCATGTCGCACCTCCTGCCCTCGGATTCCTCCCGAGGTGGAGCAGCCAGGACTCTGCAGGCAATAGCAGCAGCTCAGTGCTGGAGCTCTGGTGTTTCCTTATCTCAGTAAATGCGCTTTTATCAGCTGAGCCTGCCTCTACTTGCTCAGCACTCAGCAGGGAAGTGACCACGGCCCTTCAGGAGAGCTCTGCCTTGGCAGGTTGACACAAACCATTCTCATGGCTCAGCATTGTGCAACTGCTGGCGTCCACGAGCTGGCACGGGCTTGGCATGGCATGGAATGCTCTGGGTTGGAGGGGACTTTAAAGTTATCATCATTCCAGCCCCTGCCATGCACAGGGACACCTTCCACTAGACCAGGTTCCTCCATTCAACACTTCCAGGAATGGGGCAACCACAGCTTCTCTGGGAATCTGTGCCAGGGCTTCCCCACCCTCTCAGGGAAGAATTTCCTGCTGATGGTAGGATCACAGAATGGTTTGGGTCAGAAGGGACATTAAAGTGATTATCTTGTTCCACCCTCTGGGACAGGGGACAGGACAGGGACACCTTGCACTAATGGGCAGGGACACTTTCCACTGGAGCATGTTGCTCTAAACCCTGGCCAGCCTGGCCTTGGACACCCCCAGGGATGGGGTCCTGCCACCCCAAAACCTCCCTGCAGCACCCCCATTTTCCCAGAGCTACATTTTAGCAACTCTCACTTATTTTGTTTTTACTCCCACATTTCCAAACTTCTGCGGCTGCAGCTTTCTCTGGGTCTGTGTTTGTGTCTGAGGCGCTTTGGGGGTGATTTTTTAAATTTATTTTTTCTTGCCTATCTTGGGACTCAGCAGCAGTACTGCACGGTATGGCAGGGCACAGCATGGCACAGTCTGGCACAGCATGGCACAGTATGGCACAGTCTGGCACAGCATTGCACTGTATGGCGTGGTATGGCACTGTATGGCACTGTATGGCACAGTCTGGCACAGTATGGCACAGCATGGCACAGTATGGCACAGTATGGCACTGTATGGCACTGTATGGCACAGTTTGGCACAGTATGGCACTGCACGGCAAGGTATGGCACAGTGGGCACGGTATGGCACAGTCTGGCACAGCATGGCTCTGTATGGCACAGTCTGGCATAGTATGGGTCTGTATGGCACAGCATAGCACAGTATGGCACGATATGGCACAGTATGGCTCTGGATGGCACGGTATGGCTCTGTATGGCACAGCATGGCACGGTATGGCACAGCATGGCACAGTATGGCTCTGTATGGCACAGTATGGCTCTGGATGGCACAGTATGGCTCTGTATGGCACAGCATGGCACGGTATGGCACAGCATGGCACGGTATGGCACAGCATGGCTCTGTATGGCACAGTATGGCACAGTATGGCTCTGTATGGCGTGGTATGGGTCTGTATGGCACAGCATGGCACGGTATGGCACAGCATGGCACAGTATGGCTCTGTATGGCACGGTATGGCACAGCATGGCACAGTATGGCTCTGTATGGCACAGCATGGCACAGTATGGCTCTGGATGGCACAGTATGGCACAGCATGGCACAGTATGGCACAGCATGGCACGGTATGGCACAGCATGGCACAGTATGGCTCTGTATGGCACAGCATGGCTCTGTATGGCTCTGGATGGCACAGCCCAGCTCGGCTCGGTCCAGCAGCGCTCAGCCCATCCCATCCCGGCCCATCCCGGCCCGAGCCGTCCCCCCGCGCCGGGACACACGTGCGGGGGGGCCCGGCTCGGGCCCGCCTCCCCCGCGCCGCCACGTGAGGCTCATGTGACGGCGGGGCGGGGGCGCGGGGCCGCCAGACGTGCCGGCGGTCACAGGGCTCCGCACGTCGCTCCCGTCCTCCCACTCGCCCGCATTTAACCCGGCCCGCGGCCGCCCGCCGCTCCTCAGCCCGCGCGGCGCGGGCGCGGCATGAGCAGCGGCACCGGCACCGGCAGCGGCACCGGCACCGGCACCGGCACCGGCACCGGCACCGGCAGCGGCACCGGCACCGGCAGCGCCCGCAGCCCCTGAGCGCCCGCAGCGCCCGCGCCCCCCGCCATGGAGCGCATCCCCAGCGCGCAGCCCCCGCCCGGCTGCCTGGGCAAGCTGCCCGCCCTGGAGAGCGGAGAGCTGCCGGGGTAAGCGGGGCTCCGGGGGCTCGGGGGGCTCCGCGGGGAGCGGCCCCGCCGGCTCCGGGACCGCGGTAACGCGCTGCTCTCCTTTCGCCCGTGCAGGCTGGACTTCGCGCACATGTACCAGGTGTACAAACCCCGGAGGGGCTTAAAGAGGAGCGAGGACAACAAGGTGAGTGGGGGGTGACGGGCTAAGACGGGGGCCCGCAAGGTACCGCGGGGGTTACCGGGGTGCAGCGGGGGTTAACGGGGTGAAGCTCCCGGGGCGGCGGCTCGGGACGGGAGCGGTGGCTCCGTGCGGGGCTCCCCTGACCCGCTGCCCGGCCCCGCAGGAAACCTACAAGCTGCCGCACCGGCTGATCGAGAAGAAGAGGCGCGACAGGATCAACGAGTGCATCGCGCAGCTGAAGGACCTGCTGCCCGAGCACCTCAAGCTGACGGTACGTGCGGGCGGAGGGACGGGGCAGCGGCTCCCCCGGGGCCGGCTCTCTGCTGCCGCTTCACCGACGATTTGGGGTGGGTTTTGATTTTTTTTTTTTGTTGTTTTTGCTCTGCGGTGCCGCACGGCCGGGCAGGCTGGAAGCGCATCCCAAACTTCCCCGGGAGCTGGGATCCCAGGGGACCCGGGATCCCAGGGGACCCCGCTCCCAGCGCTGCCGGGTGACAGCAGTCCCCGGCCGGGCTCCCCCGGGCTCAGGTCACGGTGCCAGCAGGGGCTGCAGAGCCCATAAACAAAACGCTTCTCTCCGAGCTCATGCGGCTGCTCTGGAAGTACCCGCGGGGTTCCGTGAGAGCCTTTTCCCTAGCCTGCTTTTTAACTTCTTTCCATGGAACGTTGCTGCTGGTAGTGCTGCCTGCTCCGGGTCTCACCGTGCCCGTCCCCCCGCGGCTCCTGGGAAGGCACTGGCAGCCCCGGGCGGCTCCTGGCCAAGCCTGCGGCAGGTGCCAAGCTGTCCCTGTGCTCCCAGACTCTAGGTCACCTGGAGAAGGCTGTGGTTCTGGAGCTCACCTTGAAGCACGTGAAGGCACTGACCAATCTCATCGAGCAGCAGCAGCAGAAGATCATCGCTTTGCAGAACGGTTTGCAGGCAGGTGAGTGTTCAGACGGCAGGGTGAGAGCCTGTGTGTGTGTGATGGACTTTCCTTGGGGAGCCTGTGAAATGTGGCTGTGACACCTTGTTCCCTGAGAAGGGAGGAGACAGGAATTCTGCCCTTTCCTGCTGTCATTTTCTCAGCCTTTGCTTAGGAGCTTTCGCAAAAAAAAAGGACGCGTTGCTCAAGGTGGTCAGTGCAGAGCGCCCTGCACTGAAATTAAACTGGGGGTTGTTTGAAATTAAACTGGGTTTTCAGTAGTTTTACTTACAGCCTGGGTTTGCTTTGAGATTCTCTCCAAAGCCATTCGATTCTTTCCATTTCTGTTTGTGAGCTTTAGATAACCCAGTCGGGTTTATTTGGTTGTTTTTCTCTGGAAATAGATATAAATCTGCTTTCTATACACCCCTTTTTAAGTTTCTTTATAACCGAGCTGGCCTGAGCTCTGCAGGCAGAGGGGACCCGGTGCTTCAGCTTATCAGCTTTAGATGCACTTCCTCCTGCTGTTTTCACATGTGGCACTCACGTGAATGTGATAGAGTAAACCCGAATTTTTCGGAGGCGCTGTCCCTGCCCCGGCAGCCACAGGGAGTGCAGTGGAGCTGCCGGAGCAGCGGAGTCCCCCGGGGCTGGTGGAGCTGCTGGCGCTCTGGGAGCTCCCTGCTCTGGGAGCTCCCTGCCCGGAGCTGCACGGCGAGGTGCACCCTGCCTTCTCCGGGGGCTTTCCTGGAGAAGCCACAGCTTGACTCATTCCCCTCTCTGCACTCCAGTACCTGTTGAAGGTGGATTATACAGTAAATAACAAAAAAGAGCAGGTGGCACTTCATGTGGAGTTGTTACGTAGAAGTGACAGGTGGATGTTCCAATGGAATTGTCCATTTCTGCAGAAATCCGGGGATTTCTGTGCACGGGGTCCAGCTTGACCATCGCGTCCCCCTCTGGCTGTGCTGTACCCCAAGTCCAGCAACGCCTCCGCTCCGCCTCGGAGATGGAAACTGAACTATTTAGCATGTTGTTAATTTTTAATTTCTTTCTGTTAATGTTTCCTTAGGTGACCTGTCATCGAGAAACCTTGATTCCAGCCAGGAAATGTTTCGATCCGGTTTCCAGATGTGTGCCAAGGAAATGCTGCAATACCTGGCAAAGCACGAGAACGGCAAGGAGCTGAAGTCGTCGCAGCTGGTCAGCCACCTGCACCGGATGGCCAGCGAGGTGCTGCAGGGCGGGGCCGCCCGCAAGGCCGGGGACATCCCTCCCAAACTGGTGGACTTGAAGGAGAAGCCGGCGCCCCTGGGCGCGGCGGGCGAGGGCCACGGGAAGAACTGCGTGCCCGTGATCCAGCGGACATTCGCTCACTCCAGCGGGGAGCAGAGTGGCAGCGACACGGACACGGACAGCGGGTACGGGGGAGAGCTGGAGAAAAGTGACTCCAAATCGGAACAGCCCTATTTCAAAAAGGATACCGACCTCAAATACGCTGTCCAGGAGAGAATAAGCTCTATTAAGCAAGAGACTGAGGACCCGCCTGCCAAAAGGAGCAGGCTGGAGTCGCCGCAGGACGAGGGCCCTTTTGGCAGTGACATGATGGGCTCTTCCAGCAGCTTCCTGGGCCCTCACGCTCACCAGCCTCCCCTGTGCCTGCCTTTCTACCTGATCCCGCCATCCGCCACCGCCTACCTGCCCATGCTGGAGAAGTGCTGGTACCCGGCCTCGGTGCCCGTGCTGTACCCCAGCCTGCCGGCCTCTGCCGCGGCGCTGACGGGCTTCATGAACCCCGACAAAATCTCCCCCCCTCTGCTGATGCCCCAGAGACTCCCTTCTCCTGTACCGGCCCATTCCCCCATCGACTCCTCGGCTCTGCTTCAAGCTTTGAAGCAGATTCCTCCTTTGAACTTGGAAACCAAAGACTGAGCGCAGTGTGACTGGTTTTTCTCTTTTTTTTTTCTTTTTTTTTGGTTTTTTTTTAGTTTGAGAGACTGTTTCACTTTTATATATTGGCTGGACTGAGGTGTGGGGACGAGGTTCACTGTGCGTAGGAAGCTAAATTCCCTTTTCTCTGACCTGTCAGGTAG
Source organism: Cyanistes caeruleus (assembly GCF_971803275.1). NCBI lineage: Eukaryota > Metazoa > Chordata > Aves > Passeriformes > Paridae > Cyanistes > Cyanistes caeruleus. The sequence continues at coordinate 1,392,725 of NC_141711.1, read as the reverse complement.
CTTGGAGAAGGATGAAGGATGCGCCCAGGTTAGCGATTGACAACTACTTCCAAAAGATTAATGAAGGGTTTAAGAAGGGGTTTGTGCTTTACCCCTTCCCTTCTTCCCTCTCCATATCTACAGAGCAACAGTTGACTTGGTCAGCTGCGAATCTATTGCAAAGCTGTGAAGAAATATTCCATTGGTCAGACCTGGTTGGAGGGTCTGCGGATATAAAATACATAAATATAACCCATGGTACTTCCCTGAGCGGTGCTGAAGGCAACGGCCCCGCTGGCTCATTGGAGCTGGGCTGGTGTCTGAGGGACCCTGAGCGTGGGGTGGTGGTGGTGGCAATGCCACCATGAGAACAGGAGCAGGACAGTGCTCACTGCAGGGGCAGCAGTGTCACCAGGATGAGCAGGGCAGTGGTCACTGGTAGTGGTGGCAATGCCATTGTGAGTGCAGGAGGAGCAGGGCAGTGGTCACTGTGGGGTGGTGGCAATGCCACTGTGAGTGCAGGAGGAGCAGGGCAGTGGTCACTGTGGGGTGGTGGCAATGCCACTGTGAGTGCAGGAGGAGCAGGGCAGTGGTCACTGGTAGTGGTGGCAATGCCACTCTGCAGGAGCAGGGCAGTGGTCACTGCGGGATGGTGGCAATGCCACTGTGAGTGCAGGAGGAGCAGGGCAGTGGTCACTGGTAGTGGTGGCAGTGGTGGCAATGCCACCAGGAGAGCAGGGCAGCGGTCACTGCCTGGTCACACACAGGTCAGGCAGACCTAAGACGGGTTTCTCTCCACACCTTTGCTGATACATAGATATTTTTTAACAAATAAAAGGTAGCTGCTGCTTGGAGCTTTCCATGGCGTACATCTAATAAATAAATGAACCTGCGCCCTTCCTGTAACTCGAGCTGCTAGCCGGGCCGGCTCGGGAGGAGCTGTCCCTGGGATGGCTTTGCTGGTGGCACCCGGCTCCAGCCTCTCCCGCTGCTGCTGTCACCTCGTCTCTCGGGAGTGAGCGCGGTTTGCCCGGCCGGGAGCTCCTTGGCACAGGGAGCAGCTGAGGCAGCGCCATCCGTGCCCGACAGTGCCTTTGGAAAACGGCAGGGTGGGATTCCAGAGGAGCCTGATCCCCGCAGGATCGGGGTTCCTCCCTGCCAAACCTGGCTCGCCTGTTAAGGGGAGAGGGGTCCCTGTGACACTTGGCCTGGAAACTGCAAGGGGCTTTCTCCGCAGAGGAACATCATCTCCAGTTTAGCTTCTTTCCAATTAAAAAACCCCAAAGCTCACTGCTAAAGGCACTGCTCTTTGGTGGTTTTTTTCTTACTGGTTTGAGAACTGGTGAGCAGAACCCCTGTCTGGATCCTCATGTCACCCTCCCATTGCACCAGCTGTTGAGATGCACTATGCTTGATTGCAGATTGTGTTCTAACGTTTATTTTGTTGTTGGTTTTTTTGGGTTTTTTTGGTATACAGTTGTTGCCTTTATTTGTAAAATCCTGTTATAAATATATATATATTATATAAATATATTAAAAGTTAAAACGTTTCAGATGTCTATTATTTGTATAACTACTTGAGCATAAAGAAGTGAGAAATATGAATGTATTCTTGTTTCTGGGTTGTCTTTTTTTTTTTTTTTGAAGAGAAGAATATTCCGTTTTTCTCTCGGGAGAGGTACAGTGTTTATATTTTGGAGCCACCTCCAAGGTGGGATATTGTACATATTTTTATCTTGAGTAAATGTTAAGTAGCTGTTTAAAAATGCTTAATAAAATAATTCTTTTCCTGTGGAAGATAAGGGTTTGCCTCCTGTGCTTTGAAATGTTGGAGCGGGGTCATTCCACATGGTCTGGTGCAGCAGGGGATGGCACAGGGGGGGAGCAGGAATTTGGGATGCAGGGGGGAGTGAGACTGCTGGGGTGCAGGGAGGATGGAGGATCTCGGGGTGCAGGGAGGATGGAGGATTTCAGGGTGCAGGGGGAGTGAGGATTTCAGGGTTCAGGGGGAGTGAGGATTTCAGGGTGCAGGGACCAGCAGGGCTCTCCTTGCTCCCCCCACAGCTCCTCCGCCGTCGGTATCTGAAGGAGCTCAGGGTCCCATTACCCCTGTCACCAGGGATATTTATTTATTTTAATTCCCTTGGCACCTTCAGGGATTTTTTTTCCTTCCAGACTCGAGGGAGGTGCCAGGAGAGCCTGGCTGGCTTTCCTGCTCTCTCCTGATGTCACGTTGTGCTCCCTGTGTCTGGCATTTGGCTCCTGGGCCCCAAGCTCTGTGAGGAGGAGGCAGCCCCTCACCCTGCAGGATGCAGCATCTCCACAGGCTTTGCCCAGTTCCTGGAGGAAAATGGATTTGCTGCAAACTGGTTTTACTTCAGCACCCTCAGCCTGTGTCTGAGCTGCCCCAGGACCGCCAGGGATGGTGCCCACAAAATCTCTGAGGCTGAGGGGTGTGAGGGTCAGGTCCTGCCTTTGCTGGAGTGATCCCTGCCACCCCCACATGTCCAGCTGGCCCTGATTTGGGAATTCCAGCTGGCACTGTGGGTGCTGGAGCAGCCTGGGGCCTCTACTCGCAGTGCTGCAAAATGAGCCCTAGGGTAGGGTCCTCATCCTACCACAGGATCCCTCCCAGCCTCTCCAGCAGCAATGCTGGTTTCTGGTCTCCAGATGAAATAAAGACCCCAAACCTCCCCAAAGGCAAAAGAGGGGTGAAACAAAGGGATGGATGGCAGGACTCGGTTTCCCAGTGGTGCTGCCCGTGCGTGGATGGGGCACGGGCACTTCTGAGGGGATATTTGGGATTTTCACTGGGCAGATGAATCACAAAACGTGGGGAGTGGTTGAAGTGTCCGACTGGGGCTGAGCATCCCCAGGACCCCACACAGAGAGGCCGATGCTTCTTGTTAGACTGTGGTTAGAAATACAGAAACCTTAGCTTAAGTTATGCTAGAAAAAAATGCTGCTTGGTTTAATGTGTTTGGGGCTTCCACACGTCCCAGCGTTCATGTTATGTTTGCTTTAATTAGGGCTAGATATTGATCTCACTGAAGCTGACTGCAACAATCCCATCTGGGGACAGCATTTGGTGCTCAGTGCAGAGGTGTCTCCAGCCTCAGGACCCCTGGATTTCTGGCTCCTTTCCATGGCTCTCTCTCCCTTCTGGTCCTCATATTCTGTCCCCACTTGTCCTGTGGTGGGATGACTTTCAGGAGTTCCAGATCCTCAGTCATGGAGGAAAAAATTGCCAAAAAAAGTGGGAGAAAGAACATTTACTCAGGAGGAAAATTTTATTATGGGCCAGGAATTTTCTCTGCTGGCCTGACCCAGTGGCAGCAGGACAGGTGAGCTCTGTGGGGCAGGGGCTGCACCTGGGGTGGCACAGGGTGGGGACCCCAGTGCCAGAGCAGCCTCTCCCAGCCCTGCCAGAGCAGCATCCCTGGAATGCCCATCCCAGCCCAGGGGGAAGAGGTGGGGAGAGGGATGGATGGATGGATGGATGGATGGATGGATGGATGGATGGGATGGAGGGATGGAGGGATGGAGGGATGGAGGGATGGAGGGAGGGATGGAGGGAGGGATGGAGGGATGGAGGGATGGAGGGATGGAGGGATGGAGGGATGGAGGGAGGGAAGGAAGGAAGGAAGGAAGGAAGGAAGGAAGGAAGGAAGGAAGGAAGGAAGGAAGGAAGGAAGGAAGGAAGGAAGGAAGGAAGGAAGGAAGGAAGGAAGGAAGGAAGGAAGGAAGGAAGGAAGGAAGGAAGGAAGGAAGGAAGGAAGGAAGGAAGGAAGGAAGGAGGGAAGGAAGGAGGGAAGGAAGGAGGGAAGGAAGGAGGGAAGGAAGGAGGGAAGGAAGGAAGGAAGGAAGGAAGATGATGGATGGAAGGATGGATGGATGGATGGATGGATGGATGGATGGATGGATGGAAGGATGGATGGAAGGAAGGAAGGAAGGATGGATGGAAGGAAGGATGGATGGATGGATGGATGGATGGATGGATGGAAGGAAGGAAGGAAGGAAGGAAGGATGGATGGAAGGAAGGAAGGAAGGATGGATGGAAGGAAGGATGGATGGATGGATGGATGGATGGATGGAAGGAAGGAAGGAAGGAAGGAAGGATGGATGGAAGGAAGGAAGGAAGGACGGATGGAGGGGCGACCCCCGGCACAGTGCCAGTCTGGGACAGCCCGTGCTGCCTGCCCCGCCGGGGTGTGCTGAGTTCCCGGGCTTGTTTTCATGGTCTCACCCAGCTCTGACCTGCCTCAAATGTTGACACAATGTCACGTTTCCGACTGCAGTCTTTCATGTGCAGCCGGAGGCTAAATACGGCTGCTGGTTCCTGGAAAAAGACGTGCCTGGCACCCTTTCAGGAGAAACCCGATCCCCATGCAGGCTTGGCACAACAGCTGAATAACACGGCAATAACTCTTTCAGCAGCATTTCAACCCATAAATAGGGCTTCCCGTGCGACTCCTTGAAGTCAGACAAGGAGGATACAATGATTTTAATGATTTTAGGCAAAAAAAAAAAAAAAAAAAAAAAAAAAGTTAGTGTGTGTGAAGAGAAGGTGAGAGGGGGCAGCGGGGTCAGGCAGATCAAAGGGTGTCGTGGAGGTGCTGAGTGAGGTTAGCTGAGTGGGAGTGCAGGATTGCCTCAAAAGGAAAGAAATGCTCCTGAATTTTTTAATGTCTCGGTCCTGTTTCATACCAGCCCTGTGGAGGCATGGGGAGAGCCTTCCTGAGAGCCAGGGCCTTTCCTAACCCCGGTGAGGACACACAGACACATAATTTTAGCTTTTCACCACCTGTTTGGAAAGCTCCCGTAGCCGAGCGCTGTGGGACTGGATGGTTTTTACAGGCATGTACCCCGGGAGCTGCTTATTTGCATTATGCATGGACCAGGGCCTAAAATAATCTGCAGTGACGCACATTTTTTTTGCTGTGATTTTTTCCCCCCCACCCTTTTCCAGGACTCCATTTTTTTGAACGTGCCGTGACTTTTGAGGACCACGCATGGTTAGGCAGCCCCAGGGCTGCCGGAGCTCTGATTCAGCTGAGCTGGGGGGAGCTGCCCCGTCCCCCGGCCGTGACACACGGAGGGAGAAGTGCCCTTGTGCTCTGCCTTGGCTTTCATCTGCAGAGCGTGTAGCTGCAAGTGCGGCGTGTTTACAAATGCAGGCATTGCAAGATCCCTTGAACTGTGTCCTAGTACAAAAGAGGCTTTGAAACGAGAAACACGTTGTCATGGCATGTTCCAGGCCAGCAGCACCAGACTGAACCAGATAATTGCTGTTTCTGCTTCAGCGTGGAAAAAGCAGCAGGTCTTGAGCAAGGCTTTTTTTCCCCTTAGACATTTCGTGTGATGCTCAGGATGGAAGGAGAGGGTTGGGAATGCCCGGGGCAGAGGAGGAATGATCTCCACAGGGCTGCAGGCAGAATGACTCTGCTGGGCTCAGCCCGTGTAACCGTAGCCCGCGGGGCTGGTGACACTGACCCTCGCTATGTGACACGGGGTGTCCGTGTTTTGTAACCCTGGCGTGCTGCCGGAGCCAGGAGATGTGGCTCTCGCTGCTCCCTCGTGTTCCAGACCTTTCCCACTGCCCTTCTGCGGGCAGTTCACGGCACTTGAGAACTCTCCCAATGCCTCTCAGTGCCAGAGACAGCTGCTAATTGCAGAGAACATTACTGGCCCTGGGCAAGGCAGCTCTGCCCTGGGAGCAGTGGCCATGGCTCAGGGGTGCCTGTACCCCTGTGCCCTCACTCCTGAGGCACCTCCGTGCTGCAGTGTAAGAAATGGAGGATTGTATTTTGGAATAATTCATTTCTTAGCCATGTGTCTTTCTCCCAGGTGTGTTTCTGCCCCAGGCACATCACCCCATGGAGGCAGCTGTTGCCATCACACCCAGTGCCTCTGGAAATGGCCAGACAGGAAAGCTCTGCATGGGAAGGGTTTCTCACCACATGTGCCTTGTTAAAACAGCAAACGGAGCAGGCTGGGAAATACCACACAGCTGATGGAAACAGGAATGCCTGGAAATAAAAGGCAACTCCCCCAGCTCCTCTTGTGCTTGTTGCTGCCCATGGGATAGTGGGAGCTGGCTGGGGTCTATCCTGGGCTGGCTCCTCCTGCCATCCATCTCTTTGCACTACACAGAGGCAGGCCTGGCTGAGGCAGGTGGGTGCTTGCTGTGGGATGGAGTCTTGCTCATCTCAGCCCTGCCCATGTCCATGAGTGACCATCTGCGGGGTGACAGCGCTGATGGGAAAGGGCTGGGTTGGCATTATAGCCTTGGACTTGCCCTCAGTGCTCCATTTTTACCTCCTCTCTGACCTCTGCTCTTTATTCCAGTACCCAGGATGGGCTCCCACGTCATTTTCTGAACACCAGCTCAGCCCAAGGAGCAATGGCCACAGTCTGTGGCTGCCAGAGCTGTCTCACAAGAGGAATAATTAGTTTCTCTCTGCAACGCAGCTTTATCCTTCCTTCAGCCCGTGCTGCTGCTGGAAGTGTAGCAGCATTCCCTCCTCCGTGCGGCTCTCTGGTCGCCTCTGTGCCGTGGCAGCGAGGAAAGGCCGAGATCTATTCTGCTTTGAAAGGACTGATGAATATGCAAACTATTAGGGCTGAAATATTGCTTATCCGCGTCACGGGGTGTGCACGGAGCGCGTGTTTGTGCTGCTGCCCGAGGATGTGTACACCACCAGTGTGCAGCTGAGCAGCTTAGGGAAGATTTAACTCTTATTTCTATTCTTGACACCGAATCATTAATAAGGTTATGGCCATGCTGGGGGCCTTTCCCAGCACCCTCCTCCTGCTGTGGCAGGGCCTGGGGACCTGCTGGTGGGGTTTGACTGCAGCTATTGATTGGGGTAAAGCTCCATCCCAAATGGAAGCAGTTGCTGATGATTATCTCGTGGTATTAGTGCATGTATTGTGAAATTGGTGTGATTTGAGATGAAATGTGACCTATGGGCATAGGCAATGTGTTCTAATGTATTCAGAAATGCTGGGGCTGACGAGCTGTTGCTGCTGGTACCACACTGATTAAACCCCAGCTCGCTCTGCTCCCATTGAAATCAGTGGGAGGTCTGTCATTGCCTTCCGTGAGTGCTGGACTGGATCCAGACTGCACTTCATGGGATGCATTATTCCACAGGATTAGGGAGGCACAGGGAGCGGGATTCCTCTCTCTCACTGATCTCTGCTGCTTAGATGTTTGCCTTGGAGCTGGCTGGGTGCTTCATGCTTCCCTGGACATGAAGCCTGGTTCTGGTGTCAGCCCAAGGAGGAGATGAGTGCTGCTGGCCAGGGCTGGGGTGCTGCTCTGGGGCTGCAGGGAAACAGGAGGGGCTGGGCAGCCTCCTCATGATCCAGAACTCCTGGTGGTGTGGGGATGCAGGAGGCAGGGTTCTCATCAGCATTGCCTGTACCAAGTGTTTGACCCACCAGTGCTGGAGTCCTGCTTCAGGAATGAAAAGCCCAGGGAGCCCCAGAGGGGCCCTGGCACTGCACACGCTGGTCAGGACTTGGCTAGGAGGGGTTTTCTCAGGTTCTTGATTTCAGACAAACATTTGGCCTCAGAGAGGTGCCAGTTGCTCTGGGAATGAATTCCCCTGTGGTGCGGGAAGCGCTCGGAGCACCTCTCATGGCCCATCCCAGCCCTGCCACACCGGCCCGGGCTCAGCCCTTGGCTGGAGGATGACTCAGGGCCCCGTGGAGGGAGGGGGTGGCCGTGACCCCCCCAGTGCTGCTGGGGAACTGAAGCAATCTGTTTATCATGGAAAAACTGCTCTTTGCAGCAATTCAAATGGAAACTTCCCAGAATGAGTGTTGCAGAGCTTTCCCCTTGAATCACCGGGCCTCCCAAGAGCCGCTTTCTAAGATGATGCCCTCGGGAGAGCTGTCCCTGGCCCTGCCGTGCCTGGAGCTCCCTCCCTCCTCGGGCCCATCCTCCCGGGATCGGAGCCTTTCCCCGGGTGGAGCAGGAAGGGCACCAGCAGCACTGGGGTGTCCCAGGAGCTCTGCCCAGCCGGGCCCTGGAAGGCCCTGCGGTGCTGCCACCTCCCAGCCTGGGGAGCAGCCCGGCCCGGAGGCTCCCACAGCAGTGCCCGCTGCCATCTCGCCGGGCCTTTTGCCTGTTTTCCCTTCCCTCTGGCTGCCCATCACCCTTTCCATGGCTGAAATGAGTGTCCAAAGGTCACGGGGAATTCAGCCCTGCCCGGAGCTCGTGTAGCCGGGTGAATAAGGAGTGAGCGAGCGAGGCCTGAGCCTCTCCGCTCCCGAGGCTGCCTTGCCTCCTGTGCCCGGCTGTGGCAAACCCTGCCCGGTGCTGGTGGGGGCACAGGGCCCGTGTGCTGCCCAAAGAGCCGTGCCCACAGCCCAGGGATGCTCTGGGCACGCTGCCTCCGCTGAGTGTGAGCCCTGAGCTGTCAGCCCGGCACACTGGGCAAAGATAGCAACGGGCTGGGTGTCACAAGGGGTGGAGGCCACCGAGCCGGGCAAGGGGCACAGAGGGACGGCAGGTTACGGTGATCCCACTGCCACCCCCGGAGTGAAGCTGCTGGGGATTTTTATACATTTATTCCTGTCAGCCCTGTGGTGCTTGTCCCCATAGTAACAGAGCAGGCTGGCACTGCAGCGCTCAGTGACATCCCTGGTCCCCAGGGAGAAGCCATGGACCTGCGTGGTCCTGATCCCCAGCAGCCCAGGAACAGCTTTCCTGCGCTTCAGGGCTTTCACTGTGTCTCCCCGGGAAAGCAAAGAATTGGGCGGAAGGGGCAGGTGTGTGGCTAGGCCGGGTCCTGGCAGGACCCTGCTGGGGTGAGGCTGGCTGGTGGCAGGTCCTTGTCCCCAGGACCTGTGGCCGGGAGCTGCTGTGGCAGGGCCTGGTGAGCCGCACGTGTGAGGAGCACGAGCCCCGCTGCGGTGTGCGGCTGAGGCAGGAACCACCGAGGGGTTTTCCGGGCTCCAGAGAGCACCTGGGCACTTGAGGTCAGGAGGCATCTGCAGCACGAGCTTTTTGAACCCAGCAGCGAGGCAAAAGTGTTTTGAAGGAGGCCGGCAAGACAGAGATCTCTGTTCAGATCCTGGAGCCGTTCGGAAGATGAGTCAAAGGATTCCTGAAACAATTAGAGCTGTGAGGTGCAGCAGCAACAGCACATCCACCGTCAGCAGCTCTGCCAGGCGCCCTCGGCCAGCTGTTCGTGCTTTCCCTTTAATAAGTCATATTAGGCAATTTCCCATTTAAAAATGTTTATGGGAATATATAAATATTCGCTTATACAGAACTTGCCTGGCCCTTTGTGTGCAGAGCGGCGGTGAGAGTGACTTGAATTGTTATAAATCTATCAAGGAGGCTTGAGATGGAGCCTTCAGCATGGTGAGATGGATGTCTCAGAGCCCCCCTGGGGAATGAGTCCTCCAGGTGCCAGGATGGGACACCTTGCTCCATGGGACACAGTGCCCCGCTGAGCAGGACGGGGCCACCGCAGGGCTGCGTCACGTCCCTTGGTGCCCAGCCACCGGCAGCGTGGGCAGGGTTTTCCCTCGTGTGATTTCCCGATGGCCACAGGAAGAGCTTGCACAGACCCGATCTGGATTTAATCAAAGGAATTTTTTTTTTTTTCATTTGCTGTCTTATGCGCTGACCACCAAACCACATCCTTCGAGCCTGAGCCCAGCACAGTGAAACAAAAACTAGGCCAGGGCTTTTTGCTATGTATTTTTTTTTCTTTCCTTTTCCTTTAGTGCATCAGTTGGGTGCAAAGCTGGCACACGCCTCTCCTCCAGTCCCTCTGCTCCCACACAGCCCCTTCCCAGGGCAGCCTGGCATTTCCACCACCCCTGAGCCAGGCACTTGCAGCTCCACGTGAAACCTGGGAACTATCCAGATTATGTGCACTCAGCACAGCGTCAGTGGGAAGCAAATATAGAGGAATAATGAGTAATGACGTGCTGGCAGACCACGTCGGGACCTAATAAGGCACAAGGTGGGGACTGTCCTTGGCTCTCACCCGATGCTTGGCTGGTGCAGCCTGACTCTGGGGTCAGAGCAAAGCGGAGGGGCCCCAGTGAGCCCCCGGTGCCGGTGGGAGCAGTGGCTGTGGTGTGACACCGTCCCTGGCAGCACCCCACAGCATCCAGGGGCGAGGTGCCTGCGTAGGGAAGTTCTCACGTTCACAGAACAGAGAGCAGCTTTATTGTTGTATTTTGCAAACCAAAACCAGTCGGGAGTTTCTGAAGCGTCTGCCATCCCCGCAGAGAGCTGTTTAGTCATGCCTGGTGTGTGTGCATGTGAGACAGTGAGGGGAGGGAGGCTCGAGGACTTTGCAAAGATTAAAGATTTATGCTGACCCTTGAATCTGATCCAAGGCTACTAATCTGCCCTGATCCTATCATCTGCTCAGGGTGGATCTATTTCACTTTCCTTTATGGTACTCCTGACTCATTCCACTCCCACTCCAGGCCAGTCCAGTGGGAATGGGAAGTGCGACCACATATTTGTTTGGGTTTGCATTTAAAGCTCTGGACCTGTAGTGGGTGCAGCTCATAAAGGAAACCAGTGTGGATAAGATATGGGTGAGCTGAATGCTTGGAAACCACTCCCAAACACAAGCTGGAGTGGTTTGAAATCAAGGTGGAGTGATGTACTGAAGGCACAATACTTGGCAGCTACGCCCAGCGTGTGAGAAAGACATTTAAATCCAAGGTGGTGAGGTAGGCAGGGCATCCCTCGTGCTTCCGACGGGACAGCCCGTGCCCTGCAGGGTGTGCAGTGCCAGGGAGCCGGGTACCCACCCCTCCATCTGCCCACCTGCCCTCTCTGCTCTGTGCTTGGCACCCCAGCGAGCCCCTCCGTGGGCCTGCAGGAAGCTGTGCCAGGGGTTCTTCTCCTGCCCTGCACTGCTCTGCCTGGGAAAGGCCTTGTTTGTGCTCCATCACCCTGTACTGAAGGGCTCCCGATGGCTGCTGGGGCTTTAGTGTGAAAAACACTGTGTGGAGGAGAATACAGACCTGATTTTTTGGAGGGCAGAATAAATCTCCTCTGCCTTTGCAATAGTGTGGCAGAGAGAGAAACAGGAGCTTTCCACCTCCCCAGCTCTTCTGTGCTGCAGCCACACGTGTCTGGAGGAAGGCTGGGGATGCCACAGCAGGCTGGCCTGCGTGCCAGCCGGGCAGGGGTGGATAACACCCACCGGGCACGGCCGGCAGTCCCCGAGCTGCGGGCAGACAGGATCAGCCATACGGGCCTGGCCCGTGGCTGAACTGACCAGGAGATGGAGTGTGGCATATCCTATTTCAGATCCCCTGGGACATCCTGTTCTCCTGATAACTGATGATATGTAAATATAGCAAATGCAAAGCCAGGCACTTTCCTAGGGTGCCCAGCCCAGGCTGCTTATAGAACAGGGCTGAGCCCCAGCGGCGCGCTTGGAAACACCCATCTGCAACTGCGACACAGGCATCAGGCTTTATTTTTAGTTTAAAACGAAGTTCCTGTTTGTAAGGCCAGAAGGGTTACAGGAAGAAAAATTATGAAGTGGGATCATTTACTGCTATTTTCTTTTCACGTGTCCTTCCTTCCTTCCTCTCTCCTGAGAAATGGGATGTAGCACATCGCTATTCCAGGCTGCAGCGCTCGCTGGTTCCTGCTCCCTCCGAAGAGGCCCATTAAACCTTGTGTAACAAAAGGCTCCGTCCTTCCAGCCCCGCCAATTACCCCTGATCTGTTGCTACACCGAGGCGCTTATCTCATGGCAATGAAACGCCGGCCGGGCTGACTCGCACCTCCAGTGTCTCTCAGCAGAGTTTTGGCCGCCCTGGCAGGCGGGGTGAGGCAGGGCATCGGGATCCCTCCCTGGTCCATCAACCCCTCTCCTCCCCGCGCCGCCGAGCGCACCCGGCAGCCACGGGATTGAAGGAAACAATGGGAAGTATTTGGTCAGGTCAGCCAAAGGAGCCTCTTTAATGAGCAAAGCCGAGCACTAATTAGTCCGGTGTGCAGCCCCTTGCCCCATCCCCTGCCCTGCGGTTCTCCTTCAGGCGGGGTCACCGTGCAAGGGGAGCCGCAGGGATGAGCTTGGCAGGTGCCCACGTGTTTTTCTCCTTCCCGTGCCCTGTTAGGGAAAGGTAATCCCGAGCTGACAGGAGGGAGACGGCGAGCTGCTGACGGGAATTCCCAGCTGAGAGCTTTTGAGAGCGGTGGGAGCTTTGGCGTATGGATTAGGTTGCTTATATATACTATAGTGTGAAGGAAACGGGCGGTTTTGCTAATTCCCTTGCACTTTGGTTTAATAAAGTAGGATTTGTCTGGTGGGAAAGTGTAACAGTGGGATTTAAGCTGTGTGAGTCTCATGACTGGTGCTCGCCTGGCTGGGTGGGAAGCAGGGAAGCATCGATTGCATTCTGTCTCTCCTGTGTTCTCGTGTTTTTAAACACGATTTGAGTGCCCACAGCTTCGGGTGAGCTTTATTTGAGATTAGTTTATTTTAAAAATCCATATGCAGATACTTGCACTAAATTCTGTCGTCCAGAACTGCAGTGCCCTATGTCTTGGGAGAGCCAGGACTGCTCGGTTTGTCAGTGCCTTGTGACAAAGACTCACCTAAACTGAGAAAGGATAAAGAGGGGGTGGCCAGGACACAGGAGGAGAAGGGGCAGGTTACTATCTGGTACAGCCTCTGTAGGCAAACGAGATCCTTCTGCTTCTGGTTTTAAAGAGAAAAGCCCCAATGGAAATTTAAAATCTGGATCTGCATCAAATTCTCAAGGTTCAGGGAGTTTAGAGCGAGGAGTTCGGTCCATTCCATCACTCATCAGAGCTGTCTGCAAAATTCACATCCCAATACTTTTTTCCAATCATAAATTCTGCCAAAGATGTGTGCTTGGATGTGAGATATTTTTACTTCTTTTTCATCCCTTTTGCTAATTTAATTCCCAGATCTAAATCAAGTTTTCCATCTGAGACTTCCAGGAGCTGGGATGCTTTGTTTGCAGCTGGGAAGCTTTGCTGTGCCCTGTGTGGTGTGGTGGGCGTTTGGAAAGGTTCACCTGCCTGCAGGTGACCAAGTGAAGGGGAGGCCTCGGGGTCAGGCTGCTTTATTGCCAGAGCCCAAGTTTAGGGATGTGCTAGGGAGCAAATCATTACAGTGCTCCTGCCCTTCTTTCCCTTGTTATTGAGGATAAAACCCAAGCCGTTTTTGGGATATGCACAAATATGCTCCTGGTGAGGGCCCTGAGCAACCAGGCAGATTTTCTGAGCAGCCTCCAAGCAGCAAGGCACAGCAGCCACATGCTGGGCTCTCCCTTATTCTTATTCTTTTCTGTTTTCTTGGGTGTACAATAAGAGCTAATCAAAGTGATGCTCTCCAGCAGGCTTTTGTGTATAGCATTACAGCAAAATCCTAAATTCCCCTTCCTGCTCATGCATACAAAGCAGGAAGAACTAGGATGGCTGCAGACTATTTTCAGATGATTTAGCCAAGGAGAAAATAACTGGATGGCTGGAAGAAGGAGCATTTGATAGGAAATAACCTTGAAGCACAGCTCTGACATGATGGCAGGAGGTGCCCAGCTCCCTGAGATGTCCCTGCCACCATGAAATGCCAACAGGGAACTTCCAGAGGAGATGACAGAGGACAATATAGACAAGCAGAGCACCCAAAATCCAGTGCAAGGGAGACTGCAGAGTGGGCTGGGTGCTCCCTTCTGCTCCTGATTTCAGCACTGACATACATGAAGTTCCCCCTGCTCATTCAGGACTCTCACCAGGTGCAGAGGCTGCTGTAAATCTGTGCAGCTCAGCTGACTGGGCTCACGGGAGCCTCTTTGTACCTGGACATGTGTTGCTCTTTCCCCCACCAAAGGCAAAGGCATCACCTGGGATTTGCCCCTCACAGCTGGAGGGGCTCCTTCAGCACGAGGTGAGAAAGTGGGGAGCAGCAATAGCTCTGACAACACTGGCAGCAGCTCCCCAGAGATGTCCCTGCCGGGCAGGCTGGGGCTCACAGGGACTTGGCTTCGCCATCTCTTGGGAACAGCTCACCTTGCTTTGGATTTATCGCTGCAAACAGAGAGGAGGGTTTGCTGCACGCCGTGGTGCCCGTGTGCCAGGGCAGGGCTGGGTGTGCGTGCTGGCACTGCCAGCCCGGGGAGCCCAGCCCAGGGCACGGGGAGGGTGAGGATGAAGGTGAGGACACAGCTGAAAGCTTTAGGGAAAGAGGACGGCTTTGGTGAGCCTGCATCACCCTCTGCTGGAAAATCAAAGCAAAGGCTGCAGGGTCGCTGGCCAAGGAGAAAACTTGAGCGAGAAAGGGGAAATGAATGCGCAAAGAACACAGGTGAGGTCCGGGCTCCCTGGGGCCCGCTGGGGCACCGCAGCATCCCCAGATGCTGCCCAGAGTCGGGGCTCGACTGGGGCTCATCCCATGCCCGTCACAATGAGAGGGGCCAACCAGACCCTCTGCAGAAACTGGGACGCATCCCATTCGTGGCAGGCACAGTCCCACTTCCCAGTATGGGAGTGGATAAGAGAGGCAGGGGCAGAGCCAGTGCAGCCGCTCAGGCTGGTCCTGGTGATGTGGCAGAGTTTCACAGCAGGCAGAGAATCATGGCTGGAACTAAACAGAATTGCACAGACAGGCTCGGTGCTGTGGGGCTGGCTTCAGAGCTGCTTCATAGCCCAGGTGGTGCCCAGGGGCCACGGCTGATGGGCATGAGCTGCAGAACACTTGGTGGGACTGAAAAACACACAGCAGCCTGGACTGTGGGCACTGGGGTTTGCTGAGAAAGGGGCTGTAGCACTGTTTGGATATTGCCTGGCAGCTGGGAGCGAGCTCTACTTCAAAGCAGAGGTGGAGAAAATGCCCCCCTGGCCTGGCAGCATGTGCACAGCCCCTGTGGGGGCAGCTCATGGCTCAGTCTAAGCAAGGACCTCCAAGGAGCCCCAGCTGTGGCCTGCCCAAGGTGCTGCTCCCTGCACTGAATCTGCTCATACAGGTGTCTGTGCAGAGCTGGAGCCCAGGGCTCTGTGCCCACCTTTCAGAGCCTCACTTGGAGGCTGTTTGTGCTTAGACTGGAAGAATGGGCTTGTTTCCTTGTAGATTTTAAATCTAAATTACAGAGAGGGTGAAATGCGGTGACTGGGCTGGCCGAGGCCCTGACTGTGCACTAAATCTGCAAGCGTGGGCCTGGCTTTTGTGCAGGGGGCTCTGCAAGTGCCAAGGTCACTGCTAATAAATCTGACTGGAGGACTGAAGGACCAGCAGAATTTTATTCAACTTACTGCTAACAGCAGGCTCCTTTTTAACTATCTTCTTTTTTTTTTTCCTTGCTCCCTTCTGCTGATTCATGCTCCTGCTCCTTCGGCATTGGGAGATGCCAGCATTCCTAAAGGTCATCACTTGCATGCAGCAGCTCATGCTGGGGAGTGTTTGCCAGCACCTACGAAATCGAAATGCTAAAGCGACTGCCATCATTTATATTTTCCCCGGCAGTGACAGACAGTTGCACAGCTTGCCAGCCGCCAAGCTGCCACGTTTCCAGCTTGGAGACGCTACTCCAAGGTGAAGGAGGTGCATGAGAAGTGATGCCTCCCAATGAACCTGATACCAGGTCACCTTGAGATGAGGATTCTCACCTGGGCTCCCGTGCAGGCAGTCCTCTTAGAGATGTGGAAACCTCAGTGTCCAAGCATGCACCCCTCTGACTTACACCCAATCCATTCTGTCACCCTGTGATCCCGTGACTCTGGGAAATGAGATCCTGCTGCTCGCATCAGGTTTCACGCAGGAGTCACGCTGCTGCCTGCCCTGGGTCCCTGAGGAAGCTGTGGAGAAGACTCGGTGCTTTCCTGCGCTGCAGAAAGAGGCAGGATTTTATGGCATGCTGGCAGCATGCAAACATCTCTGAGAAAATAAGTTATGTTTTAATTTTCATGGTGTGTCTCCCTCTTCATGGCAAAGGGATACTTCTGGTTTAGCTCAAGCAGTAACAGCACAACTGACATGTTTTTTTGTTCAGGAAAGAAGTGAGGAAGACAGGAATCCTTCCTTTGCCTCCCCGGGTTATTTAATGACTCTTTCCACTGTGGCACTACCAAAAATGCTGTATAAAATGACAGGGAGACTGTTACAGGCTGTGGCAGGTTTAGCAGCCAGTTATTTAATGTCCATCTCTTTAGAGGTGACCACTAATCTTACCCTTTCCTTTAAGAGCCTGTAACATAAGAAGACACATATCTTGTATCTGCTATCATCTGCCTCTGTTTCTTTTGATATTATTTTAAGTGAGCCTTGCAAGAGCAGCACTGAGAAGAGACCCCAGCTGCCTGCTGGCACTGTGGAGCAAGGCTCCCGTTTGTCCTCACAGTCCTCAGATTCCCCAGATCCAAGACCTTCTCCCTCCCTTGGCGAAGGAGGATGCTGACCTGGGAGGCACCCACAGCCTCTAAGACATTTTACCAATACCCAGCTGAATCCCTGCTAGAAAATCAGCATCCAGATGAACTGAGGGCACTAACAGGGCATGTGTGTTTGCTTCCTTAGAGCATGGCTTGTGAGCATGCAGGAAAGCAGAATCTCAGAGCAATATTGCCACTATTTTTTGGCTGCGGCTCCTTGCTCGGCAGCAGGGGAGGTGCCACACAGCAGGCATCTGTAACTCATCAAATCAATTAGTTCCTTTGTCTGCGGGAGGAGTCGTTAGCCAAAGACAAATTAAAGGAACGTCCAGTAAGATATTCTATTCTGAGAAGAGTTGTCCTATTTTCTCATACTAATGACAGGCTCTGAAACCTGTGCACAACTTAGCTCGTTATTAGAACTAATTGGTGCCAGGCATTCCATCCTCTCTGATAGGGCTAACCATGGGGATGAAATTTTCTGAGTTAATGAACCAGAGAATGGATTAAGACCTTTCAAAGTGCAGTTCATATCTCAGTTTAATTGGAAGGAGTATATTAGTTGGCTTTTTTTTATGGCTACAAAGGAAAGCCGTGTTTTGGGGTGGAAAAGCACATGCACAAATGCTTTCCCTGCCACTGGGGAGCTGGGAATTTCTAATTTCAATGTGGCAGTGCCTTCCCCAGCACTGTGAGCCTGAGGAGGGATGGAAATGGGCTTTATTCTGTGCGAGCAGCACTCACTGTTCCTCCTGTGCAAGGTCCTGTGAGCAGAGAGCAATTAGTGCTGGTCTCCCCACGCCAGGGAGCTGCTGCAGCCCAAGGGCTGAGCTGGGCACGGTGCATCCTCCTGATGGAGATCCACGTCCCCCAGACCCTCATGCCCCAGAGCACACTTTGGTGTTTTTATAATCCCATTCTAATGTTTTTTACACTGTTCTGAAGAGTAGATTTGTGACACCCATTTTTTCTGGCTCAGAAATTTTTTTATTTTTTATTTTTCTGTGTGATTTAGAACTTTTTCTTCTGCCAGAAGTGGAAAAGCAGAATCCTTTTAGGAGTTCCACACACAGCATGTAACCTGTGGTCCATATCCAGACAGCCCAATCCATTCCTCATGCATTTTCATAGGCCTTTAATATTTGTAAAATTGCAGCCAGGTTCAGAACATTAACTCTTTTCCAACCTATTGGCAACCAACAAATCCTGCTTAACATCCATTAATAGCCCATAATTTGAATCATGAAAGTTTTACTGCAACATCATAAGAAATCCTGAGGAAAATGATTGTGCTTCAGGGGAACAGAATATATTCTTCAGTCATCCTGTAGGTTCCTCGTGATTTCCTGCTGCATTTCCATTTGCTCTTGCCTGGCCTCATGGTGCACAAGCCACCGTGTAACTCCCCAGAGAGCTAGAGCCACAAAATTTGTGAATTTGGGCTTACTTTGACTGGGAATTCAAACAACCCCTGTTACAAGAACCCCGGTAAATCACCCAAAAATCCATGCAAAATGCATGCTACTCCTTCAACTCCACTTGCAAGTGCTTCCTGCTGGAGACTAAAGTGACCTCAACTAAGTTGTGATAAACGCACCTAGTGAAGCAGTTTGGTCAGTGTTATCTACTTATAGTTTATTTGGCTCAAGTGGAAAGTCAGTTTATCAAAGTCCCTGCAAAAGACAGGAACTCTGGAGAACATCTGGTCCTGTGAGGATAACTGGGAATAACGAGGTGAAGTGCTCTGTCCCTTTGGTTTTGGAAGTTCTATGAGCACGCACAAGGTTTTATATGTCACTTGCTTAAAATGTACTTGGGCTAACTGGAAATATTACAGTGGGTGTTTTTTAATCCTTATTCTTCTGCAAGCTGGAATTGGATTTGTGGGTGGCCCTGAGGGGCCCTCACAGCAGCGCCATGATGGCACCTGAGGGGTGTGGGCTGGCACCCCTTCACCACCTCCCACCACGGCAGGCAAGGATGGGAGGACAGAGACTGGATCAGGGTCAGCTTTGACATCAAGAGGAATTTCTTCATGGAAAAGGTGGTCAGGCGTTGGAAGGGGCTGCCCAGGGTAGAAGTGGAGTCCCCATCCCTGGAGGTGTCCGAGGAACGACTGGACATGGTGACAAAAACTGGTGACAAGGTGGTCTTGGGTCATAAATTGGATCTTCCCCAACCTAATGGAGCCTGTGGTGGAGAGGGCAGGGCAGAGCCTGCTCCATGGCGGCTCAGGGGTGTGACACCCCTCCTCACCGCACCCAACATGGCGGCTCAGGGGTGTCACACCTCTCCTCACCGCACCCAACATGGCGGCTCAGGGGTGTCACACCTGTCCTCACCACACCCAACATGGCGGCCCCGCCCCGCCCTCTCCCGCCGCGGGTCCTCCCGCCGCCAGGGGGCGCTGCGGGGCGGGGCGGGGCCGGCCGGGCCGGGTGACCGCGGCGTCACGTGACGGCGGCGGGGGGAGCCGGGCCCGGACGAGCGCGGGTGTCCCGGAGCGGCCGAGAGCAGCGCCCGGCACAGCCCAGCCCGGTACAGCCCGGCATAGCCCGGCACAGCCCGGCCCGCAGCGTCCCGGCCCGCCGGAGCCATCGCCCGGCCCAACCCGCAGCGCCCCCGGCCCGGCCCGCAGCGCCCCCGGCCCGCCCGCCCGCCGCCACCATGCTGGCGCTGCTGTCCCGACTGCTCGACTGGTTCCGCTCGCTCTTCTGGAAGGAGGAGATGGAGCTGACCCTGGTGGGGCTGCAGTACTCGGGCAAGACCACCTTCGTCAACGTCATCGCGGTGAGCGGGGCGGCGGGCGGGGGCCGGCAGCGGCCTGAGCCCGGCCCGGGGCCGCGGGGCTGGAGCGGGGCCGGGCCGCGGGCAGCGGCGTGTGAGGAGCCTTCGCTGGGTGGGATGGCCGAGCCCTGGCGGCTGCCCTGCCTCCCTGCACCTCTGTGTGCTGGGGGGACCCGCGGGGTCGCTGATCCCACAGCGGGGCACGGCCCCACAGCGGGCTCTGAAGGCGCCTTTCGGTCGGGGTGTCGGTGTGGCGGGGCTCGTGTTAGCAGATGTGGAGATAACATTGTGTGTCTTCAGTGCCGCCTCCCTTCGACTGTTTTTCAGTAGTCCTAAATCATTTGAGTGTCAGCACCCACTCACGGTTCTCCTCTCAAATATTTGCTTATCGATTGCCAAAACCCATATCAAATAATCTCCTTTCTCTTAAGGTACAACTTACCTAAGAAGTGCAGCTCACAAGCACAAGCCCATCAGCAGCAAACTGCTGCACTCGGGCCTGCTGATCTGGTGATGTGCCTGGAGCAGGTAAAGGAAGGGTGTGGGAATACTCCTACACGAAGCTTTTCCATTGTTGAACGAGATAAAGAGTGGCTTTGCCTAAATGGTGTGTTCAGCTTCATCAGTGTCCTGCTCTGCTGATGTATGTGGTGGAAAACATTGCAGGAGACAATCTGGACTTTGGGAGCTCCTGAAATGGGCAGCCAGGCTTTTCAGGGAGCGTGAGTGACCTGAGTGCAGTGCACCTAGAATGAGAAGGCTGGTGTCTCCAGCTTTAGAGTGAGCATACCTTCAGCTTGTTTTTTTTGAGGCTGTGTCCTTAACCACGTGGAATAGGTGTGAGAATGTATTTATTTAAGTGCCAGTTGAATGAGTTACTGGCTGGGAAAAGGACTTTCGTTCTCTTGCAGTTATGCATCATCCTTGCACACTGACAAACACCCTGGCAAAACATAACCAAACCCCTGTGTAGCTCAGGTGTGAGCACTCAGTGGGCTTCCTGATAATCATGGAAAATGGGTTACTTCATGAAAGGTAACTTCTCTGACTAGTTGTTAGCTGAAAGTTGCTGGAGTAACCCAGGAATGCCGTGAGCCTTTTCTTTCACACTCTGCCTGTACATCTGGGCTTGGATTTGTAGAACTGGAGGTCTGAGATTATTGAACAGCTTCAGTCTGTGGCTGCTGAACTGATACTGCTTGGAGTGTTTCTGCAGCTGGGAGCTCTCTGCAGGCTTTTCATCCTCTGGAATCCTCCTGGTGATGGCACTTGACAAAAAAATGCATCTGTATAGCAGCAGCAGCATGTGTTTTGGGAGTTACCTGTGAAACTCACTGCAGGTGTGTGCAGCAGTCAGCTGTAGGAGCTGCACATCAGTTGAGTCCATCTAAGTTTTCTCCAGTGGGAGAAGTTTCCCTAAGTAAAGCTGGAGTCTGTTTCCAGCCTCCTCTGCGGGGGTTGAATCTTGCAAGGTTTCAACCACATGTTAGGATCACACCCAGGCATTTATCTGAGTGAGTGCCATTCAAAGAGCCTTGCAAAACCCCGGGAAGGAGGAAGCTGTTGAGCGTGCTGACACAGCCTCCTTAGCTGGTTTAGTTTGGAAGCATCAGGTCACATTTCTGAAGTTTTTAATTAGGAAATCTAGTGAGTCTTTACATAAAAAAAACAGAGGGAGGGGGTTTGCTCAGGTTTGTATTATTGGTTTAAACGAAATAATAGCATAAGCTTCAGTTACCAGTGCAAAATCTCTTTTTAGAGAAGCGCAGTCCATGGCATGCAGAGCTGATTTCTTATTTGCTTCCTTGACTGACTTTAGTTCAGAGCCTGCATTTGGGAATGAGTGCAGGAAAAGAACAACAGCTCTCTGCAGGCCAGTTAATGGTTTGGGTGGATGGGACTGTTGGGATTCCTCAAAACTGAAATGAAAGGAATGACACAGCAAGATGTCCTGTAGGATAGCTCTAAAAGCTGGAGTGCACACCAGGAACTTGGTGTGGCTTAGAAGGCTGTGTGCTGCTTTATAAAAGGGCTGTGGCCAGTCTCGACAACAGTGGGTTTAATCCAGTATAAATCTCTAATGTAATCTCTAGCCATCAAGTCAGGAACTAGAGGGAAAACTCAACCAATCACACAGGGAAGCTTGGTACAAGGCCTGACTGCTGCTGAAGTGGACAGGCCACGAGAGGCAGACAGTCCAGTTCTAGAATAATCCTCTTCTAGATTGGTAGCGGGTTTTGACCGTGTTTATTCCTCCAGTGTAAACAAACACTTGATTTGTAATCAGACTAAACAAGCGCCTGGAGAGTCAGAGGACAAGAGGGAATGGCTTTGAACTGAGAGATGGAGAGGTTAGATTAGATATTAGGGATAAATCCTTCCCTGTGGGGGTGGTGAGGCCCTGGCACAGGAGCTCAGAGAAGCTGTGGCTGCCCCATCCCTGGAAGTGTCCAAGGCAGCTTGGACAGGGCTTGGAGCAGCCTGGGACAATGGAAGGTGTCCCTGCCTATAACAGGAGGTGGCACTGGATGGTCTTGAATGTCCCTTCCAACCCAAACCCTCCTGTGATCGCTTTCATTAGAAGGTTTAAAACCCAACGTTAGCAGTGAAATCTCGTTAGAGCTGGATTCAGCTAATGCAGCTTCTGCTTTTCTAAGGCTCCGCATTAGTCACTGTCTCTAATTAGATATTAAGCACAAGTTTTCCATGTGCGTGAGTAAACTTGCTCACAAGGGAGGATATCATTTCTTCCTGGTCCTAATTTCCCTAATGTGGATGGCCTGTGGCTCTTGTTCAGAGAAACTGCATGTCATCCCGGGATCGCATCTGGAGCTGTCACCTCCTGATCCGAGCCCTGGAAATGCCCATTATTTACAGACTCTGCAGGATCCTGTGCTGTTTGCAGCTCGTGGCCGTTCCTGGCCTTCCCTCAGGCTGGCAGCTGGAGCTGGGAGCCGTGGCTGTGCTGCTGTGGGGAGCACGAGAGGCGAGGGGGCTGCTCCGGCCGCCTGACGCAACTGAAACACGACTCAAGTAAACTGAGCCTGCTCCCAGCCCCGCAGGTGCTGCTGGAGAATGGGGCACTCCTGCAGCCTCAGCCTGTCTCATGGAACAGTGGCATGTCCTGGGCTTTCTGTACAAGTTTTGCTTCGTTCCTGGTAGGTTGATCCTTGATCCAGGTGTTTGGCTCTGCAACACTGAAGCTCATTAGCCTGACAGGCAGCAGACTTCTGGAGGAGTGGGAGGAAGTTGGACTTTTCTGATACAGTTACCAGGTTCAAGAGCTGAACTCAACTTGTTTGTGGGGAAAGGGTAAATAAGGTCCCTTTTTAGGATTTGTGTCAGAGCCTGAATTAGTTTGTTTGGGTTTTTTAACTTTGGACTATCTGACAAGTGTTGGAATGAGACTGTGGTTTCTAGAGAGAGGCAATTCCTGAAGTGCCCCTCAACGAAAGATTCGTTTGGCCAGCTGGGAGCTGCAACTTCCTTCTGTTCTTGTGACTTACAAGTCACAAGAGTGTAAGTTATAAGTAACTTTGACTTGAAGAAGCCACACCACAGAAGTGCAGGAAAATATTGCTCTAAAGAGCTCCAGTGCTGTTTTAATGCCTTTTGAACCACCCAAATAGGCCATAAATCCTGAGTCTTGTCACTTCATACGTGGCTAAGGGAGAAGGCTGATAAAATCTGAAGTGTTTCTTAATGGCAGAAGTCTCTTGAAATGCATTGCATCAGTTCATTAGCTAATAAAGCTCCTAGGAGGTGACTCGGACCCTTTCGTTGCTTGCTGTACCCTAGGTGGGCTAAAGCAGGTGACTGAAATCAGAATCTGCTTTTTCCATCTTGGTGCTGAGTTCCTGTAGAGCACTTTGTAAGCAATGGCAGAGCTTTAAGTGGTAAAATCTGGATAAGGACACTTTCTTCACTATCAGAAGCATGAAATGTCCTGAGCTCTTACATGACTGACTTCTAGACAGACATATGCCTTCTTTATGGTAGATATTTGCTAAGCAGCTCATGTCCTTTTAAATATTCAATTAAAGTCAGGGCTGGGGAAATAAAAATGCCTTTCCTCGTCACACACCACTGTTTTGGTTTCTGCAGCAATCATTCCTGGTAGTGTTGTTGGGATGCATTCCAGGGATTGAAGCTTCTAATCTGGAGTTCAGGCTTCTGATCATGATCACAAGTAGCTGGAACACTGAAGTATATCCTAAAGAAGGAAGCTGGACTACAGAAAGTTGATTTGTCCATTTATGATGCAGTACTTGGTTGAGGCTATGAGTGTTGCAGAGGAGGCTTAGTGTAGGGGTAGCTTGATATAATGCTAAAATTGCACTGCTTTTTAAATATTTTTTTTAAGAAGACATTTTGGAGACATGCAGCATTTTTTCTTAGTGGGAAAAGAAAGAAATTTTTAGAGATGAGCAGCTGGGTTTGATGTAATACTCTGGTTCAGGTGGATTGGGAGTGCCCTGGCTGGATTCCATACTCCAATGGTGTTGTCTCCTAGTTGGTTAAGCTTGTTTGTGATCTCATCTAGCTGGATGAAAAGTATTATGATTAAAGATAAAGCAATCTTTGCTGTGTAATAATGAAGTCTGTATGAAGAAATTGGTCCTATAACAGTAGTGAATCACATCAGCTTTGTGAGATGCAAACTAAAGGCTGGCCTGACCTTCTCTGATGACACCAAGAATGTTCTTGTGCAGGCTGTGGAATCAAAATCGAGCTTCTTAGGGGGCTGACAGTCTGGTAAGAGTTGTCCCAGGCTGGATAAGGCTTGGAGCAGTCTGGTGTAGTGCAAGGTGCCCTGCCCATGGCAGGAGGTGGAACTGGATGGGCTTTGAGGTTCCTCCCAATTAAAACCACTCTACCATTCCATAACTCCCTGGAATTTGAGTTTCTGGCTGTAGCTTATGGTTATGGAAAGACAGATGAAGAAACCCAAATGTGGTTTTGTTTGGCTTATTTTTTTTACTCCAGACAGCTGGAAATGGTAGGTTTAATAAGGTTGTTGTAATATTAGTTCAGTTATGAAAGGGATTAAATTTGCATCCTTTGTACACTTCTGGAATGTCAGGGGATTCAACACTTGTCCTAAGTTTTCCTCTGGGAGATGCACTATACCTGTAGGTGGCTTGTCAGAAATGCTGCAGTCTGTGATTTGGTGCTGCTGCTGATACAAGGTGAGCTGAACCCAAACTGATCCCAAACTGATGGAATAAAGTCCCTTAGTTCAGTCTGGATGCAGTTTCGCTGCTCTGAATAATCCTTATCCAACATAAGTACTCATCTGGGTGAGTGTGTTCATGCTGCACTAAAATCTCACGTTTGGGTTCTCCAGGAGCTTTGAAGGGAGCATCTCTTAAAGCAGAAGGCTGAAGGATTAGTCCTGTGGGTTCTGTGTGCATGTGGCCTCTGAAGCTGGCTTTGTTTAGTCTCCCTGTCCCTTATCTCCTGCACGGGTTGGAGTTAGCTTTGTTTGGTGACCTTCGGTTTGTGCTGCTGCTGTGTGGTCTGCGTGGCCTCTGGGCTGAGGCTTCCATCAAAATCCCTGCTGGAACAGCTCCTGCCCTTCCAGGAGCCCTGCAGGGAGTTCAGGGTCTGCCCGTGGGCTGGGCACCACTGCTGAAAACAGCATTGCTGGATTTGTCAGCAGCTACTCCTGCTGTCCTTGGTCAGTGTTTGAGCAGTGCTGCTGTGTGTGACAGCAGCCAAAGGCTTCCCATCGGGAATTGGAAATATTGCTGTGCCTGTCAAGCTTGTTTTAAGGCTGGGGTTTTAGAAGGAAAAAGAATCTTATTGTGAGCACACAGTGATAGCACCGAGTACTCTGCTCTGGGAGGGAAGGCTGATTCAAATGAAATGACTGCTGGTAGAAGTATTTTCCTTCGAGTAGCTTTTGCATATGAATACTCTAAGTTGAAGCTGAATTCCTGGCTTTTTTCCTCTGTGGAGGTAGTAAACAAAAGCCCTCTAAATTCTGAGTTTAGAGAACTGTTTCTGGGCCAAGACAGTTGAATGTGGTAGCAGAATCCATCAAAGGAGATTACTGTCTGCTGCTAAAATCCTTTACAATCATTTTGACCAATTTTTGACCTGTCTTAAAAGAGAAGGTGACTGCCAATAGCCTTCCTTTCCAGTCCACTGCCTGTGAGCAGAGGAACACCCACACTCACATCAGGGGAAGGTCTTTCAAATGAAGACCTGAGCTGACCCAGATGTTCGTGGCAGCTCTGGATTGTCCCTGTGCAAAGCAGAGAGCAGGCAGCTGAAACTCAACTGAGTGACTGCAGTTTTAAGGTTTTGAGGTTTTTAAGCAAGTCAAAACAAGTTTGGGGATGTGCAGCGTGGGTAGTGAGCACTTGGGAAGGAATAAGATACAGCAGCTTTCCTGAAGATTCTGTACAAGTTTCCTGTGGTGGGTCACAGTAATTTCAACATTACATTAAAGATGTGGCAAATGAAGTGCTGCTCCAATCTGCAGGAATCTGTATCCTAAAAGAGCAGTGGGAGAACATGAAATTGGTACTGAACGCACTGCAATTAGTGGGATGACTGGCACAGTGAGTGCTGCAAGGGAGGGCTGTAAACTCCTCACAGGGAAGGGCAGGGAGTGTTTGGACAGCTTGATGAGGGTCATGATAAGGTTGTTTATGGGGAAAAATCAGGGGGAAGGCCAACAGAGCAGATATCTTGGTGGGAATCACTTCTAGACCACCCAGCCCAGGCTGGAGAGGCACCAAAATCCTCCTTAAGCTGCTGGGAGAAGTCTCATCGTGTCTAGGCCTTGTTCTCATGGGGGGACCTCAGCTTCCCACATGTCTGCTGGAAATAAACCCAGCAGGGAGGTGATGAGTCCAGGAGGTTCCTGGAACGTGTGTTCCTATTGATAAGAACAGCTCTCGAGAGAAGGATCTGGAAGGATCTGAGTGGGAATAGTTGGCAGCATCTGGGGTAAGGCTCAGCAGCACAGAGATGGAGGCTCAGGGAGTGCTTGGGAGACGCTGGGATAGGAGCTGTGGGTGTGGGGTGTGACTGTGGAGGCAGGAATGTGGAGGCAGGAATGCTGTGGTGCTTGAACAACGTGGCAAGTGACCCTTCAGAGGCAAGATTGGTTTGAGGAGCTGAACTGAGCTGCCCCAGCCGTGGCAGCGCAGCTGCCCATCAGCTCTGAGCTGTGCTGATCGCTCTGGCCACAATGGACAGCTCAGGCCCTGGCATTTTGGGCAGGAATGGGAAGTTCCTGGACTGGCATTCCCATTTGGCACCCACCCTGCTCTTAGAAGGGGTAGAGTGGCTTCTGAAGCCGTGCTGCAGGGTCTGACCCAAGCTCCTCGTGCAGCCCTGGTCCTGCTGGCCACACTGCTCCTGACACAAGCCTGTTTGCCTTCATGGCCACCTGGTCAGGCTTAGCTGCTCCTTGCAGTCAGGCCCTAACTCTGGGGTGGTGTGTCTGCTGCAGAGATCCCAAAAAGCTTTGAACGCACGGGAACTTCTCTGGGCAGTGTCAGGAGAGAGGTGCAGACTTTGCTGCTGTGATACCAAATCCTAATTAAACAAATGAATGCTTTGGGATCAACTCTAATTTTTCCAAATGTGCTTGACTGTCTGGTTCTATTACACATAATGGATGTAGTGAGCTTCATAATGGCCACTGTGGCTGATTCACCTTCTGCCAAACAGCCAAGGGAGAAATCTGTAGTAGTGTTGAAAACTCTTGTTCTGGCTGCAGGAGATGTTTGGGAACTTGGCTCTCAAGCTGCTGCAGATGGAAGTGTCACAGACAGTAAAACATCTGCCACTGGAGAGGCTCTCCAGTGCAGTGCTGTTTGCAGCAGTTCTGTCCCAGCTGCTGGAAGCGGGCTGGGATTCTCTGGAGCTGTGTTTGCACTGCTGGACACGCTGGACGCTGTGGCCTGGCAGGGAGCTGACCCGTCAGGTCCTTCCACTTCACAGCCTTTAACACTCCTCAGGGAGTCACCCCGTACCTGTGGGCTGGAGTGGTTTATTACTGCTACTGCTGGCCAGAGAGCAGCTTGCATCAGAGGGATCCCTTCTGGATATTTCCGGCTCCCAGGTAACTGGGAGATCCCGGCATGCAGGCCTTGGCTCCAGCAGAAGTAGGTGAATGGTTCTTTTCCTCCCCTTGCCCTGGCTGTCCAGCTGTTAAGCTGTGCAAAGCACTTTCCCAGGTGACTTTTCTCCCCTGGCTGCCTCAAGGCTTGAAAAACTATTTCAGTGCTTGTAAGAAATGAGGTGTCCAACTTCACACAAGCTCCAGTACACATGGATTTAACACCCATGACTTTTTGGCTGTAAAACCTTCAGCTGGAAGGCAAATGGTTAGAAAAAGCTTGTGATATTTTACTATGTAAACCACTGGTGTCAGATAAGCACTAAATTTAGCTTTCTCTCCTTTTTTTTCCCAGTCAGGTCAATTCAGTGAAGATATGATTCCTACTGTGGGCTTCAACATGAGGAAAGTTACAAAGGGTAATGTTACAATAAAGGTATGTTGCCATGTTGCCATTGTTGACTGTTTTCTTTAGCTTCTAGTTTGAAATTCACGTGTTTGCTCTGTTTTGCTTCCAGCCATGAGGCAAATATAGAAAACTGAAGAGGCTCAGCTAAATCTGTTGAGTAGTTTAAGGAGGCATTTATGTTTATTTATGGAGTTTCTGAAATGAGAATCTGTGTGTGATTCCCAGGTTCATGGACTAGTTAAATCACTGTTTTGATAATGCTGTCTGGCTTCAATCTGAGTGTTTGAGGCCCAGGGATGCTGCTTTCCTGCTCATCAGGTTGTTTTACTGAAGATTTACATCAAAAGCAAAGCTTTAAGTGAATACATTGTATTTTCATGTGTACCTCAGTGTGTAACTATATACACGGGATGTTCTTGCCTCTGGTGTGAGATGCTCCAGTTTACATCTCCTGCTGTTGGGCCCTAAGCTCTGAGCAGCTGTGCAAGGGATTATTCCTGTTTTAACACGGGAGACGTCAAGCAGCTGCTTAAGGAGAAAGGAAAAACCGTTGTGATTTCTTGTCTTATCTTTGCCTGACATGTTTAAACACAGTGCATGGCTAAATTGTCTTTCTCCCCTTGCCTTAAGATTTGGGATATAGGAGGGCAGCCCCGATTCCGAAGCATGTGGGAGCGATATTGCAGAGGAGTTAATGCTATTGTGTAAGTGTCCTTCCTTCAGCTCTGCTTCCTTCACATGTGCTTCTCTTCTCTGGGAGCCTTCCTAACACTGCATGCCTGACTCTGTAGTTCTCCTTGTGATTCTGAACCTGCACTGCAACCACACTGACCTTTTTCACCCTTAAGTTCAGGGCTCAGGATGGGTTATTTTATCAGTGTCTGATCTGGAGTACTAACTCCTCCCTGTCTGAACTGGGTGGCAGTGCTAACTCAAAGCATCTTCCTTCTGCTCTGCTCTTGCAGAATTCTTTTTAAAAGAACTAAATTCTTTGCTCAGAAGTCCTAGCTTTGTTGAAAGCCTTGTTGAATGCTCAAGGAAAGAGTGATGTTTCTGCAGGAGCTCAGTGTCACTGACCTAACCTGAAATTCTCTTTAAAGCTACATGGTAGATGCTGCAGATCGTGAAAAAATAGAAGCCTCTCGAAATGAGCTGCACAACCTTCTAGATAAGCCCCAGTTACAAGGAATCCCCGTAAGTAACATCACCTTAAACACCGTTAAATGTCTCTGAGGAATGTGCATCACTTGAGCAACTCTGAAGTCTGCCTTGAACTCTGAATTGTGAGGCCCAACCTTACTGGTCAGTGTAAGCATGAACAATATCTGCCCCTGGTGCCATAAACCAGGTTTTGACCTTCAGTGGTCTTATTTCATTCAGTGCTCACAAAACATAATAAATACAATTGAGACAGTAGATCAGAGCATTCCACAGGATCAGTTTGTGCTATTGACTAAAGGTTAACCACAGTGTAGTACAGAAGTGTAGAGTAAGTTTGGGGGATCTCAGATGAGTGTGCTGCATATGTTCACAGATTTTTCAGCTATTCCCTTGCTTGCTCTTGGCACAGAACAGTTTATTTGTACCCCCTCTTTTGCTGTGACTAGGTCAGTCTTTCTTGATCTGATTTAACAGTGAATATCTCATTCCATTAGACTTAATAGGCAGATGCAGACTGCTCATAAGACTCCCTTGAAGTTTGTTTGGTTTCTGATTTTGGTTGGGGTTTTTTTTTCTGTTTGTTTAGGTTTTTTTTAAGCAAAGCCACAACCATTTCCTTCTCTGGATTTCAGGTTCTAGTACTTGGAAATAAGAGAGACCTTCCTAATGCTTTGGATGAGAAACAGCTAATTGAAAAGATGTAAGTCTAACCCTTGCTAAGAAACATCTTCTTTTACTCAATAAATTCATGTGCATAGGACTGTTATTAGATCAGGAAGCTCACATTTATGAGTGGAAAACCCAGCAACAGCAGGTAACTGAATATTGTACAGAACAAGTTGTGTGGGGAAGGGGAAGAGGAACAGTTCACATTGTCAGTAAGAGTCCTTGTGTCAGTGAAATGTGTGCTGAAATCTTCTCTCTTTCCTAGGAACCTTGCTGCTATTCAGGACAGAGAAATCTGCTGCTACTCAATTTCTTGCAAAGAGAAAGATAATATAGGTAACTATTATCCCAAAACACTGAGAATTATGAAGTGCTGTCAGAGGATGGATTGGGGGTATTGTAACCTCTTAAACTTCCTGTCTTCAGGAAACCAGGAACAAATCAAAGACCAATGCATGAGTGCACTGGTTAAATTCAGCATAACTCCTGATGGTGGGGAGGAAGCCTGACTGGTGTTAAAGTTTTAGGGGTTGTAGTTACCAAAAGATGCCAGTCCCTGTGAAATCTGCTCCTTTCTTCAGTCAGTTTGCAGGAAAGAGCTGACCAGTCCATGAACTTGGCCTAAATGATTTTATACTTCTGTCAAGTGCTCTCACCTCTGCCTCACTTGGTGAAGATGCCAAGTACTTGCAGCAAGTTTTTCCTCAAGTCATTCCCTTGAAATAATCACCTTCCCTTGCTGTGTTATCAGAGCAGTTTGTGTTGTGGCATCTGCCAGTCCCCGTTCCCTGCAGGCAAACAGTGCCTTTTTCTAGCACAGACATCAAGTGCTGTAGAACTTGTGGAGTTCAAAGCAGAAACCATGTCCTGTGTAATTTCTGGTATTTGCCATAAGCTTTGTGAGTAAACTGAGTCATCTCAGCTGAGTAAAAACAGAATTTAACAGCACTTTCCAACCTTTTCCTGATGCCTTCCATGGCTGCCATGGGATTGACACTGGTGCATTGCCAGGGTAACAGGAGTTTGCTGATGAAGAAATTTCAGGGTGATGCTCCCAGGAGAAGCTCTAAAGGACACCAGGATGTTTTTATAGGGAAAAAAAAAGCTTCTTTCTAGGAAAACTGAACAGTCTGTGGAAGAACAGTTGTTGCTTCCAAAAAACTGATGCTTCCTGTCACCTTAGCATCAGTTAAAGGTTCAGACATGATGGATGGAAGCAGAGTCCTTTCTGTGGAGATCCACACAACGCTCCCAGCTCAGCTGTGCATCACTGAGGCTGTGGAGAGGGGAGCCAGGGCCTTTCCCTTCCTTAGGAGAGCCTCTTCCAGGCAGGGAGGAGCATGTTGCCTTGTACCACAGAGCTAAACCAGCTTTGTTCTCATTAGGGGAGGAGCTGCAGACTGGCTGAATAGAGCAGTGCTGATCTAAAACTAATTATTGGAGCCATAGTGAAATGTTCTATGAAGGAATATATTTTTGCTGGAGATGGACAGAACTGAGGAGCCAGGATGTGTGGGGCAGTGCCTGTCATTGTTACCTGAAGGATGCTGGGCTGTTACAGGATCAAAGCATGGGCAGCAAGCATCCTAAAACATTCTGTTCATCTGCCCTGGGCCATCCTCTGGAGAAGGGCTTGGATATTCCTGTCCTGTGTTTGGGACACTGGAATGCCAAAGCCTTGCCACTTGTACCAACACAGACACTTGCATGTGGAACTTCTCTTCTCTCTCCCTGTAGATATCACGCTTCAGTGGCTTATTCAGCATTCAAAATCTAGAAGAAGCTGAAGTCTTCCTGGAATCTCCAGTACCAGTTGGCCATAATCTCAATTGTCCACTTCCCTCCATAATGAGATACTACCCAAAAATCCTGTATCAAGAATCTGCCTTTCACGGTTCATTTCTCATGTGCACTGCTGAAGACTTGTATTCCTATTCTGTCACGAAACAACTAGAGTTGTCATGATAAAGTCAGCACAAATATTTATTTTACAACCATCTGTGGTGGGAGGGCTGTGGGGGGGCTTTTTAAAAGAATATCTCTACCATGTTAACTACGATGGTACACTCTGTTCTGGTTTTTCAGGGCCAGGTTTTTATATGATTTTCAGCAAGTGTTTTATTTCTAGTGTTTAGTGGCTTGAAGATGCTGATGCTTGACAGCATTAAGATTCTGTAAGATGCCACATACAGTAGTTAGAAAACATTTAAGCGTGAGTTGTGGGATACTGATTGGTCTCACAAATGCATGTGATGTGTGTACGTAAGCAGAGAAATGGAAACTGTTCGCAGAGGGGAGCACAAGGCATAGATCAGCATCACTAATCTACAGCTGAGATCCTGTCACTTGAAAAAGAAAACTCTCTTGGTGAATTAGGAAAGTCATCTGTTTCAAATCATTCTGTTGCTTCTGTTTAACATTTATGTGGGGGATGGGAATGGACTGTTCTGTCAAACTTTAAAAAATTGGAGTATTCCAGCATGAAAACAAATCGCTAGGAACATCAGGCTTCGTTCAAATACATTTTTCTATCTCCAGATACTCGTGGTCTCTCTCTGAAACCAGAACACGCATTCTGAGCAGCTGCATGACACCCAATTTACTGATGCTCTTGTATCGAGGCAGTTGTTGACCTTTAGCACAATCTGTGTGTAACTGTCAGTGTCTCTCCTGCTCCTGCAATGGCTGGGCACAGTTTCACCTGGTGCTACGGAATACCTGGGCTATTGTGACAACTCTAGACCCGCCTGCTTTCTCCATGTAACCATGTGCAAAGCCTGTCAGATGCAATGAAATGTTTTGCTGTGTCAAAGCACAAGAGAGCCAATGAATTGATCCTGTCTCTTGACTAGCTCCTGCAGCTTAGGGAAGCGTGTATAAACTCAAGATTATAATGTTTCCGTAGCTCTACTTTCTCAGTGACTTCAGCATATTTAAAGGGACGGCTTTGTTAAGACTGGTTTGTTCATCCAGCAGTGTCAGTGTAGCTACTCGTGTGTGCAGATCCATGGTGCAGCTGCTTGTGTTGCCTCACACTGTGTGTGATTCCTCACCTCCATGTGGTTTGCATCCCGTGGGAGCCTCGGGCTGGGAGCAGCGTTCAGTGCCCTCGGTTCTGACAAGCCAGTGTTAATGCAGACTGCCATGGCCTTACTGTCCTGTCTCAGCTCTGGCACTGCTGCACAGACACTACACGCTGCCTGCCTTCAGTCTGAAGTTACATTTTAACTTTTTGTCCCCTTTCAGTTCTCTGAAGCATGATTGCAATTAATCCATACTCTGGTGCTGTAGAGGAGAGGGTGTATTAACTTGCTACTGTAGTCCCGAGTTCACCAGAACTGCTACAGTTACTTTTATTTAGCAAATTTGCTTGTGCCTATAATAAGGAAACTAAACTAGAATGTGTGAATCTTTGTGGGGGACCAGGTCACTGTTTAGTTAACTGGCCTATAGCTAAACTTGATGTGTTTGGTGTTTATCTACTTCACTGCTTTCAGCGTTTATGGCATCCAAACACTACCAATTGTTAACCTGTGCATTACTCTCTGCATGTGAACAACTTATACAATTACTGAACTTTGTAAATACGTGAATTTTTTTATTTAGGTGGATGCATATGTTGGTTTACTGCTCTTCAGCTTTATTCAATAAACTTATGTTTTGAGGGTTGTATTGACACTTAACTGCCTGACTTGAGTTGATGTGGCTGAACTCAAAATGGAAAAACACAATGGGATGTCTGTCTCCTCTGCCAAAGATTACAGTGGAGGAAGAAGGATTGGTAAATACTGAGCTGATTTCTATTCTGTGGTTCAACTATTCCAATGAAATGCTCGCAAAACTACCTTTGAGGCCTGGGGCTTGCTCACCTTACCTGAGCAGGCTCAGATAGTCAGTCTGAGCAGATTTCAGGGCTTTTTTATGTGTGTGAAATGCACTGGTCAGCTGCAGGGTCTGAAGTAGGGGCAGCCTTCTGGAGCTGTTTTCAGGAGATAAATGCATGTGTCTGCACACTTGGTTCTTGTGTGGAGCCTAGAGTAAAACCTTTGTTTTTCTAGCACAAGTGTCAGATCTTGCAGTGCCTGATCATTCACTGCCAATTAAAGCGGAAAGATTCTTATCTTAGTGCAAAGCGAGGCTTTTGTTGACTAAGGTCTTGAACAAAATCTTTGCCATGATTTTAATCCAAAGTTTCACTGACTGTTCCAAAGGTTTCTGCTGTATTAATTTCTCTTAGGACACTGATTAATTTATAGGACTGTCTGTCAGCATCTTCCAATTAATGGTAAGAAATTGGATGTCTTGTTTCAGCCTTGTCTCCCTGTGAGCTTTCAAACTTGCTGAGCTGTATCAGGTTAGTTTTTAGTCCTGAGTGCAGGTCTTTGAGCATCCTTCACGTGTAACTCAGCTGATGGGAAGGACTAGTGAACTGTTAAAGATTGTGTGCATATTTCTTTGGGAGTTTCCTGCATGCAGAACAAGCTCCCTGTAGTTCATAGTCAAAGTAAAATGTCTCTAGACATACATCTGAAAAACAGTGTTAGTGCACTAAGCCTTGTCAGCCTGGCTGGTGTGATATTAGTACCAATCACTGAGTAAATCAGCTGTGGTATGAAGTGGCCCACAGCTCTTTGCTTGATGTGGTATTTCAGTACCAGTTTCTGTTTCTAGGTGTAAATAGCAGGGAGAGACAGAGGCCCCCTGTAACACCTGTGTGCTCTAAAAGGTACATTTGCAATACTCCCCAGAATGCCCCCAGCTGGGTGTCACAGCTCTCTGGTACTGCTCTGCCACATGCCCTCGGTTGCTCCTGTGGCAGGAAGGAGACCTCAGAGTGGCTGTTGGATTCCAGTGCACAGGGCTGCACTTGTTCTGTTTCTGGGTTTGAGTAACTTGCCAGGTACCTTCCCTTTGAAACAAGAAGTGGAGGAAGTGTTTCTTTCTCAACACCTTTTCAGCCTTGGACTGAAAACAATACTCAACTGGCACATTATGTCCAAGGTTAAATCTCTTCTGGCCTAATATTGGTGTGGAGTTCAGGCATTAGCAGTGGTGTTTGCTGAACTTGGATGCTGTAGCTCTGTTCTAGAAATGTAATTTCACCATGGTTAATTGTCTCAGGCTCTGCAGTGAGCATGGGCAGTAAAAAGAGGCTGATTAAATTTCCCATTCTCTTCACAAAAGTTGCTTTTGGGATGCATTTTAGTTTCGTAAGTTACTGCATTTGACATCAATGGCCATAGTCCTGAAACTCCTCCGATGCAGGTCTTGGTTGCTGGCATATTAAGAAAAGCAGCTCTTGTGAAAAGGCAGACACTGAGCCCGAGAGAACTCGTGCTGGCGAGTACCTGGAAGCTGGACAGCAATCCTGCCTCTGTGACCTGGTGGGTGTGGGCATTGTGTGCTGTCCTGGGCTTTAAATCAGCTCAGTCCCTGGTGGCTCTGTTCTGTGCAGGTGCTCCTGCAGCAGCAGTGATGAGATGAGGAAGGGCTGTGGGAGAGTTTTCCTTGCAGTGTCCCTGTCCTGGTCAGCGTGGATGGAGCTCCTCCAAGTGCAGTTAGAGAGCAGGGGAGTTCCCATCAGCCAGGGACAGCTGAGGGGCTGGGCAGCTGCACAGAGCAGCTCTGTCCCACCACTTGGCAACAGGAAAGCTGCACAAATGTGGAGCTGTGCCATGATCTGTGGAACCAATTGTCCAGTTTCTCAATGATTTATGTTTTCTCTTTGCATCTTGATGGAAACAGGTTGGAAAGATTTTGGGTGCTGATATCAAACTGCATAATCTTCACTTTCTGGTAGAAGTAAAGGCCAAAGAAAATGCCTTAAACAGTCTCTCTGTTGAATCTCAGAACGTTGTGCAGGGATCTGTAATAAGCTGAGGTATGGCTTAGCAGGATTATCAAGCTTTTAACTTCCCTGAGGTTTCCTTTGTCGTGGCCGTGGCTGTGCAATGGCACGTCCTGGTTTGCTTTGTGCAGGAACTGTGCTCCCCCAGCATGCCCAGCACTGCTCCCCTGCCTTGCTCCTGCACTGACCCTGACGAGTGTGGATCCCAAAAAGGGGTGGAAAGCAGAATATTTAGCTGTTTCTAAGCTGACATGGACAGTGAATCACATTAAAGGAGAAGCAATGTGTGAGTGCCTGAGCTTCAGGGCTTTAGTTCCCAAAACATGAGTGCAGAACAACTTGTCTCACCAGACCATGACCCTTCAGAGAGTGCTCTGCTGCTTTTTAGGCAGCTGCTGCATGTTCCCGTGTGTCTTGGTGAAACAGAAGGGTTTTCTCATGGCAAACACAGAATGGCACTCAGAGGGGCTTTGCACATGCTCTTTAAAAGGAGAAGTGAAATACTTGATGTTTTTATTTCCCTCCCAGTGGAAGGTGGGTAAGTAGACCTTTGTGCCAGGATTAGTGCCTTTTAATTATGACATGACAGGTTTTATTCTGTTAAAGGCAACATCTATCATTGTGATAATTTTGAAGTGCTTCAATAAAGTGTTGTTGAAAACCACTTTTTTGCATATTCATCTGTAGTAGGACAGCTGTTTTTATTATTGTTAGAAATATCTAAGAGCCCTCATTACCTAATTGTGGGAAACATTTGGGTATCTTTACCTACATCACTTCATCTGGAGAGTGACTGTAAACATTGTGCTCAGTACAGGTAATTTTGAGAGGCCAGGGTCTGAAATTGCCATTTCTGATTATTTTTGTTCTGGTACTGGAAGCATTGGTTGGTCTCATTTGTGTTTCTCTCTGAAAAGACCCATTGGGTTGATTATATTATTAAACAAACAGAGCAAATATGTCAATAGCCAAAGAAAAAGTTGTTTTGGTGTGTGAAATTTAAAGCTAAACTCGATTCTCACAAGAGTCTCACGAGTAAGTAAACTATTAAGGTGCTTTTGTGTAATTGTGTTAACTTGGGGTGTGGATACTTATCTTTGCAACAAGGAGGAATTTTCCTCTTTTTAGAATCAGTAATGAATTCCCTTCTTGATTTGAGTAACATTTAAAAGATCCATGAATTCTGCAGACTGAGGAAGGGAACTGAAAGATTGTGGCTAGAGGATTTTGTCCAATGTCAGCATCCAGTAGTCTGGATGGACCACTGAGTTCTGATACTTGGTTTGGATTTATTCATTCTACAGTTTCTGTTACTGGATGTTAATAATTGTTAATAATTAATAATTAATAATTATTAATTATTACTGGATGTTAATAATTATTACAATGTTAATAATTGGAAAACAAAGATCTGAACTACTCTAAAATACAAGCTGCAGACAGATTATTGTCTGGTTGTCTGTCTGTGCATAATAAGTCCTTTATTTATTTATTTTTTTCCCGTGTAGGCATTTTTCATATTTTGCCCCATTTCCTTGTAACAAATCAGGCACTTTGGAAAAAAGATGCAGCGCCAGTGTGAAAGGGCAGCTCTGTTCAGTGACAAGTGACCTGTGCACAGCCAGGTCTGGATGCTGTTGAGGTTGCTGGGGTAGCTCAGAGCTGGGTTTCCTCTCTACCTCCCCCAGCTGTGGTTTCTTTCCGTTCCTTTGTTTGTCGTCGAGAGGTTTGGTTTTACATGCGGAGTGTGTTCACTCTCACATCCACACCTGGCCTTTGTCAGCTCCTCTATTCCTGCAGCCGTCGCACGGGTCTCCCCCGCTGCGGTCACCTTGCTGTCCAGTGGGGCAGGGAATCCCTGTGTCCATCTCCTCTGGATCCTGGGCCGGAGCGTGCCTTGCCTTCCTTCCTTCCTCCCACCGCAATTCCCGGTTCCTGCCCTGGCCGGGCTCGTTCCGTGCGCGTTCTGTGGCGCCAGGGCCGGCCCGAGGGGCTCCTGCTGCCAGCCCGGGCTGGGCTGCATAAGCCGCGGCTCACACATCCCACAGAGTCCCTGGAGCACCGAGCCTGGCCAAAACCCCAGGATCATCGAGTCCCAGCTGTGCCCGAGCCCACCCTGGCCCCAGTGCCACCTCCAGCCCTTCCCTGGCCACTCCAGGGATGGGCACTCCAAACCTCCCTGGGCAGTTCCAAGGCCTGAGCTCCCTTTCCATGGAGGAATTCCTGCTGCTGTCCAGCCGCTGTCAGCGCGTCCTTTCCCAGCTCTGCACCGCTGTGCCCCAGCCCGAGCGCTCCGGGGGAGGTTGTGATCGCAGGGCAGGGCTCGGCACCGGGGCAGGGCTCACGGCCCGGGCCTGTCCGGGGAGCCCCGCCGCCATCCGGCCCTGCCCCGGCCCTGCGCCCGGGCGGAGCCGCGGGCCGTGCCACGCCAGCCCCGCGCCGCCCCGCCCCTTTAACGCCGCCGGGCGGTGCCTTTGAGTGACGCACCGCGCGCCCTATGGCCGGCGGCCGCTCCCGCCTCCGCGCCGGCTCCACCAATAGGAGCGCGGGGGGGCGGGCCTCGCGCCTCTCCCAGCCCGTGTTTCCCTTCCGCTCTTAAAGTGGCCGCGGCGCGGTGCGGGCGGCGCCGCTGCGCTATGCGCGGGCGGCCATGCGATGGCGGTCGGTGGTGCTGGGGCTGCTGCTGCTGCGGCTCGGGCTGCAGGCGCTGCTGACTCTGCTGCCCGCGCTCGCCCGAGGGCTCTGCCTGCACCCGCGCCTGCCCTGCGCCGGCCCGCGGCCGCCCGCGCTGCCCGGCCCTGCCGCGGGGCGCGGGGCCCGGCTGTGGGGCGCGGCAGCCGGCGGCGATGAGTACGAGCGGCGCTACAGCGGCGCCTTCCCACCGCAGCTGCGGGCGCGGCTGCGGGACGCGGCCCGGGGCATGTTCGTGTTCGGCTACGACAGCTACATGGAGCACGCCTTCCCCCGCGACGAGCTCGACCCGCTGCACTGCCGCGGCCGCGGGCCCGACCGCCGCGACCCGTGAGTGCAGGGCGGCCGGGGGAGCGGGACCGGCGGGGAGCGGCTGCCGGGCCCGGGGCTGGGAGCGGCTGCCGGGCCCGGGGCTGGGAGCTCGGCCCGGGGCTGGGAGCGGCTGCCGGGCCCGGGGCTGGGAGCTCGGCCCGGGGCTGGGAGCGGCTGCCGGGCCCGGGGCTGGGAGCTCGGCCCGGGGCTGGGAGCGGCTGCAGGGCCCGGGGCTGGGAGCGGCTGCCGGGCCCGGGGCTGGGAGCGGCTGCAGGGCCCGGGGCTGGCATGGGGCCCTGTGTGTGTCTCCCTGTGGGTCAGGCTGGGCCCAGCCTCCTCCCGGTGCTGCTCAGCCGCGGTTAGGTGGTAATGGCCATAAGCTAAAATATAAGTTCCACCTCTGTATGAATTGTGGGATGGTTTGGGTGGGAAGGGACCTCAGAGCCCACCCAGTGCCACCCCTGCCATGGCAGGGACACCTTCCCCTGTCCCAGGCTGCTCCAGCCTGGCCTTGGGCACTGCCAGGGATCCGGGACAGCCACAGCTGCTCGGGGAATTCTGTGCCAGGGCCTGCCCACCCTGCCAGGGAACAATTTCCTGTTAATATCAAATGTGAAACTATTCCCCTTCAGTTCAAAGCCATTTCCTGTTGTCCTGTCACTCCAGTCCCTCTCCATATTTCCTGTAGTCTCCCTTCAGGTACTGGAATGATCTCCTTTCCATAATGGGTAGAGCTGTGGAACAGCTGCCTAAGGAGTTGTGGGGCCTTCCCCTTTAGAAACATTCCAAACATACCTAGGAACTAGATAGTTCCTGTGTCACCTGCTCCAGGTGACCCTGTCTGGACAGGGAGTTAGATTGGATGATCTGCACAGATCTCTTCCAACCTTAACAATTGTGTGTTTTCTGCTCTTCCAGCTCCAACCTGAACATCAACGATGTGCTGGGGAACTACTCCCTGACACTGATCGATGCGCTGGACACGCTGGCGGTGAGTCCTTGGCTTGGGGACACTGCTCTGGTCACCCCAGGGACTGCCCTGCCTGGGGGTGCTGCCAGGGCTTGCCCAGGTGGTGCTAACAGCTGGATCATGAGCTAACAGCTGGATCATAAACCAGCAGGGTCACATGGGGGTAGCACAATGCCAGTAGCTGGAGATGTCAGCAGAGATTTCCTGAAGAGCCAGAGGATATTTTGGAGCTCCTCCCCGAGGTTCATCTCTTTGGGATATGCCATCACTCTGGTGCTCAGGATGGGTGGATTTGAACTGGAAGTGCTGTGAGTTGCTGAGAGGTCCAGCAGGAGGAGGGCTCATTGTGTGCACAATAGCTGGAAGAGCTCTGGTTGTTTCACTTGGCAGAGAGGGCCTGACACTCACATCTGTGTGAAGAGTGAAGGGAAGGAGGGGAACACCTGTAAAGCTGCCTGCATTTCTGATAAAACTGGAAGATAATGTGAGGAGTCAGGTGCAGAAGGTGGTTTGGGCTCTTTGGGATGTAAATATATAGGTTTTATATATATATATATAGAATGCTTCCCATTTTACCTGGGACTGCAGCAGTGCTGAGGAGCTGCTTGAGCAGGGCTGAAAGCAGAAGTGAGGGAAATGTTGGGTTTTACTGAGAGAGAAGTTTGGGATCTGTGCTGCGCGGCTGATGACGGTGCCTTCATGTCCTATCACCAACAGGGCAGTGCTCAGGTTCTTTTCTCAAATGTGAAGGTTCTGGTTGCTAAAGTCTCTTGTGTTTCAGAAGCTCCTGCATGGGGGAAGCCTGTTCTCCTCATTGCTCAGATCAGACACGTGATGCTTCCCCTCTGGGGCTGGGTAATGGGGACAGCTGGCACCTGCTGCTTTGGTTAAAAATTTAGGTCTGTCCCAGCCTTTTTGTGAGCTCAGGCAAGCAGGAACCTGTGTTTTTCTTCCACATTCCTGCTCCCCTGAAGCTCAGGCAGAATTTACATCTGTCTCTGGATGCAGTGGAAATCACTTCCTAGGTTAGACCTGTAGGAAGCAGGCACAGGGGAACTCCTGGATGTGCAGTGTTGGGTCAGGAACCTGAGAGGTTGGACTGACCTTTGGTCAAATAAACATTAAATCAAACTTTTATTGTTCTGCAAGTTATGTTTTAAGCTAGTCTTAACTGTTGAACTGATAGTTCAGGCAGTTTGAACACTCAGTGTGCTAAATCTGACTGCTGGGCTAAGATGTGAACTTACCATTCTCTTCCCCAACTCTTTTCTGAAGCAAAAATTGTACAAACTAGCTTTGTTTTTCTGTAAAAGGTCATGGGAAACTCCTCGGAATTCCAGAAGGCAGTGAAGTTGGTGATTGACACGGTTTCATTTGATAAAGACTCAACAGTCCAGGTTTTTGAGGCAACAATCAGGTATGTGGTGCTGAGCTTCTGCCTTTAAAGTACTAACAAGGTTAAAGACTTGGTGTGTGTAATTCAAAGTGAAATCATTGATTAGGAGCTCTTTGGCAGGTTTTATTCCCAAAATTGTTCCTCCAGTAAGCTGTTTCTTAATCTTCTGTGGAAATATTCCATCCTTTCATACTGGAAACAATTTTAATCAGTCCCGTGTGACCTGGAGCAGTGAGACAGTGGCTCTGTGCTTGCAGACTCTGCTTTTTTGTTGTCACTCCTGCAGCAGAGACTCAGATCTGTGCCTAAGAAACAACCCTGGGACAGCTTTTCCCTGCTTTGTTTTGGTTTCATAGACTTCTGCTCACTTTCACTTTTATTTTAGATGAAAAAGTCTCTGATCTTGGAAATGGGTTTGGATCCTGTCTGATTTTAAAGGGTTTCATTTTCTGAGTGCCTCACACAGTGTTTGGCCTTTTTTTCTCTGAGTACTAAGTTTATCTAACACCCTTCCTGCCATTTGCAAGGACAAGCAGGTCTTCACTCCTAAACAGACTTGTTACAAGAACTCCTGGGTTAGGTAAATTTTGCAGAACCAGGTTTTGGGATACTGTGGCTGACAACAGCATGATTTCTACATATGTTCCCCACTGGTGGGGGAAAACCAGATCATCTTGTGTAGTGCCTGTTGTCAGACATGACGCCAGTAAGGTGTTCAGGTGAAGAGTGAGGTTCAGAACAGACTGAAAACCTGAATTTTCCTTTTCCCACAGGGTTTTGGGAAGCCTGCTGTCTGCCCACATCATAATCACAGACACCAAGCAGCCCTTTGGTGATATGACCATTAAGGATTATGACAATGAGCTGCTGCACTTGGCTCATGACCTGGCAGTGAGGCTGCTCCCAGCCTTTG
This sequence comes from Cyanistes caeruleus, assembly GCF_971803275.1. Lineage (NCBI taxonomy): Eukaryota > Metazoa > Chordata > Aves > Passeriformes > Paridae > Cyanistes > Cyanistes caeruleus. The sequence goes on along the minus strand of NC_141711.1, from coordinate 1,351,114 downwards.
AGAACACCAAAACTGGCATTCCCTATCCTCGGGTGAGTGGACACAGCAGCCCTGGGGGAAATAGGCTCAAAACAATGTTTCACCTGTCATACAATTTTAATTTTGTGCCCTTTTATGTACACTTGGGGTATTGAGCCTGCTCCAAGTTATTCTAAAATGACACAGGGGAAACTGCCCCAAGTTTTGGTGACATGGGTTACTCAGTTTGCTCCTTCTGTCTAGTAAATGTTTTCCCTGGGCTGATTTTTCGCTGTGTTTGTTGTTCCCTGTGGGTCAGGAGTCATTTGTTCCTGTGCTGTTTGGCTGGAGCATTCCCTGCCCTGTGTCACACAGCAGCAAACAATCCTGTCATTAACAAGGAATACTGTAAAGGCAAATAGCTGAGGAAAGGGACTCTGTTCCTGACTTGCTACTAAATTCTATTAGAATAAAACTCTTCTGAAATCTTTATCATACTGGGCTTGGAGTTTATAGTTTTCCTGAAGACTGCTCAGTGGGTACTCAATATTCCGGGATTCTTGGATGCTGCAGCTTCTTGTTTTAAGCAGAGGCAATTGGCAAGGAGAAGGATGTCACTACTACTGGAACAATCCTAAACTGCAAAACTATAATTAGCACTTGCCTGGCTGCCCTTAATTTCTGGAGACAGCAGTAGTGCTTTTCCTCCAGACCTGCCAGGCTGTAGAAATGTGAATTTTCACTTCAGTTCAGGGCCTGGTAAAGCAGCTGAGGGTGGTGTAACTTCCCTTCAGTGCTGTTCCATGGGGAAGGGGAGGAGCTCTTGGTTTCAGCAGCACAAACTGAGGGGCAGCAAAGAAGGAAAAGCCTGAATGTTTAATGGAAAGCATGAAAAAGTGGGGTGAAGTCTGCAAGGGTTAGCAAGTGTAAGAGAAAAATGAGGCCTGCCCCCTTTAAGCATGATGCTGTAAAGCTGGAAGAATATCAGGAATCCTACAGGAAAGCTTTCCAAGCAGCAGCGTGCTGGTTTTGTGTCTCTGTGCACATTTCACGCTGCACACTGTGCAAAAACTACCAAAAAAGCTTGTTCCTAAAGGTGAGGGTGCAGCTGTGAGCACAGCTGGCTGAGTGCAGCCCTGTTGGACTGTCCCTGTTCACAGGTGAACCTGAAGAAGGGGGTTCCTCCAGACAGCCACAACGAGACGTGCACAGCAGGAGCTGGATCCTTGCTGGTGGAGTTTGGGATCCTCAGCAGACTGCTTGGTGATTCCACGTTCGAATGGGTGGCCAGGAGAGCTGTGAAGGCCCTGTGGAGCCTCAGGAGCAATAACACTGGACTGCTGGGTAATGGCTGGGTAATGGCACAGCTCAGGCTGTGCCATCAGCTCCTTCAGGTGGCCTCACCTTTGTCCCTCTGCTCCCTCTGTAGCTGGTCAGCCACGTTCTCCTGGTGTTCCCAGGGGGTGTGTTGAGCTAGTGGTGCTTTGGGGTTTTGTAAGAAAAATTGAGTCTCTGAAACCCTTTAGGGCACAGGTTTTCAAATGGAATTTTTCACAGAACTGGGGAATGGAACTGAAGGCCCTGATTTGTATCCCCATTAATATAATTCAGATTGGCAGATGACTAAAAGTACTTAAAATAACTGTGTGTGTGTGGGTGTTCCTCAGATGAATCCACCACTGTAACACTTCATCTGATGCCAATCTTTGATCCTTCCTCCTTGGGAATTTCCAAACATGTAATTTTACCAAATCTTGTCTGGATTGTTTTTCTCTGATATACTCAGCAAAGTCAGACTAAACTTTTTGTTTGTTCTGAAAGGAAATGTTGTGAATATCCAGACTGGCCACTGGGTTGGAAAGCAGAGTGGACTGGGAGCAGGGTCAGATTCCTTCTATGAGTACCTGCTGAAGTCCTACATCCTCTTTGGGGAAAAGGAAGACCTGGAAATGTTCAACGCTGCTTATCAGAACATTCAGAACCACTTGAGGAGAGGGTATGTGATTCATTCAGCATCAATTCCCTGAGCAGTGAATCCTCCAGCAAGATCTGAAACGTATCTGTTTATAGTGCTTTGTGTCACACTCTGGAAAATCTGTTCTTGTTACTGTAAGAAGCAAAATCTCATTTCCATGGCAGTCTCCTCATTCCTCAGCAACTGATGGGGTGCAGAGAAGCCAAACTGGTTCCTGTCCCATTTAAAAATGTTAAGACTGAGAAAAGACTGGCACTGCAAAAGAAATGCATTCAATTGGCTGCTTTGCTCTTCTGAAAGCCTGATGTTGCCTAGCATGACTGTTTGGTAGAGATTCTGCTGGATAGGATACATCCCTTTATGAATGAGCTTGTCTGGGAGCGTGGCTGATGTTTGGTTCCTTTCACAAGGAGCCCAGCACACGAAGCAGTGGCTGCTTGCCTGTGCTGGTGGCAGTGTGCTGTGTTCTCCTGCAGCTGAGGCATTTCCATGTTGCTCTCGTTCCCTGGCAGTCGTGAGGCCTGCAACGAAGGAGAAGGGGACCCTCCCCTGTACGTCAACGTGAACATGTACACGGGCCAGCTGATGAACACCTGGATTGACTCCCTGCAGGCCTTCTTCCCTGGACTGCAGGTAAGCTTTCCTTCTGGTCAAGGCCAAGTGGGAATGCTTATCCTAATCCTGGGCTGGGAATGAGGCCGAGTTCTGAGCTGAGCTCCCACCTGTGGGTTTGCATCTGGCTGCTCTGATAAGAGCTCAGTTCAGCTCTGCATTAACACAAGAATGTGGAGAGGCCTGGCCTGCTCTCTGCTAGATCTGAGAGACTTTCAATTTCCCTCCTTTAACCTCAGCATTCTTATTCTGTGCTGCTTATACTTTTACTGCAAAGAACGAATACATTAGTACTTTCTGGGGGTTATTTTCTGCGTGTTCTATGGGAGAAGAGTTGTGTTAGGTGCCACATTCTCATCTTTGCTGCCTTGCAGCACTAAATGTGCATGTCTCTGGCTGCTCTCGTGCCCAGGTGTTGATAGGAGATGTGGAAGATGCCATTTGTCTCCATGCCTTCTATTATGCCATCTGGAAACGCTATGGAGCTCTCCCAGAGAGGTACAACTGGCAGCTGCAGGCCCCAGATGTTCCCTTTTACCCGCTGAGGCCGGAGCTGGTGGAGTCCACATATCTTCTTTATCAGGTATTTGACTTCTTGAGTTGCACATCATGGCTTGGCCAAAAGGCTTTTGTTCAGAAAGTCCCTTTTGCCCTGACCCGTGGCCAGCTGGAGCTGCCTGTTGTCATGTGGAGTCTCTGGGCAGGCACTGCAGTGTTGTGCAATGCTGTTGCTCTGCTGTTTGCTTCAAAAATAGCCTTTTTTTATAAGGAAGGCAAAAACAACACTAAACAACCTTTTCTAAAAGCTGCTGGCAGATTTTTACAAGGCAGAGACTTGTGACCGCTCAACCAAAATTGTTGAAGTAAATGTAACAGCTTCCCTTGCAATACTGTCCAGGCACAGATACAATAAACTAAAATTACTGTCTGCCTACAAGGAAGGGATCAGAGAGTTTGGATTTACTGCAGGTTTTCTAGGATTTGCACTAAAGCAAATGTGAGAAGCTTGCACTGGCTAATCCAAATCATGCTCCTATAAAGATAACTTTGCTGTGATACACAAGACTCTGGTACCAATAGGCCTTTGTTGTGTTATTTTTACAAGATTTCAAAATTGCTGACTCTAACTCTTGTCTGTCTTCCTTATTTAGGCCACAAAGAACCCGTTTTACCTTCATGTGGGAATGGATATTCTGCAGAGTTTGGAAAAATATACAAAAGCAAAGTCAGTCTTCAATGTTCTTTTCTTCTCTCAGTGCTATATACCTACATTTTATTATACAAATATTACATAGAATCCAGTCTGCCACATGTAGGTAAACCAGAAAACCCAGCCCTCCTTGAAAGCCACAAGTGATGATTTATTTATTGAGCACTTCTTTCCTTCCCATCTGAAAATGAAGCTATAGTCCATGGCAGCTTTATACCTTTGGAATTTTATCACTTGCCTTTCAAAATGCATTGTTGATGATCAGCTGCTAAAAACTGCTGAAAATAGTAGTTGGGATTTTTCCTAGGGATCCTGCAAGATTATTTCCCACCTCATGGTGTTTAGCTGAACTGAGGGATGGCCCCTAAGCCAGATGCTGTTGGATGTCAGCTCCCAGTTCGAGACAGCAGCAGTGAATCCTGACTTTAATACTGAGTAGCCAAACTTCTTGCAAGGCTCAGAGGGAAGACAATGAATTTTTATTCCTTATTATTAATTGACTCATTTCCTAGACAAATGTGCAATGATTGGCCAGGTCAGACATTGCTGTTGAGTGGGGTGCAGCTGATCACAGACCCCTCAGCACCCCAGGACCAATAACCAGTGAGTGCTTGCACAACACCATTGTTGCATTTGAACTTCACCCTTGGCAGTTGGAATGCTCTCAAGTGAAGGAGTGTCTGGGGAGCACTTTGAGAGCAGGACAGCTGGAACTGACCCCAGACCAATGTCCAATGTTGCAGGTGTGGCTATGCCACGTTGCACCACGTGGTGGAGAAGACGAAGGAGGATCGAATGGAGAGCTTTTTCCTCAGTGAAACCTGTAAATATTTGTACCTGGTACGTGTGTGTTCCTCACTGCCAAGACACTGCACAAAAATGGCAGAGGAGGGGGCAGGAGGTTATTAATTATTAATTAGAAACTGTGGTGGGTTGGGGATGGATCATTAATGCCAAACTGCTGGGCTCTGGGTTTGTGATTCAGGCTGATCTCTTCTTTGACCTCACCCCAATCCCTGAGCTGAGGCAGCTGCCCAGGAGTGGTTCCTGAGCCTGGAGAGCTGCAGGTCTTTGGGAAGAGGTTGGAAAGCAGAGGGAGCAGGACTGGAGGGAGCTGCTGCTCAGCTCTGAGCTATTGCTGCTTGCAGCCCCTCTGCCTGGAGCAGCCTCTGCTTTCTCCCCTCTGGGCTTGGGCACTCACAGGGGAAAGCATTTGGGCTCACATTGCCTGAGCCCCTGTTCTCAATCTCCTTTAGTGCAGAAAACCAAATAAATCTGTGACTGAGTGGATGCCAGCCTAGAAATGCCTCACAGAGCAGCTTAGAAAAATAAGGGCACTTTAAATTGTGTGAGAAGTTTTTCTTCTGCTCTCCTAACTGCTTGGATCAATCCCTTGCATTAAGACTATTTATTTCCATTTGCTCCAGCATTATTTAGCACTAAAAAGTATTTTTGTGTGATCCTTCAGAGCGTGAGTACCTGTTTCCAGCTCCTTGTTTACTGGGAGATGAAGGATGTGGCACACCTACAATGACTGTCTCTCCCATCTCTCCTTCAGCTGTTTGATGAAGAGAATCCAGTGCATAAATCTGGGAACAAGTTCATGTTTACTACTGAGGGCCACATCGTGTCTGTGGACGAGCGCTTCCGGAACTCTCTGTGGGAGGACATCCTCCCTGGACAGGAGGGCAGCGCCCCCAAAACCAAACCCACCGAGCTCAAGGCAGCCAACTTCAGCTCCAACGTAAGGAATGCTCAGGCTGCTCCTGCCTGGGCACGGGAAGGGGCAGGCAGGACAACCAGAGCCCTTTGGAGGTGGCACTGTGGAGTGTTTCCTTTAGAAATGTGAAGTACCTGAGAAGCCCCTGTGAAGTGGGGTGATGTGAGGGATCCTGGTGCAGGTGAAACTCGTCCCCTTTGAAGTATTTTGCAGCAATTTTTTTTGTTCTTTGTTAATTTACTTTCAATTATTTCTCCCTTCCCCTTTCCTTTGCCCTTAAAACTCTCCAGTGTTGCTGTCAGGGGCAAAGGGAGAAGCAGGGAGTCATCTAAACCAAACTTTGTCTTCCTCAGTGTGGTTTTGGGGGCTGTAGAGGGGACCTTTCTTAGCAAGGCCTCAACTGGCCCCAGAGCTGTGGCTCCAGTGCCCATCCCCAACCAGAACAGAACTGGTTTTAATCACAGAATGCTTCGAGTTGAAAGGAGCTTAAAGAGCATCTCATTCCACCCCCATGGGCAAGGACACCTTCCCCTAGAGCAGCTAAGGACAATTTTTTTAAATCTCTGTGTGGTTCCTTCCCTCCTCCCTGCAAAGCTCCAGAAAAAGAGCATTATTTTAAACATTCACAGTTGTCATAGTGAAGGAAATCTCAGTTGCACAACAAGCTGTGCTGTGTGTTTGGAAGCTGCAGCCTGCACTGAGGAAACACTTGCTGCTCATTTATGGGATTTGTGCTGGAAGTCTGCAAAGAACGAGGGAAAGTTGGAGTAAAGAGTGTTATTTGGTACAGTTTTCTGTACTGGGAGGATCTGAAAGGATTGCAGAGGGGATGGGCTTGCCTGGGTTTGGGTTTGAGTTTTGAAAAAGATTTAAATTTCCTCAACAGTGTAACAGAGTCCCTGATGAGAGGAGGTACCTGCTGCCCCTGAAGAGCAACTACATGAGACAGATCGACAGAATGGTGGGACTGATCTGAGGGACCCTGCAGGGAAACTTCAGAGGAGCTTGGGATTCCTCTGCAGACATTCCTCCCCCTTCAGCTGCTCCCTGCACAGGCTGAGTCCCCCAGGTGTCCCCTGGGCCTGGGTCAGCCGTGGACACAAAGGAGACGGAGCTCAGTCCGAGCTGGGGTAACCTCCTGTGCCACCTGAACAGCTCTTGGTTCAAGACTTCCTATGAAAAATGTTGTTGCAAATGAAGGCTGAATATATTTTAGGAGAAAAAGAAGGCAAATTGGCCTGTTCCACTTAGCTACCTCTTTGTAGCTGTGTTACAAATGTCCCTCTAGAGCAGGGTCTGGTATTTAATTTGAAATGACCTCGGGGCTTGGGGAAGGAGTGGGGAAGTGCAATTTTTTTACACCAAGTTATTTGAATTTTTCTGACTAGCAATACACAACCTTAAGGTCTTCTCAGGTAGGAACCCACTGGGTTTGCTGAAACAGAACTGCTCTGTGTACTCTTGGAAAGAGAACTCCTGGTGGTGTAAGAGCTGTTGGTAGAGTCTGCCATCCCTGACGCTCACAGCTGATGGAAGCTGCAGGGCTGTGAGAGCCCACAGCTGCAGGAACCAGTGATCAAACCAATCCAGGTGCCTTTTTGGAAGGGAATGGGGGGAGGGAAAGGGGAATTGCAAAGCCACTCAGGCAGAAGTTCCCAAAGTTTCCTTGTTTGCCACGTTGTAGTGCCTTTTCAGGAGAGATGCTGCTAAGAGCTGGTGTCACAGTACATGAAGAACAAACTATTTCACATTCCTGACAGGATTCATGTGTTAGTGCCTTAAGTTCTCTTCACTAGCAGGGAAAACTGAGCTTCCTTGGGAAGATGGAAAAGTGTTTCTGATGAGCTGGTTGCAAAATACAGTGGAGCCCAAAGTCACTTCAAAAGAGATATTTGGTTTCTTTTTTAAGATCCTGGAAGAGTATCTGTGAACTTCCAGGAGGAAAGCAGTTAAGGGTTTGAGGGATGAGAACAAACTGAGGCCAAAACAACTATTTTAAATATAACAAGTTGGGGTTTTTTCCAGTGTTTTTCCTGTTGCTTATATACTTCTAAATTTGACTACAGTTGAAGTAGTAGAATGTTATTTTTTGGGTTAATTACTTTTAAATTGAGGTATAAATACAAGGGCAACTTGATCTGCTGTATTTTCACCTTCTTACAACAACATTGGTTTCCATAAACCACGTGTTGCAAGTCAAAACATTTCTAATAAATATGAAGTTTGTGCTGGAGAGGTTATTGTTGGAATCTTTTAATGTACAGATGCATCTCAGGGACTTTGTTATAGAAACTTCTATTCCATGATAGTTGAATCTTGTATTCAGGCAGAAAAAAAAAAAATCATCAAGTCTTAGTCTTATTATGTGTATTTGAAGGGGTGAAGGGTTGGAAGGGGGAGAGGGAAATGTGTTAAAATTGCCCAAAATATTGCAATAGAGTGGGTTGCCTTGGTGTTTGAGGCAGCTGGTGATTCCAGCTTTGCCAAAGGTATTGCTGGAGTGTCTCTTTGAAAGGAAAACAGGAATTCAGGGTGGTTGGGAGAGGTTCAGGCTGTGCTTGCAGCCAGTACAGGGTGAGAAGGGCAGAGGATGGGCAGAGGCAGGGGCAGAGAGGGCTGGGCCCAGCTGGGCTCAGCAGTTCTGCAGTGGGAAGTGGTGGGGTGGGAGCCCAGCACAGCATCCCACCCTGGCTGTGAAAACTCAGTGAGCAGGATTCTGGGATGGACAGGGATCAGGGATGGATTGGACAGGATTCTGGCATGGCCAGGACACCAGGACAGACACACCCAGTGCACTGGTGGCTTCTGGTCCAGGTTTGTCCCTGAGCCCAGTGTAGCTCCCTGAACGTGGCACTGGCCACTCCCTGTGCTTGCGCCTTCTGAACTCCTGAGCCCAGGGCTGAATCCCTTCCAGAGCTTTCCAGAGAGAATTCCACCACCCTGAGGAAGTTGCACAACTGTTGTGCCATTGTGTTTTCCTTGTGATTGCCAGGAATAGTGAAAGGTGGCTGAGAATGGAGCAGCCCAGACAGGAACTGCAGCCTTCCAGCCCAACATGGTCAGCTTCCCTTGGGAATTGCTTTGGAATTTCTGTTGCCAGGTGATGTGACAGTCATCTTTCCACAGAAATGCTCTTTATCCTCACAGAGGCTGGTGGTAAAAGACTCTGTTCCTTCAGGAGCCAACTTTACCTCCTCTTTGTTCTAAAACTGCTTGGATATGTTTTTACTCTGTAAGGACAGGGCACCTGTTAGGCACTAAAATGAGAGTTTGTGTACAAGTGAATGGCATCAAAATGGAACTGGTGACAGTGCTGGAATCACTTGCTGAAACAGTCTCTTATATTTCTTGGTATCATGTGCAATATCAGGTTTTCCTAACTAAAAGTGCCATGTATGCTTAATTGTTATTTATCCATGAAGTGTTAACTGAGGACAGGAAACTTGGAAGAGGACCAAATGTGCTTTCATGAAATGTCCTGAATTTTCAACACTTCGCTTGTATTTTGCAGATCTGCATTAAAAAATAGTGTGTTTGACTACTCTGATGTGTGTTTGTCTTGTAGGGGATCTCCCTGCACCTTCTGTACACTGGGATTTCATCTGGTTAGAGCTGGGGGAATCCCATTCTTCCTGCAGGAAGCCCAAAACAACAGGGCTCATTCTTCTCCCCCTGTCCCCTTTCTCCTTGAGGATTTGGGGGCAGCTGAGAGCAGGGATTGATGTGGGATAAGTGAAGTGTGGCAGTTCCTGGTCTCGTGAGCAGGTCCTGACCTCCCTGCTGGGATTCCCAATCCCTTGTCCATGAAAAACCTGGTTCAGGTGGGAATTCTGCACCAAGAACCTTGCAGGGCTCTCTGCAGCCCATGGATAACCAGCCTGGGAAACAGCTCGTGCTGGGTTTGAGAACAGGAACGTGGAAATGAGCTGTCTGACCAGCACTTTGATTTATTGGTTCTCTTCTGCTGCTTTTCCCTCCTGGATTTGTTTTTCTCTGGCTGGCATTATCTCTTGTGTTGTTTCCTGCTTTGCTGTGCAGAGCTGATGGGACATTTGCTGTGTCTGGATCAAACTCCACGTTCCAGGGAAATGTCTGTTGAACATCAGGGATGGGAATTTTGCAGTGGTTTTAAAGTCCCTCTGGGTTTTTGGATAACAGACTTCTAAGTGTCAATCCTAAAGTGAGTGTAAAGAGGCTGAGACGCTGATTTTGGGGCAAAAAAACCCAGCCCTGATGTTTTCCCTGTGCCTGCACATTTCCCAGTGGAATCACTGCCCTGAGCCGCTGTTTGCTGTCATTCCTTATCTTGTCTTGCTGCTTTATCTGCTCCCAGAGGCTTGAGCAGCTCTGGTTTGGGACTGAGTGCTTTGATTGCAGCCTTTCCTGCCCACATTACAAAATTATCTCAAAAAAAACCCTCTCTGCCATTGCTGCTTTCCTGGGAGACGGGAGTGTAGTAAGATCGCTTGTGACACAAGATTTAAAATCCAAAAATGGGTTGGAAATTCGCTTTTTTTAGAGTAAAAAGCACAGGACTCAGAGTTGCAGAGCAGGCCAGAGGTCTGTGGTGCTGTAGCTCCGGTTTGCTTCCAGCAGAGCCCTCCCTTGTGCCACAGTTGGAGGCTTTGGCTCTGCCACTGGAACCTCGCTGTGTCCAAGGGGGAGCTCTGGGAAAAGCAATTCCACGGCTTCCCAGGAAAATGTGGGATTATCCCTGCCCAGGGAGCTGCAAAGCATCACCCAGTGGCAAAGGGGCTTCTAATTCCTAGGGATGGTCACCTTTATCCGGGCTTGGAACTGCTTTTGGGGAGGGATTTTGTGTCACTGATCACCTCCTGCATGGTTGATCCACCTGAAAGTCACCAATAAATGTTCCCTGGGAGCTGCTTTGTGCCCCTTCAGCCTCCTTTGTCCCCACACTGATGAGAGACCTTTGGCTTGCAATCATTTTACTGAAAAGCACCTTTTTCTCCCCAGCTATCTGTGGGTTTTGCTGCCTGGCTGTGGAGGAGGAGAGCTCGGGGCGGCTGCTCCAGCCTCACCAGAGCATTCCAGGGTTGGTCATTCCCATTTTCCAGGGGAGGCAGCACGATTGCTTCTCCAAACAGCAGCCCTGGGAAGTTATTTTTTATTTAGGTAATGCTGATAAAGCGGGGAAAGGCTTTATCACCTCATCTGGTGAGGATGCCCTGACCTCCTGCAGGAGCCACTGGGTGAACTGGGGGAACTGGGAGCAGCCCCAGCCCAGCCTTGGTGATCAGGGCTGGATTTACTGGGGCCAGGAGCGAGTTCCAGTCTCCACGGGGAGCAACTGGTGTGACTGGGAGTGCCCCAGTGCCCCCTGCCCTGGGGAGAGTGGGGAGCATGGGGAGAGCTCCCTGGAATTGGGATATTGTGGGGGAAACTCCCTGGAACTGGGAGATCATGGGTACAACTCTCGTGGCTTTTGGAGATTGTGGGAAACACTCCCTGGAATTCAGAGATTTTTGGGGAGCACTCTCTGAAACCTGAAGATTGTGGGGAGAACTCCCTGGAATTTGGAGATCATGGGAAACACTCCCTGGAATTTGGAGATTGTGGGGAGAACTCCCTTGGCATTGGAAGATCATGGGGAGAATTTCCACACTCCAGGCAGGTGCTCTAAAATACAAAAAACCCAGCCAAATTAAGTGGGGAGGGAAAAAAGAAATAAAATTTCAATTTATTAATACTTCTGAATAATTGAAATCGCTCTCTGGGCAAAGCCCAGCAACTTTCCAATAATGGCAATCTGCATACTGTTAATTATTTATAATGTTCATTTGGGCTAAGTCATTGCTAACGTGAACAGCTCTTGGAAAGTTCCATGAATCATCTTCCTTGTGGTGTGTCAGCAGCGTGGCTCTGTCACAGAACTTCATATGGAACACAAAACTCTGGCCTGAAAAACTGCTTTTCCCCCTCCTTTGTTCCAGAGGAGATGGATTTTTTTTTACAGCAGCCTTCAGGAGGAAAAATTAACTCTAGAAGGAGTATTTAAATAAGCATTTTTAATAGATCAAATATCCCCGTGCTCGCAGACGCTGCTTAATGAGGAAACAAATGATGTGGGAGCTACAGATTCTCTTTTTTTAATATTTATGTGCAAATGATTCCCTGTCCTTTCCTTTTGCTTCCCTGCCTGAGTGCACGGATGCAGCACAGCAGAGCTGGGATCTGGAGAGCAGGAAGGAAAATTGTCCATAATTTGGTGGCAAAAAAATCAGATTCAACAGAGTTTGGGTTGTTTGGGGGTTTTGTTTCTTTTTTTTTTTTTCTTTTTTCCTTTGCTTTATTTTCCTTCTTTTTTCCTCCCTTCTTTTCTTCCCTTCCTTTTTCCTTGTTTTTTTTCCCTTTTTTTTCCTCCCTGTTTTTTTTCCCTGGCTGGGAATGTGCAATAAGGAGAAGGGAAGGAGGTCTGATGTCACAGCTGAGATTCCCTGGGATTCAGGCTGTTTGTGGATGGAGGTCCCAGAGGTTTTGGGATAATCCTGTCTCAGTCCTGGGTTATCCACAGCCTCCTCATCCTGGGAATGTGGGGATGGAACCCAAGGATGGGGCCGTGGAAGGGGTTTAGAAAGTTCATTTAAAACCTCAGAAATGCCATTGAAAATGTTGAACTCATTGTTTTACATTTATTCCTGCACTTTGTCAGCTGGACTGGCCACGATCATCAAAATCCCATTTTGGGGGAGAAAACCATGCTCAGCCCACCCTTCCTCTTTCTTTTCCAGCTTTCTCTCCAAATTTACCCTGGAATGATTTCTCCCCAGTGCAGAGCAATGCTTCAGCTCGGTGATTAATTAGTATTTCTATTAATACGAGATGCAATTCCATTGGACTAATCTATCTTATTGGTCAGGCTTTAATTAATTAGGTAATAAAAGCAACCCTAAAAAAACCCCTTTGAACGCTGGTTAATGAAACCCATGGATCTACTTATTAAGAATTAAAACCTTTCTCTCTTTGATACTTCTCTGCTTTATTAAACTCTGCTCCATTGCTTTGTGTGGTTTGTCCCATCAATAACGAAGCTCTTTCTTCTGAATTGCTTGGTGTGAGCCAAGAAATCTCATATTATCTAATTAGGGACAGCTCTGCCTGCATAATGAACACGGCAGCAGCAAAAGCCATTTGTTCCAGGCATTTTGTGGTGTTAGAATTATTAAAAAGCTCTGGTCCCACACACCCTACACCTGCTTCTGTTGGTGTTCAGGAGCACATCATCACTAATGATTGTATGAAGGTGCTTTATTGAGAGCTCTGGGTGTCAGGGGTGCACAGACCCAAATCTGACCCCTCTTGGTTTTGAGTTGAACATGTTTTATACTCTATTGTTATATAACTTACATATTAATTATTAAATTTACCTTGTTCTATTGTATACATTGATTTTACCCAAGCATGGATTTCTCGTGATCCCCCCAAACCCCTAACATTGTTCCTCATGATTCTTTAAACAATAATTATATCCAATCACATCTAACAATTGTATCATTTATCATATATTGATTACACAGGTGCAGTTTCACCTGATCTTAGCACTCACAAGGTCTAACATTTCCCAGGGCCTGCTTTTCCCAGGGCTTTCCAAGCCTAACTTCCTTTCTAAATCCCCAAATTTTCCATGATTTTAAAACCTTTTACTATCACTTCCACACCAAATGCCCAAACTCTGTAGAAGAGGAGCTGAGGCTGCAGCTGTGGTGGGACACAGCCTGCCCCAGTCCCAGAGGAAAACCTTCCCGAGGAGTTTTCCCAGCCTGGCTGCATCCCTCCCCTCCCAGCCCCTGGATTTTGTGCTCCATGGTTCTTTTGTTGTGAGGCTCGCAGGATTCCCAGCTAAAACAGGCTCCTGCTTTGCTTCCCTCCTTCCTCCTGCCCACTGGGATCCACTGGGATAAAAGTTCTGGGAATTCTCTGCAGGAGCAGCTTGGAGGTTCCAAAGCTGGAACAATCCCGAGGTTCTCTTTGTGTGTTTCACCCTCTGTGTCAGAACATTCCTGGTCACAGCGTGGAAGGAGCTGTAATTCCACGATTTCTGGCCCTGTCCTGAGGGATTCACTCCCTGCCTGGCTCCTCCAGCTTTTCCAGCTGCTTTAAATCCGTGCACCCACGCTTTTCCAAACCCATGCTTTCCCATTAGGACACACGGCAACGGGAGGTGCAGGAAACCTTTTTTTTTTTAAGAAACAACAAATTTAGAGAAAGCCAAGGAGACACAAAATGATTCTCAAGATCTAATTATTCCAGGGAATGAAAGCAAGGCAGGCTGCTTGAACCTGCCTGCTCTGGGTTATATTAATATGAAGCATTTAGTCATTAGGGAGATGGAATTAGTTCACCCAGACTGATCTCTAAGCTGAACTGGAAAGTTGGACACAATAATCATTTCATAAACTTCCTCAGAATAATAATTCTCCTGGACAATTATGCTGAAGGACATCTCCTTGTGGGGCTCTGATACCCACGTGGGAAGAAAGATGGAAAATGGAGCTGCTGGTTTGGAGAGAAAAGAGTGGGGATGTTTTGTCTCCCCTGCTGAGGCTCAGACCTCAGAGAGCTGGGAAGGTTTCCTGGATTTTCAACGTTTCTGCTTTATTTATTTTTTATTTTTAATTGAAGGTTTGGTTGGGGAATATTTAAGGGAAGCATCTTTCTTCTCTCAGTTTTTAATTTCCAGGCAGGAATTGTGATTTTAGCAGCTCCTCTTCAGTTTCTAATCCCAGGTGTAGTTGGGTTCAACCGCCAGAATTTGTCTGCAGGATGGGAAAAAATGGGATAATAATTGAAGAAAATTCTTGGGAATTGTTGCAATGAAATAATGAGATCCAGGGGACTGTGATTAACAAGTAATTATCAGAAGGTCTTTGCAGGTGGTCAGGACCTGCCCTTCCAGCTTCTCCTGGCTTCCAGGGACATTTTATAAATCCTTTATTTTTGGGGTGAAGTGTTGTAAAACTGCTCCCCATCGGTGCTGCTTGTTCCCATCCATCTCCTACAGGTAGGCTTGGCTGGACTCTGTTTTTCCCACCTGAAATTTGGGAATATTGCTGCGAGCATGGCAGATTCCAGAGCCTGTTTCTGGCTTGAGTGTTTGAAATGGTGGGGAGGAGGTGGTGGAAATGGTTTGGGAAGGTGGGGATTGGTCAAAGGCTGCACTGATGGGCCTGGAGGGCTTTTCCAAGCTCGGTGAAATGAGAATTGTGTCACCCTCAGCCACCTCTGCTGGGTGTGATCCAGGGAGCAGAGGGACACAGACAAGGGCTGGAATTCAGGGCTGGCCTCAGCTGTGTGCCCTGTGGGTCAGGAGAGGACTCCCAGTCTGAACTGGGAGCCACCCAGTTTGCCAATGATCCATTAAGAGCACAGCCTGTTGCTTTCCTCAATTTTCCAAGTGCTTTTCAAACTTCTCAAACGTGGAGATGTTCTGTTTGTCCTTGAAGTTTAGTATAAGGGGAAAAAAAAAAAAAAAGTAATTTATAACCTAAAAATGACTCTAAGTTTTAAAAAATGAATGCAGGAGAATGCAAAGCAGAGCTGGAAAATCAGGGATGCTGCTGCTTCCTGGGATCCCTTCAGGAGAGAACAGCTGTGCAATCTGCAGCAGCAGCTGAAAAATGGACCCCAAGTGATGCTCTGCAAGAGTTTCATTGCCACAGCGAGCGAGTTCAGGGGAAAAGGGAATGTTTAACAGCCTGGAGAAGGGGCCAGGCACCTGTGTCAGAGGAGGCAGCCCCAGAGAACATTCCAGGGGATGCTCTGGTGTGCAGCTTATGGAGCAAACAAAGGAGTCTGGAGCTGCCTGTTGCCAGATGACTCACAACAATGGCAGTGTGAACAGTAAACAGTTCTAATTTATACAGGTGACATTTAAAATGCAAATCAGACCTTAAGATAATTGCTGGAAATAAGGGAGCCTCTGTTGGTTTAGGGAATATTTCCAGTTTCTATGGAAATTATTTGTAATGCAGCGAGATCAGGGAAGGAGCTCGTGCCTCTCAGGGCTGGCCTGGAGCTGCTGCCCTCAAAGCCACAGGATTTGTTCAAAGGGAACACCTGGGGACAGGAGCTGGGGGTCAAGGGAGTTTCTGGGGTAAAAAGTTCTCAAATCTGCTGAAAAAAATCCTTTTTTCCCCCCTTCTTGACATTGCAAAGGCAGATGGACCAAAATGAGGTGATGTCAGCATGAATGTGTGTGCCCAAAGCTGCTCCTGGAGTCTCACATCTGTCCCAGGGACAGGGGACAGGGCAGGGTTAGCTGGGATTTGGGAAGGAATCTGCCCTGTGAGGGAGCCCTGAGCAGTTTCTGTTGTTCAGGGGATTTTCAGGAGCTCCCCAAAGCAATCATTTCCTCTTTGTGCCCAGTGAACGCCACCAGAGCATCTCCTGGGGACCTCAGTACCCTCATCTGATTTGTGCAGATTTCTGCTCTCCTTCCAACCCCCAATCTTGTTTTTCGCTCTGATTGCATCTTCCTCTCCTGGAGCTGGACTTCCAGCCAGAGGCTTTGGGGATTTTTTGATGGGAATTATCCAAGTGCTTTTTTTCCCCAATTAGCCTCCCACAAACCCTTTAATTAACCTGCTACTAATCCTCCTTTGTACTCAGCCTCCAGGTCTGCTATTCCCTGCTCCTGCACACTTCTCCTTCCTTCATCCCAGTAGTTCCAGTGGGTGGGAATGGCTCTGGGGCTGCTCCCACCTTGCACTGGCAAATGCAAGAGCTTCTTAATATATTATTCATTTTAATGCTGTCCTTTGGTTCTTTGGCTCACCTGTCCTGGAAGGAGAGCAACAGGCTGTAATGTTACTTTCTATGTCTGTGTCACTTCTCTGTCTTTAATTGGGCCTTCTGAGCAGGTTTAAACAGGTTTTCATATTCAGGTTAATAACTTGCAGTTGCTCCTCACTCCAACGTTTTTATTCAGTGATCAATTGTTGGTGCAGGTTTGAGGACTCAGCAAGTCCCTAAGTTATTTATAATAAATCCTGTAACCACCTGATAGCTATTACAGACTCTTTAAAATTAATGCCACCCTCATTTGCTGCAGTTTGTAACAGCCCAATTCCTTAACCACTGGTAAATAATGCATAAAGAGCAGGGTAAGGAGCAGGTCGGTGTCTTTATCCACCTCTCCATGGTGGGGGCAAGGCTGGGAGGAGGGCTCAGGGTCCCTGTCACCCCTGGCACGGTGCAGAGCCCCCCTGGCAGCCCCAGGACAGGCACAGCTGATGGGGAAGAGCAGCTGGGGCTGTCCCTGGGTCCCTGGCAGTGCCCAGGGCCAGGCTGGACGGATCAGGAGCAGCCTGGGCTGGTGGGAGCTCCCTGCCCTGCCAGGGCTGTGTGTCCCAGCTCCCCACCCTGAGAGAGGGCAGGATGCAGCTCAGTTCCCAGGGCTGGAGCACGGCGTGCAGCTGGCCCTGGCTGGCCTTTGGGTGGCCCTGGCTGGCCTTTGGGTGGCCCTGGCTGCCTTTGGGTGGCCCTGGCTGGCCTTTGGGTGGCCCTGGCTGCCTTTGGGTGGCCCTGGCTGATCTTTGGGTGGCCCTGGCTGATCTTTGGGTGGCCCTGGCTGATCTTTGGTGGCCCTGGCTGATCTTTGGTGGCCCTGGCTGATCTTTGGGTGGCCCAGGCTGGCCTTTGGGTGGCCCAGGCTGGCCTTTGGGTGGCCCTGGCTGGCCTTTGGTGGCCCTGGCTGGCCTTTGGTGGCCCTGGCTGGCCTTTGGTGGCCCTGGCTGGCCTTTGATGGCCCTGGCTGGCCTTTGGGTGGCCCTGGCTGACCTTTAGGTGGCCCTGGCTGGCCTTTGATGGCCCTGGCTGATCTTTGGGTGGTCCTGGCTGATCTTTGGGTGGTCCTGGCTGATCTTTGGTGGCCTTGGTTGATCTTTGGGTGGTCCTGGCTGACCTTTGGTGGCCCTGGCTGACCTTTGATGGCCCTGGCTGACCTTTGATGGCCCTGGCTGACCTTTGATGGCCCTGGTTGATCTTTGGTGGCCCTGGTTGATCTTTGGTGGCCCTGGCACGGGCCAGCAGCTCTCAGCAGCACAAAGTGGAGCTGTCAGGAGCTGCCAGAGCAGCACCCAGGACCAGGGCTCTGACACCTCCTTTGTTCCTCTCATCTGAGCACACACACACTGCACAAGTAATTTAATTCAGGCGTGGCAATTAAGGAAACAATTATCTCCCGTGTCTCGGGCTGATCTCAGGGTCAGCTGAGCATTATCCCTTTTGATCTCATTATGAATTTAAAATATGGAATAAATTGGCTCTTAATTCAGTGGGAAAGGTCAGGCTTGCTTTCTACAGGAGACAAGGGTGGGTTTAATGGGAAGATCTCAAGGACAAGGGAAACATTTGTTCAGGACTGAGGGAATGAGCACCAAACCCTTTCTGGGAGGGCTGTGCAGGACTCAGGGACCCCAAATAACCCCAAATAACTGACCAGGGACTCAGTGACCCCACATGACCTCAAATAACCATTTCCTTCCCTTTCTCAGGAAAATCCACAAACATCAGAGGTTTATGTCCAAAAAGGAGACAGAAGATTCAACTTTATTTGAATAGAGACATATAAAATATAAAATCATATATAAACATATAAAAATATAAAAATATATATAAATTATAAAACCCATATAAAATAGATATAACATATAAAATAGATATAACATATAAAATAGATATAACATATAAAATATAAACATATTCCCCCTTGAAGCTGTTGTTTTACCCCAGAGCTCAGCCTTGTGCAGACCCCACTTGGCTGTTCCAGGAGCCAAACTGCCCAGGCTCTGCGGGGAACCCGCTGCCCAAAGTCACATTAAGACTCCTTTCAAAGCCATTAACATCCATCAAATCCTCTATAAAGACATTAGCACACATCTTCCCTATCAATCCCTCCTCCTCTTAGAGCTGCTCATCACAGAGCTGGGTGCCTTCAGCCTCTCCTGAAGTTAGCAGAAATAGCCTAGCTGTGTTCTCTGCTCAGCAAATTCCTTCACCATTCCTAAATTTGGGCATGGGATCACCAGAAACGTGGAGTTTCCAAAGAGAATTGCCACAGTCATGAAGGATTCACACAGGAGAAATCAGTCTTTGCAACCACACACAATTCCAATTCCTTTTCCAGGCCTGGGACAGCTAAAGCTGGAGCATTGTTCAACCTTCCTCTTCATTTTCTAAAGTTCTGCTTTGCTTCTGGTGTCTGTGCAACAACACTGGGACTCCCTTTCCCTTCCTTTCCCTTCCTTTCCCTTCCTTTCCCTTCCTTTCCCTTCCTTTCCCTTCCTTTCCCTTCCTTTCCCTTCCTTTCCCTTCCTTTTCCCCCTTTTCCCCCTTTTCCCCCTTTTCCCCCTTTTCCCCCTTTTCCCCCTTTTCCCCCTTTTCCCCCTTTTCCCCCTTTTCCCCCTTTTCCCCCTTTTCCCCATTTTCCCCCTTTCCCCCCCTTTCCCCCCCTTTTTCCCCTTCCCATTTCTCCTGGGGTATTTATGGGGTGTCACCCCAGCCTTTTCCATGTGCCCTTGGCTGACAAACAGGATGGAACCCATCTGATCCCTGCTCCCAATCCCATTTTTAATGCCCAAGCCCAGCCTCCCTTCACTGTCCATCCCCTGTAGAACAGCCTGCCCTGTCTCAAGGCACTAATTAAACAACTCGTGTTACAATTTGCCATCTATTTAGTGAAGAGCTCCAGTGTTTTACCAACATTAATGAGTGAGGGGAGACTCTTGGTGCCCTTTTCAGAAAGGTCCTGCTCAAATCACCGCCTGATCAGCCTTAATTACAGCGAGTTAATTTGCTGTTCCCTGCCTGGCAGATGTTTGGGCAAACATTCCATGGATGCTGGGCTGGTGAGGGAGCTGCAGCTGGCCAAGGCTGAGGGGCAGGCAGTGCTCAGGAATGGTCCTGCAGGGCCTCACCAGCAAAACCCAGCAGTGATTAATGAAATCTTCATCCCCAGCTCTGTCACGGCGGTGTGTGATTCTAGAAAAATACAAATAGTGATAACAATTACAACAAAAATAATGGTAATGATGAAAAAAAGGAAATCCCACCTCTGCAGGGTGTGATCCTCACCAGTCCTGTGGCACTGATGTGTCTTTGGGGATTCCTGCCAATGCAGAAAGGTTCTCCAGCTATTTCTTGTTCCTGTCCAGCCACATCATTCCCGATTCCAGTTGTGCAGTGTGAGGTGGCTGTGCAGCACCCACACATTTCCCATCCTTTCAGGGCCCTTTTGGCCCTGGCTAAGAGCAAATGGTGCTGAGGAAAATCCCAGAATCCCAGACTGGTTGGGTTGGGAGGGACCCCAAATCCCCCCAGTGCCCCCCAGCCATGGTAGGGACACCTCCCACTGTCCCAGTGTCCAGCCTGGCCTTGGGCACTGCCAGGGATCCAGGGGCAGCCCCAGCTTCTCTGGGCACCTGTGCCAGGGCTCTCCACCCTCCCAGGAAAGGATTTCTTCCCAATATCCCATCTAACTCTGGCAGTTTGAAGCCATTCCCTGTGTCCTGACACTCCAGGCCCTTCTCCAAATTCCCTCTCCATCATTCTTGTGGCTCCCTCCAGGAGCACCTCAAGTGCAGCTCACCTGGGGAGGAGGAGACCCCTCTGCAGGGACATTTCTTGTTCTAAATTGATGGTTTGATAAATTCCCTCCTGGGTGGGAGCAAATCTCTCCTGGATCACATCCCTGTGTGGAATCCCTCTGGAATTCCCAGCACAGGCACCAGGAGGAGTTTGGGGATGGTTTTGGCTGTGGTGGGAGGAGGTGCCTGCCCTGAGCATCCCTGCTCATAGGTACATCTCCTATTATTGGCTTTTCACAAATATTAAAATGACTCTCATAACGTTAGAAAACCTTGCTGTGTTAATATAGTTTCCTTTATTTCTGTTATTGATAAAATTTAGAAATAGTGGTGTAAGATATAAATATATATATGTATATATGTATTATATATATGTATTAATATTTATATTATAAATATATATATGTATTAGGCTGTAGCATGGTATTAAAATAAAGACTGCTTTTGTTCATATAACCCAGAGACTGAAAGGACAGTCAGAAACCCCCCTGCATTCTTAGATTATTTTATCCAGATGAAGACAGTGGTGGCCAGTGCTCCAAGGGAGGGATTTATTGAACCTCTGTGAGACTCAACAGAGCCAAGATCGATCTGTTGGGGAGGGGAGAGTTGCAGCTAAACAAAGGAACATCTAAAACTTAAGAGGGATGTTTGAACATGTGTAAGAATTTATGAATGTGCCAGAGATTTGTGTTAGTAGGGTGTGATCTCTTGGCTGAATGCTGAGGCACCCGGCTGTATTTGTACATTTTGTTTTATTTCTGTCTCCTAATTGTCTTTCTATTAAACTTTTTAAATTTTATATTTTTTTTAAAAAAAAGTGAACCTTTTTTTTTCACACAGGGCAGGGAGCAAGCCCAGCTCCACCTGGAGCCCACACCTCAGGCAAACCCCAGGGCAAATCCAACCCTGCCACAAGGAGCCCAAAGCACCCTGTGCTGCCCCTGCACCTTCTACAGGGAGCTCAGGCTGGTAAAAATCCAATAATTCACATTTAGAGTGGCTTTCCTTTCGCTATTTGCAAGCCCCAGAGGTTTGTACACTGAATTAATTGGCAGTGAGAGGCAGATGTGTATTCCTGCAGGCCTGGAGAGGCTTTTCCCCAGGTGGAAAGGTGAGGGAACAATCACAACCATTTTCCTTTTTCCTTTCTTCCCCCTGTTCTGGCAAGAAGTCCTCTACATCTTGTAAGTATTCCCAGGGGAGAGGATGAATGCTGTAGCCAGATTAAGTCAGCATGAGCAGAATCACATTTTCTGGGGTTTTTTGGGAGGCTGTAGCTCATTATAATTATCCAGAAGACACAGCCAAATTGTTTAA
Source organism: Cyanistes caeruleus (assembly GCF_971803275.1). Classification (NCBI taxonomy): domain Eukaryota; kingdom Metazoa; phylum Chordata; class Aves; order Passeriformes; family Paridae; genus Cyanistes; species Cyanistes caeruleus. The sequence continues at coordinate 1,329,713 of NC_141711.1, read as the reverse complement.
ACACCCTGTGAGTGTCAGAAAATGAACTGTGAACTCAAAAAATGAAGACATAAATAGTGATAACAGGCGATTCCAGGCTTGTTTTCAGAAATGGATGCCCTGATTTTGGAAAGGAGTTTTTCTAAGGGCTTTATAAACCTGATTTCAAAGCGATTTTTGAAAAAGCTTTCCAACAGTTGCTGAGACTCATCCACTGATAATTATCTTGGTGAAAAATGAGAATGAGGGAAATCTGCTGGAGTTTTCCTGCGCTCTGGGGAGGAGGTGGAAGGGATCCTCCCTCTGGAGCTGGTTGGGAACCCACAAATTCTTGGCAAGGTGATAACAAAAACAAAAGGGCTGCAAGCTGTGCAGGCTCTTATCTTCTCCCTTTCATGAGGAGCACACAAAGAGCAGAGCAGAAAAGGTTGCAGGCTTCACTAAATCCTAATTATCCCTTGATTAAGCCCACAGCAGGGATGAAGTTTTAAAAGTGCGGGTTTTTTTGCAGGAATTGCAGAAATTTGTCTCTCCCGTTCCCATCCCCAGACTCGGGGCTCCGAAAAACCAGACTGGACCGAAAAATCTCCGATTTCTGCCACTCCCTGAGCTGGAGAAAAGCTTTTTCACATCCCTTTTCTTCCCTGCCCCAGGCAGGAAACCTCTTCAGCTCAGGCGGTGTCAATAATCCTGTTTATTCAGTCTGGGATTTAAAACTCCAGATGCTTTCTGGTTCTCCTTTTTTAAATTCTTTTTCCTTTAATCCTCCTTTCTTTAGCATTCAGGAATCTCCAGAGCCATTTAGGATAAAGCCCAACCTTTCTGCCGGAGGGATGAAGCTCTGGACTCCTGGTCTCCTTCTCCAGGTACCCGAATTCTCCGGGAAGGAGAATTCCACCTCCTGTGGAATGGATGTTCCATTTTAGGCTTTGGAGCATCCCTAACCCAAGAGCTCCGTGTTCCACAGCAGCCACGAGGATTTTAGGAGCAATGGGGAGATTTGCTGTGCTGGGCAGCCCAGGCAGGGATGGAATTCCTGAATTCTCCCTTGCCTTGGATTTGTGGCTTCTCAGGCCAAAGGCACCGAGCTCCTCCATCCCCTGCCAGGATCAGCTGCTCGGGCACACCAAACCTTCTCTCTTGGGTTACAAACCATAGGAAAAGCAAGTGGTTGAGAGGAATTTGGTTCCCCAGGTTGCCCTCAGAACGCAGCTGGCTGTGGGATAAAAATTCATCCTCTGTGCTCCCGGTGCCCTCATCTCCCTGCCTGGCTCTGGTAAGGAATAGCCCCGAAAAATAATGGCATTTTTAAGGAATAACCCATAAAAATAATAGCATTTGTAAGGAATAGCCCCTAAAAATAGTGGTATTTGTAAGGAATAGCCCCTAAAAATAGTGGTATTTGTAAGGAATAGCCCCTAAAAATAACAGTATTTGTAAGGAATAGCCCCTAGAAATAATGGTATTTATAAGGAATAGCCCCTAAAAATAATGGTATTTGTAAGGAATAGCCCCTAAAAATAATGGCATTTATAAGGAATAGCCCCTAAAAATAATGGTATTTATAAGGAATAGCCCCTAAAAATAACAGTATTTGTAAGGAATAGCCCCTAAAAATAATGGCATTTATAAGGAATAGCCCCTAAAAATAATGGTATTTGTAAGGAATAGCCCCTAAAAATAACAGTATTTGTAAGGAATAACCCATAAAAATAATGGTATTTGAATATTTTTCCTAGTAGGAATTGCACAGAGTGGTGTTTTGGGCTGGCTCCAGGAGTGCTGGATGCTGCTCCCCATCTCTCCTGCTTTGTCAGGCACCAGAATTCCATGAGATTCTTGTGGCAGGAATGAGATGGTGCCCAGCTCCAGCACTAATGGAAGCTCTGAACGAGCTGGGGTTTATTTACACTCGGTGAAGATGGAAACAAACTGAAAAAGCTCCTGGCACTCTTTTCACAGAGTTAAATAAATAAATTCGCTGCACACTTAAATGCAATAAACACGTACAAATACAGTTAACACATGGGATAAATACAAATTATCTCTGGCCACTGACTCCTCTGATGCCCAGGGAGTGCAGTCAGCTACTCAAGGAGCATCAATGCAAATAATTCAAGTATTATAATTATTAGAGCAAGTAATTAGCAGGGCAGTGAGAGGACAAGGGGGAAGGTCTCAAAGCGAGCGAGGGCAGGGTTGGATGGGATCCTGGGGAGGAACGGGGTGGGATGAAACCTCCAGCAGCAGTGCCAGCTCCTGGGCTGCCTGGAGAGGGAGGCACAGCCTCAGCAACCAGAACCGAGCACTTCCCCAGATCCCCGGGATGAGATTTGTGTCTGTTGTACTCACCTGAGGCAGAGTGTGAGCATCCCCTTCCCTCTCCGGAATTCCACATCATCCCGGCTGATTCCGGCCGCTCCCCCCATCCAGCTGAAATACTTGGATTATTCTAATCCTAGAATATTAGGATTGTAGGAATGACCCCTTTTCTCCAGCACTTCTGCTGTTTTTAGGTTGTTCTCCAGAGCTGAGCAAGGACCAGCCTCACCCAGCTTTGCCTCTCATGCCCACAGCTGCAGGCAGAGGGGATGAGATGAAATTCAAACAAGGTGAGGTTTGTGAGGGCAGCTGAATAAAAAAAATCAGTGCTCCATGTGTGGTTATGTCCTGCTGGTTCTTTGATAATAAAAGGATAAAGCAGAGCTTTTGCATGGAGAAGGAAAAGGAATGGAATAGAAATGTGGGTTTGAACAGTAAAGATGGCTTAAAAAAAAAAAAGAAGTTGAGATTAAAATATTTTTGCTCAGTAATTAGGAATTTCATTTTCCCTGTAGCTAATGGCATTTGCCAGGCAGTGCCTTGCTGGGTAATTTTTAATTAGAGGCTGGGACATGGATTCAAGCTCCAAAACTATCTTCTCTTTATGCCCATCCATTTTCTCCACTCTTTCTGGAGATAATGAATCCTGCCTCCCTCCCTCACTGTCAAATTTGAGTTCGACCTTTTTTGCTTGTAAATAGATTAGAAAAAATTAATCCCAGGCTGTAACAAGGTCTTTCACCATGTTGTGGGGAGGGTTATTTATGCTTTTAAGGCTTGTTCCAAGCCAATAGGTGTGAAAGGAAGAGCATTAAGCTCTCCAGTGCTGACAGGGATGTTGTAGCTGAGAAATGAAAGTCACGGTGGGTTCGTCTCACTGCTGGTGTTTAAGGTGAATATCAGCACCACATGCATGAACTGGAAGTTATATCTTAAAAGAGAAAGGAAGTGTGTTTTCCTCTGGCTCAGGTGGAATTACACAGCTGAGGGTGAGGAAAAGTGGGGAACTGGGGAGGGCTTTCCTTGCCAGCCTGCTGATGGAGCTGGCTGGTGGATGCTGCAGTTCTCAGCCTCTTGTGCCACTGCCCCCAAAATTACAAACTGAAGGATCTCTCTAATCTCAGCTGGTCAGAGTGACTGAATCACTGAGTGCCCAGGGAGAGGCAGAAAACAAGCATTGCTTTATCTGGGTTAAGAAACAGATTTATGTCTTAACTGAGTTGTTTAGGTTTAAATTATATTTGCTTAAATGATATTTGCTTATCTGTTTAGATTTAAATTATATTAGCTTAAATGATAATGAGTAAATTGAGGGTGCTGTGTTGATATAATTGATGTCACCAACTGGAATTTATAGTTACTGAGGCAGTAATAAATGATAATAACCAGATAATACTCCATAATCTTTAGGATTATATTGGATAGGCTTTCAGGTCCCTTCCAAGCTGGTCCATGATTCTGAAGCCTTTAAATAATTTGCTGGCAAGCTGTAGGCATGCCCCACTCTGGATGAGTGAGCTGGGCACTCCTTGCTCAGGAACAAACCCTGTGGAGTCCGAGCTCCCGGACAGTCCCTGCCCTGCCTTTGTCCAGCTCACACCAACATCTGGCTCCAGCTGTGCCCCCTTATTGCTGCCTTCACCACCTCAGCAAATGAGCCCAAATCAGGCTTCTCCACCAGAGCAAAGCCTGAGGGGTGGCTGAGCCCGGACCTGAGCCCAGCTGGGCTCGACCCCAAGTCCAGCCTGCTCTCCTCGCTCCACGCTGCGGCTTCTATTTATATCCACATTGCTTGATTCATTACGAAATTTCTTCCCTGGCAGGGCAGGCATCTATCATTAAATCAAAATCTGTCTGGAAACAGAACAGAGACTCCAACTTCAAAGCCTGCCACTGCTCTCGGTGCAGCTCTCCTTGCTGGTTGCCTGGGAGGTTTATTGGGAATGATGCGCGGAGACCCTGCGAGCAGCGAGCTCCAAACCGTCATAATGATGCCCTGGAGTGGGAGAGACCTGGAAACGCTGTGGGGAGAGAGGCAGCTCCATCCCTGCAGCCCTGGAGAGACCCAAATCCCCCCAGAGAGGCCAAAATCCCCCGGGATGCTCCAACTCCGTGGATTCTTCCCACCCTGTCTGTCTGCAGCCCACCGTGTTTTCTGTCAGCATTCCAGCTGGGGCTGCAAAGGTAACAAAACTCTGGCAGAGAGCCCTTTACAGCCAAAAACCATCCCTGTTTGTTCCTGCAGCAAACTCAGCCACGCTGCTCTTAACAAGCAGTACCAAAATGACATTTTGCCTTGAAACTTTTTCACTTTTATGGCCTCAAACATCCCGGGCTGCGAGTTTTGGTTCGTGCAATCGCGGTGCGAGGGATGGGAGGTGAGGGAGTGCCAGACAGGGTTTTCCAGTGTCTGGGAGGATTCAGTGCCTGGGTAAACACAGCTCAAACCCCATCAGGGGGGGCTTGGGTCAGGTGGGTTAATTTGGAACAAGGTTTAAGGGCTCATTAATTCAGCCAGTGATCCTAAATGTATTTTTTAGTGTCTACAAGCGTTCACGTGTATTGCTAACTGCCTGGTGTAACTGAGTGTGCTCCGGTTCAATTTGGTTTCCATGGAATCATGGAATATCCTGACTCCAGGGTCAGGGTCACAGGGTCCAAGGAAGCAGCTCCATGATTTTGCTGGGACTCTGATGCTGATAAACATTGGGCAGGTTTCCTGCAGCAGCGTGGCAAAAAATGGAACGGCTCTATCATGTTTTGAGAGACTAATACACAGCCAGACACTCTGATCTCATGAATGTCTTGTTAATTAGGCTCAAGTGGATGATTTCAGCCCACGAAGCCCAGTGGAGGTAGAGCTGCTGACAGAGTTATTTAGAAAGTGCAGAGTGTCTGAGTTTGACTCCATCTCCTCAGAGCTCCATGGAATCACCCTCCACAGGCAGGGAGAGGGAGAGCCCTGCTCCTTCAAACGATCCCTGCTGATTCATGAGCCAATTCCCAGCTAATACTAAAGTTATAAGATATTTATTCACTCCTGGCTACCTGGGCTGTCCCCGAAGTTCACCTTGGGGGGATTGTGCTCTCACTGAAGGTTTTGATAAAAAATTGAAATGCCCTTTTTGTTGTCCTGCGAGTCATTATGTTCACCTGATAAAAATGATTTCACACCTAACTCCACCCATTAATCAAAAAGGTCAGTACAATAAATAGTTTTTATCTTTCCTGCCAGAAACCTTTCTTCCCCGTGGTCTTAGGAGCTGAGTGCAGGAGAAGATGCAGACAAAGAGCAGGGTCTCAAAGACTGGCTGATCAATGCCATGCAGAGACATGAATTATTGTTGAGAACTTCAGGGAGAAATGGAGAGCTCTGATGCCAGGGAGAGGCAATATTGCCTGAGTTTTCAACCTCCAGGCACTAAAGGGGAATGAAGTAGCTTCATTCATCTTAATAAATTTGCGTCCAGCATCTGGTGCTGAATGAGATGGATTTTCCTTTTCTGGAGATCTATAGGTGTGAGAATATATAGATATAAAATATGTATACATCCCCCACACCTCTGCTTCCATAAACTCCTTTTTCCAGTGTGTCTGGTTGCAAAGCTGGGCTCGAGAGGGAGTTTTTGCTCCTGGGCTTTGCACTGATTATCCTCTCAGTGCTGACCAAAATCCCAAAGCTCTGGTTTACAGCAGGCTCTGGCACATCTGACACCTGTGGAAATGTGGAATTGGCTTCCCTGGGAACCTGCACCTCCTCCTCACTCCGTGGGCTCTGTCCTGTGCTTCACAAATGTTTGCTCATCTGCAGGGACCCCTCCATCTCCATTGGCCTGCAATTCCTGGAAGGCTTTGGCAGTTTGGATATGCAGAATTTCCAGCCAGGGCTGCCCTGACGGGATGTGTGAGCTGGAGGAAGAACGAGCTACTGCAAATGTCACGGGCAGACAAAATCCCTGGAGTGGCATTTACCTTTGTGATTATTCCCTCTCATCCCCGGCACGGGGTGCACGTTTCCATTACGGGATCCTGTGTGACAAAGAGGAGTTAGATTTGCACTGTAAATGGATTTTTAAATGTCCTGCTATCCTCCCACAGCCTCTCCAGGAGCGGCTGTGCCCTCCTGGAAACACGAGCAGCACCTGCAGCCTCTCCTCTCTGCTCAAAACATCCCTGCACATCCCAGCTAAAACACCCCTAAACATCCCTGCTCTGCACCCCACACCTGCAGGAACAGCAGGAAAAAGAAGACACCCACATTATTTATTATTATTATTATTATTATTATTATTATTATTATTATTATTATTATTATTATTATTATTATTATTATTATTATTATTTCTGCTTCTTATTCTTAATATTTCTTATTCTTCTTGATATTATTATTTATTATTATTATTATTATTTCTTCTTCTTCTTCTTCTTATCTATTATTCTTTTTCTTCTTATTATTATTGTGGCAGATCTCGCTGCTCATCACCTGGCTGTGCTCCCTTTCATCCCCAAGAGGGTACCAGGTTTCAGAGGGCAGAGAAATGGGGATGTGTGTGGGTGTCCCTGTTGTGGCTGCACCACAGCTCATCTGAGATCCTTCTCTGAGTGTCCCTTGCTGCTGGGAACACCAAACAGCAGCGTGCTCCTGGAGCAGATGGGTGTTCTGCCTCGTCATGCAGCCCAGAAAACAGATTTGATTTAGTGCACCACGCCTGCCTGACTTTTAAACTTGTGTTAACAGGATTTCAGACTCCACATAAAGCCCTCAGCGAACAGAGCACCGGGCAGGAGGTTACAGAGCTTGGGAAATTATCAATTAATTCTCCCTTCATCCAGAGGGGCAGATGGGAATGAATATTTATTTACTTTGACAGCTTTTATTAGAGGGGAAAAAAAGGTCTTCATTATGTGTTTTGATTTCACAGCACAATCAAGGAAATGAGTACAATGTATAAAATAGTAATTAAGTAATTAAGGCTGTTAGATGTGTGAACTCACACTGCCAGGGCAGATCTTCCCCCTGTGTGAAGCTCTCTGCTTCTCCTGGCAGTGCTCCTGGAGTCCAGGCACCGAGGTTATTCTGCAATGTCAGCTCATCTCTCTTCAAGTGGATTTTGCAGGTTTAACCCCTCGTGAGCAGTCTCCAGGTGCCCTGGCCTTGCCAGCCTCGGGGAGAGCTCCTTGCTGTGCACTAATGACCTGAGCCTCGGAACTCTGGCTGGACATGCCAAAATAATGGCCAATTTACAGATGTTTGAAGTGCACCGAGGGCTGATCCAGCTGTGCTGAGATAAATGGAGGGATTGCCCCTGCCTCTGCCTGCCATGCTCATTTATCGAGGTTTTTGGGGCTCCCTGTGGTTCCTGGGCTTGTTTCACAGACATGATGAGAGAAATTCCTGTGTGGTTACACAGGTACTGCTCAAAGGGCTTCAGACCCTGCTGAATATGTGCTAAACACATTAAGATAGACCATATTTATTAATTAGGGCTTATGTATTTATTCATTAGCTAGCTCCCTAACAGGAAAAATGGTGTTTTAGCAAGAACGTTGGCATCTGGAATCAGCAAAAATAAGGAATTATCAGTGTAAAAAAGAGAGAGTTGAGATCAGATCCTTTATTCTTTTGGGCAGTGTCACTTTGGGAACACACCATGTGTGGTTTTTAATGTTGCAGTGAAGTGGGAGAGAAGAGGAAGAGAGGATTGCCCTCGATTTGGCAAATCACAGGGCACCAGCATGACCTGTTTTAACAGCTGACAACCTTCGGCCTGCAAAGTTCTTGTTTAAAGACTTTATCTCGCTGACCAGATGGTGCAATTTGTCTGCCACGGACATTTGGGAATATCTGCTGAATTTTGCATAAGGACAAGTGTTTTAATCATCCGCTGTCTTGCTGTGCTAATCTTATTTGTCTGCAGTGACCAACCCTTCTCCTCTCCCTGGTGATCCTGGAGCTGCTCTGTGGGGTTTCTGTGCAACCACCTTCCCATCCCTGCTTTTTTATTGCCCATCCCTTGGGAATTTCTTTGGGTTTAACTCCTCCTGTCGAGGTGGAATGAAACGCTGTGGAAAATAAAGCAGATGTGTAGGAGCCTGGGATATTTAAAACCTCTCTCCCAAGTTAATCCTTTCATCAGAATAAATTCTCTTAGGGATGGAAGCAGTATTAGGGCAGAGGAGGAGCTGGGAAGCTCCTGGATGCAGAGGAGGTGGGAGCTGGTACATGACCAGTGCCCCTGCTCAGGAAGGATGCGGGGAATTCCAATATTTGAAGAAGTACTAAAAACAGCACGGTGAGAGATAAAATCACTGACCTTCTATGAATTATCTGAAGGAAAAAAACTCTTACTGATCTCTCTGGTGCTTTCCCAGCTGTGTGGAAGGGGCTGCAGGGATGGAGGAGCTGGGAGCATCCCCTGGCCAGTGCAGTGTGTGGGGACAGTGCTCAGCGACCCCCAGCCCCCTCCTCACCTGCTGGACCCCCAGAGATAAAGGGAGAAGCAGTTCTGTCCACAGCCCATGGTGACACATCTGGCTTTGGAATGCACATTCCAGTTTTATTTAGGAGATTCGGGATGGGGTTTGAGCCTCGTTGCAGTTGAATTGCTGGGATTGCCTGGAGCAGTTCCTCTGCATTGGTACAGCACAGGAAAGGGCCACCCCTCAGAGCAAACCTGTTTGCCCTTGATTGCAGTGGGAAGGTTTCTTATTTCTTACTTCTTATTTCTTATTTCTTATTTCTTATTTCTTATTTCTTATTTCTTATTTCTTCTTATTTCTTCTTATTTCTTCTTATTTCTTCTTATTTCTTATTTCTTATTTCCTTCTTATTCAATAGTTAATGGTTGTTATTTAGTTGTTATTATTTAATATTTGGGCTGTATTTGTGGTCATGCAAGGCAGGGAATCCTGCAGCTTTTCCCACATCCCAGGGCAGCTCAGTGCATGCCACGGGCAGTGGGGCTTGTGGAGCGGCCGTGAGGGACACAGAGCACCGTCTGTGCTGGTGCTGGGGTGTCAGAGCAGCTCTCTCTGTGCCAAAGCCATGGAATTTCATGGCTGAGGATGTGTTTAATGCGCTGTTACCACTGGAAACTGTGATGGATTACGTGCAACAACTCTGGTGCACAACTGAACAAGCAGGCAGTTAATTACTGCAATGATAACATGTTCTCAAAAGGAATTGCACTCGTGGCCATTCATTATGATGATGAATTTCCCACAGTTTGTCACTGGTCATTTGCACCACTTGCATGACAAATGGCCAGGGTCCCATGCAAAAGGAAATCCCTTCCCTTCCCTTCCCTTCCCTTCCCTTCCCTTCCCTTCCCTTCCCTTCCCTTCCCTTCCCTTCCCTTCCCTTCCCTTCCCTTCCCTTCCCTTCCCTTCCCTTCCCTTCCCTTCCCTTCCCTTCCCTTCCCTTCCCTTCCCTTCCCTTCCCTTCCCTTCCCTTCCCTTCCCTTCCCTTCCCTTCCCTTCCCTTCCCTTCCCTTCCCTTCCCTTCCCTTCCCTTCCCTTCCCTTCCCTTCCCTTCCCTTCCCTTCCCTTCCCTTCCCTTCCCTTCCCTTCCCTTCCCTTCCCTTCCCTTCCCTTCCCTTCCCTTCCCTTCCCTTCCCTTCCCTTCCCTTCCCTTCCCTTCCCTTCCCTTCCCTTCCCTTCCCTTCCCTTCCCTTCCCTTCCCTTCCCTTCCCTTCCCTTCCCTTCCCTTCCCTTCCCTTCCCTGTTGTTAGTGTGACAGTGTCTAATTGCTCTGCTGCCCAGGTTCAATATTTATACTCCTTTGTCCATATTTCTCGCCCCAGGCCGTGCTGTGACGCACTGCAGAGCTGCCTTGTGGGGCAGGATTTATTCTGGGCTCTCTCTGCCCAGTTAAATTCACAACCCTGTGCTCTGAAATCCTTGCAGGGACAGGATTTGGTGAGTGGCGTGGGGCAGGCGCAGTGACAGCGGTTGGGAAGTGGGAGCATCGCTTGCTACGAGATCCTTGGCTCTTGTTGAGCGATAAATTTTCCAGCACTAAATAGCTGGCACATCATGCTCCACGGGGCGGATGGGTGCAAATTATCAGGCAGGCTCTCTGGAGACAGGATGTTATTAACGGGAGGGGAGGGCGGCTCCGGGCCAGGAGCAGGGTGGGAACCTCTGGGTGCCCCGTGCTGGGTTCCAAAAGCACTTGTGTGTGTTCCTGTTGGCAGCAGAGGCACCACCAAAGCCGTATTTAAGGGGAAGGAATTGAGCTTTGTCCAGTGAGGATCCTGCTCACAGGCACGATATCAGAATGCCTCGTTAATTAGAAACAGCCTCTAATCAATAGCTCGGTTTCCTGCTGCGTTGAGGTCCTGGTGCTCGGAAAGAAAAAAAGGCTGCAATGGTGTGATATGAAAACCTAAAGGGATAAATATTTTAGAGAGGATATCGAGCTCTGTGGTTGGAAAAAACCCAGGTGAGACCTCCTCAAATGCTTGGCTGATCCCTTGGCCTCCCCATCCTTCAGAGATTCCTCCCCATCCTTCAGAGATTCCTCCCCATCCTTCAGAGATTCCTCCCCATCCTTCAGAGATTCCTCCCCATCCTTCAGAGATTCCTCCCCATCCTTCAGAGATTCCTCCCCATCCTTCAGGGATTCCTCCCCATCCTTCAGGGATCCCTCCTCTCCAGCTCTGGATGCCTCCCAGGAGCTGGTGCTGGGTCAGTGCTGTGTCTGGGCCGGCTGCTCCAGTTTCCTGCAGAGCCCTCCAGCCTCCCCCAGCTCCCCCACATCCAGCAGCCCCTTCTCACACTCTGCTTTTGGCAGCCAGTGTGCAGAAATTCTGAACACAAGTGATATTAGCTCAAAACCACCCGTAGTGTGAATATTCAGCACTGGAAAATTGTCCCTCTTCTCCTCCAGGCTGAGGAATGTTGGAAGTCACTGGATTTTCTCACTCCTGCACACAGCCCCAGGTCTGTCCTCATTTCTGAAGGTCAGCACTTCTAGCCCCGAGCAGGTTATCATCCCAAGGATGTTTTATTCATGCTAATGCTGCCAAATGGAAATGATCTTTTTCATGTTAATGAGGAATAATTTGAGAAATCAGAAAAAATCATCATTTCACTGAGAAAGCTTGGGGGAGTCAGTGACAGGAGAGAGAGCAGTGGGTGACACCTCACTGGGTCATGTCAGGCTGGAGCTGGGGGTGCTCACCTGGAGAGGAGAAGCTCCAGGGAGAGCTCAGAGCCCCTGCCAGGAGAGATGGAGAGGGACTGGGGACAAGGGATGGAGGGACAGGACCCAGGGAAGGGCTGTAGGCTGAAAGAGCAGGTTTAGATTGGTGTTAGGAAGAAATTCTTTACTCAGGGAGTGCTGAGCCCCTGGCACAGATTCCCAGAGCAGCTGGGATCCCTGGATTCCCTGGATCCCTGGCAGTGCCCAAGGCCAGGCTGGGCATTGGGGATGGAGCACCTGGGACAGGGGGAGGTGTCCCTGCCATGGCTGGGGGGCACTGGGGGGATTTCAGGTCCCTTCCAACCCAAACCCTTCTGGGAGTCTGTGATTCCAGAAGTTTTGGTTCTAGATGAGTACAGAGGACATGGTGTTTTCCAGATTTTTCAGAAGTCTGACCTTTCAGCATCTATCCAAAGAAATGTTCTGCCTTTGATCTCTCCTTCTCCAGAGTAAGAGGGGATTTCTGCAGCTTTTAATGTGTTTTATTTCTCATGCTTATAAAGAAAAAAGAGAAAAGAAAGCCTTTTGAACTCCTTGTTCGATGAGTGAGGTTCATTTAAAAAATGACTGAGATTAAAACAGAGACAGAAAAAACATTGTGGGCACCATTTTGAGCCTCTTGCAGAGAGTGGGGGGATTTAAAAGCCCTGGGAATGTGGCACTTGGGGACATGGGGCAGTGGTGGCCTTGGCAGTGCTGGGGAATGGCTGGGTTTGGTCTTTAAAAGTCTTCTCCAACCTAAACAATTCAATTCTGTGATTTTATGATCCAGCAAAAGGAAGAATCTCAGAATCTCACCAGACCTGCAGTGCTGTGGGAGGTGGGGATGGGTTTCTCTGCCTGCACTGCTCTCCTGGGTGCTGGAGCTGCCCAGGGCACAGCCTGGCCCTGGGGACACGTCCTGGGGACACATCCTGGCCCTGAGGACACGTCCTGGACATGTCCTGGCCCTGGGAACATGTTGTAGTTCTGGGAACATGGCCCTGGGGACGTGTTCTGGGGACACAGCCTGGTCCTGGGGACACATCCTGGACATGTCCTGACCCTGGGGACACATCCTGGCCCTGGGGACACAGCCTGGTCCTGGAAACACATCCTGGACATATCCTGGTCCTGGGGACACATCCTGGTCCTGGGGACACATCCTGGTCCTGGGGACGTGTCCTGCTCCTGGGGACACTCCCAGCCAGGAGAGCTGGGCTCTCTCCAGCCATGGTTCCTGTGCTGCCCGAGGAGTTTTGCCCCATCCCCAGCAGGGCTGTGCCACAGCTCCTCTGATGCAGGAGGGGATTTTCAGCACTCCTCACCTGCCTCCAGGCTCCCCTGCTCCAGGACAGAGGGGATGCTGCTGCCTGGGAGGCACAGGGAGAGGCTTGGCATGATTTCCACGTGAGGAATCCACTTGGATGCTTGCTGAGGTGGTTTCTAAATTCTGACTTTGTTTTCCACAAGTTTGCTGCTCCTCTGCTCTGATTTGCTCCCTTTCCTTGGGAAATACAGATTGACATCTGCAAACTTTCTGCCTATGAAAACTGTGCCTCCACCAGCATCTCCTTCTGCAGGAGCTTTGGTAATTTCTGGGAGCTTTTTGTCCTCCCCAAGTCTGATCTTAGACAATAAACAAAGCCAGACAAACGCTTTTTCAGCCTGGAAAGGCACAAGTAAGCAACCTGTACTTGTTAAATTAGGCACTATAAAAATGCTGAGCTTTAAATCATTGTCACAGTAATTATTGTCATCATTGTGGTTATTAGATGACATAAGATTTTATTGCTGATAATTTGGAGGCTTTGATACATTTATTTGAACTGACTGCTCCTTTGACTAAGAATAATTGCTTAAACTTCTCTCTTGGGTTTTTGCTTCTATAAAAAGATTGTTGACCTTGAAGCTTTTGCTTTGTTTTGGATTCTTGTTCAAATGCAAATACTGAGAAAATACCTAGAGGGAAAAAACCTAACTCACCAAGCAGAACGTGGAGTTTGGAGACCTTGGAGAGAAAATCCAGGTTTTGCACTGTCAGAGACCCCCAGCTTCTCTCTCACTCCTTTTTAGTTATTATTTTATGAGTAGAAAGTAAGGTTTGCTTTTCCATAAGCAGATGTTGATGTGTTTGAGTGCTCTGACTGCTGAAGTTTGCACTGGGGGTTGATGTAATTGATGGATCTTTTGGGGGGCTGCAGGTTCCGTGGCCAGGATCCTGCTCCAGCTCAGCTGCTGGCCCAGGAAATGCTGTGTCTGGGGGGATGCACCTATTCAGCTGTGCTGAGAACAAAGAATGAGTTAAGAAATAAATTAAGGAGAAAAAAGGAGCTGGATAACAGCATCTAACGGTGCCAGGCAGGGTGACAGACTCTGGAGAGCTCCGAAATGTCATGGTTTCATGCAGTGTGCAAATAAGGATGAAATTGAAAATCAGATCTTTTAGGAGAGGTAACTCTTAATTTGCATGAAATAATAATCAAATCATTATCAGGCCACCTTAAAGAGCCACACTGAAGGTCACTGAACTGCAGAGACACCACACAACAAGGTCTGTCTGGCACCAGTTTGGAAGGAGAAGGATAATTACCCGTGGGATCTGTTAATTTTTGTGTTGATTAATCAGGTGTGTGTTTCCAGCTAATAACTGACTTTAGTCTGCAAACACAATTGTTGGACTCTCAGATGGTTTTGTAGGACTGAACAACGTTTTAGCCTGGAACTGTGGGAAACTGAGGCAAAGCATGAACACAAAGTTCTTCAGTAATTTTTAATCAGGTCAATTTGCATTGTCAGAGACCCCCAGCTTCTCTCTTACTCCTTTTTTATTATTATTTTAAGAGTAGAAAGTAAGGTTTGCTTCTCCATAAGCAGATGTTGATGTGTTTGAGTGCTCTGACTGCTGAAGTCAAAGAGACCCCAATGCCAAAGAAACTCCTGCTGGATAAGAGATGAGCCAAATTCCAACCATAATTCAAAAATACTTATTTTTGGTGGGAAAGGGAAGAGGGCACACTTGTTTCAGAGAGCTGAAGTGTTGAGGATTGAGGAGAGGCCTCCCCAGGGCCATTCTCAGAGCTGTCAGCAGTGACATTCTCACTGAGCTCCTGCTTCCCTTGCCAGGAAAAGGTTGCAATCTTGGCAGCACACAGAAATAATCATGTCTGGTCAAGTGTGGCACAAAGGAGTTGAACTCCAACAAAGGGGAAAGCCACCTGTTTTTGGATGATTTATAGCCATGGCAGGAGAGGGTCAGGCTCAGCTCCGGAATCAAAGCTGGAATAAGCACTGGACAAATGTTTTCTGTTTGTATTCACTGATTTAAACTGCATATCCTTTATTAGGCTCAGGCAGAAATGTGGCTCTTATCCCAGTAATATGGTCTAAGCTGTACATTTTCATTGTTATCCTTCCTATTCATGCCTCAGATGATTTTTCTATTGGGTTAATGGCAAATGCTCTTAAGTAATGGCATGGGTGCAGGTTAATTATTCACTAAGTGCTGTTAAAGACAGCACAGCTCCCCCTCCAGAGAGCTCCCCCCTCCAGTTACAAAAAGGCTTCATTTCCCACCATGTCATCCAACATCCTCATTTAAGAGGCCTGAGAATGAATCATTGCCTCTGATTTAGGATCATCAAAAAGCACATAGCTGCTGCCTTTATTTAATTGACTTGTGATTTAATGTTAATGAAACCCACCTATCCCTGCTCGCAGAAGTTAAAGTGGAGCTTGTCTGGGGGATCTCTGAGCCAGTGGAGCCCAGCTGTGCTTGGGGATCTGCTGCTGGTGATGCCCCACACAAACCCCAGGTGCTGCAGCTCCCTGGGAGCAGCACATCGAGCTCTGGGAATGCAGAATGAAGCTCATCCCTGTGCAGGTGTTCATTTAAAAACCCTGCATGCCTTCCCCTGTTTCAAATCTGTATTGTTGATTCTATATTTAGCAGGAAAAGGAAAAGTTTCTGTGTTGGGGTGGATTTGATGATTGAAGTTTGGACACGATGGTCTTGGAGGTGTTTTCCAGCCTTAATGATTCTGTGACTCCATGAAATGTGCTTTTCCTGTAAAACAAGAATGCAGTGGAAGTTCCAAGCAAGGTCTTGCCCCATCTCCCATGGGTGAATTGTTCCCCTGAGCCCACCACTGCTGTCCTGGGGGGCACGAGGGGCTGTTCTCTGCCTCCCTTTGCCTTTCCTCCCCTTGTGCCTGCACCAAATTCAGAGGCTGCAGGAGATTCTTTCCTTCCAGGGCCAGGCATTCGTAGCACTGTTTAATTAATAGTGATAGTGATAATGGTAATAATAATTATGGTAATAGTAATAATAATAATAATAATGGTAATGATAATACTTTTTAAAATTCCTCTCAACCCTCCCATCTTCCACAGCTTAGCTGAGCATTATCCCCCAGCCAGACTGGGGGCACTGGGGTTAATTAACTCGAGCCAGAAGGGATCTTCAGTCAAGAGAAGCCCACGGTGGAACACCAGGACTTGAGCAGTGCTGCAGCCACTGCACAGCCAGGGCAGGCACAGCACCAGCAAAATCACAAATTAATGTGCAAAGCACCAGCAAAGGAAGGGAAAAGGGCAAGAGAAGCTCTGAGGAGGAAGGTGAGGTTTTTGTGGGATTTAACTCCGAACAAAGACTTTTCTTGCTCCTTTGCCCTCAGTTCCTTGGTGAGGATGGTTCTGCTGGGCCCCCCAGCCCTGCTGCCCCCAGCCTGAGAGCAGTGAGATTCACTGGCAGAAATTGTCACCACTCCTCACAGTCCTGGTGAACAGTGACCAGTGGCACCTCCATCCCATATCCCATACCCCATACCCCATATCCCATACCCCATACCCCATACCCCATACTCCATATCCCATATTCCATATCCCATACCCAATACCCCATACCCCATACCCCATATCCCATACCCCATATCCCATACCCCATATCCCATATCCCATATCCCATACCCCATACCCCATATCCCATATCCCATATCCCATATCCCATACCCCATACCCCATACCCATATCCCATATCCCATATCCCATATCCCATATCCCATATCCCATACCCCATACCCCATATCCCATATCCCATACCCCATACCCCATATCCCATACCCCATACCCCATATCCCATATCCCATATCCCATACCCCATATCCCATACCCCATATCCCATATCCCATATCCCATATCCCATATCCCATATCCCATATCCCATATCCCATACCCCATACCCCATATCCCATACC